>NC_143132.1:118529866-119965699 GCF_059928025.1 Delphinapterus leucas
TATCTCAGTTATAATTTTCGTTTACCTGCAAGATTATTTGATTAGTATCTGCCTTGCCCAATGGACTTTAAGTTATAACAGATCAAGAACAGTCTTTATTTTTACTAGGGCTGTCATATATAACATGCATGCATAAATAAATAAAATTTAAAAAGATTACAGGACACCGAGTTATGTTTGAATTTCACATAAACAATAATTTTTAGTATAAGTATGTTGTTTAACGAACATTCAAGTTTAACTGGGAATCCTGCCTTTTATCTGGCAATGTTTTCTAGTCACAGTTTGACCTTCAATACCTATCATAGTGTTAGGAACATCATCAGAGTTCAATTAAAATTTCTTTTTTTTTTACATTTTTATTTATTTATTTATTTTTTACTTTTATTTTTTTGCGGTACACGGGCCTCTCACCGTTGTGGCCTCTCCCGTTGCGGAGCACAGGCTCCGGACATGCAGGCTCAGCGGCCATGGTTCACAGGCCCAGCTGCTCCGCGGCATGTGGGATCGATCTTCCTGGACCGGGGCACAAACCCGTGTCCCCTATATTGGCAGGCGGACTCTCAACAACTGCGCCACCAGGGACGCCCAATTAAAATTTCTTGAATGGGTGAATGAAAGATTGTAGGAAGGCAGGAAAGTACCATAAAATTTTAGATAGCTGCCAATATATAAGAATGCGTTATTTGTATACTTAAATCCAACCCCTTCCCCCAATTTTTTTTTTTGAAAAAATTAATTAATTTATTTTTGGCTGCATTGGGTCTTCGTTGCTGAGCACGGGCTTTCTCTAGTTGCGGCGAGTGAGCGTCTCATTGCAGTGGCTTCTCTTGTTGCAGAGCACGGGCTCTAGGTGCACGGGTTTCAGGAGTTGTGGCACGCGGGCTCTAGAGCACAGGCTCAGTAGTTATGGGGCACGGGCTTAGTGGCTCCACGGCATGTGGGATCTTCCTGGACCAGGGCTCAAACCCGTGTCCCCTGCATCGGCAGGCGGATTCTTAACCACTGCTCCACCAGGGAAGTCCCCTCCCAACATTTCTTAAAATAAAATTTTAAAAACAAGGAACAATTCATCAAGCTCATATATAAAAGACTTTGACAGAGTTATTGACAAAAATATTATACTAGACTTCTGCCATTAACATAGTTTTGACCCTCCTGGTTCCTACGTATAAGAAGTAACAAAAATCATATGCACACCATAGAACTAAAAGCAGAATTTAAGGCAAAATGGTCTTGTAATCTTTTTAAACTTTGATTAAAATATAGCAGATGAAACATAATAGGTAGTTGCAGTGAAATAATTTTCTAGAGATCAAGTGCTGTAGAAGTAGCAAGGGAAACTGGTAAGTAGCCTTCATAAGGTTTTAGGTAAGCGCAGGTATTGTTCTTGCTCATTTTCGTTATAATTGTTTGACATAATTCCTTCCTATAAGTTACAAAGCAGATTATTGTCTCTCACAGCTTTTTATGCTCATCTTTTTTTTCAAGAATTTCAATACTGGATGCCTACTGTGCGCAAGACAATGTCTATAAGAGATGATAAAAATATGTGTAAATGTATTAAAGACACAAATAAAAAGTACACTTAAGTGGAAACACATTCATTTTTTTGTAGAAAGAATTTGCTACATCCCCCAAATGTAGAAAGGCAAAGATTGCAAAGCACAGAAAGAATCAATTTAGGGAATTCCCTGGTGGTCCAGTGATTAGGACTCTGCACTCTCACTGCGGACAGGGAGCTAAAATCCCACAAGCCACATGGCATGGCCAAAAGGAAAAAAAAAAAAAAAAAAAGAATTTATGCCAGGACAAGTTAAGACATACAATATGAAAGAGCTAATTCCCTGTAATACACATGCAGTTTGCCCCTTACTCTCCATGATCTATACAGTAGTATTAGCAATTTCATTTGTTTGAATACTTCATTTTAAATCACTGCAAATAAAATAAATTTTACTACAAGTTTAGTTTATATCACTACTACTCTGTGTAAGCTTACTTCTACTTTGCTGTTTTCTTAGAAAGAAATGAAGAGATCCAGTGACACTCTCCTCCTTATTACAGTATTTTAGAAAACCACTTTGCGGTAGATTAAAGATGAGCTGCAAATTCTTTGCTATTCCTTCACAAGAGGTGGAGTCTAATTCCCCTGGGTTTGAATCTGGGCTGGCTTTGGTGAAATCTTTCCTCTTGTTCTATATACTTTGGAATAGTGTATGGAAGATTGAAGTGTGTGTGTGTTTGTTTGTTTGTTTTTTGAGTGTTTGGTAGGACTTTAGGAAAAGCCATACCTAACTCTGTTTTACTTTTGGTTTTGGTTTGTGGGAAGATTTTTTCACTCACAATTCAAACACTTTAATGGTTATGGAACTATGGTGTTTTTCTTTTTGATTTGTTTTCTAGGGATTTGACCATCTTATGTATGTATTCAAATTTATTGGCATAAAGTTGTTCATAATATCCTTATATTAGCTGTTTAACAATTTGCATCTGTCCTGTCTCCCTTATATTTCTAATGTTAATTCTTTAAGCACCCCTATCTCTATCTCCTCACTACCCCCTCCGTCTTCCTCTCCTCCTTCTTCATCAACCTCGCCACCATGTTTTCAAAGAAATGGTAATTCATTTTAACTTTGCTGATCCCTTTGTTTTCTATTTTATTTTCCCCATTTCCTAATCTGTTAGTAAGGATGAACGGTAGAAGGTATATCTCATGGTCAGCTAGCAGCATGTCCCACACCCACTTGGAAACTGCACTGATGTTCCCTAGAGAGCTAAGAAAAAGAACAAATTTCATAAAAGTACAACTTCCAAAGGGAAATTCTATGCATTATTTATTTTTAAATGATATATTTTGTAGCAAAGAATTTGACCTTGACAAAAGAGGGGTCTAGCCTTGTCCCTGGCTCCAGGAAGGTAATGTCTAAACTCTAAGGAATATCCCCAGTGATAGGAGTGTCTTTGTTGTTCGTGGCAGGTCTTGTGAACCACATCTTCCAGCTATACTAGAGAAATGGCTCATGGTGGGTCCCTCTGATCATGCCTGAGAGTTTATGCTAATAAGATGACCCATGGTGGGCCTCTTGGACCATGTGTTATCAGCCTGAGTTCTGGAGAGTAGGGGCAAGAGGCTGAGAGCACCGCAGGGGCCATCAATCAATCAGTCATGCCCAAGTAATAAAACTCTGGTGAAAAGTCTTGACACTGAAGCTCAGATGAGCTCCCTGGGTTGCCAATACTCCACACATACTGTCACACATGGATGCTAGGAGGGTAATGTGTCCTGAGGACAATAGAAATCTTGTGTTTGGATCCCTCCCAGACTTTGCTGTCTCTTCTTTTGGCTGATTTTAACGTGTCATTTTTCTGTAATAAATCATAACTGTGATTATAATGGCTCTCAGAGAGTTCTATGAGTCCTTCTAGGAAATTATGGAAACTGAGGTGCTTTTGAGAAACACTAGTTTGGACTACCAAGTCACATTCCATCAGACCAAGGAAAGTACTTTATAGCTCATATGCCCAACAACGGGCAGGGAGGTATTGTCCTCAGAGGAATGGTTTGATAGAGAATTAGAATGGACAATTAGTACATTTGTTGTTTAAAATGGGGGAGATAGGGCTTCCCCGGTGGCGCAGTGGTTGGGAGTCCGCCTGCCGATGCAGGGGATGCGGGTTCGTGCCCCGGTCCGGGAGGATCCCACATGCCGCGGAGCAGCTGGGCCCGTGAGCCATGGCCGCTGAGCCTGCGCGTCCGGAGCCTGTGCTCCGCAACGGGAGAGGCCATGGCAGTGAGAGGCCCGCGTACCGCAAAAAAAAAAAAATAAAAATAAATGGGGGAGATAGAAGCAAGAAGGGTTGGTTTATACACCTTCATGTGTGTGTTCTCACATTCAACATGAGGGGTCCAAGGGAGGGTGATGACTAGATAGATTCCTTCACTTTTCTGGGTAATCTGGGGAGAAGGAAACAGGGGAGTATTCTGGTAGGACTATACAATTTTTTCCCACAGAGGGAGGACGGTGGTATGACTATATTATTTTCTTTTTTTCTCATATCACCTCAACCTTTTTTTTTTCTTACTTAATGCAGTGGTCCAAGGACCAGGCTTGCAACTGTTGGTGCCAGAAGCAGGCATGATCCCTAAACAAAAAACTGTAGCTGTGTCTTTAAACCTTTATATCAGGATTCCCAAGGGGCTGATGGGTTGTATTGTGCCTTTACCTAATCTGGCATAATTGGGGTTGGTGGAAAATGTAAAATTAGTTGCCTAGTGCTTGAGATAGCCTACTAGTTATGCACTATATAATTCTTCCCAGTGTAATGGGAGTGGACTGAGGGGGAAGCAATCTGGACCTGCTCAGTGGCCAAACATCACATCTTTTCCAAAGGTGGAAAGCTTGGGTAAAGCTAAACAGTTAATAGGGCTATAGGGCAGGAATAGTAGCTGAAGGTAAGGGAATGAATAAATGGGTTATGTAATGAGGGAAATCAAATATTACATTACTACTTTGAGGAAGACTCAGAAGAAGAGATGATATTGTCTCTTAACTCAATTTTACCAGATGCTTGAAAGGGTGAAGATCGCTTCTGCTTTTGCAAACTGACATGGTTGTAGGGAAAACTGCAAACCTGAGTGGCATCACTCTAGGAGACATTTTGGTTCTACAATATGACGGCGGACTGGACTAATTGTTGATGACCTACTGGGACTCTAGTAATGTGCCTGTATCTTTTGATCTTATTTTTAAAGTCTCATCTACTGCCATACTGTGATAACGGTATAACACAGACCCTATTGGTGAGGTTATAATGCTGATATTGGTGGTCAAATTGGGAAAACTAGTTAAAGCCTCCTTAAGATGTAATACTGATGGAAAATAATTGACCTGAGGAAGAAGAACTGGATTTAGTCAATCATCAACTAATTTCCATGCTGAATACCTGCACAAGTTTATCCTAAGCTAGAAATAATGGTAAATCAAGAAACAAGAATGTGAAAATGTTGTAATAACTTTATGGGACAGATTAGTAGGCTTTGTAAAACGTATCTCTACCCCACAGTGGCTCTTCCAAAATTCACAATGATACTGTTGCTGTGTCTATCATATAAAAGCTATACTAAAAGTAGATGCCCAGACAAATATGATTGTTTTGCTGTAAGAGAGACTTGTCCAAAAGCCAGAGGGTAGCCTTTGTAGTAAATCATTTGACCTGTGGCCAAACGAAAGATGTGGTCTTTGTCCATAGCAACTGGGAGGTCACTTCTAAACTCTCTGAATTTCTTGAGTGATAAACGTGTCTTTGTTATTCATGGTGGGCCTCCTGGACCACATCTGATACTTTATGCTAATGAGGTGACTTATGGTGGGCCTCCCGGGCTTCATGGTTTCAGCCTGACCTCTAAGAAGTAGGGGGCTAGAGACTGAGTACAACCACATGGGCTATCAATCAATTATGTCCATGTAATGAAGCCCCAATAAAAACTCTGGACATGAAAGCTCGGATGAGTTTCCCAGGTTGGCAGTACTCAGTGTGTAATGTCATACACCGTTGTGGGGAGAGTAATGCATCTTGAGGACAGCAGATGCTTCACTGTAGAACTTTCCCAGCCTCTGCCCTATGCATCTCATCCTTGGCTGATTTTCATTATCCTTTCCCTATAATAAACCATGGCTCTCATGTACACATGTACAATAGCTCTCAGTGAGTCCTGTGAGTCCTTCTAGTGAATTATGAAAACTGAGGGTGGTTTTGGGACTCCCCCCTCCCCCACCCAACTTGTACTTGGTGTCAGAAGTCTTGGGAAAACTTGATAGCCCGGAGGACTGTGCCCTCAAACCTCACATTTTAGGGAATTTTGGAAACTATATCTGTATTTAAAATACAGAAAAATGGACCAAAAAAAAAATCTGTCCACATGAATGTCATTTAAAAATAATTGTAATGATTGCAGGAAGCCAAGGCACATCAAATTATTTTTTATAAATACTACAAAAGAAGTAAGTCACACCAGATATTTAAAAAAGAATAAGGTTTCTATTAAGCAGCAAAGTTGGGCAATGACTTCACTCCTCTATTTAAAGGAATTTACATGGCTTAACAGACCCCATGAGACTGGGCTCCCACTTCTGCCTCACCGGCAGAAGTTTGACACCTTAGCCTTGCTGGCCTTATTCAGTTCCCCAAAAATGTCATACTCTTGCAAAATATAGGGCATGGATTCTCCTCTGCCTGGAATGCTTTCCATCAAAATTTCACCTGATTTATTAGTGTTTATCCTTCAGATCTCAGCTCAATTCTCATTTTCCAAAGAAAGCTTTCCCTGATTGCCACAGAGTACTCTTACTCACACCTGTGTAGGACTATGTACTTCTCCTTTATAAAACTTATGACAGTTGTGATAATTTATGTCTGTATCCCTTACTAGATTGTAAGCTCCATGACAACAGGATTACCTATTTTTCTCCCTTGTACTGAGTGGTTACTATGAGCCAGGTACTGTGAAGCACAGTTATTATTTCACTTAATTCATACAATTCTGTGAGCCAGATGTTGTCCCCATTCTTGTCCCCATTTATAGAAAAGAAACATTTGACTTGAAGATATACATGAATATGGAGAGTGTTACACACTAAAATATGGGGACTACCAGGATTGAAATCCATGAATTTTGACACCTATATGTTAAAACCACCATATTATAGTACATGTTCAAAAGTACTTGTTGAAGAAACAAACAAAAATTAATAAAGTATGTGGTTAATAGAATGTTAATAGAATGCTATGCTTTACAAATACTACCACTTCTAAAAATTTAGATGATAGTCTCTCAGACCATAATTGTATTTTATCTCTCTTATAATCAAGAATATATTCCAGAATCCTACTGAGCTATATAGAGATATTAGTAAGGGAATCACTTATTCCCAGTAAAAGTACTAGGAATACATTAGATCGAAGCATATGAAAAATTGCAATTTAGAAGCGAAAAACAATTTAATATCAGTAATTTTATATAGTTTAACCTATAAAAACTGTTTCTTTTTTTTTTTTTTTTGTTAATAGAAATCCAAATAATCACCTTTTTTTCTAAATTCAATTAACATATGAATATGAGGCTGGCCCGGACCTCTACAAAGTGAAATAAGATGATAAAGTTTATGTCATCAGGAAATTTATTGCCAGATTAAAATACAAAGAAAACCCACCAGAGAAATTTCGCAGACAAAATGTCTGAAAAGAAACCACTTCCCTTTGCTCCATTGTGCTTGGTGAGATAAATGATATATTGTTATTGGACACAGTTGAAGAAATTTTACCAAAGGATGTTTAGACCTTGATGTCACTCATTTTTCTGTATGCATTTATCAGTGATGAAAAATAGCAAAAAACAAACAAAAACCAGAAAACCAGCGATAACAAAACCCCCAAATACACAGTCACTTTTAAATTTCCAAACAATCAAACATATCCCAAAGACCTATTATTTGTAAATGTCAGTGGTACACCTTTGACTAAAAAGCAGAAGCAAAACAAACCAAGCCAAAAACCAAGATGCATATCTGTATTACACAAACAGTCCACCTAAATTTAAAAATTAAGGTTTCTTTTGTGGTTTACACCAGATTCTTTGCTGCAGTAATTTCACTTCAAAACCTAACCAAACCAAACTGAAGTGGAGCATATTGTCACAATCATTATTTCCTCTGAAATTACCTCTGGCTTCAAAGTTTTCAGCACTTCACCTTTCTTGAGAACCAGGATTCTAACATGGTCACTTAGCAGGACCTCTCTCATGCTGTTTCTGGAATATGAAATTGACTTGGTCATCTGGTAAGACATTATTATTTTCTTTGTTTTGTGGAATACTATGAAGTTTTATCCTAATCATGAAGATACATTTAGAGGGGTTAAAGCAATCGATATTTCCTTCCTTGCTTTCAAATAATTGAAATGACCAGAGCTGGTAGCCATAGTGTTAGAAGACCTTTCTCATCCTGATGCTCTTCTGCAAATTCTTCAGGAGTTTGTTCCTAACCTTCTGGGTGTAGTTCACAGTTCATGTCTAGGGACCATATGATACCCACTCTCCTTTTAAATTGTCTAGAAAGATCATGGATTTGGAAGTGAGATAGATTAGCATGACTTCACAGATAATATTAGTTATTTAAAGAAGTAATTGTGAGGATTAAATAAAAGTGCTTCTCTAAATCTTAAATGCGAAGTTTTGAGGCCCACACTAGACATTAAATAAGCATTCATTTCTGTCCTCTTCTTCCTTCAGTGTATTCTGTCATCCACGATGGTCCATTGATGGCTCTAATTGCCTGCTGTGTGGAGTAAACATTGTTTCTTCTCTCATGTCTTACATCCAGGATTCTGCATTCTATCTTTTCCTATAGTCATAACAAAAGTTCCCTGGCCTTTCCTTAACTTTTTGTTCCTTGGGAAATCTTCTGGAAATTTCAAGTTTAGTCTCAATTTTTTGGTTTCAAGTGGCACCATTCTTAACTATTGGCATAATTTCTTAGCCTAGGGTTTCTTTAAAAGCTAGTTGTCTAGACCTTGATTTTCTTCTGTTTTGTCAAGAAACTCCCTCAATTTTATTTATAGCTGAGTTTTCTGAGAAATGTGAAAATAACCCAAGAGAATGTGGAAATTACCCAAGAAAACAGACTTGTGAAACTCTATTAAATTGTACCTTAGAGCCTTCATGAAGCAAGCCCAATCACTGGTCCTACAATAAACTACATCTTAGAGTGATATTATACATGTCTTCTGGGTAGTCCTTGGAAGATATTGGTTACAGGTGACTGGTTCTCCCTCTACTACTCACTTTTATACATCAAAGAAGTCTAGCAATAGCCTCAAATTTTCTTCGTTGTCTTCTTATTAAATATTTTATACAGACTTACAGTGATTAGGCAATTTGTCTGAGGTCACACAGCTAGTAAGTATTCACTCAGGATTTAAAACCAGATGCTACTAACTAAAAAAGAAAAAAAAGAAGTGCTCTTAATCACGTATACTGCCAAAGATTTTAAATTATTAATTTTAGCTATATCTGATATCTTTTTGGTCAAAACAACCTCTCCTAAAGCTATTATAGAATAAACTGAATGAAAGGAAAAAAGTAGACTGCTCAAATTTTAGAGAATTAGTTTGGTCAATAATAGAGCCATTTCCAATAATAAACTCTACTTTTATTATATTTCACCATGTTATGATAAAAATGGCTTTTTTCTTTTTGTAGAAATATTTTCATGTAGCATGGTAAGATAGTCTAAAACACCATATAACAATTCTCCTATTAATTCAAAGTCTTTCTCCAGAGATGTTCTTACAACTGGAATAATAAGGATTTGCTTTTTTTTTTTGTATCCTCTCACAGTTCTGGAGTCTGGAAGTCTGAAATGTCTAGGGCTATACTTTCTCTGGGAGCTTAAAGGGACAACTTGTCTCTTTTCTCTTCCAGCTTCTATTAGCTATCCCGGCATTCCTGGGCTGTGGCCATATCACTCCATCTCTGAATCTGTCTTTACATTGCATTCTCTACTCTGTGTTGGTATCTTCTCCTCTTCTGTCTGTCTCAAATATCTCTCTGACTTTCCCTGAAAAGGAAACTTGTCACTGGATTTAGGGCCCACCAAGATAATTCAGGATTATCTCCTCATTTCAAGATCCTTAATTTAATCACATCTGACAAGGCTCATTTTTCAAATACAGTAACATTCGTAGTTTCCAGGGACTTTATGTAAATATCTTTTTTTTTTTGAGGTGGGGAGGGTCATTTTTCAGACTACCACAGTCC
Source organism: Delphinapterus leucas (assembly GCF_059928025.1). Classification (NCBI taxonomy): domain Eukaryota; kingdom Metazoa; phylum Chordata; class Mammalia; order Artiodactyla; family Monodontidae; genus Delphinapterus; species Delphinapterus leucas. The sequence continues at coordinate 118,539,684 of NC_143132.1, forward strand.
GCCCTCTGGCCCCAAAGGCTCACATTCATCCCACGTGGACATATTTACCCCATCCCAGCATCCCCCAAGTTCTCAGCCTATTAGCATCAGCTCAAGGCTAAAATCTCATCTAAATCTCATGAGCCCTCAAATCCCAGATATCATCATCTAAATCATATATGAATGTGACTCTGTGTATGATCCATCATGGAGCAAAACCTCTTTCCATCTCTGGACCTATCAAACTATAAAGTAAATTTTCTGCTTCCAAAATTCAATGGTGAAACAGGTATAGAAGTAAAACGAAGACACAAATTCTGCAGATGAATAAAATTTGTCTCTTGGCCAGATTAAAGTCTTGGGCTACCTGGTTGTAGACCTCTGCTGGAGGAGGATGGTAGAGTTCCTCTAGGGAGAAATTTGTACATTTGGTGGTGGGAGGAGCGGAGATCTTAATAAGACATGTTGTTACGTAAGGGAAGTCTTGAGAGCCTGTTTGATTGAGAAATTTTTTTTAATTTAATTTTATTTATTTTTTTATATAGCAGGTTCTTATTAGTTATCCATTTTGACTGGGAAATTTTTGATGCAAAAAGAGGGAGGAGTTTCTTTGAATAACAAAGTAACGAGAATCCCAAAGATTTTGAATTCTTGGATACAGTGGGAAAAGGGCTAGAAGGGCTAAGGGTTTCCCAAACAAGTGTTGGAAAGCTAGAAGGAGAGCAACTATGGAACTACAGATAGGTACAGAAAGCATCTATTACACACAACAATCATATGAGATGTTTTGCATAATGAAAGAGAATGGTCAGGACCAATGCTTGCGGTGGAGTGAAGAGAAAGTACAATATTTAGAAGACAAGATGGTAAGGAAGGTTGATAATTGAATCAGTAACAGAAATGTTTATTCAGAGACATGAGATGAATCTCAACAGTGCATGTCCATCCCTCACACATCCCTGGGATCCTTGGAAAGTTAAAAGAGGTTACTGGACTTCCAGTAGTTACGTGGCACAAGACACGTTACGTAACTTAAATGTATCATGAAAGAAACACTAGAAAAAATATTATTGTGTTTTCTACCTAAATGGGAAGGAAATCCAAAAAAGGGCAGATATATGTATACATAGAGCTGATTCACTTTGCTGTACAGCAGAAACTAACACAACATTGTAAAGCAAATACACTCCAATAAAAATTAATTTAAAAAAAGAAAGAAAAAACATTATTGTGTTTTTTTTCTTTTTTCTTTCTGAAATGTGCTTTTCTCAGACCAGCTTAAGAGAAGAGTCATATTAGGATTGTTACAGAAAGATTGCAGTGAAAAAGCAAGGGTTAATATTCAACATCTCGCATTTAAAATAGGATTTTGAAACATCACAAAAGGGAGGTTTTTCGAGAGGAAGTAATTTCCAAATTCCTTTAGTTCATATATAACAACATTAAAGACCATGTGCAATAATCAAATCGTAGATCTTCTCCCTTAACACCGAGAAAATACCCATGTGTGTTATTAAAGTTTAGCCGAGAGGCTGATGTCCAAAAGAAAGAGACTACATCTTCACTGATGTAACGAAAGTCCAGAGATTTTGTGAGAAGAAGAAAGCAGAGAAGGACCCAATATTTAGCTTTCTGAACCACTCCATGTTCTCTTGTGTTATGGGCAGAACCCCTAGGGGTTAGAAATTGTCTGGGGAGCTTGTCAGGGCTGAGTCATTTTAGGAGGAACCTCATGATACTGGTCCAAATGGGAGTCATAGCCAGGCGGATCTCAGGAGTCTCTGTAATGCCTGTGAAAGCCAAAGTAGGGCACGATCCAAATAGAGGAGAGAACATGAGGCCCTGAAATGATTCAGAGAGAGCCGATTATGGGTTGCCCAGTTGCTACTGCCAGCACAACTGCAAGCTGCAGAAGAGTGCCACTGACTTTGAGAACAAAAGATGGACACAGGCCTGAAATGATATAACTCTCCAACATCACAAACCTAAATTGACCATCCTCCCTTGTTTTCTCAGGATGACTCAGGATGTCTGTTGTCTGGGCACACTTTAATTTGGTGGTTACACTACCTAAGTCTTTCTCCTTTTACACACCTAGATATAGTCTTGGAGAGAAGCAAGTAGGAGCAGTATGGTAGAAATCTGAGAATTTCTACCAGAAGAATCTGAAAATTATATGAAAGGACTCTTTGAATTGCTGTATAGGATCAAAGTGAACAGAATGTATAGAAATAACAAACAATTGTTGTATATCTATATCTATCTATCCATCTGTTGAAATGTATAGAAAACAGCAAGTATGGCACAAAGAACAATTTCATTTTTCCTGAAGCATTTGAAAGTAAGTGGCCAACCTGATGGCCCCATCACCCCTAATACTTTAGCATTTCCTATAAACCAGGACATTTTTCAACATAACTACAAGATTAAAACCAGGAACTATTTTTTGACATATTATTACATCTAATCAGATTCCATTCAAGTATTGTCAATTGTTCTAATAGTTCTAACACACCCTAAGATTCTTGAGTCTAATCTAATCCTCACACCCATTCAAATTTCCAAATTGTCTCAATAATGCCTTTATAGAAAATATACCCAGTTCAGTGTCTTTCAAATAGTTCCTTGGTCTCTCTTTGTCTTTCAATGCACTTTTGAAGACTATAGGATTTTTAAAAAATAGAATACCTCTCTATTTGGGTTTGTCTGATAGTTTCCCATGATTGGATCTGATTATGCATTTTTGGTAGGAACATCACTGAAATAATATTGTGTTCTCATTGCATCCTTTGATATTAGTTAGTATTTACTAGGATTTTGTATGAATGAAATTATGTATTCTTTCTTTGCCTGGCTTCTTTCACTCACCATAATAATTTTGAGATTTATCCATTTTGTTGCATATATCAGTAATCCATTACTTTATTAGCAGGGAGTACCAAATTATTTGAAGGAATGGTACAAGTAGAAGAAATTAAGCAGATATTTTGTTAATTCGTTACTTTTTATTATTGAACAGTGCTCCATTATATGGCTATACCCAATTTGTCTATCCATTCACCTGCTGATGGATACTTGAGTTGTTCCCAGTTTTAGGCAATTACCAATAAAGCTGCTGTGAAAATCTGTATTCAGGTCTTTGGATGGATATATGCTTTTATTTTGGGGGAGTAAATACCTAGGAGTGAGATGGCTGGATCCCATTAACTTTAAAAAATATACCAAACTCATTTCCAAAGTAACTGTACCAATTTGAGTTTCTACCAGAAGTGTATAAAAGTTCTGGTTGCTTCTGAAACTCACTGATACTTGAGTATGGTCAGTATTTAAAATTAAAAATTTTAGCTATTCTATTGAGTGTGTAGTGTTATCTTGTAGTAGTTTTTATTTATGGTTTTCATTCACCATCCATATATCTTCATTGGTGAAATGTCTGTCCACAATTTTTTCCCATTTGGGTTGTCTTATTATTATGTTGTTGTAGGAGTGCTTTATATATTCTAGATAAAAGTTCTATTCAAAACATTGAAGAAAATTTTTTATGAAGTCCAACTTTTTCAAAAATTTTAAATGATTACTGTGTTTTGCTTTGTATTTTTAAAAATCTTCACTAAACTGAAGTTCACTGACAGTTTATCTTATATTTTCTTCTAGAAGTTTGATAGGTTTTGCTCCTACATTTAAGTCTATGTACATTTGCATTATTTTCTTTTTAATACAGTGTGTGAAGTAAGGGTTGAGGTTCTTTTTTTCTTTTTCTTTTTTGCATATATAAAATTGTTCTGGCATCTTGATTGAGAAGGTTATACTTTCCACACTGAATTATCTTGTGTCATTGTCTAAAAACAATCCACCATGTGTATGTATTTCTGGACTCTTTATTTGTTTCACTGGCCAAAAGCACAACTTTTCCTTAGTTTGGTCAATAAATACCCTTCAAGGTTCCTATTGTGCTCTTTTGACATATCTTCATTATTCTTTGAGCACTTCCTTACTTTCTGGACCAAAAGGACAGTCTACATATATCTTTTATTGCCCTGGCTCAGACCAAAAATTAGTCCTTTCTCCAACAAGCCCTATTTCCTGTTAGAGGAGAATGGTATTTAGATCTGCATGTGAGGTGTGCTCATGACTATTAGTATGTCACTACTCCCAGACCTCTCAGTGGACAGAACTAGAGTATATATGTGTGTATATGTATTTACACACATATATACACGTGCTTAAAATACCTATATACGTGATACACACGTTTATATCTATATTTATTCTTATCTTTCTTTACATATTGAAAACCATTATTTCATATTGATATCACTAATTCCCATACCAGGTTAATTCTACTTTTTCCCTGTCTGTATTTAAACTGCCTTCTGTGACAATGAGGAAGCTGACTCCTATTATCTTAAATATATTAATTAGTTGATCAATCTCCCTTTATATCATCAATCTTCCAGCACCACTGCCTTCTTTTCTTCTGTACAAATACCCTCCTCACCTTGTTAGACCTTTCATGCAAGACTGTCTCCTATGTGGAACACTGTTTTACTTTCTTGAGTTATGATACCTTATGCTTGGCTCTTCTCAGGGAAAGGTGCCCTCCTTACCCTGCTTGGGCTTAGGTACCCCAAACCAGAACACTCCTTTTTGGGGCACTCCTCATCCCCACCCATGGCACCTGTGAAGACACTTATCAGCTATATCTAATAGCTTTAGGATTAAGTTGCTTTAAAAAGAAAGAAGAGAAGAAGAAAATGAGGCAGAGGAAGAAAAGGAAGAAGAAAAAATAATTACATTTGTCTTTAGGTGAGTAATAGTGCAACCCTAAAGAGTCTCCTCAGGACATGGGAAGCTTCAGAGACATATAAATTACAGATAAATAACTCATTGATCACTGGTAATATTATTTATATTGTACCTTTAAATTAAATTGAAGCTTTCTTCTAAGGAAGTCAAAGAAATTACAGCTGTCATTTCACAAATCTTCTTTCCTCTGCTGCTGGGGAAAGAGAAATGATGCACTCAGCATTGTGATATTTTTAAAATTCCAAATCAAGATTAAGGGTTAAAAAAAAAGATTAAAGATCGAGAAAATTTAGGAGGCGTGAGGTCTGATATTCAATTTTAAGTGTATTTTCCCTAGATTGTTAGCAAAATCTAGCATTTTAAGATATTTTGCTTGATGAGAAAGAATGATTTGCTTCAATACTTGAGTCAAGGGGCATAGAGAAGGTTAGTAGTTAAACAGGACATAGTAGTGAGAAATGGTTGATAACAAGTAGCAGGAATCTGAATGCTGATGAATCCATATAGAGAGTCAGGAGAAGAAGATACCTGAGGTCAGAAATGATCTAGGGATTTAATGTTAACATAAGCTCTATTCAAGCTAAATTCTACTCTTTATTGTGGTGTATATGTGTAAGTTCTAAAATGCTTCTAAGATCCAGGACTGAGCAAACCAAAGCAGGAAAACTTTTTGAAAATTTTAAATTATGTGAGATTTTATTTTTACCATTTTAATATTCATGGTTTCATAAACACAATGAAAAGCATCCTTAAAGTATTTTAACAATTTCCAGAAGTCCTGGGCAGTAAATTCAGTTATTTTGGCATCCAGAATATGACTTCCGTTTGCAAAAATAGTCACCAATTCTTAAAGCCAAAAGCTACAGAACTCCCAAAGAACACCACTATGTATGTAAATTGAGGCATCAAGTGTAAATAAATACAGATATTAAATGGGAATTGTCACATTCCAATAGGCACTTCAATACTCAAAAAACTTTATGTCCTATTTTAACTAAAATTCCCAAGCACGAAGACCTCCTAAATTTCACAAAGGCAGGCTACACGGAACATAAATTTTTCTTTAAAAATAACTTTGACTCTGAAAAGTAAAATGTGTATAAAATTCTTAATAATAAAGGTGTATATACTCAAGACTCAGAAGCGTTACAGACTCTTCATAGGTATATTTACTCATGCATTTATTCATTCATTTATTTTACAAATAACATGTAGGCCATGTGAATTAATTCTCACAATTAACTCAAATTTTCAAATAAATTTTTACTATATTTAACTGTAAAATCTGTATTTAAACTGTCCTCTGAGAGTTTAATATGGTCAGTTCACAGATTTGTCACAATGTAATATTAAAAACCACAGAAAGAAAAGAACCTGCAAGAAACAAAAACCATCAAAAGAATATTTTGTGGGTTTAAATCAGATGAAAGAACTGTCATCACATTCTTTAGATATGAATATTAAAATCCATTAATTCCAAAGCAGTATTTTGACCTAGATTATCTCATTGTTTACTCTCCTTGAACTCCAATTTTCTTAAGTTAAAAAAAGGAAAATAATATACTGCTGAAGGAATCTTTTCTTATGTTAAAGAATTTAGCACAGTGCCCAGCATGTGATAGGTACACAAAACATTAATTCTTCTCATCCTCTTTCTATTTTTTTTTAATTGAAGTATAGGGGACTTACAATGTTATATTAGTTTCAGGTGATAGTGATTTGATATTTTTAATGATTATACTTCATTTAAAGTTATTAGAAAATATTGGCTATATTCCCTGTGCTGTACAATCTATTCTTGTATCTTATTTATTTTATACCTAGTAGTTTGTACCTCTTAATCCTCTTCCTCTATTTTGCCCCTCTCCCCACTTTGTTCTCTGTATTAGTGAGTTTGTTTCTGTTTTATTATATTCATTCATTTGAGGAACCTCTGTACTGTTTTTCAAGATAGCTGCACCAATTTACATTCCCACCATCAGTGTAGTAGAGTTCTCTTTCTCCACATCCTTGCCAACACTTGTTATTTCCTGTCTTTTTGACTATAGCCATTCTGAGAGATATGAAGTGGTATCTCACTGTGATTTTGATTTGCATTTCCTGATGATTACTGATGTCAAGCATCTTTTCATGTGGCTGTTGGCCATCTGTATGTCTTCTCTAGAAAAATGTCTATTCAGATCCTCTGCCCATTTTTTAATGGAGTTTTGTTTTTGATATTGAGTTGTATGAGCTCTTTATATATTTTGGATATTAACCACTTATCAGACACATAATTTGCAAATATTTCTCTCATTCAGTAGGTTGTCTTTTTATTTTGTTGATGGTTTCCTTGAAGTGCAAAAGCGGTTTGAGTTTAATTAGTTCCCATTTGTTTATTTTTTGCTTTTGTTTCCCTTGCTTGAGGAGACATATGCAAAAAGATATTGCTAAGACCTATGTCAAAGAGTGTACCACCTAAGTTTTCTCCTAGAATTTTTATGGTTTCTGGCCTTACATTTAGGTCTTTAATCTATTTTGCATTTATTTTTGTATATCATGTGAGAAAATGTTCTAATTTCATTCTTTTACGTGTAGCTGTCCAGTTTTCCCAGCACCAGTTATTGGAGAGCTCACTCTCTTTTGTTTACTCCTGAAAGCAACACTGAAAATGAGACATTAGGACATCCACTTGACAGATCAAGAAACTGAGGCTCAGGGTTTAAGTGATATGCTTATGGCCAGGCAGGTAGGAAAACTTGAAACCAAGCTTAAAACTACATACTCCTGATACACAATTAAAATCTTCTTCTTCCCTTTTTTTTTTTTTTTTTTTCTGTTTTTGGCTACACTGTGTGGCATGCGGGATCTTAGTTCCCTGACCAGGGATCAAATCCATGCCCCCCGCAGTGGAAGCGTGGAGTCCTAACCACTGGAATGCCAAAGAAGTCCCAAAAATCTTCTTCCTTTATGTAGTGCTGCATAGGTATTTACTATAAATGGAAAAATTACCCTTTAATGATTATAAAATTGACATGAATTCTACATTAATTTTATAAGGGACCACATGTATAAAATTTAGAGCAGTTGCAAATCCAATATGGAAAAAATGCAATTCTGCTATCTATAACCGTATACTCTGATGTCATATCATACATGCATTTATATTACATGAATTCAAATGTTTATGCTCGTTGAAAAAAAGACATAGAAGTAATTTAAATACTCTGGGTACATCTGCCAGCCAGAGAAAATAATGGCATATGTCCTTGAAGTAAACATGAGATTGGAGTCCTGAATCTCTTGCTCCCTTAATCATTTCAGCTCCCTCACACCTTTCAGAGTGTGAGCTTCTCATTTTACAAAGAATGATTCCAGTCAAAGATATATACTTTTCATGCAGTGGGATTCCTACATGCAAGCCAACATTTCAATTGATCTTGATAAAAGAAATTGTGCATACTTAGGCACTGAAATATAAAGTATATATGTATTACAAGTAATAGTATACTTTTTAAACAGAACTTTATTCTGGAAAATATCATACTTGTATAGACATTATTGTGTTAAGAACGCTCCAGGTACCCATCACCAAACTTCAGTCGTTAGCAACTCATAAATAACCGTATTTCATCTACTTTATCACACCTCTGATTTTTCTCTTCACTGGATTATTTTGAGGCAAATCACAGATACCATATCATTTTATTCATAAATGACTACAGACTATATCTTTTTTCAGACTATACCTTTTAAAAATATTAAAAATGATATATATAATGGACTTACTAGATGATTTGAAGGGCTTTTCTAGGATAATTTTCTACTTCCATGTGATGTAATGTGCTTTACATTTAATATCTCATTTAATATGATAAAACCCCAGTGAAGCAGTTAATTATATTCACTTCAGAGAACAGAAAACTGAGAGGTTAAAAAGAAAAAAAAATCCTTGCTTAAGGTCACCAAACTGGTAATTGACAGGATTAAAACTCCTGTCTTTAGATCAGTAGCTCTTAACCACTAACATATATAGCTATGAACATTTTAATCCATATTATCTTTTCATTCAATTTTCCCAATAGCCAAAAAGGTCTTCAAAGCCTTAAATTGAACACTTATACCAACAACAAAGATTACAATCTGTCTACTAAATCTGGTGCCATATATAGAAGATTGCAATAGTTAAGGAAGACTTTCTGAAGAAGATATCCTAGGAGAAATACTTAATGTATGAGTAGGTATTAATCAGATGAAGAGAGAAAGGGAAGAGAAAGAAACATTTGTAATGGCATGAACCCAAAGAAGGCATTCTAGAAACCTTAAAATTCACTAATGGTTGGTTTATAGAGAATAAGAAGTATTATCAAAGATGAGGGCAGAAAGGTCAGGACCCAGATCATAAATGCCAACATGTAACATACTCGTTATTTTTTAAGTTATTTTCAATTGGGAAGTAACAAAATCAGACTAGCTTTCCAAAGATCAGTCTCTCAGTGGTGTGTAGAATGGATCCTGATGTGATGGTGAGGAAGTAAGCATGAGGTAGAAAAATCAGAGAAGTGATATTGAACTAGTCTATGTGAGGTGCCTGTGTGTCATGTCATCCAGGTGTAGCTTCCAGTATAGAATTGGATGCATGGATTTCAGCTTAGGAAATATGCCTAACCTGGGAAACTAGATGTAGAAATGGTATAAGGACGGGTCACTGAACCCATGGGGTTGGATGTTTCACTTAGAGCAAAATGTACAATGAAGAGAGTAAAAACCCAAAGACAGAACCCTGGCAAGAACAAAATAAAAGGCATAGATGGAAGAAGGGAAGGCCACAAAAGAGACGAAGAACATGAGGCCAGAGGGTGGGAGGACAACCAGGAGATAGGAGAATCTTTGAAGAAAAAAAAAGGGAAAATTATGACGTTTAAAGTCTTAAGTAATTAAAACTAAGATAACATGTGATCAAAGTGCATGAAATCACACATGTGATGCTTACATTTAGTAATTAGCCCAAGCATCATAAAAGCAGTGTTACTCTTAAAAGTTTGCATGACATCATTTTTATGCACATATATGTACATAATGTAGAGCTAACGCTAAATCTTGTGCTTTACTGTTTACAATAGTCAGGTCATGGAAGCAATCTAAATGCCCACCGACAGATGAATGGATAAAGAAGATGTGGTACATATACACAATGGAATATTACTCAGCCATAGAAAGGAACGAAATTGGGTCATTTGTAGACATGTGGATGTACCTAGAAACTGTCATACAGAATGAAGTCAGAAAGAGAAAAACAAATACCGTATATTAACGCATATTTGTGGAATCTAGAAAAATGGTACAGATGAACCAGTTCGCAAGGCAGAAATAGAGACACAGATGTAGAGAACAAACGTATGGACACCAAGGGGGGAAGGGGAGGTGGGATGAACTGAGAGATTGGGACTAACATATATACACTAATATGTATGAAATAGATAATGAATGAGAACCTGCTGTATGGCACAGGGAACTCCACTTCGCTGTACAACAGAAACTAATACAACAATGTAAAACAACTATACGCCAATTAAAAAAAAAAAATCTTGTGCTCTAGACATAATATAGGCTAAAAAATCTCAAATACATTTACATGAAACTCAGGTACATTCTTGGATTTATAATTCATTCATTTATTTATCCATTTGACAAACATTGATAGTATACAAGGCACTGAGCTAGAATATTTAATAATCTCTCTTCTATGAAATCCTGAAAGAAATTCTGGTGGCACTTAACTTCTTTTCCTCCTAGAGTAGAAGTACGAATATTCTTCTAGTGTGGATTGTGGTCTCTTAAGAGCAGGTTTTATGACTCAGTCTTCTAGAATATGGAAATTAGAATGAAGTCTTTCTTGCACATAAAGAAAAGTACAGATAATATTTAGTGATTGGATGAAGCATGACATTGGGAATAGAGGACTTTGTGATTGATTATATCCATCAGCAACATGTCCCTGGGCACTGCTATCAGAGAGAGCATTTCTTGCTAAATGGTCTGATGCTGAACAGTTTTCCATATGCTGCTTTGGAGAGATCGTGTAATAAGTAATGACAATGTTCGTGGGTGATACGGCAAATGTGCATTACAACTTGAAAAAGCATTTCTTTTATAACAAAATTGTGTTTTTCTATTTATTTGAGATTACTTTTTAACACTTTTATGACTTCAGAGCTATTTTTTGTTCCTCTTCAGAATTTCTTACAATCCATGTTTTACTTTCTGTATGTTTTATCTATAGATCTGTGGAGGTTGGGTGCATTCAGTCATGCTGGCTATCACTATGCCAACTTATTATTAATGTCAGTGTATTTCTTGATGATGATGTGCTCTGTTCAGCATATTTTCTCTACTTTCATCTAACTACCAAAATTTGTTGCCATTACTTTCTATCTAATTCATCACACAATTTTTGGCTATTTGAGTTATTCCTAATTATCTTCTTGTAAAAACTAGTTTCTTCTCTTGCCTTCTCACACTTTAAATATGTCAATATATTTTAAGTTGCACTTTTTAAGGCATAAATATTGGCTGTTAACATCCTTGTATCTTATTTATTTTATACCTAGTAGTTTGTACATATTAGTCTCTTTCCCCTATCTTGCCCACACCACCTCCCTCTGGTAATGACTAGTTTGTTCTCTATATCTGTGATTGTCTATATTCTGTTTCTATTTTGTTATATTCATTAAAAATTTTTTTTAGATTCCACATATAAGTGAAAACATATATTGATAGTAGGTCTTTCCTGTCTGACTTATTTCACTTAGCATAACACCCTTCAGGTCCATCCATGTTGTTGGAAATGGCAAAATTTCATTCTTTTTTTTTGGCTAAGTAATATTCCACTGTTTGTTTTCTTCAGATATATACCCAGAAGTAGAGTTTCTGGATCATATGGTAGCTCTATTTTTAATTTTTTGAGGAACTGCCATAATTTTTCCATGGTGGCTGCACCAAATTACAATCCTACCCACAGTGTAGCAGGGTTCCCTTTCTCCACATCCTTGCCAACACTTGTTATTTCTTCTTTTTTTGATCATAACCATTCTGACAGGTGTGAGGTGATATCTCATTGTGGTTTTGGTTTGCATTTCCCTGATGATTAGTGATGTTGAGCATCTTTTCATGTGCCTATTGGCAATCTGCATGCCTTCTGTGGAAAAGTATCTATTCAGGCCCTCTGAGCATTATTTAATCAGATTATTTATCTATTTTTTGATATTGAAGTATATAAGTTCTTTACATACTTTGAATATTAATCCCTTATCAGATATATCATTTGCAAATATCTTCTTTCATTCAGTAGGTTAGGTTTCCTTCACTGTGAAATGCTTTTAAGTTTGATTAGGTCTCATTTGTTTATTTTTGCTTTTGTTTTCCTTGCCTGAGGAGATATATCCAAAAAGTTATTGCAAAGACCTATGTCAAAGAGCATACTGCCTGTGTTTTCTTCCAGGAGTTTTATGGTTTCAGGTCTTTAATCCATTTTGAGTTTATTTGTGTTTATGGTGTGATGAAATTTTGTAATCTTATTCTTTTACATGTAGCTGTCCAGTTTTCCTAACACCACTTATTGAAAAGACTGTCTTTCCCCACTGTATATTCTTGCCTCCTTTGTCATAGATTAGTTGACCACAAATTCATCTGGGCTGTCTATTCTGTTCCATTGATTTTTGTGTCTATTTTTGTGCCAGTATCATACTGTTTTGATTATTGTATCTTTGTTGTATAATCTGAAATCAGGAAATGTAATACCTCAAGCTGTGTTCTTTTTTGCTTTCACTTTTTTGTGTGTGGTTCAATACAAATTTTAGCATTATTTGTCCTAGTTCTGTGAAAAATGTCATAGGTATTTAGATAGGGATTACATTAAATCTATAGATTGCTTTGGGTAGTATAGACATTTTAACAATATTCTTCAGTCCATGAACACAGGATATCTTTCCATTTCTTTGTATAATCTTCAATTTTATTCATCAATATCTTATAGTTTTCAGAGTACAGGTCTTTCACTTTCTTGGTTAAATTTATTTCTAGGTATTTTATTCTCTGATGCGGTTGTAAATGAGATTGTTTTCTTGCTTCCTCTTTCTGATAGTTCATTATTAGTGGATAGAGAAACAATAGATTTTGTATATTAATCTTGTATCTTTCAAATTTACTGAATTCATTTATTAGTTTTAATAGTCTTTTGGTGGCAGCTTTAGTGTTTTCTATATATAGTATCATGTCATCTGCAAATAGTGATGGTTTTACTCCTTTCCTTCCAATTTGGATGCCTTTTATTTCTTTTTTTTGTCTGTTTGATGTGGCTAGGACTTCTGATACTATGTTAAATAGAAGTGGTGAGAGTGGTCATCCTTGTCTCATTCCTGATCTTAGAGGTAAAGCTTTCAGCTTTTCACTATTGAGTATGATGTTAACTGTGGTTTTATCATAAGTGGTCTTTCTTTTGTTAAAATATGTTTCCTCTATACAAAGTTTGTGGAGAGTTTTTATCACGAACGGATGTTGAACTTTGTTAAACGTTTTTTTCTGCATCTACTGAGATGATCATGTGATTTTTATCCTTCATTTTCTTAATGCAGTGCATCACACTGATTGATTTGTAGATATTGAATCATCCTTGCATCCCTGGAATAAATCCCACTCGATCATGCTGTATGATCCTTTTTATGTATTGTTGAATTTGGTTTGCTAATATTTTGTTGAGGATTTTTTGCATTTATGCTCATCAGGAATGTTGGCTTTTAACTTTCTTTTTTTAAAATAGTGTCTTTGTCTGATTTTGGAATCAGGGTAATGTTGGCCTCATAGAATGAGTTTGGGAGCATTCCCTCCTCTCCAGTTTTTTGGAATATTTTGACAAGGATATATTAACTCTTCTTTAAATGTTTGGTAGAATTCCTCTGTGAAGTGATCTGGTTCTGGACTTTTGTTTGTTGGGAGATTTTGGTTACTGATTCACTTTCAATACTAGTAATCAGTCTGTTCAGATTACTTTTTCCTTATCAGTCTTGGAAGATTGTATGTTTCTAGGAATTTGTCCATATTTTTAGGTAATTCTATTTGTTTGTTATTGGTAGTATTCTCTTATGATTATTTATGATTCTTTGACATTGGCTGTAGCTTTTCCTCTTTCATTGCTAATTTTATTTGAGTTCTCTCTTCTTTTCTTAATGAGCTTGGCTAAAGGTTTATCAATTTGGTTTATCTTTTCAAAAAGCCAGCTCTTGGTTTCATTGATCTTTTTTATTTTTATTTTTTGGTCTCATTTCTGCTCTGATCTTTGCTATTTCCTTCCTTCTACTGACTTTGGGCTTCATTTGTTCTTTTTTTTCTAATTCTTTTAGATGATAGGTTAGGTTACTTATTTGATATTTCTTTTGTTTCTTGAGGTAGACTTTATCACTATAAATTTCCCTGCAAAAGCATTAAGAAATGCTTTTGCTGTATCACATAGAGTTTGAAAATTTGCATTTTTATTTTCATTTGTCTCAAGGTACTTTCTGTTTTCCTCTTTGATTTATTCATTGCCCCATTGGTTTTTTAGTAGCATGTTGTTTAGTCTCCATATGGTTTTTTTTCCCATTTTTATTCCCATAATTGATTTCTAATTTCATACCATTATGATGAGAAAATATGCTTGATATAATTGCAATCTTCTTATATTTATTGAGACTTGTATTGTGGCCTAGCATGCGATGAATCCTGGAGGACATTCCATGACACTGGAAAAGAATGTGTATTCTACTGTTTTTGAATGGAATGTCCTATAGATATATTAGTATATCTCATTTAGATATCTCATTTAAGGCCACTGTTTTCATATTGATTTTCTGCCTCATTGGATGATCTATCCACTGATGTAAATGGGATGTTAAAGTTCCCTACTATTATTATATTACAGTCAATTTCTTCTTTTATGTTTGTTAATATTTGCTTTATATATTTAGGTGCTTCTATATAGGTGCATATATGTTAATGAATGTTATATCCTCTTCTTATATTGATCCCTTTATCATTATATAATGCCCTTCTTTATCTTTTGTTATAGACTTTGTTTTAAAGTCTACTTTGTCTGATACGAGTATTGCTACCAGTTTTCTTTTTACTTTCATTTGCATAAGATATGTTTTTTCATCTCCTCACTTTCAGTTTGTGTGTATCTTTAGCTCTGAAGTGAGTCTCTTGTAGGCAGCATATATATGGATCTTGTTTTTGTATCCAATCAGCCACCATATATCTTTTGATCGCAGCATTTAGTCCATTGACGTTTAAAGTGACTATTGATAGTTATGTGTTTATTGCCGTTTTGTCACTGGTTTTATGGTTGTTTTTGTGGGTCTTCTCTGTTATTTTCTTCTACTTTTAGTCTCTTCCCATGTGGTTTGATGATTTTCTTTAGTGTTATATTTGTGTTCCTTTCTCCCTTATTTTTGTGTATCTTTGTAGGTTTTTGATTTGTAGTTACCATGGAGTTCATATATGTTGCTGTTAACTATATTTACTTGTTTTAAACTCAGTCATTTAAGTTCAAACACACTCTAAGAGATCTGCATTTTTTACTCCCCCCACATTTTGTATTTTTGATGTCCTATTTCACATCTTTATATTTACCCCTTAACTGTTGTAATTATAGTTGATTTTACAGTTTGTGTCCTTTATCCTTTGTACTAGCTTATTTAAGTGGTTGATCCACTGCCTTTACTATATATTTTCCTTTAACAGTGGGATTTTTTCCTACCTGTATTTTCTTATTTCTTGTTACAGACTATTTTTTTTTTTAATTGAACGAAGATCCTTTAACGTTTCTTGTAGGGTTGGTTTAGTGGTGATGAACTGTTTTAGTTTTTGGTTGTCTGGGGAACTCTTTATCTCTCCTACATTTCTGAATAATAACCTTGATGGGTAGATTATCCTAGTTCATAGGTTTTCCCCTTTCAGCACTTTAAATGTATCATGCCACTCTCTTCTGGCCTGCAAAGTTCCTGCTGAAAAATCAGCTGATAGCCTTATGGTGGTTCCCTTGTGTGTGACTACTTGTTTTTCCCTTGCTGCCTTTAAAATTCTCTCTTTTTCTTTAACTTCTGCTATTTTAATTATAATATGTCTTGGTGTGGGCCTCTTTGGGTTCATCTTGTTTGAGACTCTCTGTGCTTCCTAAACCTGGATATCTGTTTCCTTCTCCAGGTTAGGGAAGTTTTCAGCCATAATTTCATCAAACACATTTTCTACCTTTTTCTCTCTCTCTTTTCTTTCTAGAACCTTATAATGCAAATGTTATTATGCTTGATGTTGACCCAGAGGACCAGAGTTCCTTTAAACTATCCTCATTAATTTTTTTTTTCCCTTTTGCTGTTCTGATATGGTGATTTCCACTATTCTATATTACAGGTCACTTATGTATTCTTCTGTATCACCTAATCTGTTATTAATTCCTTCTAGGGTATTTTAAAATTTCAGTTATTGTATTCTTTAGCTCTGATTTAAAAAAATTTTTTTTCTAGTTTTCATTGAATTTCTCACTGTGTTCATCTATTCTTTTCCTAAGTTCACTTAGCATTTTTATTACTATTGCTTTGAACTCTTTATCAGGTAAATAGTTTATCTCTGTTTCATTAGGGTTTTTTCTGAGGTTTTATCTTGTTCTTTTTTTTTTTGCGGTACGCAGAACTCTCACTGTTGTGGCCTCTCCCGTTGTGGAGCACAGGTTCCGGACGTGCAGGCTCAGTGGCCATGGCTCACGGGCCTAGCCACTCCGCAGCATGTAGGATCTTCCTGGACCAGGGCATGAATCCGTATCCCCTGCATTGGCAGGCAGACTCTCAACCACTGTGCCACCAGGGAAGCGCCCTTCTTGTTCTTTTTTTGAAACATATTCCTCTGAGTTCTCATTTTGTTTAACTTTCTCTATTTGTGTCTATACAATTAGGTGAAACAGTTACCTATCTTGAGGGCATGTCCTGTGTGGGACCATCCCTATACAGTCTGCATATGCCCAGTGGCTTTGGTTGGAGAGCTGGATCTGAAGTGAGCAGAGGCTACTTCTCCCAGGGTGCACTGGTAGCCACCACATTAGTGAGAGGTAGGGCTGAAGTTGGAGGGGTTAGAGACAGAGCCAGGTGTCAGCTGGAGTTTTCTCTTATGCTTAATGGTGGTTGCCACCCTACTGGGGAAGGGCCATAGCCTGCAGACCTGGAGCAGAAGCCCTGAGGGTGTTGGGCTTCTCCCTGGTGTGATAAAAGTCTCTTCCCTTGGTTGGGGGTGTGGCTAAGACCTGAAGGTTTAGGGCTGCACTTCTGAGGTGGTTCCACTTTTCCCCAGTGTGTGTGCCTTAATTAGAGGAGAGGTTGGGGCCAGAAGATTTAGAGCTGCACTACTGAGCTGGTCCTGCTCCTTCTCTGCTGTGTGAGTGCTACAGCAATGGCAGTGTCTGCCTTGGTTAGAGGCAGGGCCAGGGTTGGACAGGCTTTTCTCCTTCCCCAGTGAACACACTTGTGCTGGCAATGGTGGCTTCTGCCTTAGCAGGGAACAGCACTAGGGCAAGAGGAGCTGGAGCAGGAGCCTGGTGTGCTCTGGCAGGGGGGTGGGGGGGTGAGGGGGCTGCTGGGGAAGTTCTGTCAGGCCAGCCAGAGCACCAGGCAGTTTTCAATCTATTGTGTTTGCACTGGGACTGAGAGTAAGCAAGTCTGCGTGCACTCTTCCAGAGCAGAGTCTTGGTTTCCTACAGCCCTCTGGAAAGCCCCGCTGGTTTTCAAACCAGCTAAGGGGGTGTGTCTCCTGGTATCAGACACCAGAGATGGAGTGCCTAATCTGTGGCTTAAACCCCTCACTTTCTAGGGAGGATCCTGGAGTCTGTAGGATCTCGTCCTCCTTTGGGTCACCCACTGTGGGTGCAGGTCCCAACTAGATTGCTTCCCCTCTCCTCCTACCAGACTCCATGTGGTTTTCTTTATAGCCTTGGTTGTAGAAGAGCTGTGCTGCTAGTCTTCAGATCATTCTTTGTGAGAGTTGCTCTATATGTAGTTGTAGCGTTTTTTTGCAGTACACGGGCCTCTCACCGTTGTGGCCTCTCCCGTTGTGGAGCACAGGCTCCGGACGCGCAGACTCAGCGGCCATGGCTCACGGGCCCAGCCGCTCCGCAGCATGTGGGATCTTCCCGGACCGGGGCACGAACCCGTGTCCCCTGCAATGGCAGGCGGACTCTCAACCACTGCGCCACCAGGGAAGCCCTGTAGTTGTAGCTTTGATGTGTTCATGTGGGGTGGTGGGCTCAGCGTCTTCCTACTCTATCATCTTGATCCTGCCTCCAAAACTGTAGAGATTTTAAAGTAAAATTTCCAAATAGTCTTTCAATCTGTTAGTTGCTAGGAACACATTTTTTTTTTTAATAAGAAATTCTCTGTCTTTTTGGAAGGCCTCTGAGTCATACAGACTATAGGTAGAATTTCTATATTAAGTTCTTTTTAGTTCCAAAAGGACAGACATACTTCTTTTGAATTTTATAAGAAATAAATAATTAGAAAACATTTTCCCCCTCCAGTTGCATTCAACCAACATCACAGATATGGATGACTGCATACCACACATCATGTACAATGTATAAGGCACCTTGCTGGTATTGTAAGTGAAACCAGGGTGAATTGTTTAGTTCCTGCCCTGCAGCCACTCACTTTAGTGTGGGAGACAGGCCAATTAAGAATCTCTAATACATACCAGAAAAAGGGAAACTGTTATAATGGAGATATAATATATGATAGAATTATGCAGGAGTATAACACAGATTTATCAATATTGCCTGACTTCATGGCAGAGATGAGATTTGAGTTGGACCCAAATGAATGAAAAATGCTTCAGATATATTTATCAAGAGCAGTGAAGATGGCTTGAGCAAAGATATGAAAACAGAAAAGTAGATGTTGTTTAGAGAAACAATGATTAATCTGTTGTCTTTTGCACGTGTTTAACATGTGTTATAAAATGGATAATTTTATGGAAAATTCTGAATGCTTGGCTATGAAGTTTCAACCTTGAAGAAAGGTACACTATGAAATGATATATTTTCCTCTTCTTTTTCTTTTTTTCCCCATGACATTTATAAATATAATAATGGTAATAAATTTAAATGTCTATTAATATGATTTTTTCTTTTTAATGTTCCTGGGTCTAATCCTTCATATTGCCTCCAAATTGCTTCTCTCTGCCTCAAGGAAGATTAGTATTGCTACATCAGAGAATAAAACAACAATAAAAGGGTGAGAGAGAGAGAAGGACATCAGGACTAAGTTTTGAATTGCAGTGTATTTTTGTGTTGTTAGCAAGACAATAGCCTTAAAATTTTACTATTGCTGCAATATAAAAAGAATTTCCAAATTCTATAGCTTCCACAGGGATCTGGAGCCAGTGGTCTAATTAGATCTTAGCACCACTTCCCCAGTGTGCAATGGATTCTGTTTTGTGGCTAAGTTCTCTGGGAAGAAGCAAGATGTGATGCAGAAAAGAAGAGGAAGTAAGAGCTAAACCTAAGTGCTCCATTAGACTGTGGAAAGAGGAGACAAAACCTGATCCGAAGAGAAAAGAACATCTATTGTGGAGAGACACTTTCCTGAAAACATTGTGGCTTTGGGCTTCCTTCTCTGCTACCTCCACCTAGCTAAGAAAGCTCATTTATACCCAGACAGAATGTCTCCAAAATGCATGGAAAAAGAAAGGGTTTCTAAAAGACTTACCCAAGAAAGACAGAATCAACCAGAAGAGACAGTTTGATAGAGACGAGATGAAATATTATAGTCCAGGAATTTTAAAGAGTGTTTGGTTTTCCCTTTCACTGCTCAAAGAGATGAGGCTCTCAAAGGAAAATCAGATCAATCATAGAAAATAAAACTACATTTGCTTTGAATATCTGAATGTTGTAATTTTTCTATTTACCAAAGTACTTCATCCATTTATGTTATTATTTCTTTCTTTCAATTAAACCACACCAATCATATAATAAAAGACTAAAACTATCTCATCCTGGATTATCAAGCCTTGTAGCAACTTGGTTATCTTACTTGCTTCCTGGATCACAGGTCAGAACAAGTGATTCATGGCCCACGATTAAGGGTGTCTGGTGAGTCTCATGTACCCCATGAGGAAGGCAGCAGAGAAGCTGATAGAAAGGAAGGAGATGGGAAGTTCTATGTCTGGTAGAAAGAAGACTGGTGATCCCACAACTCTGAAGTCCAGATTATCTGGACCTAGTGATCACCCCTCGAAGTCAGGTACCACCACTTTGGTAAACGTAAGACCATATTCAATTCATTTACTATTTCTTGGATTAATTTTTCATTCAGTCAATTTTACAAAATAAATGTATAGGCTCTTTGCTTCCCCTCCTTGTTGCCATTAAGCCTTAATTAATTGCCATACATCTGTTTAAAACTTATATTTGGCAATATTAACAGATATTAAAAGAAGGACTGTATCATTTCAAACTACCATAATGAAGAAATGCACATTTGGCATTGTGTGTAAAACTGTCTTGTTAAACAGAACACATGTGCAGTAAAATGAAAAAATATTTCTAGAGATAGAGAGCAGATTAGTGATTGTCAGAGAGGTTAAAAAGGGTGGGACGTTGGCACCAAATGGAACTCTTGGGAATAGTGAAAATGTTCTACATCTTTCTTGTTACGGTGCATCTACTTGTCAAAACTCATTGAACTATACACTTAACGTGCATATCATTCATCATATGTAAATTATACTTCACTGAAGTTAATTAAAAAAATAGAAACACAGTAACTTTGCCAAGCAGTTAAAGAGGTTTAAACGCCTGCTGGGCCGCTTGCAAGCTGAGTGACCTTGAGCAAATGATGACCCCTCTGAACCTCAGTTTCTTTATCAAGTGGGGTTAACAGTAATATCTATCCCCCAGGGTCTGTATTAAGAAAATATGGTAATGTATGTAGAGTACCTACTAAGTGGTCCATGAATGCATATTGTTTTCTATACCTGTACAGCCAAGTTAGAGCTAATAAGAAAATTTTTACTAATAGACTTGAATAATGCAATCCCAATTGTAAGAGACAGTTCTTTCATAAAACACCTAAAATCAATGTGTGTTATTATTCTAGTTTTTTCTAATATAAAAATATTATTTCCCTACATTTTATTATTTCAGGAGAAAATGTCATATTTAGTTCTTCTCACAGAAACTTTGAAGGTGAATCAAGTTTACAATGTGCTGTTAGTAAGGATGATTACTGCAGTGTTCTTTCATTGTTGGGGCTCTAAAGTACACTATACCAATAATAAAAACGGTGACCTTTATTAGCTTATGCTATTAGAAATAACTTCCTTTAAAAGTAAAAGATCCCAGTCTCTTGTTTAGCTCTGTAACCACTTTTGGAACGTTCTACTGAATTATTTTAAATAAGTTTAATTTATGGCTCAAGGTATCGTGGCGACTTCAGTATGAATTTAATTAATTTAAACACAGACTAGCTTCTGATTCTTTCTGAGATTTACAATGCATCCAAAGATGGTATAAAATCGGTTCACTCCCTCAGAATAAAATGATGAGTTATTGCTCTTGGCCTCTCTATAACTGCTCCAGTTAACAAATGTGTTGGCCTTTTAAAATGATGACTAAAAAGCTCACCATCTGAAAGCTAGGAAAGGAATGAGTTTGCCACAAAATATTTAAATGGGATTTCATCAGAAGCTGAGGAAAACCAGAGAAAAATAAACTCTCTTATCTCTTACTTATTTCTTACATCTCACTTCCACTTGTTTATGAAAAGAACTGGGGATGAGGCACACAGCCTTGCGCAGAGTAGATACTTTAAAAGGTTTGGACAGAAAAAGAGGAATGGAATTAAGGTGGGTTTATTTAATTATTTTAATATATGCTAAATATCTTTAATTCTTTGTAACTGAGCAACGGTGAGTAGAGTTGGTAAGGAACTCACCTCTTTTGCATTGTGGTGAAGTGTGAGCTATAATTTGGAACACATTCGATTACGAATTTGTACTCCAGCATCAAGGCTTTCCTACAGGTCATTAATTTTAGTGACGTTTACAATATAGTAGGAGAGAGTTAGGCAAATTTGGGCTTGAGCACTGGCTCTCCAATCCAGAGAACTAGTAGTATGGACTTGATTCCTGCCTGTTCAACTTTAAGACAGTAACAATTACTACCTCATGATTTTTTGAGAGCATTAAATTCAATAGCATATGGCAAAGGCCTGTTTCTACCCTGACATACTGTAGTCTTGACCAGTCACCCCGGCCCCATTTATATAGGGAACTTCCTACGGTGTGGGTAGTCATTACATATTGATAGATACTATTGAGAGCAAAATTTAAAATCTTGCCCTTCTGTTTCTTCTATGCAAGGTGGATAGGAAAGAAAACCTGAGCATCATATCTTTACACAATTGCACCCTATCTCTGTTTTAACCATATCAAGTCTTTTCTTGATCTTATATACTTGAAGATATATGCTCTCTATGAAACTCATTTCTTTCCTTAATGTCCTCTTTCTGAAGATGGACTATACTTTTCCAGGCTTTCCTGATAGATGCCTGCATTCTCTTTGGTAATAGGTTACTCTAGCGGCTCTTGTCTCCCTGTTTACAATTCAGCTGGTTTTGCTTTCCTTGAGAACATTGATGGAAGGCAGATGGGCTCTAAGTCAGATGTGCAGATTCCCTTCTTAGTGTTATAACTTATCAGTTTCCTTTTCTATAAAATGGGGTTAATATAATACCAATAGGTTGTTGATATAATTAGATAAAATAAGGTAATTGAAAATTCTTTCATTGAAAATAGTTACTTTTATTATGTTTTTCCATTTGAATCTGCTATGGCCTAAACCTAAACCAATGTTACCTACATTGTTTGTTCAAAAATCGCTTGTTTATTGACTGATTAGAATGCAAATTTAAAAGAATTTTATTGCTTCACGTGAGGAAAAAATATTTGTTTCTGATGAAACATACATCAAGTCATATTTAGGATCATTTTTTAAAAAACTTTAGAAGTAGCTTACAAAATGAATACCCTGAAACCACCTGTATTTACTGTGAAATAAAGTCAAGAGTAACCAAGCAAAACGAGAATAAAACTAGGCACAAAGTCCAGCCATACTGGCCCATTTCTATAATCTCTCTGGTTTCTTTGCCTCCAGACTTCCCCTGCTTTGATCCCTTTAATGCCCAACTCAGAGACAAATCTTGCAAAAATACAATTGTCATCATGTTGCTTTCCTGATTAAGAACCTGCAGGGTCTCCCCATATCCTACAGCATCAAGACCCTAATTCTCTATGTGAAATTCAAGGTATTTTGTTATCTGGTCCCAATTTATCTAACCAAATTCATCACCTACTACTCTGGCAGACGTGATCCACAGAATCTTTCTATCACGTGATCCATAGAATCTTTCTATCATACAGATTTAATAGTTTATGGCCTAGGACCTGACACATCAGTGTGTCTAGGGCCATCTAAAGTTGGCTTCTTTACTGGAAACTTCCTTAACTATTAGAATCCACATTCTTAGTTCATGAATTAAATATCAAATCAAAATACACTTATTGTTGCTTAGAAGATGTCAAGCTCTAAGAAACTTTGTTGGAAACTCTGAGGCGCATAAAGATGAATTAGTCACAATTTTGCTTCTAGTCTGTTACTAAGTTTAATGGGACCCACAGAAAGTACCATGAAGGTGGATGAGAGAAAAGAGTAATGCACATTGTGCATGTGTGTGTGTGTGTGTGTGTATGTTGGTGGGTGTGCTCAGAGAAGATTTCCAGGATGAGCTGACATTTAAATTGTGCTTGGAAGAAGTCAACTAACCTAAAGGGCACAATAATGCATAGTGCCTAGGACCCATGATACTGTCAGGGGCCCACAAATAAAATGCTTTAATTTTAATTTCCTTTAAAATTAGAAAAAATTGAATATAATAGTAATAAGATATATAACAATGAACTGAACCAGGATTATATTTGTCTTTATACCAACACAATAATTTTTAATATTTTTATACAGGAAGGGACCCCTGAAGACAAAGTGACCTAGGCTCACAAAAGTCATATTGTCACCCTGCCTGGAAGAATGGATGTGATATTAATGGGTAGAGATGGAAAGAGGAAACAATGTGGGCTAAGGTTCCGTTGTGGGAAAACACAGGGGGTGTGGGAAATTCCTGGGGAAAGGTAGTGTTGATCAAACATGACAAATGTCAAAGAAAGGTCAAAAGGTAAATACAGAGGGTGGAATGGAACCATATTATGGAGGCATTATTGTTGGCAATTTTAAAGAGATTTGGACTTGTTGCTGTTTATATTTAGGGCTGTTGAATAGGGGAATGACGTGATAACAGGCTCTACATTTAGTGCCTTCATTCAACAAATACTGAATTATCAAGCACCTTTATTAAGCACCTCTGATGTACGAGATGTTGTGCTACGTGCTGAGTATACAGTAACAGAAAGGGGAGTTCCTGTCATTATGGAGCTAACATTCTAATGGGTTCACCAGACAGTAAACTCACAAACTATCAAACAAAGAATAATTTCCCAAAGTGATAAGTGCGTTGAAGACAGTAATGAAGGATAATAAATAGAATAAATGTAGAGCACTGCTCTAGTTGAGAGGGTCAGCATTCCAAGCGTGAGGAACATAGCAGAGGGAAGAGCAAGTTCCAAGAGCTGGTAAGTTGACAAGTCTGATATGAGGCTGATGTGACTGGAGTGAGTAAATAAGAGAATGGGTGCATGGGATGAAGTTGGGGAGGAAGTTTACATTTTTACACTTGATTATATAACATGTTATGCTTCTATCCTTGTTAATATTTCTTTTTTATTTGATCCTAACTTGCTTCTTTTTTATTTATCTGTGTAAAGCATTTTGAATCCTTTTTGGAACATGGTGGTGTGCTTAAAATTCTCTTCTCTCCTGTCCAACATCTATCAGTGAGTTGAGATTATGAAAGACATTCAATAAACATTTGTATGACCGGTTTGTGAGTCAGTAGATATATTCAAATATCATATGTAATTCCACTGAAAGGAGCCAAGAATTCAGTTTGGTCTTAAATAAAACAAATTGTCATCTAGTTTACATAGTCCTCTGAACATCTAAAATAAAATAAGAGGTATCACATGGCTACTTTAAACAGTGTTGGCCTGCTTCTTTGACAAATGTGTTTAGCACTAGTCCAAGAGCACACCATGGTTCATGATTCAATGTGCAATTTTATCTGTTGTCATGGTAGACCAAGAAAAATACTACCTAGGAGAAATACTTAGAGATTATTTTTGGAAGTTCCAGTACGTATAGATATAATTTTCCCCAATGTCTCCAAATAAATTTTAAAAATTAAGCTAAAGCAAAAATTTAACATAAAAGGAAGATTCTATTAATTGATATAAGCTTTGGAAGCTTGAAGAAGTTGTGTTCAGATTAAGCATTAATCTATAGTTATGGAATAGTTAAGAAAAGCAACACAATATTATATAACTGTAAAATGAGCATGCAACAAATCTGATAGATTTTGGTACATTCTGCAATGTTTATAGTATTTCTAAATAAAACAATTTGCTAGGGACTGTAGTTTGTCCCTATATATGTTTGTCACAATCATTGATTCTAACTGCTGCTATTTTCTGGGGGGGTTATTGGGGTCTTACATTTTATTTCAATTTCTGTATATAGAATTAATATGTTTCTACCTGTAAATGAATGATTGATTATGAGGAGTTTATATTTATGATAAGCTTGGCTTTTATGAGTGATGAATAAAGCTTAATAATTTTGTATTGGGTAATGCTTAATCTACAAAGGACTAGACAAAGAAGAATTAATCTCTCAATTAGTCTGTCCTCCAACTAAAATTGATAGTTCCCATTTTATAGGAGAGCAAAGTTGAGTCAAGGAGACTTAATCCTCTGATTTTGTGTAAATTTCATCACTTTCCAAAGAAACACTAGGATGTAGTTTAGAAGAATGGAGATTTTCAAGTGCAACCAGATTTACAACTCTTGAGGGTAGAGTGATTTATTATTAATTACTTTTATCCTTAAGCACACATTGAAGCATTACTCCTACACTAAAATCCAGAGAATGTTTATATTAGATCTTCATTTATAATTAAGTTTTGTAGACCTAAGTTGGGAATTTTATTGTGTAAATATATATAGCACATTCAGTTCAGCCAAGTATTTTTCAATATAATATCATAGATAGCAAAATTAGTACTATTATGTGTTAAGAAATGATTCTCTATGGGGAACCACTTTCCTAGTTTTGCTCTTTTGGAGCTTATGTATGAACCTCTGGTCCAGGAATTTATATTAAAATATATATTTCCATGTAATATGTATACTGAGTGGTTTCATGGAGGACTGAGGAATTTTAAGACAAAAATGTGGTTTAGAATCACTGTATCACATATTTTAGAGAGAACAACATAGAATTTATAATAAAGTCCAAAATCTGTATGGTAGGATCTGATATTAATTTCCAATTCTTCCACACCGAGGATTAAGGGCCTGCTGTGGACAACCTAAACCAGTATAGATAATAGGGTGATCCTATCAGAGTGGGCTTTTCTACTTTGGATCCCTGAAGATCTTTGTATTATATCTGTGGTTTGTGCTGAGATCGTTTCTTGATGCTGCCCAGCTCTAATGACTAGTTATAATTCTTACTCTTATTTTGTTATCACTAGGTGTTGCTGAATGATTTTACAGTTGTCACTTGATTTTTTAAAAAATATTTTTATTTTTAAACAATCTAAAACTTATAAAAATCACAGGAATAATCCAAATAACATTTTCCTGAGCAATTTGAGACTGAGAGACCAGCATGATGTCCCATCACCCCTGAACATGTTAGTATAGAAAAAAGACATTCGCCTACATAACCACAATACAGCTATCCAGGAAACTGACGTGATACATTACTACTATCTAATCCTCAGATTCCATTCAAGTTCTGTCAATAGTCTTTATAAGAAAATAATCCAGTCCAGAATCATGCATGACATTTAGTTGTCAAGATCCTTTAAACTCCTTGAGTCTGCAATAGTTCTTTGGTCTTTTCTTGATTTTTCACAACCATGACATTTTTGAATATTATCGGCTTGTTATTTGGTAGAATGTCCCTCAGTTTGGTTTGTCATGTTTCCTTATGATTAAATCAAGGTTATGCAACTTGGGTAGGCACATCACAAAAGTGACCCTGCATTCTTCTCCTTTCATCCTATCAGGTGACACATGGTTTTGATTTGTTCCATTACTGGCAATGTTAATTTTGCTCACTTGATTTAGGTGGTATCTGCCAGGCTCCTTACCATGAAGTTACATTTTTTTCCCCTTTATAATTAATAAGTATTTTGTGGGGGAGGTATTTTGAGGCTAGGTAAAGATTCCACTTCCCAGCAAAATTTTAATTTATTCATTTATTCATACCACTATGGATTGACAGATTCTTATTTTATTTAATAGGCTGCAGTCCAATATTCTCATATTTATTTTAATGTTAAATTGTCCCACATTTCCTTATTGGCTCCCCTTTGAAGGTACCATCTTTGTACTTTTGATATTTCTCCACCATTTTCTGAGAATTTCCTTCTTTCTGATGCAACAAAATTTCCCAGGCTCATCTTCTAATTTCTCTGCCCAATCACAGATTGAATTACTTGCCCAGAGAGTTGTGCCTCCCTTAAGTGGACAATGGTATTTAGAAACCAAAATCTGAGTGAGAGGTATGCTCATTACTATTGGAGATTGCTGATTTCAAGCTTCTCAGTGGAGGGAGGTAGGGAATATATCCAGGGTACGTAAAAATATAAATAGTTATAATAGGTAGGGATATATATTTACATATTGATTTACATTTACATCCATAAATAGTTTATCTATCTGGAATATTAATAGTTCACATCAATATCTCCACTTACAATGCAACACCACAGAGTTCATTCTAGTTTTCTCCCTTTTCTTATTTGTAACTTTTTGGTATGACATTGAGAAACTAGGCTCTCATTATCCTCAATATATTTATTTGAACAATTATTCTTATGTATCCAATTTCTAAGTGTCATGCTACTATATCCAATCTGCATGCCCTTGTCGCTCACATTGGGCTCTAATATGCTGTGCAAAGTCATCACTGTCACTGGTCCTTTTCCCATGCAGATATTCTGCTCACTCCATTCAGATTTCAACACCTCCTATCAGATGGCCACCACCATCCTTGGACAGATGCTCTCCTCAAACTGTTTGGCTTCTGACCCTCTGTCAGGGCTGTCTCCTAATGGCATACCCTCCCCATCCTTCTTGAGCTTGGACAACCAGCAGTCTGTTGTCCTCCCTTCCCATGGGAACACACACCTGACTCTACTTGGATGCTAACACCACATAATGGGACATTCGCCCCCCACCCATGTAAGGAAACACTGCTTACTCTTTTGGGGCTTTGTCATCCTAAGGTGGGCTGCCCTCTCTCTTGAAGCTCACCCCTTTGTGGATATCCTCTTGCTATGAACTAAATTGTGTCCCTTCTAAATTCACATGTTGAAGCTCTAACCTCCCAGTGTGATGGTATTTAGAGATGGGACCTTTGGGAGGTAACTGTGGTTAGATGAGGTCATGAAGGTGGGGCCCTCAGGATCAGATTAGTGACTTTATAAGAAAAGAAAGAAGAGAGAGAGAGATCATTCTTTCTCTGACATTTGAGGGCACAGTGAGAAGGTGGCCATCTGCAAGTCAGGAAGAGTGTATTCACTAAGAACCAAGTGGTCTGACACCTTGATCTTGGACTTCTCAACCTCGAGAACTGTGATCAATAAATGTCTTTGTTTAAGCTACCCAGTCTAGGGTATTTTGTTATAGCAGCCGGAGCAGACTAATACACCTCCTCACCTCAGTCAGGCTTGAATCACCATCTCCCCTCCTCACGGATGCCCTCCTTAATATTCTCGGACTCTGACACCATGGCCCCTATGTTTACCTTGCTTGGCACTACCTAATGGATTTTCTACAGAATTGTTTAGGGACAGAAAGGAAGAAAGGGAAAAGGAAAGTCACTCTAATCTGCATAATTTTTCCTACAATCCCTTTGATTTCCCCCTGAGGTATCAGAATTCTTTTGGATGAATGTAGCCTCTGTATTGATCATGAAGGGTGGGGGGACTTACGCAAATTCTTTAAATAGGAAGGCTTACTTCTTGCTTGGAATCACGTTAAAACATCTTTCATTTCCATAGTGCCATGATACTTCCTATATAATGTTATTAAACCTTAACCTAGTGGTAATATTTTGGAGTGCTATCTAATCACATCATACTCCATATTGTATATGTTTAAAAAATAATACTTTTAGAAAAGATAAAAGTGATGGAAAAATCTGTGTGTTTCTATAGGCAGAATCTATCTATGTACATGTTTTTTCTATTTTAATTTAAATGACAACTTGCTATTCCCTTTTCTGGAAACACTATTAAGCAGATACTTTCATCGCTGGCTCCTTCTCATAATTCATTTAGGGCTATGTTGCTAAAATGTCACCACTTCAGAGAGGTCTTCCTTGGCCACCCAAAATGCCACCTCTCTTTTTGTCACTTTATTCCCTTGTCCTTCCTAACATCTATCAAGATGTATAAATTATATTATTTAATCATTTGTTTGCTTATTGTTTCTCAACCTCAATAAAACTTAAGCTGTGTGTGAAAATGGACTTTATATATCTTATTCATTAAGATGTTTCTAGTACCTTGAATTGTGTCTGGTATATGACATATACTCAGCAAACATTGAAAAAAATATACTCAGTGAATATTCGTTGAGTGACTAAAAATGTATGAAGGCATTGAAGAATCAGAAGACTGTAAAAAGCTATAGTGAATATATGTGAAGTAGGCAAAGTATGAATTTCCATAATTTAGGTGTATTTCAATAGTTCAGGATGGGTCAAGCAGTTGGACAGTAACTAAAAATAATATGAGTTTGGAATTTGAGGGTACTAGCTATAAAGTTTATTAATAGATATGCTAATATCAGGAAAAGCAATAGAGAATCATACATATATACATACATATATATAAAATAAATTTCAAATGTTTCCATGAATAATATATTAATATATCTGCTAATATCAGGAAAAAGTAATAGAGAATTGTATCTCTATGTTTATATTTACCTATACAATTTTTTTAATGTTACCCATGTATTATATATAAATATAACTATTACATTTAATAGTTAATGAATATATAGATAGTAATTGCTGCTTGATGCTTACCTCAAATGTTTCATTATTTCTACATCTTAAATTAATTATGCAATTTTAACTTGAGGTTGGTAAGAACACATAATTTGGAGAGTAAGCCAAGATCTATTGGGGCACATATGACAGAAACCTCATTTCAAACAGTTTAAGTGAAAATAGATTTTATCTTCTCATGAATCTATAAAATCCAGGGATGTACTTCATACATGGCTAGATACAGGACCATAAATGAAGTTGTTAGTTCTCTCACTTTCTTTGTCTCCCTCTTTCTCCTTATCTCTTTTTGCTTTACTCTTAATGAATTTATTCACAGGCAGACTCTTTCTACATAATTTTTAAAAACTTTATCTCTTGATGGAAGTGGTAGCAAAGTTACATTGTAAAGGGCATGCATGCAAGGAGGGGAGGAATTAATGAGGACAATTTGCCAAGGCTTAGTGATAGCCCAGGGTAAGCCTTGGCTTATACCTTCTCATAATTAGCTTCCGCAGAGCAAAGGAGTGCTTTCAGCCTAAGAGTTCTTGCAAAAATCTTTGTGAGGACTCTGATTGTTGGGGTTTTGTCACATGCTTACCTCTGAATCGATTATTGGAGCCATGGAAACATTCTTTTGGAAAGTTCCAGGTCATGTTTCACCCCTAGAACGGAAGGGTGGGTCAGCTGCACCTAAAACATACGGACTGAAAATGAGAGGAGAGTAAATCTCAGGAGATGTTTCCAGATGATAATAAATACATGCAACATCAGTAGAACTGAGAATTTCCTGTCAGTTAAGACAAAGATTCCGGACATATTTGAAATCTTTTGTTGTATGTCTTTTATTTTTCCCCTGTACTTCTTAATAAGGAAATATTGTCAATGCAGCCACTTTATAGTTCAACTTGAGGCTAATTTTGAGCCCTGGTTCCAAAACGTGCTAGGTAATTTAAATAAATGAGAGATACTTCTGCTCTGACTGAAGCAGGATAATTTGACAGCCTCCAAATTTAAAGGTTCTGCTGGTTGTTTCTTTAAAAGTGTGTGTTTGTGTGTGTGTGTGGTGTGTTTGTGCATATGTATATGTGTGTTGAATATGTGTGTTAAATATTCACTATTTTTTCCATCCCACTGTTATATATCCCACTGTGTCTATGGTGAGGGGTAGGATAAGTTAAGGTCAATTATGTTTGGTATCTTATTTGATTATCTCATAAAATGATGAAAGTTAAATGGCTTGTGAAACACTAGAAGAAAAAGAAATTCAGAATGTTTCTACATTCTTGGGAATAGAGACAGATTTTGTAAGGCTGGGAGGCAATATTCTTTGTGGTTGAGAACAACTACTGAATACCATACACATCTGGGAAGAAATCCAAGAAATTCTTAACAGTCATGAAACATTTTTCAAGTCCCTTACTGCCTCCAAGCATTAATTTCCTTACCCGTAAAATGGCTATACAAATAACACCTAATTCATTGGATTGCTGGAAGATTAAATGAGTTACTATGTGTATATCACTGAGTTTACTATATGGCCCTTAAGAAGCCATTTGCTATTTGTGGTACATTTTGAAACTTCCCCAAATTTCTCTCTTCATAAAGTTATTTTGAGTCAAATCATTTGCCATGAGAAGACTATTGGAAGACAAATATTTTGCCAATGTTAGGCAACACTCAGTAGTTATTAACAGGTTAACCTACATTATTTTTCAGTTTCCTAGAAGAAAGCATGGCTATAGGCCCAAGCAACACAGAGAGGGCAAGAGTATGTGCTCTGCTCAACAGTCCTAGCTGAGCTCCCATCTGACAGCCATTAATTACCAACTGTGTGAATGAGTCGTTTTGGATGTCCAGCTAGTACAGAGTTAGATGACTGCAGCCCAGCTGACATCTGTCCATAACTACATATAAGATTGCAAAGTGAGACCCACCCAGTCGACCCAATAAACCCACAGAATCATGAGAGATAATAATACATTATTGTTTTAAGCCATTAACTTGTGGTGTGGTTCGTTATGCAACCATTGATAACCAGAAAAGCAGGATAGGAAAGAAAGAGAGCAAGCACTGAAGCACCTAAGAAAATTACCTAATGGAAACTGGAGGACAGTAAGCACCAATATCTTCCTCTTTTAGATCACAGCGTTGCCTGGAACCAGCCCAAATATTACCCAGAGTACAATATAGATATATTCGACTGCTTGGACTATTATTTTACAAATTATTTCATAGGGCTTTTGGCTGCATAATCTACACAAATCTATGAAGATCTGTAAAGTTAGGCTGAACTAAGAAATGTGGAGCTGGCTGTTTTTTCTTAATTCTCTAAGGGATTTGGGTGGTCAATTGAATTGAATGGTACCTCATTTTTCTTATATACAGGGTAGCTTTTTATCTGTGTATTTGTTTTCCAAGGGCTTGCACTATAAGATTACATAGAGAATCAAAAAAACATAAAATTCATGAATGAACAAACGACATGAAAATTGTTTCCCCTCAAACATCCTTTAACCTCCATCTTGCTTTAATAGTAGAATCTATTTAGCCCTCTCCTGCGACTTCCCTTCGCTTTGTGGTTTGGCCTGTTTCTATTCTTGGATGTTTTCAAGGCCAATATAGTGCAAATTTACTGCTAAATGAAACTTCAAGCTTTGCAAAAAGTACAGGATTCCATGGAAACCATGAAAGGGTTATTAGAGAAATACTTAGATCTCATTTAAAGCCACTGGCAAATGAGCAGTTAACAATGGGAGAAGAAGAAAAAGTTAACAGGGATGAGGACAGGATAGGAGTTTCAAAGAGAATGATTTAAAATCAAAGGCTTAAGAGAGATCTTTGAAAAAATCGATTAAGCACATACATATTTGTAAAATAATCATTATTATTATACCAAAAAAATAAAATGTTTTGTGCAGAATACAGTATCAAGCAATAGTATAAATTTGTCTGTTAATGATACCAAGGAGAAAACAATGTTCTTTGTCTTCTCTAAGAATTGAACCATGTTTGCAATTAAAAACTAAATTTAGCTAAATATTTGATTATATTTTATCACATTTTTACAATTTTGGTTTCGTTTTTTAAGATAAAGTTCTAATCAAAATCTTTTCCTCTATTTTTAAAAATGAAACTGTGGTGCCAATTTAAAGTTGCTTTAAGTGCCTTTTCTCCCTATTTTAAGCATATTAACTATTCCAAAATGAGGAAGTAAAACAATATTTAGCCTCCCAGATTAGGGAGAAATAATTTATTTGACAATGTTTTTTTATTGTCAAGTTAATGGAAGATACTTTCTTAAGTAACTCAGAGATTGCAAGCAATGGATAGTCTTTAATGTAATAAGCTCAAATATTAGTTTACATGAAATAGTCAAATTAAGATAATGGAAAATACATGTTTCTCCTGGGGAAGGATGGATTCAAAGAAATTTTGTATTTGATTTTAGATATTATAAGAGAATACTAAATACAGCACAGAATGGAAAATCCCACTGTCTTTCTACCTCTCCTTTCATTCACCCAGGCAACCAGCAGTTACTCCACCGATTTCTGAGGGAAAAACAAACATGGGACTATGAATCCCATCCCTGTCCTACATGGAGGAGATAAGCCAGTGCTATTTAATGCCTGTGCTGTGAAATGTGCAAGACAACAGAAGGGATTGACGGTAATTGGTTACAAGGTTGTTGCTTCAGGGAGAAAGGAAAAGAGAAGATAGGGCCATCAGGTTACTAAAACAAGCGACCATGATAGTTCAGTGAGAAGCAGAATAATTCCTACATTAGCTGCCACAACAATATATTGCTCTTTAGGGCTCCTGGGTAGTTTCAGAATTATTCTTGGGTATTCCATAAATGAGTGTTAGTCTTAGGAAAAAGTATCCAAAAAAATGTTTCCCAAAGGAACTCTCTATAGAAAGACTTTAAGGTAAGATCAGTGGAAATTCGAGAAATTGTGAGAGTTGGCATCCTATAATGAAACAAATGTGATATCCATACATCCATATTCTAGATCCACTTACATTTTAAGGAAAAGATCCCGTTTGGATAAAAAAAAAAAAAAAAGAAGAAGGTGGATTACATAAGTGATTTCAGATGAGTTTTAGCCACAGAATTCTCTCTTTCCTTTCCTTCTCTCCCCTCCCCCACTTTCCTTTCTCCCACTCTTTCTCTTTTTCTGAAAGATTACAAGTAAGGTCAATACATAAACAAGTGGACAGCTGTAGTTGAAATAAGAGTCCCAGATATTTACAGTGTCTGTCCACAACATAGTGTTTGCCTTTCTCTTAGAAATTCCTTCCTGTGATGGGCTATCATAGTCATCTTTGTGCTACATGGCTCTTCAATGTTTATTGTTATCAACTGAATGAGAATAAACAATTAGCCTAAGAAAAGTCAGTCAGGTTTACCTCCTAGGAACATGTAACATAGATCAAAGATAATACTTTGATTTGGACTGACCAATTGAGTGGAGATAAAAAGTGAGTTGTGATGTGGATATTTTTGAACGTGGAAAATTCCAAAAGAGGAAGGGATAAAGAGTGGGGAATAGGGCTTCCCTGGTGGCGCAGTGGTTGAGAGTGCGCTTGCCGATGCAGGGGTCACAGGTTCGTACCCCGGTGTGGGAGGATCCCACATGCCGCGGAGCGGCTAGGCCCGTGAGCCATGGCCGCTGAGCCTGCGCGTCCGGAGCCTGTGCTCTGCAACGGGAGAGGCCACAGCAGTGAGGGGCCCACATACCGCAGAAAAAAAAAAAAAAAAAAAAAGAGTGGAGAATAATATGCAAATACAGAGACAGGTGAGCTTTTAGTACTGCTTAATTTCCTAATGACTTTTTTTTTTTTTTTCCGGTACGCGGGCCTCTCACTGCTGTGGCCTCTCCCGTTGCGGAGCACAGGCTCCGGACGCGCAGGCTCAGCGGCCATGGCTCACGGGCGCAGCCACTCCGCGGCATGTGGGATCTTCCCACACCGGGGCACGAACCCATGTCCCCTGCATCGGCAGGTGCACTCTCAACCACTGCGCCACCAGGGAAGCTCCTCCTAATGACTTTTGAGTTCCTGGTTCCATTTTTTCACGAGACCTGAGTACCTTGGGTTCTATGATATTTTCTTGTATGTTTCAAACACACACACACATATATAGATACAAATTTTTCTTCTAATTGAAATAAATTTCTTTTACTTGAAACCAAGGGAACTGTGATGAACATGCAGGGTTAAGCGAAAGGAAGGTGTCCATAGAAATTAGTCTAAAGCATTTGACATACATTTCAATATGTGTAGAGAATCTTTAAAATATGCCTATCCTTTGACTTATATATATTCTACTTTTAAGGATATTCCTTAAATTAATGAACAATGAATACAAATATTTTTGCACAGATAATTTCATATAGCATTATTTATAACAATAAGAATGGAAACAAGTTAAACATCCAGCAGTAGACTAGTATTTAATAAAGAATGAGCAATTGTGTGGCCTGTTCAAATGTTTTCTAAGAATGATTAATAACGGCTGTCATATTACACAACTCCAGGAAGTGTGTCATTGTCTAAGTGAATACCTTTTAGAACTGTGCAGTGCCCAGCCTATACTTGTGTACACAATACCCTGGTTTAATGACATATTAAACATTAAACCAGGTTTAACATTATATTACAGTTAAATTAAAAAGTAGCATTCACATAAAACTGTATCTTTGGTATAATCCCAAATATATGATTAATAGATTTCAATGGCTATATACAATATTTGTTTAGAAATATTATAGAGATATATGTCAAATTCTAATAAATTATCTCTGGGTATTTGAAGTATGAGTGATTTAAGATAGCGGTCCCCAACCTTTTTGGCACCAGGGGCGGGTTTTGTGGAAGATGATTTTTCTACAGACTGCGGGGGTGGGGTGGGGATGGCTCAGGAGGTAATGCGAGCAATGGGGAGCGGCAGATGAAGCTTTGCTCGCTCACCTGCCACTTACCTCCTGCTGTGCGGCCCGGTTCCTAACGGGCCGTGGCCCAGTGGGGGTTGGGAAACCCTGATTTAAGAAATTCTTTTTGGTATTTTCCATTTTTTTTCTATAATGAGAGCATATTGTTGGAATCAGAAAAAATGATAACATAATTTTAATGCTCTTATCTATTGGTCTGTTAAAATAAACACCATACACTGGGTTTATAAACAATAAAATCTTCTATTATATCCCACATGTGGTGTTCTCTCTTTGTGCCAGCATCCACATTTCCCTTATCATATAGGGACACAGTAACCAAACTTCCCTCATCTTATAAGGACATAAGTCACTGGATTAGGGCCCACCCTAATCTATTATAAAGTCATTTTAACTTCATTAGATCTGCAAAGACTCTATTTCCAAATAAGGTCACATGCACAGGTAGTGGGGTAGAATTTCAGCATATCTTGTCGGGGAACACAATTCAACCCATAATGCTAGGTTTTAGGATTCTTCAAAAAAAATTGTATTAAAAATGGGAAAAACTTTCTTCCAGCTACCAGTATTTCACTTTACTGGTTCCTCTGAATAAGCAAGATTAATTTATAAAATCAAGGTTAAAAAATTATAGTTTGGTTTGGACTCTCTCTGTGCCAATCCAGTATTTCATGAATAAATCTCACATTATCATGGGTTTCTTATTAGAATATGCGTCTATATAAACTGTTACAATTTATTTACTCATTTTCTAATTCATACTTAACTGACCTTTTTTCCTACTAATAAACAGTCTGTGACTTGGGTTAGGTGTTACATGCTTAATATCACTCTACTGTGCTGAAGAAACCTGTTTAAACAAACCACAAAGCTGTGACACAGGACAGAGCACTGAGGCAAGATCATTTTTAGCTTCTTCCATTTAAAGTCATGCTGGTATTTACAAAAGCAGGCAAACTACACATTGCTTCAACTGTTTACATCATCATTCTCCCACAAACCTTCCAAATCATATTTCAGATAAGAGCCCTGAAATTCCAGCTTTCACAGTGACATTTGCACCTGCATATGGAATTCTCTCCTATGCTGGTTGGCAGCTGGTTTAGCACTGAGGAGTCATGTTTTGTTATTTTTCTTCAACAAGACTGATAGTTCTTGATAATATTTCTCCCAGCTCTGTAAAGTTGGGTTATACTTTCTGCATATTAAATGAAAATATTTTATTTTTTCATTTAAAATATGCAGAGCAGATTTTTAAATTTTGGTATAAAAATGGAACAAGGAGATATTACATAATGGAATGATTTGTTTTCTTATATTCTTTTATTTCCCCACTCTCTTAGACCGAGTCCCCTAGGAAACAGTCTGAACCAAAATGTACACACTAATGCTCTTTGGCAGGGGTGGGATGGCTATGTACAAAGTGAGAGTGAAGGAAAAAGGGAAATGAGGCAGGAAAGGGGAGTGCTGCCTGTGATTTCACAAGAAAATGCAGCCAGTTATTTAGTCATATGGGGTATCTCAGGACAAGGTTCATGAAATCACTATATCTGGGAGCTATGGTTGGGGTAGAAAAGCGAGAAATTCGTCTTATGGTTCCACTGTCTCTCATTGGTCAAGTCCACGCCAGGAGCCGTGAATTCCCCACACTCCTGAGTTGTACCATGCAGGTCTTCCAACAGCTGATGGAGAAGTCACAGCCTCCACAGCTCCACTCTGGCTAGTGGTTAGGGATAGCGGTCTGTACTTAGCAGCTGGGGACTTCTAGATCTGTAGTGATTATGGCCATAGTTGGACTTTATAATCCCCCGAAACTGTGTGAGTCAAAGCTAGGGCTGCTCAGGCCAAGAACAAAGGCAAGTAGTTGAGGTCTGGAGTGTAGGAGACAGAGGAGCCTACTGGGCAGCGCATAACTGGGTCTAGTGAACCGACACAGGTGTGGATACTCTGTCCTATGAAAGAATTGCTGATTTTTACAGCTGGGTTGATCTTTAAAGGTCATTTACTCCAAATGTGACCTTAAAATAGGAGGAGATATTTCCATTTTCAGTTAAGGTAGAGTAATAGGGACTGAACTTACCCTCCCAACTGAAACAATTTCCAAAAAAGTTCAATGTATATTTAAAACAAAACAACAATTTTCAAGACACTAGACATCAGACAATGAAGGATAGTGGTAGCTGAGAAATAGGAAACAAAAAAGGTGAGCACAGTGAATGCTGCCACCTACTTCCTTCAAATTTTCCAAGCCAAGGGAGAAAGATCCAGTAGGAGCTGAGTAGACTCTCTGTGTTAGGAGATGGCGCTGTGAGTGTGGGTAGACTTAGGTGGCTAGAGTCTACAGTACTGAGTATCAGAAAGAAGAGAGCAGCAAAGAGAGAGAGAGAGAGCCCCAGAAATCTGGCAAAGATACCTCTAGAGTATGCAGCTGAATGCTGACCAACACATGCATGCAAGGAGATTATACAATGGGTTGAGGAAAGAATCATGTGATAGTAGTGTTAGGAGTAACAGTGCCTAGCACTCACACAAGACTGGGAGTAATGCCTGTTACCACCAGCCAAACTGGAAAACCTCATGATTCAAATGGTGTTGGGTAGCGTACACAAAAGAAACTTGCCTGAATATTGGGAATCTTTGGTCTTGACTAAACACTGCTCTGATCCTGCTTAACAAATATAAAAGCAAGACCTGAAAGGAACAAACTATTTGCAAGTAACTTAACTGCATCATGGAACAAAGATCACAAATAGTTATATAAAAACAAAACTATCAAGAACTCAATAGGGTAAAATTCACAATGACTGGAAAAAACAAAAACAAAAGCATTATAGACTTGCAAAGAGGTAAGAAACATGAGCAATCTTGAGGAGAAAAAGCAATAAATTGAAACTGATTTAGAACTGATATAGAAGTTAAAATTAGCAAACAAGGACATTAATACTGTTATTATAACTATATTACATATGTTCAAAAAGTTAACTAGAGACATGGAATATATAAAAACCTCCCAATTTCAACTTCTAAATATAAAAACTCTGATGTATGAGATGAAAAATACCCTGGATGAGATTAAGCAAATTAGAAATTGTGAAAAGAAATATTTGAGAACTTAAAAAGATATAGCAATAGAAACTATCCAAAATGACACACTAAGAGAAAAGATAGTAATAATAATAAATTACAAAGGGTCAGTGATCCTTGGGACAATTTATGAGGGTCTACTAAAAGGTAACTGGAATCTCTGAAAAGGATTCAATGCTAACACTAGAGAATGCTAGACTATCCATATGAGTATCAGACAAAGTAGAGTTCTGACTAATACTATTGCCAGGCATTAAAATGTTCATTTCATAATAGTAAAGGGATCAATTCAAGAGAATATAACAATCCTTATCTGGTAGAATATACAAAAATGTACTACAATCGTTAAATGAGTTTATCAAGGTTGCAGAATAAGAGACCAATATACAAACATTTATTTCTTTACCATAGCAACAACTGTTCAGAAAATAAAATTGAAAAAAGAATACTTTTCTTTAGAAAAAAATTTGTAACTATGTGTAGTAATAGATATTAATTAAACTTATTGTAGCAATCATTTTGCAATAGATATCAAATTATTATGTTGTACACCTAAAACTAATGCAATTTTTTTTGTTTTTAGTAGAAGTATGTGCTCACTTTTATTTATTTTAATATAAATATATATTTTTATTGAAGTATAGTTGATTTACAATGTGTTTGTTTCAGGTGTACAGCACAGTGATTCAGTTTTACATATATATATATATACATATATATATATATATATATATACACACACACATATATATATATTCTTTTCAGATTCTTTTCCCTTATAGATTATTACAAAATATTAAGTATAGCTCCCTGTGCATTGCTGAGAGAAATTAAAGAATGCCTAAGTAAATGGAGATAAACTATACTCTTGGGTTTGAAGCCTTGATTTTGTTAGGATGTCAGCTCTCCCTTAATTGATATCTATGTGAGGGAGAAAGACAGAAAACATGTCAGTTGCCTGGAAATGGGAGAAGGACAGGGAAAGCTGGATGGGAATGATTGCAAGGCCCCTTTGGGAGTTTTTGATATATTCATTATCTTGATTGTAGTGGTGGTTCATGGTGTGTACATATGTGAAAACTAATCGAATTGCATGCTTTAAAAATGTGCAACGTGTTGTTATAAAAAAGAGGAACCTGGAGAACAAAGGTCTCACAGGGAGTTATAGGTAGAACTGGTAAAGTCCTATAACTACCAATATATTTCCTTTATTCTAAAAAGTATTTGAAAATAGCATAGATTATTAGATCTAGTGTATATGCAATCCATAATACTTTAAAATTATCTGTCTTCTTCCAGAATCAAAGAAGCACAATTGCAGTTGTTACTCATATGGCCTTTGAAAGTCTTGGAGTCCAGATGCTGCAGGGGCTGCCATAGCCAGAGTTACAACACTGCTTATTGTGGAGTCCCTAACAAGATGTGGGATGATAATTCATAAAAGACTATATTTACAGTAATCCTCACTTCACCTAGTATTGGGGGTTTCTAAAGCTTTACCCTGACTTAGAATCACCTGGAAGCTTGTTAAACACAGATTGCTGGGCCCCATCCTCAGTTTCTGACTGAGTAGACTGATCTGGGGCCGAAAAATATGCATCGCTACCAAGTTTACAGGTAATGCTGATGATGTTGCGTGACCAACCACACTTCGAGAACCACTAAGATAAATGCCCTAGATTGAAAGAATAAGAAGTCATTCATGCAGTTGAATTTAATTTTTTAGCTAGGTTTGGATTTAAATATGCCCAGGTAGGAGCAGAGAGCAAGCCAGCATCTGAGCAGCCCAGTGAGAACACTCCTGCCAGATGCCATTTCTCCCTTTCTGTTTCCTGGATCTCTTCAGCTCAAAGCAAACCTATTTTGTAGGCCTAGGAGTCAGAACTCCATTTACTTTTCAGATTTAAAATGTTTAATGATAGTCCAAGATGGCGCTGTTTATACTTGAATCCTCACAGAACCAATCAAGATCATAAGTTCAATAAGGTATTTTTTTAAGTGTCTACTCTGTGTCACACTGTGTATTACGCACAGTGAACAAGTCAGGCATGGTCTTTACCTCTTGAAGTTTTCTGCCTATTGGGAAAATTGTCATTATACGTTTAAATAATCAAGGACAATTTGACAGGTGTACAGGAGACCTATAAGTATTATTGATGAGCAGCACAAGTATAATATTCATATTTTTGAAGAAAATGCATATAATTATGTTACTTGATTGGATCTGTATGTGCCTTCAAATCCAATGACAATTTCTGGTATAATTTGTACAAGTGTAATGGACAATTCTAATGATTATGACACTCTATTTCCTATTTAAACTTTCACTGCTTTTGGCTTTATCTCTGAATTTGTGTCTTCTTTCTCTTATAATTTCTACCTTTTGTTACTTTTCTATATTTAGAAATCATGGTGCCAGTTTATTCAATGTTTATCTTTTCTTTGTCTGATTTTATCTAAACTAAAAGAGATCTCTTGTTTATTGTACTTTTGGAAAAGAGCCAGATTTTTCTGAACTTTGTTAAATTACCACTTCCTTTGCAAGACAAGTGCTTCATAGGAGCCTTTGATGTGGGTGTTCAATAAATACATCTCCTCTGTTTCCCGAATGTTCTTTCCTTTATTCTTTCATAAACATTAAGCTTGTGAAATTCATGAAAAAGATAAATCTCAAAATTGTCTTGAAACCTGAAACTTATGTATACCACAATGTTCGCACAGGCTCC
This sequence comes from Delphinapterus leucas, assembly GCF_059928025.1. Lineage (NCBI taxonomy): Eukaryota > Metazoa > Chordata > Mammalia > Artiodactyla > Monodontidae > Delphinapterus > Delphinapterus leucas. The sequence continues at coordinate 118,581,521 of NC_143132.1, forward strand.
TAGCTTTCATCTAAATGCCATTTCCAGAGCATAATGTTTCCTCTTATCATCTCACAACCTTTTTAACTTTCAATGAAAAGTTTTCCCCCATTGCAATTTTCACACTGAAAATCCCTTTGTGAGGGTTGCTGTGTAAGTATGTACAGAGAAAAATCAAAGTTGCTCTGAGAGGTAGATAGTAAATGATTGGCTAAGCTGGTGTTTTCTCTCTTTTTTGTATCTTGAGACGTAGAGAATATTACAGCCTGAGGGCTGAGAGGGGCAAACTCTCAGGGCTCACAGCTACGACAAACCATCAGCTGGGATGTTCAAGGCTAGGTTCTGTCACCAGCTAAGTGACTCACCAGCTCACTCAGAATACATGAGATAATTTGTGATGGAGCAAAACTTCATAACTCCAAATTATGAATGTCAGGGTTGCTTCAGAGTTGTTCTTTCTTTCAGCATTCATAAAATACTTATTCAACAAATTAGAAGATCATGGTTAGTAATTTGCCAGCTGTAGATGAATACCAAGCTTCTACACTTCTTGTTCCTTAATTATGCCAGACTGTCTAAAATCATGGGTCTCAAGATCCTATGACATTATCTACTATTTGCTCATTATGTCTCTGATAGCTATCATACCACCTTAGATACTCATCTCATTCTTCCATTTAAGCATTTTTGAGATCTACTATGGTCTAAGCACTTTGCCTACCTCTTGAAAAGTGATATAGACTCTACTAACTTGAAGAGTCTACACTTTAGTTGGGTAGAAAATAGACCATTACAGTGCTGTGCCACAGGGAAGCCCAGAGAAGTAGAGGACAATGGGCACATCAAGTTTTTCTCTCATTAATCCAGTAACATTTCCCATGGATTTTCTTCTCATTCTGAACATGGTCCATGAAATAATATCCTTACCATGTCCAGAGTCAGCTAGTACGACCCAGCATCTTGTGCTATGGTTCCCACTGCAGTTTGTGCTATAAGCAGACCTGCCTCCTGCCTGTCCTAGTTTAATTTATTATGGTTTCTATCAGGGTACTCATGTGGAAATTAATTAGACATGATAGACTTGAAATGGAATTTAGTCATGGGAAAAATATCCATTTTAGGTTAAAATTCCATATCAAGTAAATAGTTGCTAGGTGACTACACAGTGTGATTCATATTCTGCAAATGATATAACTTTTAAAAAATAGGTTTTATTTAAAGTGTTTTCTCATTTTCTCTAATGACTCTAGATTGGAGACTTCTAATACTATAGCACAAACTTAAACCAAAATATATTGACCATTAATTTCTGATTTCAGTAGCGAGTTACTGATACCTGGTGTTTTTGCTGAGGACACTGAGGGGTTTGATGCACTGAGATTTGAGGTAGATTTTCCAAAAAATTTTCACTGTCTTGCCTTGTCCTAAGAAGAAGAAATAACAATCTGTATTAAATGAAAGCCCAAAGAATTGTTAGGATTGTATGGCTCCAAAGAGGGCAAGAGAGTAATATAAGTAATAGGAACATCTGTCGATTGAAACTTAACTTTCTCTTTTCCAACCATATAGTGTGCCCCTGCAGGTAGAGACTACCATATCTTTTTGGGTTGGCAACACTTAATTCTCTGTTCCATACTTGGAAGGCACTCAATAAACATTCGGCAATGATTATAAAAAATAACGAAGATGGAATTATTTTCATTTTAAATTAAGTTAAATTCTGGGAAGATTTCATAATAAAAGTAAATTTAATATTTCCCCCTGTTCTATTCTTTGTTCTTTAGGACATTTCATAAGTATGGCTTGCCTATTCAGAATGACACCATGCATTATTCTCAAAAGGCATCAATCTCTTGAGTCGTATTGATTTGAAATAAACATGCCCTTAAAATTCTAATTTAATGTTCTCAGAAAATCTTGCCATAATAGAAGTCACTTTCATATGTTCCTGTGAGAGTCAGGGGAGAGATTTGAATTTCTACTTGATTTCTTGCTTCTATTCAATTTCCTACCCAGGATGTCAATTCACCTCTCACTTGTGACTTTCATAGGAAGATATGATAGCTTCATTGGCAGAAGGGAAAGGACTGTATTTATAATCGTCAGTATTATCATAGCAACAAGCTGTTGGATCAACAAAAGATAATACAGACTGAGCTGTCTGTATTTTTACAGCTATAATTTAATTTTTCTTAGGAGCAGTATGTAACTTTCCTTTTATGTTTATTTAGCTATCTGCAACTTGGGGCCCCTTTGTTGCCTTTGAGTTGTCAGTTATTATGATACTGTTTCTAATTTTTTTCCTGTGAAAGTGGAAAAATTTTTTTTAAATGTCTAATGATTACAAAAGGAAATGACACTGTAAGAAAGGTATTGTTAAAGTGAAATGTTAAATGTCCAGGTTCTTAAAGCAGAGGAGAAAATTTACATTTGTTTCTAATTATATTTTAACAGCAAATTGAAAAATACAAAGTCTAAAATTATTATAAGTCTACAAATGAATCAAAATTGCTTTTAAAATGCCTTCTCTTTGCCAGATAATCAAAATACCTATTTTTCTTCTGTAGGAAATGCAACCTGTTCTATACAGCCTTTCTGACTGGTTGAAAATGAAATTGAAAATTCTCTGTATTTTTTTCTCATCTGCCTCAGTCATATGTCTTCATTTTGTGTTTTTTAGTTTCTCAAATTCTCTCTTTTAGCAATCAGCTTCTTATCCATCTAGGTATATAATCCTTGTGAGAATCTTTGGAGAATATATAAACATTATTATGTTAGATTAAATACTGATATTACAATAGGTAACCACCCACTCTGCATAACTATTTTCCTTTACAGTCCATATGAGCAAAAAGAAGACAAATATTCTTATTGATCAGAAATCACACTAACAATTCATCAAGAGATGATGAGCAAAGATGAAATCTTATAATTGTTATTAATCTTTCCATTTCAGAGCAAGTTTGACTAAACTAGTAGGCTATTAAAGATAAAATCTGTTTTGTTTTATTTTCTATTGCTAATTAATAAATTCTGTAGAATTTAGAAAGAAGACAGTAGATTATAAATTAAAAATTGAGCCACATTCCTGGCTTTGTAGGTGACCACGAACAAGTCAACTCTCAGGTATCCTCAGGTGAATTATGAGGAAACAATAAGCCTCTAGAATTTACTGAAGCTTAAAAGCAATAATCCCTCCAACATTTTTTTTTAAATGTTAAAAGAACATAGCAAGGCTAGACATAATGCCTTATTTCAAACTACTATATATGACATTGTTTAATTAAAGCATGTTTAATTAGAATTTGATTGCTTCCATGAAGATGGGCATTACTTTCTTCATGTGTCACTAAGACCATATATTCCTAATACACTCTGAGTCTCACCTTAACAGTTATCACATGAGAACAAGGAACAGAGAACTTTCATTTCTATATCTCTCCATTTAAAATGATTGAGGGGAAAGTCAAGAAGCATATCAAAATATAGTACTTTGAGATAAGTACCTTTGTATTGTCATCACAACCTAAAATATTAAAGGGTTTCTGCAACAACTATAATGGGCATTATGTTCTGCAATTAAGCCACAAAATATCAGATATGTCATTTCAGTTGGGTTGCATAGGACTAAAGCAATAAATACACCAGTTTCATAAACATTATGAAGCTATATTCTCATATCTAAGTTAAAATCAAGCAGAAACATCAATAAAACTTTTACTCCTAAAATTCTAGTAAATAATTTATCTTGTTTTGTATTCTTCACCCATAGTTCTCTTATGTCTTTGAATGGTTTTTCTTATATTGTGTGTTTCATGATTATTCATTTTGTAATACATGTCAGTTTTGAGATTACACTTTTTGCATATGCATTCTCCCCCCTCCCCTCCATTTTCCTAGTATTGTATGCACTACGTTAGCAGAAAGAAATTTTGCTTCCTTTGGGTCTTCTCTTCAATACTCTGGACCTTCTAAAATAAGGATTTATCTTCTATAAGACAAGTCATTAGCTATAATATACAGATAAATGTATACCTCATTTTATTACGCTTTGCTTTATTGTGCTTCACAGATATTGCCGTTTTTACAAATTGAAGGTATGTGGCAACCCTTCCTCGAGCAAGACTGTCAGCACCATTTTTCCAACAGCATTTGCTCACTTTGTGTCTCTGTGTCACATTCTGTACTTTCTAACTTTTTCATTATTACTATATTTGTTATGGTGATCTGCGATCAGGGATCTTTGATACAGCTATTGTAATTGTTTGGTGGCATGATGAACTGTGCCCATATAAGATCGCAAACTTAATTGGTAAATGTGTGTGTTCTGACTGCTCCACCAACTGGCAGCTTCCCCCATCTCTCTCCCCTCCTTGGACCTCCCTATTCTCTGAGACACAACCATATTGAAATTAAGCAATTAATAACCCTAAAATCGCCTCTAGGTGCTTAAGTGAAAAGAAGAGTCGCATGTCTCCCACTTTAAACCAAAAGCTAGAAATGATTAAGCTAAGCGAAGAAGGCATGTTGAAAGCTGAGATAGGCTGAAAACTAGGCCTCTTGCACCGACAGTTAGCTATGTTATGAATGCAAAGGAAAAGTTCTTGAAGAGAATTAAAAGTGCTATTCCAGTGAACACATGAATGATAAGAAAGCAAAACAGACTTACTGCTGATATGGAGAAAGTTTTAGTAGTCTGGTTAGAAGATCAAACCAGCCACGATATTCCCTTAAGCCAAAGCCTAATTCAGAGCAAGGCCCTAATTCTCTTCAATTCTGTGATTTCTGAGAAAGGTGAGGAAGCTGCAGGGGGAAAATTTGAAGCTAGCAGAGGTTGGTTCATGAAGTTTAAGAGAATAAGCCATTTCCATCACATAAAAGTGTAAGAGGAAGAAGCAGGTCCTGATGTAGAAGCTGCAGCAAATTATCCAGAAGCTCTAGCTAAGATAAATAACGAGGGTGGCTACACTAAACAATAGATTATCAATGTGGAGAAAACAGTCTTATACTGGAAAAGGGTGCCATCTAAGACTTTCTTAGTCAGAGAAGAGAAGTCAATGCCTGGCTTCAAACCTTCAAAGCACAGGCCAACTATCTTGTTAGGGGCCAATCAGCTGGTGAATTTAAGTTGAAGTCATTGCTCATTCAGCATTATGAAAATCCTAGGCCCCTTAAGAATTATGCTAAATCTACTCTAGAAACGAAACAACAAAGCCTGATTGACAGCACATCTGTTTATGACATGGTTTACTGAATATTTTAAGCCCACTATTGAGACCTACTGCTCAGAAAACAAGATTCCTTTCATACTATTACTGCTCATTGATAATGCACCAGGTTACCCAAGAGCTCTGATGGAGATGTACAATGAGATTAATGATGCTTTCATGCCTGCTAACACAACATCCATTCTGCAGCCCATAGATCAAGTAGTAATTTCAACTTTCAGGTTTTATTATTTAAGAAATACATTTTGTAAGGCTATCTATATACAGCTGCCATAGATTAGTGATTCCTCTGACGGGTCTGAGTAAAGTCAATTGAAAGCCTTCTGGAAAGGATTCACCATTCTAGATGCCATGAAGAACATTCGTGATTCATGGGAAGAGGTCATTACTGGAGTTAGGTTCATTAAAAGGAGTTTGGAAGAAGTTGATTCCAACCCACATCAATGACTTTGAGGGATTCAAGACTTAAGTGCAGGAAGTAACTGCAGATGTGGTGGAGCTAGCAAGAGAATTAGAATTAGAAGTGGAGCCTGAAGATGTGACTGCACTGCTCCAATTGCATAATCAAGTTCTAAGGGATAAGGAGCATAAGGATGCTTCTTATGGATGAGCAAAGAAAGTGATTTCTTGAGATGGAGTCCATTCCTGATGAAGACATTGTGAAGATGGTTGAAATGACAACAAATGATTTAGAATATTACATAAACTTAATTGATAAAGCAGCAGCAGGGTTTAAGAGGACTGACTACAATTTTGAAAGAAGTTCTACTGTGGGTAAAATGCTTTCAAACAGCATTGCGTGCTACAGAGAAATCTTTCATGAAAGGAAGAGCCAATCAATGTGGCGAACATCATTGTGGTCTTATTTTAAGAAATTGCCACAGTCGTCCCAACCTTCAGCAACCACCACCCTGATCATTTAGCAGCCACTAACATCAAGGCAAGACCCTCCACCAGCAAAACTGTTATGACTTGTTGAGGGCTCAGATGATGGTTAGCATTTTTTAACAATAAAGTATTTTTTAATTAAGGTACATACATTGTTTTCTTAGACATAATGCGATTGCACACTTAATAGAATACAGTATAGTGTACACATAACTTTTATATGCACTGGGAAAGCAAAAATTTGTGTGACTCACCATATTGTGATATTTGCTTTATTGTGGTGGTCTGGAACTGAACCCGCAATATCTCTGAGGTATGCCTGTATAAATAATCTATTTGTAGGCAGGCTAATTATATCAGTCCAAATAAAAAGCAAATTCCTTCATATTTGGACTTGTCCATTGGCAAATAAATGTAAGAAGCTAGCCAAAATATAATTTAATTCCTTTGGGATTTCTATTTAAGGAAAACAAAACAAAAATGCTCAAATTTAATGAATTCTCTTATATACGCCTCCCTGGGCACATAAATGATAAAAGCAAGTTATCCCACAGGGATAAATTCATGTCCTCCTCCTCAGCTTCTTCTTCATTTTTTGATTAGAGACGAAACAAGTAAGTCACACTTTTCTATATAAATTTTCCAGAACTTTTAAAATTTTAGGGAAGAAAACTTTACTTAGTATATTAAGAAAAACTTCAAATTGGCACATTATCCACATAACAAAAAGTTAGGACTAGAGGGAAACCCAAAGGTCAAAAAATTGGCTCCAAATATCTTCCAGCTCTGGTGGAATAGCTTGTATCACACAAATCCTCCATTTAAAAGCTACTCAGTTAAATTTTTTTTAGCTTACTTAGGCATTAGTGATCAATTAAGGCAGTGAGGACTAGAGATCCAAAAGAGAAGGGAAATACACTGAAAGAAGCTATACTTGCTTAGTTGTTTTTTCTATTGAGGAATTTGATATTATTTGCCATTTCATAGCATGGGGCAAGAGTTTAAGCAGAAAGTGTCTGCCCCAAATTTTTGCCAAGCTCTTGGGATGAGGAGATAAAAATGTAATGACTACTAAGGTAGGCCAGACCCAAAGGACCAAGATCTCGAGAAAATGGGTTTTTAGAGAAGTGAGGCCAACATTCTTGTCCTTGAGGCATTTGTCAACATAAAACTTCCAGAGTGTAAGAGACTGAGAAACTAGGAAGAAAGCAGGCAAAAAGGCTAAGGAAAACTTTAGAAGTCTCACAACCCTGGAGGAACACAAATTGGAAATTAGAGTCTGCTGAGGAAGAGCTGCAATGGTAGCTGCACTACAGATTTTAACTCTCACAAAGTTTGAAACCTATTCTCAGACTGTATCTATCCCTGATTAGACCAAGAGAACCTGCCCCTCCTCTAACCACTGGCTAGAATAATTAAATCTTCTTTGAGGAAGATAATGTCATCCAGAGCTTCTTACCTTGGCAGTCATAAAATGCTCAGCATTCAATTAAAACAACAATAGCAACAACAACAAAAACAGGCCTAAAAGAGAACAGTACCAAATGATCAAAAAACAACAGAAGGAAAAGGTGCTAGAAACAGACCTACAGATTATCTAGTTATTAAAGTAACAAAACATAGACTTAAAAATAACTGTAATTAATATGTTCAATAAAATAGATGGCAAGATGGAGAGCTTTAGAAAGTATGGGAATATATATAAAATAACTGAAGTTCTAGAACTGGAGGATACAATAATTGAAATTCAGCACTTAGTGATTAAATTACTAGCAGATTAGTTACAAGAAAAGAGAGGTATAAAATAATCAGACTAAAATACAAGGAGAGGGGCTTCCCTGGTGGCACAGTGGTTGAGAGTCCACCTGCCGATGCAGGGGATATGGGTTCGTGTCCTGGTCCGGGAGGATCCCACATGCCACATAGCGGCTGCACCCGTGAGCCATGGTCGCTGAGCCTGCACGTCCGGAGCCTGTGCTCCGCAACGGAAGAGGCCACAACAGTGAGAGGCCCGCGTACCGCAAAAAAAAAAAAAAAAAAAAGTACAAGGAGAAAAGAAGGATGGAAAATACAGAAAGAGATTAGCAGACTTAAGGGATATTGGAAATGATGTAATGTATCTGTAGAAGAGAAAAAGAGGAGAGGGAGAACAGGAGTGAAGCAATAGTTGAATAGAAACTGGTGAAACATTTTCTAAAGCTGAAGAAAGATATGAAGATACAGTTTTGCAAAGCACTACTGCTCCCTAAAATTATGAATATCAAAAATATCACATCTATGCACACTGTATTAAAAACAATGAAAAAAATAAAAGAAGAGAAAATCTTAAAAGTAGCCAGAGTAAAGAAAAAAACAGACATTGAGTTTTCAGACTTTCAGTAACTCTCATTTTTTCATTTTCTTATATCCTTATAGTGATGTATTTCTCTAATTTAATTCATTCTATGATCCTTTGTCCTAGGAACTCTTTAAAAATGCAAAAATAAATGCACAGGGCTGGGCAATTTGAATGACAGAGGACCAAGTTTCTTTAAAAATCAGCTCAGATTACTTATTTCATTTCCCCTTTTCTAGCATGAATTCTTTTCCCATTTATAATTTTACTTGGAGATTAGGAGGTGACTCTTTGTTGCTTGATTCACTGGAAATTTTAATATTTGGGACCAACTCTCCAACTTGATTTGTCATTTTCCCATGAGCTATTCAGACTCTCTTGCAAATATATCCTCCACTGACCCATTCAATATATAAACTTTGATGTTTTCAAATTTAATTCACAGTGACTATGAAACTTGAATCTTTGTTTTCAGGTCATGGTTCCATTATAAAATATTTATAAGAATGTAGGGAATAATTATTTTACATCTGGGAAGATAGAACTATAATTTTTAAAGATGGGAACATTCTTAAAGATTTATACAGTGGCCCATCCTCCTGGTCTCTATTTAAACCAAATTTAAAAGAAAATAACCAAGAAGAATTGTCATGGGCTTTGGATTTATATTTTGCTCATTTCTCATTGGCCAATGTAGAAGCCAAACTACTATCTAAATAAGAAGGGAGAAGATAACTACAGTGGTCAATTTTAGGAACAAAGACTGGTGGAAGAGTAAATAAAAGGACAAAAGGGGAAATAATTCAGGAAATTATGTAGGAAAACTGGAACAGAGAATAAGAGGTAGAGAGGAGAGTTATTTAAACAATATACAAAGAAAAGGGTTAGATTTAGGTGTTCAGATTTAACAAGTATTTTTTAGCCTCTATTATGGGTCTGCCTGTGTCTTAGGCTCTAAACAAAATGGAAAAGACCTCTGCTTTCAAGGAACTTATATTCTAGTTGTTATATATCAGTTAAGATTAGGTTGTCTGCATTAAAAAATGTTTAAAAAGATGAAAAAAAATCACACTTTCCCCTCTAACATAAAAAATAAAACAAAACAGAATATAACCTAGTGCTGATATGGTGATTCCAGAATCACTGTGTTCATTCTCCATCTATATTTTTTCTCTACAATCACATAGTAAATAGCTTCCATCCTCAAAGCAACACACTGCTCAGAACAGCTGCTGGGGCACCAGCCTTCACATCCATTACGAGACAGCAAGAAAGGGGAAGGGTAAAAAAGCAAAAGGGAACTATTAACCCTTAAGGAATCTTTCTAGGATTCTCTTTCCAAAACTTCCACTTATAACTCATAGGTCAGGGCTTAGTCATATGAAACCTGAAGCTAAAAGGAACATTGGGAAATAATACATTTTTATCAGGCATATCACTGCTCCAAATAACATTGGTTTGTTTGTTCCTAAAGCAGAAGGTGAGAATGGATAGTACATAAGGATCCAATTTGCTCTGTCATGGATAGAAACATGTGAATATGGTTATTTTAATAAAATATTACTCAGTATCATATGTCAGTGGAATTATAATTAGCCCAGTGTCTTTGTTTATTATTTTATAATTATTTCCTTCTTATGGTCTTCAAACCATGGATATATTTATAATGGTGAGAAAAAAATAAAGAGACTCAGGTTGGTTGAGAGAATCTGTTTTCTCCTAGCTGGCCCTATCTGTTATTGTTCATCTAAAGCCACAGTTACTTTGCTCCATTCTCTAAAAGCATACTTTTTTGTATGGAACTGGGAAAATTATTTAAACCTTAAATTTCATTCATCTGCAGAACTATCAATACTTGCAGATATTGCCTTTGGACATTCAAGAGACTAATGAGAGCTAGGCTATCATCTCATAGGATTATTCACAAATAAAAGTAATACATTTATGTTCTCAATAGTCTAAGAGCCAGAGAGTTGGCATAAGACACTGCCAACTCAACCCTATTTCAGTTATTCATATTAAGGACATATGTAAATAAGCTCCAGAACACCTTAAAGTTTCAATTCCATTATAATTCTTTCCTGTGGCTAATTACTGGTAGCAGACAGAGTTTCCTTTACATACCAGTTTCGTAAAGTTAAACTCTGTTAAAGTATTAGTAAGGAGTATATTGATTGCTTCCCAGCTCCTACTTCCCTCCCTCACATTATTAGGAAATAAATTAATAGTTAACTCCTTTTTTGAATTAATTAATCAATTTCCTGAGTACAGGAGCTTTACAATTTACAACATGCTTTCCCATGTAATAACTCACTGTATTCTCACAACCATCCTATAAAGTAAACAATCTGCCATTTTTATTCCTGTTTTATAGGTAGTTGAGGGTCTTAGGGGTAAAGTGAATTATTCAAGTCACTTGGCCTGTAAATAAAAAAATTTGCACTATGACTGATTTTAAAAATATATTTTTCACTATAATTATCGCCCCTCTTATCTACCCATAAAGGACAAACTCTTCTATAGTAAAATCATTTCCCTATGTTGCTGTTACCAATACCATGGAAAAAGAAAATTCTTCTCTGTGCTTCTGATCACCCCCCCTTTTAATTACGTTCATACACTCTCAAACCTCTTCCTTTTCTTCCCCTCCAGAGCAATTTGTTTTGTTGCTATTCCTTAATTAATGCTCATTCTTCACCAACATTGCTATAAAGGGCAGGAATGAAATATCAAAACTTGCTTTATAATTGTAGATTCACTCCTGCTGTGAGGTTCAATGAAAGGAATAAAATTTCAATTAAGCAATTATCTAAGAGTGCCACTGAAAGCCTTCAGGAGAGCAATGGTTTCTTTCCATGGCTTTTGCAGCCCTCATTGACCATATGTTGAATTTCCATTTTTCACTGTTTCCTCTTAGGTGGAAAGCTCCACATATTGACATGTGTGTAATGGAGGAGCACAACGTGAGGCCCAGTTTTATATTTATCCAAGCCCACCGGCTTCAATGTCTGTGACAAGGGTAGAATGGGTACCAGCAAGACACCCCACATTTTTGATGCCCTGTCAAAGGCTGGCTGTTCCTGGTCCTGTGATGATATGGAAATGGCTCCTTTCTTATTATACAGGCCAAGCTCACATGCGGATTAGCCCTTTGAACACCAAGTCCATTTCTTTGCTTTCATTGTTAGTACTTGTAAAGCAGACCCTGACTAGACATCAGACACTCCAGTTTCCAACTGAGTTGACTGAGGAGAGCCTAAGAGAGGAAAGACATCAAAGCTCAGGAGAGTCAGGTCCTCTCCAAGATATCAATTAAGCCAAGTTTGATCATGTTTTCCTGTCTTTTAACTCACAGACCAGTTTCCAGCAAGTTGTGAGCACAAACTGTCACTCCATGGACACTCAAGGGGCACTTGGAATCAATCACCACATGTCTACCCACTGAAATTAATTTGGAGCAACAATATGTTCTATGGATATTTCTTAGGGTTTTTTTTCGGCTGCACTAAACAGCACGCAGGATCTTAGCTCCCCAACCAGGGATTGAACCCGTGCCCCTTGCAGTGGAAGCGCAGAGTCTCAACCACTGGACCACCAGGGAAGTCCTTTAGGTTTTTTTTTTTTTTAGGGCCTTTGCTCTAAGATTATAAAGGATACATTTTAAAAACTTTTTTTTTTAACAGCTGTAGGACTTTTTGTTTTTAATTGGAGTATAATTGCTTTACAATGTAGTGTGAGTTTCTGCTGTACAACGAAGTGAATCACCTATATGTATACATATATCCCCTCCCTCTTGGACCTCCCTCCCATCCCCCCATCCCACCATCCCACCCATCTAGTTCTAAAGGTGAATATAATGCTATAATATTCATTTAAAGTAATATAACACTATTAATAATACACTGCATTTGCATTGTGCTTAAACTTGTTTACATGTTGTAACTATGGTTTTAAGTAATCAGTGTATTGATTTTCTGTGTATTCAATGATATTTGAGTAAAGATACAGAAAGTTTTATCAAAAAGGTATAGTATTTTCATATCATTTTTCTTTCTTTGCATTGCTGAACTTCATGTTTAAAAAACAGAAACATGGAAGTACCACTGATCTTTTGTATTATTCTTTTATAAAAAGAAATCTAGGATTCTAAAGCAGGAGTACTCGGGGGAAATTTACATTTAAACATTAACATCATTGCAAATATAGAACTTTTAAAAAGTTATAAAGAGGATTATAGAAAGGCCTTGATTTTAAAGAAACTTGAAAAATGAAAAGAAATATTAATTGAATTTTCTATGATCCCTATCCCCAATACCTGATCTTGCAGAAGTAAACAGAGACCACACATTCTTCTTTGCAAGCAGGATTTTGATGGCTCCCTGTTACACCAAGCCCATGGTCATCACCGTTGCATTCCAAACTCTAATGGTCTGACTCATGCCTTGCTTAACTTCTCCACTTCTGCTCTCTCACCTGAAGCTCCAATCACAACATTTTACTGAAATTTCTTGAATAATTTTAAGCATCTGTACCATTTTTCATAAGCTCTCTCAAGCTACAGTAATCTTTCTCTGCTATGGGTTTAATTGTGTTGCCCAAAAAAGATATTTTGAAGTTGTAAGCCCCAGTACCTTAGAATGTGACCTTATTTTGAAATAAAGTCAATGCAGATTATAATTAATTAAGATGAGGTCATACTGGAGTAGGGTGGGCCACTAATCCAACATGACTGCAGTGCTTAGTTATAAGAAGACTGCTCAATGGAGATACAAACACACAGGGAGAATGCCATGTGAGGATTGAGGTGATGTATCTACAAGGCATCAGAAACCAGGAGAGAGGCATGGTACAGATTCTCCCTCACATGTCTCAGAAGAAACCAACCCTGTAGACATCTTGATTTTGTACCTTTAGCCTACAGAAATTTAAAAGAATAAATTGTTGTTTTAAACGACCCAATTTGTGGTATTTTGTTACAGCAGCCCTAGGTAACTAATACATACCCTATCTCCAACTGTTAATGTCTACCTATTCTCTGGATGGAGTTCAGGTTAAATGTCATCACTATCTTCCCTGGCTCTTCCCTGAAGGAACCTAATAATCAACATGTTATTTTGCTTCTGTTTTCCTAAAAAACAGTTGTAATAATAGCTCAACCTATAAGAAAAAAATATTTAATATTAAAGCCCTATGGTTTTAGGAAATAAAGAACAAAATATAAATTTATAATCTTATTTTTACCCCATGGAAATATAACAGATTAATCAATTAAAAATGTAGAATTCTATGTTCAGTCAATTCTAAACTTCTGTCTCTTTGTTCTAAATCTTTGTACATAATATACCCTCTAATGGAATGTCTTTTTATGCTTCTCTTGCCTAGATGACACCTACTCTGAAAAACCATTTTTAAATTCCAAGTACAGGCTTGTAGTCTGTCTCTATCGTCAAATAACAGGCTTAGTAAAACTAAGTTTATGTTACCAATAAGTTCCACTGGGAAACTTAGGCTATCATAGGAATGTATGAACTGAGAAGTGGCCATTGAATGGGCTGATATACTTAAGAATAATGTGTTTAAGAATTTAAATATGGTTGCTTTAGCCAAGAAGTAGAATTTTACTAAAATTCAACTTTGCCTCTATTTTATTTAAAAATCTAGCAATAGACATAATGACACTGGCACATGTATTTGGATTTGGACCTGGACCACCAGGAAGGTAAAATTGGTGATGTTCTTTATATATACAAATGTATAAATATTTCATTTCAATGACTAATGGTCTATATGACATTCTATTATTTATTCTGTAACATTTAAGTTTCTCAATACCCAATTGGCTACAGAATGGCAAGATAACATTAATGGTGTTAAAGACAATAACGTCATGAGCTTGTAAAGAGCATCACAAAGCACTACTGAGCTTGTTCAATTTACCCTGAATAATTCAGATTTACTCTATTTTGCCAAAAAGTGCATTTCATGCATTTTTTCCCCTCAGCAAATTGTTAGACTAGAGTACAGTGCGCCAGGATTATTATATTCATAAGGAAATCTTACATGTAACTTTCTGTAATGAAAGCTTATTGGTCTTAGCCAACTTTAACCACAAGTTTTCTGAAGTCTGTGCCCTGTGTAAACATGAAATAAACAAAGCACTTGCAATAAAGCCTAAAGAAATGTTGATGTTACCATATATTCTATCTGGAAATACACCTTGGCTGACATTTTGAAGATGTATAAAGATTTTTAAAAGATTTCTGAACCAGTCGTTTTGGCTGATATATAGGGCTCTCTATTTTTTAGCACTTTCCGAGGTGAAGTGACTATAATTCACATTTTTCATCCTGTAATTGGTAGAGCAACTACCCAACTAGATTAGGGTTTCATGGGTTCTTTTTCCAACCTATTTAATTCAAAGGGATCAAGATCCGTGGAAAAAAAAAACAGAAGAAGCTGAGAAAAAATTTTCAGTAATTCCTCAGAGCTGTTTACAATGCAATTATACACAAGTACAGTCATTAAAAAATAAAACTGAAAAATGTTAAACTTCTGGTAAATTTGCCGAGAAAGATGTCAAATACTTCGTGAGTGTAAGTCTTATGATGCTAGTTCTTAAACCATTTTTGTTTAGACAAATCCTCTCTGTAGCAGCTCATGTTTTCTCTAAGGAAAGACTAATTAAAAACTATTTAAGGAATGACTTGGGATAGCAATGTTTAGCAGTGTTAATGCTACTTAGCTTAGAAGTTCTAACTGGTATAAAAACAGAATAAGCAAAACTGATCCATAATTTTTCTAACGTCAAATCCTGGTGAAGAAAATGTTATTAATATATATTTTCATACTGTCTTAATTTTTTCTAATTATACAAGAAAAAGTTAAAATTCAAATATTAAGGAAATGAATAAAACAAAAAAAGTCCTCCATAATCTCACCCCTTTAGTTGCTGGCTACATAGTCCTTCAGCTTGTTTTCAGTACATTTGCTAATACTGTTATTGTCCTATTTTTATAGAAAAATGTCATACAATATATACTGCTCTGAAATTGGACTTTTTTCATTTAGCAATATATTTTGAACCTTTTTTCATGATGCTAAATTTAGCTATATCTCATTATTTTTAATAGATATTTTTCATGCTACTCCATTAAATGGGTCTATTATAGTTTTTTCCCCATTGATGGATATTTGAGTTCTTAGCTATCAAAACAAAGCAGAAGTGAATATTCTTATGCATATATGTTATCATACTTTGGTACTTATTTCTGGAGGATAAATATCTAGAAGTGAAAAATGCTATGTCAAGGATATGCTCATTTTAGATTTCTTTTTCTTCCCGTTTTATTGAGATGTAATTGACACACGGCACTGTATAAGTTTAAGGTGTTCAGCATAATGATTTGACGTACATCATGAAATGATTACCACAATAAGTCTGGTGAACATTCATCATCTCATAGATTCAAAATTAAAGAAAGAAAAAAATTTTTCCTTGTGATGAGAATTCTTAGGATTTACTCTCTTAACTTTCATATATAACAAATAGCAGTGTTAATTAAATTATTTATCATGTTATACATTGCATTCCTAGTACTTATTTACTTATAACTGGAGATTTGTACCTTTTGATGGCCTTCATCCAATTCCCCCTCCCCCACCCCTCACCTCTGGTACAAAAATCTGATCTCTTTTTTTGAGTTTGTTTGTTTTTAAAGTATAATTGACCTAGATCATTTTAGATTTAATAAACATTTCTAAAGTATGCTTGAATTAGTATTGCACTGAATATAACCAAAGCATTAGAAACCTCCCTTCTCTGTTCCTTAGGAATTTTTGTTTTATTTACTTTAACTGTATAAATTGATGTGGGGTTATATAATATTAAGCCTTCCTATGGAAGGACATGATATTTCTCACCATTTATTCAGGTTGTCTTTTATGTTCTTTTGGCAAGTTTTATGTACAGAAATAGAGCACATAAATTTGCATAATCCTGTACAATATATATTCACAGAATATTATCATTAATTGCTAAACTCTCATTTTGATTTATATTTTGTGTTCCAAGCTTTATTTGCATAATTTTTGCTTATCAAATGAGTTCTTTTTGAACACTAACATATTAATATTAATGTAGGCAACCTAGAAGTATTTCACATTTACTTTGTGTTCTAAACACAAAATGTAATGTTTGGCACATATTAGGTATTTAATAAATTCTTATTGAATAGATTAATGAAACTTATTTACCTTTACTTATGAATAGAGCAAACAAGGGGACACTAAATGTCTTAAGGTGGTGAAGCCAAGTTTCTTGCCGGTCTATCACAGTTACTCTTCTTTCCGTCGCTCTACACTTATTTACGTGAAATATATCCAAAGAAATTACACCATAGACTTTAGTTTTGATAGTGGACAGGGAGACATCTAGTCCATTGAAGGCCTATGTATTTGGTTGCTACCTATCTCTTTTCTCTCCAAGTCCCCTCTCTCTCCAAATGTATACAGGTACTACTAAACAAGCTGAAAATGTGAAGTCGTGCAAAGATTTGTTTAAAAAGCTAAACATTTCAGTGAAAGATTTTCCTGAAATAAGAAACTAAGTACAGTTTTCATGAACCACCAATCAAGATCTGATAATATTATTCATGCAGCAATTTGAAAGTGAAGCAGGAGGAAAATCAGACTCACTCTGCCATTGCATAAATCACCCCCATGGGAGTGAGGGAAGCACTCAGAGAATGAAAAATGGGAAATTCATGACTCTTCCTGACTAACAACGGTTCAGTCTAGAGTGAACAGCAGTCATGATTTTCCTATAACAGCCTCTCACGAAACAAAGATAAATTTCAATTCAAAAATAATGCTTTTATTGTATTCAAAATGGTTTGTTTTGCGTAAGACACGGTTTATTAAACTGATGAAATTCGTCACTGAAAACAGCATTTATGCAGATTGGACTTGGTTAGTAGGATCTTGCTATTGGAAACTGACATGAAACTATAATGTAGAACCCATAACTGATTCTAAAGTGGAGGAAGAAAGTATTGAGCTAAGTCCTCTGGAAGGAAAATAACACCTTCTAAGGAGAACAAATACAAGGATGCTCATAGAGGTATCTCAAGCCCTAATTTTTTCTTTCCTGCCATGTGTGTTTGAGTATGAAATAGGTTGCAAAGGCAGACTAAGGATCAGTTAGTTTAGACCTAATCATTTATAATCGATGGGCTCCCTAGCATTGAGATAGCAACTGCTGCAAGATATGCAAACTGGGAAGCCTTAATATCCTGCTACGTTAGTGGTTCTCAACTGGGAGTGGTTCCTTCCCCCTGCACTTTCCTCCTCAGTATAGCTGGCAGTCTCTGGAGAAATGCTTGGTTGTCACAACTGGTGTGTGTGTGGGGAGTCAGTTGCCACTGATATCTACTGGGTTGCTAAACATCCTACAATGCACAGGACAGCCCCTTACAACATACAATTATCCAGCCCAAAATGTCAGCATTACTACTAGTATGAAACCCTGTGCTGGATGAATGGACAAATTATCAGGTACATCTTTGTGATATGACTTATGATTCAGGGTGAGATGATTAAGATAAATATGACTTGAGGTAAATATTAAATTGCACTTAAAATTATGCCTTTAAGTTGCTTTAAATGACATTTGCAATGAATAGTAGATTCATGTTGATTAAAGCTGTTTAAATAAATAATTAAATATGTTTTTATGAATGTAGGGTAATTCAGTATTAGTAATTTGCAGCGTTTTGAGCAGAATTTAGCATCTGGGTCTCACATAAATTATGTCTCTCTTCATTCAGACCTGTGGACAATGTCCTACTGGACACCTAGTGGCAAATTTCCAGAATGGCAGTTTTTGCAATCCAGGATAAATGCATATATTCCTTTGAAAACTTAATATACTAAACAGATTGGGTCCTGAATTCTTAGTTTCCCAGAAACTTTCTGTAGAATGTGGTCCCAACTGACTCTTTATTAGATGTTATGGCTCCAGCTTTGACTCTGTAGGTGAAAGGAACATGGCTCCCCTGATCACAACTACTTGGATCAGAAATGGAGGCATGTACCATACACATAGTGTGACCAAAATATCAAAAGTAACAGTTTACATGATAGACTCAGTGGTGGTAGCTTTCTGCTTCTATCTCAATGAAAAGTTTGTGATTTTTGTTTTTTCTTCAGGAAACACTGAATTGTGATTTAGATATCATAATTTAATGACCTGATTTCATTACACTTTTGAGAAACTTTATTTTTCTCTCTCTTTTTTTTTTTTTTTTTTTTTGCTTTCATCACTTTATTCTCAAGCTTATGTGTGGGCTTAGCAGGAATAAGAGGGGGATAACTATTTCTGAAAAGCTTGATAAATAAATAAATGCGCTTCACGGGCTGCTTGTAAATTTTGGAGACTAATCCCTTGTCAGTCACATCATTTGCAAATATTTTCTCCCATTCTGTGGGTTGTCTTTTTGTTTTGTCTATTGTTTCCTTTGCTGTGCAAAAGTTTTTGAGTTTAATGAAGTCCCATTTTTTAATTTTTGTTTTTATTTCCATTACTCTGGGAGACGGCTCAAAAAAGTATTGCTGCAATTTATGTCAAGGAGTGTTCTGCCTATGTTTTTCACTAAGTTTTATAGTATCCAGTCTTACATTTAGGTCTTTAATCCATTTTGAGTTTATTTTTGTGTATGGTGTTAAAGAATGTTCTAATTTCATTTTTTTTCATATGTAGCTACAGCTCATGTGGCTCAATATAAAAAAAAAAACACAACCCAATCAAAAAAATGGGCAGAAGACCTAAATAGGCTTTTCTCCAAAGAAGACACACAGATGACCAAGAAGCACATGAAAAAATGCTCAACATCATTAGTTATTAGAGAAATGCACATCAGAACTACAATGAGATATCCCCTCACACCAGTCAGAATGGCCATCATCAAAAAATCTACAAACAATAAATGCTAGAGAGGTTGTGGAGAGAAGGGAACCCTCCTGCACTGTTGGTGGGAATATAAATTGGTGCAGCCACTATGGAGAACAGTATGGAGGTTCCTTAACAACTAAAAATAGAGCTACCATATGATCCAGTAATCCCATTCCTGGGCATATATCCAGAGAAAAACATGGTTTGAAAGGATACATGTACCCCAATGTTCATTGCAGCTCTGTTTACAATAGCCAAGATATGGAAGAAACCTAAATGTACATCAAGAGAGGAATGGATAAAGAAGATGTGGTACATATATACAACGGAATATTACTCAGCCATTAAAAAGAATGAGATAATGCCATTTGCAGCAACATGGATGGACCTGGAGATTATCCTACTAAGTGAACTAAGTCAGACAGAGAAAGACAAATATCATATGATATGGCTTAAATGTGGAATCTAAAAAAAAATGATACAAATGAACTTACTTGCAAAGTAGAAACAGACTCACAGACTTAATGAAGGAACTTACTGTTACCAAGAGGGAAGGTGGGGAGGAGGGATATATTGGGAGTTTGGGACTGACATGTACACACTACTGTATTTAAAATAGATAAACAACAAAGACCTATTGTATAGCACAGGGAACTCTGCTCAATATTCTGTAATAACCTAAATGGGAAAAGAATTTGAAAAAGAATAGATACATGTATATGTATAACTGAATCACTTTTCTGTACACCTGAAACTAACACAACATTGTTAATCAACTATGCTCCAATATAAAATAAAAATAAATGCCCTTCACGGAGGCAATGAAGGCAACTAGCTCAATCAAATTCTCTTTTTGTAAGAAGGATAAATTCTCAGGCAAGGAAAAGTTATGTTTCCTAGGCTGAGGGTATTTTCTTTGGCCATGATAAACTATTTCTAAAGTCATTTAAGAAACCCGGGAATCCTGAGATTTTGTCAACCTGCAGCCAATCAGAAAAATCCCATGCTTCTGTGTGTCCTTCTGTGTGTTCCTTCAATGAGGCATAATCTTTAATGGTGCATAGCTCCTTCTTGTAACTTTAAGAGATTTGCCTTTCTATGTCTTAAATCTATGGGACTGGATTTGAGAGCTGGAACCAACAGAAGTCCTTTTCTCTGTGTAAAACAATACTGGGACTAAATACATTTTTCTGGACCCAACTTAAAAAATTCTGTGATTGAGCATACTTGCCTAGTCATATTAAAAGAATACTAAGAAGAAGCAAAAAATACTTAGCTACTGCTTCAAGAAAAACTTATTCTTGATAGATAAGAGTGTGAAACAACTAAAATAGTTTACTGATTAGACTCAGAGCTTGCTCATCAAGATGCTTAAAAAATCTTATCTCACCCTCACTTTGCTGTGCCCACCAATCCAAGGTCATTATATCATAAACTTTGCCTGACTATAGCTGTTTTCTTACCTTTTAAGACGTAAATCATGGAACTTCCCTGGTGGCGCAGAGGTTAAAAATCTGCCTGCCAATGCAGGGGACACAGGTTTGAGCCCTGGTCTGGGAAGATCCCACATGCTGCGGAGCAACTAAGCCCATGCGCCACAACCACTGAGCCTGTGCTCTAGAGCCCGCAAGCCACAACTACTGAGCCCGCGTGCCACAACTACTGAAGCTCGCACGCCTAGAGCATGTGCTCTGCAATAACAGAAGCCACCGCAATGAGAAGCCCACTCACTGCAACGAAGAATAGCCCCCACTCGCCACAACTAGAGAAAGCCCATGCGCAGCAACAAAGACCCAATGTAGCCAAAAATAAATAATAAATAAATAAATAAAATTTTTAAAAAGATGTAAATTACAATGATCCTGCTCAGGCGTTAAAACCATATACGTCCCTTGATGTTCCCCTCTCAGACACTTCTAAGACTCTGTCAAGGTAAAGTTCTCCCTTGCTACAAATGGTATAATGAACTTAATTTTCTTGACCACCATGCTTTTCTGGTGGTCTTTGGAAAATGAGTATTAGCAAAATCAAGGTATTACAACAGAGGTCAAGAAGACTGAGGACCCCAAAAGATAAATCGATCTCATAAGTTGCTGGACCTTCTTAAAAAGTGATTTATACTAAAACTGGTTTCTAAGGAGAGAAGAAAATTAAATAACCAATCATTTCTTATGACCTCGCACAAAGTTGGTTGAGGTGTCTATCAAAACTGTTCTAAAGCTCTAAGAAAGAAGAAAATTTTCTAAATGCTTTTTTGAAGCTGGCATTTTAGGTATACAAAAATCTCACAAAAATAATATCTAACTGTACACTGAACAAGAAGAAATCTTAGTATATAATTTAAAAAGCAAATGTATTTTTAATTCTCACCATTCTTTTAAACCTGTTTAGAGAGCATTGTCATTTCTGTTTCTGGATGAAGTGCCATTGCTTTCTTATCAGTCCTTTAAGTTGCAAACCTTTTAAACATCCAGTCTTGAGTAATGATCAAATCTTTGAAGTTGATTTAAATTGTCTTTTTCTTTTCCTTCTAGCTGGAGTTTTCTTTGGGCTGACTACTTGCAGGAGAAGATATGGTGCTTAATTACTTTTCTCTCTTTTTCATTAACCTCTTGTTCCACTCAATATCTCTTAATCCAACACCATCAAAGTTGTGGGGGTGGCATTGTGAGAAGAATTAAGCGTGAGAGAAGAGGTAAGGCAAGTAGGAAGCTTGTATTTGACTTTTTCTACATATCTCAGATATCTTCATGATTTCTGGACATTACAGATATTTAAAGCCAGCTTTTTTCACTTCCTTGGCACTTTTGTGGGTTTTCTGAAGAATTCTCTGTGGAGTGCCTTTTTCTAAAACTCCTGTGACATGGGCAGGGTTTTTGCTTTGTCAGATCTATCTCCACTCATAGAGGATGTTCTTCTGGATGGGTACCCTGCATACTTTTCCAGATGATATACCTCACCTAAAAGGCAATGCTCCTGAGGTAGATCAGACTTAAAATTGTCCCAGGATGACATTTCTACTTGGAAATCGTATGTGGTCACCATGATTAACCCAAATCTGACTCCCTTTTGGAGAGAAAGAAGTATCTTCTCAGTTCCAGCCTTCATTCAAAGATCACTTGAGCTTTTTCAGGCACAAGTCACAAATTTGGGGGCAACACAAATAAAGCTTTTTAAGTAGTCCCTTCAAAATTTTTTTCATCACACTGAAGTAAGAACCAGACACTGCCCAAACCTTCCCTGTTATGGGACTGAGATACCTGGCATGTTGGTGATGCTCTCGAAATTACTTTTAACAGAACCTTCTCTCTAATACCAACTCTCAACCATTTATATTCTTCAAGGAGATGTAGGGCTTTAAGGGTTGTGTTACCAGTTTAGGGATATTTTCATTGTAAATCTTACATGAGGTATAACACCCACTTTGGAATGGAGGAATGTCTAGCACATTAAATTTTATCTTGCTGCTTTGTCAAAAATGTCAAATTTAATATTCTGTCAAAAATATCAATTTAATATTCAATTTTAATATTCTGTTAGATACTGAAAAAATTCAAAGTAATTCTTCTTACATATAGTAATGGAAATATTAAACAAATTAATCCCAGATAGAATGCAGCAGCATATTAATTGAGTTAATTAATCCAGCCAATTGTATTTGATCTCAAGAATGCAAGGATGGCTAATATTTGGAAATTGATTAATTTTCTTCATTATCTCCCACCAAAGATTGCAACTAAAAAGGTATTTGATAGAATTCAACTCTCTTTCTGGTGCAAACTTTTAATTAACACAAATGAGTATTTTCTTAACATAGCAAAAATGTATCCTTAAGAAATATGGACACTCACAGAAAGATAGACAAATGAAAAGGCAGAGGGCTATGTACCAGATGAAGGAACAAGATAAAACCCCAGAAAAACAACTAAATGAAATGGAGATAGGTAATCTTCCAGAAAAAGAATTCAGAATAATGAAAGTGAAGATGATCCAGGACCTCGGAAAAAGAATGGAGGCAAAGATCAAGAAGATGCAAGAAATGTTTAACAAAGATCTAGAAGAATTAAAGAACAAACAAACAGAGATGAAAAATACAATAACTGAAATGAAAATTACACTAGAAGGAATCAATAGCAGAATAACTGAGGCAGAAGAATAGATAAGTGACCTGGAAGACAGAATGGTGGAATTCACTGCTGTGGAACAGAATAAAGAAAAAAGAATGAAAAGAAAAGAAGACAGTCTAAGAGACCTCTGGGACAACATGAAACGCAAAAACATTTGCATTATAGGGGTCCCAGGAGAAGTGAGAGAGAAAGGACCCAAGAAAACATTTGAAGAGATTATATAGTCGAAAACTTCCCTAACACGGGAAAGAAAATAGCCACCCAAGTCCAGGAAGCGCACCAAGTCCTATACAGGATAAGCCCAAGGAGAAACACGCCGAGACACATAGTAATCAAATTGGCAAAAATTAAAGATAAAGAAAAACTATTGAAAGTAGCAAGGGAAAAATGACAAATAACATACAAGGGAACTCCAATAAGGTTAACAGCTGATTTCTCAGCAGAAACTCTACAAGCCAGAAGGGAGTGCCATGATATGCTTAAAGTGATGAAAGGGAAGAACCTACAACGAAGATCCAGCAAGGACCTCATTCAGATTCGATGGAGAAATCAAAAGCTTTACAGATAAGCAAAAGCTAAGAGAATTCAGCACCACCGAACCAGCTCTACAACAAATGTTAAAGGAACTTCTCTAAGTGGGAAACACAAGAGAAGAAAAGAACCTACAAAAACAAACCCAAAACAATTAAGAAAATGGTAATAGGAACATACATATCGATAATTACCTTAAACGTGAATGGATTAAATGCTCCAACCAAAAGACACAGGCTTGCTGAATGGATACAAAAACAAGACTCATATATATGCTGTCTACAAAAGACTCACTTCAGACCTAGGGACACATACAGACTGAAAGTGAGGGGATGGAAAAAGATATTCCATGAAAATAGAAATAAAAAGAAAGGTGGAGTAGCAATACTCATATCAGATAAAATAGACTTTAAAATAAAGAATGTCAGAAGAGACAAGGAAGGACACTACATAATGATCGAGGGATCAATCCAAGAAGAAGATATAACAATTATAAATACATATGCACCCAACATAGGAGCACCTCAAAACATAGGGCAACTGCTAACAGCTATAAAAGAGGAAATTAGACAGTAACACAATAATAATTGGGGACTTTCACACCTCACTTACACCAATGGACATATCATCCAGACAGAAAATTAATAAGGAAACACAAGCTTTAAACGACACAATAGACCATACAGATTTAATTGATATTTATAGGACATTCCATCCAAAAACAGCAGATTACACTTTCTTCTCAAGTGCACACAGAACATTCTCCAGGAAAGATCACATCTTGGGTCACAAATTAAGCCTCAGTAAATTTAAGAAAAATTGAAATCATATGAAGCATCTTTTCTGACCACAATGCTATGAGATTAGAAATTAATTACAGGGAAAAAAACATAAAAAATACAAACACATGGAGGCTAAATAATACATTACTAAATAACCAAGAGATCACTGAAGAAATCAAAAAACACCTAGAGACAAATGACAATGAAAACATGACATTCAAAACCTATGGGATGCAGCAAAAACAGTGCTAAGAAGGAAGTTTATAGCTATACAAGCCTACCTCAAGAAATAAGAAAAATCTCAAATAAACAATCTAACGTTACACCTAAGGGAACTAGAAAAAGAAGAACAAACAAAACCCAAAGTTATCAGAAGGAAAGAAATCATAAAGATCAGAGCAGAAATAAATGAAATAGAATCAAAGAAAACAATAACAAAGATCAATAAAACTAAAAGCTGGTTCTTTGAGAAGATAAACAAAATTGATAGACCATTAGCCAGACTCATCAAGAAAAAGAGGGAGAGGACTCAAATCAATAAAATTAGAAATGAAAAAGGAGAAGTTACAACAGACACGGCAGAAATACAAAGCATCCTAAGAGACTGCTACAAGCAACTCTATGCCAATAAAATGGACAACCTGGAAGAAATGGACAAATTCTTAGAAAGGTAAAACCTTCCAAGACTGAACCAGAAAGAAATAGAAAATATGAACAGACCAATCACAAGTAATGAAATTGAAACTTTGATTAAAATTTTTCCAACAAACAAAAGTCCAGGACCAGATGGCTTCACAGGTGAATTCTATCAAACATTTAGAGAAGAGCTAACACCCATCCTTCTCAAACTCTTCCAAAAAATTGCAGAGGAAGGAACACTCCTGAACTCATTCTAGGAGGCCACCAACACCCTGATACCAAAATCAGACAGAGATACTACAAAAAAAGAAAATTACAGACCAATATCACTGATGAATATAGATGCAAAAATCCTCAGCAAAATACTAGCAAACAGAATCCAGCAGCTCATTAAAAGGATCATACACCATGACCAAGTGGGATTTATCCCAGGAATGCAAGGATTCCTCAATATATGCAAATCAATCAATGTGATACACCATATTAATAAATTGAAGAATAAAAGCCATATGATCATCTCAATAGATGCAGAAAAAGCTTTGACAAAATTCAGCACTCATTTATGATAAAACTCTCCAGAAAGGGGGCCTAGAGGGAGCCTACCTCAACATAATAAAGGCTATATACAACAAACCTCAGCAAACATCATTCTCAATGGTGAAAAACTGAAAGCATTTCTTCTAAGATCAGGAACAAGACAAGGATGTCCACTCTCGCCACTATTATTCAACATAGTTTTGGAAGTCCTAGCCATTGCAATCACAGAAGAAAAAGAAATAAAAGTAATACAAATTGGAAAAGAAGAAGTAAAACTGTTACTGTTTGCAGATGACATGGTACTATACATAGAGAATCCTAAAAATGTCACCAGAAAACTACGAGAGCTAATCAATGAATTTGGTAAAGTTGCAGGATACAAAATTAATGCACAGAAATCTCTTGCATTCCTATACACTAATGATGAAAAATCTGAAAGAGAAATTAAGGAAACACTCCCATTTACCACTGCAACAAAAAGAATAAAATACCTAGGAATAAACCTACCTAGGGAGACAAAAGACCTGTATGCAGAAAACTATAAGGCACCGTTGAAAGAAATTAATGATACCAACAGATGGAGAGATATACCATGTTCTCGGATTGGAAGAATCAATATTGTGAAAATGACTATACTACCCAAAGCAACCTGCAGATTCAATGCAATCCCTATCAAATTACCAATGGCATTTTTTACAGAACTAGAACAAAAAAATCTTAAAATTTGTATGGAGGCACAAAAGACCCTGAATAGCCAAAGCAGTCTTGAGGGAAAAATACAGAGCTGGAGGAATCAGGCGCCCTGACGTCAGACTATACTACAAAGCTACAGTAATCAAGACAATATGGTACTGGCACAAAAACGGAAATACAGATCAATGGAACAGGAGAGAAATCCCAGAGATAAACCCACGCACCTATGGCCAACTAATCTATGACAAAGGAGGCAAAGATATACAATGGAGAAAAGACAGCCTCTTCAATAAGTGGTGCTGGGAAAACTGGACAGCTACATTGTAAAAGAATGAAATTAGAACACTCCCTAACACCATACACAAAAATAAACTCAAAATGGATTAGAGACCTAAATGTTAGACCAGACACCATAAAACTCTTAGAGGAAAACATAGGAAGAACACTGTTTCACATAAATCACAGCAAGATCTTTTTTGATCCACCTCCTAGAGTAATGGAAATAATAACAAAAATAAACAAATGAGACCTAATGAAACTTAAAAGTTTTCCAAGCAAAGGAAACTACAAACAACATGAAAAGACAACTGTCAAAATGTGAAAAAATATTTGCAAATGAATCAACAGAGAAAGGATTAATCTCCAAAGTATATAAACAGCTCATGCAGCTCAATATTAAATAAACAAACAACCCAATCCAAAAATGGGCAGAAGACCTAAATAGACCTTTCTCCAAAGAGGACATACAGATGGCCAAGAAGCACATGAAAAGTTGATCAACATCACTAATTATTAGAGAAATGCAAATCAAAACTACAATGAGGTATCAGCTCACACCTGTTAGAATGGGCATCATCAGAAAATCTACAAACAACAAATGCTGGTGAGGGTGTAGAGAAAAGGGAACCCTCTTGCACTGTTGGTGGGAGTGTAAATTGATATAGCCTCTATGGAGAACAGTATGGAGGTTCCTTAAAGAACTAAAAATAGAATTACCATATGACCCAGCAATCCCACTTTTGGGCATATACCCAGAGAAAACCACAATTCAAAAAGACACATGCACCCCAATGTTCATTGCAGCACTAGTTACAACAGCCAGGACATGGAAGCTACCTAAATGCCCATCGACAGACGAATGGATAAAGAAGATGTGGTAGATATATACAGTGGAATATTACTCAGCCATAAAAAGGAACGAAATGGAGTCATTTGTAAAGACGTGGATGGATCTAGAGACTGTCATGCAGAGTGAAATAAGTCAGAAGGAGAAAAACAAATATTGTATATTAACACATATATGTGGAACCTAGAAAATGGTACAGATGAACCGGTATGCAGATCAGAAGTTGAGACACAGATGTAGAGAACAAACGTATGGACACCAAGGGGGGAAAACTGCGGGGGGGTGGGGGGGTGGTTGTGATGAATTGGGAGATTGGGATTGACATGTATACACTGATGTGTATAAAATGGATGACTAATAAAAAAAAATTTTAAATAAAACTTAAAAAAAAAGAGTTTTCAGTAGAAAAGAAATTTAAAAAATATGGAATCATGCCTAACTGTAAAATACTAGAGGTACTTTTATCAATATTACCAAGAAATTTAATGTTGTCCTAGTAGAATGTTCAATTTAATTAGAAAAGAGAAGAGTGGTATAAAAAGTGGAAAGGAGAAAATATAATTAAAATCATTTGCAGGAAGTATGATTACATAGCCAGAACCTCTAAGAGAAATACCTGGAAAACTACTGGGTTAGCCAAAAAGTTCGTTCTGGTTTTTCCATAAGATGTTATGGAAAAACCCAAACAAACTTTTTGGCCAACACAATATAAGACAGAATAAGAGAATTTAGTAAGATAGGTGATTTCAAGAGCAATAGGTTTTCTTTATATGAAAAGGAAATAACATATAATGATGTCTTAGTCAATTTGGGCTACCGTAACAAACTACCATAGACTGGGTGGCTTTTAAGCAACAAAATTTACTTCTTAAAGTTCTGGGGGCTGGAAGTCTGAGATCAGGGTGCCAGCATGGTCAGCTTCTGGTGAGGGCTCTCAGAGAAAGTTGCAGAGGGCTGACTTCTCATTGTATCCTCACATGGTGAAAAAAGAGTAAGAGCTTTTTGAGGTCCCATTCATATGGGATACTATCCTATTCATGGAAGTTCCACCCTCATGACCTAATTACTTTCCAAAAGGTCACTTCCTAATACCATCACACTGAGAGTAAAATTTCAATGTATTTCACTATGCAAATTGAAATTGAATATGTATAATGTAGACGGATAGACGTTTTTTCTCTAAAAGTCTCTTATTTTATGACATATTTGATAATTTAATGTTTTGAACAGTGGTTCCCGAAGACATCAAAGGCATTGACTGACTGTTTTCACAGTCAAAGCCAATGCTAAAAAGAAAACAGGGGACTTTCCTGGTGGTCCAGTGGGTAAGACTCTGTGCTCCCAATACAGGGGGCCCAGGTTTGATCCCTGGTCAGGGAACTAGATCCTGCATGCATGCTGCAACTAAGAAGCTCGCATGCTACAACTAAAGATCCCACATGCCTCAGTGAGAGCCAAAACAAAGACCCGTCACAGCCAAAATAAATAAATTTAATTAAATAGATTTTTTAAAAAAGAAGAAAACAGGATTTTTCTCTACTAGATTCCTCTTTGCTATTAAAAAGTCAACATTCTTTCAGAGTTAAATAATAAATCTCATTAATTGTTATTTCAGAGTACTTTACTTTTTCTTCATATTTCATCTTGCGTACCATTCCCTATCACTTTCCTATTAGATGTATATCTACTTTAAAAAAAAGCTGTACAATACTCATCTACTTTTTTGGGGGTAATCCTTTTGGTCCTTCACCTCTATTGTGTAGTGAAATAACATTTTTGGGAATAAGAATTATGTGGTTTCAACTGCTGCAGTGAAAAGTATACACATTTAAATAGATCCTTAAGGAAAAAGATAATTAAGTAATTTAAATAATAATTAAATTAAATAATAATTTAAAGTAGTATTATGACCTTACTGAATTATAATGTCAGAATAGACACATTTTTATTAATTCTTTATGAGGTGTTAATTGTGTTCCTATTAAAATATCTTTTTGGTAATCGTTAAATGCATCACTCAGAAAAATATGTTTTTAACTTTGACTTGGCATCATACTACCAAAACCAGCTGAATTTTAAGGTAATTATAAATGAGATATCAAAATAGTGTTTATTCATTAACCTGGAAAATAAAATTACATATTTTAACTATAATGATTCAAACTGATTTTGGTCTTCTGTTAAAATTGAACTTGTACAATTAGAACTCATATTTTTGTATTTACTTCAAAGCTAGAGTCCTTTCAATTCAGATCAGGCTTAGAAAACCTATCACACTTAGTACACCCACATAATTTGTTTTTTTTGTTGTTGTTGTTTGTTTGTTTTTTTGCTGTACGCGGGCCTCTCACCGCTGCGGCCTCTCCCGCCGCAGAGCACAGGCTCCGTACGCACAGGCCCAGCGGCCACGGCTCACGGGCCCAGCCGCTCCACGGCACGCGGGATCCTCCCGGACAGGGGCACGAACCCGCGTCCCCTGCATCGGCAGGCGGACTCCCAACCACTGCGCCACCAGGGAAGCCCAATTTGTTTTTTTAATTTAATCTTTTTATTGCAACTTTCCATGACATGTAACATGAGAAGAAAGTGCCTTGATTCTCAAAAGTTCTGTAGGAAAGAAAACTCTGCTTTTAATGAAGAAGTAAAATGGATTAAGGATTAAGTAATAAATGAATTCACATGGGCAGGAGAGTCTGATTCTATACTGATCTCAACACCCAGCGGGTGAATTTGGGTATCTAACTACTGAGCCTAGTCAAACCCTTGGACCTGGAAGCCCTGGAGTAGACAATAAAAGGCATTTCCTGTGTGATGTTTTGGAAGGAAAGAGAGTCTACTTCCCAGAAAAATCCAGAATATTAAAAAATACCACCACAAATGCAAAGATTTATAGCATGGCTCTTAAATTAAAACTAGTACTCCACTTTTCCTCCCTTTAACTTATTTTTCTAATAATTTCTTTGATTTCTTTTCTCTTTTGCTCTTTTACTCACCTTCGCTACTTTAAGCTGTAAGATCTTTATGCCAGTCTTTCTACAAAGTCCCCTCTTTTAGTTATCTTCACACATCTCAATTTAGAAATTGGACATGCAGATTAAAGATTGGGGAATTAATTTTAATTTGTTTAAGGGAGAAGCTTGCATGTATCTAGGTACCATTAGAGCATTCACACACTCATTTGATTAAACATTAATAATTAATTTCTGAGTATATGTTTTATATATGCCAGGAATTCTGCTAAATACTGTCGGCATTTTGGGGATATGGTAGACACAATTTGTGCACTCATAGAGTTATGGTCTCTTGAGAGAGACTTCTATTAAATCACTGTAGAGATACATATAACAATTACAAATGAAGACTGATGAAAGAGTCTATGAGGAGGATCTAATTCAGGGAATGTTGCTTTGATGAAGTGTCTTTCAGCAGAGAGTTGAGGATGAGCAGGGTTTGGCCAGGCTGAGAATGAGATGGTGAGCATATCAGGCAAAAGCGAAGGCTCAAGAGCCAAAGAGCCAGCGTCCACAGCCAGAAACTGTGGTCTAGTGAGCAAAGAGGGAGACCATGTGGTGGTGAGGCTGGAGGAAGCAGGGGTCAGACCATAAGGAACCTGGAAGGCCAGGTTAAGGATTTTACACTGTATCCTAAATTCAACAGGTTGCCATTTACTGGTTAAAGATTTGCGTAGAATTATAAGAACCAGATTTTAGGGCTTCGCCGGTGGCGCAGTGGTTGAGAGTCCGCCTGCCGATGCAGGGGATACGGGTTCGTGTCCCAGTCCGGGAAGATCCCACGTGCTGCGGAGCGACTGGGCCCATGAGCCACAGCCGCTGAGCCTGCGCGTCCGGAGCCTGTGCTCTGCAACGGGAGAGGCCACAACAGTGAGAGGCCCGCGTACCACAAAAAAAAAAAAGAACCAGATTTTAGAAAAATCAGCTTGGCTTCAATGTGAAAAACAGGTTAGAGTGAGAAGGAGTAGAAACAAAGAGTCCAGTTAGGGGTCTGTTGCAATAGTTCAGGTAAGAGTCCAAACATTAAGACATATCTTAATGTGGGCAAGGCTTTACAATCTCTGTACCTAACACAATAAAATACACTGAAATAATAGATTAATGAATTAATAAAGGGATAAGTTTTTCTGGCCTGAAATTCTATTGGGCCATCTTCATGAATTCACTATGAATACCAAAGTCTCACAACTGTATATCTTTAACATATATTAGGAGCATAACTCAGCACATCAACCTGTAGAATTCTATGGATTACCATAGAAATTTATTACCATTAATTAAAGGAAAAAATAATTAAAAGGAAAAAAATAAGTATAATCATCTCTAATATCCTAGAGAAGTGATTCTTAAAACTTCTTGTTTTATTTCCCCTTAATCATTTGATCAGATATGCAGAATCTCATTCATACTAAAAGCTGCATTTTGTAAATACACAAATTATATATTTGCAAACATTTGACTATTTTAATTATTATAAATCAAATAATTATTTAATTAATCAATTATTTAATTCATAATTTATATCAATTAAAATTATTTAATTAATGATTATTAATTGTTTGATTTCATTATAAATTAAAAGGTTATAGAAATTAATTTTTGGTGAGAGAACAATTTTGTTGTTCTATCTTTAAAAGGCAAATTAAATAATTCGTTTAGTGGCTGAAAATAGTGATAATCTTGTTGGAGAAGAACTGTGTTTACTCCTCTAGTAATTATAAAAGCACACAATTTGGTCTTATTGTTACATGTATAGATGATATGGGAAAGGGAAGAAGCACAGAATGTAGTCCTCAATAGGTACAGTCGTCAGGAAACGCCGTATCAGAAGCACTGACTTGTGGGATATGTGCAGGGCTCTATGGAAAAATGGCAGACGGCAAACCCCTGGCAGGTAGGCTCAGCTACAAACAGTACTTACGACTTTCAGGCAGATGACTTGGGAATTGAGAGACAACACTTTTTTTCCAAAAATTTTAGAGAAACAATGAAGAATGAGGCCACTATGAGTCTTTTTCCCACCTGCCATCTAAATCCTGTTGGTTAAAAAACAGAGTCCTATCCAGCACGCATGCACCTTACTATTTATCCAAAGGAGCTGAAAACTTATGTCTACATAAAAACCTGCACAGGGATGTTTACAGCAGCTTTATTGGTAATTCCTCTTGGAAGCAACAAAGATGTCCTTTAGTAGGTGAATGGATAAACAAACCCATGGTGCATCCAGACAATGGAGTACATTCAGTGCTAAACAGAGATGTGCTATCAAGACATGAAAAGACATGAAGTAAACTTAAATGCACATTATTAAGTGAAAGAAGCCAATATGAAAAGGTACATACTATGTGATTCCAATTATACAACATTTTGGAAAAGGCAAAACTATGGAGACAATAAAACGACTGGTGGTTGCCAGGGGTTAGGGGGTGGGGAGGGATAGATAGATGGAGCACAGGTTTTTAGGGCAGTGAAAATACTCAGTATGATACTATAATGGTAGATACATGTCATTATACATTTGTCTGAACCCATAGAACGTACAACACAAGGAGTGAACCCGAATGTAAACTATGAACTTTGAGTGATAACGATATGTCAATGTAGGTCCATTAATTGTAACAAATTGTACCACTCTGGTGGGAGATGTTCATAACGAGGAAGGCTATGCATGTATGGGGCAGGGGGTACATGGGAAATCTCTGTATCTTCTGCTCAAGTTTGCTCTGAACCTAAAAACTGCTTTAAAAAATAAAGCCTATTAAAAAAAACCCAGAATCCTACAATATTATTTGCTCGTGTTCCCCGCTTCCTTTAGTGCTCCTTCACTATAATCCGGAGGCTAAATATTTTCGAGCAAGCACTAGATGCCGTTTCCTTTATAGTTAAGCTACTTATACCAATAAATTATTAGGCACAGTTTTGAATTATTTGTTCCTTTGAGGGGTCATTAACTGTCCCTTTTATCATGTTTATGTATGAGAACAAATGGAGTATGGTTAATTATAATGTTTTGAGCAATGATAAATGGTTTGTGAAACAAGTTCCTCTTCTGTTTGTTATTCTAACACGTTTAGAATAAAAGCATCACGTTTTCTGGCAAAAGGATAGTAGGTCATTAATAAAACAAAAGTAGGTAGTGTAAAGAATACATTCAAGTAGTCTGGTAAGCAACAGGAACCAGCATTCATTCTGAAATAGCCTCCGAGTTTTCAAATTCTAATTCTGGAGGAAAATTAAATGTATGACATCAGCCACTTTGCTTCTTATTGTTTAAAATACAGATTATTAAGATCAATATTTTGGGAAATGGATACAGAATTTGTATTTACCAAGTTTCCATTCAATCTTGTCTTCTCTGAGCCCCATCATATAGCACTGCACGTATTTGCCTGTATCTAGATAAGGAGTATTATGAGCATGGAGTACACATAGGGAGTAAATATCATTCCTTTGAGTATTAGAGCATGGTGGCCATGCAATCCTAGGAATGGGATAAATTTATACAAATTAATGAAATTTATGTTAACAATAAAAAGGTAAACTAATCAATATTAGTTTAATCAATCAATTAATAATAGCTTAATTAATATGAATAAATAGACCAAAAAATGATCCTTGAATATTAATTCTGACTAATTCTAGTCAAGTCTCTGATAGAATTAGGATAAGAATGTCAGATCTGCTGCTAATAGATGTAAGACCCTGGTAAAGTTATCAAGACTTTGGGTTGTGAGTGACTTCATCTGTTAAATAGAGATGACACTGATGATTTTACTGTGAAAATTCATATTCTGGGTGCTTTTTATTAATGAATCGCAGAATGGTATATACTTAAGAGTTAATATCAGATAAAGCACTGCATTGAGAAACGACATCATAGGCTGCTGTCAGACTTAACCATCCTGTGAAGAGGTATAAAGATGAACGGAAAAAAAAAGGTCTTAAACTTGAAAATTATGGTGGCAGCATTATAGTCAACACTTCCTGGTTTCCCAAAATAGGCCAATCAGAGCTCCTATTAGAGTAAAAGAGTTAACTCAATAACTCAAGATTCTACCGTAACCCAGCCGATAGGCCCCAACCTGTTTCTTCCAACCTGCTGTCATACTTCTAGTTGTTCCTGACTCAGGGTAGAACCTCAACATACATGGATTGAATAACTAACCAAGCACACCACCTTGCCTACAGCTTCCTGGCACTTGGATCTTCTCTGAAGGTGGCAGATACATAATTTTTTTAAATGCAAAATATGACAAAATATACTAAGGTTTTTAAACAGATTAAGTAAAGTAAATGGCATATGAAGTCTGCTTCTGAGAATTGATGGGGAACAGCACATATCAGAATGACACGGTGGGCGATGCCATGGGGGCAGGGGTAGAGAAGCAGGCACAAAAGCGAAAGCTATTAGCACCCATAGTAATATGAGTACTACTTCCAAATGTTCTTTCAGTCAGCCTTGAAAACGAGTTTACTTAAAAAAATGAAAAGGCACAATATAACGTGAGACAAATAACTGTCATATATGTATACACCCATCTAGAGCTACTCAGCAAGGCACTGACTAATCAAAACCGATGCTGACCACTATGGCATACTGGTATGTACTGGCCAAATAGCAATCATTCATCTCAGATAATCCTTGGTAGAATCCTGATCAATAGAGAGATTACTCATATAAAGTACATTTCCATCTTTTACTGGTCATGGATGACAAGGTCATTTTGTTCCCTAGAGCTCTTTACCCTGCCAGATGAATAAGAAATAGATGTCATGAATAATCAAGAATAAAAGCACTTAGGAATATATCTGTATATTATTAGTCACTCATTCATTATGTATGAACTAAAAATGCGTTTTCAAAATAATACAAATGAAAGTAATAGAGCCCAACAATGCGGAATGTGAATAAGAAATTGAGGTGTCATTTATCAAATGTTTGATGGAAAAATCAATCTAATGGAATTATTTATTTTGGTAGCCAATTGTGACAGTCTGAAAAGATGTATTTTTTATTCTTTTAAAGTAAAATCAAAAGTTTCCAAGTCTAGCCAACTAACCTGCCTTTTAGTGGGATAAATGTGAAGATGTCGTTCTCTCTGTTCCCCGAAGTAATGTTTACTTACATGAATTGATACGTGCATTAAGGCCTTCAGTAGTTGAAGTCACCAGTTGAAGACTTTCTTTAATCTTTCCTAAAATCACAGGGACTACTCATTCAGACAGCTGCTACCAATGCCAAGGAGGCAAGTGCTCTTACAGCAGGCCTAAATCCTCTGTGCACTTCTGATCTGATCCCACAGAGCATTTAATGCCAATTCTTAATGAGAGGGACCGGGAAGAAAGCAACGAAATGAGAAAAACAAGATTTCATCACACACTGAGCTTTGTTCTCTTAAATTCTCTGACCATTTATTATAGTTTTGTTCTCAAGACTTAGTTTGCTTAATGGGGAATGACTTGCTTGCCAACCTTATGCTGTATTCTCCAAAGGCTTGCCTTTAAGCTTGGTCTTAAATACATGATGCCTGGGGTTGGAAGTTTAAGTGAAGAACAAACACTTCTGTCTTGGCTTAGTATTTGACTTACTGCTTTATATAGGAAATCTAACATCCATAGTTAAGCCTTAGCAAACCCTCACTTTAACACATGTTAATCTTCACCTTTAACTCAAAGAAAGCTCAGCCAATGAAATTACCACCTTTGGCAATTGTGTATGTGTAAGTGTGTTTAAGAATGTTTGTTTTATGCTGGTTTTTGTAGGCATTATAAATCATGACTGCTGTTGTAAATTAACAAAAATAATTTAGTAGTTAGAAAACAGAATTTGTATGCTATGTACCATATTTATGCAGAATTAAAAAGAAAAAGCAGTGTTCATTTAGTTGACCATTTTGGGTGCTGTTTGAGACTATGTGCCCCTCTGCTTTATGTGGTTTCATTTGTAAAGCTAGTTTCCAACCAAAATTAATCTTTCCTTTCTCTTTTTTCCTGTAGGCATATTCTTGTACCTCTAGCATTTATAATCTGACTTGTAATATTTTGTTTATGTGTCATTCTCAGCCCTACAGAGTAAACTGCTTGGTGGTGGCGCTATTTCAGCAGTGCCATAGATCACACAGGTAGAACTCAGTAACAATTTTTAAGTTGAGTAATTTTGTATAAGACATCCTACTGGAAACAGATTCCTCACAATTTAAAAATTTACATACCAAGAAGAAGCCCATTTAAAATCCACATTTGATAATGATAATATTGATATTTTTATTCATGAATATTCATGTATTCTTTCCCCACACCAGACTGTGTGAGGTTCTAAAGGAGAGGGGAAAATATAAAATGCATTAAATTGTCCAAATGTTAATACATAAAACAAATAAACTGTACAAAAACTAAGAGATGCTAAAAATATTGTACTGAGTGAAGTTCAGGTAGGTAAGGTTACTTCCTTGGTGATGTGAAATGTCAAGACAGGCTTCTCAGAGAGGAGGATATTGGAATTGGGTCTTGAGGTAAATCCAGAAGGATGAGAAAGATTTTGCCAAATAAACAAGAAGGTAAGGCAATTTCAGGGTTAGAAATTGACATATACAAAAGTCCAGGGGACTGAGTAAATAGCATAGTTTATGAGATCGAATAAAGGATATCTATGGATAGTGGTGGGATTCTCTGAATGAAGAGGGCTAGACATAAAGCTGGCCCATTTGTGTTTTATGCTACAGGTTGTGATGGTTTTTAAACAAAGAAGTGATGTGGCATAGCCTGCTAGCCTAGTATAGACAAAGACTGGAGAAGGAGATGATAGAGTCAGGAGATGAGAGGCCGTGAGAGGACAGCGGTAGTGGGGCTGGGAAATATGAGGCTGTGAGACAGTTCAGTGTCAGAACTGACAGACCAGAAAATGTGTGAATATAGGCAGTGAGGATGGAGTCAAAGACAATCCAGCAATTTCCACTTTGAACACCTGGGCAGGATTATATCCCTTACTGAAGGGATCTGGAGACCTCTCTTTCAGGAGGTCAGGCCGGGTTGGCAGATAATAATGAGTTTGGCACAAGAGTTTAATGTGCCTATGGGGCATTGTAATGGAAACCTGTTGTTTATTCTAGCCAAGCATATCTTACCTCTTCACTCATCTCCTGTTCTTGAGACGTGTCTCTCCTCCCTTCGCATGGGTTTGAAGCAGCCATCATTTGTACAAGGGACATTTCCTGTGGCTAGAATGAACCAGTTGGGAGGTAGTATCTTTCTAGAATGGGCCACTAAGAGTCCTTGCCTCCAATTATTAATCTGAAACACAGAAAGCAAAATTGGTCCCTCTCTGAATGTCTGAAACTGGGAATATATGAATTTGGTGACCAGTAGTTGTCACATTCCAACATGTGGGCTGAAAGATACAAGTTAGTTGCCAGTGTGAGAGAAGGCATAAAGAGATACTCAGAGAGAGGTGCAGCGGAAAGAAGGAGAAAGAACATTCCTGATTTTCTCTCAGGACTTTGGCCTCCTGTGGCAGCCATACATTCCATCCCTTAGGCTCCTGGAGTTCTCTAGTAATCACTCGAGTAAGCCTCCCTTTCTTGCTTTGTTTTTGACTAAGCTAGCCAGAGTCCATTTCTGTTGTTGTTACTGTTGTTGTTGTTGTTTTAAGCCAAAGTTAAATTATACTATGTCTGAATGCAGATGTTCAATATGCAAAGAAGAATATTCAGAAAATAATGTTGAGAATTGCACATAGATTTAGACATCATCAATATAGATTTGAGAGCTGAAGCCATAAAAGTAGATGAAAATGTCTAGAAAGAGCTGGTAGAGTGTAAAGAGAAAAGGTCTCAGGGCAAAACCTTCCTAACTACCCAATATAATGGTAAACACAAAGAGGGAGAGATTTTGTAGATAGGAAGAGGAAAAGGTGAAGGAGGCAGACAAAAGCCAAAGAATTTCAAGTATGAGGTGTGGATAACTCCGCTAAATATTGCAAAGAGGTCAAACAGGATGAGGCCTGATAAGAAGCTATTGAATTAAGCAAACAAATGATTACTGTTCACTGTTGTTAGATGCAAACACCTTCAATAGAATGCGAAGGATGTTG
Source organism: Delphinapterus leucas (assembly GCF_059928025.1). NCBI lineage: Eukaryota > Metazoa > Chordata > Mammalia > Artiodactyla > Monodontidae > Delphinapterus > Delphinapterus leucas. Next base: position 118,620,434 of record NC_143132.1, read on the forward strand.
CCTAAAAACATGACTAAATAATGAATGAGAGAAGACTGCTGCTGCAAGATGTGTGAAGGAACAGAAAACAGAGAGGCAGTACTTGGAAGAGCAATTACATTCAATTTGACAAATGTTTACTTCCTAGCATGTGTTAAGTACTAACCTAAGCTAAATGCGAAGGTAGATACAGTTTCTGCCTGCAACAATTTATAGTCTAGTGGTGGAAACTCATAACCCAAAGTGCTACGAGAGACAGAGCTAGAGAAAAACGCTTTTAACTTCCCAACAGTTATGTGGTCATGTTGTCTTTGATGTCTAAAAAACACATCAATTTCGTATGCCTGTGCACACACACACACACAACACACACAACATAGAGTCGAAGATGAAAACAACTAAAGTAGTTTGTTTAAAAGCAATCAACACTATAACCACTTGTATGGATGCAGAAGGCAGCTACCCTGACGACTTCTAATCCACTATATAACAGCAACAACAAATCTGGGGGCAGTGTTCCCTTATCTATTGTGAAGACTGAATTCTTTTTCTCACATGACCATTGAACCATATAAGGAAAGAGTAACCTTAAACATCTTCCTCTTAGACAAAGTGTGGCAATATTGCTTGTAGAAAGAGAAAGCAACACTCAGATCACACCAATATTAGTAGTTTTTGTTGGTTTCGTTTTGCTTATTTTTTAAACATCAAAGAAGTACATATACACATTTTTTTTCCTCCACTTAAGGGTAATTATTTGCAACTAGTACTACTAAACTTTCCACAAATGGAAGATTTTAGTACTTTAAGGACACACCCCTAAGTATCTAGTTTTTCCAACAAATGGATGCCAAGAATAAAATTCTTTAGAGGGGAGGCTCCTGCTTATGAGTTAGTTACCCATATTCTATTCACTGATATTGAAAAATAGCTCCTCGCTGTTTACAGTTTTATTACCTGGCCAGGGTTTCTGACCTTAGCAACTTTAAACACTCCCTCTCAAGAGTGTTCCAAATCTGCCAAAGGCTTTGGATAGGTAATCAGCCTCGACAAATTCATATTTATGTTTTTTCTAAGAATATTGTGCATTATGTACATTTTATTCTTCATTCTATCACTGTGTAGTAGAGAAAGGAAGTCCAGTTGATGAAAACTGAGGCATAAAACAGATAAAAATACTGGAACAAAACCACTTTGAATTAAAATTTGGTCTACTCATCAAGCCTATCTATGTTAGAGAGAGAAATGAGAACAAGAAATATAGCCTATCTGGAAAAATGCAGTTGGTTCTAAAATGATTATTAGATAAAAAATATATTTTCTTCTTTTTGCATGGACTGGACTTTGACCAGATCAGCATACTTGCTTGTATCATAATGTATGTCTGTTTGCCTGGTTGTTTTCATTGGGACTTAAAAGCAGAACTGACAAAAATATCTCACATTTAGCTCTTGATTATACCTACCTCCAACCTCTTCCTCTGTGATATTTTGTTTTCCCCAATTTTGTTTCTTTCCTCCCAATCCATTCAGTTATCCCAGCCACATAACTGGGTGTAATCCTTAATTCATTTCCTTGTCTCAAACCCAGTCATGAAATGTCATATTCTTGTCATTTCTCTCTCCAAAACCTACCCCAAATTTATGTCCTTTGCTCCAGCTTTGCTGCTACTACCCTTACTCAGGCCCCTCGTCTCTTGTCTGCACTCCTGCCTTAGTTCCCTGATTTGTAGCACTGCTTCCTCTGAAGGCTACAAATCATTCCCTGTGCTTCAGTGATCTTACAAAATGTGAATCAAAGCACATGACTATCCTGTGTAAAACCTTCTAGAGTTTTTAGAATAAAATGCAAACTCCTCATCTTGCTTCCTAAGGTAAGAGTTGTCTGTGACACAACTTTACCACTCTTTTCTTCTCTCCCTACATCGAGCCATATCTGTTTTCGGTCCCTCAAACTCTCCAAACTTTCAGGGTATTTTTGTTTTTGTTTTTTTAAATAAATTTATTTTATTTATTTATTGTTTTTGGCTGCATTGGGTTTTCGATTCTGCGCATGGGCTTTTCTCTGATTGTGGAGAGCGGGGGATACTCTTCGTTGTGGTGTGCAAGCTTCTCATTGCGGTGGCTTCTCTTGTTGTGGAGCATGGGCTCTAGGCACGTGGGCTTCAGCAGTTGTGGCTCGCGGGCTCTAGAGCGCAGGCTCAGTAGCTGTGGCATCTGGGCTTAGTTGCTCCGCGGCATGTGGGATCTGCCCGGATCAGGGCTCGAACCCGTGTCCCCTGCGTTGGCAGGCGGATTCTTAACCACTGCACCACCAGGGAAGCCCCACTTTCAGGGTTTTGTACTTGCAGTTCTCTCTGCTCTGAATATTCTTACTTGGGATTATTGCAAAATTTGGCCATGGCCATGAAAAAGAATTTCGGTCAAATTAAAGAAAATATCTTTTAGTATAAGTCATACAAGCCAAAAATTCAAACACTGGAAAAGTGTTAATGCACAATAATATAGATGAGTTATTAAAGGAATTAGGATTTTAGGAACAATATATTGTTCTAGTTACTGTGGCTGCATAATAAACAATTTCAAATTTAGTGGCATAAAATGAAAATTTTATTATGCTCATGATTTCTGTGGATCAGGAACTTTTTTAAAGAGTTTAGTTGGAATGACTTTTGTTTCATGTCTGAATTCTTAGCTAGGAAGGCTCCAAGGCTGGAAATGACTTGAGAGCGGTAGAATAAAGTCATCTGAAGGCTCATTTATCCACATGATTGGTGTATGGATGCTAGCTGTCAGCTGAAACCTCAGCTGGACCTCTCAATGTGGCTGCTTGGGCTTCCTCATAGTACGGTAATTACATTCCAAGAGTGAGCATCCCCCAAAAAAGAGGTAAAAACGGTATGGCCTTTTAAAAATCTAGCCTCAGAAAGCACATAGCCTTGCTTCCACTGTGTTCACAAGCTTGCCCAGATTCAAGATAAATAAACATAGACCTTACCTATTAATGGGAGGAGTGTCAAAGCCACATGGTAAGAAGAACATGTGGAATGGGAGATACTGTTAATATATTCTACACATATCTTACCTTGAATTATGGGTCATGGAGACCAATGAAGTAGTTTGTTATAAAACAACTAAAATGTCAATGTGAGAAATGGAATACTGGGTATAATGGATAACTAGTCTAAATAAAAAGACAAACCTCTATGCTGCTGGATATTTTGTATCAGCTAGGTTTAAAGTCACATCACTTTTTAGGAAAGAAAATTCTTCCTTTCAATTGAACAGAGTGATTTAATATATCAAATTTATTTGTAATAATATAATTTATTATATTACTTACCAGATAATGTTGTGACACCTATAAACAAATAAGGCTGCAAACCCCCAAATAAAAGATCAAAGAATATATGGGAAATCATAAGAAAACTTTTAGAACTTTTCAAACTTAGTAATGCCTCACTTCTCTAGGCTGTATCTTACTTTGATTTTTTTAATCACTATGAGACAAAAAAATTTAAGACATCAAGCCACAAAGACCAGCCAAAGCATTATTCATCCACAGCACATTCCCTATCAAATACAATGCACAAACTGTGTAGAGGTATTTCTCCCATTGTTTTCAAACGTCTGCCTAAACATGAGGATCTTTAAATATTCATTCTTTCAAACTCTCCTAACTGGCCTTGGTTGATGATTAGAAGTTGAAAATAGAGGTAAATAGCTTATGGGTAAGAAATTATATCCTTAAAGATTTATTGCATATATTGCAATTTATTTAAATCAGTAATTGGCTAAACACTAATTGAAAAATAAAATATTAAGGTGATATATGGCATTTTGGGGAAAAGATTGAAGACAATATTTATTGGCAAACTGGCACAGAATGAATGTGTACATACATATAGGGAAGGATACTACCCAAGAATGTAATTGAAGAGTATTTTATCAATAGAAATTGAGTTTGCAAAGCATGGAGCACTACCACTGTAGATAATTTTTGAGGTGAGAAATTTGGATTTGTATATGTAAAATGTATCTTTTGAACATTTTATCTTTGTTCTTAGTTGGGTATTTATAATTCAATCTTGAAAATGTTGATAATTTCGTTCTTGCAAATCAAAATTTAAAAATTCAATTTGAAATCTGTAATCCAGTGTTTATGCCTTTGCAATAGTTTTCTCCATAAAGGATTCTCTTTATTGCTTACTTAGCAAAAGCCTATTTATCCCTCAAGATCTAGCCCAAATATTTTCTGTTCTGTGTTTCCATAATGTTGAGCTTTGTTACAACACATCATGTTCCACTGTATTTACTGTGTAACCTAGTTTCCTCATGCCTCACTAGTCATGGGTACAAATGGCTGATAATGGGTAAAAATGAATTAGGTTTTGTCCCAACCTGCCCAAGTAGTAACTCAGTACCCTGGGAATTACCTGTCAAACATTTTTAGTAATACCCAGAGTAGCTCCACATGTACTTAGAAACTGGTTCTACAAATGATATCCACTGTCTCCCTCCAGGCTGACGCTGGTACTGCTGTGTCCACTGCAGATGTTGGTTACCTGTTGAGCACCATGGTGTCTGTGGCTTCTCGGATGCAGCTACTCTAGACAATACCGTGATGTACCAGACTGAGCCTTCCTGGTGCTGAGAAGGCTGTTCTGTGCAGAAGTGGGAAGGATTCGCACCTCTCCCATCCTGTTTTATGCTTTGTCTCTGGAGACATGAACGGCTCTGCTTGTGTTCCTGTATCTCAATGGTTTTTCATGAAAATAATTCCTGTAGTCCCTCTCATCTCTGAGATCAGATTCCATTCCCTGGGGGGGCTGTCTTTCTTTTCTAGACTTCCTAGTCATGGCAGATAACAATCTCCATTCTCTTCCTTTCTGCCAGACAATAAGATAAACACATGCCCTCAGGAAGTTGCTCTTTCCTCTCACCTTCCAACCAACTCGGCTCTCCAAACGGGTTATAGACATGACCACCTGGGCTGAAGGTACAGTGCCTGCAACACTTCTTTACACATTTCAGCCTCAGGAAGATTTTAAGTCCTTGAGGACATGAAACAAGACTCTTTCTTTTCTGTATTGAATAAGAACTAAAAAATAAATTTAAACCAATTTATAGACCAATCCCTTAATTCTAAAACTAAGCAAATTATGTGGTCTGTTAAGAACTGTGAAGCTTTTACTCTGCTTGGAAGCTAGCAAGTTAACCTGCTACTGTATTATGGAAACTGACAGAAGTCATAAGACTCCTGGGTCAGAAAGAGAACAATTCATCACTCACAACACAGCAAGAAGCATGAGCTTCAAGTTTACATCATGCAGCTACTCTAGACAATACTGAGATATATCAGACCAAGCCTTCACAGCCAAGGAGGGGCATGCGCTATGCACATGGGGGCAATGAGTTGTGTCACAGCTGAGGAACCCTGAGCTTAGGGAACCCTACTATTTTATAATGGGTTGCAGAGCAACCTGCCCAAATTTTGCCCAGAAGAAAACATTACCTTTATTATGCTGGAGAATAAATAAACTTGTCCTCTGCTTTGGGGGGAGATTCTCCTTCTGACTTCCAAGGCTATTCACTACACAAACATCCTTGGAAAGATCATCTTTCCAAGGCACTCAGAAGAAATGCAGAAACTCAGGAGAACTGACTCCCAATGGTATCATGAGTAAAAGTGACCTTCTCATGTTCCCAGAGTTAGTAAATATCAGGGCCAGAACTCAGGTCATTTGGCACATAATCCAGTAATTTCTTCAAGGAAACAGCAACAGAAAAGGACTAGTATGATGTCAGTTCTGTTTCATTGATTAACATAGCTAAAGACAAGTGCGGGCTTTCCAAAATATATTTTTAAAGTTCTAGTAACACTGTGGTTATCCACATATAATATCAACTGTAAAAATTCCAAGCCCTTTTTCAAACTTCTGAAGGGTTGACATGCTGCCAAAATTGAAAACAAACAAGCAAACAAACCAAGGGAAAAAGCAAGAAGTTAACAGCAAAGACAAGTATTGCCTATTCCCACTTGTGCAACTAGGACATAAATAAAATGTTTTTAAATCAACATCTATTAGAATTTATAGATTTTAATCAGAGATTTTCACATATAAACCATGATATGTCCAAGTACTGGAACCTGAGAGACTTAGCTCTATTTTTCTACAGCCATATTTTAGAAAGAAATTGTTAGAACAAAATACAAACTCATTAATTGAGGAGTTCATATTTTATGAAATAATGTCTGGGGGAAAAGTGCACGAAATTAAACAGCTAATATTACTGTGAGCAACACACTCTTTTCAGGCATGTTATTCAAACTGCTACTGGGTGTAGCCTCAGCACTTTATTGTAAGATGATGAAAAATCATTGACATGGTCATTGAGATTTTTTCACTCTTAACTCATTACGTCCCAGTATGAGGACCTGTTTTATGATGCTCAGCCTACAGTTCTATCCTCTCCATTAAACTGTATTCTTCAAGATACTTTCCAGAGTCACTCTATGTATGAAATCCAAACAATGAATAAGAAAATAAGTAGAAGTTAATGGATGCCTGCATGTGTATTGGGAAGAAACTTGAACTGAGAATAAGGAATTTTGGAATCAATTCCCACTTCCTAAAGCATGATCATAAGTAGATAAATAAAAGGACAAAGCAAGCAGTTAGCCACCTTTTCTGTATAAATTTTTCCTAGTTTTAACCAAAGAGTGATGAATGTTAAAGATTAAGAGTTGATGAGGATGTTAAATGACACCATAGGATGCAATTAACAAAATTTGGAGTGTAGGATGCTCCACAGAATGTGGATAACTCGCTTTTTATCAACAAATTATTTGCAAGGAGAGAGAGAAAGAGAGATAGAGAGTAAAAGAGATTTAATTTATAAGACATTAACTAATTGCCCTGTATGATTCTTATTTGGATTTCAAAAAATTAAACTAAAAATTTTAGTGAGTCAATTGGGAATATTGATAAACAAATTATTGTCAATTTTAAGGTATAATTATGAGATTGTGGTTAGGATTAAAAGAATCCTTACTGGTTTTAGAGATACAGACTGAAATACTTACAGATAAAATAATGTGTTGTCTGGAATTTGCTTAAGATAACATACCTACCACCAACTGCTCAATTAATTACAAATATCTCAGGCTTCCTTCTACTTTTTGTATCTATTGCTTTGAGAAGCAGTGAAGGAGGGAGCCCAAGTCCTTTCATGCCCATGAAAAACTGCCCTCCTGGAATCACTGTAACTTTTCCTGCATTCAGTGACAATTAGCTTAGAACCCTTCACAATATATGTGGTTCAAGCTCAGTATTAACAGAAGCATATCAAACTCTAAATTAAGGGTCTAAAAATGAAGATTTTCCATATTGTACAGAAAATGGTCAGCAATGTGTGATATTAAACCAAATAAGATTGGTTCAAGATGGCGGAGTAGAAGGACATGCGCTCACTCCCTCAGGAGAGAGCACCGGAATCACAACTAACTGCTGAACAATCACCAAGAGGAAGACACTGGAACTCACCAAAAAAGATACCCCCCATCCAAAGACAAAGGAGAAGCCACAATGAGACGGTAGGAGGGGCGCAATCATAATAAAATCAAATCCCATAACTGCTGGGTGGGTGACTCACAAACTGGAGAACAATTATTCCACAAAAATCTACCCACTGGAGTGAAGGTTCTGAGCCCCACATCAGGCTTCCCAACCTGGGGGTCCAGCAACGGGAGGAGGAATTCCCAGAGAATCAGACTTTCAAGCCTAGTGAGATTTGACTGTAGAACTTCAACAGGACTGGGGGGACAGAGACTCCACTCTTGGAGGGCACACACAAAGTAGTGTGCGCATCGGGACCCAGGGGAAAGGAGCAGTGACGCCACAGGGGACTTAACCAGACCTACCTACCTGTAGTGTTGGAGGGTCTCCTGCAGAGGCAGGGGGTGGCTGTGGCTCACCGTGAGGACAAGGACACCAGCAGCAGAAGTTCTGGGAAGTACTCCTTGGTGTGAGCCCTCCCAGAGTCTGCCATTAACCCAACCAAAGGGCCTGTAGGCTCCAGTGCTGGGTTGCTTCAGGCCAAACAACAAACAGGAAGGGAACCCAGCAGACCCACCCATCAGCAGACAAGCAGATTAAAGTTTTACTGAGCTCTGCCCAGCACAGTAACACCCAGATCTACCCACCACCAGTTCCTCACATCAGGAGGCTTGCGCAAGCCTCTTAAATAGACTCATCCACCAGAGAGCAGACAGCAGAAGCAAGAAGAACTACAATCCTGCAGTCTGTGGAACAAAAACCACATTCACAGAAAGACAGACAAGATGAAAAGGCAGAGGACTATGTACTAGATGAAGGAACAAGATAAAATCCCAGAAAAACAACTAAATTAGGTGGAGAAAGGCAACCTTCCAGAGAAGGATATCAGAATAAAGGTAGTGAAGATGATCCAGGACTTTGGAAAAAGAATGGAGGCAAAGATCAAGAAGATGAAAGAAATGTTTAACAAAAACCTAGAAAAATTAAAGAACAAACACCTGGAATAATTAAAGAAAAAACAAACAGAGATGAACAATACAATAACTGAAATGAAAAATACACTAGAAGGAATCAATAGCAGAATAACTGAGGCAAAAGAATGGATAAGTGATCTGGAAGACAGAATGGTGGAAATCACTGCTGCAGAACAGATTTAGGAAAAACGAATGAAAAGAAATGAAGACAGCCTAAGAGACTTCTGGGACAACATTAAATGCACCAACATTCGTATTATAGGGGTCCCAGAAGGAGAAGAGAGAGAGAAAGGACCTGAGGAAATATCTGAAGAGATTATAGTTGAAAACTTCCCTAACATGGGAAAGGAAATAGCCACCCAAGTCCAGGAAGCACAGAGAGTCCCATACAGGATAAACCCTAGGAAAAACACACTGAGACACACAGTATTCAAAATGACAAAAAAAAAGACAAAGAAAATTTATTAAAAGTAACAGGGAGGAGGAGCTTCAAGATGGCAGAAGAGTAAGATGCAGAGATCACCTTCCTCCCCACAAATACATCAGAAATACACCTACACGTGGAACAACTCGTACAGAACATCTACTGAACGCTGGCAGAAGACCTCAGACCTCCCAAAAGGCAAGAAACTCCTCATGTACCTGGGTAGGGCAAAAGAAAAAAGAATAAACAGAGGCAAAAGAATTGGGACGGGACCTGCACCAGTGGGAGGGAGCTGTGAAGGAGGAAAGGTTTCCACACACTAGAAGCCCCTTCGTGGGCGGAGGCTGTGGGTGGCGGAGGGGGTAAGCTTCAGTGCCGCGGAGGAGAGCGCAGCCACAGGGGTGCCGAGGGCAAAGCGGAGAGATTTCCGCACAGAGGATCGGTGCTGACCAGCACTCACCAGCCCGAGAGGCTTGTCTGCTCACCCGCCGGGGCGGGCAGGGGCTGGGAGCTGAGGCTCCGGCTTCGGTCGGAGCGCAGGGAGAGGACTGGGGTTGGCGGCGTAAACACAGCCTGAAGGGGTTAGTGCTCCACGGCTAGCCGGGAGGGAGTCCAGGGAAAGTCTGGAGCTGCCGAAGAGACAAGAGACTTTTTCTTGCCTCTTTGTTTCCTGGTACGTGAGGAGAGGGGATTAAGAACACTGCTGAAAGGAGCTCCAGAGACGGGCACGAGCCGTGGATATCAGCGCAGACCCCAGAGACGGGCATGAGATGCTAAGGCTGCTGCTGCCACCACCAAGAAGACTGTGTGCAATACAGGTCACTATCCACACTTCCCCTCCCGGGAGCCTGTGCAGCCCACCACTGCCAGGGTCCCATGATCCAGGGACAACTTCCCTGGGAGAACACACAGCGTGCCTCAGGCTGGTGCAATGTCACACCAGCCTCTGCCCCTGCAGGCTTGCCCCGCATTCGTACCCCTCCCTCCCCCTTGCCTGAGTGAGTCAGAGCCCCTGAATCACCTGCCATTTTAACTCTGTCCTGTCTGAGCACCCTCAGGAGACCCACACACAGAGGCGGGTCCAATCCAAAGCTAAACCCCAGGAGCTGTGCGAACAAAGAAGAGAAAGGGAAATCTCTCCCAGCAGCAGCAGGAGCAGCAGATTAAATCTCCACAATCAACTTGATGTACCTGCATCTGTGGAATACCTGAATAGAAAACGAATCATCCCAAATTGAGTAGGTGGACTTTGGGAGCAAAGATATATATTTTTTTCCCTTTTTCTCTTTTTGTGAGTGTGTATGTATATGCTTCTGTGTGTGATTTTGTCTGTATAGCTTTGCTTTTACCATTTGTCCTATAGTTCTGTCTCTCTTTTTTTTGGTTTGTTTTTTTTTTTTGGATACTTTTTAGCACTTGTTATCAATGGTGGATTTGTTTTTTGATTCGCTTGCTCTTTCTTTCTTTCTTTTTTTATTACTTAATTTTTTTAATAATTATTTTTTATTTTATTTTATTTTACCTTCTTCTTTCTTTTTTTCTCCCTTTTATTCTGAGCCGTGTGGAGGACAGGCTCTTGGTACTCCAGCCAGGCATCAGGGCTGTGCCTCTGAGGTGGGAGAGCCAAGTTCAGGACATTGGTCCACAAGAGACCTCCCAGCTCCATGTAATATCAAACGGCAAAAGACTCCCAGAGATCTCCTTCTCAAAGCCAAGACCCAGCTCCACACAAGGACAAGCAAGCTACAGTGCTGCACACCCCATACCAAACAACTAGCAAAACAGGAACAAAACCCCACCCATTAGCAGAGAGGTTGCCTAAAATCATAAGAAGGTCACAGACACCCCAAAACACACCACAAGCCGTGGACCTGTCCACCAGAAAGACAAGATCCAGCCTCATCCACCAGAACACAGGCACTAGTCCCCTCCACCATGAAGCCTAAACAACCCACTGAACCAGCCTTAGCCACTGGGGACAGATACCAAAAAGAACGGGAACTACGAACCTACAGCATATGAAAAGGAGATCATAAACACAGTAAGGTAAGCAAAATGAGAAGACAGAAAAACACACAGGAGATGAAGGGGCAAGGTAAAAACCCACCAGACCTAACAAATGAAGAGGAAATAGGCAGTCTACCTGAAAAAGAATTCAGAATGATAGTAAAGATGATCCAAAATCTTGGAAATAGAATGGAGAAAATACAAGAAACGTTTAACAAGGACCTAGAAGAACTAAAGAGCAAACAAACAGTGATGAACCACACAATAAATGAAATTAAAAATACTCTAGAAGGGATCAATAGCAGAATAACTGAGGCAGAAGAACGGATAAGTGACCTGGAAGATAAAATAGTGGAAATAACTACTGCAGAGCAGAATAAAGGAAAAAGAACTAAAAGAATTGAGGACAGTCTCAGAGACCTCTGGGACAACATTAAATGCACCAACATTCGAATTATACGGGTCCCAGAAGAAGAAGAGAAAAAGAAAGGAACTGATAAAATATTTGAAGAGATTATAGTTGAAAACTTCCCTAATATGGGAAAGGAAGTAGTTAATCAAGTACAGGAAGCACAGAGAGTCCCATACAGGATAAATCCAAGGAGAAACATGCCAAGACACATATTAATCAAACTATCAAAAATTAAATACAAGAACAAATAATAAAAGCAGCAAGGGAAAAACAACACATAACACCTAAGGGAATCCCCAAAAGGTTAACAGCTGATCTTTCAGCAGAAACTCTGCAAGCCAGAAGGGAGTGGCAGGACATATTTAAAGTGATGAAGGAGAAAAACCTACACCAAGATTACTCTACCCAGCAAGGACCTCATTCATATTTGATGGAGAAATTAGAACTTTACAGGCAAGCAAAAGCTAAGAGAATTCAGTACCACAAAACCAGCTTTACAACAAATGCTAAAGGAAGTTCTCTAGGCAGGAAACACAAGAAAAGGAAAATACCTACAATAATAAACGCAAAACAATTAAGAAAATGGTAATAGGAACATACATATTGATAATTACCTTAAATGTAAATGGATTAAATGCTCCAACCAAAACACATAAACTGGCTGAATGGATACAAAAATAAGACTTGTATATATGCTGTGTACAAGAGACCCACTTCAGACCTAGGGACACATACAGACTGAAAGTGAGAGGATGGAAAAAGATATTCCATGCAAATGGAAATCAAAAGAAAGCTGGAGTACCAATTCTCATATCAGACAAAATAGACTTTAAGACAAAGACTATTACAAGAGACAAAGAAAGACACTACATAATGATCAAGGGATCTATCCAAGAAGAATATATAACAATTGTAAATATTGATGCACCCAACACAGAAGCACCTCAATACATAAGGCAAATATTAACAGCCATAAAATGAGAAATCGACAATAACACAATCATAGTAGGGGACTTTAACACCCCACTTTCACCAATGGACAGATCATCCAAAATGAAAATAAATAAGGAAACAAATGCTTTAAATGATACATTAAACAAGATGGACTTAATTGATATTTATAGGACATTCCATCCAAAAACAACAGAATACACATCCTTCTCAAGTGCCCATGGAACATTCTCCAGGATAGATCATATCTTGGGTCACAAATCAAGCCTTGGTAAATTTAAGAAAACTGAAATCGTATCAAGTAACCTTTCTGACCAAAACGCTATGAGACTAGATATCAATTACAGGAAAAAATCTGTAACAAATACAAACACATGGAAGCTAACCAACACACTACTTAATTACCAAGAGATCACTGAAGAAATCAAAGAGGAAATCAAAAAATACCTAGAAACAAATGACAATGAAACACAATGACCCAAAACCTATGGGATGCAGCAAAAGCAGTTCCATGAGGGAAGCTTACAGCAAAACAATCCTACCTTAAGGAACAAGAAACATCTCAAATAAACAACCTAAACTTACACCTAAAGCAATCAGAGAAAGAAGAACAAAAAAACCACAGAATTAACAGAAGGAAAGAAATCATACAGATCAGATCAGAAATAAATGAAAAAGAAATGAAGGAAACAACAGCAAAAATCAATAAAACTAAAAGCTGGTTCTTTGAGAAGATAAACAAAATTGATAAACCACTAACCAGACTTATTAAGAAAAAAAGGGAGAAGACAAATCAATAGAATTAGAAATGAAAAAGAAGAAACAACTGACACTGCAGAAATACAAAGGATCATGAGAGACTACTACAAGCAACTATATGCCAATAAAATGGACAATCTGGAAGAAATGGACAAATTCTTAGAAATGCACAAGCTTCCGACTGAACCAGGAAGAAATAGAAAATATAAACAGACCAATCACAAGCACTGAAATTGAAACGGTGATTAAAAATCTTCCAACAAACAAAAGCCCAGGACCAAACTGCTTCACAGGCGAATTCTATCAAACATTTAGAGAAGAGCTAACACCTATCCTTCTCAAACTCTTCCAAAATATAGCAGAGGGAGGAACACTCCCAATCTCATTCTTTGAGGCAACCATCACTCTGATACCAAAACCAGACAAAGATGTCACAAAGAAAGAAAACTACAGGCCAATATCACTGATGAACATAGATGCAAAAATCCTCAACAAAATACCAGCAAACAGAATCCAACAGCACATTAAAAGGATCACATAATATGATCAAGTGGAGTTTATCCCAGGAATGCAAGGATTCTTCAATATACGCAAATCAATCAACCTGATTCACCATATTAACAAATTGAAGGAGAAAAACCATATGATCATCTCAATAGATGCAGAGAAAGCTTTCAACAAAATTCAATACCCATTTATGAAAAAAACTCTCCAAAACGTAGGCATAGAGGGAACTTTCCTCAACATAATAAAGGCCATATATGACAAACCCACAGCCAACATCATCCTCAGTGGTGAAAAACTGAAACCATTTCCACTATGATGAGGAACAAGACAAGGTTTCCCACTTTCACCACTATTATTCAACATAGTTTAGGAAGCTTTAGCCACAGCAATCAGAGAAGAAAAAGAAATAAAAGGAATCCAAATTGGAAAAGAAGAAGTAATGCTGTCACTGTTTGCAGATGACATGATACTATACATACAGAATCCTAAAGATGCTACCAGATAACTACTAGAGCTAATCAATGAATTTGGTAAAGTAGCAGGTTACAAAATTAATGCACAGAAACCTCTTGTATTCCTATACACTAATGATGAAAAATCTGAAAGTGAAATTAAGAAAACACTCCCATTTACCAGTGCAACAAAAAATCTAGGAATAAACCTACCTAAGGAGACAAAAGACCTGTATGCAGAAAATTATAAGACACTGATGAAAGAAATTAAAGATGATACAAACAGATGGAGAGATACACCATGTTCTTGGATTGGAAGAATCAACATTGTGAAAATGACTCTACTACCCAAAGCAATCTACATATTCAAGGCAATCTTAATCAAACTACCAATGGCATTTTTCACAGAACTAGAACAAAAAATTTCACAATTTGTATGGAAACACAAAAGACCCCGAACAGCCAAAGCAACCTTGAGAACGAAAAACGGAGCTGGAGGAATCAGGCTCCCTGACTTCAGACTATACTACAAAGCTATAGTAATCAAGACAGTATGGTACTGGCACAAAAACAGAAATATAGATCAATGGAACAGGATAGAAAGCCCAGAGATAAAGCCATGCACATATGGTCACCTTATCTTTGATAAAGGAGGCAAGATTATACAGTGGAGAAAAGACAGCCTCTTCAATAAGTGGTGCTGGGGAAACTGGACAGCTACATGTAAAAGAATGAAATTAGAACATCCCTAACACCATACACAAAAAATATACTCAAAATGGATTAAAGACCTAAATGTAAAGCCAGACACCATCAAACTGTTAGAGGAAAACATAGGCAGAACACTCTATGACATAAATCACAGCAAGATCCTTTTTGACCCACCTACTACAGAAATGAAAATAAAAACAAAAATAGACAAATGGGACCTAATGAAATTTAAAATCTTTTGCACAGCAAAGGAAACCATAAACAAGATGAAAAGACAACCCTCAGAATGGGAGAAAATATTTGCAAATGAAGCAACTGACAAAGGATTAATCTCCAAAACATACAAGCAACCCATGCAGCTCAATATCTAAGAAACAAACAACCCAATCCAAAGCATGGACAGAAGACCTAAATAGACATCTCTGCAAAGAAGATATACAGATTGCCAACAAACACATGAAAGAATGCTCAACATCATTAATCATTAGAGAAATGCAAATCAAAACTACAATGAGATATCATCTCACACCAGTCAGAATGGCCATCATCAAAAAAATCTACAAAAAATAAATGCTGGAAAGGGTGTGGAGACAATGCAACCCTCCTGCACTGTTGGTGGGAATGTAAATTGATACAGCTACTATGGAGAACAGTATGGAGGTTCATTAAAAAGTAAAAATAGTACTACCATATGACCCAACAATCCCACTACTGGGCATATACCCTGAGAAAACCATAATTCAAAAAGAGTCATGTACAAAATGTTCATTGCAGCTCTATTTACAATAGCCAGGACATGGAAGCAACCTTCGTGTCCATCAACAGATGAATGGATGAAGAACATGTGGCACATATATACAATGGAATATTACTCAGCCATAAAATGGAACGAATCTGAGTTATCTGTAGTGAGGTGGATGGACCTTGAGACTGTCATACAGAGTGAAGTAAGTCAGAAAGAGATAAACAAATACCATATGCTAACACATATATATGGAATCTAAAAAAAAAAAAAAAGGTCAGGAAAAACCTAGGGGCATGATGGGAATAAAGATGCAGACCTACTAGAGAATGGACTTGAGGATACGGGGAGAGGGAAGGGTAAGCTGTGACAAAGTGAGAGAGTGGCATGGACATATATACAGTACCAAACGTAAAATAGATAGCTAGTGGGAAGCAGCTGCATAGCACATGGAGATCAGCTCGCTGCTTTGTGACCACCTAGAGGGGTGGGGTAGGGAGGGTGGGAGGGAGGGAGATGCAAGAGGGAAGAGATATGGGGACATATGTGTATGTATAACTGATTCACTTTCTTATAAAGCAGAAACTAACACACCATTATAAAGCAATTATACTCCAATAAAGATGTTAAAAAATAAAAGTAACAAGGGAAAAACAACAAATAACATACAAGGGAACTCCCATACAGTTAACATCTGATTTCTCAGCAGGAACTCTACAAGTTAGATGGGAGTGGCACAATATATTTAAAGTGATGGACGGGATTAAACTACAACCAAGATTACTCTACCTGGCAAGGATCTCACTCAAATCTGATGGAGAAATCAAAAGCTTTACAGATAAGCAAAAGCTAAGAGAATTCAGCCGCACCAAATCAGTTCCACAGCAAATGCTAAAGGAACTTCTCTAAGTGGGAAATGCAAGAGAAGAAAATGACCTACATAAACAAATCCAAAATAATTAAGATAATGGTAATAGGAACATACATATTGATAATTACCTTAAATGTGAATGGATTAAATGCTGCAACCAAAAGGCACAGTCTTGCTGAATGGACACAAAAACAAGACCCATATATATGCTGTCTACAAGAGACACACTTCAGACCTAGGGACACATACAGACTGAAAGTGAGGGGATGGAAAAAGATATTCCATGCAAATGGAAATCAAAAGAAAGCTGAAGTAGCAATACTCATTTCAAATAAAATAGATTTTAAAATAAAGAATGTTAGAAGAGACAAGGAAGAACACTACATAACAATCAAGGGCTCAATCCCAGAAGAAGATATAACAATTATAAATATATATGCACCCAACATAGGAGCACAACAATACATAAGGCAAATACTAACAGCTATAAAAGAAGAAATTGACAGTAACACAATAATAGTGGGGGACTTTAACACCTCACTTACACCAATGGACATATCATCCAGACAGAAAGTTAATAAGGAAACAGAAGCTTTAAATGACACAACAGATCAGGTAGATTTAATTGACATTTATGGCACATTCCATTCCAGAACAGCAGATTACACTTTCTTCTCAAGTGCACATGGAACATTCTCCAGGATAGATCACATCTTGGGTCACAAGTCAAGCCTCAGTAAATTTAAGAAAATTGAAATCATACCAAGCATCTTTTCTGACCACAACGCTATGAGATTAGAAATGAACTGCAGGGGAAAAAGCATAAAAAACACAGACACATGAAGGCTAAACACTACATTACTAAATAACCAAGAGATCACTGAAGAAATCAAAGAGGAAATCAAAAAATACCTAGAGACAAATGACAATGAAAACACGACAACCCAAAACCTATGGGATGCAGCAAAAGCGGTTCTAAAAGGGAAGTTTATAGCTATACAAGCCTACCTAAAGAAACAAGAAAAATCTCAAATAAATAATCTAACCTTACACCTAAAGGACCTAGAGAAAGAAGAACAAACAAAACCCAAAGTTATCAGAAGGAAAGAAATCATAAAGATCAGAGCAGAAATAAATGAAATAGAAACAAAGAAAACGATAGCAAAGATCAATAAAACAAAAAGCTGGTTCTTTGAGAAGATAAACACATTTGATAAACCATTAGCCAGACTCATCAAGAAAAAGAGGGAGAGGACTCAAATCAATAAAATTAGAAATGAAAAAGGAGAAGTTACAATGGACACTGCAGAAATACAAAACATCCTAAGAGACTACTACAAGCAACTCTATGCCAATAAAATGGACAACCTGGAAGAAATGGACAAATTCTTAGAAAGGTATAACCTTCCAAGACTGAATCAGGAAGAAATAGAAAATATGAACAAACCAATCACAAGTAATGAAATTGAAACTGTGATTAAAAATCTTCCAACAAACAAAAGCCCAGGACCAGATGGCTTCACAGGTGAGTCCTATCAAACATTTACAGAAGAGCTAACACCCATCCTTATCAAAGCCTTCCAAAAATTTGCAGAGGAAGGAACACTCCCAAACTGATTCTATGAGGCCACCATCACCCTGATACCAAAATCAGACAAAGATACTACAAAAAGGGCTTCCCTGGTGGTGCAGTGGTTAAGAATCCGCCTGCCAATGCAGGGCACACAGGTTCGAGCCCTGGTCCGGGAAGATCCCACATGCCACGGAGCAACTAAGCCCGTGAGCCACAACTACTGAGCCATGTGCCACAACTACTGAAGCCCGCATGCCTAGAGTCTGTGCTCTGCAACAGAAGAAGCCACCGCAATGAGAAGCCCGCGCACTGCAATGAAGTGTAGCCCCTGCCTGCCACAACTAGAGAAAGCATGTGCACAGCAACGAACACCAAATGCAGCCAAAAATAAATTAATTAATTAAAAAAAATAAAGATACTACAAAAAAAGAAAATTACAGACCAATATCACTGATGAATATACATGCAAAAATCCTCAAAAAATACTAGGAAACAGAATCCAGCAGCTCATTAAAAGGATCATGCACCATGATCAAGTGGGATTTATCCGAGGGATGCAAGGATTCTTCAGTATATGCAAATAAGTCAATGTGATACACCATATTAACAAATTGAAGAATAAAAACCATATGGTCATCTCAAGAGATGCAGAAAAAGCTTTTGACAAAATTCATCACCAATTTATGATAAAAACTCTACAGAAAGTAGGCGTAGGGGGTACCTACGTTGACATAATAAAGAGCATATACAACAAACCCACAGTAAACATCCATCTCAATGGTGTAAAACTGAAAGCATTTCCTCTAAGATTAGGAACAAGACAAGGATGTCCATTTTTGCCACTATTATCAAGATAGTTTTGGAAGTCCTAGCCACTGCAATCAGAGAAGAAAAATAATTAAAAGGAATACAAATTGGAAAAGAAAAAGTATAACTGTCACTGTTTGCAGATGACATGATACTATACATAGAGAATCCTAAAGATGTCACCAGAAAACTACTAGAGCTAATCAATGAATTTGGTAAAGTTGCAGGATACAACATTAATGCACAGAAATCTCTTGCATTCCGAAACATTAACAATGAAAGATCAGAAAGAGAAATTAAGGAAACAATCCCATGCACCATTGCAACAAAAAGAATTAAAAACGCAGGAATAAATCTCCCTAAGGAGGTAAAAGACTTGTATGCACAAAACTATAAGACACTGATGAAAGAAATCAAAGATGACACAAACAACTGGAGAGATATACCATGTTCTTGGATTGGAAGAATCAACATTGTGAAAATGACTATACTACCCAAAGCAATCTACAGATTCAATGCAATCCCTATCAAATTACCAATGGCATTTTTTACAGAACTAGAACAAAATATCTTAAAATGTGTATGGAGGGCTTCCCTGGTGGCACAGTGGTTGAGAGTCCGCCTGCCGATGCAGGGGACATGGGTTTGTGCCCCGATCCGGGAAGGTCCCACATGCCGCGGAGCGGCTGGGCCCGTGAGCCATGGCCGCTGAGCCTGCGCGTCCAGAACCTGTGCTCCGCAACGGGAGAGGCCACGACAGTGAGTGGCCCGCATACCGCAAAAAAAAAAAAAAAAAAAAAAAAATGTGTATGGAGACACAAAAGACCCCAAATGGCCAAAGAAATCTTGAGGGAAAAAAGCAGAACTGGAGGAATCAGACTCCCTGACTTCAGACTATACTACAAAGCTACAGTAATCAAGACATATGGTACTGGCACAAAAACAGAAATATAGATCAATGGAATAGGATAGAAAGCCCAGAGATAAACCTATACACCTGTGGTCAACTAATCTATGACAAAGGAGGCAAGGATATGCAACGGAGAAAAGACAGTCTCTTCAATAAGTTGTGCTGGAAAAACTGGACAGCTACATGTAAAAGAATGAAATTAGAACACTCTCTAACAGCATACACAAAAATAAACTCCAAATGGATTCGAGACCTAAATGTAAGACCGGACACTATAAAACTCTTAGAGGAAAACATAGGAAGAGCACTCTTTGACAAAATCACAGCAATATTTTTTTTGACCCACTTCCTACAGTAATGTAATAAAAACAAAAGTAAACAAATGGGACCTAATGAAAGTTAAAAGCTTTTGCACAGCACAGGAAACTATAAACAAGACAAACAGACAACCCTCAGAATGGGAGAAAATATTTGCAAACCAATCAATGGACAAAGGATTAATCTCCAAAATATATAAACAGCTCATACAGCTTAATATTAAAAAAAAACAAACAACCCAATCCAAAAATGGACAGAAGACCTAAATAGACATTTCTCCAAAGAAGACATACAGATGGCCAAGAGGCACATGAAGAGCTGCTCAACATCACTGATTATTAGAGAAATGCAAATCAAAACTACAATGAGGTATCAGCTCACACCTGTTAGAATGGGCATCATCAGAAAATCTACAAACAACAAATGCTGGTGAGGGTGTGGAGTAAAGGGAACCCTCTTGCCCTGTTGGTGGGAGTGTAAATTGATATAGCCACTATGGAGAACAGTATGGAGGTTCCTTAAAAAACTAAAAATAGAGCTACCGTATGACCCAGCAATCCCACTACTGGGCATATACCCAGAGAAAACCATAATTCAAAAAGACACATGCACTCCAATGTTCACTGCAGCACTATTTACAATAGCCAGGTCACGGAAACAACCTAAATGCGCATCGATAGATGAATGGATAAAGAAGATGTGGTACATATATATAATAGAATATTACTCAGCCATAAAAAGAAATGAAGTTGGGTCATTTGTAGAGACGTGGATGGATCTAGAGACTGTCATACAGAGTGAAGTAAGTCAGAAGGAGGAAAACAAATATCGTATATTAACGTATATATGTGGAATCTAGAAAAATGGTACAGATGAACTGGTTTGCAATGCAGAAACAGAGACACAAATGTAGAGAACAAACGTATGGACACCAAGGGGGGAAAGTGGCCGGGGGGATGAGATGAATTGGGAGATTGGGATTGACAAATATACACTAATATGTATAAAATGGATAACTAATAAGAACCTGCTGTATGAAAAATAAATAAAATTAAATTAAAAAAAATAAACCAAATAGGGCAATTTTGCTATTGAAACATTGTGAAATTTACTAAGTGGCTAAATTTACTAAGTGGCTAAATTTACTAAGTGGCCACCCCAGATTTTTATTGATTTAAGTGTATAATTAAAACATTACTACCTTTCCTGACCATTATATTAGGCTCATGCTAACATAAGGAGCCTATGTACCTATGAAATAGAGCAACCAGGAATCTGGGGGGGAGATCTAACAGATGTCTATATCTTAGAATCCTTCACAGAATCTATGAGATTTAGGCGAGCAAAATACAGAAGTGATGCAAATTGTACTGTTGGCAACACCAGTTTGGCTTCAGCTTTGAGTTGCTATTACTAACATTTGGTGGTCTTACTTCACTTAATTGTTGATCCTTAAGGAACATAGGGAATGAGAGGAATATAAGGTAATGCACACCATGGGGAAAAAATAGTGAACATTAAAGAAGTATCAAAAATGTATTGAATTTTTAAACCAAAAAAGGAGGTGATTACTTTTCTAAAACAAACTTAAAATTACTCTTTTTTAGAGCAATTATAGGAAGGTCATTGGGAGATCTATATTTGGCTTAGAGAGGATAGTGTAACTTTTTGTTGTTGTTGTTTTTCATTTTGAGTTAGGAAAGAGTTATTCTCAGGGATAGTATGAGCTCCTCTATTGCAGAAGACCAAAAAATCTATAGACTTTGTTTGTGATTCTCAGTGCTCTCTGTATCAGGTATTTTGTTAAGACTAATGTTGAAATGGGACAGGACAATGCTTGTTATTACTGGCTTCTGCTTACCCTGGAGAAATCGGAAATGATTGTTCACCCCAAGTGGAGGATTTCCTCTTGTAAATGATCCAGGAGAAAACAATCATTCATTTTGATTGCTTTAGTTTGTGATGTGAACATGGAAAACCTTCTGCTTGAAGTGCATAATATAGAGATAAAAGATAAATTAATATTTTACATGAATTCTAAGTGTTCCCCAGTATTTGATTTAGGTTAATTTGAGGTCTGATTATAACAGCAGCAAATAAGGGCTCTGGTTCTGAGTGTACACAAAAATCAGTTGCTGAAAAATCATATGGCATATACATTGGGTGACATATAACTTACTGTTCAAACTCAGACACATTTGAGAATGAAATTCATAATTTTGTTGTGACTGTCCCAGGCAAACCTTGATGTATGACCACCTTAACACATGCAATTATCCTAAATACATTCACCAAATGTTGAGAGAAATATATTTTGGCAAGTTTTACCCATGTTAGTATACTTTTTGGAAAATAAAATGTACCTTAAAGTCAATATCTTATCCCATTTGATTTGACTCAAGAGTATTTTTTATGCTGAGTGCTAAAATTTACAGAATGGCAAAATTAGTTTTTTTTGATATATCTTACCTAATAAAATCTCATTAATAGAAGTGATCATCAGAGGCAGTAATAGATTGGTCAAATGGGCTAAAAAATGAGGTTACCTGCCCAAAATAATTTTATCCTTAAATTGATTTCTCTCTTCTTTAATTGCTTTTGCATCTATTGCCAGCACTGTACAATTTAACACTAGAGTTATCAAATCCAGCTTACTCATTTTACAGACAGGCACATCACTTAACTTTCTTAGAACTGTACAATGTAGCCTGGATCCGAAGCCAGGCAGTTCTTTTCCACCATGGGAAGCTGCCTGTCTCATAGCACTCTATCATCAATACTCTAACTGTAGCTACAGAGTGGGGCTTTCTGTACCTAGTTTGTGCCCTACGGATATGCAGAGCTCAGCACCTCTTTGAGTCCCTGTAAAGAATGAGAAGAGTATTTTATTAAGGATTTCATAGGGGAGACAAGTGAGAAATTTAACGGACACCCCCAACAAACAAATTACGACTCCTCTATTAGACACGTCTTGTAATAGACATTTCTGGAACTCACTAATATCAGGTTTTCCTCTCATTCTGGACATCTGGAAATCCTTACTTCCCAGCGCCCTTGCATTGGGTGGGAGCATGTGACTAGTTTCAGTCAAGAGGCTGTGATAGAAGTGAAATGTGCTTATTGCAGATATGAGACCGTCTGTTCTCTCTCTTCCCCAGCTACAGCAATCATGAGAAAGCCTTAGGTTTTGAGGGTAGAGACAAAAGACGGAAGTGGACTGGTTTGCTGAGTATCCACTTAAAAAGGCAATTGACCTGGATAGCTGCTCAGACCCATGGGGTGATTTGTGGGAAAAAAACCCTTCATTGTGTTAAGACACCTAAAGCACTAAGTTGTGAAATTGTCTGTTGCCTCACCCTAACTTAGCTCATGCTGCCAAGGACCTGGCTCTGCTCCAGACCTTTCTTTCTGCCCCCATGCTACTGGGATTCTGTTTTTCTGTTCTTTCTTCACAGAGGCCAATAACCTCAAGATTCTTCCTTCCAGGTATCTCCTCTTTCCCTTATTGGGCAGAGCAATTAAATCTATCTCCAAATGTGCACACACACAAAACCATCACTATGCTAATTTAAACAAAGGGGACCTCCAGTTTCCTCCTTAGAGTGGATTTCTCTGTGTGTGTGTGCATGTGCGTGTGTGTGCATTCGTGTGTGTGTGTGTGTGTGTGTGTGAGAGAGAGAGAGAGAGAGAGAGAAATACAGCATTCTGTAGTTACTCTATGAATATTTTTGTGATTATCTTTTACTAAGTCAGACTGCAAGTCTTTTGAGGATGGAAAGTTCTTAAGTTAAAGTCCATGGATAAGCTTCAAGCTCTATGAATCTCTTGAAATGATAGTCTTTTTTTTTTTTTTGATGTCTATGCATATGTGCACTTCTGGTTTTCATCAGATTTTCAAAGGGGTCCTTGAATTAAAAAAAAATTAGGAACCGCTGGTGCAGGATCAGCCTAAGTTTGAAAAACAATGGTCCTGGTTCCAGCCCTGATACTTACCAATGTGATATAGGTTCTTAACACTGTCCTAGATTTAGCATGGCCAGAAGAATTGGTTACTCGCTCTAATTCACAAGAGGCTGAGGTATGTAAACCAGAATACAATTAATTAATTTAATCAGAACCATATATTTTAGGTACCTAGGATAATTACAGGACAGGGTATTGTCCTACTTACTTATTTCTCCATTTAAGCAAATTATAAAAGACAGGTTATAAACTTTTTTCTAAGGAATCAGTCGTCACAAGAGATATTGTTGTCAGATGGACAGTTGGCCTGGAAGATATCCTCTCCCTTGGACCATGTTTGGACAGGCAGACCCAACAACTTCTCTTTCACCCCTTTTTCTTCCCTCTTTTCCATTCTTCTCCACACTTACCCTTCTCTTTCTTCTCTACTTCCAAGGCTGGCCAACACTAATTCTGGGAGATTTAGTACATAGTGTACAGTCAGGCCTTGAAAAGCCTGGATGCCATTCTGTTATTTTAAGATAATCTCTGCTCAGATCCCATGAGCTGATTTACAATTTATAATTTAATGCTCAGACACTTGCTTAGGCTTTTATAAGGCTACTATGATATGGGATGAAGTGAGAGAAATAGGAAGGAGAAGCAGTCATGCATCAGAAGGCTGCCAAATATCTTGGCACCAAGGAAATCTGCTTGGTTTTTTTTTGTGAAACATATCCAACTTGGCTTCCTCCCATTTTTATCTGGAATTCATCTTCTTTGGTATTGATGTTCGACAGCATGTGACCCTGGACATACATGAGTAGCTGGATCTATTGCTACTCTTACACAATAGTCACCTAATTCTGGCAAATGTACAGAAAAATATGTTTTTATTTGAAACTGAGATTGTATAAATACCATGAATAACTTTAATATGAGTCAATATCAAGATGCTTTTAATTATTGTCATAATCCAAGAAATTCTGCTTTTCATAGAACCTTGATCAAGAACATTACTTCTAAGCCTCATATTCCTCATCCATAAAATGGAGATAATAATAACAATAATCTCTGAAGTTGAGGATGATAGTAGCTGTCTGGCTTTAGAACTTCTATCGTCTCCTTCCAAAACCTTGTGAAACAAAAGATTCAAGCAACTATTTTTAGATTAGATTAGATTAGATTAGAGCAAGTATTAGTTTTCCTTCTCAGTTTTATTTCTGGAATTCTTAATCAGCTGAATAAAGTATTTTGCCCTCAGCATAGGGTTAGTCTTCATTTATCAATATTTGTACCTGTTAATTCAGTATATATTATTGAAAAATAAAACATTTTTCCCATTTATACTTAAATTTCTAGATTTT
The DNA here is from genome assembly GCF_059928025.1 of Delphinapterus leucas. Taxonomy (NCBI): domain Eukaryota; kingdom Metazoa; phylum Chordata; class Mammalia; order Artiodactyla; family Monodontidae; genus Delphinapterus; species Delphinapterus leucas. The sequence continues at coordinate 118,645,698 of NC_143132.1, forward strand.
TAATTCTTTGTGATTTGGGTATTTGCTATGATAATGGGAGAAAATGAAGATTATTGAGAACTTTTCATGATCTCCTAGGGTTCATGATTCTATTGTTGGCTTTCTCTGCAAACAGTTCAAGGCTAAAGATAAAAGGGTTTAAACTCCAGAATAAAATTTGGCTAAAACAAGCAGTGCTGGAATGGCAACTATACTAAAAGGAAGAGATACCAAAAGTAGAGAAATAGCAAAACTTTAGGGGTGAGCAGACCTCAAGAGGGCATAACTATCCCTTCCTTTCTTCATTCATAGAGTATTGGTAATGGGTGCATTGTTTCTCTGCTTTCTATACAACTATGGTGCAGGATCTGTTCCACCACTAGATCTGGAATGAATGACTTTTTTTTTTTTTTTGATGTGAAAGCCACTACTTAGCCCTGGATCAGACATTGGTGTTGATGCTGCAGGTTACAGAGAAGTGGGGTAGGGAAAAGGCGGCAAAGCTGGATCAATCTGCAGGCCCATGGGTTGAAATGGAATAGATCTATGAGATCTTGTGGGTAGAGACTGCCCAAGGCAGCTGAGCTTTAGGCGTCTTGCAGGTACCACAAGATGGCTGTCACAGGAGAAGTGAGAATAACCCAGCAGCAAGAGTCAATGGGGTGGACAGCCCACTGGCAAGTGACAGGGAGGACGAGGCTTGCAGTATCAATCACATCAGGAAAAGTATTAGTGGAGCCCCCGAAAAACCAGCAAATGCGTAGGACTCATAAAAGGACTAGTATTTGGGCATTGACTACATTGTGGCATCCAAGGTCATAATAATACTAATATTAGTATTACTATCCTGTATAAACTATGTGATATGAGGATCTGACAGAGAAAATGTCCATGATACCAATTTTAGATCTGCCATTTAATTCCCTGTAATGTAGGAAAGTCATGATTCCTCCAGGTCACAGCCTCTCAATTTATCAACCGAGGAGAAATCACCTGCTTGAACATCTTCACTGGGCTGTTAAGAGGCTCCAACTAATTGCTCTGCAAATGTGAGCTGTTAACCAGGGAGGGCTGTGAGACACTGAAAGAGCCTGATGTGCGACATCTATTTCCACCTTTGATTTCTTTGATTTCTTCTGCTACAATGAATTCGTCTTTCTGGTGGTGATGAATCATTAAAAAGGAAGTTGATTGTCATAGTTAGAATTCCTTGGGTTTTTACTTTGTCCCTATGCCAAACTTCCTTTTTGTATTTTGATATTTTTACAGCTTGTCACCTACTTAATCTCTCCATTTTTCCCAGTGTGACAGTTAATTGATGTGTCAACTTGACTGGATCATGGGATGCCCAGATAGCTGGTTAAACATTTTTGCTGGATGTATTTGTGAGGGTGTTTCAAGGAGAGATTAGCATTTGAATTGGTAGACTGAGTAAAGCAGATTGACCTCCCCAATGTGGGAAGGCCTGAGTAGAACCAAAAGGTGGGAGAAGGGTGGATATGCTCTGCCTTTGTGTCTGTCTCTGACTCGGCCTCACTGCTTGAGTTGGGACATCAGTCTTCTGCCCTTGCTGCAGACTTTCAGACCTGGGTTGGAATCGACACCACTGGATTTCAGGCTTTCAGAACTTCCAACTACACCACCCACTTTCCTGGGTCTCCAGCTTGCAGAGGGCTGACTGTGGGACTTCTCAGCCTCCATAATCACTCACATGAGCCAATACCTTTTAATAAATCAATCTCTTTCTTTCTCTCCTATTGGTTCTATTTCTCTGGAGAGCCCTGACTAATAAACCAGTTTTTCTCTTTGAAAATTGAAGCATTAACTATAATTCCCAGATGTCATATGTGTCATTTTTATAATCTGTCTTCTTAACCTCTAGGACATTCCTTCCCATATTTTAATGTGCATATGAATCATCTGGGAATCTCATTAAAATGAAGATTCTCAAGCAGTAGCTCTGCATTTGTAACAAGTTTGCAGGTAATGCTGATGCTGATGGTCCATGGAATACACTTTGAAAATCATTGTTCTAAAGAAGTAATAATAATAATTGTTGCCAACATCTGCAGAATACTTACATTTCCCAGCACTCTTCTGTTTGCTTTTAGGCATACTGACTTACTTAATCCCACAGTAACCCTATGGGGAGGTAATATTCTATTTCTGCTATTTTGTAGACGAAGAAACCAAAGCACAAGGAGGTTAACTAGGTGCCCAAGGACATGTAATAATGAGTGCAGAGCGAGGAGGTTTTGAACCTAAGCAATTTGGCTTTAGAACTTAGGCACACGAAACTACTGTAATCTAGTGGCCTAAAAACTGACCATCAGGGCTTCCCTGGTGGCGCAGTGGTTGAGAGTCCGCCTGACGATGCAGGGGACATGGCTTCGTGCCCCGGTCCGGGAAGATCCCACATGCCGTGGAGCAGCTGGGCCCGTGAGCCATGGTCGCTGCGCCTGCGCGTCCAGAGCCTGTGCTCCGCAACGGGAGAGCCCACAGCAGTGAGAGGCCCGCGTACCGCAAAAAACAAAAACAAAAACTGACCATCAGCTTATTTGTATTTATCATGTTAAACAATTCTTGAATTTCATAATTATTTAATTGGTTCTTTTTATTTAGAGTTTGTACAGGTAAGTGAAGGAGGGAGGGTTGGTGTCAAACTGGCTATTACGCTAGCCACTAGTCTGAATGGAGATGAGCTGTGAGTGTAAAATACGCCCTAGGTTTAAAGATAATATGGAAAAAAATAATGTAAAATATTTTATTAACAATTTTTTATAATTGCATGCTGAAATAATGATATTTTGGATGTACTGGGTTAAACAAAATATATTTTTAAACATATTTTCAAGTGGCCGGGGAGGGATATTGGGAGATTGGGACTGACATATACACTCTACTATATATAAAATAGATGACTAATAAGGACTTCCTGTATAGCACAGGGAACTCAATACTCTGTAATGACCTACATGGGAAAAGAATCTAAAAAAGCATGGATATTTGTATATGTATAACTGATTCACTTTGCTGTACAGCAGAAACTAACAAAACATTGTAAATCAACTATACTCCAATAAAAATTAAAACAAAAATATTTTCACCTGTTTCTACTTTTTTGTAATGAGGCTAGTAGGAATTTAAAATTCTATTCATGACTCAGATTACATTTCTATCAGATAACACTTGGGTAGGACTCCCAATACAGGTAACTGAGCATAGCTCTTCTCCACAATTTCCTCAACGGTTAGACTCACAGCTCCTCTTTCATCATGAAACAAGACATGTCTCAAGCTTGGGGAATGTGGCTGGTCATGCGTGGGACCTGCGGGTAACCAGATGGCTAATGGACTGGCTAACCATGTCTGCCTTCCTATGGCCTGATCATTCGTCCTTGTGACAGTGCTCACACTGAGTTTCTTTGAATTCTTTATTACTAAACAAATGACTATGATTTAAGTGTGTCTGATTTTAATATGAAAAATTCTTGGTTCAGCCCACAGAATGAAATTTTGCATTCTCCCAGGACATTAGTTTCCTATCTGCAAAATTAGAGAAAGGAACTTTAAGATTCCTTCAGACTTTAAATGGTATAATTGTTTGATAAATGTTTGATAAATTGCTGATAAATGTAGGAAGATTAAAAATCTATAACGGGTGACATGTTTTAATTTCTGTGGAGGCAGGACAGGGGGAAGGCCATCTAGTTCCCAAATATATGAATAAATGTAAAAAGCCAAACATTTTAGACTGGCTAAATAAACTCATCAGCTGTAAATCTTGGTAACTAGGTATTTAGTTTTCTTTGTTTCCTGCTAATAAGCATTCTCAGACCACCTTAGTATACATGTCCACCTTTTTATTGCTAAAGTTATCAAACTACATGAAAAGATAATGAAAGGATTTGGTTTATGCTTTAAATAAGTCACCAAAACCCAATGAAACGGGTCATAAATCAAGCATTTTGAGCTGGCTGTACTTTTTTGTGACTTCTGAACCACACCCAGAGGTGGAGAACAGCTGAATTGAGGCTTATTTTTCCTATTTGAAGTTCAAAGTTAATCCTATTTATTTAAAAAATTCCCATCTCAGAAATGTTTTTCAAGCATGAAATCATGTGGATATGAGATTTTAAAAAACTGTCTAATATAACATAAAATAAGAGATATAAGTAATGATTCTGGAGTATAATGAGTGAGAGTCATTTTTATCCAATCTTTGGGAAATAACAGTTTCAGTCAATGTAATCACTGACTTAAAGCTTTATGACCTAACTAAATATGTCAACACATTTTTAATCTCTTTGGGGCTTAGGAGAATATTAACTTGTTCCTATAAATTTTTTCATTGTTTTGAAAATTACCATAATACAACCTAAAACTTTTGGAGTAATTTGTTCAGTTACTAGTTTAGTATCTTCTGGCAGAAGAGTAGATACTAAAACTCTGGAAAAATAAATGTCCTGAAGGCGTGTCTTCCTTCAATTCCTATTAATTTCAGACTTTAGTTCTATGTTAATTTGTTTGTAATTTTTAAGCTCTTATCTTAATAAAGATAAACCCTTATTTTAATATCAGTTCATTAAACAGAGAATGAGAAAAGCAAAGGCAAATAAGTTTTTGGATAACTTTTAAAACGTTGAACTTATTTTAAATATCAACCTGACATTTTGTACTTTAGGGTTTGGCCTCAAACACTGTTTAAACCAGATGGTAAAAGGACACAATAGATTATGATGAATTCTTAGTGAAGCACTCAAAATATAATAGGATATATTTACTAAACCATTTTATATTCAAGTTCTCATCTGTGCTACATTTAATGAAGTCATTTGGTACTTTCAAAAAATTTAACATGGTGATAATTCACCTGTTAAATTTTTTTAAAACAAATAAATTGTCTCAAATGTTAAAACATATATTTAATAATATTAAATCATTATATAGTTTGGAGATAGGTTTAACTTTTCTCTACAAGGAGTTTAATTTCAGTGTACTATAGATTATTCATGTTCATACAATCATTCCCTCTCTTTTAAATAAACAACTTTGGCATTCATTTCATTGCTTGCCTAAAAGTATATGACTTAAAAGTATAATTTCTACAGTTATTTCTTTTTGTTTGTTTCCCTTATATGAAGCAGCAAACTTTCGTTTTAAAAGGGATTCACTACTAAGAAGAAAAGATCTAATCTAAGAATAAATGCAAACCTTTTAGGAAGAATAATCATGGCACCAAAGTTATTACAGTAATAATTTATTCAGAACAGAGCATCTGTGTTTGAAGATGACTACAAATGGGAATGGAAAATATTGAGAGAAAAGAACAACACATATTTTGAGGATGAGTTGCCATTTCCTTTTGTAAGGTCTTGGTCATGCCATAGGTGTTATTTCTTTAAAAGGTCAAGTTAAATTTCTTTATGTGTGGTGGTCTGCCCTCTCATGGGCCAGAGTATTATACAAAAGATCCATGTGACTTGTAAAAAGAACCTCAGCTCCCAGAGAATAAACTATCTTTTAAGTTAACCCAGTATTAAAATCTTAATATGTATTCATGAATGTAATAACTTCTCACAGATTGTAGTCCTTGTCCAAATATTTAAAGAGTTCTTAGGTGTGGTTGTTCCATTAATTTCCTTCTTATCTCCCTTTACCCCTTCTCTCTATTGCAAAATAAACACAGCCTGCCTCTTGATATATTCCTTGACCTCTCTTTTTAAAATACTTTAAAATTAACTCATAGGCAATGAACAGAAATCCCCTCCTTGCTCACATATTTTTCCATTAAAATCTTCTTTATTATATACATAATATGAATTTGTTAAAGAAGAAAAATAGAGAATATAAAAGATGACTAGAGAATAGAAAATAGAGAACAGAAAAAAAAAACATTAAATATTACTTGTAATCCCATCACAATGACATAACACTATTAATATTTGGAAGACTAATTCTCCAGTCATTTTTGAGATATATGTATTTGTGTGTGTGTGTGTGTGTGTGTGTGTATATATATGTATAAATATTATATATGTATATACATTATATATACTGTATATATATTATATATGTATATACATTATATATACTGTATATATAAAATACATGTAACATATTAATCTAAAAAGGTATTTATTTTAATAAAGTGGGATATAGTGCCACTTAAAAAACTTTATATTGCTCTTTAATCATTGTAGTGCTGTCTCTTTTGCTCAAGTAGACAGTAATCCCCTTTGGGACAATGTCTGTGCTGAATTAACTTGGAATTTCTATTGTTACGTATAGAATTATATACAAAAATATATACTCACTGTTTTAGAACAATCTCATATATATTTTGACCATGAGTTGTCTCTGGAAAGTATTCCCTAAAGGAGAAAAGAAAAACAACTAGATTCTATCCCCTCAATATATGATTAAGAGTGAACCAAGCAAAATGAATCTAAGCAATGGATAATATAGGATTTCAACTATAATCATGATTACAGTTAGTGATGTGCATACAAAGTCATTGTATAGAATGATAAAATAAGTATTTGAGATTAAATAGGTGGCTTCAAGGAAATTTTATTTTTGCAGTTTATTCATAGTTCTCCTGTGAGTCCTGTTTCATTCTTCACGGTGGAGGTGTATAGAAAATATCTACTGGGTTATCTTTTCAGCCCATGAGCCTCTCCTATGGTATGAGTTAGGAAAGACCTACTTGCTGGTATAAAAGTTAGACCCCAAAATGCATTACTTAAATATGCTAAAAGTTTATTTCTTCCAAGTAACACTAGTGAGTAGTTTGGGAAGTTTGGCAAAGCAGCCCTATTCCACCTAGTCAATTAGAAATCCAGGCTGCAGAAGTTCTGCTAACTTAAAAATATAGCTTCCAAGGTCACCCTATTCCAGTCAGCCCTAAAAGGAAGGAAACATATATAAGTTTTATAAGGGCCTGTGTCTTAAATTGGCACGTCATTTTCAGTCACTCTATGACGAAAACTCAGTCACTCTGCTATACTCAGCTATAAAGTAGACGGAGACATATAGTCCAATGGTGTTCCAAGAAGAAAATATAGATTTTTATCTATATTGTGAGCTACTAGCAGTCTTTGCTAGACCTCTTTTATGAGAATTGCCCCTGCCTTTCCAGGGATGAGATGCACCCTCCTATTATGTTAGTAATGTGTAACCTTTCTCCCCACCCCCACTGATTTATCAATAGTGAACAGCTGACATGTCATAAGCTGGGCCAATCAGATTCAGATTCTCCTTCCAGGGAATTAGAAAGTAGGATCCAATTTCTGTATGTGGCTGGAACTATAGCCATTTAACTCATGAGGTTCCAGGACAGAGAGGGGGTAGGAGATGGTATGAGAATGAAGCAAAATAATGCAAAAAGGACATGAGACAGAGATTGGATTTCTGCTGACTTTCCAATTGCTGATATTAGTCCCTACCTGACATCTGACTGGTTACTCTGATTCATGAAATGAATTTATATCCCATACATTAATTCTTATTTTTTGATTAAGCTGACTCAAGTTGATTTCTGTTACTTTAAACCAGATTTTTGACTAACAGAGGGTATGTTGGTGAAAAAGTTTCTACTGAATGGGAAAGAGTTAGACAAGACCATTATTAACCTTGTTTTCAAATGTTAAGTGTCTGCCTTTCATGAAATGATACCTGACTCAGCTTTCCCCCATCTGCAAAATATGAACAATAATTTACACCTTCCAGTGTTCTTACAGGTTTTTAAAAAATAAAACACAGGGGACAGTGCCAGACATACAGTGTATGCTCAGTAACTGATAGCTCTGATGATGATAAAGAGGATGACGATGATCATGTTTACAGATATCAAATGGCACTTGCTTTCTGGTATATATCTTTCAGTGGACTCAGTGGCCTACACCTGTCCCTGAGGTGGTATTTTCTCAGATTTCCAGGTGAGACCAAAAGCAAGTGAAATGTGACGTGCCTAATTAAGGAACCTGAACCTTCCTGTCAACTTGTCAGCTGGTCTATAGCTAAAGGTCATCTAAAGACCAGAAAATATTTTAGAAAAACTCATCCTAAATCAAGTAGTGCCAATTGTATAAGGGGAGAAGTATTTTACCATTTTCTCAGATTTGTTTTTGGCCAACATCATTTTAAATCCACTTTCCAGAACAAGATTATATCTATAACTTCACATTGTTACAAAGTGCCTTTAAAAAAACGAAAGATCGAGAAACTAAAAGATTTGAAAATATGTCTGTCACTCCTAAAAAAGGTAAAAATGGCAGGTGTGATTTAAACTGTTTTAATCTATCTCCACTTAATCAACTCACTGAATTAACCATCACTCTCCAGGGCAGATACAATTGAAGTGTACTTAATTTAATTCCATTTAACCAAGTCACTGAATTAACCATCATTCTTCATTCTTACTACATTGCACATTGATAGATGCCTACATAATCTTGCATGATCATAGCCAGTGGGCCAGTCTTTAACACATGCATAGAATAAATGCTTTTGAATGAGGAATAAATGATTGGAATAAAGTTGAAAATTCTACAAGAGGCTGGCACTTAAGAGTGCTTAAAACACACACACACACACACACACACACACACACACACACACACTTTAAGAATAAATCAAACAGGGAAATGTTGATGCTATTGTAGGAGTGTGGTATTTGCAGTTAGATGACCGAATTTTAATCTGTCAAGCAATGTTCAAAAGAAAGTCCTTGGTGATGAGTCAAAATGTTGTTCAATGACTGTACATTCATATATATACACATATATATGAATATATATATGTGTATATACATTAGGCTTAAAAGTCTAAATGACCCATATATTTATATTTACATACACACACACACACACACACACACACACACACACACACACACAGTGGAATACTACTCAGCCATAAAAAATAATAAAATTTGCCATTTGCAACAATATGGATGAAACTGAAGGGTATTATGCTACGTGAAATAAGTCAGACAGAGAAAGACAAATACTGTCTTTCAATACCATATATTATCACGTATATGTGGAATCTGAAAAATTAAATGAATGACTATAATAACAACAAGATTAGCTACTTATGTTTGAGGGCCTATATATTGAAAAAATATGTTGTAGTGATTAAGTTAATGATATACATGGGAGTTCCCTGTACTATGCTTGAAGTTCCTATTCTTGTTTGAAATTATTTCAAAATAAAGTTATTTTTAAATACGTCTAAATGATATATCTTTTTAAATGATAACCCCCTCTTTTTTTGATTAATTGGCTAATTGCCTATCCCAATCATGTCAAATGAGAGGGGAATTACTGTCTTATTACTTGATGCTTTTTGTAGATTATTTTTCAGTTCATAGAATATTTATTAACAATATTTAGACTTTTGAGGAAATTGTGGTTATTCTTTCCTTTAATTCAGATAAACCATGCCATTAGGAGAAGAATTTCTCCAAGAATGCTGTGATGTGTTTAAATATCAGAGAAATGGAGTGCAGTTGCCTAAGAGTATATCTTATTCAGGACTCTAGAGCTACACATGATAGCTAGGGAAATAGCCATAGATATCCTGAACCTGTGTATTTGTAAGTTCTAGGGAGGGCACAAAAGTAACAATGAACTTGATAAAAAAAGCAAGTAGTGGGCTTCCCTGGTGGCGCAGTGGTTGAGAGTCTGCCTGCTGATGCAGGGGACACGGGTTCATGTCCCAGTCTGGGAAGATCCCACATGCCGTGGAGCGGCTGGGCCTGTGAGCCATGGCTGCTGAGCCTGCGCGTCCGGAGCCTGTGCTCTGCAACGGGAGAGGCCACAACAGTGAGAGGGCCGCGTACCGCAAAAAAAAAAAAAAAAAAAAAGCAAGTAGCAATAAAAGTGCCAATTCATAATACCCCAAGTCAGAAGCATTCCCAATATTGATATACAACCCAGAGGAAATATTTTTATTTTATTAAATTAGTTCTCCTCCATGACAAAAACTGCAAGGTCAAAGGACCAAAAACAGAAAAATAATATTGCCAACTCATATCACAGACAATGACAATATAAATCAATTTGAAAATGACCAAGAATCCAACAGATAATAAGCAAAGAGTACAAATACAAATATGAACGTAAAATTTACAGAAAGTGAGCTGTAAATGGTCCTTAAACATATGTAAAGACTTCACCTTCAAGTATGAAAACTGCTAATTAAACCAAAACTGATATGCCATTTTTTATTCTTATAAGACTGGCAAAGATCAAAAGTTCATATAGGACTGATGGACTTCCCTGGTGGTGCAGTGGTTAAGACTGTGCACTCCCAATGTAGGGGGCATGAGTTCGACCCCTGGTCAGGGAACCAAGATCCTGCACGGTGCAGCCAAAAAAAAAAAAAAAAATTCATATAGGATTGAAATAGCTAAAGCTAGAAATAACCAAAATGTCTAAAAAGAATGGAATGGAGGAAGTAACTATGGTATATTTCTTCTGTGAAATCCTATACAGCATTAAATAGGATTGAATTGGCGTTACATGTGAAAATATTTACAAGCGTGTAATGTGAAAAATAAGACATAAAAGATGCATACGGTACAATTCCATTTTTCTAATATTTATTCATAGACACCACTAAGTTCTACTGATTAGGAGTACATATATGAGTGATAAAATAGCAAGAAAATTATTAACATAAAAGCCATGAGAATTGTTACCGCTGGAAGGATGAATGAGGAAAGATTGGGAGTGAACATGTGGGAGCTTCTGGAAAGTTAGAAATGTTTTGAATTTTACCTGAATTGTAGTTACACAAGAGTCTGCTTTATAACTATACTTTAAATTGTGCCTATGTTTTACACTCTCTTCTGTGGTTATAGCATATGAATATATATTTCCAAGAAGAGGAAAAAAACCACAATGACCAACAAACCTGTGAAAAGATTCCTGACCTAATTTGTAATAATAGAAAAGAGAATTAAATGAGATACAATTTTATACTCACAGATTTGCAAAGGCTAAAAAGTATCATAAGAATGTAGAAAAGTGGTAGCAGCAGTGTAAATCCATATAAGCACTTTGGAAAACAATTTGGTATCATCTAGTAAAGTTGATGGTGCTCACACCCCATGACTCAGCATTTCCACTATTAGATACATTTTGTAGAGAAACTACCTCACATGCAGGAGACTTATATAGGAAAGTTAATGGTGCTGTTATTTACAATAGCAAAAAATTGGAAACAATTCATGTTTTACCACAGGAGCATGGACAATCCCATATAGTCTCTATGTAATGATGAAAATTAATGAACTATCATTATGTGCATTAACATAGATGAATGACACACTGATACAAAAAGTATGTTGTAGAAAAATACATGCAGTATGATTTCTTTTTTATTACTGCTCAAACACATGTAATGTGAAAATAAGTAATCATATATATACATTTGTGGTAAGATATTAAAGAAAACAGAGTGTTAAACATAAAATTTAATCTAAAAAAAACTCCCAGTGAAAAAGAGGAAATTTGATTGGAGAGTGATGCACATGGATTTTAAGTTTATGGGTAATATTCTTTATCAAGTCGTGAGGTAGATATATGAGTATTCATTTTATTATTATTCTACCTTTCATAGGCTATATAGATGAATATGCTATATATACACATACATGTATGCATGACATGTATTTATGACACAATCTTTAATTTAAAAGAATTAATGAGAAAGAAAAATAATAAGATGATCCTTTATACATTTTTTTAAATTATTATTATTTTTTAAGATTTTATTTTTATTATTTTTTAAAAATTTATTTTGGCTGCGCAGGGTCTTGGTTGCAGCATGCAGGATCTTTTAGCTGCGGCATGTGGACTCTTAGTTGCAGCATGTGGCCTTCTTAGTTGCGGCATGCATGTGGTATCTAGTTCCCAGACCAGAGATCAAACCGGGCCCCCTGCATTGGGAGCGTGGAGTCTTACCCACTGGACCACCAGGGAAGTCCCGATCCTTTATATATTTAAATGGTATAATCTTCAAGATAAATTAAGTGGATATGTGTATAGGATGCTATGATTAGTATAAATAAAAGGGCAAAATGAGAATAAATACACATTTTGCTTATTTGTGTACTGAACATCTTTAGGAAGTTACACAGGAAACTGATAGCTGGGTTACCACCTGAGGAATTAGGTATTTGAAAGGCACTTATGTGGGAGGGAGAAATTCCACTGAATGCCCTTCTGTAACTTTAAACGCTTGTACCAACCAAATACATTATAATTATTACAATAGCTACAGTTAAAATTTTTAAAATAAATTATAATATCCCACCCAAATTTTCTGGTTAGAATGGGTCCTGTGATACACCTAAATGGGTGGAAAAGAAGATTCTGACTTACAGTCTACTAACAAAGGATGAAGGCATTCTATCCATGGCCTTCTTGCCTAGAGGGCACAGCACAAGGATATACTCCTTTTACCGCCAGAAAGGAAGGAGAATTCGGGAAGGCATGCTGTGATTATTATCTTTACAAATTGCAAATGATAAGCATGAAATAGAAGAATGGGGCTGAATTCAGTTAATGTCAAACCAGAAAATCACACCAAATGTCAAATTTTCCCAGACGCTCTCATTAACAACACTTATGCCAGTCACATACATTGGTTTCTACAGAGATCAGCCAAAATGTCCAACAGTTACTGGCTATAATCTGACTTTCTAACAAAAACTAGCTTATTATATCCATGCAAAGCCCAAGGCTGAGCAACACAGAATAACAGCAGCAGAGAACGAACACTGAGCCAGAGTAAATCCACTTATTTATGACATAGCTTAATCAGTTCGGGGAGGCTCTTATTTGATAGCACCATCCATGATTCTGGAATTTTCCTTCAATTAACAACTGTGCAAAATTTACCAAATGTATCATTTAGTTGTCTAAAATGGACAAAGTCTTCATTTTTATAAAATGATTATTTTGTAATTAACTACTATTTTTTAAAATGCTTTTAGGTAGGACAGAGCCAATTTATTCCTACTTTGCTTGTTCTTCAACTTTCTGTACTGTCATGAGGGTTGTCATTTTAAACTTTCTGAGTTGGTATCTAAAAAGAGGTGCTCATGTTACCAATCTTGATATATTTACAGCATATAATTACACAAGTAGTCAACAAACATTTCTGTGCCTACTACTTTTAAAATAGTCTATCAAGAGATAAAAAGACATAGATAGAAAAGTACTATATAGATTGTTCTTTCCAATAGATTTGTTTGCCTGGAGAGCCCAGCTATACTGTGACTGGTAATGAAAGGTAAGCAAAGGAAAAGTAGATAAATTACTTGTCGTATAAGTGTAGAGCATCTAGGGCTTATTTAGAAATCTGATAGTATTTGGAGCTATCTGAATTCCATAACGCTTAAGGGCAGAAGGAACATTTTCCCTTGATCTTGGGAGCCGAGAATGATTTTTTTTTTTTTTTTTTCCTGTGGTACGCCGGCCTCTCACTGTTGTGGCCTCTCCTGTTGCGGAGCACAGGCTCCGGACACGCAGGCTCAACGGCCATGGCTCACGGGCCCAGCCGCTCTGCGGCATGTGGGATCTTCCCGGACCAGGGCACGAACCCGTGTCCCCTGCATCGGCAGGCGGACTCTCAACCACTGTGCCACCAGGGAAGCCCCCGAGAATGATTTTTATAAGAAGGAGGAGAACCTAAAAGAGGGAAGAGCATGAGCTAGCTAAGATTGGTAGAATGAAGTAAATGAAGTAGGTATTTGGAAAACCAGAAGCTATGCCTTAAATAGCCAGTTACAGGATCTCAGAGAAGTGAAATGAAGTCAGACTAGAGGCCGTGAAAATTACGCTAAGTCATTTACATTGTGTTGTTGTTAATTTGTTCATGGGGAACCATTAAATGTTTTTTTAAAAATGGTTACTTAAATATGAACCACATTTTATTTAATAGAAGAAATATTTGGCCAGAGTAGATTAGTGAACAGATCTTTTTTAAAAAAATTGTGATAAAATACGCAACATAAAATTTACCATCTTAAATTAACCTTTTTAAAGTATCCATTTCAGTGGCATGAGTACATTCACACTGCTGTGCTGCCATTACCACCATCCACCCACAGAACTCTTTCATCTTGCAGAATGGAACTCTGTACCCAATAAATAAAAATTCCGCATTCTCCCCTCCCCAGACCTTTTTTTCTAAATATGAAATAAAATAACAGACACATAAAAGGCAAAACATTTTCCCAAGGGTGTTGAGAAATATATAAGATGTAATGAGTGGGTTTGCTTGCTGTACCCTATTTACATGTTTCTTTCTTATCATTTCTCTCTCTCTCTCTCTCTCTCTCTATATATATATATATATGGGGGGAAGGGAGAGAGAGTGAGAGAGATATTTACACACAAGCATACACTATATATATGTATATAGTGTATGTATGTGATACATATATCACATATTTCTTAGATCTAAGAAATTGAAAAGGCTAAGGAAAGAATATGGCTGAATTGATCAAGAAGGGAATAGATTTCATTAGCAAGATGCCCTAGAGGTTAGCCATCACACGGGCCTTGACCAGTAATACCAACCATTCAACATAAAATATAGTGGTTTTGGACATAAAATAACATTTAGGCAGAACATAAAAGGGTTGTATTGGATAATACAGTAAGAGGGAATAGATCCACTTTTACTATCATCTGGCTGATGTACTGACAGTGCTACAACCTAGGAGAAAAGGATCTAGTTTTCATTTTTAGTCGCATACAGTATACCTCCAGGCCAGAAGCTCTTTCACTGCATCATTGCCAGAGAGGGGCCTTGGATGGCTGGGGAACCAATGAATGTATCCAGTTACTTTGTTTTAACAAGCTTCTGTGGAAACAGGAGCAGACCAGGAAATTTCAAATGAGCCAATAGTCTTCACTGAGCACACACAATGTATTCAGCCAGGTTCTAGGTTTTACAGATCATGGTTAAGTTTTTAGCGTGATGTGTAATCAGGAAGGATAAAGTTTTACATCTTACAGGAATATGTGGTTATATCTAACAACAATATTATGATATTTCCATATCTTGTGGTATTGCCATGGGAAAACACAAATTTGTTTTCATGAGTTTACTGCAAAATCAGCTGTCATATATGCCTTAATTTAAAGATAATTAGCCTTTTTTTTTTTTTTTGGTAATTGGAAACTTGAGGAAGAACATTGTAAGATACCCCAAAGTAAACAAACCCAGTTGGCAGTGTAAATTAGTTTTGATTTACATGAGATTTTATATGCTTAGAGATTTTGGGTTGAAAGAAACTGCACTTTTTGAATTCTAAAAACAATTTTAGTGCATTTTATTTCTTATGTTTGCCTAATATTGACTTTGTTGCTTTTTATTGCTATCATCGACTTCCCCAAGCCTTTAAAAGGTTGCCTTTTCATATATCTTATAGCCATTAGACTTACTAAAAGAAGAATTCAGTTCTACTTGGTAGAAGATATGTTGGTGATCTATAAATTATGTGGCAATAATTTCATTTTGTGACAAATGTAATAATGAAAATCATTCTCACTGGATTGGAAAATCATGGTTTTATTAGACATTATGTGTTCCGGAACCTGAGCATGACATTCCAGTGTGACCACGTAATCCCTAGATTGGAACTGACTTTACAAAGTCTTGACTCAACCATAAAGGAGAATGAGCTGAGTGGAGGAAGGACTGGGCAGGGTGTGAGGAATTCTATCTGCTAACGTTTGGGCGTTGTGGCTGTTAATATCACACGAGCAAGAGAAAAAGAACTCTGGGCTCTCTTCTTTGCTTGTTCATCAAATCATGATTTCCAAGCCAAGTTTCTTACAATAATTTTATATTTTAGTTACATTTTGCTTATTGTCTTTATCAGAAACAGAGACAGATTTATGTAGTAGCCCCAAAGTTTTCAATTAAAGCCTGGCAACACTCCTTATTAAAGAATGTTCATGGCTAATCACTGAATGTAAGGCAATGATTTTATACGTTTTTGTTGTTGTTTCAAAGTATTGGTTTGAGGAGATTATGGTCCTTTTCAGAAAATTGCTAACAAGACAGGCACTTTTTCCAGATAAATCCACATATGTACCTACATTCACAATCATATACAATTTCAAGGGGTTCTTCCATTTCCTGAATTATATCCATGTACCCCTAATTTAGAACATGAAGCCTGAAGCACCAAATCTATGCTTTTCAAGTGACCCTCTACAACTAGAGCATCTCCCGTCTCAATCTCTTCTCTCACTATTTTATAAAATTAAGCTTGTACTCAAGTCAATATGATTTCCTTACTGTCTCCAAAACAAGTCATATTGAACTCTACCTACAATCTAATGCTGCCATCCTCCCTGGCCCTTGGATAACTTTTGTGTTTTCTTCTCCTTTAATCCCAGGTTCTAGAAAATCAAAGTTTAAATTAGTCTTTCCAAGAAAAAAAAAATTCCTGATGTCAGCTCACAGTGCATTCTCCTTTCTCTGTATTTTTAATTTGTGACACGCTGCATATTGATGAATATACGACAGTATCTTAAAGTAGTAATATTTCCCTGGGTGTGTGGTAGAGACCCTCAAGAAAACTATGAACTCCAGTAGCATAGGGTTACACTCCAAACTTGGATCCATTCAGTTAGAAACTCTTCTATGAAGAAAGATGCTGTTAGGATGCTATTGACTTCATTGTGAAGTGTCCTCTTAAGGAGAACCAGCTGTGGCAACATTCTGGTTGTATATTACCCTATCACTTGATTTGTTTCCTTTCATGGTTATCTGAATTTCATAGCTAATTTCCCTCTCCTTTGTTTGCTAGAAGCTTAGAGCCAAATTGGTGGAATTTTAGCAGCAGTATAGGGCTTCATGGCATGTTTTCATTTTGTTTTACCACATTTTACTTTCCTTTTATGAAAATTTCCTCATGGTGTTTATCTTCTGATAATATATTAATATTTTTGAAACAATCTAAATGTCCTTCTTGAAAAAAGTCAGAAAAACACACAATAAATAAAACATATTATTTGCTTCCTCTAATGTGTTATGGAAATGCTTGAAGAGGATGAATGGTTACCAAAGATCAGGTGAGGGTGGGAGGGAGGAAGACATGCATAGATTGGAATATTAGTTTTACTAATTTTAAAAGGAGTAATTTTAATTTACAGGTTATAATAATTTGGATTAAAATAGTAATTTTTCATCTCAGACATTCTTTATTCCTCATTCCTGTTATATTTCTCTCTATAGGACTTACACCTGGCATATCTCTATTTGCTCTTTGTTCATCTGTATCCTTCTGCTGGAATATCAGCTCCATGAAGGTGAGAATTTATTTTGTTCCTCACATATCCCCACAAACTTTAACAGTGCATGGCCCCAATTAAATACTCCATAAATATTGAATGAATGAATAATTTTAAAATCACAACAATATCCTATGGATACAGGGTAGAAATAGTCCCGCTAAACTGGAAATGTATGTCTTTTAGTTCTACGTGTTCCAATAGCAGTTTTGTGGATTTGGCTCAATTACAGTATCTTCCAACTTTATTACCTTCTTTTATTTGTCTCATGATGATTTTGGATTAGATAGACTATAAGATATAATGCCAAGTCCTTTTCTCAAATTCTATTAATAACGATTTTTTAAAGTGTTTATTAATCGATTAGAATCCATGGAAATAAGGCTGTTTCTGAAAATTCCTCATATTATTTTTTATAGTGCTTCTGAAAAGGCCTTTATTTCTCGGTCAAGAATATCTTTTACTTTCCATTTTTTAAAGATTACAAAGTCTCCGACATGCAGGTCTGCAAACCTAAATTGATAAGACAGACCTTAACAGCTTTATTCTGTGACAGTTTTGAATGAGGAATTGTTTTTGATTTGAAAGATATTAACAATGGCTCTAAGTGTAATGAGAATCTCTTAGGTTATGAAGTCAGGTGAAGTAAACATGGATCAATTATTTGATGATTTTTATGAATGAGGACAGCTGTGTTCTAAAGCTAGGATATGAACAATTAACATTTACAATTCCTTTTCATTACTGGTGGACTTTCACCATTTATTTACATTATCTTTACATTTCTTTAGTTCATTTCCCTTGCAGCTGTGTATAATAATGGTCTGATTTGGTTCTGTTTTATACACATTCTTCAAAAATTTCATCATTTTGAGCTCATTTTCAAAGCAGGAAGTAAATGAATTCTTTTCAGGACAAAGACATATGAGGTAGGTGATATTTACTTTAAAAATCCTGCATTTTGTCCATTTGTATCAACACTCTTCCTCATTTACCATGTGCTAGGCTCTAGGGGTCTCTGAAGGTGAACAAGCCCTTACTGAGCTCAATCTAGTGGGAAGAACAGACACACACATGTCAATAGTTCATAGCTAAAGTGGTGAAGTAGCAGTGAGTACAATGAAGAGCAGAGAGGAAACAGTGACAAAAGCCAGCATTTGATGAGGTAAGGGAGTGGGGCAGAAAAAAGAGAATTTGCAAGGTCACAAAGGAGCTTTGGAGCACAAGAGCTCACACTGTGCCAGGTAGAGAATTCTTTTCTATTCCTAGTTGGTTGGGTGTTTTTTATCAAGGCATCTATGAACACACACAGCTAACATCATATTTAATGGTAAAAGACTGAATGCTTTCCCCCTAAGATCAGGCACAAGACAAGATTGTCGGCACTCCCAATACTGTACTGGTGGTAGTGTACATGCAGTAAAATTTTGCTAATTATTGTCAGCATAGTCTCCAAAAATCTCATCCCATTTCAAACTATCATAAGAGTATTAGAGTGCCTCGTTCCTTATCCTATCACAAAACATTTTGACCTCTACAATCTGTGAAAAAATAGTTATATATTGAGGTTTTAATTTGAACTGCTTTAATTATAATTGAGGTCGAACATTTTTTATATGTTATCTATTTCGAATAGTATTTCTGCAAACTGTCCATTTATGTTGTAACCCATTTTTATTTGCTGTTGGTTTTTTGTATTGATTTATGAAGGCTTTTTATATATTAAGAACTTTCAGTCTATATATTTTACATATAAATGTTTTATAAGCATTTTTTGTTTGTAATTAGACCTTGCTCATGATATTTTTTACCATCTTAAATATCTAATTAAACGTATCTGTTTTCTGTGTTTTGTATCTTTTTTAGAAAGGGCTTCCTGTTTTCAAGTTTTAAAAAATAAATCCCCTACTTATTTTTATTTATTTTTTGCGGTAGGCGGGCCTCTCACTGTTGTGGCCTCTCCCGTTGCAGAGCAACAGGCTCTGGACACGCAGGCTCAGCGGTCATGGCTCACGGGCGCAGCCGCTCCACGGCATGTGGGATCTTCCCAGACCGGGGCATGAACCCGTGTCCCCTGCATCGGCAGGCGGACTCTCAACAATTGCGCCACCAGGGAAGCCCCCCTACTTATTTTTATAGTATTCAAATTTTGGCCCATCCAAAATTATGATATAAAGATGGGGATAGGAACCCCCAAATAGTTAACCAGTTACTCCTTCCCTATTTAAAAAATTGTGTATAAATATAACTTATCATGTTAAAATGACATTTTATCATTAGAAAATTACTCTGTGGGTTTTTAAAACATGTGTGTTTGGGTTCTTTGTCACATTCTGTTCCATTGTTCTAGGTAGGAAGAGGGAGTCCACCAGGGGCCCTGATCGTGCCCGCACAATCTTGCAGAGTGTGTTGCAAGGCTTATACATATCCTGAAACAGCTATTTCTGTAGCTATCTACATAGGCAACTGATTAGATCAATAATAACCATCCTATAACTGTTCACTTCCTGGGGCAGGGGCTTGGGGAAACTGGCTTGTTCATTGCTTGCTACAATGTTTATTGTTTGCTCAAAAATGCTGCACCCTTTGCCCTGGATTCCTTTCATTGAATAAAACTGCCTCTGCAGGTGTCATCTGGGCCCAGTGCACAATCCTGGTGGAACTTGGAGGGGCAAGAGTAAGCACTGTAAATATGCTGAATGACAGTAAACTCACCAAGACAAGTGTGATCTTGCAGGTCCTTATTAAGGTGGTCAGTCCCTCTTTTCCAAACTATACTTACTTATTTTACTATATAAAATTAAAGTAAGTTATTGATTCCTATACAATTTAAATTAGTTGAAAATTCCAGAACAAGGCAGACTTTATCTCAGGCTACTACACTAATTTTCACTAATTTATCAGTCCTACTGTAATATAAGCTTATAATATAATCTTTATAATATAATGAAATATGAAAATTCTTCAGAATATTGGTGATTATAAATAATGCCTTGAATTTCCAAAAGGGTATTCTGAAAGCTGACCTCAGATGACTGTAATGTACAAGTCTGGTAAAATACTGGATTTTTAGAAATAACTGTCTTCAATAGTCCCAAAACACTCATCAAAACAAAATTATCTGACACAAACAAAAACAAATTAAGAAGTGCTAAAATGGGGTATAACAAGAGCAAAATCTCTAGGAAGACAACACAATGACCAGGGAGTTACTTGATCAATCAGGAATAATGGAGAATAAAATAAAATAATTAGGAGTAAGAAATTGATAGATATTTCCCTTTAAGATATTAAGTAAGTGGTCCATGAGTTATCTACCTTAATCCCAAAAGGAGGGATATGAAAGAAACTGGGATTCAAGGAATCAGCTGACGGGGTATTGAGTGAGAATTACTATTATTATTATAATTGTAGGTCTATTAAATGGCAGGCTGGAATGGCCTAAGAAAACAGGTTAAATCAAAAGGTGTATGTATACATATACATGTATGTATATGTGAAAATTGCATAACGCCCAAATAGGGAGGCATGCATTTACAACTCCAGGGAAGGTGGAGGCGGGGTGGAACAGGGGCAGGAGAAGTTCATCTGGTGGAAACTGTCTGACTTCAAATGTCTATGAACCAATACTGTCTCTCCAATATTAACATCACTCCCTCACTGGCATCAAAAACGACCACCCCCGACCCCAACCTCAAAGCCATTGGAAGTAAAATCAGTATTCACAGAATTATAGAACCTGAGTCTAGAGTTGTAGTTATCCCACACTGCTTTAGGCAAGAACCCATCTTCAAGGGCTATGTGAGATTCTGAGTGTTGTGTTTTCAAAAGACGCTGAGACTGCTGTTATGAGGAGCAGAGTAAACCACATGGTGAAAAACTGGGGACCATTTTACAGGAGAAAGAGTGAATAGATCTAGTAATATTTCATCTTGAAATGAGATAGTTTTCAGTTAAATATGATATTTGATTTACTGAATTAAAAATATTTGAAAGATTAGTTTATGGCCATTGGATTAAAATTCTCTATCTATACATCATGTTTGTCTAGCAATCCAGATGATTTTGGTAAGACTCTTCCAAGCATAACATTTTACAATTCTAAAAGTTAAGGGTTACAATTAATCTGTGACAAATCACTGAGAATAAAAAGGACTAAGTTTTGGAAAGTAGGTAGATTTGAACAAATGTAAAAACTTTCCTAATAGAATTATAATGCAGATACAGACTCTTGAGATAGGCCATCAGGTTCAAATCTCATCTCCATCAATTACTGTGTGACATTCAGCAAGTTACCCTTTCTGTGCCTCAGTTTGACCATCTATAAACCACTGATAATAGTAGCACTTACGCATGTGTATATTGCAGAATTAAAATATGACTTAAAATGCTGCCAGGCATATGTAAGTGCTATATAAATGTTAGCCTTTATTATTATTAAACTTCTTAGGAAATAGAACAGGTAATTTTATGAATAATCACACTGGTTGGGGACATGTTAGTCAATTTTACTCAACGGGTAGGGGGTCTATGATTCCGTGATTTCTTTCTCTCTTCTTCACAGAGATGAACCTAATGAGAAAAATAGGCATAAAAAAATAATCATGCCTAAGATACTCCTGTGTCTTCTTGTCGTGCCTCTGTCCTATTAGGGGGACAAGGGAGAGTGGTGAAGGTGGTAGTTTTCCCACAGGAGGATTACTGATTTTTATAAATAAATATAAATTTAAAATAAGGCATAAGTACTACTACCCAGAGCACTTTACAGACCGTATTTAAATGAAAGCCACTGGATCAGTGTCATTTCCATTTTGCAGGAGGGTGAGAATGATGCGGAATGACTTCTAGCCCAAGAAGCAGAAGCAGCATCTGGAGAAGAGCATAGGCAATATATCTTCCAGTCACTGCTTTCTAATGCCAACAACTTGCAATGCAACAATGGAACTAAATCACTAGAGAAAGTAAGATGAATTAAAATTCATCTACTTTCCAAAGGAAGCATTCAAAATGCAAAAGCAGGGCTAATGTTTCCTTGTCCCTCTCATAGTTTTTGCTTATGCCCCTCCTACAGCAATTAATCACATCTCCCAATTGATCTCTTGCCTCTGAAAACAGACTGTGTCTTATCATTTTTGTATCGCCAAACTTTTTATCATAGCACCTTGCTTAGGAAGTGAACCGAAATATTTTTTAAATAAATACATAAAGTTACTTGCAAAAGCTGAAAGTACTGGATAGTGTTAAATGAGCAAGTATTTTTGTTAATACCTACTGTGTGCCCTTATTGAAGCTTGATACTAAGATGTTTATTTAAATAATTAAACAATTAAACAACTCTGAGCTTATTGAAAATATGAATTTCTTGTTAATATCTATATTCTCAGGTTCGCTTGACAGTACATACGTAATAATAGGTGCACAAAGGTGTTACTAAATTAATACCCAATCTGATTGATTATTGAAGATTTTTCTGATACAACTACTGATAACAACAATTAAGAAAACAGTTGTTGAAATTTCTTATGGTATTTTAAAATTCATTGTGATGAAAACGTAAGATGTATTATCTTATTTAATCTTTACAGCAAATCTATGAAATTTGCATTATTACCTATAGTGAGTGTCCCTTATATGGACACTCGTCCTTGGATTTAGGCCCATCCAGATAATCCACCCAAGAAAGTTACTTACATCCACAAAGACTCTTTCCAAATAAAGTCACATTCACAGGTTTTGGAGCTTAGGATGTGGACATATCTTTTGGCGGAGTCACCGTTCAACTCACTACAGTGTTGTAACAAATTATCATAAACTTAATGGCTTAAAAGAATATAAATTTATGGTCTTACATCCTAGAGATTGTCATACTGAATAAAGTAAGTCAGACAGAGAAAGAGAAAAATCATATGATATTGCTTATATGCAGAATCTAAAAAGAAATGATACAAATGAACGTACTTACAAAACAGAAACAGACTCACAGACTTAGAGAATGCACTCATGGTTACCGGGGCTGGGCGGAAGGGTGGAGGGAAGGGATGGTTAGGGAGTTTGGGACTGACATGTACACAGTACTATATTTAAAAAGGATAACCAACAAGGACCTACTGTGTAGCACAGGGAACACTGCTCAGTGTTATGCGGCAGCCTGGATGGGAGGGGAGTTTGGGGGAGAATGGATACATGTATATGTATGGCTGAGTCGCTTTGCTGTGCACCTGACACTATCACAACATTGTTAATCGGCTATACTCCAATATAAAATAAAAAGTTAAAAGGTAAATAAATAAATGTATGGTCTTACAGTTCTATATGTCAGAAGTCTGACACTAGTCTCACTGGGTTAAAGTCAAGAAGTCGGCCCGACTGTGTTCCTTTCTGGATGGAGACTCTAGAAATGAAACTGTTTACTTGTCATTTCCAGCTTCTTGAAGCTGTCCCCATTTCTTGGATCATGCTTGCCTTTCTCTATCTTTAAAAGCCAGCAACACTGCATCTCTCCCACCTTTCTTCTGTCTTTATTTCTGTCTCTGACTGCAGTTAGGGGAGGTTTTCTCACTTTTAAGGACTCATGATCAGATTGGACCCACCTGTGTAATCTGGGATAATCTTCACATCTCAACGAATTTAAACCACATCCACAAAATCCCTTTTGCCACGTAAGGTAACATATTCAGAGGTCTTGGAGATTAGGACATGGACATATTTAGGGGGCTATTATTCTGCCTACCACACAATGCCTAAAACCTGGTGTTGCTTTAGAATCATGCTTGAAGACATTTGAAGATCATTGATGCCTCACAGGAGCTGAGGATTGTGTGCTTATCAATGGAAGCCAGCAGACAAACCCTGGACAACCAGAAACCTGTCCTATTAAGGCTGTGGTCCCTGCTCTACTGCTCAGCTCTGCTCACTGCTGTTACTACCAGGTCATGCCCAATGAAACCTGAACATTCTGAAGAGATTTGATTGTTATTAAACTCCTGTTCAGACCAGACCATAGTCATTCCTTAAGGTGCCATGATGGTAGACAATTCTTCCACAGGACCATCATCCATAACAAACTGGCTCTGTACCATTGGTATTATAGTTCTTTAACATAAGTACTTACCTACAGGTCAAGATGGCCACCCGGTGGCTGGATTGAGACAGATTCCTGGTGTCCCCTGACTCATACCCTAAACCACCAACCCCCCTTCAACTGTGGTTTGTTGTCAGGGCAGAATAACAGGTCCTATTTTTTTCTGCCTTTGGTGAAGTTCATCCTGCTCTCACTGAACAGGTTTTCAAAACTGGAATTATTTTAGGTCTTATGAAACCAATTTCCTTTCAAAAATTTATTTTAATCAATTTATCCAGAATTGGTTTCTGTTGCATGAAACTTAGAAAGCTGAATGATACAGAAACTTTTTCAGTCTGTTCAATATGCTAGACTTTATTGTAGAGAAAGGCTTAGTCTTTCAATGGGATGTTAATTTTCTCAGACACTTCCATTTTGCCTCCATATGTTGAAATATTTTAATTATAATATTGTTGTTTTCCATCAAGTTGCATGACCTAATATGTCATTTCTCTTTGAGGTCTAGTTAGTAACTGGCCTAATTGGACCAAAAAAAAAAAAAAAAAAAAGATAGATTTAGTATAAAGAATGTCAATAAAATAGATTGGCTACAGGGCTTCCCTGGTGGCACAGTGGTTGAGAGTCCGCCTGCCGATGCGGGGGATGCGGGTTCGTGCCCCGGTCCGGGAAGATCCCACATGCCGCGGAGCGGCTGGGCCCGTGAGCCATGGCCGCTGAGCCTGCGCGTCCGGAGCCTGTGCTCCGCAATGGGAGAGGCCACAGCAGTGAGAGGCCCGCGTACAGCAAAAAAAAAAAAAAAAAAAAAAAAAAAAAGATTGCCTACAGCTATTGATAAGAGATACATCACTTTCTATTAAAATGACCTCCTCCAATTTGATTAACCTTTCTGGGTATCAGTTTCTACATTTTTTTTTATTGTGACAAGCAAGGGAAATGAAATCAAAATATTATATGTGAAAACATGCCTCTCATTTACTAGGTGCTTGATAGATGCCTCATTGCTGACATGATAGATTTTGATAAAAATTATTTTCTATGATTATTTATAATTTTCAATAGTAAATTTGAAAAAAATATTTTGAAAGATATCAAAATCTTGTAGAAAAACTGACCATCTCGTCTAGAATGTTTACTGTATGTAGTTGGGATGTCATGAAGGACAAGCATAAACGTCACAGTATTCTAAGATCCAAGTCTTAGAATGGATCCATAAAGATTGAGTACATAAAAATGACTCTTCTACTCTTTAAAAATATTTGTTTTGGAAAAAAAGAACTAGGAGCTATTGGCATGCCCAGTGAAACAAAAGAACTCAGTGCTTAATTTATTACTACTTAATTTATTACTACTTATTACTATTACTACTGCTTGTCTTAATCCATAGAGAACATCTCTTGCATTGACCTGGAAGCTGCCCCTGACAGAGCCAAACATGTGATGCAGATCTTAAACATTTGTAATTATTAATTCCAGATTTCTGCTTTGAGGCTTGTATCACTCAGGGTCCAAACAGGAATATAGAAAACTCTCTAAGAATTTAAACCAGAAGGGATTTGGTTACACAAGTGATGAGATGGGTGAAAAGTCAAATAGAGTATAGGAAAGCAACCCAGAGGTTAGCAATAGCAGGAAACTACTAAAAACCTAGGCTGCAGAGTCAAAGGGAGGATGTGTTATGAAATTCTAGGGACTGAAGTCACTAAAAGAAGCTAGAAACACATCAGTCTTGTCTGGTGTGAACTAGAGAAATAGACAAATCCATGGCTGGAGACACCACCCAAAGCAGATAAAGAGGAGGGAGAGGAAGAGGGAATGGGGGAGGGGGAGGGGGAGGGAAAGATCATCCAAGACAGAGAAAAAGAAAATTACCTTGACTTCTTTTTCCTATCCTTCAATCTCCCATAAGACTCTTGTATTGGCTGCACCCAATCAAAAGTCAGCTGGATACTGCAGGGATCAGCCATTGTGAAAAAGAACAGGGGAGGCATGAAAAAAAATGTATCTGAATACTAATAGGCCCAGAACTGGCTCTCAGCCCAGAGAAGTTTTATCAATTCTCAGAATGTATCTAGTTCTTACAAAGCATCCACTACAGTGGAAAAGGAAGTAAAAATATCATGGGTATTCCTGAAAGTTCAATAAGCATAACATCTTACTCTAACCCTCTGTATCAACTCCATCATGAAATCCTATTGATTTTACTTTATTCTCCATGGTTGCCTTCTTAAATCTTTCTCTTGAATTACTGCACTAGCTTCCTAAGTAGGCTCCCCATATTTTACACTGCGAAAACTTTGATGGGTTTCATCAGACAAAAATTCTTTTCAAATTACAGATGAAATTATGCCACTTTTCACTCATCATTTAACTCATCAATGCCTTCTTGTTGCTCCTGGAATAAAGATCCATATCTGTAACTTGACCGACAAGGCCCTATGTAGCCTGGCCTCTTTCTGCCTCTTCAGGTTCACTTTTTTTATAAGGCTTTTTTTAAAAAAAGTATTTATTTACTTATTTGGTTGCACCAGGTCTTAGTTGTGGAAAGTGGGTTCCTTAATTGTGGCACATGGGCTCCTTAGTTTTGGCATGCAAACTCTCAGCTGCAGCATGCATGTGGGATCTAGTTCCCTGACCTGGGATTGAACCCGGGCCCCCTTCATTGGGAGTGTGGAGTCCTATCCACTGCAAAACCAGGACAGTCCCCAGGTTCACTTTTGATTGCTCTGCTTCTCATACTCTGTTTCAACCATTCTGGCGTTTTTATAGTTTAAAATAGTGTACCGAGGAGCTTCAAGATGGCAGAAGAGTAAGACACAGAGATCACCTTCCTCTCCACAAATACATCAGAAATACATCTACATGTGGAACAACTCCTACAGAACACCTACTAACGCTGGCAGAAGACCCTCCCAAAAGGGAAGAAACTCCCCACGTACCTGGGTAGGGCAAAAGAAAAAAGAAAACACAGAGACAAAAGAATAGGGATGGGACCTGCACCAGTGGGAGGGAGCCGTGAAGGAGGAAAGGTTTCCACAAACTAGAAGCCCCTTCGCGGGCAGAGACTGCAGGTGGCGGAGCGGGGGAGCTTCGGAGCCGCGGAGGAGAGCGCAGCCACAGGGGTGCGGAGGGCAAAGCAGAGAGGTTCCCTCACAGAGGATCGGTGCCGACTGGCACTCACCAGCCCGAGAGGCTTGTCTGCTCACCCTCCAGGGCGGGCGGGGCTGGGAGCTGAGGCTCAGGCTTCGGTCGGAGCGCAGGGAGAGGACTGGCGTTGGCTGCGTGAACACAGCCCGAAGCAGGCCAGTGCACCACAGCTAGCCGGGAGGGAGGCCGGGAAAAGCTCTGGAACTGCTTAAGAGGCAAGAGGCTTTTTCTTCCCTCTTTGTTTCAGGGTGCGGGAGGAGAGAGGATTAAGAGCGCTAAGTAAAGGAGCTCCAGAGACGGGCACGAGCTGCGGCTATCAGTGTGGACCCCAGAGACAGGCATGAGACGCTAAGGGTGCTGCTGCTGCCACCAAGAAGCCTGTGTGCACACACAGGTCACTATCCACACCTCCCCTCCAGGGAGCCTGTGCAGCCCGCCACTGCCAGGGTCCCGTAATCCAGGGACAACCTCCCCAGGAGAACGCACGGCACGCCTCAGGCTGGTGCAATGTCACGCCAGCCTCTGCCACCGCAGGCTCGCCCTGCATCCGTACCCCTCCCTCCCCCTGGCCTGAGTGAGCCAGAGCCCCCGAATCAACTGCTCCTTTAGCCCCGTCATGTCTGCCGTCCTGTCTGACCGAAGAACAGATGCCCTCAGGCGACCTACACGCAGAGGTAGGAACAAATCCAAAGCTGAACCCCAGGAGCTGTACAAACAAAGAAGAAAAAGGGAAATCTCTCCCAGCAGCCTCAGGAGCAGAGGATTAAATCTCCACAATCAATGAGATGTACCCTGCATCTGTGGAATACCTGAATAGACAATGAATCATCCCAAGTTGAGGAGGTGGACTTCGGGAACAACGATATATATATATTTTTCCCTTTTTCTTTTTTTGTGACTGTATGTGTATGCTTCTCTGTGTGATTTTGTCTGTTTAGCTTTGCTTTTACCATTTGTCTTAGGGTTCTGCCTCTCCCTTTTTTTTTTCTTTTTTGGATACTTTTTAGCACTCATTATCATTGGTGGATTTGTTTTTTGGTTTGCTTGCTCTTTCTTCCTTTCTTTCTTTTTTTTATTACTTAAAATTTTTTTTAATAATTATTTTTTATTTTAATAACTTTTCATTTTATTTTATTTTATCTTCTTCTTTCTTTCTTTTTTTTTCTCCCTTTTATTCTGAGCCGTGTGGAGGACAGGCTCTTGGTACTCCAGACAGGCGTCAGGGCTGTGCCTCTGAGGTGGGAGAGCCAAGTTCAGGACATTGGTCCACAAGAGACCTCCCAGCTCCACATAATATCAAACAGCGAAAAACTCCCAGAGATCTCCATCTCAAAGCCAAGACCCAGCTCTACTCAATAACCAGCAAGCTACAGTGCTGAACACCATATGCCAAACAACTAGCAAGACAGGAACACAACCCCACCCATTAGCAGAGAGGTTGCCTAAAATCATAAGAAGGTCACAGACACCCCAAAACACACCACAAGACGTGGACCTGCCCACCAGAAAGACAAGATCCAGCCTCATCCACCAGAGCACAGGCACTAGTCCCCTCCACCAGGAAGCCTAAACAACCCACTGAACCAACCTTAGCCACTGGGGACAGACACCAAAAACAACGGGAACTACGAACCTGCAGCCTGCAAAAAGGAGACACCAAATACAGTAAGATAAGCAAAATGAGAAGACAGAAAAACACACAGCAGATGAAGGAGCAAGATAAAAACCCACCAGACCTAACAAATGAAGAGGAAATAGGCAGTCTACCTGAAAAAGAATTCAGAATAATGATAGTAAAGATGATCCAAAACCTTGGAAACAGAATGGAGAAAATACAAGAAACGTTTAACAAGGACCTAGAAGAACTAAAGAGCAAACAAACGGTGATGAACAACACAATAAATGAAATTAAAAATTCTCTAGAAGGGATCAACAGCAGAATAACTGAGGCAGAAGAACGTATAAGTGACCTGGAAGATAAAATAGGGGAAATAACTACTGCAGAACAGAATAAAGAAAAAAGAATGAAAAGAATTGAGGACAGTCTCAGAGATGTCTGGGATAAAATTAAATGCCCCAACATTCGAATTATAGGGTTCCCAGAAGAAGAAGAGAAAAAGAAAGGGACTGGGAAAATATTTGAAGAGATTAAAGTTGAAAACTTCCCTAATATGGGAAAAGAAATACTCAATCAAGCCCATGAAGTGCAGAGAGTCCCAAACAGGATAAATACAAGGATAAACATGCCAAGACACATATTAAACAAACTATCAAAAATTAAAGACAAAGAAAAAATATTAAAAGCAGCAAGGGAAAAACGACAAACAGCACACAAGGGATTCCCCATGAGGTTAACAGCAAGAGACAAAGAAGGACACAACATACTGATCAAGGGATCAATCCAAGGAGAAGATATAACAATTTAAAATAATTATGCACCCAACACAGGAGCACCTCAATACATAAGGCAAATACTAACAGCCATAAAAGGGGAAATCGACAGTAACACAATCATAGTAGGGGATTTTAACACCCCACTTTCGCCAATGGACAGATCATCCAAAATGAAAATAAATTAGGAAACACAGCCTTTAAATGATACATTACACAAGATGGACTTAGTTGATATTTATAGGACATTCCATCCCACAACAACAGAATACACTTTCTTCTCAGGTGCTCATCGACCATTCTCCAGGATACATCATATCTTGGGTCACAAATCAAGCCTTGGTAAATTTAAGAAAATTGAAATCGTGTCAAGTATCTTTTCCGACCACAATGCTATGAAACTAGATATCAATTACAGGAAAAAATCTGTAAAAAGTACAAACACATGGAGGCTAAACAATACACTACTTAGTAACCAAGAAATCACTGAAGAAATCAAAGAGGAGATCAAAAAATACCTAAAAACAAATGACAATGAAAACACAACGACCCAAAACCTATGGGATGCAGCAAAAGCAGTTCTAAGAGGGAAGTTTACAGCACTACAATCCTACCTTAAGAAACAAGAAACATCTTAAATAAACAAACTAACCTTACAGCTAAAGCAATTAGAGAAAGAAGAACAAAAAACCCCCAAAGTTAGCAGAAGGAAGCAATCATAAAGATCAGATCAGAAATAAATGAAAAAGAAATGAAGGAAACGATAGCAAAGATCAATAAAACTAAAAGCTGGTTCTTACAGAAGATAAACAAAATTGATAAACCATTAGCCATACTCATCAAGAAAAAAAGAAGACTCAAATCAATAGAATTAGAAATGAAAAAGGAGAAGTAACAATGGACTCTGCAGAAATACAAAGGATCATAAGACATTACTACAAGCAACTATATGCCAATAAAATGGACAACCTGGAAGAAGTGGACAAATTCTTAGAAATGCACAACCTTCTGAGACTGAACCAGGAAGAAATAGAAAATATGAACAGACTAATCACAAGCACTGAAATGGAAACTGTGATTAATAATCTTCCAACAAACAAAAGTCCAGGACCAGATGGCTTCACAGGTGATTTCTATCAAACATTTACAGAAGAGCTAACACATCCTTCTTAAACTCTTCTAAAATAGAGCAGAGGGAAGGACACTCCCAACCTCATTCAATGAGGCCACCATCACCCTGATACCAAAACCAGACAAGGATGTCACAAAGAAAGAGAACTACAGGCCAATATCACTGATGAGCATAGATGCAAAAATCCTCAACAAAATAATAGCAAAGAGAATCCAACAGCACATTAAAAGGATCATACACCATGATCAAGTGAGGTTTACCCCACGAATGCAAGGATTCTTCAATATATGCAAATCAATCAATGTGATACACCATATTAACAAATTGAAGGAGAAAAACCATATGATCATCTCAATAGATGCAGAGGAAGCTTTCAACAAAATTCAACACCCATTTTTTATTAAAAACCCTCCAGAAAGTAGGCATACAGGGAACTTACCTCAACATAATAAAGGCCATATTGACAAACCCACAGCCAACATCGTTCTCAATGGCAAGAAACTGAAACCATTTCCACTAAGACCAGGAACAAGACAAGGTTGCCCACTCTCACCACTATTATTCAACATAGTTTTGGAAGTTTTAGACATAGCAATCACAGAAGAAAAAGAAATAAAAGGAATCCAAATTGGAAAAGAAGAAGTAAAGCTGTCACTCTTTGCAGATGACATGATACTATACAGAGAGAATCCTAAAGATGCTACCAGAAAACTACTAGAGCTAATCAATGAATTTGGTAAAGTAGCAGGATACAAAATTAATGCACAGAAATCTCTTGCATTCCTATAGACTAATGATGAAAAATCTGAAAGTGAAATTAAGAAAACACTCCCATTTACCACTGCAACAAAAAGAATAACATATCTAGGAATAAACCTACCTAAGGAGACAAAAGACCTGTATGCAGAAAATTATGACACTGATGAAAGAAATTAAAGATGACACAAACAGATGGAGATATATACCATGTTCTTGGATTGGAAGAATAAACATGTGAAAATGACTATGCTACCCAAAGCAATCTACAGATTCAATGCAATCCCTATCAAACTACCACTGGCATTTTTCACAGAACCAGAACAAAAAATTTCACAGTTTGTATGGAAACACCAAAGACCCCGAATAGCCAAAGCAATCTTGAGAAACAAAAACGGAGCTGGAAGAATCAGGCTCCCTGACTTCAGACTATACTACAAAGCTATAGTAATCAAGACAGTATAGTACTGGCACAAAAACAGAAATATAGATCAATGGAACAGGATAGAAAGCCCAGAGATAAACCCGTGCACATATGGTCACCTTATTTTTGATAAAGGAGGCCAGAATATACAATGGAGAAAAGACAGCTCTTCAATAACTGGTGCTGGGAAAACTGGACAGCTACAGGTAAAAGAATGAAATTAGAACCCTCCCTAATGCCATACACAAAAATAAACTCAAAATGGATTAAAGACCTAAATGTAAGGCCAGACACTATCAAACTCTTAGGGAAAACATAGGCAGAACACTCTATGACATAAATCACAGCAAGATCCTTTTTGACCCACCTCCTAGAGAAATGGAAATAAAAACAAAAATAAAGAAATGGGACCTAATGAAACTTAAAAGCTTATGCACAGCAAAGGAAACCATAAACAGACGATAAGACAACCCTCAGAATGGGAGAAAATATTTGCAAATGAAGCAACTGACAAAGGATTAATCTCCAAAATTTACAAGCAGCTCATGCAGCTCAATATCAAAAAAACAAACAACCCAATCCAAAAATGGGCAGAAAACCTAAATAAACATTTCTGCAAAGAAGAGATACAGATTGCCCACAGACACGTGAAAGAATGCTCAACGTCATTAATCATTAGAGAAATGCAAATCAAAACTACAATGAGGGACTTCCCTGGTGGTGCAGTGGTTGAGAGTCCGCCTGCCAATGCAGGGGACACAGGTTCGTGCCCCAGTCCGGGAAGATCCCACATGCCGCGGAGGGGCTGGGCCTGTGAGCCATGGCCGCTGAGCCTGCGCGTCCAGAGCCTGTGCTCCGCAACGGGAGAGGCCGCAACAGTGAGAGGCCTGCGTACCGCAAAAAAAAAAAAACAAAAAAAACTACAATGAGATATCATGTCACACCAGTCAGAATGGGCATCATCAAAAAACCTACAAACAATAAATGCTGGAGAGGGTGTGGAGAAAAGGGAACCCTCTTGCACTGTTGGTGGGAATGTAAATTGATACAGCCACTCTGGAGAACAGTATGGAGGTTCCTTAAAAAACTAAAAATAGAACTACCATAGGACCCAGCAATCCCACTACTGGGTATATACCCTGAGAAAATCATAATTCAAAAAGAGTCATGTACCACAATGTTCACTGCAGCTGTATTTACAATAGCCGGGAGATGGAAGCAACCTAAGTGTCCATCTACAGATGAATGGATAAAGAAGATGTGGCACATATATACAATGGACTATTACTCAGTCATAAAAGAAACGAAATTGAGTTATTTGTAGTGAGGTGGATGGACCTAGAGTCTGTCATACAGAGTGAAATAAGTCAGAAAGAGAAAAACAAAAACTGTATGCTAACACATATATACGGAATCTAAAATACAACAAAAAAAAATGGTCATGAAGAACCTAGGGGCAAGACAGGAATAAAGATGCAGACCTACTAGAGAATGGACTTGAGGATACGTTGAGGGGGAAGGGTAAGCTGGGACAAAGGGAGAGAGTGGCATGGACATATATACACTACCAAACGTAAAATAGATAGCTAGTGGGAAGCGGCCTCATAGCACAGGGAGATCAGCTCGGTGCTTTGTGACCACCTAGAGGGGTGGGATAAGGAGGGTGGGTGGGAGGGAGATGCAAGAGGGAAGATATATGGGGATATATGTATATGTGTAACTGATTCACTTTGTTATAAAGCAGAAACTAACAGACCATTGTAAAGCAGTTATACTCCAATAAAGATGTTAAAGAAACAAATAAATAAAAATAGTGTACCATTCTACTTTTCATTAGATGATCATCACATATGATATTCCCTCTGCTTGGAATTCCATTTCCCAGATTAACTTTTTTTTGTGTGTGTGATCAGCACTTTCTGACTCCTAGTTATATCTTTTTAAAGCATCTGTACCTTTCCTCATAGTTAGTTTCTATATACTTTAATTACATGTTTGCAGTGGAGGTAGTGTTTCATGATGCCTATTCTACCCAAGAGAGGTCCAGGAAATTTCTCTTTCACAATACCGGTGTTCTTCTCTGGGTTTCCCTTCCTGTGCAATCCTCTGTCAAAGTTCATCTCACTGAATTCACTTTGAGGCGTTCCAACTGTCTCCTGCCAGGATCATGACTGGCACACAACTTTTGTAGTTTTTCAGGGCAGTAAAGCAAGTTCTTTTTTGATGTGGGCCCTAAGTCCTAGAGTATGACTCAAGGGAACAGAATAGAAGGTTTAGATCTATATATCCATGTGTATACACTTAACTGATTTTTGACAAAAGTGCCTAAGCAATTCAGTGGGGGAAAGGATAGTCTTTTCCATAAAAGGTGCTGAAAAGTTAAACACCCATATGCAAGAAAAAGAAAATCAAATTACACCTTTATCTCTCATCTTAGACTTAGCAAAAATTCACTTGAAATAGATGTTCATGTAAATGTAAAAGCTAAATGTAAAAGCTAAAACAACTTCTAGAGGAAAACAGGAAAAATCTTGGTCACCTTAAGTTGCACAAAGATTTCTGAATCATGACACAAAATATATAAACTATAAAAGGAAAGTTAACAAATTGGACTTTACCAAAATTAAAATCAGGGGCTTCCCTGGTGGCCCAGTGGCTAAGAATCCGCCTGCCAATGCAGGGGACACGGGTTCGAGCCCTGGTCCAGGAAGTTCCCACATGCCACGGAGCAACTAAGCCCGTGCACCACAACTACTGAGCCTGCGCTCTAGAGCCCGCAAGCCACAACTACTGAGCCCGTGTGCCACAACTACTGAGCCTGTGTGCCTAGAGCCCGTGCTCCACAACAAGAGAAGCCACTGCAGTGTGAAGCCTGTGCACTACAACAAAGAGTAGCCCCTGCTCGCCGCAACTAGAGAAAGCCCACGCACAGCAACAAAGGCCCAGTGCAGCCAAAAATAAATAAATAAAATAAATTTATATTAAAAAAATTAAAATCATTTGCTCTTCAAAATACACTCAAGAAAATGAAAATGCACACCATAAACTGAGAGAAAATATTTGCAAAACTAATATCTGAAAGCACTTATATCTGGAATATGTAACTTTAAACTCAATAATAAGTAGACATACAGCCCAATTGAAAAATGGGCTAAGGATTTGAATAGACACTTCTCCTATATATATGGATATAGGATATACCCTATATAGGATATACGGATATAAATATATGAATAGCAAATAGTCACATAAAAATATATTCAACACAATTAATCATTAGGGAAATACAAATTAATTCCATAATGAGAGTCTACCATACACAAAATAAAATAGCTAAAATTTAAAAGATCGACAAATACTAAGTCTTGGAGAATATGTAGAGCAACTTAAACTCTCATATTCTACTGGTGAGGATATAAAATGGTGCTACCACTTTAGAAATAGTTTCACAGTTTCATAAAATGTTAAATATACATTTACCATACTACCCAAACACTGTTCTAGGTATTTACACAAGATAATTGAAAGCATATGTCCATAAAAGTCCTGCACTCAAATGCTCATGACAACTTTATTTTTAATACCTCAGATTTGGAAATAATTTAAATGTCCATCAAAAGATAAATGACTTGAAAATTGTGGTTTACCATACAATAGAATACTATTCAGCAATAAAATAGAATCAACCATTGATACATGCAATGACATGCCTGAATCACAAAATAAATACACTGAAGGAAGTAAGACCTAAAAGACAAGACGGTATATTATATGATTATATATATAAAATATTCTATGAAATGGAAATCAATCGATAGTAGCAGAAAACAGATCAGTGACAACACTAAATGTGATTAGAGAAGTTTGTGAAGATGGAGGAAGGGATTAAAAAGAACAAGGAAATTTTAGCAGGTGATGGATATATTCATTAACTTGATTGTGATGATGGTTTCATCTGTGTATCTATTTGCCCAAATCCATCAAATTTTACACTTGAAATATGTACAGTTTATTGTATGCCAATTAAATCTCAGTAAAGCTGTTAAATAAAGTATATTCCAATCCAGTGTTTCACTCTTAAAAATTAAAATAGTTTGAAGATCATTTTCTACCAATACATAGAAACATGCTTTTTTTCTTAAACCATTGCTTTATAATCCATTAGATGGATATATCATAATTTATATAAATAATTTCCATTGATATACACGGGAATCTTTTCCAGTGTTTTGGTATGAATAACATTCTGGTAATGAACAAACTTGTATATAAATTATTTAACATGCATACAAGAATATCCTAGGACAAACCCACAGAAATGGGTTTATGACATCGAAAGATGTATATATATATATATATCTTCTTCTAATTGACCTCCATAAGACTTAGACCAATTTATTCTGCCATAGTTTTTTATTTTTCCAATAATCCCATTATACCTTAATTTCTCTTTTTCATACCTGAAGCCCTCCCCACACTTCTGAAAATATATCCCTTTCATAAATTTGTCTTTCTAATTCTGTGAATAAAATATCTCACAAACTCCACTGGTCTCGCTTTAAGACACTTCATTAAGACACTGTGACTCTTGTAATAGATTCTTAATTGGTCACTCTGGTACCTCTTTTTCCTGTTTTTCTGTCTTTCACACAGTCACCACCTATCTCAAATCATAAAATAGTCACATCAGTGCTCTGATGAATTCATGGGCTTCCCCCACTAACCACAGAACCCATCTATAAACATGTACAGCTTTATACAATCTAGAGCCAGCTAGCTTTTCACATTTCTTCCTCCAACAAGATTCCCACTACCCACACATTTTGCTCTTAACCTGCACTGAAATTGTTGTGTCTGCCAAACATATCACTATGTCACACAGTTCTATCTTTGAACATGTATTTCTCTCCATGAAGATGTCTCCCCTTTCCTTTCTCTGACTAGGAAATTCCTACTCTTCCTTTAAGAACCAATTAATTGTGGCTTAAGTGATATTCAACTAGTCTCCTTGTTGTTGCCCTTCACACTCTTTCTTTAAAAAAATAATCTCATACACACACACACACACACACACACACACACACAAGAGTAATGCATCAACTCTGAAAAAGGAAGTCTTGGAGGCAATCCTCTTCTGAAAGATTCATAACGCTAAACTGAGAAATAACAATTTTTGATCAATAAAACCTTTGTTCACTGCATTAGCAAAACCACCTCAATCTTCCAAAACAGAGCTGTCAGAAAACCAGTGGAATAGTGAGGGAGCACAGACAGTGGCAACAGGAAGCTTACTAGTTGACTTGCACACTGGGGGTTGTGATTTTGCACTTGCTAAGTTATATTTAAAGTGTTGGAAAATGGAGAATTAAGAGATAAAATTTATGCCTGTTTACTTGCAATCTATGTATACTTATTAAACTCTGAAAATAGGGCCTTCTGTCCAACTACAATTCTGGGAAGTTGTTTTTATCACTATTTAAGAACTGCTTTGGACAAGTACTGGGCCTTGATATGTCTCTGTTCTTTGAGCAGTAAGAAGAAAAAAATTACCAATATTCTTATTAAGGGAAAAGAAACTATAGAGCGAAGTAAACAAAAATCATAATTGACATTCAGAAGTAAAAGGTGCCACTCAGACTTTTTATTTACTGTGGGCATAAGAATACATTTCAGAAAGTTACTTTATATAGTTTTATTAGGATGGAATAAGGCACACATATTTAAAAAAAAGAAAACATCTCAAGATAAAAAGAAAACAAATTGAACTCCTTCAAAGAAATTAAAACTTTATAGTGGAATTGAAACCTGCGTTGTCGGCAGTAAAGAGGAGAACTGACACAGAAAAATAACAAAAACATGAAAACCCATTACAGGTAAAAAAAAAAAAACAAAAAACACACACACAAAACAACAACAACAAAAACCCCCAAAAAACCAACCTGAAGAAAAAATCAGAGATTAAAAAAACAAAACAAAATATATTCAGAAGAAAATTTTCTGTAGATGAAAAATATTTGGCTTTCCAAATAAGTAGAATCTAAGTGCCAAAACTAATTAAGAAGATTACAGCTAGACAAATCCTAGCAAACATTTGAATGGCAAAGATACAAGGAAAAAATATTAGGACAAAGTTTTGAGAGAGAAGAACTGAGAACCCTCCCAATTTTATATCCAGTTACATGTTTGTTCATATGCAATAAAACAATTTTAATTATCAGGTAACCCATAACAAAAAAATAAATTAAAAATATGCATTCTAATTTCATTATCACTTACACTATTCTAAATATTTTGGCTGTCTCAATTTTTTAAAAAATGGTTTTTACCCTAAAAAAGGAGTTATCATTACCAGAAAGAAATAAGAAAAGTATTATTTTTGAATACATTTTGTCTATAAAACCATTAAACTAAATAGAATTAACAAGAATTCTTAGAATTAAAAAAATTCTGTGAAGTGGGCAACTCTAAAAAAATTAAAATTCTAGTGTCCTATATATCTTGTTTACTGAATTTATGCATCACATTTTCTATATCACAACAAAAAACAAAAGCTAGGAATTATTCTATAAAAATGGACTCTAACTATATAAAATGAGAGAAAGAAGGAAGGAAGGACGGAAGGAAAGAAGAGAGGGAGAGAGGGAGGAAGGAAGCAGACATAAGAAATGAATGGAGAGACAAATTTTGTTTCTAAATGGTACAACTGTCATATAAATAGTTGAAAGATGTCAGAGTAAAGATGTAAAGAGTTTTGAGTAAAAAAAACCCAAACATAGTAAACTAGGAAATATGTAATTTAAAAATGATTTCAGGAAGAGGAACAACTCCCCAAACACTAAAGCAATAGAAAAAAGTCTGAAGGAAAACACTGTCCGAGCAGCAGATTTGCCTAAAAATGAAATTTTATATGTATATAATATTATATATTCTTAATAGATCAAGAGTCCTAAAAAATTAATAGGGGAAACATTAGCACTCTACCAATTAGAGAACACAGAGGAAATATTCACAGGAGAAAAATAAATGGCCAACTGAAGTATAAAAGAAAATGTTCTACCTGTCTAGCTGTTACCAATATTACTCTCATAATATCCTCTTGTGTATATACACTAGTGTAAACATCCCTTAAGATTGTTTGACAACATATTAAGATTTTTGAAATTTCATACCCTGTGACCCATTAATGCTAGCTTCAAGAGAATTTCCTGTGGTAACAATTTAGAATTGACCAAAGCAAGTTGCCAGTGAGAGTCTCCAGCAGCTCAGAAGTCAGGAAGAGAATGAGATTAGAATGCTTACTTCCCCAATTCTCTCCTTGCCACAGTGCCACCAGTTAGCTGATTTCATCCACTTAACGACACAATCTTTATTGAGCTGACTTCTCCAGATTCAGGTAACACCACTATGCTTGCCGACTGCAGTCTTAAGGCTCCCTTAGTCCTAAGTCTACCTGCATTTGTTTGTTGGTTTCCCTTAACTCTGCTTCTACTTTTGTAAACATCTTCATTAAGCTTTCCCCAACAATACTGCTTGAACATGCTGTTTCCTGCTGGTCTCTTGTCTGGTACACCCATAAAATCTCATATATTCCATATCATTTAAAAATCAGATCTCGCAAGAAAGGATATTTCTTTTCACAGTATAGCCACTGGGTAGCTCCTAAGTAGTGAAGCTCCTAATTCTCTCATACTTTTACTGCTCTTTTTGCGGTATCATTACTACCTAGCCCACTGTAGGCAAAACAGTGAGGGGGCTCTCATCCATTTTATCCAACCTTTATGCCAACCTGAGAAGACATACTCAAAATGTCATTTTTATATGTTGTCTATAAATTAAAAGCAGGTGTGCAGTCCTGTGGTAGAACTACAGGATGGAACTGTAGTTAAACTGATTCC
This sequence comes from Delphinapterus leucas, assembly GCF_059928025.1. Classification (NCBI taxonomy): domain Eukaryota; kingdom Metazoa; phylum Chordata; class Mammalia; order Artiodactyla; family Monodontidae; genus Delphinapterus; species Delphinapterus leucas. The sequence continues at coordinate 118,685,829 of NC_143132.1, forward strand.
CCAGTGTTTGTGCAGCTACACTGAAGAAGATAAATGAACTCATTGTGTTTTTCATTCATGTTTTAGGTGACATTTCCTCTGCTTCTATCAGCTTTGCTGAGTATTCACAGGTTTTATTCATAATCTTCATAATGTGTTATTTTCATTTTAAGTTAACTAGTAGTGATATCCAATTTTTATTCAATATGATGAATTTATTTAAAACTTCAGGAAAAGAACTTTTTAGGTATTAGCTAATACTGGTCAGATTTTATCAAGATTCATTTGTCCAGTGCACCTAACCTATAACTCCATAATTCTACTCCTCCATATCTACTTAAGATAAATGAGTATATATGTTCACTAAAAGGCATGTACAAAAATGTCCCTAGTGACTTTATTATAATAGGCAAACACTTTAATCAACTTAAGTAATCATCAAGAGCAAAATAGGTAAGCAAATTGTAATATATTCTTACAATAGACAACTACACAGTAATTAGAAAAAGAACAAACTAGTGATTTCCAAAATAGCATAGATGAACCAAATTATACTGAGTAGAGAAAGCCAGACACAAAAAGTATGATTCCATTTATATGTGTTTGAGAACAGGAAAAACTAACATATGGTCATAAAAGTCAGAATAATTGTTGTCTCTAATGGCAGTATTGAAAAGGGAGGACATGGGTACAGAAAATGTTTTATAGCTTAATGTGGGTGGTAGTTACAGAAGTATGCTTATATGTAAAAATTCATTGAGTTGTATACTTATGATTTTTGCATTTCATTCACCTTAGTGTATAATTTTTACCTTAAGTTGAAAAGTTTTTGTTTTTAAAGAGTTTTAGTTGCTCAGCATAGAAAATATCAGGTAAGTAACACCTTTATGAACTTTTTTTCTTAAATAACGCTTATTTCTGAAGACACTGCTGTATATAATATTACTTACACATTTATTTCCTCACTAAATCATCATAAAATCCATGTAAAGTCCAAAGAAGTTACATAAGTTGCCCAAAGAATTAAATAAATAGATTCAATACTAAATGGTAGGGTCAGGCTTCAAATCCCTTTTATTATTATTATCTTAGACTGAATTCCCTGGAAACAGACTCCAAGATAAAGATTAGGGAAGTTCTCTTGGAAACAACATCCATAAGGGTGTGTGAGAAGCACGACTAAGGAGAGAGAGTTTGAATTGTGATTCCGTTGCAACAGAGGCCTCAGCCCACTCCATGGAGGAGCTCTGGAGGTGGATGGCCATTTCCACTTGAAAAGGAGGGACTATGCATTGACAGGTCAATGGATGTGGATTGAAACAGGGTAGCAAATAATTTTGAGTAGGACAGTTCTTTTTGGCTGAAGGCCATTTTGTGGGCCAGCAGCAGCCAGCACTCTTGGTAGGTGGAAAAATAAATGCCTAGATCCTGAAAGGAGGATTGAGATGAAACATAGCCTATTCTGTACAAATATTGACAGACCTTTACCTCATTATTGAGTACATGAAACTCTAATTCAAAAAAGTTTTGTAACTTGACCAATAAAAGAGTGATGACCAATAAGAGTGAACCCAAATTATAGATTTCCTGCCCAATGGATTTTTTTATATAATACTTCCAGGCCATCAATGACCTTTTTTTCTTATTTCATAAACACTAAGTATTAAAGACAAGTATTATTAAAATGTATAAGGTCGGGCTTCCCTGGTGGCACAGTGGTTGAGAGTCCACCTGCCGATGCAGGGGACACGGGTTCGTGCCCCGGTCCGGGAAGATCCCACATGCCGCGGAGCGGCTGGGCCCGTGAGCCATGGCCGCTGAGCCTGCGCATCCGGAGCCTGTGCTCCGCAACGGGAGAGGCCACAACAGTGAGAGGCCCACGTACCACAAAAAAAAAAAAAAAATGTATAAGGTCTCTTCTTGATTAAAGTTAAAATAATAATGGGAAAATTGTAAAGGTTAGTTAATGGCTTCACATTCTGTCTTTAAAAGTGATTATAGTTATTGATCTACTATAATTTTTATGTTAATTTGATTCCTGAAATAACTCTTGCGCTATTGTAAATCATAGCTTTATAGCAAGAATTTCTAAATGTAGTATTATTGATATAGAATAGATACGTCATTTAGTAAATCACCAGGACTTAAAAGATACTCAAGTTTTATCTAATTTATGTTTAAAATGATTAGTTTCAAAAAAACCCAAATATAAATGTATTTGTATGTAATGAAAATATAAAGTAATATATATGAAGATTTAATGAAGAACTTAAAATATTTTAGAGAAATTCAACAATCTGTAAAAAGATGATGGCAAACACATTTTTTTCATTAGCGAAAGTATATCTCAGTTGTGGGAATTCTGATTTCCTTTTTGGTAATATTTTAGTATTTTCCAAAATAAGAGGTGTTTCTTTGCAATCTAGCAATACTGTTTTGAAACAAAATTCATAATTAAAGATAGGTAATGATGGTAGGAGTAAGGGGTCACATGAAACCTCCCAGAAATAACAATTATAAAAATTGAATAAAATATTATAAAACAAGCATTTAAAGAAACTTAAAAAGAGTCCAAAAGCAAAAAGAGGACATATGAGAGTTTACACTTGGAAATCTGGAACTCGAAGGTGTGAGAATTATGAGAATGTAGGATTCTGGCCAGAGTGCACTCCCATCTCCATGGCTATAGCAGCAGAATAGGCAGTAGAAAACCTCATCCTTATCAGGTCAAGGTCCTGGAGATAAGAATTCAGGGCTAAAAAAGTGGCCATGAATTTAAAGGGATAATTTTGGCAGTAAGAGAACCGCAGAGGTAATGATATCAAAAATCTAAGTATCAACTCTGCCCAAAACACTAGCTGAAAATTCCATTTACAGGGAATACTCCAGAGTCCCTAATGAGAAAGGACAGAGGATATAACTACGTTGGGGCCAAATCTGTGATTCTGTACCCTTTTTTTTTTTTTTAATAGATGAGTACGTTCTCTAACAGTGCACAGATTGAGTGAACTGAAGAAATCTATGCCTTTTAGGCTTGGACAGAGCAATATTAGTGGCTGCATGTGGTGAATTCACATTCATCACTTCACTCTCTGTGCCTTGCATTTGGCAGGTGCTTACTTAGTATCTGTTGAAAAGGTCATACAGTTATTGATTAGGTTTTCTTGTGTTATAAACTATTCACAAAATAAAAATTAAGTTACCACAATTTTTAAATTGATGTGGTTAGAAACTTTATTAAAAATTTAAAAAGAGTTTTCCAGTTATCTCAAATCTTAGTTAAAACCCAGCAAAAATCAGGCCACATTTTATAGCATTACTTTACATAAAAGAACATTCAAAGATTCTCACATGAAAGTATAAACCTCTCACCTAGATCTTCCATTTGATAGGTCATAAAGCACAGAATAGAAGTACAGAATAGTAGAAGAATGATGTTTTAGAAATCAACAAATTTCATAATATTAATATAACAGCCTCAGCTGAATTCGTCTATTTAAGAATGGTGACTGGAAAACAGGACCTAAAGTATAATAGTGGGGGAATTGTGACTTGCTGAAAGACAATTTATCAATAATATTCTTATTTCTTTTCAGTTTCTACATTCTAGAAAGTATCTTAAATAATCCTAGCATCACTGTGAGGTTATGGTTTATCTACCAGACTTGTTCTTTTTTTTAATTATTAAAGTATAGTTAATTTATAATATTGTGTTAGTTTCAGGTGTACAGCAAAGTAATTCAGTTATTTTTTTCCAGATCATATTCCATTATAGGTTATTACAAGGTATTGAATATAATTCCGTGTGCTATACAGTAAATTCTTGTTGCTTATCTATTTTATATATAGTAGTTTTTATCTGTTAATCCCATACTCCTAATTTGTCCCTCCCTCTCTCCCCTTTGGTAACCGTAAGTTTGTTTTCTATGTCTGGAAGTCTGTTTCTGTTTTGTATATAGATTAATTAGTATTATTTTTATATTTCACATATAAGTGATATCATATAGTATATCTGTCTTTCACTAAGTACAGTAATATCCCACTGTATATATGTACCACATCTTCTTTATCCATTCATCTGTTGATGGACACTTGGGTTGTTTCTATGTCATGGCTATTGTAAATAGCGCCGCCATGAACACTGGGGTGCATGTATCTTTTCGAATTAGGATTTTCATTTTTTTCCAGATCTATACCCAGGAGTGGGATTGCTGGATCATATGGTAGCTCTGTTTTTAGTTTTTAAAAGAACCTCTATACTGTTTTCCATAGTGGCTGCATCAATTTACATTCCCACCAACAATGTAGGAGGGTTCCCATTTCTCCATACCCTCTTCAGCATTTATTATTTGCAAACATTTTGGTGATAGCCATTCTTACCAGTCTGAAGTGATACTTGATTATGGTTTTGATTTGCATATCTCTAATTAGTAATGCTGAGCATCTTTTCATGTGCCTGCTGGCCATCTGTATGTCTTCTGTTTAGGTCTTTTGCACATTTTTTGATTGCGTTGTTTGCTTTTTCGATATGGAGTTGTGTGAGCTGTTTTTATATTTTGGATATTTATCAGACTTGGTCTTACAGCTGATATCAGTATTTCTCAACAGGGATGATTCCCTCTGACCCTTGCACCATGATTACCTTTGGCTTTATCTGGAGATATTTTTGTTTGTTACATTTGGGTGGGGGTAGGAGGGGGGCAGTGCTACTGGCATCTGCTACTAAACATCCTACAATACTCAGGATACTGCTTCATCCTAAGAAAATATCCTACTCCAAATATAAATAGTGCTAATGTTGAGAAACCCTGTATATCAAAGCCTGCAGTTCCAGACACAGTCATACAACAGACTTAGGTCAAAACCTTGTTTACAAAGACACACTTTCTTGCCCAGTGCTGAGACGTTGAAGCCTCTTCAATAGAACTCTTTCTGCCTGCATGGATTTACAGTGCAGGCCACTTTCCTTAACATATACTGTACCCCTGAAAATGTGTATGAAGCTTCAACATGTTTTATGTGTTTCCAAAAGCTAAAAAAAAAAGTTTAAAAAAAATCCCTCATCGTATCTCCCTTGTTAGATGCTGCCATAGCATATTTGTGACATTTTATTCATGTTCTTTATTTTTCACTTTCTTCCACCAAGCTGTAGCTGGTCAACCAGTTTAACAGCAGTGAGCATCCAATTCAGGCTAAAAATGTGTTACTATTATTGCGTAGCTTTGCATCAATTTTAAATGTATGATACTTGTGATTTTCATCATCAATATCAACACATATTTTGCCATGTTCATTCTTGTATAAAAAAGCAACGATTTTCAAACTCCTTTTACCAACAAAGTCCTCATCTTTCTTAAAAACAAAATCTTACATGAAGTCCCAAATGTAAATAAAATACTTAATGCTAAGTCACTTCTACGCCTTATTTCCATCATCTTTATCCCTTTACCCCACCTTCCTAAACAAGCAACACCTTTGCAAAACTTCTGGGGCTAAAAGAAACTATACTGGAAAGACATTGTAATACTACATCAAAATTATTGCATGAACATTGCCCTGCTCTACTGACAAAGATGTTGATGCTGCTAAAACTGAATTTTTGGCTGGCAGCAGCAAGCCATGTATCAGTTTCAAATGTTCCTTCATGAGCAGATGTATGGAAATCAGTCTGGAATATAAGAATCAACTTGGCAGGTATCAATTTATAATATATGACAGCGTGAGTTGTTCAATGCTTGACTGTATATTAATAGAAATGACCAGTTTTTCTTTGCCTTGACTACTTTTTGCTGAACTTGCCCCCTTGCTATTGTCCAATGTACTCTCCTGTATCTGCCCTTTCTCATTGCCAACCCACCCTCCTACTGCAGCCAGACCCCTATTGCTGGTGTACCTTGTCACTCATGCCCATGGCACTTAGAAAAAATGGACATTGAGATCATGTGATTAACAGTAAGGTCCTAAATCTCATGGTGATATAAAGAAAATTATCTTTGAAAAAATATTTGGCTTTTATTTTTGCCTATCAAAATTATCTTTTGAAGTAAAAAACTAAGATTAAGTAATAATTTAACTAAAGGAGTACATAAAATTAAAAAATTATTACTAATGAAAGAAGAGTTAAATTCACCTTTCTTTTTCTTTTTTTCGGTACGCGGGCCTCTCACTGCTGTGGCCTCTCCCGTTGCGGAGCGCAGGCTCAGCGGCCATGGCTCACGGGCCCAGCCGCTCCGCGGCATGTGGGATCCTCCCGGACCGGGGCACGAACCCGTGTCCCCTGCATCCGCAGGCGGACTCTCAACCACTGCACCACCAGGGAAGCCCTCAACTTTCATTTTTATATCAAAAATTGTTTTCAGATAAGGAATTTAAAAGGAGCACAGCCATCCAAGTCCTATGTTTTTGTCTTTGCACTGCCTTCTCTTCTCTGCACATGTTAAAACCTACTTTCCATGTCTTGCTCCTCATGTGAAAGGGCAGAATAGTCAAGATTGAAATATCTAGCACCAAGACATATCTTTCTTTTTAAAATTCAATTTTCATCTGTCAAATACGTCATGAACATTATCAAGTATATTACACATGGTAGACAAAATGAGGCATGTAAATGGTAAGATTCCTGCATCTAACCAGTATAATTCAGGGCCTATATTGGACCAGGCCCTGTTTTAGGTACTTTGGGTATAGCAGGAAGCAAAACAGAGAGCATCCTCCCCTCAAGGGTTCTAGTGGAGGATATGATATGATTCCTGTTAATGAGGAGTTTTCAAGAAAACTCAGAGGGAAATAAGTATGCAAGATAACCAAAAATAAGAGGCTGTCCCCCTCCAGTGCTCCCTTAACTGTACACATGGCTATAATGACTTAGCAAATTACAATTATCTGTTTATTTTCCATTTCATTCATTAAGACAGTAATTTTCAGACTTAAAAAAAATCAGCAGAACCCTGATATATATGCATGCAAAATTAAAAACCACCATTGAAAATGCTGTGGACAGAGAGTACAGTTTATCATAGGTAGCAAAGTGCCTATGAACTCAAATGTCTGTTGAATGAATACGTGACAATTATGAGAACAAGAGCTTATTAACTGTTGGAGTAGTCTAGAAGATTTCACAAAAGACATGAGACTCAGGTTGTCATTTAGGATGATGCTTTAACGTGATGGAAAGAGGCAAAGTGAATTTGTCTTGAAAAACAGAGTGAGTTGGGAAATGGGCCAATGGGCCATGTAGTACAAGGTGCATGGTGGATTGAGAGGGCAGACGCAGGCTGCTGGGGCAGGAGAGGAGGAGGCATGCTGGAAAATAGTGTACTGATATTTATAGGCAATGGGCCGTGAAGAAGAGGTGCTGGAAAGGAGAAAATGGAACTGCCCAGAGATTAAACAACTTCCCTAAAGTTGGTCTCCAAATCCGTGCTTTCCCATCGTTACTGTTTAAATGTAATTTGTAAACTGTTAAGCATTGTACATACTTTACTTATGAATCTTAGGTCATTTTGCAATTCTGTGCAGTTTATAGCACACCATTTCAGCTGGGAAGCACTGAGCTATAGTCAATTTCTCTTCTAACTCAAAGATTTATGATTTTTAAGCTTAGAGATGGGTAATCATTGTTGTGCATATACTTATTCCTAGTTAAATTAAAAATAAAGTTTCATGTAATTGTCCCTTTTTTGACTGGTCATATTCAAATAATCAAAATTAATTTAGGGCTTCCCTGGTGGCGCAGTGGTTGAGAGCCCGCCTGCCGATGCAGGGGACGTGGGTTTGTGCCCCGGTCCAGGAAGATCCCCATGCGGCAGAGCGGCTGGGCCCGTGAGCCATGGCCACTGAGCCTGCGCGTCCAGAGCCTGTGCTCCGCAATGGGAGAGGCCCGCGCACCGCAAGATAAATAAATAAATGTTTTTTTTTAAAAATTATCTTTTAAAAATAGAATTGCATTAACAACATCGGTAGCACTTCCATTCTATTTGAGAAGCCATAACTCACGAGGAAAATGGACTTCGAGAAGCACTTAGGAAGGAATAGTACAGCCATATATATCGTATACATGTCCTCCTAGGAAAGCAGTTATGTTTAAAAATCTTACAAATCATGGTTTATAGTGGTTGTTTTAGAAAGACAAATGAGTATATTACTGTACATATATTTTTATGGCTTCATAAAGCTAAGTACTGCTTAAATGTATAAAGGGGTCATTATGTCAACTAAATGACTTTTCTTCCCCTAGAGCAGGTTTTAAATATCTGAGCTTAGCAAACACTTGCTAGCTTATCCTTGTCCTGAATGTAGAGACAATTCTGAAAGATGTTTTGGTGTTTGATCAATAATAATTAAAATAAAAATCCTCTCCTTTTTCCTTTGAGCACCAGCAATTTGAACATCAGATGATTTTAAATATGAGAACTTCATAATCACTGACCTGAGAAACGTTCCAAGTAGGAGTGAAAAATTGCCCACCTGTTAATGAATCCAACTGATCTGCTTTACACTGATTCCACGCCTCTTAAAAATTTTCTCTAATACACTTAAAAAATGTAATCTACCAAGTAAGGAACTAAATGATCATTATCCAGGAAGATCCATATTGGATTCTCCTTCCAAAAAACTCAGACTTACTCAGAGCTTCTAAGCCCTAACCCAGTTCCACTGAACTCAACAAATGTTTGCTAGATCAACTACTATATGCTAGACATCGTTCTAGCTGTAGAGATGACAAAAATGAATTATGTCTTAGTTTATTTCCTCAAAAAGTTTCCAGTCAAGACAGGAAGTAAGAAATATACAAATAGCTAGCAAGAATCCAGGCCAGAAGAGAGGTATAAACAAACTGCTCTGGAGAAGCCAAAGGAAAAAAATTACTTTCTACCACAGAGAGGTAAGGCAATTAGGGAAAGATTCATGGAGGTGGCTGCCTTTCCGTAAACTGGATTTCAATAGGTTGAAAGGGGCTAAAGAAGAGGCATCACAGAGAGAAGAATAAGAGCAAAATTCTTGAGATATGATATTTTGGGTTCTTCCTCAGCAGCCAAATCTTGTACATCTCCTGATAAAGATGACTCATAATGGATGAGGCTTTCCCATATTGCCCTGAGGCCAGTGGCAAGCTGTATATAGTGATAGCAAGACCATAGCTTCTGGGGTCAGACAGATTTAGGTCAGATTGCAGCTCTGGTACTTATAAGCAGACATGCAGACAAGCTACCTACTATTTCTGAGCCTCAGTTTTCTTATCTCTGATGTAGGTCTAGTAGTACTTACTTTAAAGGGCAATTGAGAAAATTAATTTTTAAAACTCTATAGAGAGCAACTACTAAAGAAAACTCTACAAAGAAGTATACTAGTTAATTGGTACAGCTACTATGGAGAACAGTATGGAGGTTCCATAAAAACTAAAAATAGAGCTACCATATGATTCAGCAATCCCACTCCTGGGCATATACCGGGAGAAAACCATAATGTGAAAAGAAACGTGTACCCCAGTGATTATTGCAGCTCTATTTACAATAGCCAGGACACGGAAGCAACCTAAATGTCCATTGACAGAGGAATAAATAAAGAAGATGTAGTCCATATATACAATGGAATATTACTCAGCCATAAAAAAGAATGAAATAATACCAGTTGCAGCAACATGAGTAGACCTAGAGATTGTCATACTGAGTGAAGTAAGTCAGACAGAAAAGGACAAATACCATTTAATATCGCTTATATGAGGAATCTAAAAAAATGGTACTAATGAACTTATTTACAAAACAGAAATAGAGTTACAGATGTAGAAAAAATCTTACGGTTACCAGAGGGGAAAGAGGGAGAGGGATAAATTGAGAGATTGGGATTAACATATACACAGTACTATATATAAAATAGATAACTAATAAGGATCTACTGTATAGCATAGGGAACTCTACTCAATACTCTGAAATGACCTACATGGGAAAAGAATCCAAAAAAGAATGGATATGTTTATATATAACTGATTCACTTTGCTGTACAGCAGAAAGTAACACAACATTGTAAATCAAGTATACCCCAATAAAAAACATTTTTAAGGAAATATACTAAAATAAATAAAAATGGAATCCTAAAAAAATGTTCAATTAACCCACAGGATGGCAAGAAAAGAAACAGAGGAAACAGAAAGAAAACAATAATAAAATGGCAGAATTAAGTTTATACCCCAAATCTTGAAGCAGCTCAGATGTCCTTCAACAGGTGAACGGTTAATTAAACTCTGGTACATGTATACCATGGAATACTACAGACCAGTAAAAAGATATAAATTATTGATACAAGCAACAACTTGAACGAATCTCAAAGGAATTAGTCTGAGTGAAAAAAATCAGTCTCAAATATTGTGTATTGTATGATTTCATTCATATAATATTCTTGAAATGACAAAATTATAAAAATGGAGAACACATTTGTGGTTACCAGGAGTTAAGGATTTGTGGTTATAAAAGAACAACATGAGGGATCCTTGTGATAGAACTGTTCAATATCTTGAGTGTGGTGGTTGATATGTACACAGAGGCATGTGATAAAATTGTATAGGACTAAATATACACACAGACACACACACAAGTAAAAGTAAAAGGGAGTAAATCCACATATAGGACTTTTGGATTGTTTCACTGTTAAGATCCTCCTTATGATAGTGTACTTCAGTTCTATAAGATGTTACCATTAGGGGAAACAGTGTAAAGGATACACAACTGCATGCAAATCTACTTTATCTCAAAAGAAAAGTTTAATTAAAACAAAACTCCATAGACCTTGTATCAGTTCGCTAGGGTTGCCATAATAAAATACCACAGACTTAGTGGCTTAAACAACAGGAGCTTATGGGCTTCCCTGGTGGTGCAGTGGTTGAGAGTCCGCCTGCCGATGCAGGGGACACGGGTTCGTGCCCCAGTCCGGGAAGATCCCACATGCCGTGGAGCGGCTGGGCCCGTGAGCCATAGCCGCTGAGCCTGCGCGTCCGAAGCCTGTGCTCTGCAACAGGAGAGGCCACAACAGTGAGAGGCCCGCGTACCACAAAAAAACAACAGGAGTTTATTTTCTCATAGTTCTGGAGGCTAGAAGTCTAAGATCAAGTTGTTGATAGTTTGGGTTTCTTCTGAGGCCTCTCTCATTGGCTTTCAGATGGCTGCCTTCTTGCTGTACCCTCATATGGTCTTTTCTCTGTGTGTGTGTGCCCATGTCTGTGTCCAAGTTCCCTCTTCTTATAAGGACATCAGTCATATTGGATTGGGCTCACCCTAGAGATCTCATTTTAACTTAATTACCTATTTGGAGACTTTATTTCCAAATATGGTTACATTCTGAGGTAATGGAGATTAGGGCTTCAACATATAAATTGGGAGGAGCCACTGCAGACTTAAAACTATAATAAAAGGCTTAGCATAAAATACAGGGGGAAATTTCATGACATTAGATTTGGCAATAATTTCTTGTATATTACACCCAAAGCATAGGCAACAAAGGAAAACTAGATAAACTGGACAACATCAAAATTAAAAACTTCTGTGCATCAAAAGACATACGGTACAACATGAATGAACTCTGACGATGGCACGCTAAATGAAACAAGCCAGCCACAAAAGGACAAATATTGTGTGATTCGACTTATATGAGCTTCTTGAAATAGTTAAATTCATAGAGAGAGAAAGTGGAATGGTGATTGCTAGGGGCTGGGGTAGAGGGGTAAATGTGGAATTATTATTTAATAGGTAGCGTTTCATTTTTGCAAAGTGAAAAGAGTTCTGTGGATGGTGGTGATGGTTGCACAACAACGTGAATGTATTTAACGTCACTGAATGATACACTTAAAAATGGTTAAGATAGTACATTTTATGTTATGTGTATTTTACCATAACTAAAATAAATACAAATTAAGTTAAATTTTAAAAATAGTCACAGAGCCCTGTGCACATAGCCAGCACTTAGGAAATGCTAGTTACCGTCTCTTCTCCCTATAAACGCTAAGATGGATTTAAATTTCTTCATTAGTTTCTCTCCAGAAACCACCTCTCTGCCTCTTTCCTGTTTCTAAATCTTACTTCTTCAAGAAGAACCTTGAAGATGTAGTCAGACCAGATCCTTATCACTTCACTTCTTCATTCTGTATGGCTCCAAAACCGAATAGTTGGTTACAGGCCATTTTATATAGTCTTTCCCATTTAGATATAAGAAAGCTGTTTCTTGGTATTAATATATCTCTTTTTATAATATGACAGCAACTCTAATAACCCAAGTATGATAAGATAAGAAGTGTTCCCATCTTGTTGCTTGGATACTCTGGCATTAATATTCTTGAGGTAATGAAAAAAATGCAAGCAAGTTATTCCCCCCAACAGTGAAAATTGCATCTAAAGGAGAATTTCACTTTCTATTATTTTAATGTAAAACATATTCAGTGTTTCTCATATTATATAATAGAGTTAATATATCTTGATAATAAGGACCTAATGTTCATACATATTAAACAGACTGGACATTTTGCCCAACACAAACTCATCATTCCTTACCCTTGGATTTATTGTTAATACATAGTTAAAACATTCCATTGTTAAGTAAGTTTTGGAAACATTGGATAAGCAAAGTTAAACATTTATTTATGACTAAACTTCTCAGATCTCCTATGCAATAATTTTTGCTTTTTCTCACCAAGCAGAAAATACAATAAATGGGAGTTTTAAACCTTAATTTACCACTCTACCACTTATTATTTTAGATTGAATCATCTTGGGACTGTTAAAACACCTTTTGTGACACAGTCAAATTTGGGATTGGAATGTATAAGGATGTGACATATTGCCCATGAGGAAATTGGTAATATATTTACATTGGTTTTCCCTGCAAAAGAGGTGGAAAAGGCAAGCGTTGGCTCTTCCTTCTTTAAATGAAAATGTTGTTGTTTGGGGTTGACCCTAGAAAAAATGTGAGAATGTTAGCACGGTGAAGTGATGACTAGCATTTAACAGTTGTCTGCTGAGCAGCAAAGACTTTGTTATATTAGAGAAGGATAACAGAATGGTGGAAAAAGAGAAGTTTATGGGATTGGGAAAGCTTAATTTATTCATTTGGATACAGCTGAATTAATTCTCACTATTATAGCTTAAAATAGAATAAATGGTTTAAAACCCTATGCTTTAAAACTGAAAACAAATGTACAATTAGGTATGGTCACGATAATTAGAAGATATAACCTAAAAACATCATTTTCAATAGTATCTAGGAATAATCAAACAGATATGCAAGAATTATTCACAGAAAAGTGTAAAGCTTTAATGAGACTTTACAGAAAATCTAAATACCCTATGTTAAAATATCCTATGTTCTGGAACAGGAAAACAATATTATAAAAATGGTGATTTTCCTAATTGACCTAAAGATTCTATGCAACTCCAGTTGAAGCCCCATCAGGAATATTTTTGACAGTTGACAATATGACTCTAAAATTTATATGGAAGAAAAAAAGCCCAAGAATTTCCAAAATTCTTTTAAAGAAGAAAAATGAGACAGGATGACTTGTTTTAGCAGATATAAATACTTATTAAGTATTATATTAATAATATAATTAAGATAATATAGTATTGAGGCAGGGATAGACACATTGATCAGTAGAACTTAGAAAAGATCCAAGCACAAATGAAACTTTAATATATGAAAGAGGTAACAGTATATAAATTGAAAAAGGAAGGACTGTTGAAAAATAGAGCTGACACTTGTTAGCCATATTACGGGGGAGAGAAAGGGAGCTGGAAATGGCATTTAATTCATGGTGTACAACTTAACTGAAAATCAACTCCCCATGTATTGAGGTCAAAAGCAAAGTGCTAGACTTTTAGAAGAAATTATTCTGTAAAGTCTTTCTGATCTTGTATAGGGCAGGCATTCTTAAAGAAGATACTAAGAGCTAACCAGGAAAGTAAAAAAACCTCATAAATTATTTTACATTAATATCAAGTATTCATCTAAAGATAAAAGAAAGTGAAACAAACAAGATACAAACTAGAGGAAGATATTTACTATGTAAATAACCCAAAGATTAACATCAAGAATATGTAAATCCAGCATATATCCAATATGTGATTTGCAAAAATTAAGAAGTCTTAGAATGCTAAGAGTTGGAGAGGATAGAGATCAAAACAATCTTTTCTACATTGCTGGTGGAAGTCTAGCTTGAAATAACTTCTTTGAAAAACAATTTGGCATTGTCTATAAAGTTCAAAATTTGTATACCCCATGACTTAGCCATTCTACTCAGAGTTTAACCCTAGGCGAGAATACCTGTACAAGAATATTGATAGCAGTACTCTCTGCCACAAGAAAATAACCAATCTGGAAATAGCCCAAATTCTCTTGATAAAAAGGAATAGGGAAATGAATTGTGCTGTATTCACAGAATGGAATATACATAGAACTGAAAACTCGACGAACTACAGTTAAATGCAGCAATAAGTATAAATCTTAGTATACTAAGTTTGAGTGGAAAAAAGAATCCCAGGAGATTAAAAACAGTATACACAAAAAATGCACAATATATTCTTCAGGCATGTATACATATGAGATATAGCTCACTTTTATAAAACAAGAAAATAGAAAACACAAAGCTCTCAAGAAGGTGGTAAGCTCTGACAGAAGGATGAGTGGGTAAGTATGGATCTAGGTGAGGACAGGAGTACAAAGATGAATATATAAGTTAATGGTAATATTGTAGTTCCTGGGCTGAATGTTTATAAATTTCTTTTTTCCTAACTGTAACTACCTACACACATACATACATACATGGTCTGCCAATGGACTATTTATATTAGTCCATTTATGATTAATTCAATTTTGTGCACCTGATTTCCATAAAGAAAATAAAACATTTTTACATTGTGATGGCCCCGCTGTCCCCACAGAAGCCATTATTAGAATGGAAGTCAGTTGGCTTGCAGGCAACTTAGAGACTTTCTGTTCTGCTTCTACCATACAGAAAAAAAGAGGTCTTTGGGAATCCCCAGTGTAGCTCTGGCATCACAAAACTTCCTTGATCTGTGCAGAGAGAGAATTCTTCTAAATGACACAGTGAAGACTTCCAGTGTGACAATGGGGATATTTTAAATATTACTAAAGTCCCTTTTCTTTTAGAAAGCCTTATTTTTATAGCTATCACTTTGCAATGGAACCTATCAATCACTAAATCTAACTTACCCATTTTTCAGACTGTGGTCAAACTCATGGAAGTGGGACTGCCCTCCAGCAATGAGCAAGTCACTGAAATGAAAAGAGGTCAATTCTGACTTGGGGCTGTGCAGAAACCTGTGACCTTCCCCAACCAGTTTTGGACGTCAGTGAACAGCAGCGGTAGCTGAAAAGTACACTGAATTGTGGTTTTCCTGAGTCATCGATGCTAATCACAATTGGTTTCCAGTCAAACTCTAGTGGCATCTCTGGCCTCATTGGAATGCATTAAAATGTTCCTTTTTCTGACAGCATATATGCTCACTTTCCTGCAGACTCACTTTCCAACCTCAGTGGGTGAGTATTTTAATAGCTACCTTCCTCAGCCAGGAAACTGCTTAAGTTATAATTCATTCAGATTGGTAAAAATAGATCTTTCTGGGCACTACAATCTCCAAGTCAGCTGAGGAAAACAACCGAGCAGCAGAAGGATAAAGTGAAAACATAACAGCTAAAGAAGAAAAACAAAACATTTTATTTGATTGGGAGATGATTTGTACTCTAACTTTTGCAGTGTCTCTGATAACTTTAAAACAGAAGAGGTCAATGTTTATTTTATTGAAGTATAGTTGCTTTACAACACTCTATTAGCTTTAGATCTACAGTATAGTGATTCAGTATTTTTATAGATTATACTCCTTTAAAAGTTACTGTAAAATAATTGCTATAATTCCCTGAGTGTATACACACTATATCCTTGTTGCTTATATATTTTATTTTTTGCCTTTTTTTAAATAGATTTTTTTGGAGTATAATTGCTGCACAATACTCTGTTAGTTTCTGTTCTACAGCAAACTGAACCAGCCATATGCATACATATGTCCCCATATCCCCTCCCTCTTGAGCCTCCCTCCCATCCTCCCTATCCCACCCCTCTAGGTCATCGCAAAGCACCGAGCCGATCTCCCTGTGCTATGCTGCTGCTTCCCACCAGTTATCTATTTAACATTTGGTAGTGTATATATGTCCATGCTCCTCTCACTTTGCCCCAGCTTTCCCCTCCCACCCCGCATCCTCAGATCCATTCTCTATGTCTGTATCTTTATTCCTGCCCTGCAACTGGGTTCATCGGTACCTATTTTTTTATGATTCCACATACATGCTTTAGCATATGGTATTTGTTTTTCTCTTTCAGACTTCACTTCACTCTGTATGACAGAGTCTTACCTAGAGTCCATCCACCTCACTACAAATAACTCAATTTCGTTTCTTTTTATGGCAGAGTAATATTCCATTGTATATATGTGCCACAGCTTCTTTATCCATTCATCAGTCGATGGACATTTAGGTTGGTACCATGTCCTGGCTATTGTAAATAGTGTTGCAATGGACTTTGTGGTACATGTCTCTTTTTGAATTATGGTTTTCTCAGGGTATATGCCCAGTAATGGGATTGCTGGGTCATATGGCAGTGCTATTTTTAGTTTTTTAAGGAACCTCCATACTGGTTGTATCAATTTACATTCCCACCAACAGTACAGGAGGGTTCCCTTTTCACTACACCCCTTCCAGCATTTATTGTTTAGATTTTTTGATAATGGCCATTCTAATTGGTGTGAGGTGATACCTCCTTGTAGTTTTTTGTTTTTTGTTTTTTTTTTTGTGGTACGCAGGCCTCTCACTGCTGTGGCCTCTCCCGTTGCGGTGCACAGGCTCTGGACGCGCAGGCTCAGCGGCCATGGCTCACGGGTCCAGCCGCTCTGCGGCATGTGGGATCTTCCTGGACTGGGGCATGAACCCATGTCCCCTGCATCGGCAGGCGGACTCTCACCCACTGTGCCACCAGGGAAGCCCTCTCCTTGTAGTTTTGATTTGCATTTGCATTTCTCTAATGATTAGTGATGTTGAGCATGTTTTCATGTACCTCTTGGCCATCTGTATGTCTTCCCTGGTGAAATGTCTATTTAGGTCTTCTGCCCATTTTTTAATTGGATTGTTTGTTGTTTTGATATTGAGCTCCATGGGCTGTTCATATATTTTGGAGATTAATTCTTTGTCTGTTGTTTCATTTGCAAATATTTTCTCCCATTCTGAGGGTTGTCTTTTGGTCTTGTTTGTAGTTTCCTTTGCTTTGCAGAAGCTTTTAAGTGTCATTAGGTCCCATTCGTTTATTTTTGTTTTCATTTCCATTACTCTAGGAGGTGGATCAAAAAAGATCTTGCTGTGACTTACGTCAAAGAGCTTCTTCCTACGTTTTCCTCTAAGAGTTTTATAGTGTCCAGTCTTACATTTAGGTCTCTAATCCGTTTTGAGTTTATTTTTGTGTATGGTGTTAGGGAGTGTTCTAATTTCATTCTTTACATGTAGCTGTCGAGTTTTCCCAGCACCACTTATTGAAAAGACTGTCCTTTATCCATTGTATATCCTTGCCTCCTTTGTCATAGATTAGTTGACCGTAGGTGCGTGGGTTTATCTCTGGGCTTTCTATCCTTTTCCACTGATCTATATCTCTGTTTTTGTGCCAGTACCATATTGTCTTGACTACTGTAGCTTTGTAGTATAGTCTGAAGTCAGGAAGTCTGATTCCTCCAGCTCCATTTATTCCCCTCAAGACTGCTTTGGCTATTTGGGGTCTTTTGTGTCTCCATACAAATTTGAAGATATTTTGTTCTAGTTCTGTAAAAAATGCCATTGGTAATTTGATAGGGATTGCATTGAATCTGTAGATTGCTTTGGGTAGTATAGTCATTTTCACAATGTTGATTCTTCCAATCCAAGAACATGGTATATCTCTCCATCTGTTGGTATCATCTTTAACTTCTTTCATCAGTGTCTTATAGTTTTCTGCATACAGGTCTTTTGTCTCCCTAGGTAGGTTTATTCCTAGGTATTTTAT
This sequence comes from Delphinapterus leucas, assembly GCF_059928025.1. NCBI lineage: Eukaryota > Metazoa > Chordata > Mammalia > Artiodactyla > Monodontidae > Delphinapterus > Delphinapterus leucas. Next base: position 118,703,884 of record NC_143132.1, read on the forward strand.
TCTTTTTGTTGCAGTGGTAAATGGGAGTGTTTCCTTAATTTCTCTTTCTGATTTTTCATTGTTGGTGTATAGGAATGCCAGAGATGTCTGTCAATTAATTTTGTATCCTGCAATCTTACCAAATTCATTGATTAGTTCTAGTAGTTTTCTGGTGGCATCTTTAGGATTTTCTATGTATAATATCATGTCATCTGCAAACAGTGACAGTTTTACTTCTTTTCCAGTTTGAATCCCTTTTCTTTCTTTTTCTTCTCTAACTGCCATGGCTAGGACTTACAAAACTATGTTGAATAATAGTGGTGAGAGTGTACATCCTTGTCTTGTTCCTGATCTTAGTGGAAATGCTTTCAGTTTTCACCATTGAATATGATGCTTGTTGTGGGTTTGTCATATATGGCCTTTATTATGTTAAGGTCGGTTCCTTCTATGACCATTTTCTGCAGAGCTTTTATCATAAATGGGTGTTGAATTTTGTCAAAAGCTTCTTCTGCATCTATTGAGATGATCCCATGCTTTTTAATCCTTAATTTGTTAATATGGTGTATCACATTGTTTGATTTGCATATATTGAAGAATCCTTGCATCCCTGAGATAAAACCCACTTGATCATGGTGTATGATCCTTTTAATGTGCTGGATTCTGTTTTCTAGTATTTTGTTCAGGATTTTTGCATCTATGTTCATCAGTGATATTGGTCTATAATTTTCTTTTTTTGTGATATCTTTTTCTTGTTTTGGTATCAGGGTGATGGTGGCTTCGTAGAATGAATTTGGGAGTGTTTCTGCCTCTGCAATTTTTTGGAAGAGTTTGAGAAGGATGGGTGTTAGTTCTTCTCTAAATGTTTGGTAGAATTCCCCTGTGAAGCTGTCTAGTCCTGGACTTTTGTTTGCTGGGAGGCTTTTTTTTTTTTAACAGATTCAATTTCACTACACACGATCAGTCTGTTCAGATTGTCTGTTTCTTCTTGATTCAGTCTTGGCAGGTTGTATGTTTCTAGAAATTTGTCCATTTCTTCCAGGTTGCCCAATTTGTTGGCATGTAACTCTTTGTAGTATTCTCATGATTTTTTTGTATCTCTGTGTTATCAATTGTTATTTCTCCTCTTTCATTTCTTATTTTGTTTTTCGGGGGTCCTCTCTTTTCTTCTTGCTGAGCCTGGCTAGAGGTTTATGAATTTCGTTTGTCCTTTCAAAAAAAACAGCTTTTAGCGTCATTGATCTTTTCTATTGTTTTTTGGTCTCTTATTTACTTCCTCTTTTTTTTTTTTTTTTTTGCGGTACATGGGCCTCTCACTGTTGTGACCTCTCCTGTTGCAGAGCAGAGGCTCTGGACGCGCAGGCTCAGCGGCCATGGTTCATGCTCCCAGCCACTCCGCGGCATGTGGGAGCTTTCCAGACCAGGGCACGAACCCATGTCTCCTGCATCAGCAGGTGGACTCTCAATCACTGCGCGACCAGGGAAGCCCTACTTCCTCTTTGATATTATTTCCTTCCTTCTGCTGACCTTGGGCTTTGTTTGTTCTTCTTTTCCTATCTCCTTTAGATGGCAAATTAGGTTGTTTGAGATGTTTCTTGTTTCTTGAGAAAGGCCTGTATCACTATAAATTTCCCTCTTAAAACTATTTTTGTTTCATTTCATAGATTTTGGAAAGTTGTTTTTCTATTTTAATTTCTCTTTACGTGTTTTCTGACTTCCTTTTTGATTTCTTTATTGACCCATTGGTTGTTTAGCAACATGTTATTTAGTCTCCATGTGTTTGTGTTTTTCTCATTTTTCTTTCTGTAATTCATTTCTAATTTAATATGGTTGGGGTCAGAAAAAATGCTTGATATGATTTCTATCCTCTTAAATTTGTTGAGACTTATTTTGTGGCCTAGCATGTCGTCTATCCTGAAGAATGTTCCATGAGCACTTGAAAAGAATGTGCTTTCTGCTGTTTCTGGATGGAATTTCATGTAGATATCTATTAAGAACAACTGGTATATTGTGTCATTTAAGACCACTGTTGTAAAAGGCCATTATGATTTCATTTTAAAGTTATGATATTATGGTCTTCTGCTCAAAACCTAGGAGTGTTATTTAAGAAACAAAACCAAAACTAGTACTGTGGAGACTATATGAGGTGGTACTGCCTCAGGACATTCAGTGTGATGAGGGAGGTTATTTTGCACTCATTCACTCATTCATTCATTCATCCACCCACTCATTGTTACTATGTATCTTCTGTGTGAAAGGTTCTGAGTACTGACGCAAATAAATTTAAAGCACTATCTTTTTTTAAGAGTTTATATCTGATAGGATTTATTCTCCTATGATACAGATAAATTGAGATTTTAATCTGTTGCTAACCTACAAATTTTTTTCTAACAGTTCTAAATATATTATTGAAGTTTCAGCATTAAACTATATTGAGAAATAAATTTAGACATTCCTTTATTTTTAGGACTTTTGCTTTATGTTTAAAAATTATATCTATAAATCAAACTGCCTTATATTTCAGAGGATTACTAAAGAAATGAAATCTAGAATATCTTTGTGAACCAACATTGCTGAAATATGTTATTAATATTTCTCATTTATCCCACACCATTCTGTACTGTGAATTACCTTTAAGGCCATGAAAGCCATTCAAACTGAAGCATTGTTTTTAGAGAAGGGAAAGACTCAAGAGGAGTCCATTGTCAATGTAATTCCAATTTTATTCTCAAAGAAGACCACATCTTTGGAAGTGCCCTATAGAGCCCACATAGTTCGAACAGTGACATTTCATTGGAAGACAGTCACATTTGTCATCTGATTATTACTAATTTTTTTCTTTACCTTATAAATTCCTTGAAAGCCCTTGAAAACCTTATTGCTACTGAGGAATGTGCCTATTGTCCCCTAAAGTAAAGGAAAATACAAAACATTGATGCATGTCAGAAAGTATAGGCATCTAATTTCTCACAAGTTTGACTTCCTATTGAAATTAATTTGAGATTTAGAGAATATTTTTTAATCTAAGAAGACAGACATAGTTTAAACACCACTCATATATACACTGAATGAAAATAATGAGACCACAGACCATGATGCTATCATCAATGAAGGTCAATTTTGTTTCAACTTTAAAAAATTAAATATGAAATGTGTAAATCAAGTATAAGGAATTAGACTTTAGCAATATCTATTGGATTTCCCATTTTGTTTTCTTTATATTTATCTTTATATGTTGCACTCAGATTTAAGTTTACCATGAATTTTATGTGGTAAAAGAGATAAAGAGATAAATAAAACAGATATCACCAAAAAAATGAGACCCCCAAGGGGAAACCAAAATACATATAGAAGATAATTAATTTACTAAATACATATATATTGAGTGTTCTGTGTTCAAGGTACTATCTTCACCATCACATGGAAATATAAATATGATGAACTAAAAATCTCCACCACCCCAGTTTACATTTCTGTTGACAGATAAGAGAGATAAACAAATAGAAAATAAAATCCAGATGATATTGAGTTTGTTGTAATGTCTCCTAAAATTCAAATAAATATTAGAGCCTCCAGGATACTTTCTCAAACAACTTTAGAAAGTTCTTCCCCTTTATAGTGCTTAACACAATTTGTGCTTATTTGTTGATTTGTATGTCTTTTACAAATATCTATTACCCTTTTTAGGATGTAAGTTCCAATAAGACAAGAATCATCACTATTTGGCTGGCCCATCTTTTCTCAGCACCTTGCATAATACGTAGCACATGAAAGCATTCAATAAATTTTTTGAATGAATGACTAAGTAAGTGAATTCTAGAAGAATGATGACAGTACACTTATTTGAAGAAATACTATGTAACAATAAAAATAACCATAATGGTAAGAGTAATCATGTTGAAAATATTAAAATTTAGAGAAATAAAATCAAACAGTGGTAGAAAACTGAACACAAAAGTAAGCTCCAATATGTAAAAATAGATGCTTATAACGAGAAAATATTTAAAATGTGTCCTGAAGGTTTTCTTTGGCAAAATATGAAATAATTTTTACATTCTTTACTATATTTTTCAAATTTTTAAAAAATAACCAGATTTTCCATTTCAGATAATGAATTACAAAAAAGATATGTTGAATGTTGTTGACAATAGGTCCATCATAAAGTTTTTGGGAGGTTTTGATGAGACTGTAAACAGATTAAAGGAAATTATGGCTAAAGAGAAAATAATCTGTATGTTAACCCTACCCTCTGTTTAGGGTAGAGCTTGGTTCTGACTCCAGAAGGTACAGGACCTTCAACATTAGGGGTTAAGACTATTTTTTTTTAAAGGCTTATATTTTTAATAGTCTTATAAACCTATTTAACCACCTAGTCATTTTATTTAGTAAATTTTAACCCATAAAGAAAATTAGATTTAATTAATAGATCATTTGATTTAGATTTATTTAATAGGCAAGTTTGAATTTTTCACTCAACACAAAATGAAGTAGTCTTAATAGTCATAAAAGTTCAAATAGAACTACTATTCTTATACCCAGTGTCCTTGTTTTCCTGAGAGAGACAAAAAATAGTATGTGCATTTCCATTTCTCTGGGAGGTGGGTCAAAAAGGATCTTGGTATGATTTATGTCATAGAGTGTTCTGCCTATGCTTTCCTCTAAGAGTTTGATAGTTTCCGGCCTTACATTTAGGTCTTTAATCCATTTTGAGCTTATTTTTGTGTATGGTGTTAGGGAGTGTTCTAATCTCATATTTTTACATGTACCTGTCCAGCTTTCCCAGCACCACTTATTGAAGAGGCTGTCTTTTCTCCACTGTATATTCTTGCCTCCTTTACCAAAGATAAGGTGACCATATATGCGTGGGTTTATCTCTGAGCTTTCCATCCTGTTCCATTGATCTATATTTCTGTTTTTGTGCCAGTACCATACTGTCTTGATTACTGTAGCTCTGTAGTATAGTCTGAAGTCAGGGAGCCTGATTCCTCCATCTCCATTTTTCGTTCTCAAGATTGCTTTGGCTATTCGGGGTCTGACCGAAATAGACACTTCTCCAAAGAAGATATACAGATTGCCAACAAACACATGAAAGAATGCTCAATATCATTAATCATTAGAGAAATGCAAATCAAAACTACAATGAGATATCACCTCACACCGGTCAGAATGGCCATCATCAAAAAATCTAGAAACAATAAATGCTGGAGAGGGTGTGGAGAAAAGGGAACATTCTTGCACTGTTGGTGGGAATATAAATTGATACAGCCACTATGGAGAACAGTAAGGAGGTTCCTTAAAAAATTACAAATAGAACTACCATACGACCCAGCAATCCCACTACTGGGCATATACCCTGAGAAAACCATAATTCAAAAAGAGTCATGTACCAATATGTTCATTGCAGCTCTATTTACAATAGCCAGGACATGGAAGCAACCTAAGTGTCCATCGACAGATGAATGGATAAAGAAGATGTGGCACATATATACAATGGAATATTACTCAGCCATAAAAAGAAACGAAATTGAGTTATTTGTAGTGAGGTGGATGGACCTAGAGTCTGTCATACAAAGTGAAGTCAGAAAGAGAAAAACAAATACCATATGCTAACACATATATATGGAATCTAAGAAAGAAAAAAGGTCATGAGGAACCTAGGGGTAAGACAGGAATAAAGACACAGACCTACTAGAGAATGGACTTGAGGATATGGGGAGGGGGAAGGGTAAGCTGTGACAAAGTGAGAGCGTGGCATGGACATATATACACTACCAAACGTAAAACAGACAGCTAGTGGGAAGCAGCCGCATAGCATAGGGCGATGAGCTCAGTGGTTTGTGACCATCTAGAGGAGTGGGATAGTGAGGGTGGGAGGGAGGGAGATGCAAGAGGGAAGAGATATGGGAACATATGTATAGGTATAACTGATTCACTTTGTTATAAAGCAGAAACTAACACACCATTGTAAAGCAATTATACTCCAATAAAGATGTTAAAAAAATAGTATGTGCACTCAAATTCTAGGAAATTTAATAAGATTTACTAGGAATAAACTACCAAGAACAGTTAGCTAGTGTTCTCCTTTCCTTCATCATTATATTATGAAAAATTTTAAACACACCACAAAGTTGAAATTATTTTACAGTGAAAACCTATATACCTACATTTATACTTGCCATTAACATTTTATTTTACTTATCACTTATTATCCATCTAGCTAGCCATCCTTCTAAAATCCATCAGTCCAACAAATCTTACTTTTTGATACATTTCAAACGAATGTCATATTTCTCTCTACATATTACAGCATACATTGTTAATCAGGATTAAATATTCATATTTTCTTTTTATATAACACTTTCACACAATAAAATGGGCAAATCTTAGTTGTAAATTTATTCATTTATGGCAATGTTACACTTGTATAACCCATATCTCTATTACCATCACCCCACATGTCCCTTTCCAGTCAATCTTTACCTCCCTTCCCTGAGAGAAGTATATTTCTTTATGCTATAGATTAGTTTTGACTAGAATTTTATATCAATGTAATGAGGCAATATGTACTCTTTTGGATAAGGCTGCATTCACTCAGCATAATGGTTTTGAGATTCATCCATATTTTTATGTATCAGTGACATTCTTTTTTATTGCCAAGTAGTATTACATTATATGACAATACTAGAGTTTGTTATTCATTCTCCTGTTGTTAGATCCTGGACTACTTCCAGTTCATAGCTATTATGAATGAAGTTAATATTGGAGTTGATTCGTTGGAACTGCCTTGATGATGATTTTTAATAACAGAGTGGACTCCAGTGGTTTGATTATGAAGCAACAGACATGAGGCAAGTGTACTAAAGAATGGGTAAGAGGAGGTACACATGGAGAGGCATAGATCATTACGGGAAAATCTTCCTTGTCTGACATGTTCAGAAGAAACAATACAGATTAGGTAACAGTTTTCTGAACCTGTGAACATAAATCCTTCCAGCCCCCATTTATTATTGCTCAGAGGATTTTGACAGAAAGAACAAAACCAAACAAATAATAATAATAAAGATGTTGATGATTGTTTGAGATTGTGGAGTAGCAATCTTTGGGATATGAGGGGACGGTTTTCTAAGAAGGCATCCAAAGTGCAAGGTGTTTCCTATCATTGCAACAGTCACAACTCCTGGCTTTGGACAGACCTCTTATCAACTAATTACCAGAAAACCCCAAAGAGGCTTGGCCACTTAACTGTTGGGGAGCTTTGGGGTCCTTCTGATGTCTGCTCTTGGCATGCCAAAGGGTAATTCACACAAAGATAAAAAGCATTCATGGCACTAAAAGGCTATTCTTAATAGATTAAAGCTTCATAGCTGGTTCAATGACAAAGGTCTTTCAATACATATTTTCTTTCTCCTCTAGAGTAAATATGCAATCATTCTCTGTAAATAATAAGGGAAAATTACACCAGTAGAAAGGAAACAAGAGTTTTATTATTTAAAGGCAAATGAAACAGAATGAGGTGAAATGAAATGCCCAAGATCATAGGAATATATGCTTTGCTATAATAAATTTAATTTCTTTTCCTCAATATCCTTTTATTCAAATTTTAAAATGCTGGATGCCTTTCCCATAGGCTCTTGTTCTGTAGGTGGCCTAGGTGTTATTTACTCTCAAGAACACTCTTCTTCCAGATTGACTTTCTTCTTTTAGCTACAGACAAGGTTATCACCAAAAAGGAAATGTAAATGTTCTCTCATCTTGCAGGCGGAATGTGAGGCAACGGAAGGTATCATTAGAGATCCAAGAAAGGCCTAAAGTATAGTCACAACCTTGAAGTAATTTACAGTGTAGTTGAGACTAAATTATTATAGATGGGGTTCCCAAAAATGTGAAGAAGACTGAAAAAGAGCAAGTGAAAAGAGATAAAGCATAAACTTTAAGTAGGGTCAGAGGAAAGTCAGAACCAAGAAATTGATTACACTTAGAATAGGCCTTAGAGAATGGGCAGGAACCGATCTGACCAGGCTGGGCAGGGCTGAGGAGCTGGGGGTGGGGGGAGCTGGAAGGGGGAGAAGAAATCATGGTAGAGGCTGCTTCTATACAAAGGAGAGTGGATAAGAGGATAACAACCTGTGCCTTATAGTATTTCCTCCTGTTCCCACGTACTCTGGAGATTAGATATTAAAACAGGTGCAAAATATTCGTTTGTAGGGATTACTGGGTGGTTTATTAACTTGGAAGTTCATTTTGCTCTTTGTACTCTACTCCTCAACAGAATTTTATAGCCTTTGAATAATTAAGCAATGTTCATTTCTAAAAGACACTGGCACCTCTGGGGATATTATAAACAACATTTCTTGTTAAATGGATGTCTGAAATGTTTGGATCTCACTTTTTTAGATGTAGAGGATAACTCTACCTTTGATAAAGGAATTTTCTTTCCCTCTTAAAATATTTTCCATCAAGGAATTCACAAATGTAACAGAGTTATGTTTGCTTTTACCTGACATGGTTGTATGAATATCTTGAAAGTTGTCTTCTGAGCTCCCTGACCCTATTTTCATCTGAAATGGATATTCTTGTACATTATTAAAAGGGAAAGGGCAAGGAAGTAGACAGGCGAAAAGAAGAAAAGTTAACTCTTTTAGGACAAGTCTGAGTCCTACTTTAAATTTATCACTGTTGAGCATACTTTATTAAAGCAGTCACTAAATATGATCAAATATGGATCTTTACAAATTTATTAAAAATTTTACCATCCCTTTAGACTTTATAACTTTTGTTTCTTTGTTTAGGCAATTGGCAAAAAAAAAAAAAGCCTACCATCTTTCAAAAGTTCATTTTTAATTTTTGACAATATTAGCACATAAGCAGAAAAGAACATATGAAACACTGTATTGAAAAGGAATACCTGTTAATATTTGCAGAGGTAAATCTATCACTCTCTCTCCTTCCCCTTCTAAGTCCAAGTTCTGCCTCTAAATTTTTATGTTTACTACAGTAACTCAGATAGCCTAAATGGCTGTGTTTTTTTAATCTTAAAGACAAGTGATTTTTTTTAACTACATGATCTCTTTGTTTTCTTTTAGTATTAATATTTATTTTAAATTATCACCTAAATTATTAAAGAAATGACTATAAAGTCAGAAGTTTAAATACCAAGAGGTCATGGAGCAATAACTATAGAGCTACTTGATGCAAATGTGAAAAACACAAAGAAATTGGTATAGTATTTTAATTTTTTCATATTTTTGCTGCAATTATAAAAATGAGCCCAAAACTATATTGCTAAACTATTTAAATTTTTCATATCAATTTTTTAACTTGTTAACATAGCAAATAAGACCATATTATAGTACTTAAATAGAATGAATTCCTCCTTAAATTTTTCTAATGTGAATTGATCTTTAATCATTTAGGGGGAAAAAAAAGACATGGTCAGTTAAGCATATTCCTATGGTTATTTTTTCTGAGACAAAAATATGGTATCTTTTATAGTCTGAATAATGCTGAATAGTCCTAATGCTTCACAGAGACAAAGATTCACTGGACTATGTGTTCCTCACTTACAGGAAGTAAAAAAAAAAAAAAAAGACATGAAGAATCTTGCTGAAATCTTCTAGATTTATACAATTTCTTGTTCCAAAGACTAAGAAGTGCTACATTACCTATTCCCAAATGTCAACAGCCCAGGACATAAGTGGAAAGACCATGCACCTAGCTCAATGTTCATTTACATTTTATTTGGATTTTGAGGTGCACACTGTGATGTATGATCAAAATTGTTCTTCAAGAATGAAGCACTTAGGGCTTCCCTGGTGGCGCAGTGGTTGGGAGTCCGCCTGCCGATGCAGGGGACACGGGTTCCTGCCCCAATCCGGGAGGATCTCACATGCTGCGGAGCGGCTGGGCCCGTGAGCCATGGCCGCTGAGTCTGCGCGTCCGGAGCCTGTGCTCCACAACGGGAGAGGCCACAGCAGTGAGAGGCCTGCGTACCACAAAAAAAAAAAAAAAAAAAAAAAGAATGAAGCACTTAGTCCCCCAAAACCTGAGAGTGCTACTAGAAGATGGCCCCTATGGTCTACCCTCCTTGAGAATTCCCTTGGCCAAAGAAAATGCCCTCATCCAAGGCAACACCTCCTTCCAGGAAAGCCTATTATAGTGACTCATCAATGCAGAAATATAAATGCTTGGCCCCCTCCCTACAACTCAGGATGATTCGCAAGGGCCATCCTGGCTTGAGGGCTGACCAAGCAGTTGGCTGAGGCCTTTGATGGGACTTCACCAGAGTTCAGCTTCTCCCTCTGCCCAATCCTGCTTTCATCCTCTCCCTTATACAGGTGTTGATACTAAGAGTACTCCTTAATTAATGTGTTACATGCTAATATCCATCTCAGTGTCTGCCTCCTAGAAAACAGCCTATGAGAGGGGATGGTCCACATTTAGGTACAAGAAAACAAATGCTATTATGGGATTTTGGAGGTGGGTCACCTACAGCCTAGAGGGCAATAGGCACTCCATTATTGTTTATTCGAGGAGTACAGATAGCCCCTGGGATGAGCTAGCAGTACAGCTGTTCCCCACTGGTAAACTGGGATGCTCTATCAATGGAAAATACATTAGCTGGTGTGGTTTTATAGATACGGAGAAAGTACTAACTGTGAAGACAATGGCTTTAAGTAGCCACTATTAAACTCTGTTGAAGTCGGGAAAGGTAACCAAAAGCCAAGAGTGCTTAATCAGCAATTAAAATCTAAGTGTGGAAGCTGGAGCATCTTTGTGGCAGCCTACAAAGAGGCTCACATATCCTGTACTGAGAAAGTAGAAAATGCTGAGGCCCAGGCCTTAATTCTCAGAGTAGTCAAGTTCCAAAAAAGGTTAAAGTCACAGCTAAGGTTCAGAGACCTGTTTGGGAAAGAATGGAAGCCTGTACATAGAATGCGCACATCTGTGTTGATGCACATGAAAATCTTGATTCCCTAGATTCCTCTGGACTCACTGAGCCTTCAGAAGTGGCTCACTAATAAGGGCTATCATTTCCCCCTCCCTTGAAGTTGCTTCAGGGGTCTCTCCCTTGAAAAATAGCATTCCACTTCCCTCTCCCCACCTTGCCTTAGGATCTTCCTCAGCCTCCCTTCCTGGCTGCTAGGCCAATAATTAAAATTATGTCCCAATATAACCTGGCTATGGATATTCTAAGTCAGCTAAGGAAGGAAAGGATGAAAGAACTTCAGAAACTAGCCATTATGTATCAGCAGGAGCTGGGAGATTAATCATGGGTCTGAATTATGATGGACTAAATTAGAAACATACACTTTTCTGGAATACAGAATTTTATACCCTAGAAAGGATATTGGGAGGTGGTATACATATCCAGATAGCTTTCAGAAGCATGGAAAAAGTGATGGCTCACATTAAATAAGATAGAAATCCAGAACTGCCTTGATAAATGATGAAAGAAGGGGTTTAAAGGCCCAGAAAAGTAAGCATTTTAGAGTAGATATACTTTGTGAGTCTACAAACCCCCACAGAGGACTCTTCCACACACTCGCCCACAGGAACATGCCGATGGGTGGGCCTTAGCATCCATTAAGTTCCATAGAGGCTCTCCTTTCAGACTCAAGGTTGACAGTGGGAGAAGCTTTCACAGAACTGGGCTCACTGATTGCAATGCAGATAACAACTGGAAACAATAGAGGCTGTGTGGCAAGGTGTAACTGTCAGAATACAGGTGAGTACAATTATCACCATGAACAGCAAGGCTGGAGTGACAGCAAAGTAAGTTCCGGGATTTGCAAGAGTTTAAGATGGTTAAAAGCACATGCTGGGAGTCCTACTTCCAGCTGAACAGCATAAAGAACTTCATGGACCCACTTCGCAGCTCCATGTGCCAAGCAGCAAGAAGAGGAGTCAACATTTGGCAGGGGTAACTGACCCTGATCACCAGATAGGTGCAGAGCTGCTGTAAGAGTGGGAGCAGAGGAAATGCTTTTGACACCTGCATGATCCACTTGGGAGCTTCTTGGTACTCCCTTTCCCAGTTAGTAGATAAATTCAGGAATAGTGCCCAGATAAGGGTACAGTGGCAGTGGACTCAGTCACTTTAGGGATGACGGTCTAGCGTCTCGAAAGGAAATTTAGTCAAAAAAAAAAATTTGATAAAACTGCCTAGGAGGAGATTATAGCAGATGCATAAACACTACCTACCACTTGAAAAAGTTAAATCCACAGAAGCCAAAATCTGGAACAACAGAACAAGTGGGAAAAGGAGGAGTCTTTGATTATTGCTGGGAGCTGTCTTTTTTCTTTTCCTTCACTACCGACTCTTCCTGTTTCTCCACTTTGTCCCCAGACAACTGGCTTACTTAATCAAGGCCAGATGCTGTGCTATTCTAACTGCACGGAAAAAGATTTAGTTCCAAAATGAATGTCTAAGATCTGGCTTTTATTGGAGCCTTGGAAAAACTGTTTTATGTATGTTGTCTTCTTACATTATTTTAAACTCCTATCCCCTGCTCACATGGATAAGAAAAAACAAAAACACAAAATAAGGTGATTCTTCATAACACTACAAACAGAAAATACTTCTATCTCTGTACCTATTTCCCCCCCTTTTTTTTCAAACAGCACCCTGATTATATCACTTGAGTGATCTGTTGGGATTGCATCTGCCCTATCTCTGTGGGTACTTTGGATTGTATCAAACAGCCTACACTTTGGTACCAGAGAGAGCTTGATTCGAAAAGGATACAGGACTGGAGTCAGGCTAGTGAGGGTTACTCATGCCTTTTACCTCCTACCTCAGAGAATAGGAAGTTTAGAGTCACCCTCAAGAGCATGGGTTTTGATGTTACATAGACTCAGATTCAATTCCTGGCTCCAATACTCATTGTTTATATATTTATAGGTTACTCAATTTCTTAAAGTCACTTTCCTCCTACGTGCGAGAGTTAACAATAACCACTACCACACGAGATTGTTAGTGAATTTGAAGAGCGTACGTTAGAGGTTGTTAGCAAAATGCCTGGCACATCCAAAATGCTTAATGGCTGTTAGCTTTTAACTACAGTGCAAAAAAAAATTCTAAAGGAGACTCCTACACATGGCTACAGATATTCTGAATCAATACCAATGATTAGAACCACCATTAGATGTGAGCAGGTAGGGTGCTACACTAGAACCCATGCCTCAGAGTGCCCCATGCTCTTGAATGCTTTCCTCAAGTATTTTTTGAGTCTCCCTCTATTATGCTTGGGGTCAGCTATGACTGGCAGTGGCAGCTGGGTAGGGTTCCCTGAGCCCAGACCTGATGGTACATGTGCCTGGCTGTCAGATGTACCAAACTCGAAATTTTCTAAGTCCCTCTTCAGTGACTTGGACTGTCTAAGGCCTGCAGTGCAGTCTGGGTTAGGTGTCCCAAGTCTAGAACTGCTTCCTATTTCTTCCTTTTGGGACATTCCTTGGCCCTCTACCTCAGATATGGGGTTGACCAGATACTCTAAGGAACTCTGCAAACTGTGCCTATAGGCCAGGAGGGTGTCCTGATGGGCGAATTCTTCCCATTGGCTGGTGAAGTCTTTCTTTCATGGGATTATGCAAGACTGGTATACTAGAATGTTGCTGACATGCTGATTTGGGGTGACCTCACCTATATTAGACACTGGATTTATTCAGAGCTCAGAGCTACCAATGGTCCATTTCTGACCTTTAAGCTTGAGCCCTGTGTGTTGTCGGTTTCATAGTTTGCAAATATTTTCTTCCATTCCAGAGGTTGTCTTTTCGCTTTGGTTATGGGTTTCTTTGCTGTGCAAAAGCTTTTAAGTTTAATGAGGTCCCATTTGTTTATTTTTCTTTTGTTTCCATTACTCAAGGAGGGGATCCAAAAAAATATTCTGCGATTTATGTCAAAGAGTGTTCTATCTATGTTTTCCTCTAGGACTTTTATAGTATCTGGTCTCACACTTAGGTTGTTAATCCATTTTGAGTTTATTTTTGTATATGGTATTAGAGAATGTTCTAATTTCATTCTTTTACTGGGTTGCTCTACTCTTGACTGCATCTAACCATGCAGGTTGTACACAAGAATTACAGAGGGCTTCACTCTCATAGACTTTAAGGGAACGACACCAAATTGTGCAATGGAGACAGAATTTTAATGCTGTCCCCATGTTTTAGTGCTTTCTCTAGTCCCCTCTTCTGTATTTCCTCTCAGCCTTAGATTTTTCTTCCTCTTTAAGATGCTTTTCCTTTAATACTTGAATACTCTAAAAGGACACTATCCTACTTCTCCCCCACAATCACTACAGTCAAAAGTTCAACAGTCCAACCTCAGCCATGGATCCCAGATCCATTCTGCCCATTTTTTTTTCATTAATTACCAGGTGGTTTAAATAAGCTCCTCCTCTACTCTGTGTCTTCCCAAGCCCCACTCTTACATGAAGGACCATATTGACCTCAAGTAGCCATTCTATAATGGATACCCTAGTTCTCCAATGTATTCAGGATAAAATTTGAGCCCCTCAGTAAGGCACAGAGGGCCTTTTAAACCCTTGCCCAAACCTCTATTTACTGTGTAATTTCTTAATGTTTATACCATGCTCTTGACACTTCATCCTCATGGTCACCCTCTGAACAGAAAATAAACCTCTAACGTTTTGTACATGCTGACCCTTTCTCCTTAGAAAGCCTTTCCTCACATTGCATACATGGCAAGGTTTACTCACCTTATAAGATATAGCTGAAAAAAGTATTTTTCTGTGACATTTTACCAGGCTCTTCTGGGCAAGTTTAACAGCTGTCTCTGCCATGCCCCCTACTATTATGCATTTATCACATTACAAGTGGAATTACCTGCTTGTATATCTGTCATTGTGCTAGACAGGGAACTTCTTGAAGCCTGAGCCTATGTTTTATTCATATTTGTATTTACAGTGCATGAGGAATGGGTGCTCATTAAATATATACATTAATGAATGAATAAATGCCCCAGGATTCTCACATGCATTTACCATAATCCCTTTTTTTCTGTTTGCAATTTTTATATCTTTATTGATATTCTCTGTATATTGAGATATTATTCTCTTTATTTTCTTTTGTTCTTTGCCCCTGGTTTCCTTTAGCCCTTTGAGCATATATTAAGACAGCTATTTTTAAAGTCTTTGTCTCATAAGTCCAATTTTTGGACTTCCTCAGGGACAATTTCCACCAATTTCTTTACTTCACATGAATGGATTACATTTCCCAGTTTCTTCATATCAATTATACTTTTGTATTGAAACCTGGACATTTTGCATATTATAATGTGGTAATTGTGAAAATTAGATTCTACCCCCTCCCCAGGTTTTGCCATTGTGGCATTTTGTGAGCTATAAATCATCCACTTTTTAAGTGACTTTTCAAACTGTTTTTACAAAGACTATATTCTTTGATGCATGTGGTCACTGAAATCTCTTTTCCATTATCTCAGTGTTATCTCAGTCAGGCAGTGTACTGACAGATTTCTTTATTTTTATTCAATTTATTTAAACTAAAACTTAAAAAATAGTTCACCCATTCTCCCACATCTCCCCCACCCCACCTCTTGCAACCACCAGTCTGTTCTCTGTATCTATGGGCTTGCTGTTTTGTTTGTTTTTTAGATTGCACATTTTTGTAGAAATATTGTTTTGTAGCCAGGTTTACAGTATACTTGTAACTATGTGTACTACAGACATAACTCATTATTTTCAAAAGTACACATCAAAAATTATTAAACTATGATTAACAAAAGATATACATGAAAGTTGAAACAAAAATGACTGAATATTTTATAAAATTGTTTAAATCAAATATTTTTAAATTATGGCTATTCTTGAAAGGCAGTTGAACTGTCATCGATCCTGCTTTACAGGATCCTTCCCATAATACTAAGTGAGAGACCTGAGAGGACTGAGGCTTATAAGGAAACCCATAAGAAGAGAAGGAAATGAAATTCTAGACAAAAATACAATTAAAATGCTAGAGTAAAAAGTATGAAAAATGATACAATCCTGCAGCCTCTGTAACAAAAACCACATTCACAGAAAGATAGACAAGATGAAAAGGCAGAGGACTATGTACTAGATGAAGGAACAAGATAAAACCCCAGAAAAACAACTAAATTAGGTGGAGAAAGGCAACCTTCCAGAGAAGGATATCAGAATAAAGGTAGTGAAGATGATCCAGGACTTTGGAAAAAGAATGGAGGCAAAGATCAAGAAGATGAAAGAAATGTTTAACAAACATCTAGAAGAACTAAAGAACAAACAAAGAGAGATGAACAATACAATAACTGAAATTAAAAATACACTAGAAGGAATCAATAGCAGAATAACTGAGGCAGAAGAACGGATAAGTGACCTGGAAGACAGAATGGTGGAATTCACTGCTGCAGAACAGAATAAAGAAAAAAGAATGAAAAGAAATGAAGACAGCCTAAGAGACCTCTGGGACAACATAAACACAACAACATTCACATTATACAGGTCCCAGAAGGAGAAGAGAGAGAGAAAGGACCTGAGAAAATATTTGAAGAGATTATAGTCGAAAACTTCCCTAACATGGGAAGGGAAAAGGCCACACAAGTCCAGGAAGCGCAGAGAATCCCATACAGAATAAACCCAAGGGGAAACATGCCGAGACACACAGTAATCAAATTCGTAAAAATTAAAGGCAAAGAAAAATTATTGAAAGCAGCAAGGGAAAACCAACAAATAACATACAAGGGAACTCCCATAAGGTTAACAGCTGATTTCTCAGCAGAAACTCTACAAGCCAGAAGGGAGTGGCATGATATACTTAAAGTGGTGAAAGGGAAGAACCTACAACCAAGAATATTCTACCCAGCAAGGATCTCATTCAGATTCGATGGAGAAATCAAAAGCTTTACAGACAAGCAAAAGCTAAGAGAATTCAGCACCACCAAACCAGATCTACAACAAATGCTAAAGGAACTTCTCTAAGTGGGAAACACAAGAGGAGAAAAGGACCTACAAAAACAAACCCAAAATAATAAAGAAAATGGTCACAGGAACATACATATCGATAATTACCTTAAACGTGAACGGATTAAATGCTCCGAACAAAAGACACTGGCTGGCTGAATGGATACAAAAACAAGATCCATATATATGCTGTCTAGTTCTACAAGAGACCCACTTCAGACCTACGGACATATACAGACTGAAAGTGAGGGGATGCAAAAACATATCCATGCAAATGGAAATCAAAAGAAAGCTGGAGTAGCAATATCATATCAAACAAAATAGACTTTAAAATAAAGAATGCTACAAGAGACAAGGAAGGACATGACATAATGATCAAGGGATCAATCCAAGAAGAAGATATAACAATTATAGATATATATGCACCCAACACAGGAGCAACTCATTACATAAGGCAAATGCTAACAGCTCTAAAAGAGGAAATCGACAGTAACACAATAATAGTGGGGGACTTCAACACGTCACTTACACCAATGGACAGATCATCCAAACAGAAAATTCATAAGGAAATACAGCTTTAAATGACACAATAGACCAGATAGATTTAATTGATATTTATAGGACATTCCATCCAAAAACAGAAGATTATACTTTCTTCTCAAGTACACACAGAACATTCTCCAGGATGGATCACATCGTGGGTCACAAATCAAGCCTCAGTAAATTTAAGAAAACTGAAATCATATTAAGCATCTTTTCTGACCACAACGTTATGAGATCAGAAATCAATTACAGGAAAAAAAACCATAAGAAACACACACACATGGAGGCTAAACAATACGTTACTAAATAACCAAGAGATCACGGAAGAAATCAAAGAGGAAATAAAAAAATACCTACAGACAAAGGACATTGAAAACACGACGATCCAAAACCTAAGGGATGCAGCAAAAGCAGTTCTAAGAGGGAAGTTTATAGCTATACAAGCCTACCTCAAGAAACCAGAAAAATCTCAAATAAAGAATCTAACGTTAACACCTAAAGTAACTAGAGAAAGAAGTACAAACAAAACCCAAAGTTAGCAGAAGGAAAGAAATCATACAGATCAGAGCAGAAATAAATGAAATAGAAACAAAGAACAGTAGCAAAGATCAATAAAAGTAAAAGGTGGTTCTTTGAGAAGATAAACAAAATCAATAACCCATTAGCCAGACTCATCAAGAAAAAGAGGGAGAGGACTCAAAGCAACAAAATTAGAAATGAAAAAGGAGAAGTTACAACAGACACAGCAGAAATACAAAGCATCCTGAGAGACTGCTACAAGCAACTCTATGCCAATAAAATGGAAAACCTGGAAGAAATGGACAAATTCTTAGAAAGGTATAACCATCCAAGACTGAACCAGAAAGAAATAGAAAATATGAACAGACCAATCACAAGTAATGAAATTCAAACTGTGATTTAACATCTTCCAACAAACAAAAGTCCAGGACCAGATGGCTTCACAGGTGAATTCTATCAAACATTTACAGAAGAGCTAACACCCATCCTTCTCAAATTCTTCCAAAGAATTGCAGAGGAAGGAAAACTCCCAAACTCATTCTATGAGGCCACCATCACCCTGATACCAAAACCAGACAAAGATACTACAAAAAAAGAAAATTACAGACCAATATCACTGATGAATATAGATGCAAAAATACTCAACAAATTACTAGCAAACATAATCCAACAGCATATTAAAAGGATCATACACCATGATCAAGTGGGATTTACCCCAGAGATGCAAGAATTCTTCAATATACA
Source organism: Delphinapterus leucas (assembly GCF_059928025.1). Lineage (NCBI taxonomy): Eukaryota > Metazoa > Chordata > Mammalia > Artiodactyla > Monodontidae > Delphinapterus > Delphinapterus leucas. Next base: position 118,722,621 of record NC_143132.1, read on the forward strand.
CATATCAATCAGTGTAATACACCATATTAACAAATTGAAGAATAAAAACCATATGATCATCTCAATAGATGCAGAAAATGCTTCTGACAAAATTCAACACCCGTTCTTGATAAAAGCTCTCCAGAAAGTGGGCACAGAGGGAACCTACTTCAACATAAAAAAGGACATATACAACAAACCCACAGCAAACATCATTCTCAATGGTGAAAAACTGAAAGCATTTCCTCTAAGATCAAGAACAAGACAAGGATATCCACCCTCACCACTATTATTCAACATAGTTTTGGAAGTCCTAGCCACAGCAATCAGAGAATAAAAAGAAATAAAAGTAATACAAATTGGAAAAGAAGAAGTAAAACTGTCACTGTTTGCAGATGACATGGTACTATACATAGAAAATCCTAAAGATGCCACCAGAAAACTATGAGAGCTAATCAATGAATTTGGTAAAGTTGCAGGATACAAAATTAATGCACAGAAATCTCTTGCATTCCTAAACACTAATGATGAAAAATCTGAAAGAGAAATTAAGGAAACACTCCCATTTACCATTGCAACAAAAAGAATAAAATACCTAGGAATAAACCTACATAGGGAGACAAAAGACCTGTATGCAGAAAACTGTAAGACACTGATGAAAGAAATTAAAGATGATACCAACAGATGGAGAGATATACCATGTTCTTGGATTGGAAGAATCAATATTGTGAAAATGACTATATTATCCAAAGCAATGTACAGATTCAGTGCAATCCCTATGAAATTACCAATGGCATTTTTTACAGAACTAGAACAAAAAATCTTAAAATTTGTATGGAGACACAAAAGACCCCAAAGAGCCAAAGCAGTCTTGAGGGAAAAAAACGGAGCTAGAGGAATCAGACTACCCAACTTCAGACTATACTACAATGCAACAGTAATCAAGACAGTATGGTACTGGCACAAAAACAGAAATATAGATCAATGGAACAGGATAGAAAGCCCAGAGATAAACCCACACACATATGGTCACCTTATCTTTGATAAAGGAGGCAAGAATATAAAGTGGAGAAAAGACAGCCTCTTCAATAAGTGGTGCTGGGAAAACTGGACAGCGACATGTAAAAGAAAGAAATTAGAACACTCCCTAACAGCGTACACAAAAATAAACTCAAAATGGATTAGACAACTAAATGTAAGGCCAGATACCATCAAACTCGTAGAGGAAAGCATAGGCAGAACACTCTATGACATAAATCACAGCAAGATCCTTTTAGACCCACCTACTAGAGAAATGGAAATAAAAACAAAAATAAACAAATAGGACCTAATGAAACTTAAAAGCTTTTGCACAGCAAAGGAAACCATAAACAAGACAAAAAGACAACCGTCAGAAAGGGAGAAAATATTTGCAAATGAAGCAACTGACAAAGGATTAATCTCCAAACATACAAGCAACTCATACAGCTCAATATCGAAAAAACAAACAACCCCATCCAAAGATGGGCAGAAGACCTAAATAGACATTTCTCCAAAAAAGATATACAGATTGCCAACAAACACATAAAAGAATGCTCAACATCATTAATCATTAGGGAAATGCAAATCAAAACTACAATGAGATATCATCTCACACCAGTCAGAATGGCCATCATCAAAAAATCTAGAAACAATAAATGCCGGAGAGGGTGTGGAGAAAAGGGAACCCTCTTGCACTGTTGGTGAGAATGTAAATTAATACAGCCACTATGGAGAACAGTATGGAGGTTCCTTAAAAAACTAAAAATAAAACTACCATATGACCCCGCAATCCCACTACTGGGCATATACCCTGAGAAAACCATAATTCAGAAAGAGTCATGTACCAAAATGTTCATTGCAGCTCTATTTACAATAGCCAGGATATGGAAGCAACCTAAGTGTCCATCAACAGATGAATGGATAAAGAAGATGTGGTATATATATATATAATGGAATATTACTCAGCCATAAAAAGGAATGAAATTGAGTCATTTGTAGAGACATGGATGCATATAGACTGTCATACACAGTGAAGTAAATCAGAAAGAGAAAATCAAATATCGTATATTAACATATATATGTGGAATCTAGAAAATGGTACAGGGCTTCCCTGCTGGCGCAGTGGTTGAGAGTCCGTCTGCCGATGCAGGGGACACGGGTTCGTGCCCCGGTCCGGGAAGATCCCACATGCCGCAGCTAGGCTCGTGAGCCATGGCCGCTGAGCCTGTGCTCCGCAGCAGGAGAGGCCACAACAGTGAGAGGCCTGCGTACCGAAAAAAAAAAAAGGAAAAGAAAATGGTATAGATGAACCAGTTTGCAGAGCAGAAATTGAGACACAGATGTAGAGAAAAAATGTATGGACACCAAAGGGGAAAGTGGGGATATGGGGAGGTTGTGGTGTGATGAATTGGGAGATTGGGATTGACATATATACACTGATGTGTATAAAATGGATGACTTATAAGAAAATTAAATAAAGAAAGAATAAACATTTTTAAAAAGTATGAAAAACCGATCATAAATCAAACTATAAGGTAAAGAATAAATCAGGTCATACATGAATATTAATGCTTAGAGTAAGCAGTGATTTAGAAACCAGAAAGGCATTTAAAAAAAAAAAACTGTGAGGGGAAACAAAGTAAAGAAGTTGGACAAAGTTCTAACAAATATTAAATAATCCATAGAAACAAAAAGAGTAGGGTGAAGCAGCAAATACCGCAAATCTAATGCTCAAATATCAAGATGCCCTTACATTTAATAACAATGTTCTGGCCTCGCTTTTTAAGCTCTTCTAAGACAGAGCCAACTCTGAACATAAAGGTGAGTGGGTGCTCTAATTAGAAAGATAAATTTGTTTAAGTGACCTCAAAGTAGCCTTAAATAAGAGCAAAGGAATCATTTCATTTTTAAAATCTTAAGACTTCACATTAAGGTAGTTCAGAAAATTCACAATTGAATAGGTGCCCTCAAACATACACCACATCAAACATGTAGTAAAAATAGATAATAATTATAGGCAGCCAAAATATCACAACTAAGCTATAGATAAAATTAAAACTTTGAGAACTTTAAAAATAGGAAAGAAGTAAGCAGGGATAAAGATGGGCCTGGCTTATCCTAGGAACATAAAACAGGTAATATACCTGGGTCAGAAACTCCTATAGGATAATCGTAACTCAATTCATCATGAGAGATGGCAAAGTGGAGTCAAGGTCAGTGTGAAAGTTAGGAGATGGAAGGTGGTATGGTAGAGATCTCTCACTCATAAAAGGAGAAGGAAAAGAAGGTACATTTGGAGCTCTGTCTTATAAGAGGGCTAAGGACCTGAGGAGGTGAAATCACTCTGACTCACCCTTATGATCAGTAACTGAACAAAGAGTGAGGGATAATTCAGCCAGGGACAGTGCCCTGAGTCATCATTTTAAGAGTTGGCTCTGGATTGAGAAACCTTGGATCTGTGCCACCACAACTCTGCTAGCCAGGAGCAGGTATGCAGAGGGATGGGGATGGAATATAAAAATAAACCCCAAATACTCAAATAACTTTCCACACAAAATGGGCCAAGTGAATATTACAAAACACAACCAGAAATCTAATCATACCACGGCATTCACGCCAATTAAGATGGCTATATTATCCAAAAACAAACCCCAGAAAAATAACAGTTGTTAGCAAAGAGAGAATGGTTAGGAGAGAATGGGACACTTGTGCATTGCTGTTGGCAACATAAAACAGTGCAACCACTTTGGAAAACAGTATGGCAGTCCCTCAAAAAATTAAAACTAGAATTACTATATGATCCAGCACTTTCACTTCTGGATATATATACAGAAAATAATTGAAATTAGGGATTCAAACAGATATTTGTACACCCATGTTCATAGCAGTATTATTCACAACACCCAAGAGTGGAAGCAATCCAAGTGCCCAACGACATTTAAATGGATAAACAAAATGTAGTATATATACACAATAGAACTTTATTCAGCTTTCAAAGGGAAAGAAATTCTGACATGTACTACAACATGGATGAAACTTGAGGACATTATGGTAAGTGAAATAAGCCGGTCATAAAAGTACAAATACTGTATAATTACATTTATATGAGGTACTAGGCTAGTAAATTTACAGAGACAGAAAGTAGAATGGTGGTTGCCAGGGGCTGGAGGAAAGGGGGAATAAGGAGTTAGTATTTTATGACTACAGAGTTTTAGTTGGGGAAGAAAAAACCAAGTTCCGAAGATGAACAGTAGTGACAGTTCCACAACATTGTAAATGTACTTAATTCCACTGAACTGTACACTTAAAAATAGTTAAAATGGTAAATATTTTGTACATTTTGCCATGATAAAAAAGAAAAAAATCGCAAACAAAATTAAATAGAATAATACTGTTATTCTAGATAAAATATTTAAGCATCCGATAAAGTCTAAAGTAAGTATAATGAAAATGCTGACGCAAATGTCAGATAGGAATATACTGTATTTGGATATGTAATGATGTTGATAGGACCCAAGGTCTGTAACGTCATGCTTGGTAGATGATAGATAGATAGACAGACAGATAGATTCCCCTCTCATATATACCACCTCATTGCCACAAAATGGCTGCTGCATTTCTAGAATCATTTCCACGTTGAATGCAAGAAGTAGGCAGGAAGAGATAACAGCCTTTCCTCATGAGACTTTCCATTTTAACCAGAAAGGGAAAGCCTCCTTAAATATTATCCTGATATACTTCTCTCTCCACAACTAATGCAAATACCCAATTTTACATTACTCAGCAGCCAAAGAGAATGCAATTATCCCAACTGGCTTAAATCAATCATGATTTGTAATCTGAAGATGGAAATGTGCCTAGTGTTCTTCCCTCTGCCTTCTCCTCTCTTCTGGAAAAATCAAGGCTATGTCTGCATTTAAGGAAAGGGGAAATGGCTCTTGGGTATGTAATAAAGATAGTCTGAAACACTTAACAAGAAGAAAAATGAACCCAGAAGAAAGTTGTGGAATACAGAAAAATAGCAGTCAGCAAAGACATTGATATATTATACTGGTAAACCAAATCTTTTGTTATTAAAAAACTACTTTGTAGTATTTGTTTACAAAAATAAATGAATAAATAGCTGAATTACTTTATAATAGAATAATAAGGGGCTTATTAATTGGTAAGTTAAAATATGATAGGGTCCTTTTCATCTTCAGGAGGAAGACTGAAATATTGAATTAAAAGGTTTGGTTAGAAAAATATGTAGTTAATATGTTGTCTAAGAATTTAAGAATGGAATCTACCAATTCCAAATGAGCAAAGGAAAACCAAACAAGGCTGTCTTTAGAAAACTTTGTCACTCCAAAGAAGCCCTAACTGCAGAAGAAAAACAAGAAACAAGAACAAAAAGGAAAAAACAGCAAGTTTACCTATTAAAAGGCAGAGATTATCAGCTTGGAAAAATTTTTTAATTCACTTATATCATCCATAAGAGAGAAAAAGTTGAAAAGAAAAAAGCCACACTTGTTTTCCACCCTCAATCTGAAAATATTAAATATTGTTGATAGAGTTGAAACCTTTTTATAGAATTTGTTCTAAAAGCATGCTCCTCAAAATCCCACCCTCTCCTTTGTTTATATTTTTGTTCAACTTTTCTTTATATTTTTATGGACTGCTATTTGTACGGATGCATCCCTGAAAAATATATTTATAATTTTTATATTTTAAACTTATTATGAATGGGAATATAACATCTAGTCTTCTGAAACATCTTGCTTCAACATTATATTCGTGAGATTTGTACCTATGGTTTTTTTTCATTGTTGCTGATGAATAGTATTCTATTGTTGAAAAAACAATTTTTCATTTTGGATATTCAGGGGCTTTTCCCCAAGCTTTCGTAATTGCAAACAATGCTGCTATAAATTTTCTTGTACAAATCTCCTTGCTCGCATATGTATAGAAGTCATTTGGGATATATACAAAAGAGTGAAATTGCTGGTTTATGACACATGTTTATACGTTCAGCTTTACTAGATTTCATCAAGTTGTGCTCCAATGTAGATGTCCCAGATTATAGTCCTACCACCAGTAATGAGAATTCCCATTAATCTGCACTCCCATTAATTTGGTATTGCGAGACTCCCTAGTGTTTACTGATCTTATTGGTGTGAAATAGTTTCTAGTTGTGATTTTAATTTGCATTTTCCTGCATTTCAATGGGTTTGAGCATCCTTTACGCTATGTTTATTGGCCAGCAGGTTTTCCTAGTTTATGAATTTCCTTTTCATACCCTTTGTCCATTTTCCCTTTGGTTTGATTCTGGGTGCATTTTCCTGATTAGTAGGAGTTCACTATATATTCTGCATAATAATCTTTGTGGAATATACACATTTTAAATAACTTCTCCCAATTATCTTTTCATTTTCCTTGTGGGGTCTTTTGAGGCGCAAAATTTCTTAGTATTAGCATCATATAGTTTATCAATCCTTCCTTGAAAAGATATTCCTTTAGAGTCTTAACAAAGTTCTTCCTTAGGCCAAGATCATGAAGACAGTTTGCCATATTTTCTTCAAAATGGTTGAAGTTTTGGTGTTTTACATTTAGGTTCTTTGATACAGCTGGAGCAATGGTCAACATGGAATCCTTACTTTGGCAGATTTTATGAGCACAGAAGCAAAGCCTTTGTCAGCAGTTCTTTTGGGGAAAAGGCTTCTCCAGCATCTTACTGATCTGAGTGGAAGGCACTGCAGCTCTTAGCAATCTGCTCTCTCCTGTCTTGTTTTGTTTTTTTAAACATCTTTATTGGAGTATAATTGCTTTACAATGGTGTGTTAGTTTCTGCTTTATAATAAAGTGAATCAGTTATACATATACATATGTTCCCATTTCTCTTCCCTCTTGCATCTCCCTCCCTCCCACCCTCCCTAACCCACCCCTCTAGGTGGTCACAAACCACCAAACTCATCTCCCTATGCTATGCGGCTGCTTCCCACTAGCTATCTATTTTACATTTGGTAGTGTATATACGTCCATGCCGCTCTCTCACTTTGTCACAGCTTACCCTTCCCCCTCCCCATATCCTCAAGTCCATTCTCTAGTAGGTCTGTGTCTTTATTCCCGTCTTACCCCTAGGTTCTTCATGACCATTTTTTTTTTTCCTTAGATTCCATATATACGTGTTAGCATACGGTATTTGTTTTTCTCTCTCTGACTTACTTCACTCTGTATGACAGACTCTAGGTCCATCCACCTCACTATAAATATCTCAATTTCGTTTCTTTTTATGGCTGAGTAATATTCCATTGTATATATGTGCCACATCTTCTTTATCCATTCATCCGATGATGGACACTTAGAATACTCCCTAACACCATACACAAAAATAAACTCAAAACGGATTAAAGACCTAAATGTAAGGCCAGACACTATCAAACTCTTAGAGGAAAACATAGGCAGAACACTCTATGACATAAATCACAGCAAGATTCTTTTTGACCCACCTCCTAGAGAAATGGAAATAAAAACAAAAATAAACAAATGGGACCTAATGAAACTTAAAAGCTTTTGCACAGCAAAGGAAAGCATAAACAAGACCAGAAGACAACCCTCAGATGGGAGAAAATATTTGCAAATGAAGCAACTGACAAAGGATTAATCTCCAAAGTTTGCAAGCAGCTCATGCAGCTCAATATCAAAAAAACAAACAACCCAATCCAAAAATGGGCAGAAGACCTAAACAGACATTTCTCTAAAGAAGATATACAGATTGCCAACAAACACATGAAAGGATGCTCAACATCATTAATCATTAGAGAAATGCAAATCAAAACTACAATGAGGTATCACTTCACACCAGTCAGAATGGCCATCATCAAAAAATCTACAACCAACAAATGCTGGAGAGGGTGTGGAGAAAGGGGAACCACCACTCTTGCACTGTTGGTGGGAATGTAAATTGATACAGCACTATGGAGAACAGTATGGAGGCTCCTTAAAAAACTAAAAATAGAACTACCATACGACCCAGCAATCCCACTACTGGGCATATACCCTGAGCAAACCATAATTCAAAAAGAGTCACGTACCAAAATGTTCATTGCAGCTCTATTTATAATAGCCAGGACATGGAAGCAACCTAAGTCTCCTTTCTTATGCAACGCTGTTTCCTAGGGCAAGTGTGCTTCTGGAGCTCTTGGTTATTGTTCAAAATTTTGCTCGTTCATAAACCCATATCCCATCTCTCCCTTAGTCTCTGGTAACTGACCAATCTTAAGATGGCACTCTCTTTTCTCAGGGCAACCCAATGTACTAACCTTCTAGGAAAGATTTTACTCAGGGATGTCCAGGTTCTTTTCTCACTCACCAAATTTTTTTTAAAAAGAGGAAAATAAACTCACTAGTTTAAACTCTAGGTTAGAGTAATGTGCTTTACTCTACAACCATGGATGCTTTGGCCAGCCAATAAATACATATTACTTACACTCAGTCAATCCAAACTTTAATGTCTCCTATTTTCTAACTTTATCTACCAAATACATAAATATTAACATAGACAAAAATCCCTGTTAAAATGTTGCGTTCCATCTATATAACTCAATTTGGTTACAGATAGTAAAAAATAAAGCCCATAAATTGAGCTCCCTCAGACTGATGCGTTTTGTTATTCTCTCCTTCTCACCAGTAGTTCAGTACTGGGTTTCCCTCTACTCTCTCACGTAACTTCATCACCATCAGAGGAGTCCCCATATGTCGAGGGCTTCGTGTAATGAACACAGGGGTTGATATGGCTGTGGATGCCCTTTCTTAGACCATGTCTGGCCCTATTATCTCATATAATAAGTTTATATAAAATTATAGTTGTAGAAAGGAGAGCAAGAAAAAGAGAATGAATTCTTCAACTCTTGTCAATGGAAAGTCGTTACCAGAAAAAGGTGGGGAAAAAGAATTCTGAGTAGTGAAAGTGATTCCAAACTGTGCTCAAACAGGAAATCATCTCTGGTGCTTGACAGGGCCTGGGGGTAAAAGACAAGCCTAACATAGACTTTACTGATGTTCCTCCTGCTACAAGTCGAGGTCACTTCGTTCAGGGTCAAACAGGTAACTAGAAATGCTGGGGTTTGAATCTGTGGTTTTACTAAGTTAAGTCAGTTCAGTCTAACTTGTGCCTTTTATAACCAACCAGGTTGTGCACCAGGAGCAGAGTAAAAAGGGACCTGACAAGGACGATGCTGATTTGGAAGTGGAGGCTCCTGTAGGCCATGAGACAAGGCCTAGGGAAAGAGAGTTGAAAAAGTCCTCAACTCTTTTCATTCAAATGAAGAAAATATCAAGTCCTCTAGAGAGGGTGAGGAGTCAAAGATGGTGGAACTCTGGGATAAATGCAGCAAGCTTATAAGTCAGAGAGTGAGGAAAATTTGTACAACTTAGGAATATCTGCTAGGAGGAGAAACACATTTTGTGTTCACTTCATATTCTCCCTAACCTTTATATCTTTTACAGTTCAATTTTAGTATTAAATTCCAGGAAGCAAAAAAGAAACAAAAGTTGGGGGGAGATACTTGGAAGGCAATTCCATAAGGGATTCAGAAGGAATCATGTAGGAAAAAAATACTGCTCCAGAAGAGGCAGGATAGAAACTGAAACTTTTCTTAATTGGCCTGAAGAAATCTCTTAGGACCTAGAGGAACTTCCTAGAAGTAGAGATAAAAGACATTTAGTTCCGTTACTGCATCTGTGAGGATAATATTTGATGAGGTGATAATAGTTAAAGGAGATAAAAGGGATGATTTTATGTAAAATAAACAAAAATGAGGCTGAACAGCAAACTAACTCTCAGGATGCAAATGCTTAGTCATATTGAAAACAATTTCTGTTGGAAGAAAATTGATAAAGATCCACCTGTCTGAATCTTCAGAAGATTTTGGATTATAAACTGATGCAGTGAATTAACATCTTGAACAATGAAGGGATCATTTACAATCTCTTGATGGAGCAAAATTTTCAATGAAGAAAAATGAAAACAGGTTAAAAAAAAAGCTGTTTGGTGATTTGGGCACCATATTACAAATGTATATGATAACTTAAATGGAAAAAAAATAGAAAATGAAGCAGATCAAAAGTGATAAATATAAATGTTACTACCTTATAATTTATAGTTTATAATATTCAGATTATAGTATACAGTTAAGATGTAGCAATTCTCTATAGCTTGAAATTTTAAAAATCTCTCTGCAGTGTACACAATATATGGTATGAATGAAATACACATTTACTTAAATGTTTCTGCTTATGTTAGGTAGAGAGAAGCCCCCTCCCTCGGATAAGAAAAGCTGCTTATACATATGCAGCTGATTCAGACAGTAATTGCAAAACATGTTCTAAGATAGGCAGATGGGATTAATTTACTACTACAGTATTTCACCATGACAAGGGAGACACTTGCAAAGATTATCAAACCCATTTTCTCTTTTTATTGTTTGAAAATCAAAAGATTAAAAACCTATTAGATGAGTCCTTGGTTCAATTTGTGCTTCAACTGGCCCATAAGACATTTTTCAGAGATCAAATTACTGAAAATGGAGAAAATACTGTAAATGAATAACACTTTTTCTATTACCAAAAAAATCTCTCAAACATCTGGTATAATGTTCTGTACTCTCAAAGCAGATACATTGTGCTTTACACTCAAATTAAGTTTGAGTATATAAACTCTACTTTCTTATTTTTATGATAAAAATTAAACATATTACCAAGGGCATATTATCCTAGATGAAATTTGATTCTTTTAACAAAGAAGAAATTTAGAAAGTGTCTAGGCAATTAGATATAAGCTAATTATGACAACACTATGGAAAAGTTTATTACTTCCCATACATTCTCCTCAATCTTTCACAAGCATTTTATTTTTCTTGGCAAAGACTGAATTCACAGTCATTAACTAAAACATAAGTCCTTTCTTTTTTCTTTAATACTTGTACCACTTTTGGAATAAGTGGTGCAGTTAAGTAAAGGAATCATTTTAACACTCATTAGGTCAAACTCTAGTGCTTTCGACCAAAACCCTCTGTGAGTTTAAAGTCACTTTTCATAGTAAGGTCAAAAAAATGACATACATTACTAAATCCCTAAACTCTGAGGTTGTGCTACCTTTTCTTAATTATATATGCTTAAAATATTAGACTTCTAGGGCTTGTGTCTTATTAGCTTACTCTCAAATTTCCATATATAGCTTAAAGTAGTTCAGAAATAAGATTGATAGTATTATATAGTAAGAAAAGACAATAATATGTTACAAATAATTGTCATTAATAAACTCAGAATAACCTTACTAGTTATTCAACATTATAATCATAATTCATAACTTGCAATTGTTAATATGGTATAACTTTTATGGTAATAACCTAATATGTGTCACTAAAATTGTAAGTCCTTCTATCACAAAAATGGGACTGAAATCTTAACTTCATTAGCTTCTTCAAACTAAAGTTTCAATAAATTAATCAGCTTTCAACATCCCTTTAGCTTTTAAATCTACTGGTAGTTAAATGTTAATATATTGTTACATTTATAATATGTTAGGGCATAATATTTATATTTAATTATAATTTTAATTGAATACTTTCTATCAAATTATGGTATATTTATGAGATATATAAAAATATAATATACATATTATATATTATATACAATACACATATATAATTTGAGAAATGTTGCTACTTTATATTTTATTTTATTATACATATATGTTCAATCAGTACAAATCATGTTTTATAGGATAGCTTACACCTCTAGATTTTTCAGGCATTTCCACAGTTAGGTGCCTTCAAGTTATCAAAATTAGGAGATTTTTAATGAGTAATAGAAACAAAATATAAGTGAAAAGGAAGAGTGCCAATATGTTGAAAATTCTAATAAGCTATTCATAAGCATGTCGTATATTAAAACTGATTGGAGTTTTCTGGATATTTTAAGTCAGAAACTCCCTCTTTAGTCTTTCCTAATTACTAAGAAATAATTTTCTATTAATAACCAAGGAATTTAAAATGGAAAGAACATATAATGAAAACTAATAGGTTACAAATAAATCTAAGAAAATAGAGTCTAAAAGAGACATCCTTTTATTTACAACAGCTTTATAGCTGAAATAATAGCTTTACAGAGCTATGAAAAATTAATAATTCCTATTAAGAAGTATCAGGTACTTAGCATAAAATGGAAAACAAGTTTGTTCTGTACTCTTCTGCAATTCTACAAATAATATGAGCTTATAATTTAATCTGAGAAACAATAACTCAGTCTATATAGTCTCTAGCTACTAACTGGAGCATAGGCTATACTTCTTGATGGAATGAATTATTATACAATAAGATAAGCAAGATTTTTTCTTTCAAACTTTGTTCTTGACATCTAACATTAGGTTTAAAGATACTGATATGGTAAATGACTTGTGCTTTCTTATTCAACGATTGGGTGAGGATAGCATCTGACATAGTGTGGTTGTAACAGATTTTTCTGTGTATGTGTTTTTTTTCATTTTTAATAGACTATTTTTTAGAGCACTTTTAGGTTCACAGCAAAACTGAGCGGAAGATAGAGTTTTTCCATATACCTCCTGCCCCCACACATTCATAGCCTTGCCCCTTATCGACATCCCCTACAGAGTGGTATGTTTGTTTCAACTGGTCAACCTAAACTGACACATCATTATCACCTAAAGTCCATAATTTACATTACGTCTCACTCTTCACGTTTTATATTCTATGGGTTTGGATAAATGCATAATGACATGTACCCACCGTTATAGTATCATACAGAGTCGTTTCACTGCCTTAAAAATATTCTGTGCTCTGCCTATTCACCCTTCCCTCTCACCTAACCCCTGGCAACTATTAAATTTTTTACTGTCTCTATCATTTTGCCTTTTCCAGAATTTCATATAGTTGGAATCATTCAATATGAAGCCTTTTCAGATTGTCTTCTTTCACTTAGTAATATGCAATCAAGGTTCCTCCATATCTTTTCATGGCTTGGTAACACATTTCTTTGTAATGCTAAATAATATCCCATTATCTGGATATACCAGTTTATTTATCCATTCATTTACTGAAGGATATCTTGGCTGTTTCCAAGTTTTAACAATTATGAAATAAGCTCCTATAAACAGCCATTTGTGTAGATATAAGTTTTCACCTCCCTTGGGTAAATACCAAGGAGTTCGAATGATGGATCATATGGTAAGAGTATGCTTAGTTTTATAAGTTATAGCAGTTTTAAAATAATAGAATTCTAAGTTAGACACTAGGATAACATTTGTGTATTAGGATTAAAAAAAAATACAAGGAAAGCAATACTGTCAAAATTGTTTTCCTTGAGTGTAACTAGGCAAGAAAATTTTAAAAAGTAAAAAAAGTTCTTTACCATTTAGATGCACAAATATAACCAACTGAATATTTATTCCAGAAATATGAAACGAGATCACCATTAAAACGAACAAGTAGGGCATCCCTGGTGGCGCAGTGGTTGAGAGTCCGCCTGCCGATGCAGGGGACACGGGTTCGTGCCCCCGTCTGGGAGGATCCCACATGCCGCAGAGCGGCTGGGCCCGTGAGCCATGGCCGCTGAGCCTGCGCTCCACAGCGGGAGAGGCCACAGCAGTGAGAGGCCCGCGTACCACAAAAAAAAAAAAAAGAGCATGTAGAAAGTTCCATTTCCAATTATATGGTGACTTAGTTCCTCAGATAGACTCAATGAAAACAACCAGAATACCAGATAAATTAAAACAAACATTTTAAAATATGGATATATACTTACAGGAAAGTAAGAAATACTCAACCCAAAATCCATCTGAAGGAAGGCAGGAATCTTGAGAGTTAATTACCACAGGCGACTTTTGAAGAAGTGGAAAAACTGAACTTTGCTTTCCATAGCCTCGAGGGCATCAGGGACTGGAAACTAATCTCTGGGCATCTTCATCGAGTGGAGGTGTCTGAAAGGAGACATACCCAACAAACCTCCTTCCCTCAACTTCAAGACAAATGGATCATCTTGAATCTCAGCACTGATAAAAGAAAAAAAAAATAGGTCTGCCTCTAAAATATTATAACCACAAGCCTAACCTTATATCAATTTGGAGTTAGAATTCATACTACTTATATGATTTGAACAAATTCATGTCAAAATTTTAACTTTATGTGACCTCAAATTGGTAATGCACTCAACTTCTAGAAACTAAGAGAAATCCTCTGAGAAAGCATCTACTTTTAACCCAGTTCTCAAAGAATTTCTAACAAATAGAATTCCACAGAATTGAAAAACTTAACAAGTCACAACAGAGAAGCAATAGTAACAATAATAAACAGGGAAAGACTGTATGTATTGGAATTACCAGACACAGAATATGAAATAAAAATGTTTGTGATAATTATAAAATAAATATAACTGTGAGATAATATTTTCAAGGAGTATGAAATTATAAAGAATAAAATGGGGTTCTGCTTCTGTATGAAATGCAATAAGCACATTTCACCTTTTCCCATTGAATGCAACTATGAAACACAGACAGAATGCATGGATCAACTGTGGCAAGTCTCTGAAATTTTTCTGCAGTAGGCAGGTTGGAGAAGAACACCAGAATTTCTAAATAACACTGAATAGGCAGTGAGTTTACCATTTCTTTTCCTCCAGTACTCCTGCCTGAATGCAATGCAGCTGTAAACTCACAAGTGGACCCTGTGGCACAGAGCAAGAGAGAGCTTTTGGATAAGCTCTCTAGTTCTGTCTTGAAGACCAGAAACAGAAATTCCTAATGCTGAGAGGAAGCAGAGAAATTCATAATTTTTGTTCTCTTTGCTTGGTTCTATTTTCTTGCCCCAGTCTGCAGGGAATTCTTTTGCAGGGAAAGAGAGAGATCTATGGAAAACTACAAAAGCCAAAACTCTGAGGGAAGGGCACCTTCCTCTCCTTTGGTTGTAGCTATAACTTCAAAAGGATAGGACAAGCCATATTACATTTTATTTCTCTCTGTCCTCATTCCAGTAAGCCCAGAGCATGACATCACAGAGGATGATGAGTGGTTTCACTAGAGATCCCCACCAAAAAATGAAGCCCCTGGGAATCAAAGTACTGGGGAGATCATGGAGAGGGAGGAGCTTATAAAAGTGATACAATAACATCATTTAGGAACTTCAGGGTTTCCCCTTAATCTGTATATGCATAGATCTGATCCTAAGAAGCATCCCAAAGATTTTGAGAACTAAACTAACAAGATAGAGTAGGGCTGAGACTGACCACTGTGGGGCACATATCCAAGAGAGAATAAAGAGCAAAACAAAGGTTTTAAAAACTGAATTAACACTAAAACCATAGCTCACAAGGGGTAGAATATCAATATTCTACATAGAATTTAAACAATACTTAAAGTCTCTTAAAGTAATTCACAGTATGTCTAAAATAACTTGGCATAGAAAGAACCACAAATATTTCAACACACGAGAAAAGGCAATCAACAGACACTGATGTTATGATAACATAAATGTTGGAAATATCTGACAAAGACTTTGAAACAGCTATTATACAAATGCTTCAAGAAGCAATCCCGAACAGTCTTGCAATAAGTGTTAAAATAAAAAGTTTCAGCAAAGAAATAGAAGATATAAAGAAGAATCAAATTAAAATTTTAGCATGGGTAAATACAATAGCCACCCTCCCCCCAATCTCATTGAATGGGCTCAGTAGCTGAATGAAAATAACAGAGAGAACAGTCATTCAGTAAGTTTGGAGACTGAGCAATATAAATAATCTAATCTGAACAATGGAGAGAAAAACACTGGGAAAAATAAATAGAATCTCAGGGATCAGTGGGAAAATACCAGAAGGCCTAGCAATATGCCAATAGAGTCTCAGAAAAATAGGAGAAATAGGGTATTGATGAAAAAAAATTAAGTAATGGCTGAAAACTTCCCAAGTTTGGGGAAAAAAACAACCCCATAAACCTAGAGGTTCAAGAAGCTAAGCAAATCCCAAATAGAGTAAACTCAAAGAAATCTATGTCCAGGTACACACAGCATAATCAAACTGCTAAAAACCCAAGATAAAGAAAAAATATTGAAAGCATTCCAAGAAAAATGACATAACTATAAGGGGAATAATGATTCATATAACTGAGGATTTCTTATCAGAAACCACAGAAGGCAAGAAATGGCATGAAGTTCTTAAACTGTTGAAAGAAAAAACTGTCAACCCTGAATTTTATATCTAAATAAAATATCCTTTCAGTAGTGAAGGTAAATTAAAGATATTCTCAGATGAAGGAAAACTAAGAGAATCTGTATCTATCTGCTGTGAAAGAATTTCTAAAGGAAGCTAAGGAAGCTTTTCAGAAAGAAGGGAAATGATTCCAGAAAAAAACTTGGGACTTCAGGAATGAAGGAAGAGCAACAGAAAGAGTAAATATAAGGGGAAATGTGACAGTCTTGAAATCTTTAACCCAAAGGAGACTGGAAATGGGAACCAGAATAATGTAAAACAAAGGGAAAAACAGAAAACAAAAAATGATAGTTTTAAATCTAAACATATCAATAATTATATTAAATGTAAGCAATCTGAAGATACCAATTAAAAAGCAAAAATGGTCAGAAGAGATTTTAAAAATGAACTATATACTGTCTAAAAATAGCCACTTAAAATATAATGTGATAGGCAAGTTGAAATAATGATGAGAAATGATATACTATGCAAAAACTAATCAAAAGAAAGGTGGACTGACTATGGTAATATCACAAAGCATACTTCAGAGCAAAAAACATTGCCAGGAATAAAGATGGATATTACATAATGAAAAAAAGTTTCAATTTACCAAAAGCCATAATAATTCCCAATGTATATGAACCTAACAACAGATATTCAAAATACACAAAGCAAGAAGCTACAGTGCTAAAAGGAAAAATAGACACATTCAAAATTATAGCTGGAGACTTGAACAGTCCTTTCTCAGTAATAAATAAAAGTAGTTGAAAGAAAGTCAGCACGAATATAGAACAAACTAATACCATCAACTAATTTGATTTACTTGACATTTATAGAACTCCACCCAAGATCAGCAAAATACACATTCTTTCTGGGAGCACAGGGAATATTCACCAAGATGGATGATATTCTGGATTATAATTCACACTGACCAATATATAATAATGGAAATCATACAAAGTATGTTCTTTGACCATAATGGAATTATACTAAAAACAAACGACAGAAAGAAAACAAGAAAGTCCCCGAACACTTGAAAATTAAAGTTCATGATTCAAAATAATCTATGCTTCAATAGACTGTCTTAAGGGAAATTAGAAAGTATTTTAACTGAATGAAAATGAAATGCAACATAACAAACTCTATGGAATTCTGTTAATGCAGTGCACAAAGGGGAATTTATAACAGTAAATGTTTATAAGATAAAAAAGACAAAATTTAAAACTTCTACTCTGAAAGATAATGGCAAGAAAATGAGAAGATAAACCATAGACTGGGAGAAAACATCTGCAAAAGACACATCTGATAAAGGATTGTATAAAATAATACAAAAAACTCTTAAAACTAAACAAGAAGAAAATAACCTGATTAAAAAATGGGCCAAAGACCTTAAGACATCTCACCAAAGAAGATATACAGATGCACATGGCCACTATCTGGAACAGCTACAGCAACAAATGCTGGCGAGGAGGTGAAAATAGGAATTCTCATACATTGCTGGTGGGAATGTGAAGTGGTATAGCTACTCTGGAAGACAGTTTGACAGTTTCTTAGAAAACTAAACATGCTCTTACCATGTGATCCAGCAAATGCATTCTTTGGTATTTACCCAAAGAAGTAGGAAACTTATGTCCACACAAAAACCTGCACATGGATGTCTGTAGCAGCTTTATTCATAATTGCTAAAACTTGGAAATAACCAAGATGTCCTTCTGTAGGTGAATGGATAAATAAACTGAAGTACATCCAGACAATGGAATGCTATTCAGTGCTAAACAGAGATGCACTATCAAGACATGAGAAGGTACAGGGAAACCTTAAATGCATATTACTAAGTGAAAGAAGTCAATCTGAAAAGATCATGTTCTGTATAGTGACATTCTGTAAAAGGTAAAACTATGGAGACAATAAAAAATCAGTGGTTAGCCGGGTTTGGGTGGGGAGAGATATGAATAGAGCACAGAGGATTTTTAGGGCAGTGAAACTACTCTGAATGATACCATAATGATGGATACATGTCATTATACATTTTTTCAAACTCACAGAACGTACAATACTAAGAATGAACCATAATGTAAACGATGGACTTTACGATGTGTCAATGTAGATTCATCAGTTGTAACACATGTACCATTCTGGTGAGCAGTGTTGATAACAGGGAAGGTTATGGATGCATGGGGACAAGGTGACATATGAGAAATCTCTGGCCCTCCACTCAATTTTGCTGTGAAGTTAAAAGTGCTCTAAAATTCTTACTAAAACAAGCAAGCAAGCAAAAAAACTAAACAAAAACCATTTACAATGACATCAAAACAGGAAGTAACTAGGAATGAACCTAACAAAAGATGTGTAAGACCTTTGTGTGCAATATTATTAAATCTTAGTGAAACAACTTAAAGGAGATCTAAATAGATATATACCATGTTCAAGGACTAGAAGATAACATATGGCAAAAATGTTAATGCTCCTCAAATTAATGAATAAATTCAAGCAATTCCAATCATACTGCCAAATGTTTCTCTATTGTACTTGACCTGCACGTTAGAAAATTTTATTTGGTAGTCTAAGAGCCAAGAATAGCTAAGAAAATCTTGAAGAAAAAGATAGAATTGAGAAGACTTTCCTAGCAGATACTAAAACGAATTACATCCTGACAGTGTGGTATGTGCATGGGATAAACCAATAGACCAAGGCAACCAAATAAAAAGTCCAGAAACAGACCCTGGCATATATGAACTCTTGATATATTACAAGGATAACATATAGTTGTGTGCAGAAAGAAGTGACATTCTAATAAATGGTGCTGGAATGACTATCAGAAAAAGAAAAAAATCAAATTTCTAGCTCACTTTATACATTAAAAATCATCTTCAAATGTACTAAAGAACTAAACATGAAAGGCCAAACTATATATCGTTTAGAAGAAAATTCTTGGATATATCTTAAAGATTTGGGGTTTAAAAGTTATTTTAAATAGATTTGAAAGATGTTTTGAACACAACACAAAATGTCAAGTCCCAAAGGAGAAAGTGATATATCCATCCACATTAAAGTTTAAAACTTACCTTCATCTAGACACCATGAAGGAAGTAAAAAACAAACAAACAAAAAACTAAAGAAGATAGTTTTTACTCTCTATAACAACCAAACACTAGTATCCAGATTATATAAATTTCTCACATAAATCACGGAGTAAATTGCAACCAATAGAAACTCAGACAAAAGCCTTAAACAGAATATACCAAAAAGGAAATGAAAATTAGCCAATAAACATGAAAAGATGCCCAACTTCTTTAGCAATAAAAAGTAAAGCAAGTTAAAACCGCAACAGTCACCATGTCTCACCCAAATTTTCAGGCAAAAAGTTAAAAATCTGACATTATCACATATAAGCATATATATGGAACAACAGGAACTTTGGTACATTGGTGGTGTGAGGTACAAATTGACCCAAACACTTTCAAAAACAGACTGGCATTCCACAGGAAAGGTGAATGTACACAAAATGTATGATCCCCGAATTTCACTTCTGGAGTAAATACATAAGAATGTTAATAAAAATTACAAGAAAACCAAAATGTCCATCAATAGTAGAATGGAAAATAGTCCTAAAATGGAATACTATTCAGCAGGGAAACTGAATGAAGGACAGCTACACACACCAATGAATCTCCCCTAAACCTCATATTAATTGAATGAAATAAAGTTGACAGAGGAGGTGTTATAGTTTATATTCATTAAGTTCAAAGATGGGAGAGATATATTCATAAGCAGTAAAATTATTTAAAATGAAAAGAAAATAGGGTGATTATTATAAAAGTCAGAATGATAAACCTCTGGGTGGAGAGTGAGAAGGTGATGCAACTGGGGAGAGGAACACAGGGGAACTTTTGAAAGAACTGGCAGCAAACACATGGGTGCATAATTTAGTAAAACTTTTTAAGCCAAAATATACATCTACACACTCTTCTGTATGATAAACTTTTAATAAAACAAATGGAAAAATGCGTGGTAAATAAATTTTTATGAGATCCCAATACTGAATTACTGTGCTTGTTCAAAAAATGGCAACCTGATATAGAATTTTTTGTTATAATTTTTCTCAGTCTAACATATTCCAGTTTTCAGTTCTTGACTCTCCTTAATGCCAAAATATAACTATAATATGGTATTTTGTTTAAGCATGTGCAATTAAAAGGACAGCATTGTATACACCAGTGCATAATGTTTTCCAACTGCTAGAGGTGGAGAACATAATTCCATTTTGTGTATATATTCCTACTGAGGACTCTCTATTTCATAGATTATATAATATTAGAAAGGTCTCCTTCATGCCACCAAACTCTCTATCTCAAATTATAGATTAGAAGTGAGTTATTGTTTGGTGCACAAGTCAGGAGACTGCTTGCAGAGTACCGCTAATACATTCTACGAAATACTACCCAGGCATAAAAGGGCCACTTTTTGAAGCCAGAATTGCCAGTGCATTATTGCTCTTTTTGTGCAGTTTGGCATAAGTCAAGGACATATTTGGTGCTATGCTGAGAAGAAAGGAAACCCTGTCCAGTCGATTAGAACTGGAGCTTAAGTGGGCAAGTGGAGAAAGTTCATAGGAATCAATTATAATCCCATTTATTTTCTACCACAATGTCTTTTACAGAAGACTCTTTAACCCACTGTTTTCATATCTCAGTATTTCCTTCTTTCTTGTGATCCTTAAGATTATCCTGTCCTTTGAAACTAGAAATATAGGGTTAAGTTTTCCTTTCTATATAAGTAGATAAAATTCATATAAGCTTCTCTGCAGATAACAGTCTTTAGAAGATTTGTTTCTCTTGCTATAACCTGTAAAATATTTTTCCTTGCTAATTTATATCTACCTATAAATAGACACATTTTATCTTAAGATATAAATTAATCATTATTTTGCATAATATCGTAGAAAATGAACTTTTACTCTGATACTGGCTAGGGCTAGTGAGTTCTAGCCCCTTTCTGTGCAAGTCATGAATATATTTTAAGACTATTTTGCAGTGAGAATATAAGTAGCAGTATTTGCATCAAGTAATACAATAGATACAGTGTTCCCTGAAAAGTCATGCTCTGTACATTTAACTCAACTTGGCAGAAACCACCATTCCTTCTATGGAGGATACTAATACTGTGTATAGAAATTTACATAGAAAATATGCTTGCAGACTTCTTGTAGTTAGAGTTTAAAATATGCAACCTAAATTGGATCAACTTTATGTCAATATTCTATGGGAATTAAAAAAATTTAGATCAGAACTTCGACAATTCTTACATAGACACCTATCCACATAATGAGTATATGAGTGTGTTTATTTATTTATTTATTTGATTTTTCTTCCAAATCATTCACATTGAACAATCAGTTGAGACGAAATCAGCCTGATTCTGAGAGAAATGTAGCTTTCATTAGATACAGGTAATACATGAAGGTAGATCCCCGAAAAACCTGAGTATTAAAATCTCCAAAAATTATTGGCAAACTCTAAGCCATGATAATTCAAATTAAATGACTTTATTATTACAATTTTGTTTGTTTTGAGCAAACTGTACTGAAGTAATTGAAGATACACACACACATACACACACGCAGATCACTGGTGTATAGCTTAATAAATTTTCACAAAATAAACACATCTGTGCAACCAGGACTTACATCCAGAGACAGAATATTACCATATCCCAGAAATTTCCCTCAGACCCCCTTTCAGTCACTACCCTGTCCCCAAAGGAAGTCACTATCTGACTTTTAAGACCATAGATAAAATTTGTCCAACTTTGAACTTTATGTAAGTGGAATCACATGACAGGTACTCATTTGTGTCCTTTTTTTTCGCACTCAACATTGTGTTTATAAAATTTATCCATGTTGATTTATATATTTATATTTTGCTCATTCATATTGCTGTTCAGCATAAAATAATGATTTTAAGGCATCATGTATGACTGTATACAATGTGTTAAAGATATCATATTTAGTAAAATACTACTTTGAGGGTCAGTGGCTTAACCTAGCTGTATAACACGGCATAGAATTTGGGATCAAAGGAGCTGGAGGTAAGTTAGTAGCAGAAGCTCTTATTAACTCTTCCACCCTATATAGGAAAGGCTGACCTTACTCCTCAGTTCATATAGCAAGCCCCTATTATCAGGCTACTGTAGTTTACCTTACTCCTAATTTAGCCCTGATGGTTGGCTCATCCAAGAGCCATGAAAACTATTGTCCTTCCCTCTCTTTCCTCTATAGAGAAAGAGCCTGGTATACATTTTCCCCAATCCCTCATACTACTAAGGAATGACCATGTGATACAGTCCTGCCAATGACATTTGAGGGAGTTTTTGGAGATTTCTGGGAAAACTTTGATTTTTTTGTTGAAGAGCTAAGTGTGGAGAGGAAAACAACCCAGAATAGCCAATATTGAAGCCAATATTGAAGGAGAAGAACAAAGTTGGAAGACTAACAGTATCCAACTTTAAGATTTATTAAAAAGCTACAGTACTCAAGACAGTGTGGTATTGGTGAAACAACAGACAAATAGATGTAGCAAAATAGAGAATCCAGAAATAGATCCCTGTAAACATAGTCAACTGATCTTTGACAAAGGAGCAAGGGCAATACAATGGGGCAAAAACAGTCTCTTCAACAAATGGTGCTGGAACAACTGGACATCTACATGCAAATCAAGCAAGCAATCAATCAATCAATCCAGCTACAGACCTTACACACATCACAAAAATTAACACAAAATGGATCACAGATCTAAGTGTGAGACACAAATCTATAAAAATCCTAGAAGATAACATAGGAGAAAACCTAGATGACCTTGGGTATGGTGATGTCTGTTTAGATACAACACCAAAGTCTATCAAAAGAATTAGTTCACAATCTGGACTTCATAAAATTAAAAACTTCTGCTCTGCAAAAGACAGTGGCTTGAGGATGAGAAGACAAGCCATATACTAGGAGAAAATACTTGCAAAAGACACTTCTAATAAAAAACTGAATTTACATATTTTTACAAACTCATAAAACTCAACAATAAAAAACAAGTGACCAAATTAAAAAGTGGGACAGAGATCTTAAGAGACACCTTACCAAAGAAGATACAGGCATACCTCACTTTGTTGCACTTCACTTTACTGCAGTTTGCAGATGCTGTGTCTTTTTACAAATTGAAGGGTTATGGCAAAGCCATGTCAAGCAAGTCTATTGATGCCATTTTTCCAACAGCATTTCCTCACTTCATGTCTCTAGATCACACTTTGGTAATTCTTGCAATATTTCAAACTTTATTATTATTATTGTATGTTATGGTGATCTGTGGTCAGTGATCTTTGATGTCACTACCATGACTTGCTGAAGGCTCAGATAATGGCTAGCACTTTTTAGCAATAAAGTATTTTTTTAATTAAAGTATGTACTTTTTTAAAGACATAATAGACTTAATATCGAACACTTACTCAAAATAGACATAACTGAACACTTAATAGATTGCATTCTGCTGTAAATATAAATTTTATGTGCATTGGGAGGCCAAAAATTCATGTGACATGCTTTATTGCCATATGCAGTTTATTGTGGTGGTCTGGAACTGAAGCTGCAATATCTCTGAGGTATGCCTGTATACAGCTGGCAAATAAGCAAATTAAAACATCGTCAGATACTACTACACACCTATTAGAATAACCAAAATCTGGAACACTGACAACAAATGCTGACAAGGATGTGAAGCAATAGGAACTCTCATACATTGCTGGTGGGAATGCAAAATGGTATAGCCACTTTAGAAGACAGTCTGGTAGTTTCTTAAAAAACAACATACAGCCACCCTCACTATCTGATGGGGGATTAGTTCCAGAACCACCCCCCAAAATCCATGGATGCTCAAGTCCCTCATATAAAATGGCATAGCATTTACCTATAACCTATGTGCATCCTCCCATATACTTTAAATCATCTCGAGATTACTTATAATACTTAATACAATGTAAATACCATATAATTAGTTGTAAATACAACATACATGCTATGTAAATACTTGCCGACGCAGGGCAAATTCGAGTTTTGCTTTTTGGAACTTTTCTGGAATTTCTTTTTTCAAATATTTTCAATCCACAGTTGGTTGAATCCACAGATGTGGAACCTGTGAATATGGAGGACTGACTGTGTTCATAGGTTTTACCTGTGTTTCACAGATTGTATTACCATATGACCCGACAAACTCACCCCTTAGTATTTACCCAAAGGAGCTAAAACCTTATGTCCACTCCAACACCTGCACACAGATGTCTATAACAGCTCTATGAATAACTGCCAAAATTCAGAAGCAACCAAGATGCCCTTCAGAAGGTGAATGGCTAAATAAACTGTGGTACATCGAGACAATGGAATACAGGCACACCTCAGAGAAGTTGCAGGTTTGGTTCCAGACCATCAAAATAATAAAGCAAGTATTGCAATAAAGTGAGACACACAAATTATAACACACAAAAGTTATTTTTACACTACACTGTGGTCTATTAAGTGTGCAATAGCACTATGTCTGAAAAAACAATGCACACACGTTTATTTAAAATTAATGCTGTTGATTTGCTAGACACAGGGTTGCCACAAACCTTCCATTTGTAAAATATGCAATATCTGGGAAGTGCAATAAATGAGGTATGTCTGTATTATTTGGTGCTAAGAAGAAATGAACTGTGAAGCCATGAGAAGACATGGGGAAACTCTAAGTGAATATTGCTGAGTGAAAGAATCCACTCTGAAAAGGCTACACACTGTGATTCTAACTATTCTGGAAAAGACAAAACTATGGAGACAGTACAAAGGTGGGTAATTACTAGGGGTGGAGTTGGGGGAAGGGATGAATGGGTAGAGCAGAGAGGGTTTTTAAGGCAGTGAAAATATATTTTATACTTTGTATGATACCATGACAATGGGTATATATCATTACACATTTGTTAAAACCCATAGAATGTACAAAACCAGGAGTTATGATATAATGTAGTTCATCAATTGTAACAAATGTACCATTTTGCTGAGTGATGTTGATAATGGGGGAGACTATGCACGTGTGGGGACAGGGTATATGTGGGAAAATCTCTGTACCATCTGCTCAGTTTTGTTGTGAACCTAAAACTACTCTAAAAAAATGAAGTCTTTAAAAAAATAAATGTAACAAAAAAAAAGAGATAAACATAAGAGGAGAGGGGATCAATGTCATTATTACCTCATCTTCCTGTCTTGCTTCTGAATATGATTCCTGGAGCTTCAGCAGTCGTTTCGAGATCATGAAATAATGAGCATGAAAATGAAATGGTAACACACTAAAGTGATCAAGCCAAAATGTGAAAATCAGAAACTCTGATAATACCATTGGTGCTGAACCAATTTTTAGACTCATGGTTCAGTAAAATAAATAATTTCTTTATGATTTAACCCCATGTTATTTCAGGTTTCAATTAGTGCAGTTAAAAGTATATCTGATACACCATTTATAGTGATAATCAAGATAGAAACATGCATTGAAGAATGTTGCTTGTAATTATAGTGTATTTTACATTTATTCTTGAAAAGCAACAATATCCTGATTAGAAATATAAAACTGCACATTCATCCAAAAGATGAACCATGCCTAGTTATCAAACACCTGAAACGTTTTCAGATGCTTTGTTTTTTTAAAACAATTATTGTGAATTTCTTGCTACTGTAGTACAACTTGTGCAAACATTCAAATATCTTACTGTTTTGACTCTTCCTGGTCCACTGGGGAATTCTGGTGGTAGACTGCTAGCTAAGCACCTAGCTAAAATCCCCAGAGGTCAGTGGACGTAAACATGATTATTATCCCATCAGTAACAGAAAATATCTTTTTACATCTTCCTTTAAACAAGTAGACTACTATAATCATAGTTCTGAAATCGTTTATTGTCTCATTAAATTAACAGTTTCCCACAGACTTTTTTTTTAATCTTTTTATCTTATATTGGAGTATAGTTGATTAACAATGTTGTGTTAGTTTTGGGTGTACAACAAAGTGATTCAGTTATGCATATACACATATCTACTCTTTTTCAAATTCTTTTCCCAATTAGGTTGTTACGGAATATTGAACAGAGTTGTTAGGGAAGGAGCATTTAAAAGTCCTTTGCTCCTCCCACTGAAAACTGAAACCTTTATTTGTACCTATTTATGTTTATTTGTAGCAAACAACACTTTATCTCTCCCTTGCTGACTTTCTATGGCAACATCTAAGTAAGAATAAATTGGACTTAAGCTAAGTTTTCTTTTGACTGAAAGCAAATCTGATATCTCAAAATAAAGATGGATATACACCCCAATGAGTATTTGGAGTCTTTCGTATAACAAGACGTCTTATTAACAATTTATATTTCTTATGTTTGTGATGAGACCATAGGCTGTATTGAGTTGGCTTAAACAATGCAGTCGGAAAAGCTGTCCTCAAATTCTACTGTCAGTAATATTTTAGTAGAGAACTTGAGGAATCATAAGAAAAATGTATGTTAATGATCCTGCTTTGCTCCTTGGAGAAGCACTATTTTTATACAATTAAGGGCCCAGTTAATGAATGTTTACATTCTTATTATATTTTATAGCAGGAAATTCAAAGAGTTTGGGGGTTTAAAGAACAACTGTATGGTGTTTGTGAAGCTGAAAAAACTTCTGCATGCTCAGACCCCCTCCATCTGATCAGTCTAGACTACTTTAATGGACCTCATTCACTTAAACCAAAAATTACATTGTGTCATGAAAATGATGATAAACTAAAAATTACATTGTGTCAGGAAAATGATGACAGATATTTCCCAGAAAAGCCAAAAATGAGTATTTATGAATACTTGTTCTTCTTATAAACCACTGATTGTAAACAGAAGGAATGCATCAAAGAGCTCTGATGAAACCATTTTATGTACATTTTGCATGGTATATTAAAATTTTAGCATTTGATAAATTCAGAAGATAAATAGGAAAATAAAATTCCATACAAAAAGCAGTAGATACAAAAATGCACATTTTCCAAATGATGAATAATAAATAATATAGCTAAGACTCATGGACACCCAGTATTATTTATCAGACTGTATTCAAGCATGGTGCAAGAAGAAAGTACTTATGCAGCATGTAAGCCAGTCTTTGACCAGCTTTGGCACCTAAACAGGAGTCAGATTTTTGGAGCCACAGATGTCTTCTGCACAGATAGGGTTTTATTTAATACCAAGTATGTCTTTTTCTACTTACATTTCCTGGAAAATAAGTATGCATTTTGTAACCAGTCTATGAATAATGAAACCTTCTCATGAATGGCAGACTTCAGAAAATTCAGGATTTCAACCTTGGTAAACAAGTATATATTTGTATGTCTGTCTAGGCTTATGTGTACCTATGCTGCATTCCATAAACCATCTCACAAAAAGGTTTCTGAAGCCCTCTCCTGACTCCCACTTCCCACATTTCATGAAGGAATGTGGGTGTGGAAAGGGGCGACTCTTCACAGAAGGATTCTAGTCAAGTGTTTCTGTCTTGAAACCAACCACAGGCTACTTTAGAAAGCAGAGCAGTTTGGAACATTCTACTGGAATGTTGGGAACATTCTACGGAAGATGGAAGAGAATAAGTGTTCTTAGTTCATCAGAGAGATTCTAGAGGCTTCTCACTAGTGGATAGAGTCAAAGACTTTGATGATGGTGAACCAGCATGAGAAAGAAGACTTCTATGTTTGAACAAAGTAAGAAGCAGAGGTGGAAGCCAGTTGTGTGTGTATGATGTGTGGTGTGTTACCGTAGGGTAAGACTTCTGACCTCCAGATGTCTATGCCTCTTGTTTCATTCAGCATCTAATTTTTTGATTCCTTCAGTTTGTACTTAGTGAAATGTTCAGACCACCCCTCACCACATCTCCCTGCCACGCTCACCCCTCTCCCCACACACATACATAACTCAGATGGATAAAGATCCCTCAGGGTTCCTTTCTTGGAGACAGAAAGTACAGTTGGCCTGCCGATGGCCACTGAGATGGCCCTGGCCTCTTTCAATTACAGACTCAATGAGTTCCTTTGGTTTCTCAGAGATTGGATGAGATATAAACTACAAAGATAATCAGGACTAATAACTCAGTTAACATTTAAATTCCATTTTTTGTTTAAGGAAAATTATATAAAAGTAATAATTCATGTGTTGCTTAATATCTAGAAATTTAGATAAATATCTGTAACATTGACTACCCGTTTGATTTTTGATTTGCCAAGCAGATTTTGGGTTTTATTTTTCTCTCAGGTAATTCACTTATAATTTGATATGTCAATAGGTGGCTATGGTGCCTGACTTAGGCATTCTTATCTAAACAGAGGGTAAACCATGCAAATAAAAATCCTAACTCAAAGATAAGAGGATATTTTCTATTCAAATATACAACTGTTCAAAAAGGAAATAGATTTTTTTTCTAAGAACGTGTAATGTGGTGTCTTTTATGTGTATTTGACTTGTATCACTTTTCATTACTATAAAATAATTTGTATTTATTCATCAATTTTAAAATAATACTAATCTTTATACCCCCAATAATATTTTGAAAATGGTAGTGAATGGTAAATTGTGTTTGTACTAATAGTGGCACCACTGTAGCTGTTAAACAGAAATAACATCTGTGCTTTGCTGAAACGAGTCTTGAATTTTTCAAGTATTTGTTATGCAGGAGTTTCAGAGATACATCCATTGCATAAAATATGACCACCCCATAATTATGTAATTGTTGTGAAATAGTCAATCAAAACATACAAAGAAGAAACAAAAAATCATCCATAAGCCTAACACTAAGAAACATAATTATGATCTTTTAAAAAAAAGGTATAACTGCTGAAATAGTTAAGCAAAATTTTAACTTATATTTTTCTTATTATACAAAATTAGAGTCAGGTTAGAAGAAACACTTAACATCAGTTAAGTACCTCAATTACTTAAATACTAATGCTGCATAACTACTGCTTACTTGGTTTATCTCCACCCCCATTTACTACTGTTAGATTTGAAGAGAACGCAACTCCTGCATGCCTTCAGCCATGCGGTAGCCCTCCTTGGTCCCTTCATTCTTCTAAACACCAAGTTCCCTGACTCTACTTCCAAAATACACTTCAAATTCTCTCACATTCCTTCATCTTTGCTGCCACTGCCCTTGTCTAAGCTTCCATCATCTTGTACCTAGACTAATGCCAAAGTCTCCCGACTAGTCTCCTTGCCCCTTTAAAACTGCCCCTCCATTCAACAGTCAAAAATGGCTGTTATCCATGGTTTGTGACCACCTAGAGGGGTGGGATAGGGAGGGTGGGAGGGAGGGAGACGCAAGAGGGAAGAGATATGGGAACATATGTATATGTATAACTGATTCACTTTGTTATACAGCAGAAACTAACACACCATTGTAAAGCAATTATACTCCAATAAAGATGTTTAAAAAATGGCTGATAATAAATGACTGGATTGATTGATTTAATCATTCATAGCTTTGAACCTACTTTGAGGCTGGTACCCTTCTAGGCACTGGGGATAAATCAGTGAACAAAACGAAGTTCCTTTTCTCATGCCACGACTTATAGGTTCTGGAATTCCTATGCTTTCTCAGGCTCCATGTTCTAGCTCAGGGCACTCATTCTGCCTGGAATGCCTTTTTCCTCACATCCTTGCTTAGTTTACTTGCACCGGTTCTTCAAAAGTCAGCAAAATGGTCACCTCTTTGAGGAAGACTTCTGTGTCCCACACCCCACCACGCTGGGTTAGTGTACCTATTTGAACTTTCAAGGTTTTCTGTGCATTCCTGTCTCTCAGCTCATAGCTGCACTGTATTGTCATAGCTAATTACCTTGCTGCCTCCCTGCATTAGACTGTGAAATGCTCCTAAGAGGGGACTCTGTGTCTCCACTCTTGTTTATTAGATCACACCATGACCCCATGATCTAACTATGTTATTGGAAGACTGTTGAGACAAAAGACCCAGAGAATTTAATTTCAGCATCATACAGATATGAGACAGCAAATAAAAAATCTAGTGAAGGGTCTCAAGTTTAGAAGTCCATTCTGGGCGTTTTCTTTTATATCTTCTGCACAAGTTTTAGAATCTGGTTGGTTGGGAACGCCCCTAATTAAGGTAGAGATTGCATAAGCAGAAACGGGTTTGTGGAGTCTGAAAACAAACACAGTCAATATCAAACCCATTTTTAACCTTCCTGCTGGGTGATTCTCTGCAAATTATATGTGTGAGATTCACTTTTCTCATTTACATCCCGATAATATCTAGGTCATGAAATATCTAGTTGGTTATCCTCCAGGCAAATGAAAATGTTGAAGCTAATGGTGAGATATCCATGCAATGTGAGTTTTTATTTATTTCAATCACTGGTAATTTCCTGACTTTTCTCCTTGAAGTTTGGACCTATCTTTTAAGCCTATTTATCTCCATCTCTCTTATTTTCCCAGGCACAGGAATGTGGTAGGGTGTGTTAGACAGTGGTTTACAGTCAAACATAATTGGTCGGCTCTCTCAGAGAGTATGTTTTTCTGAGATTCTGTCTGTGGAAAGAACATTGAATCCACATGTGTTGTTTTCTCTTGTTGCCATTGACATCCAGAAGTCAACATCTGGTCTGTTTTTAGTCTTTTAAAAACTTTTCTTTCTGTTTTAATGTGGCTTTCCTATTTTTCTAAACTTACCCCAGATGCCAAGATTGTTTAAATTCTAACGTTTCTCCAGCGCTTTATTTTGTATGGATAATAGATCAGTGAATGATTATTATCACTTTCCTCCATAAGATGAAGGATGATAATCCTTATTTATGTTCTCCTAGGCTTTTCTAAAGATGAATTGGCTGTTTAAAACAAACTGTTTTAAAGTTGAATTGTATGCTTTTCTAATTAAAGGAGTATTTTTAAAATAATTGAAAAAAACTGACTTAATACATCAGAACAAAACTATCTTCTTCTTCTTGGCTCAGGATGAACTGGCTTGATTTTGCAAAGGCCAAAGGACTCATTTTGTTAGTGCTGAATTTATTCACCTTCTTAATCTTAGTCTAGAGTATGTAATATTGTGTGTGGGGGGGTAGAGATTGGAGAACTAAGGGCAATTTCTTTAATAGGAAGGAATAAAGACTCATACTAAGACTTACCTTAGATTTAACAGCGATCACTCTCCAGAATAACATGGCCCTATGTTTAGAGGGAAAAAAATGATGAGAGGCTCTGACCAGCCCAAATTTCAATTCTAAAAGAATAAAAATTCTCCATTTAACCTTAACCCATGTGAATTTCTTGAATCTCAGCCGAGTTAATTTTACAACTGGAAAGTACCACGACCACCCTGAAAAAACAGATGATAATTTTGCCTTAAAAAAATCATTAAATAAATATTGATTCCTCAGGAGAAAAGCTCCAGCCGCAGACATCCACACCCAATAATTAGCTAATCTACTCTAAATGCCAAAGATGAATAGAAAAAAATCTTAAAAGAAACTAAAGCCTTTCTTCATAGTTTAACAGGTGTACAAAATACTATAACCAAGTTTCTGTTGTCTAGAGTTGGACTGCCAAATACTTCTTTGGTTTTAAATATTTAATGGATTTTTGTAATTAAAATGTTTTAATATAAACTGCTGTTTAAATAATTCTCCTAATGCTCTTATTCCCCTTTCCCTATGACTAATGCTTGAGAAATCAGTCATTTTTGCTCAAAAATTATCTGAAGCTATTTAACTTCTTTTCCTCAAATATTAGCATAAATATTGCTGACCAATCACATTTCTTACTTATTGCCTTCCATTAAGATCATTTACCATGAGAAGGTGTAAAAGGGAATATAAGGTGGTCCATAGAGTGTTCATACTTCAAGTTGATGTTATCCTTTCAAATGTTTTAATGTAAATATGTCTATTAGTTATTCTCTGCATGCATTTTCTAATTTGTCACCATATTCCAGGATTTTCTTCTAGAAAGCTGATTTGTATATGCAGTATTATGGAATTGATTATTAATACACTAATGCATGATCTTGGGCACATCATAAGAGTATGTATTGACTGCTCCAATTTGTAAATTTCACATTTGGGGAAAATAGATTCATGGTGAAATATGCTTTGATGATAATAAGTATGAGAGTTTTTCTCAGAAAATCAAAAGTAGAACACTGTCCAAGGATTGTTTAAAAACACATAATTTTCCAGAAGTCCTCTGGCTTCCTAATAATGAAGGACCCTGAAGTAACTTCGAGGTTGGTGGTCTAAATAAGAACTGAGTGGCAAGGACTGTCACTACAGGTTCACATTATTTTACCCACAGAAGTTTCCTTTTAAAGCAAACTCTACTAAGGATTTCAGAATTGGGCAGAGATGAAATTAGAGGCCAGTCTTCCAATTCACGTTCTTTCTATAAAAATACAGTCACACGATTCTTATACCTGTGTTCTCATGTGAGTCACAGGATTCCTATTGTAAACGATGAAACATGAATAGAGATAAGATTTGAGAAAGATAAAAAGACCCCCTTCAATATTATGTCCTAACCAGGCTTCTGTTATACCTTATTACTCTGAAAGTAAATTCAGGATATTTAATACTTTCTCAAGACATTTTAACTTTGCCTCATTTTCAGAGCTTCTTGAGATTTTTTTTCTTAAAGCTTCGTTGGGCATTAGAAATCAAAGATTGTCAGTTGATGCCAATGATGATCACTGAAAACTACAACACTGAAAATGGTGATACTGATGATGCAGAAATAAATACCGTCCTGCTCTACCAAGTGCTCTTGTATCCTCTTCACTTTACCAGCACAAATTCTCACCAACAAATCTGAATTAGCTACTCCCATTGCCTTTCCAGCATATGATTTCCTGCCTCCTATCTGGTGACAGAAATATTTTACCCCTTGAGAAATTTTTAAAATCATTTCTTTATCTGAATCAGAGCATGAGTGATGAATTTTTTTTAAAAAACAATTAACTTTAGACTTCTGTCTTGTCTGTCTGCACACATCTGCTTTCAACTTCATGATTGTTTCTTCCATTTGAGATCTGGTTTACCAGGTCACAAGACTAAGCCACCCACTCTCTTCTGATACTACCAGGTTTGAGTTAGGGGCTGTCACCACAAGAAGAGACCTTAAGGTTATTTTGTTGAACTCTCTCATTCAGAAGATGATGAAACAGAACCAGAGATGCGAAGGGACCTATTCAAGGTCATGCAGCTAGGTAGTGTTAGACTTGGTTTAGATTTTGGAGGTGGGGGGAGGATTCTTTGTTAAACATTCACTGGGTTATGCACCTCCTTTTCTTTATAATTGTAATTGTTTATTGTGTAGATGTTGTTGAAAATGGCCATTTTTTCCCTCTTAACTGAATAATATGCACGTGATTTGCTCTGGATATCTGTGAAGCTGATGTCTTTGGTGGTACTGGTTGCCTGTCATGTGTACGCCTTTCCTTCTTGGGTAAGGAGTGAGGTAAGGAATTACCCGTTACTCTTGATGTCCACAAAAATAAGAAATGGCAGGTGCTTGCTTTTACAGCTTTTGTAGCACCTAGGATAAAGGCATATAACCTTGACATTGTCAGACACTCTCAGCCAATAAATCCACTCTAAGGCAAATAATGTGAAGATACAGGGACAAAGATTTTGTCCTGGTGCAGGTAGCAGAGACAACAGTTCCAGGGTGAGCATTGGCAATGATGTCAGTAGCAGACAATGTCCAAGACTGGCAGGGGCAACATCTGACATCCTGCAGGTATGGCCATCATGTCCATCCTGATGTTTAGCTGTGTTCCTGGTGCTCAGGCTTTCTTGGTTCCTGCCTGTTTTCTGTGCCTAACATTCCAGCTTTTCTGGAAATTTTGTGAGTATCCAATAACCTTTTTATTTATTTATTTATTTATTTATTAATTTGCAGTACGCGGGCCTCTCACTGTTGTGACCTCTCTCGTTGCGGAGCACAGGCTCCGGACACGCAGGCTCAGCGGCCATGGCTCACAGACCTAGCCGCTCCGTGGCATGTGGGATCTTCCCGGACCAGGGCACGAACCCGTGTCCCCTGCATCGGCAGGCGGACTCTCAACCACTGCGCCACCACGGAAGCCCTCCAATAACCTTTTTGAGAAATTCTTTTTGGATTTAGCTCATCTGGAGTTAGTTTTGTTTACTTCCAAGAGGAATTCTGATAGTTACATGGCTTGAATAGAGAAGTTTTGCTTTCTGGATCGATCTCGCAATACCGAAAGAATATGCTTGCTTTGGTATAGATTTGACTAGCAGAGAGATGTATCAAGGGCCAACTTAATTTCTCAACTGTCAATAAGTGGTGGCTGTCCATTCTAGCCTCTCCAGAATATTCAAGTAAAGTATGTTTCTCTCTCTTTTTTTTCACAGGTGGGCTCAGTTATTCCATCTTTATGTAATTTTCCAAAGGCTTTGCTATAAAAACTGTATGCATCATGCACAGATCTAAAGAAATTTACTAAATTTGTGTTATATTCATAAAAGTCTCCCTCCTACTATTGCTCTTTCTAAGTGGTAAGAACACTGGACCAGAAATCTGGAGAATGTAGATCACAGTTCTTGTCCTTTTCCCAACTGATTTCTCACCTTTGTAAGTGACTTCATCTTTCTGGGCATAAATTTCCTCTGTGTAAAATGTGGGAGAGGAAAACCTGAGGAAGGTGGGCTGTATCACTTCTTGTATTAGTTTTTGCTTCACAGACTCTGATTTTACATGAAAATGTGGGAACAGGGGAAAATTTGTCCTGTTCCTTTCTCCCCAACTCCTCCAAATAAGTATCATTATCCATCCTTCAATAAACTACAAGGAGCAATAAAAGCAGAAAAAGGGGAAAAAAAAACACCTTTTTGGGCTTCCCTGGTGGTGCAGTGGTTGAGAGTCCGCCTGCCGATGCAGGGGACACGGGTTCGTGCCCCGGTCCGGGAGGATCCCACGTGCCGCAGAACGGCTGGGCCCGTGAGCCTTGGCCGCTGAGCCTGCGCATCCGGAGCCTGTGCTCCGCAACGGGAGAGGCCACAGCAGTGAGAGGCCCGCGTACCGCAAAGAAAAAAAAACAAAAAAAACACACCTTGTTTTCTTTTGATAGAAGCTCATGAAATATAGCAAGTCAGTTTCAATTTTCTGGAGCTCTGTACAATAATTAATCTTAATTATTGCCTAGAGTAACCAAACACGCACAATTCCAAGCTTTTAAAGAATTCCATTCATTAAAATAAAGGAGCCAGGCATAGGTAGAGTGATATTTTTTATGAAGCACTTGACTTGAAATTTTCCAACATCTGTAGAGAGTTAAAAAACAATCACTACGATCATTACAGTTACACTGAAGCCAGCAATATATGAGTAATCCTTAGGCACTTTACGGGTCCTACAAAATCATCAAATAGATCTTCAAAAGTGTTTGCAGCAAGAACCACACCTCTTTTTTTCTGGGCACGGAAAAACCATGTAAAATAGACTCTCAATGAAGCCAGCATTGTAAGTAACAGACACAAAGTTTATTTTTAGAGACTGAATTGCTATTAGTATGTAGTTGGACACTTTTTAGTCTGACTTAAACACGCAAGAAACATCTTCCTGATCATTTATAAAGTCTTGTCTCCACCCTACACAGAATATAAAATGTAAAGTTTCCAATAATAGGGACACAGCTAAATGCATTCACGGGTGCTTTCTCTTTCAACACAATTAATTTGCCCTAAGCAGTACCTAGTTCATGAGGCCTTAAATTGTCAGGAATGAATAGGTATGTTCTCTGCCCTAACTTCAACATGAGGCAATGGCAGACACTGCTCTTTCCAGCTTATTTAAGTTGACTTTGGACCCTTTTCCTATATTCAGTGTCCCCTTAGTGAGAATGGTCATGAACTTCGAGCTGTCTGTCTCCTCCCTAAAAGACTGGCTTCGCTGCCGCATGAGTCCTCCCCTTATTGGAAGCTGACACTGCACTAATAAAGAACTGCTGGCAAACAACTGTAATTAGGAAATTTAAACTTGGGAGTCTTAGGAAAAGGCAGATTAGTTCTGCATTACCCCTGAGCATTTTTAGAAGGCACAAAGTACTGTTTGCTTCTAATTAAAACCAGAGGAAATACTGAATGAAGGCCAGCTTTACATGTAATGAAGAAGGTGTGTATTTGGACAGGCTTTCTCCCTGCTATTGCTTCATTGAAAACCCAACTTCTCAAATTTCTTTAGCAGGGGAAAGCCACTTTCATTCAATTTTTCAAACTAGGAAGGAAGATGGCCATGTCCCTAAGGAGAGGTTGTACAATGATTCAAATTCATACTAAAGTACACATGGCTGACATTAGAGTATTTTCTGAAGGCTGGTTAGGATAAGAAGAAAAGAACATTAAGACAGTAAGAGTCTTTAAAAACAAAAAGATCTTGGAAATTGGACAGGAAGCATAATTCATCCACAAAGAAACATTGGGCAAGCAGGTATTTAGGAGGAAGTTGTGAGCTAGCTTTGATGCTTACTCACTAGGCTTACTGAGAGGTTGCTAGGTAAGTTCTGTCTTAATGGGGGCTCCTTGGTCAGGTGTGGCTTGATGTCCAAAGAATACATCAAGCAAATGTTGGCAATAGGAATCTTAGTAAAACTTTTTATTTCTTGCCTATCTTCACCTCTGGTATGTGAAATCCTTGGGGTAAGGAGTATTACTGTTTTATTCACCATTAGATCTCCAACACCTGATAAGGACTCAATAAATATTTGATATAGGTAGAAAGAAGGAAAGGAAGGAGGGAAGGAAGGGAGGAAGGAAGGAAGAAAGAATGGAAGGAGCAGAGGCCCACTGAGACCACCTCATGGCAGGAAATCTGGGGCCTGTGTTTTTCGGTTGTCCAATGAGTGTGTAGCTACCTGTAAGAAGTCTTGTGTATGATGTGTGCGGATAGATTCCCAACAACCCCAAGCAAATGTGGTTATAAGACAGCTGACACAACAGCCTCTTGGCTGAGTTTGTCCCACTGTGTTCATTCTCCCCAGAGTTCCCTCTGGCTTCTGACTTACCTCCCACTACTTAGCTCCTCCCTCTTGGAGCACCTAGATGTGTCTGCATCACCCATCATGCTGCCCTTTGACTTGTATTTGACTGCTGGCCCTCAACTGAGGTCGTACTTTTTCTTGGAATTGACCACAGAGTCTGTGACTGGCTTTCTAGACACAAAGTATGCAGAACCTGTGACTATCCAGGTGTTTTAGATTGAGTAGCAATCTAAAACCGGTCTGGCCACTGCCCAACCTTGTCAAGTCCCATGTTCGCAATGTGGTCTAAATCATAGGGGTGAGATTGAGTCTTCAGAGGAGGGAACTAAAGGGTTTACCTCTGAGGAGCTAGCAACAGCAGAGACTGGGGAAAGGGGAAGAAAGAAGAAAGAAAGGAGTTCCATGGGATCAGGGAGCACAGAAAGGGGGTGGGAATGCAAGAGCTCTATGTACTTTAAAATCTGGCCTGGGATTTGCCCTGTCTCAAATGCTGACTGTACCAGCCCATAAAACGTTTAGAGAGATGCACAACTGTGCAAACAAAGCAAATTGCAAACCAGTTTCAGTAATTTCTCAATGAAGGGATTACCTTGTAATTCTCTGTGAACCTCCTATTTTGCAAGCCCAAAGGGAAAATGGTTTGTTCTAGACACGTCTATTATTGCTTGTCCCCCCTCAGCTGGTTGGAAGGGAAGCTGCCCTTGCCTTCAAGTCTCTGCTGAGCACAGACAACCATGCTCACTGGCCTCATCCATAAAATACGGTCAAAATAGCGTCTGCCTCCCAAGTTGTTATTGGGATTAAATGAATCATGTCTAGAGGGTTTAGGAGGTTGTCTGGCACATAGTAAGTATCCATTAAACGTTAGCAGTGGTATTGACTGTGATGATACAAGATGACAGTGATGATTATGATGATGTTAACATATCATTGGCTGTGACTGATTGGACAAGGCATGTTATTGGTCCAAAGCTACCAATCCAGAAGCTGCACACTGCTTTATGATTTCTGTGGTTGGTTTCAAAAGATGAGCTAGACCAATCAGAGCCCTTTCTCAGAGACCAATGGAGACTGACAAAAGGCCATGGGCTGGGGTGGACACAGCCTGGCAATGTGAAGATTAAGGTTGGGAGGGGAAACTAATTGAAATAAGGGTGGGTGAGTGGGGGAAGAAGAGGAATCGTAAGAAATGCACTCAGAAGCAGGGACACTTTGGGACTTCCCTGGTGGCGCAGTGGTTAAGAATCTGCCTGCCAATGCAGGGGACACGGGTTCAATCCCTTGTCCAGGAAGATCCCACGTGCCGTGGAGCAACGCAGCCCATGCGCCACAACTACTGAGCCTGTGCTCTAGAGCCTGCGAGCCACAACTACTGAGCCCACGAGCCACAATTACTGAAGCTTGCGCTCCCTAAAGCCTGCATGCTGCAACTACTGAGCCTGCACGCTGCAACTACTGAAGCCCGTGCACCTAGAGCCCATGCTCCGCAACAAGAGAAGCCATCGCAATGAGAAGCCAGTGCACTGCAATGAAGAGTAGTCCCCGCTCGCCACTGGAGAAAGCCCACACGCAGCAACGAAGACCCAATGCAGCCAAAAATAGAGTAAAAAACAAACAAATAAATAAATAAATAAATAATAAATAAAAGAAGCAGGGACACTTTGCAGGAGACTGAGAGAAAGAGAGCCCAGAGTGCTCAGTTCTCAGTCTGCTACTCTCATTACTATTTTCTTAAATATCTCCTACACTCCAACCTTCACTCCTGGCTTTTAGTTTTAAACCCATTGGGGTTTGAGTGTTTACGAGTCCAAAGAATCCTGACTGGATTTTAAAAATACTTTTTATAGTATAATTAATCATACTACAAAAAAATGAGTCAGATATTATCTGGCTACAAGACTTCCTTTCAACTGCAGTTTACAAATTTTAGAGCATACCAATGGTTACAAACGCTGATGGACAGATTCAGCTGCTTATGGGAATTAGAATTTCTATGGCTAGGCTCTTCTGTGTAATTTCATCCTCGTGTCCACTACAAATTTAGAGATTGCTAGATGTCTGTGAACTCACCAACGACTGACATGGCAAAGGAAAGTGTCTGGGGTGCAAACTCCAATGCCTACAGGGGCATTAATGCATAGAATGGATGTAATACAGTAGAGAATGGTAGGAACACTGCCAATCAAAGAGGCATTCCCTCCTGTGCCTTCCAGGCCCCTCCTCAAGAAGGGACTTTCTTCTCATATCAGTCTTCTGTTAATTATGGAAATATGTTCCCAATGTAAAAGCTAAAAATCCAAAATTTTTAAATTTCAGTCTTCTGTCTGTTAAATACTGGGAACTAATTTAATATTTTTTTTAAAAAAGAAATAGCCCAAAGAAATGTGTCTGCAGACCAAACTTTACCTGAGGCTAACAGTTTTCACCCTCTGACATAATATATAGGATGTGAAATATACTCTGGTAAAGAGATGGATGCTTCACAATTTACCACATTTCCTAAATCCCTAGCCAACTATGTGGTTATACTTTAGAAAGACAAGAAAGGGAAGACTTTGCGACCTTCTGCCAGAAGTAAATGGAAAATGTATATCAACACTTGTCTAAACATTTCAAAAAAGTGTTAACATAACTGTCATCAAATTATGGATCCTGGTGATTAATAATGCATACATAATAATGCATTAATGCCCTTCATATTGCAATGAAATCATGTTAAGTCTGCTAGCACCCCTGCACACCTGCATGTCATTTTGCAATTGTTTTCTCCATTATATACATTTCAGCAACATTGCAGTACATGGGTAACTTTCAAACCTTTTCCCCTATTTCTAACAGATCACTATTAAATGCTTAGCTTTAGGAGTTGTATTTAAATGTACTCTTTGACTATGATTAGAAAGTAGTTTAAGTGATATACACACATTTTTAAATTTTCCTAGAATAATGTGCTCTGGTTTTTAAGTTTTCCAGATTAACCCAATTAATTGGAATAGAATATACATTTTTGTTGAAATGCAAAGCATATAAAAGATGATACAAGGCGTGGCTTTCAGATTATAATTCTGTGATAAGTCTCCTCCTTGTCTGCTTCAACTGTCCTCTTACTTATTTTCAAAAGACTACGTGAAAGACTACTGACTTCTGTGAAATGTAAATCTTTTATATTGTCTTTTCCTCTAAATTCCTCAAATTTAAAGCAAAGTCTTTATAATGGACAGATTAACTTCCTTCCACATCCTCTCTCTTAAAACTTGTGTGTCTAAGGCTACAGACAAAAGATGTAAGAGATTCCGTTATTGCTATGTAAGAAGTCTAGATCTAGTATGAAAAATTACTACTTCCAGTGTTAGCCCTGATAATGTAAAGAGCTTAGAAGTCATTGCTCCTGTCCTTAGAATAAGAGAAAGCTGAACAAATAAGAACAATCAGCAACTATTTTTAGACACATTAGAGAACTGAGGTTGTTGGGGAAACACCCCTGAAATCTGGAGACAAGTGGTGGTAGGTTAAACAATAGCTGCCCAAAGAAGTTCACATCCTAAGCCCTGGAATCTGTGATATGCTACTTTACACAGCAAAGGGAAATTAAGGTTGCAGATGGAATTATGGCTGCTAACCAACTAATAGGTAAATAGATTATAGATTGGGCCCAAAGTAATCACAAGGGGCCCTAAAAGTAGAAGAGGGAGGCAATGTGAAAAGTACTCTGCCCTGTGTTAATGGTTTGCAAGATGGAGGAATGGGTTTATCATCAAGGAATGCAGGTGGGCTGTAGAAGGTGGAAAAAATTAGATGCCCTGGGAGCAGAAACTGCAAGCAACCCCTCCAAGCCTGGGTTTGCAAGGGGCTGGCAGTATCTGAAAGAGCCAAGGAGAATCCAAGCCAGCAACATAGTGGACTGACCAGCCAGTTCTGCACAGACCCAGCACCCAGGGAGGGAGTAGGGAGCTTCCTGTGAGGTAGAAGGGGAAGCAAGCAAACAGTGCTTAGATGTCGAGGTATGACCTCTCTGAACATTTGTATGAAATGAGACTGCTTGCGTGTTTAACTTAGAATATAAAGTTATCCCCAAACCCTTTCCCTACCCAAAACACTAACCAGTTAACTTAGAGCTCATGAAGCAATCATAGACAAATTTTAAAAAAAAGACAAAACCAACTAATTTTGAAAATCTGTATAGAGTGGACATATTTCAACACAATTACATAAAGCTACTTAATCTATTTGATTATTTGGAAAAATATTTGAGCAGTAAAAGTCTTTATTCCAGATATCTTTTGACAAATAGTCTCTAAGATGTGAACGTGATGGAAGCACTCTTGAAATAGAGATGTTGCAATGATAAACTAAAACCACTTGAGGGCAGTAAAAGCACATTTCTTGCCTGTTTGTTGCAGATGACTTAATTACAACTTTAAAATTGAACACTTTACCAAAATGCCCTTCTTTGTATTTCTCCCTTGGTCTAGAGTTATCTCCCACCTCCGTAGTTCAGATTCCTAGAGCATTTCTCTCATGTAGGTGAAACAACAACAAAAAGTATTTTAAATGCACACTTTTTTTTTTGATTATCAGCTCTATTTTTGCTGCAGCTTGTAACTGATGTAATTCTGAAACATTTCTCAATTAAGTCACTACTTCAATTTCTTCACCTCGAATAATCTGTTATGTTCATGTAAGTATATCCTAAAGTCCATCTATATATGTGGGCACCCGTGTGTGTGTGTGTGTGTGTGTGCGTTTACCCAGAAAAGTTTGAGTAAATAAATTTAAAAAAACATCTGAAACCATTACAGTGAACCAGCAGAATTCTTTGGGGGCACATTCATAAAGTACCTTTATTCTTTCCCATCACTGTCCTGTAAACCCACTACGTCATATGTCGGCCTCTTTTTCATGACCACCTTGCATAAATCTTGGGCAAGTCTCAGATGTTAAAAAAAAAAGTTGTCAAGTTACTTTTGTTTCCTTCTCAAAATATCTTATTTCAGTAATTAAAATGTCCATCTTCTAAAATACTTAAAATTCTAAACTTCACGTAAAGCTAAGCTTCCCCCTTCGCCATTTTGTCTGCTTCTGCAGAGGGGAGAAGTGGTGAGGTGATGACAAACGTTCAGGCTGATTTCTCTGCCTAGTTTCTACTCATCTTCCTGCTTACTAGGCTGCCTCTTACTCCTGGAGGATAGGAAGAGGAAGAGAGGTAAAGAGGCTTCTTTCATTGGAATCTCTGTAATCCCCACTGATTTTCTCTGGCTGTGGCAGAAGTTTATGCTTAATTTCTGTTGAGTCAGCTTTTGCGAACTTTTGTGAGCTGTGTGATTTCACTACTGTGTCCAGGGCCAGATTCACTGGTGTGAGTCCCGTGTGGATGCTCAGGACCACAAGGTTAGAGGGGCCTCAGGCTTGGTCTAAATGCTCTGTCATCGCCATCTTGAAATTTTTAATAAATTTTGAAAAAGAGAACCCCACGTTTTCCTTTTTTACTGTGTCCCCCATGTTACAAAGCAGGTCCTGACTGAGCCCCTCCAACTTCAGCTCTGTTACAGGGCAGTGCCTCTCCTTCAGCTGTCGATTTATAATCTCCCCCTCAGCTTCTTTCTGGTCAGATTACATCTCTGGCAGAAACCCCCTTGGGCAGTATTCTGTGCTTTGAGACCACAACCCAATACCCTTACTTAGGTTCTTTTGCTCCAAAAAGGCAAGAACTTTGGGGAGTACAGCTATTGGAAAGCTCTATGCTAGTAGTGCCACAAGTCCTCTGGGGAACCAACCTCTCCCCAGAGATTTTTTTCTCAGGCAGGAGTCAGATGATTCTATTCTGTTCCTAAGCAATGGTGGTCCCACTGAAGCTCTCCATGTGCTCCTTGAAGCCCCTCCTCCTCTAGATACTCTCAACAAATCAATCCTTCCTCTAGCTCCCTGACTTCTTCACCTCAGTTCTTTTATACCCTCAAGATGGGTGAGGATCTGAGGGTCAAAACTTCAGTTTTTGGTCCCTGCTATGCAGGGTCTGTGTAGGGGGTTCAGCCTCACTCTGAAAACTGCAAGTTCTTGCCCCGTGCTATTTTGTTCTCAGCCTTTAGGAAACTCAGCAGAAACAGAGAAAGAGTCCCAGTACAGTGCTCGGCCACATCATTTATAACAACAAAATTTTACTTAAAGGTAGGGATTTTGAAATTAAAGTATTTGAGAAACATTTTAAGTAGTCCCAATTCTATAAAGACATTAATAACTTCATCAATAGGAGAGAGAAATTCCATTCAACAAATATTTTGAGCACCTCCTTTGTGTAGCAACCAGTCTTAAGTCCTACTGATAACGCAAATTAATAAGACAGCCCCACAGTCTTGGGGAGCTCACAGTCAGACAATTTTCTGAGGTAAGATGGGTGATTAAAATAAAGTTCTGTCATGGGTTTTGTGTTAGTTTCCTGAGCTTGTGGGTGAGAGCGGGTGTTGTGGAGCTTCTTTCCTGAAGCTTCCTGATTGACAGATTGCTTTTAAGAACCTGTTTAATAGAACTACCCCTCATATCTGAGTCTCTGGCTCCACCATACACACAGGATGGAATCCCAACCTATATACTTTTGGACAAGGGGTTCCATTTTACCTGTAAACCTATGTTATGCCCATTCAAAACTAAAATCCATAGCAAAGCTTTGCACAGGGCATCCTGAATTTTTTTCTATCTCATTGCTATGAGGAATCAATATTAGAGCCAATAGACAAAAACCTTTTTTAGCTTCTCCTTCAGTGTGTGAGAAACAGTCCGCAAAGAGAAATGGATGGGCATCAGACTCTGATTTGTCCATTAATGGATACAGAGGGAAGCCAACAGCAGCATTCTTTGTGACACTGGATGTTTTAACTCGGAATTTTGTTCCCCCCTTTTATTTTCCCCCATCGGAGAGTTCCTAGTATGATTAATAAAATCTTATTAAATCTTTTAGGTTATGGATCCCTTCGGCAATGAAAGGGGACATTTATATCTCCACCAAGGAAAAAAATTCCCAGGTTAA
The DNA here is from genome assembly GCF_059928025.1 of Delphinapterus leucas. Lineage (NCBI taxonomy): Eukaryota > Metazoa > Chordata > Mammalia > Artiodactyla > Monodontidae > Delphinapterus > Delphinapterus leucas. The sequence goes on from NC_143132.1 coordinate 118,766,948, forward strand.
TTGAGTAAAAAAATACCCCACTTGGTTGGAAAGGAAACAGGGGATGGGGTGGATTTCAGTTTGGAATTTCCTGGACATAGCAATTATAAAGTGATTCACAACTTGGAAAAGTTTGTCCAGATATTGTCTTTCTGGTACTAAAGAAAGCAAGCCAATGCATACTGATTACAGAGTTTTTCTAAATAGGCTGACTTACTGGTGATCTTTTTCTTGGGGGCAGGGAGTCACATTTTGTGTAAATATCCTTTACCATAATGGAGCCAAATTGTGCCTTCTTTCTTATCAGCTCTGGCATGTTTCTCCCCTCGAGCACTGAAGTCATCGTGTATCACGCTCAGCACGGAGGAGCAGTGTTTCTGAAGCAACATGAGTTGCTTCCATAGCCCATGCCCTAGGCATTAGTACGTCCTATCACATACCACTCAATGATCCTTTCTCCCATTCTCAGAATACGGTTCTCCCACTTTTAGGAAAGATGCCAGGAATGCTCATTTCTCACTCCACTCTCATCTGCACTTGCAAATCTTCCCAAAGGATGCTTTCTTCAGTCCTTCCTTCTACCTAGAGAGACACTAGATGTAAAGTTGTGTAATCCTCGGCTGCTGTTGGTAAAACCTCTGATGGAAGCACCAGATCATCAGTCATGTCTCTGCCCACCCCAACTTTGAGAGGTCCAGCCAATTTATACCCCAGCGGAGGGTGTCGTTGCTTTGAGGGTAGAAACCGTCTTACAGAGCGTTTGCCTTCTCTGGCTGAACCCTGACCAGTAACAAATGATTAAGCATACTCTTGTGGCTAGCTAACTTTATAGTATTATCCCATTCACTTCAGGACAAGTAAGGACATATTGGGAAGTGAGGGCTGCTGTTACCAGTCTACTCTTGAAAAGACCCTCCAAATATATACCTTAAATTTAACCATGTAGCCTACTTCAGTGCTAAAAAGTCTAGTTTATGAATGGGGGATTGAGCTTTTAGCCATAGACTAGCAAATGCCAGCATTTTCTTTCTCCACATATTTAATTTTTAAAAATATAATACCACTCATAAGACTTATGAGCCAGCACCCATGTATGACATGTAATGCTTACTGAAATTCATAGAACTCAAATGGAGATGTTTTGTTTAAGAGAGAGGTTCCTGGGAGTGACAGCAGCATCATGGTGATGCGAGACACTCTCTGTCTCTCCTCTTCAATCCACCACCAGTAAAACATCTGTAACTCAACAAAAAGTTCCTCTGCCCAACACACCAGGACGTTGGAGATTTCCATACATCTGTATATGGAAAGGTGGGTGAACTGAACACACAGAAGAGGCTGAACCAGGGGAACCGCAGAGGTGGTGCCCGAAATCCTGGTCTCCCTGCTACAGCAGCTAAGCCTGAAGCCCAAGAGAACCCAGTAGCAACAAGAGAAGTAGCGCAAGGGACTCCAGCCTCCTGGCTGCAGGAGTACACACTACCACAGGGAACTGGCAGCAGCAGCAGTGAGCCCTGTGACCCCATCCTCCCAGCTATGGTGGCACCTGAAACTCTGGCTCGCCCACCTACAGTGGTGGCATCCATGACCCAACAACCCCAAGCATGGGAAAGGCACCCATGACCCCAGCTCCCTGCATACCTTCCCCCTTCCCCTATCATGGTGGTACTCTCAGCCCAGGCAATCCTGAACACAGTGGAGGTGCCTGCCATCCTGGTGTCCCCAGCAGCAACACCAGGGACAGCAGTGACACTGACAGCATCGAGGCATCAGCAACCCTGGAGGCACAAGCTGTGACAATAAGAGCACCAGGTGACACCTCTGACAGAAGTGTTGGAGAAGGGAAAGTTCCCATTCTCAAATAACAGCCGGGGCAGCGCAGGTAAGAGAACCAAAAACTTGTGCTATAGCGCCACCTAGTGAAAAAGAAAAGAAAGGCCTTTAATTACCGATCTATAGGATTGTTTGACTCAAATAAAAAAAGCTTTACCTAGAGAAGAAAGGTAGTCACTACTTAAAATGCACCAGCAACAGAACAACTTATCAGACACCATAAAGAACCAGAGTAGCACTGTGCCACTGAGAGAAAATGAAAATTCTTCAGAAACCAAATTTAAAGGCATGGAATATTACGATCTGAGAAAAATTCAACATAGTTGTCATGAAGCTCAATAAGCTACAAGAAAACTCAGAAAGGCAATCCAATGAGTTCATGAATAAAGTTAACAAACAGAAGGAAGGCTTTACCAAAGAGACTGAAACTCTAATAAAGAACCAAAGAGAGAGACCTTCAAGATGGTGGAGGAGTAAAATGTGGAGATCACTTTCCTCCCTACAGATACATCAGAAATACATCTACACGTGGAACAACTCCCACAGAACACCTACTGAACGCTGGCAGAAGACCTCAGACCTCCCAAAAGGCAAGAAACTCCCCACATACCTGGGTAGGGCAAAAGAAAAAAAAGAAAAAACAGAGACCAAAGAATAGGGACGGGGTCTTCCCTGGTGGCACGGTGGTTGAGAGTCCGCCTGCCGATGCAGGGGACACGGGTTCGTGCCCCGGTCCAGGAAGATCCAACATGCCGTGGAGCGGCTGGGCCCGTGAGCCATGGCCGCTGAGCCTGCGCGTCCGGAGCCTGTGCTCCACAACGGGAGAGGCCACAACGGTGAGGGGCCCGCGTACCGCAAAAAAAATAAAAAAAAAGTAGGGATGGGACCTGCACCAGTGGGAGGGAGCCGTGAAGGAGGAAATGTTTCCACACACTAGGAAGACCCTTCACAAGCGGAGACTGCGGGTGGCAGAGAGGGGGAGCTTCGGAGCCACGGAGGAGATCGCAGCCACAGGGGTGCGGAGGGCAAAGCAGAGAGATTTCTGCACAGAGGATCGGTACCGCCCGGCACTCACCAGCCCGAGAGGCTTGTCTGCTCACCCGCCAGGGCAGGCGGGGCTGAGAGCTGAGGCTCCGGCTTCGGAGGTCGGATCCCAGGGAGAGGACTGGGGTTGGCAGTCACACATGAAAGGATGCTCAACATCACTAATGATGAGAGAAATGCAAATCAAAACTACAATGAGGTATCACCTCACACCAGTCAGAATGGCCATCATCAAAAAATCTACAAACAACAAATGCTGGAGAGGGTGTGGAAAAAAGGGAACCAACCCTCTTGCACTGCTGGTGGGAATGTAAATTGATACAGCCACTATGGGGAAGAGTATGGAGGTTCCTTAAAAAACTAAAAGTAGAACTACTATATGACCCAGCAATCCCACTACTGGGCATATACCCTGAGAAAACCATAATTCAAAAAAAGTCATGTACCACAATGTTCATTGCAGCTCTATTTACAATAGCCAGGACATGGAAGCAACCTAAGTGTCCATCAACAGAGGAATGGATAAAGAAGATGTGGCACATATATACAATGGAATATTACTCAGCCATAAAAAGAAACGAAATTCAGTTATTTGTAATGAGGTGGATGGACCTAGAGTCTTTCATAGAGAGTGAAGTGAGTCAGAAAGAGAAAAAGAAATGCCATATGCTAACACACATATATGGAATCTAAAAAGAAAAAAAAAAAGTTCTGAAGAACCTAGGGGCAGGACAGGACGAAGTGAGAGAGTGGCATGGACATGTATACACTACCAAATATAAAATACATAGCTAGTGGGAAGCAGCCACATAGCACAGGGAGATCAGCTCAATGCTTTGTGATCACCCAGAGGGGTGGGATAGGGAGGGTGGGAGGGAGACGCAAGAGGGAGGAGATATGGGGATATATGTATATGTATAGCTGATTTACTTTGTTATAAGGCAGAAACTAACACACCATTGTAAAGCTATTATACTCCAATAAAGATGTTATTTTAAAAAAGTGAAAGTAGGCAAACCCCTATGTAAATTAAAAAATGCTATCTGCAAAAAAAAGGAAAAAAAAAAAAAAAAAGAATCTCCTGTGCCCCGCAACAGGAGAGGTCACAGCAGTGAGAGGCCCGTGTACCGCAAAAAACAAAAACAAAAAACAACAACGAAAAAAAAAAGAATTAGAACCAAGTGGCCCCATAATCATCTGGCAGCCACTCAGTGTTGTACCTATGGCTAGAAATGCACATGATAGGAACTCCAGGGATCTTCCAGATTCTTTGTTTAAGGTCCTGGTCAACTGTGGCCACAATGTAACACTTGTGCTGAGTTACTCTCTGTACTAAGCAGTCAGCTGCGTAGGTCCCGTTGTGTGCGCATGGTGATCGTTCACATCTTGGATCCTTGGCAATCCTTAGAGCCACTCAACACTTCTGCCCCAATTTCTCAATTTCAGCCATTACGTAGTCAGTTATACAAGGGATACACTTGGCATACAGCCAGTCCATCATTGACTGCACTAAGTCCAGTTTGGCTTTAATGGAAAAGTTGATAAAGTTGGTATCGACCAGGATGTGGTAAGGTGGGCCCAGCTGTGTGTTATATTGGAAGAATAAGCAGTAAGGGTGTTGGGGGACTTCTCTTTCCTTGAGTGCACTGGGATCTTTCTTTTCTTTCTTTTTCGGTTTTAATCTATCCTTTTCTTTAAGCTTCTGATCTCTGAGACTAGGCATTCGCTTCGTGGTTGCATACTTCCATGTTTTCTTTTGCTTCCCTGTGTTCACACCGCACTGGTGTTTCTCTACCTATGACACATTTTATACAAACCTCACGGTAACCACAAAACATAAATCTAGAGCAGAGACACAAAATATAAAAAAAGAGGAAACTGAGAAAAACGTCATAGAAACTGCCAGACTAAAATGGCAGACATAAACACAAGGAAAAAGAAACAATGGAGATATAAAAGAACCGGAAAACAAAAGAGCAGTACTAAGTCCTCATTTATCAGTAATCCCCCTAAATGTAAATGGGTTGAATTCACCAGTCAAAAGGAATAGAGTGGATGGATTAAAAACAAGACCCAACTATATGCTATATCTAGGCGACTCATCCAGCTCTAAAGACAAACTGAAGCTCCAAGTGAAGGGAGGGAAGATGATACTCCAAACAAATGACAGCCAAAAGAAAGTGGGTATAGCCACACCCATCCAACAAAATAAACTTCAATCAAAAAAGGTAACAAGAGACAAAGATGGACATTATAGAGTGATAAAGAGAACAATTCATCAAGAAGATATAACAGTTATTAATATATTTGGAGCTAATATAACAGCACCAGAATATTTAAAGCAATTATTAACAGACCCAAAGGGAGAAATTGACAGCAACACAACTACTGTTAGAACTTTTAACACCCCACTTATATCAATGGAGATTCCTCAAAAAATTAAGACTAGAAGTACTAAATGATCCAGCTATTTCATTTCTGGATATTTATACAAACAATACAAAAACACTAATTGGAAAGATATATGCACCCCTATGTTCATTGCAACATTATTTACAATACTCAAGATATGGAAACAATCTAAGTGCCCATAAATGGATGAATGGATAAAGATGTGGCATATATACATACAATGGAATACTACTACTCAGCCATAAAAAGATGAAATCTTGCTATTTGCAACAACATGGATGGACCTTGAGGGCATTAATATGCTAAGTAAAATAAGTCAAGTACCTGTATGATTTCACTCATACGTGGAATGTAAAAAAAGAAAACAAAATAAATGAACAAACCAAACAGAAAATACATAGATACAGAGAACAGATTAGTGGTTATCAGAGGGGAAGGGGGTGGGGGGAGGGTGAAATGGGTAAAGGGAGTCAACCATATGGTAATGAGTGGAAACCAAACTTATAGTGATGGATATGCTGCAGTGTATATAGAAGTCAAAATATAATGTTGTATACAAGAAACATATAATGTTATAAACCAATGTTACCTTAATAAAACCAAACAGTGGTTCTCAACCCTTCCAAAATATTAAATTCACAAGGGGAGATTTTAAAAGGAGAAACAGATTACCTGAATCAGAATTGCTGAATTTTAAAAAGTCTCCCCAGGTGGTTCTCATAATCAGACATGGTTCAGAATCACTGGTCTAGAGTTTAGAATACCTGCTCCAGGTTTCCCTGGAGGTGGTAGTGTCAGCCCTTTCTCTCCCACAGCTGCCATGGGCATTAGCTTACAGATGGGAGGGAGCTTGGTGCTAACCAAATGCTCACAAGTCAAATCAGTGAGAGATGCAGGATCCAGGTGGAATCTCTGACTGACAGTCTTAAACACCAGCTGAACTTCCAAAGCACTGTCACTTCTCTACATCAACTGGGAGGAGGGTAGTAGATAAGGACAAGATTTCCGCTGATGAGAAACTATGCCTGCTATATAACTAACAGAGTCATGGTCACATCAGAACTAATACTTCTTAGGAAACATTTTCTATTCAGCTTCCTTGAGATAGTACAAAACTCTAAGGATTCAGACTTTTCCTCCCCAAGTCTTTCCAAATACAATTATACTATCTAAATATTCCAACCCCTTCAAATACCATCCCACACCAGTCACTGGTAGGTAAATCATATCTGGAGAAATCTTGATGCACTGTTTCAGACTGTAAAAAATTTCCTCTGGACAAATAAATCCTAAATTTTTCTCATCTCCTTCACCCTCATAAACAATAGCCATTCTTTAAATCTAACAGTGAGAACCACTGTCTCCACCAGAAATCCTAGGGTGTATTAACATCAAGGTATATCAGTCAGATTTTGTCCATTGGCTTAGTATATGACCATCAATATCTATTTTTAACCTTTCTAGATTTCTGAAGACTCATTTGGATTCCAAAACTCAGTTCTGTAATGGTTACAAGGTCTTTAACATGGTCTGATGGCTTTTTAACCATTTTCCTTAAATGGTAATGTGTCTTATAATAATTATGTTCTATTTTGTACCCCTTTGCAAACAACCCAATCTCACTCTTAGAGAATATTGCATTCCTATCAGGTAGCTTTCCTATTCTCTCCTTCTACTGCATGCATTCTAAGGAGTCACTGAAGTCAAAATTGTCTGAACTCAGGTTTCAGGCTCCTCTCATTTAGAAACACTAGCTGGGACATGTCGGAAATTACTTCTTTGGGTCTTCTGACATCTGTCAGTCTCAAAAATCATGTGGGTAGCTATGGCCATATTCTGTTATTAGAACATATTATCACAATAATAATCACTTTTTAATATTAAAAAGTTTAGACCAATCTAAGTTAACATTTCACTAAAAATTCTAATTCAAAGCCTTTCCTGCCTTATGATTGTACACTTTTCCCTCTTCTGCTTCAGATTCCTCTAAAATCAGATTGTGGAGATATGGGATTAAAAGAAAGAAGCAATAATCTTTCGTGTAACTCATTCTGCTTCAGTCCCTTGTCTTTGATATCCTGCATGGCCACAAGTACAAATTCTTTAGAGGACCTATAGAGTTGTCTGGTGTGGGTCATGTGCTTTCTAGATGATTTTTTCCAATGACTGCACAGATCCAACTTGCTCCTGGGTTCTTCTTACCTAGATGATAGCCTCTGGATTGGGCACTGGTAAATGGCTCAAACCTAATGTCCCTTGACTGATGGCAAACTTGCACGTCCTTGCCAGGCTAATAAAGGCTACACTGCTGTTGCTTTTTTCAATATCTTTGCCAACATGGACTAATTTAGCAAGCTTTTCATCTTTTGGGTAAGAAACAGCTTAGGTCATTACACTCACATATGCATTTGAACTTCCAGGGACACATGTCTGGTCTCCTAAGAACTCTCTTACTGCACTCTGTCCTGTAGACTGACACTCTCTTCTTTTGCTGATCACATAATAAAAAATTTTGTCATGCGATTATTGTCCTTATTCGGTCTTTACTCCAAGAACTTCCTTTGAGAAAGCAATTAATTGGGTCAGATATTAAACCCCAGTTCTATCTGCTGTGGCCAAGGATATGGGGTTATGGGGGCCTTGCCTGTTTAGAAGTTTCTCTGGGAGCAGACTCTCTAATCACAGGGCTTGAGCAGATTTATTAAGGGTGAGTGGGGTACAGAGGAAAGAAATAATTTCATGTCCACTATTTCTCCAAAGTATCATTCTCTAAGGTATAAATATCAAGGATAGGAGAGAAGAACTCAGAAATCGGGATACCTAGAAGAGAGTAGGTCTTTAATAATTATACTTTGGTTTTTGTAAATTCTTTACTGGCCTCAGTCACTCTCATCTGACAAGATGAGTAAAATTAGTGGAAGCACCCTGATTAGAGTTTTTAAAGAGACAGGAAAGAAAATGGAAAAATGGAAGTTTCTTACAGTAGTTGACATTTGCATAGCCAGTTACAAAACTTGGCCTGCTACTAAGTGAAAGATTTTATTTCAGATTTTAAAGATCAGTATGAAACAGACAAGTAAACCATGATATTTTGTGGCAATTTTCATGTTGTCTTATAATTACAACTCAAGTCTCAAAGCTAAAGTAAATAGATACATATCATCTCCACAATTTAAAGATCAACACTAGATTTACTCCTGCCTAACTCAGTGAAAGCTGGCAAAACGAGTCTTCTCCCAGTCTTTATAGATAAAGCACTGGACTGGTTTCTCATCGAGTCTGAATGCTCTTCCTCTGGGGTCCATGAAATAACTCTACACCCTTTCAATAAGTTTCTCAATTTTGCCTAAGGTACTTTATATGAATTTCTGTTACTTGCAACCAAATGACCCCAGACTAAAATATGAAGTACTGTGGTCTTAAGTAGCTCGTCAGACAACCACACCATTTTCCTTTTCTAGTCAATACCTAATGGAAGTAACTAGGGAACACCTGGGGTAACGAGACCAACCTCTGCAAGTTATGGAAGGGCTTCTTAAGGTCAAAATGTGTGTGGTGTGGGGGGACTTCCCTGGTGGCGCAGTGGTTGGGGGTCCGCCTGCCGGTGTGGGGGGCTTGGGTTCGTGCCCGGGTCCGGGAGGATCCCACGTGCCGCGGAGCGGCTGGGCCCGTGAGCCGTGGCCACTGAGCCTGCGCGTCTGGAGCCTGTGCTCCGCAACGGGAGGGGCCGCGGCGGTGGGAGGCCCGCGTACCGCAAAAAATAATAATAATAATAATAATAATAAAAATGTGGGGAAAACAGAAGGTTCAGGTGATAACTCAGTCATCCTGACAGCAAATAAAATAAAAACTGTCAACTCAGCTACATAGGGGAGCAGGCACACTTGAAAGACGTGGGTAATATGAGGGGCATGTCTCACATTTGTTCCTGGCAAAGCCCATTAACAATTCCCAGGAGATAATAATAGAATATGGGTAATAAAATAAAGTCTAACCTTTTTTTTCTCTTTTCCTTTGTGCCTCCTTTGGTTTCACTTGCTCATAGGGTGCTGCGCAGAGGCCTCGCCCCCCGGGACTTCATGCCAGAGTTCCTAGTGCGAAAGGGCTGCGCCTGACACTTCAGCTCCTCAGGCCGTCAACCCGCAGGCAGAAGCGCCGCACAGGACGCTCAATTTAAGAGGGTGGCAGCGCGCCGTGTGCAGAGACGCTGCGCCCGGCACTGCAATCTGGAGCGTGAGCTGCGCAGGCGCGCACCCGCCTGGCGCGAGCCCCACCCCTTCCCCCTGCTGACGAGATTCCCGTGAAGCAGCCCCGCGCACAGCTGGGCCGGGAGAGCGTGGACTCTGTAGCTCCAGCTCGCGCCTCTCCGTTCTTTGATCAAAGAATAAAAGCTTTCCTTTGCTTCTGAGCCGAATTTACCTTTGTTCTATTGACGCAGGAGGACCCTTGTTGGGGACGACTCGGAAGGGTTGGTAACAATTCCTATCATGTATTATTGCTATTATATACCTTATAGCCCATATGTCATTTTACACGTATTACCTTCCTTATGAGACTATGAAGCTCTGAGGACATAAGTTCCTAATTCATCTTCATATTTTCCCATCAACCAGCATGGGGTCTGTTATTTAGTATATAGTATGTGCTTAATAGGTATTTGTCAAGAGTGAAAATGATGGGGAACTGGGATTAGTCTCATTGGAACTAATGGATAAATATCCCTATCTCAGGGATAGCCTATTTGATGAAAACAAAGGGAATATACCCTAAAAGAAGAGACACTCCGAGATGTTACCTTATAGGTAGAGTAGTGGTTCTCAAGCAGGACTAGTTTGTCCCCCAGGGGATGTTTGGTGATGCCTGGAGACATTTTTGTTTGTTACAACTGGGAGTAAGGTATGCTACTAATATCTAGTGGTCAGAGGCCAGGGATGCTGTTAAACATCCTACAATGCCTAGAACGGCTCCATTCTCCACCCTCCACAATAAGGAATTACCTGCTCCAACATGTCAATAGTACCAAAGTTGAAAAATACTAAACTAGAGTTCCCTCTGATCAAAGAGTTTTTCTTGATGACTGGAGCAGAAACAACACCTTTGGGCTTCAGTTACTAATACCAACATCTGGTGCCAGAGGTACTTTTTGCCCCACTATAGCAATTCTCCCCTTATTTCTTTTGATAATAGAACATCTTGAGTTTTAGCTGGACCCTTGACTACCAACTAGAGACTACAGCTCTCATCCTCTCTTGTAGGCAAGCTTGAGGATGGGAGTAAATTCTTGCCAATGAAAAGGAGTGGAAATGATGTGTGCTATGTGTCCTCAAAAAGGAAGATTTTTGCACTCTTCATTCTTTCCTTCCTGTAAATTATAACATGGAAGTAGAGGGTATGAAGGATATTTGTCCATGTGGATACAGATAAAATTACAGGAAAGGAATTCCTTGATGGTCCAGTGGTTAGGACTTGGCGCTATCAGTGACACGGCCCATGGCCCAGGTTCAATCCCTGGTCGGGGAACTAAGATCCCACAAGCCCTGCTGGTGTGGCCAAGCAAACAAACAAACAAAGAGAACCTTACATGGAATGCAGAGTGATGCAGAGTGATGGGATAAAAGAAACCTGGTCTTGTGGAGCAAAGTCACCTACCTAATTTGTCCTGCCTGTTTCCTGCTGGCCAGTCACATAAGAAGAAAGCAAACTACTTTTTGCTTCAAACAGCGTTGTGTGAACCCTTTGTAATAGCAACTTAGTTTTTGTCCTACCTAATACAAACCAGATGCAGTTTTTAGTGTCTGGATGATGGCTGGGAGTGAGTAGCACTATAGGAGATAGACAGCCACACGCACAGGTTTAGAATGCTGTAGACAGGACCGGTTAAAACTGATTAATACATGATGTTGGCAGACAGAAGGAAATAGACTACATCTCAAAAGAGACCATATTATTTGCATGCAGTGGTCTTTGTAGCAGTCAGCTAACCCATGGATCATACAAACTGTGAAATGTGGTAGGAGTTGAGGTTACCGTGATTTTTAAGTTGAAGGATTTAGAATATGCATTGGTTTTTTCCCCCCTGCATTGATATTGCTTTTAATTTCTTTGTTTATAAGCTTTAGAGGTGTTATTAGGATATACAGCCATCTAGTAGAAAAAAACTTCCCAGTTTCCTGGAACAATGTTCTATAAGAAGGAGATGGATATTTAACTCTTATTGTAAACATTAGCGATCTTAGGAATAATGCAAATGTCTTATTTAGTAATTTAAGGAAAAGGTGGGGAGTAGATAGAACTAAAGATTAAAACTAACACTTTTTAGCTACCAACTGCCTGATACTCTGCTTTAGTCCTCTTGTTGTGGGATATGATTTAGGGAAAATGATCATTGTTTTTTTCCTCCTACATGTTCTGGTTGCTGCTCTGATTTCTACCTGTCAAATGAGCAGCTTTCACCCTCTCAGGGGAGGATATGTGTAGCTGAGAAGGGGAAAGAGATATGTTAAAACTCCTCTGAGCCAGGCATTTTGAAATCCAAGCCTTTTACGAGCCAAGCTTTTTGAGATCACAAAGGATTTCTGAGCTACAAAAGGCTAAGCCTCTGGAGAATGTTAAACATGGAGTCTTGAGGATAAAGTTGGGGGTGAGGGAGGGGAGCTTGCTAAGAGAAGAGTATTTTCCCAGAGGAAAGGAGATGAAGTTTAACAAGTGAGTGGGAAGAGTGTTATCGGAGGGGAAGGAGCTAGAGTTTGGAATCCGAGGGTGCCTGAGACAGCATGTTGTGCCCTACTCTCGGCCTAACCAAGCTCTGGACGGCGTAAATGCAGACCACAGAGAGATTTGGTAGGAATCTTGGATCAGAGGAGGAGAGTTTTCCATGAAGCCTGAGGGAGTGCAAGCCTCGAAGATAAGTCCTGTTAGTGTACCTGTTCCCAACCAAAGTCATCATCGTCTTACAATAGAAGTGTAGAAGGGTCTGGGTCTGGGTCAGGGTCTGGGCCTGGGTCTGGGTCTGGGTCCGGGTCTGGGCCTGGGTCAGGGTCTGGGCCTGGGTCTGGTCCTGGGTCTGGGTCTGGGCCTGGGTCAGGGTCTGGGGCTGGGTCTGAGTCTGGGTCAGGGTCTGGCCCTGGGTCTGGGTCTGGGCCTGGGCCTGGGTCTGGGTCTGGGTCCGGGACTGGGTCTGGGTCTGGGCCTGAGCCTGGGTCTGGGCCTGCCTCAGGGTCTGGGCCTCGGTCTGGGTCTGGGCCTGGGACTGGATCCGGGTCTGGGCCTGGGTCAGGGTTTTGGCCTGGGTCTTGGTCTGGGTCCGGGTGTGGGCCTGGGTCTGGTCCTGGGTCTGGGTCCAGGTCTGCGTCAGGGTCCGGGCTTGGGTCTGGGTCTGGGCCTGGGACTGGGTCTGGGTCTGGGCCTGGGTCAGGGTCTGGGTCCGGGTCTGGGCCTGGGTCTGGGACTGGGTCTGGGTCTGGAACTGGGTCTGGATCTCGGCCTGGGCCTGGGTCTGGGTCTTGGCCTGGGTCAGGGTCTGGGCCTGGTCTGGGTCTGGGTCTGGGCCTGGGTCAGGGTCTGGGCCTGTGTCTGGGTCTGGGTCTGGGACCAGGTCTGGGTCTGGGTCCAGGTCCGGGCCTGGGTCAGGGTCCTGGACTGGATCTGGTTCTGAGCCTGGGTCTGGGTATGAGTTTGGGTCTGTGTCTAGGTCCCTAAGCCTGGGTCTGGAACTGGTTCTTAGGCTGGACTTGGTGCTGATAGAGGCTGGAACTGGGACTGGGAGCAGTGATGGGGCTGGAACAAGGCCTAACCCTGGGTCTGGGTGTGGGAATGTGCCTCGTTCTGCACTAGATCTGGGCATAGATTTAAGTTGGAGATGGGTCTGGGCCTTGAGCTGGGCTGGCGCTGAAGATAAGTTTCTGTCTATAAGAGGAAGTCAGGGCTGCTGCAGAGCTGCAGAGGCTTTGCTCTTAATTAAGTTAGTAGATATCAGGAGTCGTATCTAGACGTGCTCTGATAAGGTCACTAAACTGTCAGTGACCAAGAATTTCCTACCAGCAAAGCCATTAACCCCTTTCTCACGCAGACTTTCCTTTAAATCCAGAAATCCTGGTATCTGATTTCAAATAAGAGTTCATCAAGAGCAGAGCAAAAGTGAAAATATTGCTTTAGTTATGACAGAGTCTTAACAATTAGTTTGCAGTTAGAGCACATTTACGTTTTTTAGCTCTTTTAAATCTCAAACAATTTTCATTTTTAAAATTTTATGTTTTCATTTCATATTTTATGTTTTAAAGTAATTATTTATATTTTAATCAAACATGTTACCTTTGGTTGTTATTTATATTGGTTTTGGAATTATTATTATAAATATTACTGTAACTTTCATTTCTAAACTTCTGTGGATCTATGATTTTATACAAATGGATTATGGATTATAGTTATCCATGTTGGAGATGATACAGCATGCCTTGAGAATAACTCTTTCAATTCCAGCTCTGCCTTTATCTTGACTTTGAACGTGTCGATTACTCTTAGAACCTCACTTTTGACATAACAACCTTGCCTCGTAGGATCGTGAGCGGTCCATCAGCTAGTAAAAACAACATACAGAATAGACAAGCCATACTCCGTAATATCCATTCCCTTCATAGGCATCACCCTCCACCTGGCCTTACTATCAGAATCCTTCTCCTGGGGAACACAAGCTACTTTGGGCAACTCAGTCTTTTGAGTCCCTCAAAAGTGGTTGTGAATAACCTAGATTGTGAAATTCCCACACTAAGTTGCTAAAGTGTAAGTTACTATCCCACTTTGGACTGTTTGCTTCTTCTGTTTTGATCTTAGTAAGAGAAAACAACCATTATGTGTTTCCACGATGTCTGGCACTTAGAACTCATTTACTCACTTAATTTTCACAATGACCTGCAAAGGTGTGTTATTATCCCTATTTAATTTGAGGAATATGAGCCTGAGAAAGACTTAATCACTTGCCCCTAGCTATGTAGGTATACCTGACTGAGTCAGAATTTGAAATAAATACCTTCTGACCCTGCATAGGAAGCCCCAGACCTATTCCTGCTCTCTCGTTGCTGGGGCACTTACAGAGGTGACAGTGCTCCCTGACTCATAGTCAAGTGCCTGCCTTTGGTTTCTGACCTTTCCTAGATTCCTCTGACCCTCAGCTTTCCTTCAGTATTGTGACTTAGCTTCTTCTGTCTTGAATCTGAGCCCCATGTCTATGATTCACTGTTAGGTATCCTCCTGGTGGGGTGCCTAAAGGTAGAGTTTTTGTTTTTTTGTTTTTTTATTTTGTTTTTTTGCGGTACGCGGCCCTCTCACTGTTGTGGCCTCTCCCATTGCGGAGCACAGGCTCCGGACACGCAGGCTCAGCAGCCATGGCTCACGGGCCCAGCCGCTCCGCGGCATGTGGGATCTTCCCGGACCGGGGCACGAACCCGTGTCCCCTGCATTGGCAGGCGGACTCTCAACCACTGCGCCACCAGGGAAGCCCAAAGGTAGAGTTTTTAATGTATGTAAAAAATTGATTTGGTTTGGACTTATGTAATGATGTAGAAATTAAGACATATGATATAAAAACTAAAAAGAAATACAGCAACTCTTGATTTTCACAAGAGGGTGTGTGTGTGTGTGTGTGTGTGTGTGTGTGTGTGTGTGCTATTTAAGATAAATTACAAATTCTGGGGCAATTTTTTATCCCCATCTAGTATAATATACTGCTGCCTACACCAGTCTGTTTGTTTTTAAAGAATGCAAATTAATTTTAATATTGGAGTAAGGCATTTTAAAGGAAGGAAAATCTGTTGTTAAAACATCACATAATTCAGATTTCATTTGTATTCCACTTTGAATAGAATTGCCTGTGGCGTTACTTCATCTAGGAACACAGATGGCAGAAATATGTTTATATATTCACATTTTTTATATTCCTTATAAATTTCATTCATAATCTTTGGCACTGTCAACTGACACAGTTTTATTCACTGAGATCCTGAGATATGTGTAGAACTACCTGTTTAATTGCTCTGAATACAAGTCCAGGAAACTCAGCGTCATGAGGAAATCATCAGTCACGACCTTGAAGAGTTAATGTAGCAAAGAAAATCAGGAAGAAAGATTTTGTCGACAACCGCTTATTACTCAACATCAGTTTTTGGTAAAAGACAAAAATATTAAAAGCTAAAACAGAAAAGCCTTATCAGCCCTATTCCTTGCTAATGTGCTTAGCAGGGCTGACACAGGGGTGATGGTTTTGTTGGCCACCAGTCTCTGTAAGGACTCATCAGTACCTGAGTCTCTGGAATTACCCTAGGAAAGAAATGAGAACTCTATTTTCTTTTACTGTTTTTCCTGAATTGCAACATCAGGATAGTGGACCTTTAAATTTACTTGACTAACCATTGGCTATTAAAAACAGACTGCTAAAGGTTGATGGAAAGGAAAAATGAGTAGAGAGATTTAACAAATATCATCGTCTTAAGATAGCAGTGAAAAGGAATTCTGTAGTCAGAGCCAGATTTATATATAATAAATTGTCTAAATGCTAACCTGCTATAAATTCTATGGTTTTAGGAAAATATAATAAGAAATTAACTCATGCCTAAAATCTCACACCATCTTTGTTTTCCTTTCAGGTTAGAGTTTTGAACTCTAACTAATGTGAATAACTCTCCCTGAGAGATAATGAATGTCACCCAGTAATTGGTACAAAGTTGCTTAAAAGAGAAGCAGAGGAGGGTGGTGTGAGTGATCCCATGAGGCAGAGTCACTGCTCAAGCTCATACGTGCTGATTTTCTTGGGGGTTGCCAGTTCATTACACCAGCATGAATGAACATCTGAAGCAGGTTTTCCTAGGAGAGAGAAAACAAAGCATAGTTGGACCACACCCAAAGAAAATAATGACATGGGGCAGGTAGACCATAGCTGCCCAAAATTATATGGAGAGCACAGTATTTAAGGTTTTGGAATTATGCATGCCTGGGCTCAAATCCTTCATCCGCCAACCATTTGTGGAGACAAGATACATAACTATGCTGTGAAATAGACTTCTCAGCTGTATCTGCTAGGGTTGTGGATAAGATTAAAGAAGAAAATGAGTATCATGAGCATAGTATAGGATTTAGCTCCATAAACAGAAAATATTTGGCTCTTGGTAGCTAATATTAATTATTTTATTATCATCATCACCTCCAGTGCATGGCAGGAGTATGGATTCTGGAGTCAGACTATTAAGGTTCAAATCCTTTCTTCATCAGTTACTAACTCAGTAACCCTTGGCAGGATATTTACCCTTGATGTGCCTTAGTGTCCTCATCTGTATAATGAAGATAATAATACCTATCTTATGAGTTTGTTAAGAGGAATCAATGATTTAATACATGTGGACAATTGAACCACTAGATCCTGTAAATAGTAAGCACTCTGTTAGTTTATAGTCCATCTGTATAATTTTAAATGGTGTAGAGGAACTCTGAATAGGAGATCAGTGGCAATTTGAACATAAAATAGGATACTTTTCAGCTTTTTAGGAGAGTGATTTTTTTTTTGTATGACTGTCCAAACTAACCTCAGGTGCCTGAAGGTTAGGATTAATTTTTTTTTCTAGGACTCTGTTATGCTTGGAGCAGTACCTCCAGTCATAGAATCTCCAAGTAGGAGGAAACCCAGTGGTTTTTCTGGCCGATGTAAGACATGCACACTCTTTATAGTACCTCCGACAACACAGGGCATCGCCAGTGAAGGTGAACATATTACTTTTCAAGGCAGCCAATTTTCAGACAGTCATAGGAAAGAAAGTTGGTTCTTTTCTGGAACTGAATCTCAATTCCCTTCTAACCACTGGACAAGTCCAGCCCTAGAAAGCATCACAGACTAAATATAGTTTCTCTTCCTTATGAAAATTATTCAAATATTTGTGAATAGCATCCATATCTATTCCTTTCCCCTGTGTTAGGCTGAGTTTCCCTTTTCTTGAAGCTAAGTTCCTTCCACTGTTGCTTGTATAAGAACAGCATGGAATCCTTTGGAGTCATATTGGGTGGACATCAAATTTCCATGTGCTTAACCTGGGAAGTTTATTAGATCCCTCTTTAATGCCTCATAGAGATGGAAGTGGTAATACCTAACTTAAAAATTGCATTAGGGATTAAATGTGTGAGTGTATGCATAATACTAGACACAACATAGGTGCTCAATGATAACAATAACCACATTGATAATTATTGTTTTACATAGAATGTTTCTCCTGTTATTCTTGGCCTTCTTTGATGAAAGTGTTCAATGTGTCAACATGTGAAGAAAGAAAAATAATTACTTTCGTTTTTCGTACTGTTCCTAGGTGTGGTTTAATCTTAGATTTTAAGACTAAAATGTCATAGAGACATTTGAAATCACTTCTAATTAATAAATTTTGTGAAAGTTGCAGAGTGCTTATTATGTGTCATTCACTGTGTCAAGTCCATTAGGTGCATCATGCACTGTCTCCATTACAATAATTCTATGGGGCAAAAGGCATTTATTTATTTATTTATTGGCTGCGATGAGTCTTCGTTGCTGCACACGGGCTTTCTTTAGCTGTGGTGATCAGGGGCTACTCTTCATTGCAGTGAGCGGGCTTCTCATTGCGGTGGCTTCTCTTGTTGCAGAGCACAGGCTTTAGGCATGGGAGCTTTGATGCTCCGTAGCATGTGGGATCTTCCCGGGCCAGGGATCAAACCCCTGTCCCCTGCATTGTCAGGTGGATTCTTAACCATTGCGTCATCAGGGAAGTGCCCAAAAGACCATTATTTTCCTCATTTTGTAGAAAAGCAAACAGATTTAGTGATATTAAGAAACTTGTGCAAATTCACGTAGCTGTTAAGTAGCAAAACTATTATTATCCAAGTCTCTCTGATATAACATATAGCACAAGTGGTCCACAGTCAGGTGTGGGGTTGCTGGCACAATTCATGGTCCTATGAATTTTTTTTTTAATTAATCAACTGAAGCTGTCTTCTAGGATAAAGTCCTACTCTGATGGGAAACTTCTGGACATCGAATCCAAATTGAGGACAGTGTCAATGGGAATAAAGGAAAGAGAAGATTCCTTATAAAAGGAATGGGTGGGTCGGAGGGCAAAGCCAGGAGATCTCAGGAAGTATATGACAATTTTAAAATTTACTTTACAAAAAAACAGGGAAGAACAGGCTCTAGAGCTGGGGTGCTGGAAGAGCTGGAGAGTCCAAAATGGCTCCATTCACATAATTGCTTGCCATTTGCAGGGGCCTTAGCTGAGACTCTCAGCAGAGGTCTTGACCTTCTCCAGATGGGTCTATCATCAAGACTTCTTGAACCTCCTCAAGCCTTATGGCTGAGTTACAAGAAGAAAGCAGAAAGCAGAAGCTGTCAGTTCTCTTAAGTCTGGGGCTCAGAATTTCCAGGAAATCACCTTTGCTGGTCAAAGCATCACAAGACCAACCCAGATTCAGGGTGTGGGGAAATAAATTCCACCTCTCAAGAGGAGAGTACCACATTTGTCAAGTAAGAAAAGAACTGATGGAGGCCATCTTTGGAGACTATTTACCATATATGCTTATACTAAAATGCAAAGAATGAACCTAAAAGTGTATCCAGTTGTTGATATAACTATGCTGAGAGAAACTATTCCAAAACTGACATTAAAATGTAGTAATAGATTATACATCTTTAGTAGGTATATTTTAAGGACAAAAAATAACAACAAAGTAAAATGTATATCTTAAAATGATTTTAGAAATCATACTATTTGTGGTAGTGTTGATATTGACAATCTGGGACTTGTGTATAAGCTGGAAAAAAAGAAAATTTTATGATATTTAAGTTTATCATGTTATTAAGAATCAGGATTCGTGGCATGGGAGAAAGAAGACAGTATAAACTCATGAAGTATTTTATCTTAAACATTTTTTTAATATTTTACCTTAAAAATATTGTCCACTGAAAATTTCTGAAAAAATAAAAAACCTAGAAGAAATACACAATTAACACTCAGTTGAAATATTATGTCTCACTAAAAATAATGAGAGTTCCTTGGGAAAATGGCTGATTCTAGTGGTATGAAATGTGCAAGATGGGCATACCAAATAGCAAGGAAACTATCAAAGACATAAAAAAAATCATACCAGGACTTCCCTGGTGGTCCAGTGGTTAGGACTTCACCTTCAAATGCAGGGGGTGCGGGTTCGATCCCTGGTTGAGGGGCTAAGATCCCACATGCCTCACGGCCAAAAAATTAAAAAAGAAGCAATGTGGTAAAAAATTCAATAAAGACTTCCCAAAAATGGTCCACATCAAAAACAAAAAAGCTTAAAAAAAAAATCATACCAAAAGTACTCAGGAGCCCACTTGAGGAATTTCTCAGTGGTCAAATAAGGGACAATTTGGCCATAAACAAGGATATAACTATAATAAATTTAAACATATCACATAATTTAAATCTATGAGTTCCTAAAAATAGCTTAAAAAAAGCTTATAGCTCAATATTGGAGAATGCTAGGAAACCAGCTTATTATTTTTAAAACTGGTAAATAAAGGAAAAGAACAAGCATTTATCCTTTCTCTTCTATATGTATTTGGCTACTCCTGGGTAACCATATAGTAGATGTGTAATGTGCCTCTTTATAGAAGTGTTGTAGTTAATAAGTAAAGAAAGAATATTAGACTTAGATATCACCATATTTCAATTCTCCAAACGATTAGTGAATGTATTCATTCATGATCAGTGGCCTCTATCATCACAGTATAGAGAGAACCAGACCTCTTGATGAAGGAACAAAACAGCATTTATGAAGTAGTCTTGCAAAAGCATCCAAGTAAAAATGAGCAGCAAACTGATTAAGGCTCCAGATTCAAAATCCAATTTATAAGAAACTCAGTAATCAGAGGAACTCGTTAAATGGCAGTCACAGGATGTAGTCAGCAAGATGCAGACCACGGGAAAATCTACAGAATGAGCAACCTAATTTATTCAACAAATAAATTATAATAAAATAAAAGATACAGATGCCTACAGATTTTAGAGACATTAATCAATTACAATGTGTAATTTTAATTTTAAAAGTAAAAAAGAATTTGTTTTACACACATACACTATATTATATATATACATACGTGTGTATATATGTGTGTATGCACACACATATACACATTATACACTTATTGTGTATATGTATACATTATACACTTTATGATATATATCACATTTTTTGACAGAATTGGAAATTTTAAAACTGGATATTTGATATTCAATGATAGTAAAAAAAATACTGTTAAATAATTTTAGATGCAATAATTACATCTAAATCTCAAATTTCAGCACATATTTCTTTCTCTTTCCCCAATATTTGTGCATTGTCTGGACAGTTCTGCCTCAGCCTATGGGCTTGTGTTCAAATGTGTCCCATGAGTTTCTCAGTCTCCCTAGATCTCATGATTTTTTAGAGACAGATGACAGGAGCACAGAGGTCAGACTTAATCACACAGCACTATGCAGTCTTTGCTGGTGTCATGAGCACTAACATTTCAAGCTATTTTCATGGCCAAGTTCAACATCTACAGGTGAGGACACAAACTCTCCAAAGAGGTGGAACTGTAAAGCCACATGGTAAAGGTCATAAATGGGTAATTCTATAATAAAGTAGGAGTGAAAACATGAGATCAGTAACCCATTCTACGATATACTTATAACTTTTAAAAATAAGTTTTTATCTTTTAGAGATAAATATTAACATTTATGGATTAAATGATATGATGCCTGGCATTTACTTCAATATGATAAAGGTGAGGGTACTTATAAAACAGGGTCTTCCATAAGTTGATAAATATTGTAGCTACGTGACAGGAACATTGGGAGTTCATTTTACTATTGTTTTTGTTCCAACATAAAGAGTTAAAAATTTCAGAATAATTAAAAAACAAATCCTCGATGTCTTTTGTCATTATTTGTAGACCATAGAATCATGAACAAATATTTGCTAAGCATACTTAGGTATATAAATAGTTTTAAGTACCATCTTAGGAAAGTAGGATTTCTTAAAAATGAAGTAATTCTGAATTGTGAAAGGCCAGATAACAAACCAAGTATGTTTATTCTTTCTGAAAAACTTTTGAGTAATACATGCTAAAAATATAAATGACTGATGTTTCCCAAGAAAATCATTTCAATTCTATAAACAGGATATATCTACAATCACCTATTTAGTGATTATTCAGTGATACAGCAAAATGAATGATCATTTGTCTTTTCAACATATCACAGTTACTGGATGCAATAAAAAATAAAGTTCTAATCCCCTTTTCTTACCCATACTCTACATAACCAAATTACTGCCAAATTTACAAACTTTTATTCTGTTTCCAAGATTGTCCTAACACTTCACACTTTTGCTTAATGATATGATGTTATTGAGGTTATTTAGCTCTTCATTTTATTTATCTAGATTTCAAGATATTTATTACTTATAATATATTTGAAGGCTACATAGGCCTTTTAGGTATCCTTTTATCAGCTTCATCTTCATTACTCTACAAAAGCTCACTATACCTTCCAATCATGTGAAAAAACAGATGAAAAAAAATTTTTAAGCGCTTTTCCTAATTACTAGGCAAACATTTAGAACTGAATAGTGCTTTTCTTAATTAATAGGCAAACATTTAGAACTGATATTTCTTCCCAACTCATTGAGTCTGTATTATAAGTCCTTAAACAACAATAAAAGCAATCATAAAATAGTGCAATGTTCTAACAAATTTAAATATTTACTCAGAAGTATTTTGTGCAGTAGAAATTATTTAAGTAATGCTGATTTGAAAATAAATTAGATTTTTGACTCTTACTTGATTCCATATGTGATTTGAGTATGAAAAGTTTATACTATTGATAACTGAACACAGGTTTGGTGATATTTACAAACTGTAACTGACTAAACAGGAATGTACTGGAACCGAATTTGAAAACAACAGTCAGGGCACTCCACAACTCCTTTTCAAATCACCTAGCAGGGATTGGGAAGAAAAGATTTCAAACAGATGCCTATGATTCATTTTCTCCTGTTCTGGTAAGTGGAGAGCCACCTAGGAAAGAAAAAGGCTAGCGACGACCTGGTCTAATTTTGTAAACATGGTGATTGGGCCTCCTGGAAAATAGACTAATGCTATTCATAAGAGAGTGCTTATCTATGGAATATTTTTTAGCAGAATTCCCATGGTTTAGGATTGACATATTGATGAATAAAGCTAGAATCTGGCTTTATGAAGCATGGCTTCCTGTGAAATGTAACATATGCTATAACTATCTAGGACACACAACATCTATGTATGGCAATCTAAAGTGCCTTGCAAACTTTCTTAGATACCTCATCCAATACTTTGGGTCAGAGGGCTTTTCCACTGGGAGAAGGAAGGGCCTGGGGAGGTGCTCTCAATGTTCCAGAGCATTCCCTGCTTTGCTTATGCCCCTTGCCTGCCCACAACCTTGAAAATATTAGTAAACTGTGGTACTGGGTATGGTCTTTTATTAATTCATTTTATTTAATTGATTTATTTGTGTCAGACTGATTTAACAATATTTTAAAACATTTAAACGCTGTCTAAATTAAATCATGGGGTTTCCCAATAACCGTTTTGAACTATGTGACTCAGAAATAGAGTAATGGGTACTAAAGCTCTGGGTAGTTAGTTACAAGACCAAAACAAAATTCCTCCTTTTTGTAAGTAATTATAAACAATAATTAGTAAAAAGATTAGAAACTATTTCTAAGCAATATAAATTTTACTGATAATTGCACCTAGACTGATAAATCAAAAAATGATGTGTGCTGCATACTGAATATTTTATCTGTGATCTCTATAAAGGAAACCATAGTTACAAAATGAGGTTGCTTTCTATAATTGATACTGGGGTAGATATTTCTATACTGTTGTATTAACATTTTGAGGCTGCACACTGGAGGTTCTCTGAGAATGAACAGACATTCAAAGTGATTCCTTTACCTCAGAAGGGGCATGAAATTTTTCACAAATTAAAAAAAATATATTTTGAGAGATTTGCAGGTAATGTTGATCTCAATCCTCTTTTTATGTATCTTGAGAAACATTGCTATAAACAGATAAATTGTGACACTCTATCTCATTGATTTAATTATTTGATGCCATAATTAATATGATACCAATATTTCTAAAATATGTTTCTTTATTGACAGGGTATTTATAAAATCTTGAAATAAGATTTGAAGATAAAATCAAATTTCCCTGTAGAGGTGGCACAGGAATCAATTTAAGCTCAGAGATAAGACATAAATCAATGAAATTTTCCGGAGGGAAAGAGTGAAAAAGAAGAGGGAGCTGAGAAGACCAATATTGAAGAAAGAGGAGGCTGGGGTAAGAGTGACAGAGCTGGTAGAGCAGTGAAAGAAAGAGAGCAGGAAAAAGTATGTCAAATTAATAATTTAACTGTTTAGTAAATTTTATTTTCTGTCTTTGTTTAAGCCTCCCTAAAATAACCCTTTTAGGAAAAGTCCTAGTTGGAGAACTCTTGAATGGTTCCATGTACACTGCATTGCAAGCTGAACAGCTTTGCATACATGTATGGTTTCTCTACTTCCAGAAAGACACTACTGACCATCTCATCTAAAAATGCACACTTAGACAAGAATTGATCCCTCATGGGGTTTGCCTGCAAATGTCTACCTTCCAGGCATATGCCTTTATGCCTCACCCCTTCTGTTGCCCTCCCCACACCCACCCCCCTCCACATGGCAGCCCTCAGCAGAATTGGTGTCACCTCCAAATCTTTCCCCAACCTACTGTGACAGAATGATTCCATGCACTTTTAGCACTTTGGGCACATCTCTATTTTTGCCCTGTACTTACTCCTGTCTGTTTATGTGTCTGTTTTCCTTATAAGACCAGGACCTAATTGAAGGCAAGAAATATTTGTTATTCATAGCTTAACCAACGACAAAATTTCTGGCAAACACTGGAAATATTTGTTGAATAAGTATTTTTTTATACAAGTGGCAAGCTGCCACATGATTCTACCTGTTTACATAATACATAATATGATTTTTATTTTTATTTTAAATGTGTTTAGCATCCAAGGCACATTTCAGTTTAAGTCTCATCAGTCTCCTGGTATAGACAAAGTTTAATGAGAAAATGTCTCATAGGAACTAAGTGATTGCATGATTGATGTCATGAGTTTACTTTCCTGTTACATGTATTAAATATGTATATATTTATCTCTCTATATAGAAAATTTGTATATGTGTGCCAAGACTTTCTCCAGGTCCACCAATTTGGGAGTGCAAATAGAATCATAAAATAATAATGCTTTTTCTTGATTGTACTCTACCTACTCAGTATGTCTAAAATCCTGCCCGGGTATGTATTTTTGTAAGGTCCCTGGAATATGTCTCATTTATACTCATAAATATGCTCATGTTTCCTTCTCCTCTTCTGTTGCAGATCCTTTTTCATGGCATCCTGCTTGGATTGCTGAACCCAAGAGATCTGACTAACCACTGTGCTCTTGATGAGTACTTCCACTTAGATCTGGCATCTGGGAACAACCACTGTCACCAATGGATATTATATCACTCAAGTTTCAAAATAGCATGATATTCCAAGGTTAAGTGTGTGAAGATCTTTCTTTTTAAACAGCTTGTGGCGTGGGTGCAGGTCCTTGTCAGGCAACGCAGGGTTGTTAAAATCCAGAAAGAAACCTGTTGTGTCTATCTGGCATGAGAAAGCAAAGGACAAGTTCAGGATGAACTCAGCATCTGGAAAGTAAGTGGGGGAAGATCCTACAGATGAGTTTATATACATCCTGTGTATAAACTCTGCTCAAGTCTCTAGCTGACCTCTGAATTATGGATGTGCTGGGTAGATTCTAAACAGCTTAGTTTCTAAGCTGGCTAAAATAACTGAACTGAGATTGCAGAGTTTGGCGTTTGAGTTCAGCCATGAAACAAAATCTCAGTACTTTTCAATGAAACGTAACAGAATCCAGAGTCTCCACAAGGTGTTATTCATAGTGCTCAGAGTATAGTTAAATTTATTAGATGGGAAGAAACAGGAAATTGTCACCCATACTTAAAGAACTTAAAGAGAAGAAGCAATCAATGGAGACCAACTTCAGCATGACCCAGATTTGGAACTAGCAGGCACAGATCTTAAGCATTCATTAAAACTATGCTAAAAACTATAGAGGAAAATATAAGGGACAGGGCAATGGCGGCTGGCACATGTATTTGTGTATAGACACTCTATCCTTCATATAAAATAGCATTCATTATAAAAGTAGTGATGACAGAAAATAGCTTGATATGCACCCTCAAAAGGAGCATTGAATTCAAATTTGTTCTATAAGATCATTTAAAATGTACCTTGTTGGGTGCTATGAAGACAACAAAAATTAAATTAAAAAGTTACATATGGTTTTTCCATTAGCAGACCTAAGAGTTGACTTGAATCTGAACAACTATAATATAAGGCCCAAAATAATGTGTTTTATAAAAACAGTACTCAAAAATAGTGTGAAGCCCTAGAAGTAGGCAGATTTATTTCCAGATTTTGGGAGGAGAAGATCTAAAAGTAAGGCTTTAAGATGACGTGACAGATAAGATGGATCTTAATAAAGGCTTAGATTTTTTTTTATATGTGGGCATGAAAAAACAAGGGTGAGCATCCAGGTGTACCCAGTAAAGAAAGTTCTAAATATAATGAAATGAAGTAGCTATCTTTGGCTGGAGGGTATAATTTGTGACGAAAGCAACGAGAGAGAATGTGCAAAGAATAGGTGGGTCCAGACTGAAAAATGCTGGACCAAGTAGTTTAGACATGATTCCGAAGATACTAGGGAGCCAATAAAAGACAAGATACAAAAATCCAACATTATTTCCTTTGAAAACCACAAATGCAAAAGGATTTCCATTATTTATTGTTTGTGATTGTAATCACCTAGTACAAAAGGCAAACGGAGTGGCTCTTATAATTTCAGTGCAGGTCTCTTTAGTCTGCTAAGGATTAAGTTACCACATGACAGATTTGAGCAAAAAAAGAAAAAGATAAATGTGCTATAAAATTACTTAACATTTTGGTTAAAAGATATATGTAAGAGCTTATAGTTTCACAAACTTTTTCACTGTACTATTAAAAAGAGTCTACCCCTGCCACTTCTTGGCATAGGTGTGAGGCAAATTGAATTTCATCTTTACAAATGAAAACCAATGCATAAAATACAAATTGCAATTAAATTATATGTTGCTAAGCTTATCTGCTAATATTTTCAGGTAAGCAAATATTTCTTTCCTAAGACCCTTTCTGCAGCCTTTTCTGATGAAAAAATTCAGAAGATTAACTATCAGGCAGTTATAAAATTACATTGACATTTTAAAAATATTGATAATAAAGACAAAGCATGAAAAAATATTTTAAAGCCTAATGTTAGGTAGGAAAACAAATCCTTTGTGGGTAATGTGTTTTTACAGTATTTCAATGGGAATATTTTGGGTTTTTGGAATGTCAGAATATAATATTGCCAGAGTATCTCAAAACAGGAAGGACAATGGAATTTTATGTCTTTGCTCTCATAATGCTTATTTTATCCTTCACATTACAGCTAATGGCCTCAAGGAAAAGAGCATACACATGTAGCCATGCACACATTTTATTACATGCAATAAGTGAGTTATTATGTGATACTTTTTGACTTCAGATAGCTAATGCAGCACTCATTTTTTTCCCCTAAATTTGTTTTGTGACATGGAATGGTGTCTAAGTAGCCCTCCTGAGATAATCTATATTGATATATACATAAATGTTCCATATAGTCTGCAAGCTCATATACTGCATTTTGTTTAGAACATTCCCTCCAATGGTCTTAGGTAATGTTCTATGAAAATGTCTCATTGAAGATGTGAGTCACTTTCTCAAGATAAAGTTGTCCTTGTAAATGATCCCATTGCTTACCAAAAAAAAAAAAAAAAAAATGTGTGTGGGGAGGTGGAAAAACCGTGATTTTTTTTCCTTCTGAAAGGGAAAATAACCCAACAAATTTTGGTCTTACCATTTCATTTCCTCTTACTTGCTGGTTTTATGTTATTAATATATTTTAAAGTTTACTACTTAATCAAGATCAGGAAGGCTAATGAACTTAATATCTTTCCATGCACTGACAATCAAATTGTGATCATAAAATGCCAGATGGCACACTCATTATAAAAACAGTGCACTCACTTTTGTTTTGTCTTGGTTTGGGTTTCCTGGTAAGTGCTTTGTTCTATGACTTTGGAATTTTTGCAGTTATCCTTGGTATCTCTCTCTAGCATTCGCATAAAATCATTTATACCCAAGTCTCCTGAGATCCAAGCTCAAATATGTCTCTCTCTTTATTAAACCATCTCATATTGCTCTCTTTATTAAACCATCTCTTTCTATTTTATAGGATTCTTTTCACTAAAAAACCATACAATAAAAAAGGGCTTAAAATTACAACTTGACCCCAATTCATGATCAATATAAAGAAATATAGGCATCCTTGAACTCGTTATATTGCTTTCTGCTCATGTTGTTACTGTTTGCTCTAAATATGCTCACGAGCACTTCTAGCAACAATATTTAATAGCATATGACCAATCTTCTATTATTTGGTTCTCACACAAAGTTATAGGATTGTATGAATAACATACAGAATGGTGCCAACAAAATTGTTCTTTTTACAATCTGACCAGTGATTAAACACAGACAACTTGCTGCTTCATCCATCTTCTGTTCCTTGTACACTGATTGAGAAGGTCTTATTTTGGACTTACGTGCTCAAACATTAGACGGTGCTAGTCCGACTCCTTTCAGTGCTTAGGTCAAGAAACCAATAAATACTTCCCATTTTCTCCTTTTCACACACCCTGGGTCCAACATGCCTTTAAAACAGGGTCAAATCTGTGACCCTCTCTGATTTACGTCTGTGAGTTAAATCAAACGCTAAC
Source organism: Delphinapterus leucas (assembly GCF_059928025.1). NCBI lineage: Eukaryota > Metazoa > Chordata > Mammalia > Artiodactyla > Monodontidae > Delphinapterus > Delphinapterus leucas. The sequence goes on from NC_143132.1 coordinate 118,795,220, forward strand.
TGGCCTACAGCTGCTTGTGTAAAACAATCTGTTACACAAGCACCTCAGTTTTCCCTGAATGAAAATGTGAGTCCGTGAGCTCATCTTCTGAAGGATGTAAGGAACTTGAAGAGGTATCTCAGTTTGTTCATCAGCATCTCCCTGAAATGATCTCCCATAAAGAAATAGAAGACAGGGTTGATGACACTGTTCAGAAAGGCCAACGGCCGAGTCACAATGTACAAGGAGTTGATGGTGGCCTTAGTGCATGGGGTCTGCTTCCAGATCCCCCAGCGTGAAGCAATCCTCACGTTTCGCATGATGTGATAGGGAGTAAAAAGCACGGAGAAGATCACAACTGCCATGATGACTAAGGTGAGAGGCTTCTCAAGGGGCAAAGCAGTAGAGAGCTGCCGGCTCCTGTGCTTCAGGAAGACACCAATCTTGAAATAAAAGAAGCACATCACAAAAAGAGGAATGAGGAACCCCAAGAAGGTTAGACACATGCTGTAAATGAGCACATTACGGGGGTCTCCAGAACTTGCATAATCAGTACAGTTGGTGCCTTTGGAAGCTATAACAGGATTTATAAGAGGAAGTATGGGCAGGAGCTCTAAGGTCACTAAACCCCAAATGGCCGAAGAGATTAAAACAGCAAACTTTTTCTTTTGTAGGAAGTGTTCCCGGAACGGATACTTCATGAGCATGTATCGATCGATGCTGATAAAAGTGAGGAAAAGAATGCTGGTGTAGAGGTTAGCATGAAGTACATATCGGTTGCTTAGGCAGAGCACATCCCCATATGTCCATTTTCCCTGGGCATAATGTCTCATCAGCATGGGGAGGGTACACAAAAAAGCCAAGTCACAGATAGAGAGATTAAAGAGATAGATGTTACTGCTGTTCCAGTTCTTCAGGCAGAAGAGGTAGCCGAAAACAACAGCAGTATTCCCAAGGATTCCCACAATAAACTCAAACCCGTAAAAAATGGAAAGGTAGTACTTTTCCAGAGCAGCCTCCACTGCCTGCCAGTTTTCACAAGTTGCATTCCATGCCTAAAGAAGAGAGAGAGAAAATATAAGGATGAATCACTAGGCTACACCTGAAGATAAAACTGCAGAACCTCAGCAGCATCAACATCATCATCATCATCATCATCAAATAACACTTAAAGGTTGAACTGCAGAGAGTTGGTTACGTTAGTAAGGAGCGCGTATGCATACAAACGTAATCATGTACATATATATCACTAATATATTATTTCCACAAATATTCATTGAGTTCCTTTGAACTATGTGCTAGACACGGGATGACAGCCATGAGTAAAACAAAGCTCCTCATCTCAAATAATTTATACTCTCGGGAAAAATCAGGAACTAATCAAATAAGTGCATATCAGGTAACGATAAAGAGTATCAAACATAAAGAAAAGCACATGCAAAGGCCCAGACCTGGAAACATGCATAGAGGACTTGACAAACACAAGGAGACCAAGAGAAAGTGCAGTGAAGTAAGTGAAGAGTCGAATTCAATGTGTGTCTTCAGGATTGACTGTGGTCCCTAGCATATCACAGTTGTTCAACAAATCCTCTGAGTTAAATTTAATTGAACCATAACCTAGAAGAGGAAACAGGGATTCTTATAACTCTAGTCTTGCAATATTAATAGCTTTATGTTTTCATATTGACAAAGGATTATGCTTGTTGTTTTAAGTTTATAAAACACAACGCCAGTCTTTAAAAATTTTTTGCAACAAGACAACATATTTATTGACATGTTATATGCCCAGCACATCACAAATATTATCTCTAATTTTCAGAAGAATTCATTTAACTCAATCCCACTTCCATCCTACTAGACATGAGAACAACCTGGGTTGAAGAATTAAATTACTAATCACAGGTCACAAAATGCCAGAGCCAGAATTTGACCCTCAGCCTATTGCACCACACGCAGTGATCTTTCACTACATACTTCAGCATGCTTGTTATGGGATGGATTGTGCTCCCCACAAATTCCTATGGTGAGGCCCCAAAGCCCAGTACCTCAGAATTTAACCATATTTGGAGCTGGACCTTAAAAGAAGTAATTAAGGTTACATGAGATCATAGATATTTGTGTCCATATATGATGAGAAAGAGACGGCAGGGATGCATGCACATAGAGGAAAGGCCATGTGAGGACATAGTCAGAAGACAGCCATGTGCAAGCCAAAGAAAGAGGCCTCAAGAGAAACCAAACCTGCCGACACCTTGATCTCAGATTTCTAGCCTCTAGAACTGTGAGAAAATAAGTTTCTGTTGTTTAAGCCACCCAGTCCAAAACATTTTGTTATGGCAGACCTAGCAACAAATATAGTGCTCAAAATAGTATTCTTAACATTTAATAGAATCTGTACAACTCCAGTGTTAAAACATGATTTTAAAAATTTAAAATATGAAGCTGAAAATATTAGTAATAATAATACCAGTGGCCACTATTTACTGAAAGCTTATAGTGTACTAGGCACTGTGCTCACCACTTTCCAAGGATTATCTCATTTAATACAGTGACATAAGGGACTGGGGATCGTTATTACTTTCACTTTATACACAAAGTCACTGAGTCTTGAAAGGTCATACATTTAGTAATAGACCACAGTCATAGCCCCTTCTGAATAGGGGCCATGAAAATAAGCAATCTGATTCATTCAAACTTCAAGTCTTGCTCACCTGCCACTTTCTTTAAAGAGGCAAGATTATTTGTGGTCGGATAGACTATTTAAAGAATTGGATTTCTTAAAAATGTACTGGATTGCCATTTTGAAATATTAAATCCTACTTATTTCTAGTAAGAAAAAAGCAAGGTTGAAAATAAAATTTCCTATCAAATAGGCCTTGGAGTGTTAGTTGCAATCAAATGATTCTCTTAGTAAAGTATTTTGGTAAATAGAGCAAAATAAGAACAAATGCATCAGAACTGCCTCTTCTGGGAAGCATGCAAACATTGAGCAGAATTTTCTGTAATGAAGGCATCTGGAGAACTTTTATTGATTTTTGTCAAATTCAAATGTTTTATTTCAGTTGAAGATCACTGCTACTTTTTTTTTTTTTTGGCTGTGCCACAAGGCTTCCGGAATCTTAGTTCCTCAACCAGGGATTGATCCGAGCTCCCCTGAGGTGAAAGCACCGAGTCCTAGAGTCCTAACCACTGGACTGCTAGGGAGTTCCCAAGATCGCTGCTACTTTGAGAGTGTTTTATTTACAAAAATAATTCATGGAATTGTAGATATAATAAATGCAATATTTTGATGAGTTGTTTTTAATTACTTACTTTAAAACATCCTAAATTCCTCTGAGATTCCTCTAAATTCCTCTCCTCAAGGCTTTCCATGGCAACCTGCCACAAAGTCCAACACTAGAAGAAGCTAGATTGGAACTTCCTCAGGCAGCAGACACATTGAACGATGCTGAAGAACCATGCAAATTGGTTTCACTCTGTGTTTGAGGTTATGTGATTCTACTGCTCTCTCACATTGCCCGCGACTTATTACATTTTTCGTTGTCATACCTTTCCAATTTTTTTAAACCTCTGTCCTACTCATCATGGATGAGTTTTGCCTACAAATCCCTGAGACAGAGCCCATCCACTGGGTGTCCACTCTCTGGTTCCTTCCTCCGTTACTGTCCTCTCCTCCTTCCTTCCTGTGACAGCAGAGAATATCTATTCCTCTGGACTTACTCCAGATCCAACTCATTCCCAAATTCTCAAGATTCCTACACGTTAACCATCTTGTCTCTTTACTGTCTCTTCAGCTTCTCCACCTCAACTGCATCCTTTTGATCGGCATTTAGACACTTTCATCTTGTCAGTCTTAAAAACAAGACATAGGAGACCTTCAAGATGGTGGAAGAGTAAGACGTAGTGATCACGTTCCTCCCCATAAATACATCAGAAATACATCTACACGTGGAACACCTCCTACAGAACACCTACTGAACGCTGGCAGAAGACTTCAGACCTCCCAAAAGGCAAGAAACTCCCCACGTACCTGGGTAGGGCAAAAGAAAAAAGAAAAAACAGAGACAAAAGAATAGGGACGGGACCTGTACCAGTGGGAGGGAGCTGTGAAGGAGGAAAGGTTTCCACACACTAGGAAGCCCCTTCACGGGCAGAGACTGCGGGTGACGGAGGCGGGAAGCTTCGGAGCCGTGGAGGAGATCACAGCAACAGTGGTGCAGAGGGCAAAGCGGAGAGATTCCCACACAGAGGATCGGTGCCAACCAGCACTCACCAGCCGGAGAGCCTTCTCTGCTCACCCACCAGGGTGGGCGGGGCCTGGGAACTGAGGCTCGGGCTTCGGAGGCCGGATCCCAGGGATAGGACTGGGGTTGGCTGTGTGAACCCAGCCTGAAGGGGGCCAGTGCACCACGGCTAGCTGGGAGGGAGTCCGGGAAAAGGTCTGGAGCTGCCGAAGAGGCAAGAGACCATTGTTTTGGGGTGCGCGAGGAGAGGGGATTCAGAGCACTGCCTAAACAAGTTCCAAAGAAAGGTGCGAGCGGCGGCTATCAGCGCAGACCCCAGAGACGGGCATGAGATGCTAAGGCTGCTGCTGCCGCCACCAAAAAGCCTGTGCGCGAGCACAGGCCACTATCCACACCTTCCCTCCGGGGAGCCTGTGCAGCCCGCCACTGCCAGGGTCCCGGGATCCAGGGACAACTTCCGCAGGAGAACGCAAGGTGAGCCTCAGGCTGCTGCAACGTCACGACGGCCTCTGCCGCCACAGGCCCGCCCCGCACTCCGTACCCCTCCCTCCCTACGGCCTGAGTGGGCCAGAGCCCCCGAATCAGCTGCTCCTTTAACCCTGTGAGTGAAGAACAGACGCCTTCAGGCGACCTACACATAGAGGCGGGGCCAAATCCAAAGCTGAACCCTGGGAGCTGTGAGAACAAAGGAGAGAAAGGGAAATCTCTCCCAACAGCTTCAGGAGCAGCAGATTAAATCTCCACAATCAACTTGATATACCTTGCATCTGTGGAATGCCTGAATAGACAACGAATCATCCCAAATTGAGGTGGTGGAATTTGGGAGCAAAGATATATATTTTTTTTTCCTTTTTCTCTTTTTGTGAGTATGTATTTTATGGTTCTTTGTGTGATTTTGTCTGTATAGCTTTGCTTTTACCATTTGTCCCAGGGTTCTCTCTGTCTGTTTTTGTTTTTTTAGTATAGTTTTTAGCACCTGTTATCATTGCTGGATTTGTTTTTTGCTTTGGTGCTCTCTTATATCTGTCTTTCTTTTTTTTGTTTTTAATTTTTAATAATTATTTTTTATTTTAAAAACTTTATTTTATTCTTTCTTTCTTTCTTTTGTTCTCCCTTTACTTCTGAGCCATGTGGCTGATAGGGTCTTGGTGCTCCAGCCAGTTGTGATGAATGTGCCTCTGAGGTGGGAGAGCTGAGACATTGGTCCACCAGACACCTCCTGGCTCCACATAATATCAAACGGCGAAAGCTCTCCCAGAGATCTCCATCTCAATGCTGAGACCCAGCTCAACTCAACAACCAGCAAGCTACAGGGCTGGACACCCTATGCCAAACAATTAGCAAGACAAGAACACAACACCACCCAGTAGCAGAGAGGCTGCCTAAAATCATAATAAGGTCACAGACACCGCAAAACACACCACTGGATGTGGCCCTGCCCACCAGAAAGAAAAGGTCCAGACCCACCTACGAAAACACAGGCACCAGTCCCCTCCACCAGGGAGCCTACACAACCCACTGAACCAACCTTAGCCACTGGGGGCAGACACCAAAAACAATGGGAACTACGAACTTGCACACTGCAAAAAGGAGACCCCAAATGCAGTAAATTAAGCAAAATGAGAAGACAGAGAAACACACAGCAGATGAAGGAACAAGGTAAAAACCGACCAGACCAAACAAGGAAGATGAAATAGGCAGTCTACATGAAACAGAATTCAGAGTAATGATAGAAAAGATTATCTAAAACCTTGGAAATAGAATGGAGAAAATACAAGAAACATTTAACAAGGACTTAGAAGAACTAAAGAGCAAACAAACAACAATGGACAACACAACAAATGAAATTAAAAATTCTCTAGAAGGAACCAACAGCAGAAAAACTGCGGCAGAAGAATGGATAAGTGACCTGGAAGATAAAATAGTGGGAATAACTACCACAGAGCAGAATAAAGAAAAAAGAATGACAAGAATTGAGGACACTCTCAGAGACCTCTGGGACAACATTAAATGCACCAACATTCGAATTATAGGGGTCCCAGAAGAAGAGGAGAAAAAGAAAGGGACTGAGAAAATATTTGAAGAGATTGTAGTTGAAAACTTCCCTAGTATGGGAAAGGAAATAAGTCCAGGAAGCACAGAGAGTCTCATACAGGATAAATCCAAGGAGAAATACGCCAAGACACATATTAATCAAACTGTCAAAAATTAAATACAAAGAAAACATATTAAAAGCAGCAAGGGAAAAACAACAAATAACACACAAGGGAATCCCCATAAGGTTAACAGCTGATCTTTCAGCAGAAACTCTGCAAGCCAGAAGGGAGTGGCAGGACATATTTAAAGTGATGAGAGGGAAAAACATACAACCAAAATTACTCTAACTAGCAAGGATCTCATTCAGATTTGATGGAGAAATTAAAACTTTTACAGACAAACAAAAGCTAAGAGAATTCAGCACCACCAAACCAGCTTCACAACAAATGCTAAAGGAACACAAGAGAAGGAAAAGACCTACAATAACAAACCCAAAACAATTAAGAAAATGGTAATTGGAACATACATACTGATAATTACCTAAATGTAAATGGATGAAGCTCTACAACCTAAAGACATAGACTGGCTGAATGGATACAAAACCTAGACCCATATATATGCTGTCTACAAGAGACCCACTTCAGACCTAGGGACACATACAGACTGAAAGTGAAGGGCTTTTAAAAGATATTCCATGCAAATGGACATCAAAAGAAAGCTGGAGTAGCAATTCTCATATCAGGCTAAATAGACTTTAAAATAAAGACTATTACAAGAGACAGAGAAGGACACTACATAATGATCAAGGAATCAATCCAAGAAGAAGATATAACAATGGTAAATATTTAGGCACTCAGTAGGAGCACCTCAATACATAAGGCAAATGCTAACAGCCATAAAAGGGGAAATCGACAGTAACACAATCATAGTAGGTGACTTTAACACCCCACATTCACCAATGGACAGATCATCCAAAGTGAAAATAAATATGGAAACACAAGCTTTAAATGATACATTAAACAAGGTGGAGTTAATTGATATTTATAGGACATTCCATCCAAAACAACAGAATACACTTTCTTCTCAAGTGTTCATGGACCATTTTCCAGGATAGATCATATCTTGGGTCACAAATCAAGCCTTGGTAAATTTGATAAAATTGAAATCATATCAAGTATCTTTTCCGACCACAACACTATGAGACTAGATTTCAATTACAGGAAAAAATCTGTAAAACATACAAACACATGGAGGCTAAACAATACACTACTAAATAACCAAGAGATCACTGGAGAAATCAAAAAATACCTAGAAACAAATGACAGTGAAAACAGGACAACCTAAAACCTATGGGATGCAGCAAAAGAAGTTCTAAGGGGGAAGTTTATAGCAGTACAATCCCACCTCAAGAAACAAGAAACATCTCAAATAAACAAACTAACTTTACACCTAAAGCAATTAGAGAAAGAAGAACAAAAAACCCCAAAGTTAGCAGAAGGAAAGAAATCATAAAGATCACATCAGAAATAAATGAAAAAGAAATGAAGGAAAAAATAGCAATGATTAATAAAACTAAAAGCTGGTTTTTTGAGAAGATAAACAAAATTGATAAACCATTAGCGAGACTCATCAAGAAAAAAAGGGAGAAGACTCAAATCAATAAAATTAGAAATGAAAAGGAGAAGTAACAACTGACACTGCAGAAATACAAAGGATCATGAGAGATTACTACAAGCAACTATATGCCAATACAATCGACAACCTGGAATAAATGGACAAATTCTTAGAAAAGCACAACCATTTGAGACTGAAGCAGAAAGAAATAGAAAATATAAACAGACCAATCACAAGCACTGAAATTGCGACAGTGACTAAAAATCTTCCAACAAAAAAAAGCTCAGGACCAGATGGCTTCACAGGCAAATTCTATCAAACAATTAGAGATGAGCTAACACCTATACTTCTCAAACTCTTCCAAAACATAGTAGAGGGAGGGACACTCCCAAACTCATTCTACGAGACCACCATCACCCTGATACCAAAACCAGACAAAGATGTCACAAAGAAAGAAAACTACAGGCCAATATCACTGATGAATATAGATGCAAAAATCCTCAATAAAATACTAGCAAACAGAATCCAACAGCACATTAAAAGGATCATACACCATGATCAAGTGGGGTATATCCCAGCAATGCAAGGATTCTTCAATATAGGCAAATCAATCAGTGTGACACACCATATTAATAAATTGAAAGAGAAAAACCATATGATCGTCTCAATAGATGCAGAAAAATCTTTTGACAAATTTCAACACCATTTATGATAAAAACCCTCCAGAAAGTAGGCATAGAGGGAACTTACCTCAACATAATAAAGGGCGTATATGACAAACCCACAGCCAACATCATTCTCAATGGGAAAAACTGATACCATTTCCACTAAGATCAGGAACAAGACAAGGTTGCAGGACAGGAATAAAGATTCAGACGTAGAGAATGGACTTGAGGACACGGAGAGGAGAAAGGGTAAGCTGCGACGAAGTGAGAGAGTTGCACAGAATTCTATATACTACCAAATGTAAAATAGATAGCTAGTGGGAAGCAGCTGCATAGCACAGGGAGATCAGCTCAGTGCTTTGTGACCACCTCGGGTGGGATAGGGAGGGTGGGAGGGAGACGCAAGAGGGAGGAGATATGGGGATATATGTATATGTGTAGCTGATTCTCATTGTTATATAGCAGAAACTAACACACCATTGTAAAGCAATTATACTCCAATAAAGATATTAATAAATAAATAAATATATAAATAAATAAGAAGACCATAAATAGTGAAGCCAATTGTTTAGACTTGCTGAGACAGGCAACAGGGAACCACTAGGTGGTGATGAAAGCGGTACTTTAAGATTAGTCTGATAGCAGAATGGATTAGTGGGGAGAGACCTCAGTCAGAGGCCATGTGGTGGCCACAGGGACTTTCTAGAAATGAGCTAGCAAGCCATGAAAAGATGTGGAGGAACCTTAAATGCATATTACCAAGCGAAAGAAGCCAATCTGAAAAGGCTACATTCTGTGATTCCAACTCTTTGACATTCTGGAAAACACAAAACTATAAGGATAATAAAAAGATCAGGGGTTTAGGGAGAGGGAGGGAAGGATGATTAGGTGGAGCACAAAGGATTTTTAGGGCAGTGAAGCTATTTTGTATGATGCTGGAATGGTGGATACTTGTCATTATGCATCATCCAAACCCAGAGAATGTACAACACAAAAAGTGATCTCTAATGTGTATCTCTAATGGATCAGTATTGAACTCCTTCTTTATCTAGGCTCTGCCCGGATGATCTCATCCACTTTCTATCTTTAATGACCATCCACATATCAACCTCTCAATGTTTATCCCAGCACAGACCTGTCTTATAAGCTCTACTGGTTTATAGTTATTACCATGGATTGATCTCTCAGAGGTACCTCTACCTCCAGAAATCCTATACAAGCTCTCCAACTTCCTTCTCAGTCTTGCTGTACCTCCACCTAACTCAGTGAATGGCCACACCATTTACCCAGGTGGTCACCTCAGACATCCAAGCAACATCCTTGAAGTCATCTGTTGCTCACCTCCAATAACAACTAAACTATCCATGTCTCATTGACTATAATGTCTGGATATTTCTCCAATTCACCACTATTGCTCCATCTCCTTCATCACCATTCTAATCCAGGCTACTATCATCTTGGACTATACCATATCCTTCCATGGTCTCCTCACATCTTCTCTGGCCCCCTTTTAATCTACCTTCAACATGATAGCTAAACAATCTTAAAAAAAAACTACAATCAAAATTCCAATCATATTACTCTACTCAACCAAAACGTTTCAATAATTTTTTACTGTCTAAGGAATAAAGTCCAAAATTTTTAATGAGACTTCAAGGCCTGCATGGTCTGGCTCCTGGACTCCACTTCAGCCTCACCTGGTATTATTCTCCTCCTTTCTCATCTTTCTTCCTGCTCTTTGAATGCACAGACAACTTTCCTAATGTTCAGTTCATTGAAATTTTCTCTGACATTTTCCCCCTATGATCCTTGCTCCATCACATACTCTGTCTTACATCTACAATTCTTTCAGACCTCAGTGTAAGTGTGGGTTTCCCAAGATAGGATCTCTGACTCCCTAGTCTAATTAGCAGCCCCTCGCCGCCACACTGTATACTTATCTTGCTCTTAGCATTTCTCACAACTTTATCTTACTCACAGTTTACATTTTACACCTGGTACAGTGACTACCAGGTAAGTAGATGGTCTGTAAATGCTTGCTCAGTGGAAAGAGGAATATAAACACTTGACTGTTTACAAAACATCTTTATAAATATTTCCTCCAAGGTCAGATAAGTAGTAAATCCACCAAATTAAGCTCCTTGCTCTATTTCCCTATAAAAGATGATGCTGCATATAGTATGACAAATATTCAAAACTGGCAACTGGAGTAGTGATAGCTGTGATTTAGACATATTGTTGTAGAAGGTAAAATTTGATATATATATCTTCTAAGATCAATTTTTTAATTAAAATTAACAAAAAAATTAGAAATTTACATCTGAAATTAATAAACCTTAGAAAGCTTAGGACATGTACCAAAGTATTAATACTTTTATCCCTAGTGATGAGATTCCAGATAATTTTTATTGTGTCCTTTCTCCTTTTGGTTTATCTGGACTTCCTATTTTTTTCTGCAGATCAGCATGTATAATATTAAAAATTCTTAGGAATACAGCTGAAGGTCAATGGTCTTTTAAAAAATAATAATAGGCTTTAGTTTCTAGCTCACTGGTAATTTTTCAATATTATTTTTTACTCTATTCCCAGCAACTTCCCATTCCACAATTTCTGGAAGTTCTCCCTTCCTTGCCTTCTATGACATGGCAATCTCCTTGTCCTCCTTCCTCTCTCTGTAGACTCTTTTATGGTCTAATCCTTCTTTGCCCAAGTTGTAAATATTGGAGTTTCTCAAGGCTCAGCTCTAGGCAACTCTTGGGAATACTCAAAACTCTGATGCACACACTCAAATGAATATTAAGACAATAGGAAGTCTCATTATGACAAGAAACTTACTTGTTTTATTTTCGTATTTCCTCCTTTTCTAGTCATAATTCTTATCTTTCTGCCTAGTCAGTTCTTAAATGTACTGACTTATGTCAGTAACTTATGTGTAGCCTAAAGCTTTGTCTGCCATAAAAGAAAAATACATCCATGAAGACTTGTATAACTAGAAGCCAGATTACCAATAGCTACCACTCGGGCAGGTAGGGACCATGTTGATGCCACAGAGAATTCTTCTGCTTTTGAGCCATCCACTGAGATTGAGAGATTAAGGGAGGTAGCAGGGATAAAGAACACCACAACTAGAATAAGGGAAGTGAATGACTAACCATTGTCCTGCTTAGAGTGGTTGCTTCGTTCATTTTTTAAAGAATAACTTTTAAAAACACCTGTTATTATGTAACACTCACTCAGAAAAGGCAGATAGGCAAAAAAAAAATCAAAAATTTCTATAACCAACCATTCCTAATATTTGGATACCCTCCTACACTTTGATATATACTTGAATTTATCTTTACAAAAATGATATTATACTCTTTATGATGTTTTATAATCTGCTTTTTTGATACATTTATTTCATTCTTAAAATAATTTTTCTAAGTCCAATATTAGTAATTTGTGGTTTTATAAAGGTAAGGTTGTCTAATATTTGCAAACCAATTTAACCTCACCAGGACCCACAGTTTTTAGATTTCAAATTGGATGATATTTGTAGCTGCATGTGTTTTTAGTGTGGCCATCACAATTCTACAAATTGATGAAGTAAGCTAGTCCTTTAAACAAAATTCCTGTTGAAGAGGAACTTCTCTCGTGAAAAATTAATATTTCTCTCCTGCTTTGTAGTGGTTATATTTTTAATTTTTAGGAAATAGAAATCATAATAAATAGGTTATAGCTGATTTGGATTAATTATTTTTAACAGTTTTTTTTCCTTTAGATATTGGCAATTAAAGTGAATTCTTTAATTATATTTATAAAAATATATCCAAACCTGTTAGAGGTATTAAACTATAAATAATATTCAACTTACTTACATAAGCAGATCAGTAGTTCTCATTTTTAATTTGGGAATAATGTTTCTTTCACTTTAATTGTATTCAGCCTTTTAAAAATGAACATTTTTAAAACTTAAATTTAAAAATATGTTTGATAGTCTGTTAGCTTTTAAACTGCTTTTTCTTATAATCATCACAATTAAACAAAGAACATTTATAAAATTTTAATTCTTAACTACAAGTTTATATAGCAACGAGTAATTTTTAAACAAATTAATTTTTCATTGATAAACTGAATGAAAATATTTACACTAAAAATATACAATAATTTAATATTGATGACTTCATTTTTAATATATTTTTATATATTCCAAAAATTACACCAGAAATCAAGATATTAAAAAGTGATAGTATGGTGTCAACTTGTGTGTTAATGAAGTTCTTTAAAAGTACTTCACCAATTATTAAAAGTTCTGAAAGGTGTAATAGCAATAGTTTCTGCAATCTTCTTTTTTTCCTTGGTGAACTATATATATTCTTGAATAATGTAATTTTTACAAACATAAATGCTAAATTTCATTTCTGGAATGCCTTAAAATTTCCTCTAACACATTATTTTCTGAACATGCAAATATTATAGACTAGATTCTTTCATCTGATTTAGAAACTTTAAATTACATTCTATAAGTAGTTATATGTATTTAAGTAAATCCAATTACTCTTTTTGTTGAAATATCAGTTACCAAGACATTAGTAAATAAAATAAATTTAATAAAATAAATTTAATAAAATTTATAAAATAAATTATAAAATAAATTTAGTACTTAATAAAATAAATTTAGTATTTGGTAATAAAATAAATTTAGTATTAAATTTAATACAATAAATTTAATATTTATTAATAAAATAAAATTAATAAAATAAATTATTTTATTAAAATAATAATAAAATAAATTTAGTATTTGGCAGTTAAAACAAGACAAAATTTGGTAAAAAATAAATGAGGAAACAACTATGACTTCCTTTCTTTTGCTGTTCTACATGTATTTACAAATGACAGTTCAGACAGTTCATTTAAACATTACTTAAAACCTTAATTGTTCACAGGCCACTTTTAAAAGAAACCCTTAACTATTGGGAGGTCTAGCATTACTTTATATACCTGACAACATGAGTTGCATTAGAGCTTACCATTGTGTCAGAAGGCCCTGATCCCTTGACAGAAATTCTTTACCAGCCACTTGACACAGCTTCTGACCCAGTGCTGTGCTGCTGGCCGTAGTTAGTGCAGACTGATTTGCATATCATGCAGCCAACATTAATAATTCAAAAGTCCAGGAGAAATTTCTTCAGTCAAGCCTCCAAGTCAGATGTTCATGTAAGCGAACTTCCTGAGAAGTTCAGACACAAAACAAATGACTCATTTCATGGGAAACACATTTCACATATAGGTTTTAAAACGACTGCTGTTGAAATTATTCCATTCACTAGCAAAACAACAGAGAAGCACTCATTATTTCCATGTTCATTTGCATATTTAAATAATAAGAAAAGGTAAAGCACTGTTTGTGTTGGGTTTACAATTGCTTCTGTTTTTTCTTCATTTTTCAAATTCGCAAATTTTGGCAAATTCTGTATTGGGCATGTAATAACTAAACAGCTGTTTTCAACAAATTTGAGGGAACTATAAAACTGAAATTTTGGAGGCAAAGCTGGATATATGCTGTCAGTGTACTATCAAAAGGGGTACTAGAGCTTCAGGTATTTCCCATTTTATTTTCAGTGATTAAAAACAAGAGACATATAAAAAATACATCAGGTCGCCAGGGATTAGGGAGAGAGGTGGCAGTTAAGTAAGATAACCTCAATAGAAGGCAATTTATGCATCCCAATCAATGCTCTGCATAACACCTGGAAACACATAACCACCATTTCAAACAGGAAACACACCTGGCTTTTTCTGAGGATTATATTAGATTTATACTCAAGTAAACACTCAGTCTGCTTGATTTGAAGCATAGGGATGATGCTGAAAAAGTTCCTAATTGTGCAGGCAGTAGTAATTTAATATGAATGCCATAAAAGTTGAATGTTCAATTGGCAGTGACAGACAGAAGCCCCAAAAGAAATTATTGCAGCCAGTCCTCCTAGCCAAGTATTTCCCTTTCTCTGATATACAAGAACTCAAAACTCAGAAACCTAAAAAATATATTTTATAAGTATACACACATATGTATTTATTTACCTATGTTATATACTTAAAAGTATATATATACATGAAATACAAGTGTACTCATATATGCATATTTATATGAAATAATGTCTCTATAATTTGTTGAATTCTTGTGATGTGCCAGGTATTGCACTAAGCACCTTTATGTATTGAATACTTATAAAGATCCTCTGAGGTTGTTTATTATTTCTAAAATTTTCTCACTTTACAGATTAAAAAACACTGAGGCTCAGAGAGGTTAATTAACTTTCTCAAGATCACAGAATCAGTAAGGAGAGGGACCTGAGCTAAACCTAGGTATTTTGATTCAAACCTGCTCTAATTCTTGATTGCCTCCAATACAGAATGACAATACTTTTGATGTACACCACAGATTGAATCAAAGATCAAAAATTAATGACAACTGGGACTTCCCTGGTGGCACAGTGGTTCAGAATCCACCTGCCAATGCAGGGGACACAGGTTCGGGCCCTGGTCCTGGAAGATCCCACATGCCCGTGGAGCAATTAAGCCCGTGCACCACAACTACTGAGCCTGAGCTCTAGAGCCCTTGAGCCACAACTACTGAGCCCGCGTGCCACAACTACTGAAGCCTGCGCACCTAGAACCCATGCTCTGCAACAAGAGAAGCCACCACAATGAGAAGCTTGTGCACCACAACAAAGGGTAGCCCCTGCTCGCCACAACTAGAAAAAGCCCACACACAGAAACGAAGTCCCAATGCAGCCAAAAATAAATAAATAAATTTATTTTTAAAAAAATTAATGACAACTATTTTTCAGAAATGCAACTCTTTTCTACCTTTAGAAGGAAGACTAAAACCTATTCTTTGTCTACAATTTTAAAAGTGCAAAAAGCAAAGCATTTGAATGACCAGTGCCAGCCTTACCAATTTGAAACAAATTAACATGGACCCCCATCCAAATGACCAAAATAAATGGATATAGTTTACAGGTTTCTGCCACCATTCTGATGGGAGGCAAGGGTGATTCCGTCTTTGTGGGAGTTCCCCAGAACTTCCTCTTTCTTCTCCCCACATCCGGACCACTATCTCAGCTCTGGACTGCTAAGATGAAATCTGGTCTCTGCTTCTCCTTTCTCACAGCAGATCTGGTAGCCTTGCTTCCCTCCCAAGTCTTACTTCACCAATGTTCCCATTGCTTCAGGGGGCTCTCACTGGAAAAACTAGAGTAATTCTGAGACAGACTCAATAAGAGGTCTCCAGTGCTTCTGTTCCATTACAAGGCCTTATTGGAGCCTACAATAGGATAGATGTGCTGGGCCAAGGCCAGGTACAGGGTTATGGGCCCTGCTTGGGCCCATATCATGGATGTACTACCTTTTAGTCACACAGGGTCTCATGCTCCACAGGACAACATACTTGATTTAATGCTCTACTGTCACATTCTAATTGGAATTCTTAATAACATTTTAAAATAGGGTCCTCTAATTTTATTTTGCACTGGACTCTGCAAATTATGTAGCAGTCTTGCCTGTGAGAGTACAAACCTCCTAGGAAATATTTCTATTCAGCACTCAAAATTTCAATGGGGACAGTGTTTTGGGATTTTCTTTTTTTTTTTTGGTTTTGGTCTTATTTTGTTTTGTTTTAGAAACAATGTGACATGTTGAAATTTACTGGTTGAGGAGAAATGAAACTTTGAAAGCAGTAAGTTTGCAGTATAATTTACTAAGAGGTAATACAGTGTACTGGTTAAGAACACCAGCTCTGGAGACAAACTGTTTCCTTTCAGACCTTGGCTTTACCACTTACTAGCTCTCAGTTTTCTTATCTGTAAATCAGGGACTATAAGAGTGCCAGTCTCATGGAGTTGTTATGTAGATAGTAGAAGCACATAGTTTATACATATGTAGTATGGGGTATATACTAAGTGCTAAATAAATTCTGGCTATTACAGATGTTTGTAATAAATGAGAAGACTTCCTCAGAATGATCATGTCAATCCAATGCCGTCAATGTTAGAATATTTGCTGCTCAGGAATATCCATTCCCAATGACCTTATAAAAGGAAGCTTGGTGAAAAAACTTTAGTGAATTCTCACGTGGTTTTGCCTTTTACTCACTGTGCGCTCTGTGAAAAGATAACAAAACTTGATTTCCTTGTTTCGAAAAGGGGGATAATAATTCCTACCCCATAAAACTCATAATGTCCATAATATCAAATGAGATAATATATGAAAATGCAATGAGCTATGAATGCAAGAGCATATAAATATAATATAAACCAGGGACACCAATCAGGAAATTCAATAAGAAAAAGAAAACAGTGGGAAAGACAATCAAAATATTAATTAAATCCAATGTTAATAACTTTCACTAACGTTTTTTGAGCACTCACTCTGTAACAACACTGTGCTTATTAATTCCTTTAATATACAAAAGAATTTAATGCAGGGGGGATTGGATCAAGATGGCAGAGTAGAAGGACGTGTGCTCACTCCCTCTTGAGAGAGCACCAGAATCACAACTAACTGATGAACAATCATCAGCAGGAAGACACTGGAACTCACCAAAAAAGATACCCCATAACCAAAGACAAAGGAGAAGCCGCAATGAGATGGTAGGAGGGGTGGAATCACAATAAAATCAAATCCCATAACGACTGGGTGGGTGACTCACAAACTGGAGAACAATTAAACCACAGAAGTCCACCCACTGCAGTGAAGGTTCTGAGCCCCATGTCAGGCTTCCCAAGCTGGGGGTCCAGCAACGGGAGGAGGAATTCCTAGAGAATAGGACTTTGAAGTCTAGCAGGATTAGGTTGCAGGACTTCGACAGGACTGGGGGAAACAGAGACTCCACTCTTGGAGGGCACACACAAAGTAGTGTCCACCTCAGGACCCAGGGGAAGGAGCAGTAACCCCATATGAGACTGAACCAGACCTACCTGCTAGTGTTGGAGGGTCTCCTGTAGAGGCAGGGGTGGCTGTGGCTCACCATGGGGACAAGGACACTGGTAGCAGAAGTTCTGGGAAGTAGTCCTTGGTGTGAGCCCTCCCAGAGTGTGTCATTAGCCCCACCAAAGAGCCAGGTAGGCTCCAGTGCTGGGTTGTCTCAGGCCAAACAACCAACAGTGAGGGAACCCAGCCCCACGCAGCAGCAGACAAGCAGATTAGACTTTTACTGATCTCTGCCCACCAGAGCAAAACTCAGTTCTACCCACCTGCAGTCCCTCCCTTCAGGAAGCTTGCACAAACCTCTTAGATAGACTCATCCCCCAGAGGGCAGAGAATAGAAGCAAAAAGAACTACAGTCCTGCAGCCTGTGGAAGGAAAACCACATTCACAGAAAGATAGACAAAATGAAAAGGCAGAAGACTTTGTACCAGATGAAGGAACAAGATAAAACCCCAGAGAAACAACAAAATGAAGTGGAGATAGGCAACCTTCCAGAAAAAGAATTCAGAATAATGATACTGAAGATAATCCAGGACCTCGGAAAAAGAATGGAGGCAAAGATCCAGAAGATGCAAGAAACGTTTAACAAAGACCTAGAAGAATTAAAGAAAAAACACCTAGAAGATTTAAACAACAAACAAACAGAGATGAACAATACAATAACTGAAATGAAAAATACACTAGAAGGAATCAGTAGCAGAATAACTGAGTCAGAAGAATGGATAAGAGACCTGGAAGACAGAATGGTGGAATTCAATGCCATGGAACAGAATAAAGAAAAAGAATGAAAAGAAATGAAGATAGCTTAAGAGACCTCTGGGACAACATTAAATGCAAGAAAGTTCTCATTATAGGGGTTCCAGAAGGAAAAGAGAGAGAAAAAGGACCCGAGAAAATATTTGAAGAGATTATAGTCGAAAACTTCCTTAACATGGGAAAGGAAATAGCCACCCAAGTCCAGGAAGAGCATAGAGCCCTAGGCAGGATAAACCCAAGGAGAAACATGCCAAGACACACAGTAATCAAACTGACAAAAAAAGACAAAGAAAAATTATTGAAAGCAACAAGGGAAAAATGACAAATAACATACAAGGGAATTCCCATAAAGTTAACAGCTGATTTCTCAGAAGAAACTCTACAAGCCAGAAGGGAGTGGCACAATATATTTAGAGTGATGAAAGGGAAGAACCTACAACCAAGATTACACTACCCTGCAAGGATCTCATTCAGATTCAATGGAGAAATCAAAAACTTTACAGAGAAGCAAAAGCTAAGACAATTCAGCAGCACCAAACCAGCTCTACAACAAATGCTAAAGGAACTTCTCTAAGTGGGACACACAATAGAAGAAAAGGACCTAGAAAAACAAACCCATAACAATTAAGAAAATGGTAATAGAAACATACATATCAATAATGACCTTCAACGTGAATGGATTAAATGCTCCAACCAAAAGGCACAGGCTTGTTGAATGGATACAAAAACAAGACCCGTATATATGCTGTCTACAAGAGACCCACTTCAGACCTAGGGACACATACAGACTGAAAGTGAGGGGATGCAAAAAGATATTCCATGCAAATGGAAATCAAAAGAAAGCTGGAGTAGCAATACTCATATCACATAAAATATACTTTTAAATAAAGAATGTTACAAGAGACAAGGAAGGACACTATATAATGAACAAGGGATCAGTCCAAGAAGAAGATATAACAATTATAAATATATATGCACCCAACATAGGAGCACCTCAATACATAAGGCAAATGCTCACAGCTATAAAAGAGGAAATCAACAATAACACAATAATAGTGGGGGACTTTAACATCTCACTTAAAACCGATGGACAGATCATCCAGACAGAGAATTAATAAGGAAACACAAGCTTTAAATGACACAATAGATCAGATACATTTAATTGGTATTTATAGGACATTCCATCCAAAAACAGCAGATTAAACTTTCTTCTCAAGTGTGCATGGAACATTCTCCAGGATAGATTATATCTTGGGTCACAAATCAAGCCTTGGTAAATTTAAGAAAATTAAAATCATAGCAAGCATCTTTTCCAAGCACAACGCTATGAGATTAGAAATCAATTACAGGGAAAAGAATGTAAAAAACACAAACACATGGAGTCTAAACAATACGTTACTAAATAACCAAGAGATAACTGAAGAAATCAAAGGGGAAATAAAAAAATACCTACAGACATATGGCAATGAAAACAAGACAACCCAAAAACTATGGGATGCAGGAAAAGCAGTTCTAAGAGGGAAGTTTATAGCAATACAATCCTACCTCAAGAAACAAGAAACATCTCAAATAAGCAACCTAAACTTACACCTAAAGCAATTAGAGAAAGAAGAAAACAGCAAAAAACAACAACAACAAAAACAAAAACAAAGTGCGCAGAAGGAAAGAAATCCTAAAGATCAGATCAGAAATAAATGAAAAAGAAATGAAGGAAACAATAGCAATGATTAATAAAACTAAAAGCTGTTTCTTTGAGAAGATAAACAAAATTGATAAACCTTTAGTCAGACTCATCAAGAAAAAGAGGGAGAGGACACAAATCAATAAAATTAGAGATGAAAAAGGAGAAGTTACAATGGACCCTGCAGAAATACAAAGCATCATAAGCGACTACTACAAGCAACTCTATGCCAATAAAATGGACAACCTGGAAGAAATGCACAAATTCTTAGAAAGGCATAACCTTCCAAGGCTGAACCAAGTAGAAATAGAAAATATGAACAGACCAATCACAAGCACTGAAATTGAAACTGTGATTAAAAATCTTCTGACAACCAAAAGTCCAGGACCAGATGGCTTCACAGGTGAATTCTAGCAAACATTTAGGGAAGAGCTAACACACATCCTTCTCAAACTCTTCCAAGAAATTGCAGAGGAAGGAACACTCCCAAACTCATTCTATGAGGCTACAATCACCCTGATAGCAAACCAGACAAAGATACTACAAAAAAAGAAAATTACAGACCAATATCACTGATGAATATAGATACAAAAATCCTCAACAGAATAGTAGCAAACCAAATCCAACAACACATTGAAAGGATCATATACCATGATCAAGTGAGATTTATCCCAGGGATGCAAGGATTCTTCAGTATATGCAAATCAGTCAATGTGATACACCATATTAACAAATTGAAGTATAAAAACAGTATAGATGCAGAAATAGATGCAGAAAAAGCTTTTGTCAAAATTCAACTCCCATTTATGAGAAAAACTCTCCAGAAAGTGGGCATAGAGGAAACCTACCTCAACATAATAAAGGTTATATACAGCAAACCAACAGCAAAGATCATTCTTAATGGTGAAAAACTGAAAGCATTTCCCCTAAGATGAGGAACAAGACAAGGATGTACACTCTCACCAATATTATTCAACATAGTTTTGGAAGTCCTAGCCACGGCAATCAGAGAAGAAAAAGGAATAAAGGGAATACAAATTGGAAAAGAAGAAGTAAAACTGTCACTGTTTACAGATGATATGATACTATACATAGAGTCCTAAAGATGCCACCAGAAAACTACTAGAGCTAATCAATGAATTTGATAAAGTTGCAGGATACAAAATTAATGCACAGAAATCTCTTGCATTCCTATACACTAACAACAAAAGATCAGAAAGAGAATTTAAGGAAACAATCCCATGCACCATTGCAACAAAAAGAATAAAATACCTAGGGATAAACCTACTTAAGGAGGTAAAAGACCTTTATGCACAAAACTATAAGACACTGATGAAAGAAATCAGAGGTGACACAAACAGATGGAGAGATATACAATATTCTTGGATTGGAAGAATCAATATTATGAAAATGACTATACTATCCAAAGCAATCTACAGATTCAGTGCAATCCCTATCAAATCACCAGTGGCATTTTTTAGAGAACTAGACCAAAAATCTTAAAATGTGTATGGAGACAAAAAAGACCCCAAATAGCAAAAGCAGTCTTGAGGGAAAAAAATGGAGATGGAGGAATCAGACTCCCTGACTTCATACTATACTACAAAGCTACAGTAATCAAGACAATATGGTACTGGCACAAAAACAAATATAAATCAATGGAACAGTATAGAAAGCCCAGAGATAAACCCACGCACATATGGTCACCTTATTTTTGATAAAGGAGGCAAGAATATACAATGGAGAAAAGACAGCCTCTTCAATAAGTGGTGCTAGGAAAACTGGACAGCTACATGTAAAAGAATGAAATTAGAACACTCCCTAACACCATACACAAAAATAAACTCAAAATGGATTAGAGCCCTAAATGTAAGACCAGGCACTATAAAACTCTTAGAGGAAAACATAGGAAGGACACTCTTTGACATAAATCACAGCAAGATCTTTTTTGATCCACCTCCTAGAGTAATGGAAATAAAAGCAAAAATAAACAAATAGGACCTAATGAAACTTAAAAGCTTTTGCAAAACAAAGGAAACTACAAACAAGACGACAAGACAACCCTCAGAATGGCAGAAAATATTTGCAAACCAACCAATGGACAAAGGATTTATCTCCAAAATATATAAACAGCTCATGCAGATCAATATTAAAAAAAAAAAAACAGCCCAATCAGAGAATGGGCAGAAGACGTAAACAGACATTTCTCCAAAGAAGACATACAGATGCCCAAGATGCACATGTAAAGCTGCTCAACATCACTAATCATTAGAGAAATGCAAATCAAAACTACAATGCGGTATCACCTCACACCAGTTAGAATGGGCATCACCAGAAAATCTACAAACAAATGCTGGAGAGGGTGTGGAGAAAAGGGAATCCTCTTGCATTGTTGGTGGGAATGTAAATCGATACAGCCACTATGCAGAACAGTGTGGAGGTTCCTTAAAAAACCAAAAATAGAATTACCATATGACCCAGCAACCCCACTACTGGGTATATACCCAGAGAAAACCATAATTCAAAAAGACGCATGCACCCCAATGTTCATTGCAGCACTATTTACAATAGCCAGGACATGGAAGCAACCTAAATGCCCATCGACAGATGAATGGATAAAGAAGATGTGGTACATATATACAATGGAATATTACTCAGCCATAAAAAGAAATGAAATTGGGTCATTTGTAGAGACGTGGATGGATCTAGAGACTGTCGTACAGGGTCGAGTACGTCAGAAAGAGAAAAACAAATATTGTTTATTAACACATATATGTGGAACCCAGGAAAATGGTACAGATGAACTGGTTTGCAAGGCAGAAATAGAGACACCGACAGAGAACTAACGTATGGACATCAAGGCGGGAAAGTGACAGGGGTGGTGGTGGTGTGATGAATTGGGTGATTGGGATTGACATATATACACTAATATATATAAAACAGATAACTAATAAAAACCTGCTGTATAAAAAATAAATAAAATAAATTTCAAAACTTCAAAGAAAAACAAGAATTTAATGCAGTGCATATGATTATATTCCTAATTTTCTGATGAAGAGACTGAGGCCAAATAAAGGTTAAATAATTGTCCACAATCACACAGCTAGTAAATGACTGGATTATAATTTGAAGGCTTGTCTGATTCCTGAACCCAAGCCTTTGACTCTTATTCTGTCCCTCTCATGGTAAAGGAGAAAATATCAGGTCAAAACATAAAGTGACTGACATTGGGTAATTTTTACTTTATATATGGCAATTTCATGTGTTTAACCTAATAAAAATAAGTTTAAAACTAACACTAAGTTTAATTACTAATTTTCAGATTTATTGGTTATCAAATTTAAGTTTTTAAATCTGACAACTAAAGAGAATAGGACATTTTACATAAGAAATCAGACAAGTAGACACATTTAAAATAAATAAGGTGTTGGGCTTCCCTGGTGGCGCAGTGGTTAAGAATCCGCCTGCCAATGCAGGGGACATGGGTTTGAGCCCTGGTCTGGGAAAATCCCACATGCCGTGGAGTAACTAAGCCCATGCACCACAACTACTGGGGCTGAGCTCTGGAGCCCGCGTGCCACAACTGCTGAGCCCGCATACCTAGAGCCCGTGCTGCTCAGCAAGAGAAGCCACCGCAATGAGAAGCCCGTGCACCGCAACGAATAGTAGCCCCCACTCGCTGTCCACGGGCAGCAAATAAGATCCAGTGCAGCCAAAAATAAATTAAAATAAATAAATAAATGTATTAATAAAAATTTAAAAAATAAGTAAGGTGTTTATGGGACGATTCTACTAGCAATAGCCCTAGTCATGTTTATAAGACATTTCTTTTAACAGTGTGAACAAATCTGAGTGGAAAACAAGCTTGTCTAAGGGTCACACTGATCATCAAGAAATCACAAGCAGGGAAAGAGGAGGACAATTAATTCAATTCAATTTTTCTACCAAACCTTTATAGGTAATAATAATAACATTATGACCCCAAAGGGGTTGAAATGAATCAAGAAGATTATTGAGGAAGATATTATTTTGGTGTTGCTGTGCTAGATGGATTTACCAAAGGCTATTTCTCTATTCATACAATGGGATTTTTTTTGTTGTTGTTCTGTTTTAATTTTTATTGGAGTATAGTTGATTTACAATGTTGTGTCAGTTTCAGGTGTACAACAGTCAAAGAATGGGTTTGGATAGGAAAAGAGAAATTAAGAGAACAGAAAAACAGAAAACATAATAGAGGGTATATGTAGATTGTCTCTAAACTCTTGCAGATTCTAAAATTCAGACAAACCTTCTATTGACCAAATTTACTTTACGATGGAAAGTAGTCCATCCAGGATGGGCATTCCAGCTGAGGCAAAGCAATTTGTTTCCACTTAATATAAAAATCCTTGTCATGTAAGAGTCACATGAATAATGTGATTTTGTACAACATTGCTGCTTCTTTGTTTTTTATCCCACTGAATAAAATGTGTTGTGTTTATTTCTGAGCATAACTCAAAAGAATTGTTTTCTGCTGAATTAAATATGTTACTTGTTAAAATATCTGGCTATAGCTGAAAAGATTCTAAGTGTTTTGAACTAGTAATAGTCTAGAAACACAAGAAACTCACTTTTTATTTTTCAGTTTATACTCAAATTTCAACAGTCAATTTTTTTTTGATATATGGTAAGCATTAATCACCAGTGTCTCCCTACATAAATAATGTTGTCTTGTTTTCCTGATATGAAATTCAAACATTTATGTAAAATCCTGGAGACAATTTTCATTCTTAACTATCACTGACCAAGGCACAGCCTTTTTGATTAAAAAAGGAGAGTTTGCCTGAAATATTGAAATAATTTATTCATCTAATTGGCTATACAACTACTCAGTCTTTTCCAGTCACATTTATTGTATTTTGTACAAATTTGCTTGATTCTTGGAATATTTTGCATTATTTATGAAAACAAAACAAAACAAAAAACAGCTAGTTCATTGTTTTGATGTACCTATAAGCACTTTGAATTGGATGCTAATTAACCACTCCCCATCTTGCACCTCTTGCTTGTTCTAATATATTATTTACCCTTGGAATATAGAACAAGAAATCAGTATGGTTGAATCTCACTGAGCATTTTGTAATTGAATTGAGAGATTTTTAAAATTCCCTGGAGTATGAGAAGTATGTTCATTAAGAGAGCTAAGTGCTCTGATTGTGTTATGAATTAAATTTTTAAAATTACCTGTCTCCACTAATAAAACATTTAGTGATATGATTCTCTTGTATTAGTTTCTTTGTCTCTACGACATACTCACTGATGCAATTATTAATTTTAAAGTGTGTTTTATGCTGGCTTATTACACTGCAAAACTAATAAAATTTGACTTTACTACTAGGTCAATATTTGTAACATAGTAAATGAAAAACTTTCAGATTATAGCAATTTTGACAATTACAATTAAATAATGTAAAAGGTTAAGAAACCTTTTACATTACAAATATTGCCTTTTAAAATATCCTTCTACCCTGTATGTATCATTTATGTGTCTATAAGTAGCATTTTTTTTTTTCACGTTAACCTAAATTTTTTTTTTTTTGGCCACTGCGTGTGGCTTGCAGGATCTTAGTTCCCCGACCAGGGATCAAACCTGGCCCCAGCAGTGAAAGTGCTGAGTCCTAACCACTGGACTGCCAGGGAAATTCCCAACCTAACTTTAAAACCCAACATCACGTGTATTATTTAAAAGAATTGTTGCTGGTCAAAACTCCTAGCATAGGCTGTCAGATCTGGAGAAATGCTTAGAAATCATCGCATAGAGCTCCCTCATCCTAAGCACAAGGACAAAAGGCTCAGAGTGGTTAAGAGGGATGCACATGGATTGGAAGGCTGACTTCAGGAACAATGAGGGATGTTCTGTGCACAGTGGAGATGCCAGGCTCCATGCTGGGGAGGAGAGAGTACTAGGGAATCCTCCCTGAGAGCCATATATGCACATTGTTTCCTGCTGGAAGAGGATAAAACCACTATTTGATCCATCCCTGGACTGGCGCCTAACATTATTTATTTTAATTAACAAAAAAGAAGGAAAGAAAAATAACAATCTTGAGAAAGAGGGTCCAGCCATTTGACCCTCCATGATGTCTCCACGGTCAGGGGAGGGATATGACAAATGTGAGCTGGCCAGAAACTTCTCACCTGCCAAAGCACTGCAAAACACAAAAGCTTATGCCAAAAGACCATTCACTCTAAACAAAATTCTGCGTGTCTGTACACTGTGACCATAATGAAATGCACCAGCTGCATCAATTTGTTTTGCCACTGATAGGACCTTAATCCCCAAAGTCCAAGCAAATGTTTTGAATAAAAATGGCCCATTTCCTGTATCCTGCCATTCTTTCTCCTTCACATCTTTTAAAGGCCTCCACATATATCTATCAGGAACTGGAAATGGTGAAATGGTAATTTGTAGCCGAGATTAGAATATGAAAATGAAATAAATATTTCCAATGACACTAGATTCTTGAATGTTAAATACCAAGCATCGTGACAGGAGGAAAATTAGCAGAGATTAGAAAAGCTCTTCACAAAACAGTACCTGCTATTTCTCTTCTCTCCTGATTTTTTTTCTGTCCTCATAACTTATACACTAGTATTTCATTACTTCAATAATTAATTCAACAAACATGTATTGATCACCTACTATGTTCAGGGCCATATGGGAAATAAGGGATAAATAAGTATAAGGAAATTGTGACTTTTTTACACACAAATCCGGTTAAAATTTTCAACAAAGTCTCATCCCATATGAAGCTTTCCTTTTTTGTCTTCAGCTAGTCTACAATGTGATACTTGTTATTGTTTGAATTCTTAAACAAGAGAATTTCTATAATACTCTGTTAAATATCTAGATTTTCCATAATCTCCTCTTTTGTTGGTGTGCAAAGTTAAATATTTAATGTGACCTTGAAAATTTTACATCATTATCTGAGCCTTGATTTTCTCAAAAAAATGAAGCAAATTGGTGGACTGAGTTATGAATGGCAAATAATAAGGGCTACCTGTCCCCATGCTTGAGTCCACGGTAGACATCAGTCACTCTGTTGTTTCTGCTGTGCCCAAACTTAACCTCAGAATATTTCTTAATGGAGTGCTCCAGGACATCCCTACCAATTAAAGATATCACTCTTGGGCTTCCCTGGTGGCGCAGTGGTTGAGAGTCTGCCTGCCGATGCAGGGGACACGGGTTCGTGCCCCGGTCTGGGAAGATCCCACATGCCGCGGAGCGGCTGGGCCCGTGAGCCATGGCCGCTGAGCCTGCGCATCCGGAGCCTGTGCTCCGCAACGGGAGAGGCCACAACAGTGAGAGGCCCGCGTACCGCGAAAAAAAAAAAAAAAAAATCACTCTTGCTGTGTCTTGTCTTGAATATAGTAGCTCTTATTTAAATATAATTATCTGATTCTATCATATGATAATGTCCTCTTAAAATGTGGTACCAACTGAGAATTTAAAAAATTTTTTTTCTGCCATTTCATATTTCTACATTGTCCTGGGCTCCTAGAAAATTCCTGGTTGTGAGTTTGACTATTGTTTATATATTAGCTAGACTTTTTACTCTAGTTTTAATGGTTTTATTATATCTGGAAATTATTATAAACTGCTTCAAATACTGTCTGCAAAATGTGAGCTTCTAAATAGTAAGTGAATTAATGTTTCAGTGGTTTGTATGGTCTTTATAATCTTATTCAAGACTCATAGGGTATCAATTTCAACTTAAATTAATTCAGAGTATTAGCATGCTGACTGATTTAGAATCCAACATGTAGTGCTTGAAATTTTCACAATTTGTTTTTGTAATATGTAGATTTGTGACTAATGCAAGGGTCTTGTCCATCTTTGGTTACTAGTCAAGTCTCCTTTTAAATAGCAGGAAGAATTGTGCATACAGGACAAAG
The DNA here is from genome assembly GCF_059928025.1 of Delphinapterus leucas. Lineage (NCBI taxonomy): Eukaryota > Metazoa > Chordata > Mammalia > Artiodactyla > Monodontidae > Delphinapterus > Delphinapterus leucas. The sequence goes on from NC_143132.1 coordinate 118,823,101, forward strand.
GGCAAGAACAAGTTTCCACATATTATTCCCTAGAGAAATGAAAACCCAGCCTCTTAGAAAATCTGTGGGGGGGGGATGCAAAAAAAATTCTATCCCATAGTACCATGCTTTGTGAACTCAAGAAGAGAATGAAGAAGAAAATAAATCATAGAAATGGGGAGAAAATCCTCTTAGAATTCAAGACATCAAAGAGTGGTACTGACTTGGGGAATGTTTGGAAACACAGATACATGCATGTCCAGGTCAAAGAACAAGAATTAATGAGAAGACCAAGTACTTCACTAATAGCAAGCAATAAATTCACTGCTGATGGTAAAAATTAACAAAATTCAAGAAATCTGTCTTACCTTTCTCTTAATTAGGTCTGTTGCATATTTATTTTAATTAAGACAATCTTCTGCCTCTATTAACCTTATAAATGTTTAGTATACACAGATGGGAAGATTTTGCCAGAATTGATGTTTTTGTTAATTTTAGTTTGCATACTCTATCTTTACAAAATTGGAAATATTTGCAGGTCATAATTTTTAAAGTTTATTTATAGGTATTCTACTAGACAAAGTTCTAAATTTACAGATAAAATTTTATTATTTTTAATTTTAGGTAAATTAAAAAATAATAAAATTATACTTTCTAGGCAGAAAGTCAGTAATGTAACAGCTACTATTAAACTGAGCAGTAAAGGGAAAAGAACAAAGATTTAATTGTGTGGCATGAAAGAGGCAGCAGGAAAATAGTATGTGTGAAGAGAGAAGGTTAATGTGAATCAATAAAAGAGATTCCAGCTCAGTCAGGACACTGAAGCAAGTAATAAGAATACTGCCCACTGGGCCTCCTCTGACCCCATCCCAGCAAGCAGTGGGGGTAGGGGAAGTGCCTTGATACTGTCCCGCGGGGATGAGAGTTCTGGCTCCCTAAAGGAGAGTTTGAGGTGTCTTTACAGCCTGGAAAGGGTGGGAGTCTGGGATCCTCACTCAGCCTTTTCTGGTATGGTGGGAGTGGTCTAGTTTTTTCTGCTCTAGTGTTTGATTCAATTAGAGTGGTTTTAAAAGGTTTGTATCTTGCTAGACTGTCTCTTTCCTGTCCCTTGGGCTAGAAAGAACGGGCTTTTATTGTGGCTCTTTTTTTTTTTTTTTTTCTGTCTATGCCTGTTGCCATTTCTAGGTTGTGCTTCTTTAGCTCCAAGTCTGGTCTACCTGAAGCAAATAACAACTAATTAACAAAAAAACAACCAAGGGATATCACCACTGTGTCATTCCTTGGGTACAAAAGTCTTGGCTGGTCTGCCTTCTCTCCCACTTTCAGAATCTTCTCATGTTTTTAGTTGCACTTAACAGAAAGAATAGGAAAAACTATATCTGTTTCATCTTCCCAGAAGCAGGGGTCTCCCAACACAGGAATTTAAATCAAACATTATAAATTAATAATTGTTTCTTTAAAATAAGAGAAATAAATCACACTGTTAATGCATATGTTCTTATATTTCCATATCCTAGTTATGTGTAGTGGCTCCTTCAAAATTAGAAATAAAAGAGTATTGCCTTGTTTTTGCTCAAAGATTAGCAGGAAGGTAAGTGATATTAGAAATGAGTGAAATTACTGGGAGGAGCTTCAATGCTTAGATTAATTTTTAGCTTGACATTATCTTTGTCCCCACATTGTGTTTTAAATCTGTCTAGAAAGTACTTTTAAAAGTTTCAAAGATGTACCAAGTATAATCAGAGAATTATTCTGGAGATGAGAAAGTTCAAGCATATTAAACTGAGGGTTTTTTTTTATGTTTAATTACAAAGTATATCCTTGACAAAAGTCATTTGAAGGAAAAATAGAATTCGAAGGTGAGTTTTTGAAGATAATGCTAAGAAAAAATGAGAATAATAGTTGTAGTTTAAGTAGCAAAACTTCTTGTGTCAGTAAAACAATAATTTCTTTCATAGAATGAAATGACATTAAATTTCTTTCATTGTCCATGTATCACAGGATTTTCAGAACCAAATATGTATGCATGCTGTAAATGTACACCAGTTAAATTTTTAAAAATAATTTATGGGGACTTCCCTGGTGGTCCAGTGGTTAAGACTCCATGCTTCCAATGCAGGGAACTCGGGTTCCATCCCTGATCAGGGAAGTAAGATCCCACATGCCACAGAGTGTGGCCTAAATTAATTAATTAATTAATTAATTTTAAAAATGGTTAAGGTGATAAATTTAAAAAATAAATAAATAAAAGTAATTTATGCATTGTTGTCTGAAGATTAACTTTGCCCAGCAAGTTGTATCCAACTTCTAAAGAACACTGATAAACTGCTCATTGTTGATACAATTATAATCTGATTTATTATATTGTGACACAGGTCACAGAAAGCCACTGGCTATTTAGAATAGTCATGTCTAGAGTCATGTGAAACAAAGAAGCAATTTCCTCTGATATTCAGAAAACATTTTCACATAAGCAGATACCTTATATTCTACCTACTTACATGTATAAGCAAGTGCATACATATATAGCCAATGGTGTGCTGGATCTCACTCATACCAGCTCATAAGAACCTATTGTTAAATTTTCAGGAATTTTTCAAGCTAGTTGAGGTCAAGGAAATAGTTTGAACTTTGCCATAGTGAGAATATTTACACCCTGGAAATCGGCAAATCCTTTAAATCAGCACCATCTTCCCCCCAACTCTTACTTTTCACAGAGAGATGGTTGTTAAACATTTACAAACACACCACTCCATAAACCCTTGTATTTGTCATCATTACTGTCACTTACATATGTATATTGAATAAGTGTATATATATTAAATATATATATTTAATAAATGTATATGGCAAATTGTATAGCAAATATGTATATGGCAAGTATATATACATTTGCTATAGAAATACTTTTTAATTATATATCAGTATATATATTTTATACACACACACATACACACACACATCTACAGTCCAAGATTACTTTTCCCACCAGTGTGTGTCTTAACACTGCCCTTTGGCAGAACCCATGCTAGGTGTATTAGGGAACACAAGAGTGAGTAAAAGGAGTTCCCTGCCTTTTTTTCATTAGAGTACCTAATTTGAAACAAAAATGAAAACAACATTGTGACATTTTCTCCCTCACCTTTGCCTCATTTTCTCCTTGGAGTCATGAAATAAATATTTCATGGAAATATTTCATGGAAATATTTCATGGAAACAAATATTTACAGAAATGACTGCTTGAAAATCCCTTAGTTCTTTTGGTGAGCACATGCAGGTTTTCTCCCCGCAGGAAGTTACAAACAAATAGTATAAAGCACTACATGGTATGTTCCAAAAATGTGTAGGAACCCTCCCTTTCTTGCAGGTATCCACCCTCCATCAAAGGATAACGAATCTCTCCTGTTTGAATGCAGCAGGTGGGCAGGTGGACTTGTGTGATTAGGCTGTAGAGATCAAGAAGAATCACCCTAAGGATTCAGGGATCTGAACTCTGCTTCTTTCTCTTCCCTCTAGTATGCCAGCTCAGCACTCCCAATCTTTCTTCATGGCTTCACTTTTTTTTTTTTTTTAACATCTTTATTGGAGTATAATTGCTTTACATTGCTGTGTTAGTTTCTGCTGTATAACAAAGTAAATCAGCTATACCTATACATATATCCCCATATCACCTCCCTCTTGCATCTCCCTCCCACCCTCCCTATCCCACCCCTCTAGGTGGTCACAAAGCACAGAGCTGATCTCCCTGTGCTATGCGGCTGCTTCCCACTAGCTATCTGTTTTACATTTGGTAGCGTATATATGTTCGTGCCACTCTCTCACTTCGTCCAGCTTACCCTTCCCCCGCCCCGTGTCCTCAAGTCCATTCTCTACGTCTGCGTCTTTATTCCTGTTCAGCCCCTAGGTTCTTCTGAACCTTTTTTTTGTTTTTTTAGATTCCATATATATGTGTTGGCATACGGTAATTATTTTTCTCTTTCTGACTTGCTTCACTCTGTATGACAGGCTCTAGGTCCATCCACCTCACTGCAAATAACTCAATTTCATTTCTTTTTATGGCTGAGTAATATTCCACTGTTATACGTGCCACATCTTCTTTATCCATCCATCTGTCGATGGACACTTAGGTTGCTTCCAGGTCCTGGCTATTGTAAATAGGGCTGTCGTGAACATTGTGGTACATGACACTTTTTGAATTATGGTTTTCTCAGGGTATATGCCCAGTAGTGGGATTGCTGGGTCATACGGTAGTTCTACTTTTCTCATGGTTTCACTTTTGAGAGAGAAGGAAATCATGGTGTTTACCTCATTCAGCTCATTAAATAAGAAGACAGCCTTCCTCTCACTCCCGACTACAATCAATTCATTTTTAAATTTCTTAATATGAAAAGATTTAAACTGGTTGTGTAGGCCTGAAGGAAGAGAAAAGCTATAGGAAATAAATGTTGGGTGCCGATTTATTGTATTCCTCATTTTCTTCAGGCACTTATCAGTTAAATATAGAATAATAAAATATCTGTACAATAAAAAAACATGACTCATGATTAGGATCATTAAGTTTGAACTAATAATGATTCTGTTTCAAATGTATTATTATTGTCTTTAAGGAGCTAAATGATAAATGACTTGAAATTGTGGAGCCTGTTTGAATCATGAAATTTAAGCCTGTTATTCATGTCATCAAATAAATAATTGCTGCATAATCCTCAGAGGGAGAAGTTTGTACATCTAGATTTGCACCTGTCTTAGTTCAGTTTAAAGTTACACATTGCTGCTAGATGCAATCATAATAGCAAATAAAATATTCACTTGATAGTGCTTATTGTATTGACTATCATTTATATGGTTGTGTTCTTAAATTTCTGCCAGTTTAATATATCTCATTTCAGACTGTGCAAGTTTCATAAAGAGAAAGAAATGAAATATGAAATGAGTTGTCTTAACTTTGGCAATAAATGCTTTATAACTTCCATGTAGGATTGACCAAAATAAACTAGAAAAAGGATGTTACACTGCTGTTCTTACAAAATTGACCACCTAAGAGAGAAAGAAATGTCCCATAAAAATCCTTTTTGTCCCTGTATATCTAGGAACCTAACCTGGTACGATCTCAGGGAGTCAGAATGATGGGGACCTTATCAGCGCCAAGAGATATGAGTGTTCTGTGTTGAGGAATTGGTACTCTTTGTCTAGAAAGGAGAAATTAAGTCCATGCTTAATTCAAAAAATGTTCCTAGACTAGAGCAATTCCACCTTCCTACATCCTCTGTTGCAGACATTCTTTGATAAGTAAAGGGGATAAATGCTTGGAATTTTCTAATCCCAACGAATGACTCTTCCTACCCCCAAGATGGCTCAGGCTGGTCCTGTGGTGACAGATGTTAAGAACACGAATCACATTCCCACTCCCCCTCTCAATGGCCTTTTCCCTTACAAAAATGACATTAGGTCATATTTAGTTGCATAACTGAAGAACTTGCATACAAATAATAAGTCAACAAGATATTTCAAAATAGCTAACTAATATTTCTCTAAAACAATATCTACTCATCCATGCACAGATGTTGTTGCATAGTTCCCATGTACTAGAGGTCAAGTCTTGAGAAAGGAGCCCCATGGGCATAGAGCTTTCCAAATTCTGGATTAGAGGTAATTATACGAAACAGAATGGACTTAATTACAACGTTTCTTTTTGGACCTGTATTTTCCTCTGAGATTTAAAAATCCCTGAGATATGATATTTACAGGCTAAAACTTGCAGCTCTTGAAAATGCATGATAAAGACCCATTGAGGACTATAATTTTGAATGGGCAACATTTTATTGTTACTGGCAGAACATCTATTTTCTTAATACTAGCATTCACATAGTAATATTACTCGTCAATAGTTGAAATTTTGCATGATTGTTTCAAATATCTTTTAGTTACTTGTCTTTTTATGTTCTCTATATTTTTTTCTTCCACAAAGTTTACTTTCTTGTGTTTCATAGTTGCTATGTCCTCATGACCTATGAGAGCTGGTTCCCTGACCTCTTATATCTTTAAATTCCCATAAGTCACAACTCAATGATATTCTCTTTCCATGGTCATGAACTCTGGGGCTCCCATTACCCTCTTGAATCTGAATTCCATGTAATGGAATGGAATAGCACGTAATGGAATGGCTTGCTTGAATCAGTGAACCAATGATGTATATTGTAGGATACTTGGATTTTGATTGGCAAGTATGATTTAAAAAACAAATTAACTTTTCTATAATAAATTACAGCATATTATCCACAACCTTCCATGAATAGAAAGGTGCCACTTTCCATATATATATTTGGTAATAAATAAATTAATGATGTTTAAATTATCCCTGTTATGGCTAAGTACTCTGCCATTTGTCCTGAGGTAGAGATAGATAATAAAATAAAACCCCTGCCTTAAAAGCTTACTTAATAATGTATTTGAAACTATCAGTTAGCACCCAGGAACCACAGAGGTATGGGCTCAAACCCGTGCCCCCCTGCAGTGGAAGCGCGGAGTCCTAACCCAGGACTCTTAATAGGAAGCTTCACGTCTTCCACCTTTCCTCAAAGACTAATTGACATGTGGAATACTAAATATGGAATGTTGAAAAATGTAAAATTATTATGTGACTCTTGGTTTCTTAGTATACTACATTTTATATCCCTTGATATATTATATATATATCTTTATTAAATCTTATATGACATTATGTTAGAAGGGCTTGCAGCAGAGAAGCAAAAATGGCTGCTTAGTGATGCATTTTCTTCGTTTCTGGAAGGAGGATTAGACTAAATGACATATAATTCCATAACCCATGAAATAATCATGGCCCTTCATGTCAGGCCAACTCTGAAATGAGGAGCATATACATTTGAGTTCATAGTGCATGATTGTGATATGAACTTTTCTGCAATATCATCACGCTAAACTTGCTAATATAGGATGTCTGTGATTTTTTACTGACCATGTCCGTAGTTTAATGACTGTTTTAGAGTCCTTTGGGAATTACAGAAAACAGAAAACACTAACTAGGTATATGGTTTCACCCACAGTATCCTAGTCAGTGCATATCTGGTTGCAAAGGAGGCTTATTTTAAGTAGGCTTATTTTAAGTATTCTTATTCACAAAAAAAGGCTTATTTTAAGTATTCTTATTCACAAATAAGAATACAAACATAAGTACAGTTAGGCCTCGTTAAGAACCTGGAAATTTAGAAGTCAGCAATGAATAAATGGAAGCTAATCTGTCTATCTGCTCTTCTCTCTATTTACCTATATCTACCTGTCCATATGTCTGTCTATCTATCATCTATCTATCTATCACCACTATCACCTATTATCTCTCATTATTTACCCCATCATCTTCTCTTTCTGTATGGCTTCAAACGGTCATCTTAGCCACTAAGGCTGCATATTCCTTCAGCAGAACTTCCTTAACCTAATGACCTCATTCCCAATTCTAACTTTCTAAGTTCACCTTCTTCAGCTGGGTCTATGGGTCATGAGTAAGGAATAGGCAAGGCATGGGGTCAAGTGGTACATGTTGAATGTAGTTTTCTTTAGAAAGGGATATGGATAGAGTAAGTGGTGAAAAGCACCTCTTATAAACAGGCATCTTAATCATAACATGCCTGAAACTAGAATCATCTTTGTCTTCTCCACATCCTTCCTAAGCTATATCCACACCATACTCATCTTCTTTGTATCCCTATCTTCATGAATGGTTCATCTAGTTATCCAATCTAGTTATCCAATCAAAAAGGATGGAAGACACGATTGATTTTTCTTCCTTATCCCCACATATCCAATCAGCTCTTGAAGGCTGATGATTCACTGATTTTATGACATTAATGCCATTCACTTACTGGAACTTTATATATACTATTTCATTTCAATTTCAAAAAAAAAAGTACAAATTTAAAACAGTACCCATATTTTATAGGTGAGGAAACAAATACTTAGAGCAATTAACTAACTTACTCAAAGTGACCTGCATAGCAACAGGCAGAACGGAGTTTTTAATCCTAGCACTCTGACTCTAGAAATATCGCTGCAGTAAGTAGTCCCTTGCCTAGCCTGACAGGAGACTGGAGTACTTGTAAACAGGAGAGTCAGGAAAACTTGAACTTGTTGCAGTTATTTTACTTCTAATGTTAACCTTATATTGGGCAAGTTACTGATTAATTCCTACCTTAATCAACTGCGAGGAAACTAGTTGTTCGGTGACAAAATTATGACTACTTGGTGCTTATGTCTGTATCATTTCCTGCCTCCATTTCTTTTTCCGGCCAGAATTCCTTACCATCCTGGTACCCGGAATGCCTGGCTCGGTTCAGTGCTTGGATCTGCACTTTGTGAAGTGTTGAAAGGACAACTTTAAATACGATCTAATCTTACTTAAGCAAACTCATGAGTACTTCTGCCTAAAAATAAAATACGAAGAGAAAGGCACCGTTTATTACTCTTTCCCATCGTTTAAAGAAATTTCAGATTGGGGCAGGGAATTGAATCTATTATATTATTATTTCTATAATATTACTTTTATTATTTCAGTTTGGTTTTTTTCTTTATCCAACTTGGTCCCTATTTCAGATTTGATTAAACATTGCCATCTTTGCCTAAATATTTAGAATAGAACAGTCTTAATTCTTTACAAATAATTGTTTATGATAATTGTGTGCCCCAAGTCTTCATGCATGTTTGTGTAATTGAGTGTGTGGTGGCAAAGAGTGTAAATTGTGTAACTAGAGTAGGGTTCCTGCTAACTTCACTTGAATAATAAGCATCTAATTGTTGCATATTTGTTCTTATGACATTGATAGCCAAAGCTATGATTTACTTGGTGTTAATTCTTAGATTCATACGGAAATCTATAAGCCATTTATAATGTTCCGCTTTCTGATTGATTTTACAGCAATATATTTACAGAGACAGTTGGGATTGTATATACAAAATGTTTTCCCTTCAACATTACAGGACCTTGATTTATGATCTGTTATTTATTTTCTAGAGAAAATGTACTTTGCCTTGCTGACCACTATTTTGTACTGTGCTTTTAACTTCCTTCCCTCTAGCCAATTGAAAACTCAGCTTTCCCTTATCATTTTTTAATAACTTTGTTAGGGCATACAACACATTTTGCTGTATAAAGTTACTTTATTATTTCCATTGTTGGAGTTCTAGAGACCTCTCAGAGAACATAATTGTATGCTCTCTCTATCGTCAATAAATATCACCTGAAATAAAAGGAAGCTCTATTAAACTGATTGAATCATGCTTCTTTTGCTGTTTCATATTTATTAAAGTATTTTCCTTTTTTCTCTAAGTTTTAGTATTAAACTCTTGGATATATTCATTAGGAGTTCCAAGGGACATATGTTGATAAGATGAGAAAATATGGTTGATTGAGAATTAACTATTACATTTAGCAGTGTGGAGTCATTGGTGCTGTTTCCAAGAGTATTTTGGTGGATTTATGAGGTAAAACAGAGATTGCAGTGATATAAGAGAGGATAAATGGAGAGGAATTGGAGCCTAGCATTAACACTTTGGAGAATTTCTCTATGTTTTAATCCCTCGTCTAACCACTGACTTTCAAAACACCTTGTGTCTCAAACTCCAAGCTTACCTCATTTTCTATGGCCAGAATCAGCTTGCTTCTCGTGAGATCTGCTACTGAAACCCAGCAGGACCCTGTGGGGCTCCTAGGCGTGGAAGCCTTTCTGTGTCCCCCATTTCTTATTTAGGCTTCAGCATCTATGACTTTCCCTGAGCTCCAAAGGGCAGGTTCAAACAGTTGTTAATCAGGGAAGGGAGGGGATGCAGAGACAAGGCAGGAGCCTTCAAGAAACAATAGGACAGCCTTGGGGCAGGGTTCTGGTTCCACCTCAAGGTATACACATAACAGTATCTCTGAGCACTTCTACAGAAGTAAAAAGCCCCACCAAAAGGAAGGTGTTAACTACTTGATAAAGCGTTCTTCATCCCAGAGACAGTCACAGTTTGATAACTTCGAGAACCACCTGAGGCCAGATTAAAGGAGTACAGGCCTTGCATACACCCTGATCCTTATCAGCAATCCCACCCTTGAACCATTGCTATAAAACTCCTCACCAAATCCCCCTGGGTTGGGACACATAGTTTTGAGGCCATTAGCTCACTGTGTCCCCCTTTGCCTGGCAAAGCAATAAAGCTATTCTTTTCTACTTTACCCAAAACCCTGTCTCTGAGATTCAATTTGGCACCAGTGTACAGAGGTCAAGTTTTTGGCATCACTACTTTAGCTTTTTCTTTTCTTTTTGGCTGCACTGTGCAGCCTGCAGGATCCTGGTTTCCCAACCAGGGATCAAACCCGTGCCCTCAGCAGTGAAAGACCAGAGTCCTAACCCCTGGGCTGCCAGGGAATTCCCTACTTCAGCTTTTTCAACTCTTTTTATCTTCCAAAAATTTATAGAGCTCTGTTTTCTCCATTTCATTGATCTTTTTCTTATGAATTTACATGATGCAATTCCCTCATCTCATTTTAGTGGTGTTTCATGAGCAGGCAGAGGAATTGTATTTGTTCAATACTCTGTTTAAGGAGAAACAACACAGATTCTTAGGGAAAGTTTGTCACCTCATCCAAATCCTGTATTGAATGAAAATCAGTTTACTAAATTTACTTTTAGGATAAATTTAGCATTTATTTTCACTCTAATTTTTAGTTTTCTGGACCTAAATAAATAAAAAATTTTAAATTGAAATTATATTCTCATTCACTGCATTTAGAATTTCTCTTTAATACCATATTTGGTCTATAATCTGAAGAAGGAATCATTCAGTTTCAGAAAGGTAACATTAAAGATCATAAAGCCTACCTCAAAGCCAAACTTTCAGAAAAATAAAGAATAATACAAATTGTGAATTGATTACTTATAAAATATTTGAATAAAGTTCATTTAAAAACTCTTAAAGATACACACCAGAAACCAAAGGATACACACATATCATTTAATAAGCTTAAATGTCTGTGGTTACAGAAAAACTCAGTATAGTAATTTAATTTATGAGAACTGATAAGGAATAGATTGAATGATACAGTGGGGTTTATGATACACAGGAGCCAAATTTCCCATGCTAAAATATGCCTCTCTGGCATATTAATTGTTTTAAGTTGTTTTTTCTACTTTCTTTTCTGAGAAACAGCAGACAAGGGAATGACTCTGAAAAACCAAATGGGAGTTGCTATTTTGTAAGAAAAATTTACATTTGTAAAGGAAATCTCCATTTGTAAGGGTGTCTCCCTCTCTGTATCTGGAAGGGAAAGATGACAAAGTCTAGAAATTCTTATCAACGGAGAAGGCAAGGACATCAATCTGCATGAGAATCCCCCGTTTACTGTGCTTTTCTTGGTAACCGCCCATAACTGACGCTCTCCACCCTCAACATCCTCTTTTGTCTGTAGCTGAGGATAATATTTAAGGTGAGGGCTTTGGACAGTTGGGCTAATGACTCAGTGTTTCTGGGTCTCTCCCATGAATACGTGTTATTAAACTTTTGTTTGATTTTCACCTGTTAATCCGTCTCGTGTCAATTTAATTCATAGACCAGCCAGAAGAACCAATAAGTGTAGAGGAAAATTTCTTTTCTCCCGGTATGATCAGGCCACTCACGATTGCTGTTCGCTTGCTCTCAGTACATCGCCTTGCTCGATCAGTCCCTGCTTCACCTACACCCTACTCAGCCTGACTGACCTTCCCTCTTCATCATGGAGTCTAACCAGTCAACGCCTGCATACCTACATACTTGCTTCCAGCCCCAACTAGTAATTGTTCTAATCTTTAGCTCAGAATGTCTCCACCATGATAGCTTATCAAAGGGGCAGCGATGGTTGTGCTCCTCTGCTGGTTTCCCTGGTAGCCGATGAGCCAACCTGACGTCAATTCCCCCTAGAACTAGTAACCTCCCCTCCCCTTGCCCCGTAGTGAAGACTGCTGCCACATCCTGCCCACCTGTCCACCTGCCGCACAAAGCAGGGTGTCACTCCATGGACCTTGCTTCAGACATGTAAGATCCCACTATCTACTAAACCATTGATGCCTCTGCCACTGACTCCAGGCTCTTTCTTCCATCTCAAGGCTGGCTAAGTACAGGGCTTGCAGGCCTGTGGGGTGCAGCCCAAACCCCCCCAACATAAAAATGGTGAAAATGGTAAAATTATAACTTTACGACTTGATACTATAGTTTTGTTTAAACACCATAGAAATCAAGTATACAATGAGATAACTAAAAGACAGGAAAATAGAAATATAATAGTTTGTTTAGCATTCCACTTCCAGAATACTGAAGGTCATGTAAACAATAGATCAAAATATTACTCTGATCAGTTAATAAATTGAATGGACCGACACAGGAAAACAGCTTGATGCTAGTAAAGCACAATCATTTTCTTTTCATTCATTAAAATCATTACTAAACATTATTCATATTCTAGCAAGAAACGTTTCCTTATGTATACTCTTAATAGGCAGAATTCTAAATGCTACAGAGCTTCTATGAAATTTGGAAACAAATGCAAAGATACATTAAAAATTATTGATATCGCATTGCAGTGTTCAGTGACATCACATGGTACATTCAATGTGTTGTTATTATTAGCAATACAGAGTTCAAGGTGCTCTGCAAAATTATAGTGAACACAAAGCATTTCCCTAAACCATACAGGTGCATCTGTGATGTGCTACCTCATATGATGTGTCTCCCATTTTCACCGAATAAAACTTCATTTTTAGCATATTCCAGAGACAAAATAAGTAGTTTCATTCTGTTTAAAACAATTAAACATTATCTATGTTTCCAGACTTTATGGCCAATCTGTGTATTCTCATTCCACGGTACAATGAAATCAGAACAACCACACATTATGATGGGAAAAAGCATTGGCTCTGGACTTTGTAAATCTGGGACTGAGTCTTTACTGCACTAAAGTGGGTTTTTCACCTCTAACAGCCTAAGATTCTTAATCTGTAAAATAAGGTTGCTAGAGTGTCAAATCAGATGTCATAGTATAGTTGAAATACTTTTAGACAATAAGATACTATAACATTCTTCTTGTAACTGAATTTTTTTTTTTTTTTTTTTTGTGTGTGTGTGTGTGTGTTACGCGGGCCTCTCACTGCTGTGGCCTCTCCCGCTGCAGAGCACGGGCTCCGGACGCGCAGGCCCAGCAGCCATGGCCCACAGGCCCAGCCGCTCCGCGGCATGCGGGATCCTCCCGGACTGGGGCATGAACCTGTGTCCCCTGCATCGGCAGGAGGACTCCCAACCACTGCGCCACCAGGGAAGCCCATACCTGAAATTTTTTAGCATCTTATCAAATAATGTTTTGATTGATAAAAGTAAAGCATGTTAGAAGATTTCTTATAACCACAAGTACAAGTCTACTGTGGAAAAAAAATCATAACGAAGTTTACGTCTGTGGCTATGGGCTAGGAATCACTGAAGAAGGAGCATAAGGAAACTTTCTGAGGGGTGCTAGCAATGCTCTCTATCCTGTTAGCATAAGATTTGTCTAGATATACACATTTGTCAGGACTCAGTGGATGATATGTTTAAGATTTGTGCATTTCATTTTATATATATATATATATCTCAAAGAAAGCAAAAACAAAAATAACTACTGTACTCTGGTTAGTGAAATGTATGCTAAAATGTTTAGGGGTGGAATGTACTAACGTCTGCAACTTTCACATGCATTAAAAAAAATTGGATTGATGGAGTTGATAGAGAATGGATAGATGAATAGGGAGATAATGAAGCAGATGTAATGAGATATTTATTGTGAAATCTAGGGGGTAGGTATATAATTATTCACTATAAAAGTTTTTCACCTTTTCTGTACATGTGAAAATTTTTACATTAAATGTTGTAAAAGAAAGGACAAAAAGCTAAAAATAAAAACATACCATTTCACAGAAGGTATGCCTTGTCTCCAGCTCTTCCTTAAGGGGTAATGTATTGACCTAAATGTCTATATTTGTAAAGCATATACAATGTAACTACTACCACTCAGTCTCCCACTAAAGAAACCCAGAAAGAGGAAGTATATTAAAAGAGCAAAACTAGACAAAATTGAAAGCAAAGGAAATCAAGTTATTTGAATTTTCAAATAGACAAGGTATAGCCTAATTAATGAAAGACAAGATATGATTTGTCATTAATAGAGAAGGGTTGCTTATACATTCTCAGCTGAAATAATATATTATATTTCAATAATACAAATTTTTAAAATTTCCAATTGGAAATAGAAAACTTTTATACTTAAAAATACAAAATGGCAAAAATGATAATATCAAATATCTCTTTGATAATATCAAATAGAGACTATGATAGGAACAATAAAAGAGGAATTAATGAGGAAAAAAGGAAATAACTTCAAAACTAAGCTACATGGAATTTTTCAAAATTTTCTAGTGATGAATAATTTTTATGCTACTGATATTTCTTCAAATATAAAAAGCATGGTTTATTGTCTTGTTTCTTATATCAAGAACTTAAAAATATGGTTTTTTTTCCCAGTTTTGACAAGAGCAAAACTGAAAGGAAAATATTAGCACTAGTGTATTATGAAGATAGATAGAGCTGAAATTAAATCTTAGGGAATAGTTTGAAATTAAAAAATAATAAAGTACTGAAAAATATCTTAGAAAATAGAATTTAGTTTATAACCTGTTAAAAATTTCACTTGGAAAGTGACTTAGGAAAAAATATATTAAGTCAACATATTATCTGAAAAAAAGAAAAAAAGTAGTAAGTAAAATTAGGTTCTACCTCTGAACATGCAAAGAAGGCTTTGGATAATGTGCTATCTACCTCAACAAAATTGTCAACTTTTGGAGGGCAATGTGTGAAAAAGCCCACTCACACACTTAAGAAATTCTGCTCACCTCCAGGCCCTGCTGAGCAAGTAAGTCCTTATTCTGAAGTTTCGTTAAGGAGCAGCTGTTCGTGGTTTGACCTTTGGTTTAAATGGCCTGGTTTCAAAAGTAAGCACAACAGTCAGAAAATGAGGCAGCCTCAAGAGCAGAAGCCAACACATATATCAAGATTTTCTATGAAGTTAAGGCCGTTGCTGTGTCATTTATTCAATTTTAAATCAGTCCAGAACAAGAAGAGGACCCCTCTCTGGGAGAGAGACACTGTGTCCCCGGTTGCTGTTACCTTCATATTTCCATGATTTCTTGCTCTGTACATTTCTTGCCCTTGGCTTTCTATGAGACATTCTTTGTACTTTCTCTCCCCCATTTCTTCTCCACTTACTGCTCTATTATTTAGCAGGCTTGAGTGTGTTTCTTTTACTTTAAACCAAAGGAGCCGCAACTAAACAGAATGTATAAGAATTAGGGAATTCCTGGTGGTCCAGTGGTTAGGACTCCACGCTTCCACTGCAGGGGCACGGGTTCGATCCCTGGTAGGGGAAGTAAGATCCTGCAAGCCACGTGCACCTCAGATTGGGACTTGAACCCACATGCCGGGACTCAAACCGGGCCAAAACCCACAATCTTCCAACTGAGATCACACACCTGCTTTCAGGACTTAATGAAGCTCAGGTTCTTGATGTCTCATTGCAGAAAGAATTCAGTGAGACACAAAGTGATAGGTAAGAAGTGGATTTATTTAGAGAGAAACACACTCCACAGAGTGTGGGCCATCTCAGAAAGTGAGAAAGCACCAGGGTATGGGATTGTCAGTTTATATAGGAGTGGGTAATTTCACAGGCTAATGAGTGGGGGGAGTATTCCAGTTATTTTGGGAAGGGGCGGGGATTTCCAAGAATTGGGCCACTGCCTACTTCCCCCCTCCCCGCCCCCCGGTACGCGGGCCTCTCAGTGGTGTGGCCTCTCCCGTTGCGGAGCACAGGCTCTGGACGCGCAAGCTCAGCGGCCATGGCTCACGGGCCCAGCCGCTCCGCGGCACGTGGGATCCTCCCGGACCAGGGCACGAACCCGTGTCCCCTGCATCAGCAGGCGGACTCTCAACCACTGCGCCACCAGGGAAGCCCAAATAGGTGCGTTTTTGTTTTTGTTTTTGCGGTTCACGGGCCTCTCACTGTTGTGGCCTCTCCCGTTGCGGAGCACAGGCTCTGGACGCGCAGGCTCAGTGGCCATGGCTCACGGGCCCAGCCGCTCCGCGGCATGTGGGATCTTCCCCGACCGGGGCAAGAACCTGTGTCCCCTGCATCGGCAGGCGGCCTCTTAACCACTGCGCCACCAGGGAAACCCCACCACCTACTTTTTGATGCTTATGGTCCGTCTTGGAACTGTCATGGCGCCTGTGGGTGTGTCATTTAGCTTGATGATGTGTTACAGTAAGCGTATACTGAGGCTCAAGGTCTAGTGGAAGTCGACTTGTTCACCATCTTGGACCCATTTGGTTCCAATCAGTTTATGTCATGTCCTTGGGCTATGTCATTCTTTCAAAGGTTGTGCCCTGCCTCCTTCCCTCCTGTTTCAGCATGGCCAAAAAGAAAGAATGAAAGAAAGAAAGAGTACAATTCAATGGTTCAAAAAAAAAGAATGAACAAAATTTAATTAATTATTATATACTTGAAGTGCCTGACACATAAGAGCAGATTAAATATTTGCTGAGTAAATAAATAAATTATAAGATAGAACATCTGTAATTGATTAAAATTCCAATGATGAAATAATCCACCATTTCAGACATGTTTTTAAAATGATAAAGATATGGAGAATGATTAACTTTGATTTATATTTTATTCAGTAATAAGTTATAGCTAGGCCCAAATAAATAAATATTTTTTTAAAAGTTTGTTAATTCTGCTTTTATGAAACAACTCTAAAAGTTTTAGACTCTACATCTGAATACAAGCTGCAATTATATGACATAGTTATGGCAGTTTCAATTTATAAAAAATAAAATATTTGGTGAAATAAATGATCTGAGGGCAGATATATATTCTATTAAATGAAATAAGGATAAAATTATGACTTTTTCCATTCTTAACAGTAGGGGGAGAACCTTTGTATACACAACTCTGTACCTATATAAAAATTCTGTACATTAGATTTTAAAATACAAAGTTAACCTCCTAAATATCATATTTTCAGAGCTCATTTTTATTACAGATTTAGTATATTGTTATGCAAAAAACAATGGATATTCTCCTCATAAAAATCGACATGTTGGGCTTCCCTGGTGGCGCAGTGGTTGAGAGTCTGCCAGCCGATGCAGGGGACACGGGTTCGTGCCCCGGTCCGGGAAGATCCCACACACCGCGGAGTGGTTGGGCACGTGAGCCATGGCCGCTGGGCCTAAGTGTCCAGAGCCTGTGCTCCACAACGGGAGAGGCCACAACAGTGAGAGGCCCGCGTACCGCAAAAAAAAAAAAAAAAAAATCGACATATTATTTGTGAAGACTGTAATATAGACTTGTTTGAATATAATCACTTCATATTTTCTCATTCCATGAACTGATTCAGGAAGTATTTATTTAGTTTTTAAGCACAAAACCCTGTGATGGCACCAGAGAGGAATACAGAAATGAAAACTGGGTGAACTACTACTAAGGAAAAGGAGGATGAAATTGTCACTGCAAATAAGTAAGTAAAGTTCTTATTGGAGAATTAAAGGAAGAGGATACAATTTTGAATTGAGCCTTGGAAAATGAAATGGATTACGTTCAGCCAAGTGGTGTTAATTGACCAAGGATTTTGGGCATAACTTACTTTATCAAGTTTTATCATTTGTTTCTAGAAATGGAATTATATATTGATCAGCGGTAGACTTTGGAGGCAAACAAAAAATGGATCTTGAACACTCAATGATTGATAAAACTGAAGATAAAACAAGCAAACTAAACACGGCTCTGACTTCAGGCTATTACTGTTAGATTTTAGTAAACTTGGAAACAACAGGAAATTCCAAACTGCACATTTTTGCCAAATCTTATTGTGTTTAACTTATATCCGTAAGTTGCCCTGAGTCTTATATAATAGCTTGTGTACATTAACAGCCAATTGACTTGGAGCGAACATGGTGAGACAACAGTATATCAGGAAAAAGGAATGATAAGGACAGGTGCAGAGCACAGAGTCTTTGGAGAATCAGATCTGTTGTGCCTCATGCAGTAAGTACTGAATACACTCCACTCTAATCTTGGGAGGCCTAATGGTCTAGGCTGAGTCATCTCGGAGCTTGATATGAAATTCACATTTTTCTGTATGAAGGGTCTGAACTATCACCATTCTTGGCCTTATACTCAGTTCTCATCCTTTGTTTCCCAAGTATGGTCCTCTTACTGATGGCAAGACACCACATGATTGTAGGGGTTACCGTGACATCTGCTCACATACTGAGAAAGATTCAGTCCCTTTTCAACCTTTGGGAATACATCAAGAAGAAAGCCTGATTTTGATATTTTAAAGAATATTAAGTTTTTTAACAATTCTTTAACACTATTGCCCTTTTTACAGGGGGGGGCTATGAGGTGTCAGGCTCAGAGCATTGACAGGCAAGAGTATTCAGATAGTATTTATTGGTATTCTATGTTCATTACATTCATGAAAGGTGATATTGGTTTACTAGTTATGATGTAATATGAAGTTTACTTTTTAAAAAAATTAATTTATTTATCTGTTTTTGGCTGTGTTGGGTCTTCGTTGCTGCACGCGGGCTTTCTCTAGTTGCGGTGAGCAGGGGCTACGCTTTGTTGTAGTGCACGGGCTTCTCATTGCGGTGGCTTCTCTTGTTGCAGAGCACAGGCTCTAGGTACACGGGCTTCAGTAGTTGCAGCATGCAGGCACAGTAGTTGTGGCTCGCAGGCTTAGTTACTCTGCAGCATGTGGGTTCTTCCCAGACCAGGGCTCAAACCCATGTCCCCTGCATCGGCAGGCGGATTCTTAACCACTGCGCCACCCGGGAAGTCCCGAAGTTTACTTTTTAAAAATAAATTTATTTATTTATTTAACTGTTGGCTTCCTTGGGTCTTCGTTGCTGCACACGGGCTTTCTCTAGTTGCGGTGAGTGGGGGCTACTCTTTGTTGCGTTGCACGGGCTTCTCATTGCGGTGGCTTCTCTTGTGGAGCACAAGCTCTAGGCACACAGGCTTAAGTAGTTGTGGCACATGGGCTCAATAGTTGTGGCTCACGGGCTCTAGAGTGCAGGCTCAGTAGTTGTGGAGCACGGGCTTAGTTGCTCTGCGGCATGTAGGGATCTTCCCGGACCAGGGATCGAACCCATGTCCTCTGCATTGGCAGGCGGATTCTTAACCACTGCGCCACCAGGGAAGTCCCTGAAGTTTACTTTTTAAAAATTAATGTATTTAATTTACAAACAGTTAATTATTAAGAAACATTAAGAAAATTAACAGTATAGTTTTCACCTAGATATGGCAAAATTGCGAGGATTTTACACAAATTAATGACGTGTTGAGCCATTGTTCTGAGCTGAGGGAGAAGCTGTGAGAGGGTGTGCTGTCAGCTAGAAGTCCCAGAACAGAAATTAGAGGCCCCTTCTCTCCATGTACCTTTGTCGGGGAGGAAGAATTCTCCTCTACCCTTCCAGGTTCTTCTGTCTGGTCTAAAAATTAAATTGACATGAGACTGATTAACAGGAGAAAATCAAACAAATTTTAATAACGTGTATATATGGGAGAGACCCAGAAGAACTGAGTAAGTCACCAAAATGGCTAAAAGCCTCACCTTAAATATCATCTTCAGCTAAAGACAAAAGAGGGTGTTGGTCATTGTAATTTGGGACTTCAAAGGGGAGAATGGCAATTCACATGGAGATGGAAAAGCAAATGTTTGGTAAATAAATGTTTGCTGGGCCCTGCAGAGACAGTGGGACAGTGAGTGGACTCTAATCACTAGGCCCAGCTGAGTTTCCCTCACCCCATCTAACCCCATATTCTTTGCAGAGATCTCTGGTGATAGCTCTGTTCCAGGAACAGGCCCTCTATCTAAATTGTTTCAAGGCAGTTAGGGGGAAAGTCACAGTTTCTTCCTAACTCTTTTGGGCCTTGATTGTTTTCAGCCTGAAATTATTGGCATGTGAGACACATTTTGGGGTGGCAAGTTGGCACGTTTTGTTTGCCTACACCTTCAACTCAGTTTATGAAATAGCGATCTCTCTAAGTTGATGTTCGGCAATCGTGTTCATGATAGATGGCTTCAGGAAGCCAGCTGTTGCTTTGAATCCTGTGTCCTATGAAAGCAGGGACAGAGATGTTTGCTTTCTCTTCTATTTGTGTTAGCGCCATAATAAAATATGACCTTTTCTGCTGTTTGTCTTTGACCTTGAGGTCACGTGCATCTTTTCTACAAAGTTGCTCAAGCTGGTTATTTTTCCATTATTGGTAAGAGAAAAGAGGCAGATCCAATTTAGATGTGCAGTTTTTGTTTTTATCTGAATTTTTGTTTTTATTTTAACTGTATTTGATAAGGAATGAATATATAGGGCTATAAAGATTCTTTTTTTAGGACTAAAAAAATTCTCTTTATGAAAAAACAATGCATCGCTTTTAAAATTTAAATGATGAATTATAAGGTTTGTGTTTATTATTTCCTTTATTCACTTAATTTAATAATCCACTCATTCATTAAAACAAGGAAAGCTAAAAACCAATTTCTCCACCAAAAAAGAAAACAAAACAAAAACAAATCCCCTAAGTCACAGAAGGACTGTGTGTAATGTAAAAGATAAAATGAAAGATATGGAATAAGTAATAAAAAAATGAAATCAAGTGTAATATTAATAATATTGTAGTTTAGATATTACCTCTTTAAATATTCAAAATTTAAGAACTTATAATACAACATCGACCTATTAGTTACCAAAATATGCCAGGAGATAGTTATCACTGGATACCTTTTAAAATCTACAAAACATTGGCTTTTAAAGTTTAGGCAAACCAAGGAAAGATGACAGAATCAGCAATAAAATCCTCATCTGGTTTGCCATGTCTCCACCAGAGCAATTTCTAAGGACAACCAGCTACAGTACTATTGAATGTGCCTGATCCTCTCTCAGACAATAAAAACCCAATTTATTTTGTAAGGGAGTGATAAATGCTTTCAAAATTTATTGACGTGTTGACTTAAAAAGAATATATGCACAACGTGAGAGTTGTGAGTTAAGTTTTATTTGGGGCAAAATGAAGACTGCAGCCGGGAGACAGCGTTTCAGATAACTCTGAGAAACTGCTCCCAGGAGGCGAAGCGGGGAGCCAGGATATATAGGAGTTTTGCAACAAAGAGGAGGTAATTGGGAACGTCAAAAGATTATTGTTAAATAAAGAGAACCAGATATCTCAAGTTAAGGAATTTCGAGCTTTTCTATATATGGGAAGATGTAAGAGTCTGGGCTCACTGAAGTCATTCCTTTGATATACACCTTAGCTATCTGGGGCCTGTATTTTCACATCCTGGGTTTCCTCAGGGCTCACCGCAGGGAGTGGCTGCAGTCTGATGGCTGCTAGATGGCAGATACTCTTTTTTTCAACCCTGAGTTTCCTCAGGGCTCACCAGCTCACGTTGGAGGGCTGCAATCTTTGGTGACTGTGACGTCCTTTGTTTATTAATATGGCAGGAAATATTCCATTTATAAATATTCCATTCCATTTATAAATATTCCATTTATCACACGGGACAGTGAATGAGCACAAAAAGAGCCCTCAGCCAAATTGTTTCATATAGTATTTTTTGACAATTGCTTCAAAGATCCAATTTCTATAGTTTGTAAAAATAAAAATCTTAAAATTATTGATTATATATAGTTTATATACTATTTTCATTCTTAAAAATAATATTAAGAATTAAAGGAAATATCTTCAATTTATTCAAAGATGTAGGTTTTGAGGCATGTATTTCTTTTTTTTTTAAATAAATGTATTTATTTTATTTATTTATTCTTGGCTGCATTGGGTCTTCGTGGCTGAGCGTGGGCTTTCTCTAGTTGCGGCGAGCGGGGGCTACTCTTCGTTGTGGTGCGCCGGCTTCTCACTGCGGTGGTGTCTCTTGATGCGGAGCACGGGCTCTAGGCGCGCGGGCTTCAGTAGTTGTGGCACGTGGGCTCAGTAGCTGTGGCTGGCGGGCTCTAGAGCGCAGGCTCAGTAGTTGTGGCTCACGGGCTTAGTCGCTCCGCGGCATGTGGGATCTTCCCGGACCAGGGCTCGAACCCGTGTCCCCTGCATTGGCAGGCGGATTCTTAACCACTGAGCCGCCAGGGAAGCCCCGAGGCATGTATTTCTAATTTTAAATATTGTTTTGTATGCTAAACTAAAGCAGGATGAGACATTTTTCTAAACCACTTTAAGGGATATTAAAACTTGATCTTATTGGATATATATAATAAGACTTTTATAACTTTGCCATTTTAACTTGTGCTGGGTAACAGCTTTCTGGAGACCACTAGGGGGCAGACTAAGAACAAATGAAAGAAAATAATCACTCTGTAGCCTCTTTTTCTGGTTAAAAGTTACTTTCGGGCTGAACAGATCTGGTTTTAATTTCTTTTTACTGAATTTTATATTGTTGTCTTCTGACCGTGAAAACAATTTCACAGTCTCTTTGCAAATATTGAAAAACTGATTGAGCACTAAAAATCTCAATTCATTTGATTGACCATACCCAGTTTATCTCTTATTTTCTTCTAAGAGATAGATAGAAGAACTGTGTTGAAGTCACAAATTATGCTGGAGGAATAAATTTTCATTCCATTATTTTCCACTAATTAATTTTCTTTTTGATATTTTATTTTAAAATATGGAAAAATATTCATAACTAATGTCTTATTTGTTTTCATACCAATTATACAGATTAATATTTTTAAAAGAAATGGCTTGGGTACTCTTGTATTCATTTTATTCTTATTTCGACTTCATAGGTTGACTGAAACTTTTATTTATTTATTTATTTTGGCCATGCTGCACAGCTTAGTGGTATCTTAGCTTCCCCTCCAGGGACTGAGCCCCGGGCAACGGCAATGAAAGCACCAGGTCCTAATCACTGGACCATGAGGGAAGTCCCTTGATTGAAACTTTTAACCACCCTTCTATATTTACTTGAAGTTAATTTGATTAGTTGGGAAAAATATTTTCTAACAGAATCAATTTTTTTTTTCAGGGAAGTATATTTGTGTGCTCGTCTATCTAAAAATGATAACTACTGTGTAACAATTATAAGGCTAACATATTGAAAACCATTCTTTGGCGCAAGAAGGAAAAGTTCATGTCTGCATTAATCCTGAATAATTAACTGAATGTTCATGAAGAATGAATGCATGGTTAGAATGAAGAAAAGATCTTCACTGCAGTCAATGTTTTGATCCATTATAAATAAGTGAGATTTAGCTAATATGTTCAGCTACATTACTTCTAAATTCAACTAGATTTAAACATGGAAGTTATCCAACAGCCTACATACTTAAATATATCCAAGTGAAGTATTTCATTTAAATTATTATAGATAAAATATGAAGTTTCCTATTCACTTAGCCCCAGTCTCTAATTCCAAATTACTGCCTGAGATCTAGCCCGGGTGTAATGCATCCTACACTCCAAATAGTCACAATTTACTCTCACTGCCTATTCTTTTGTTTGAGATTTTAAAAATACACACGTTTAAATTTGGTATTTAATTCATAGAATAAAGATTTTAAAAGTTGAAAAATAGTGGTTAGATCTCTAAACAGACACCATGCATCTCAACCTAAGGATAAAGAGAATGAAAGAGCAACTGAAATTAGAACTGTTCATAGCTGAAAAGCCAGCCCACATATCAACCCCTGCTGAACTGATCCCCATTCCTCATAAGCATTTGAAAACGAGGAAATATGTATTCTAAACTTCAGGCCTTTTACCGGCATAGAATTTTAAAGCCCACGACAAAAGTTGATCAAGATCATTGCATAGACTCAGCCACTTTTTAGGGAGGAGATTTCATTTCCAGACAGCATAATTTGCTAGGATCAGAAGGACAGAGCTTTTAGCTTTAGTAACACTAAGTTTTTGGATGACATGATCTCAACTCGTATGCCTGGCTTGCTGGGTTATACCACAGGCATAATACTGGGGCTCCCTCCGGAGTGAGTCAGCTCCTGAGAACTTATGGGAGTCGAGGCCTTTTGATAATCTGAGACCTCAGCTTGAAAAAGAAGAGTGACATCATATCGCTAGGAGATAAAATGGAGTGTATGCTTCTCTGACAGTCATTTAGGGTTTTTCTTGCAAGAGAGATCTCTCACTCAGATACACCCTCTGAATGGTGTCAACAGATGTTCTCTGAGGGAAAACAGCTCCACAATGAAACATTCATTCTTCTTATGCAGGCACCTCATCTTCTTCAGAGCCTCAAATGTACTAAAAAATAAAACAAAACAAAAAAACACTACTGTTTTCTAGAAACTGACAAATGAGATGCTTCCCTAACCCACCCTCAGCCTCCTGTCAGAATTCTACAATCTTTTATAAGAGATTTAAGTTTTAAGGGCTCTTAGGCTTTCCAAAAAGAGTTATGATTTTATTTTATAATGATACCCTAGCCTAGAGCCTAGGGAAAAGGGAGAGCTGAGAATTTTTTAAATACAATTAGAAATAATTGTATCAAGAGAATGAAGTGAATACCAGTCCTGGGAGAACATTCCTATCTAGAGTAATGCCTACCAAGATTAGACTCCACTTTAAAAAATGATATTAAAAAAGAAACTTGAAAGAGGCATGCCAAAATATGTAAAGTTTTAAAGACTAGAAGGGTAGTTATAAATTATATGGCACAATCAATAATATTGGGTGATTTCCTAGCATTTGGAAACAAAGATTTGCCATGTTTGAGCTAAAATGTTCTAAATCCACCAACCACAGCAGCTTGGCTTTTCCCCCACTGCTTCCTTTTGATAGGTTGCTGGGCAGATTCTCCTCAAGTCCAGGTTAAAATGCTCGGAGCACAGAGGAAATCTAAGTCCTTTTTTTCTGGCTCCTGGCTCCTGTGTCTCATGCCCCCTCTGGAGTCTGATGAGTATCTAAATACCTGGGTATTTGTGCAGCTCAAACACTCTTCTCCTCCTCCCCCGAGCACATCCACTTGGGACAAGAACCAACCTGAGCCCGGTCCGCTAGGAAGAATACATGTTATTATTTGTAGTGATTATTTTGCAGAGTGTTAAATGTTGTTTGCACTATTGAGGTACATCAGAAATATGTTCTGAATGAAGGTGTTGATGGGTTTATATGGTAAACAACTATGCATAATTAATTCTTGGTGATTTACATGATACACTATCCCCAGTGGAGCTGTGGAGCTTTGGGGCAGACCCAGGAACCTTGAGACTTGCCTAAGGTGACCTAGGTGACCTAGGTAGTTAACAGTTTTATACTTATCCCTCCTCTCCCAACCATCCTCCCTAAGGAAGGGAAGAGTAGCCTCCAATATCATTAAGTAAATGATAGGACAGGCTTTGAAGCTGGGCTGTCTGGGGTTGATTTCTAGCCTTGCCACTTACTAGCCATGTGATCTTGGGATTTCTGTCTCCTAAAGCAAGATCTGACGTATTTAAAATGATACCCATTATCACTGAGAAATGAAATCATTTACTTTTAGGTCTTCCTTTCTGCCTGAATAACATACACATGTATACATTTTTTTTTTCTTGACTCTGATCAGCGTAGCCTAGCCTTCACTTTCTGTCACCTACTCAGTCTTATCTAAGAAACATTTATTTTTGGCATAATCACGCATCAGCCCATAAAGCCGAGAGAATCTTGGTATGTAAGGCAACTGGTCAGAAAACAAGTCCACACAGCTCTTGGTTGGTTGATATGACATTAGCATCAAGTCTGTCTGCTGTCCATCTTGACAGCTGGTCATAATTTTGTGAGGCTGAAATGAAAGGAATAGAAGCAGGATATTAGTGAGAATGAACAAATGAAGAGAAGGGTGTTTCCTTCACAAAAATCCTACTGTACTTTTTTTTTAAAAATATACATACTTTTATTTTATTTTTGGCTGAGTTGGGTCTTCACTGCTGTGCACGGGTTTTCTCCAGTTGTGGCGAGCAGCGTTGTGGTGGGCGGGCTTCTCACTGCGGGGCTTCTCTTGTTGCAGAGCACGGGCTCTAGGTGTGCGGGCTTCAGTAGTTGTGGCACGCAGGCTCCAGAGCGCAGGCTCAGTAGTTGTGGCGCCGGGGCTTAAGTTGCTCCGCGGCACGTGGGATCTTCCCAGACCAGGAATCGAAACCATGTCCCCTGCATTGGCAGGCAGATTCTTAACCACTGCACCACCAGGGAAGTCCCTGCACTTACTTTATATTCTGGTGGTTCTCCATCTGTTCCACACTGAAATACTAGGGAGAAAAATTTAATCCTGGACTTACCTGTAAGAAAGAACTCTTCCAAATTCAGTAGAACTGGAGTTTCTCAGCAAACTTCCTAATTGCTCTGTCTCTTTTATCTTTGGTCCTGCATTGGTCATAGGCTGTTCTAAACCAGCCTCATTCTCCAAAAGACTATCCCAACTCCCTTATAGGAAGAGATATTGATTTGGCTCTGTGTTAGGTGATGGATATTTAAACATGAAAACACAAGTCACTGAATTGACCAATCTCCTGTTAGGCATGTAAGCCAAGGAAATATAAGCAGAATTGTGGTAATATAGAAGGACCACCTAAATCTGCATGGACAATAGCAAAATGTCTGAAAGTAAGTGGGATAGAACTACGTTCCCTTAAAACACAAAGCTGGAATGCCCTCATTTACTGCTTACATATCTAGCTAAGCCTTGACTTTGCTTCTTTTTCTCTTGTCTAGGAGGAAGCCTCAGTGCTCTCTGTAAGCACTTCTAGTCCTTTTATCCGCATGTAACACTTTTGCCAATGCTCTGAATCTTCTTCCCTCTTATTTCCTCTGGGATGTTCCTCCATTGGTCAACTCTTACAGTCCATCTATTTCTCTAACATACTGCTATTAATTAACTTTATTTTTTTCAGTTTATGAAGTTTGTCAGGTCTCTTGATCTCACTTTACTCTCCCTTCAATCTATCATCCTCTTGCTTGTCCCTTTCACAACTAAATCCCTTTAAGGCCAATGTTTAAAAAGTAATTAATTGCAGGACTCAAAGAAAAAATAATGAAGGACTTTGTAAATTGTAGAGCAAAAAGCAAATATGAGAAAAAACATGTTCTGCTTCTTGAAACTCTTTGGTAGCTCTGCATTGCACATAGAATGAAAGCAAAACTTGCTGCCATTGCCTACAGACCACTGTTAATCTAACATCTTCGAACTAAATTACAGCTTCCCCATCAATCCCAGATGTCTCATATGCTTTCTTGGACTTGTTGATATTTTGCAGCAGGGAATTTTGCTCTTGTTACTGGCTCTGCTGGAAAACTTTTTCCTCAACACTCAGGGCGGCTATTTCCTTTTCATTATTTTGGTCTCTAAGCAGATGTTTCCTCTTCAGAGAGCCTCTCTCTGACCATACAGCCCTGCCCCTGCCATCTGCCCAAATCACTCTCTTTTCCTCCTGTTTATCTCCCTCAAAGCACTTCTCATGTTCTTAAATTATTCATTTATTCATTAGTTTGATACTAATTTGTTATTTTACTCCACCACTAGAATGTAAGCTCTGTGGGGGCAGACTCCTTATTTGCCGGTAGAATTTAACAAAAAGTTCAATTATCGAATCAAAGAGAGATAATAGATCATCTCTAGAAAGAGTTTTTTTTAATGAAGGAATAAAATAATCAAAGAAGTAATAGGAAAACATCCCCAAGGAGCCAGACAGAGCCACACCTTTTTTGCAGGCCAGCATCAGAGCTGCTTTGGCAGGCAGTCAGTTGCCATGATATCCTAGGGTCCTCCCCTCCTTCCATTTCTGAATATCATGTCTCTCATGGTTAACCCTGGGTACATGCCAACCAGCCTGCTTATAGAGCATTTCCTTGAGACCTTCCTTACATGTCCTTGGTCTGTACTTTGGATCCCCAAATGATGGCATAACAGTCTATAACTAACTCAGAGTCATATGATCTCTGATTTGTTGATGAAGTTAAATACCAGACAACGTCTAAGATAAGAATTTCAAACAGCTGCCACTCTCTTGACATTAATGCTACCTAAACAAAGCATTTTTTAGTAAAACCTGCTCAAATGCCTCCTTGCTTGTTTTTCTTGAGTTTTAAAAACATGATTCTGATATATAAACTAGAAAGCAAACAAACAAGGAAAAATTTCTAAACATTATATAGACAAAAGATGCAGCACTTAGTTTTAAAAAGTGAATCAATCAATCAATCCATCAAACAAACAAAAGAGCTGAACCCTGGAACTTACTTCTCCAGATCAAATGGTTGCATACACACATCTGAATTCATAAAATTCTAAACTTATCACATGTGCTATAGTTTTCACCTGCGTTCACATTATTCTCTATGGCTCCTCAAAATTATCTGGGAGAGGTATATAAACATAATATGCTAAAAGGTTCGAAGATAACAGTGATTTTCTCCTCATGATGTAGTTTCTATGCTCCTCTGTCACTACCTTTTCCCTTTTGTTCACCTGGTCCTAGGAGTGCTAGTTGCTTCACGTAGTTACAAATCTCTGGGATTCGTTGTTTTTGTTTTTTTAAACTCCTGATGCCTGTATAATCAACTATCCAAGTCAAGTTCTTTCTGTTTGGTATACTTAGCATCATTTCAATTTCCTATCTGGACCCTGATAATACAAGCATTTGTATGCCCATTTGTCAAAATTATATCAGCCTTTTTTCCACACATTCCTCTTTTTAAATTTTTATTTTGTGTTAGAGTACAGTTGATTAACAATGTTGTGTTACTTTCAGGTGTACAGCAAAGTGATTCAGTTATACATATACATGTATCTATTCTTTTTCAAATTCTTTTCCCATTTAGGTTATTACAGAATATTGAGCAGAGCTCCCTGTGCTATACAGTAGGTCCTTGCTGGTTATCTATTTTAAATATAGCAGTGTGCACATGTCAGTCCTAAACTCCCAGTCTACCCCTCCCACCCACCCTTCCCTTTAATCGATTCTTTTAAAGCAGAACAAAAGGAGAAGCCAAAAAACGTGAACGTCATAATGTTGCTTTTGCAAAATTTACTCAAAAAATCTGCTGATGTAATATGAGGTACAAATTCTCCAGATAACCATTGGTCTCCAAGTAAGTCAGAAGCAATTGGTCAGAGACAGATTTTGCTGCCCCTTGGTCTATAGCTACAATGAATCTAAATGTTAGATTTTTTTTCTCCAGGGCATTTCAGTGAAGAGCAAGGCTTTAGTTAAGGGAATATAAAAACATAACTGTAGGGTTTATTACTGTAAATTTTCCATTCTATGGAAATATAAAAACATTATTGTAGGGTTTCTGCTCAAGAAAATAACCATCAATTTATTTGTCAATTTTAACTAGTATACTAATTTTCTTTTCGGTTTTTTATAGTCATAATCTATGGAAACAGATGTCTGTTAGACTTGCTGGATTCTGTTGTCATGCCAGCCAAGTAAGAGCTCTATGTCAGTTTCATTTTAAGCTAAAGGCCTTATATATAATAATACTCTTAGTTTCCATGGTGATTAGTTATGGTTATAACTCTAGTTATAAATCTGTGGTTCTAATGAAGTTATGTGTAATAGAGGATAGAGAAAGCATGTTAGGGTCTTTTCAGTACAGAGTTAGAGAGAAAAAGCTGATATAGTGATGTACATGGAAACCAATGCAGAGCGCCAATGTGTTTTAATAAAATTAAAATATGACAGCCCAAGGACACAAAGGCTACCACTGGATTTCTAGTCAGTCATGAATTATCAGAGTGAATAAGAATAAGGGTTCCAGAGATGTAAGATAAGGTTTAAGTCCTGTCTTTAAGGTTAATTGACTTTGTGTAAGTTAAATAGTATTTCTCTACCTTGTTTCTTCATCTGTGTACTGGGATCACTATAAAAATTTTTACATCATAGGGTTTTTTTGAGGAGGAAGTGATAAAATATATTTAAAATTCATCGTAGTTTATGTCATTTAGTACTCCCTCAAAAGAAAAAAGCAATTAGTCACCTAATTACACATGAGACTCAAACAAAATCTGTTCTCGAGGACACTGCTGACTTTTCATCAAAAACAATGGAGCCTAGGGAATTCCCTGGCAGTCCAGTGGTTAGGCATGAGTTAGGCACGTGGTTAGGCATGAGTTCAATCCCTGGTGGGGGAACTAAGATCTTGCAAGCTGCATGGCGTGGCCAAAAAAATGAAAACAATGGAGTCCAGAGGGCATGAGAAGGACATACAAAGTGCTGGGGGCGGGGGCTGGGGAAATATACTGTCAGGCAAGGATTCTATATCCAGAAAAACTATCCTTCAATGTTAAGTGAAAGTATCAATAAAGTCATCACTAGATAAATGGAAACTGACAGACTTTGTTGCTTGCAAAACCTTGCCCTTCAAATAATACTAAAGGAAATCCATCATGTTGAATGGAAATGATACAACATGATCACATACATCCACAAGAAGGAATGAAGAGTGCTGGAAATTGTAAACATATTGGTAAATATAAAAGACTCTGTGTGGATATCTATGTCTCTAACAATGTTTGTTTTAAAGTTCATTTTGTCTGATATTATTAGATCCACTCAGTATGTTTATGGTTATAGTTTTCATGGTTTATCTTTTTCCATCCTTTTACTTTCAACTTATTTGTGTGTGCGTACTTATATATTTCTCTTCTAGCTTCTGTTTATTACATATACAGATATAAAATATATAACACTGACAGCTAGAAAGAAGAGAAAAAAATTGAGCTATATTGCAGCAAAGGCAGTAAAGTTGCCATATTTTACTGTAATTTAGTCAGTATTAAACAGAGTAGGTTGTGATAAAATAAGGGTGCATATTCATAGAGCAACCACCACGAAAAGAACACAAGCATATTTAAATCATCAGTAAAGGATTTAACCGGTACATAAAGTTTCATAAAAATAAGGCATTCAAAAGTAATTGAAGAAAAAATTACTCAAGCCGTATAGAAAACAAATAGCAAAATGGCAATGATATCAAACAGCAAAATTCCAATGACATCAATAACTCCACTGAATGTGAATAGACCAAGTCTCCAATAAAAAACAGATGTTGTCAGACCAGATGAAAAAGCAGGAACTAATGATATGGTATCTCCAGGGAGAAATATCTTAGATTCACAGACACAATAGCACTTCAGTGTGGCAGCCAACTGAGGCTACTGCTTCCTTTCATCCCCAAACCATATGAAAGGTGCTGTACACCTAATTTTCTATCCTTTATTTATATAGAGATACATAGATACATAAATACATAGATAGATACATAGCAGAAAAACTGCTATTTTTCTTACAGAACTATGATGGATACAGAAATGCCTATTTGGGAGATTAAATCACAGTGACAATGAAATATTTTGGTGAAA
The DNA here is from genome assembly GCF_059928025.1 of Delphinapterus leucas. Taxonomy (NCBI): domain Eukaryota; kingdom Metazoa; phylum Chordata; class Mammalia; order Artiodactyla; family Monodontidae; genus Delphinapterus; species Delphinapterus leucas. The sequence continues at coordinate 118,854,543 of NC_143132.1, forward strand.
ATAAGGAGTTTAAGTAAGGATTGCAATGGAAAATTTAAAGAAAGAAAACAATATAAATTTAAGCCATTAGATATCCAGCTCATGGCACCATTAGAAATTCAGAAATTCTGTCTGCCCTGACAGAACAACATCTCTTACAGGTGTAGGCCCAATGTATTTAAAATTAAACCCAAACTTTGCCAGTTAAATTCACTGTCCTTCCAGGCCTTCTATGTGCAACTAAGAACTTGAGAAAGAAGAGTGAGATCAGAGTATTGTGTTGATAACATTGGTATGGATTCTCTGATTCCTTAAATAATACTTAAACGTCAAAGGTCCACAAAACCTGCCTTGCCTGCAGCAGTCACCCTTCTCCTTCATCCTCTGGCTGAAGAATTTATCTTCCAATTCTTGAAGATCATGTAATAACCTCACTTAAGTCAGTTTTCCTCCAAGATTCACTCCCATCACCTTGTTTGGCTTCACAACCAGATAAAATTCACAGATAAAGATTCACAACCAGAATAAAATCCTGGTGACCTAGAATGATGAATACAGTGTCTGAGCCTGGAAGATATGTAAACTGACTGAAAAAAATAAGGCCCCTCAGGCCTTATTACCAAGCAGATCCAATGATGCTCAAAGTCTGAGGCATAAGTTTATGAATAAAATGTGTGGAAGATGGAGAGTCCTCAAAAAATTAAGAATAAAACTACCATAGGACCCAGCTATTCTATTTCTGAGTATTTATCTGAAAAATACAAAAACATTAATTCAAAAAGATATATGCACCCTTATCTTCATTGTGGCATTATTTAGAATAGCCAAGATATGGAAACAATCTAAGTATATATCAGTGGATGAATGGATAAAGAAGATGTGGTAAATATACACATATACCACTCAGCCATAAAAATAAAGCCATAAAAAAAGAATGAGATCCTGCCGTTTGTGACAACATGGATGGATCTGGAAGGTATTATGTTAACTGAGATGACTCAGATAAAGACAAATACCATATGATTCCAATCCTATGTTGAATCCAAAAAACAAAATAAACGAACAAGTAGTGAGATACTCTGTGTTGAGAGATTGGTTCAAGATGGCATAGTAGAAGGACATGAGCTCACTCCCTCTTGCAAGAACTCCAGAATCACAACTAACTGCTGAAAAATCATTGAAAGGAAGACACTAGAACTAACCAAAAAAGATACCCCACATCCAAAGACAAAGGAGAAGCCACAATGAGACGGTAGTAGGGGCACAATCACAGTAAAATCAAATCCCATAACTGCTGGGTGGGTGACTCACAGACTGGAGAGCACTTATACCACAGAAATCCACCCACTGGAGTGAAGGTTCTGAGCCCCACGTCAGGCTTCCCAACCTGGGGGTCCAGCAACAGGAGGAGGAATTCCCAGAGAATCAGCCTTTGAAGGGTAGCAGGATTTGATTGTAAGACTTTGACAGGACTGGGGGAAAGAGAGGCTCCACTCTTGGAGGGCACACACAAGGTAGTGTGCACATCAGGACCTGGGGGAAGGAGCAATGACCCCATAGGAGACTGAACCAGACCTACCTGCTAGTGTTGGAGGGTCTCCTGCAGAGGGGGGGCCGATGTGGCTCACTGTGGGGACAAGGACACTGGCAACAGAAGTTCTGGGAAGTACACCTTGGTGTGAGCTCCCCTAGAGTCCTCCATTAGCCCCACCAAAGAGCCCATAGGCTCCAGTGCTGGGTCACCTCAGCATTTCCTCTAAGATCAGGAACAAGACAAGGATGTCCACTCTTGCCACTATTATCCAACATAGTTTTGGAAGTTCTAACCATGGCGATCAGAGAAGAAAAAGAAATAAAAGGAATCCAAATTGGAAAAGAAGAAGTAAAACTGTCACCATTTGCAGATGACATGATACTGTACATAGAAAATCCTAAAGATGCCACCAGAAAACTACTAGAGCTAGTCAATGAGTTTGGTAAAGTTGCAGGATACAAAATTAATGCACAGAAATCTCTTGCATTCCTATACACTAATGATGAAAAATCTGAAATAGAAATTAAGGAAACACTCCCATTTACCATTGCAACAAAAAGAATAAAATACCTAGGAATAAACCTACCTAAGGAGACAAAGGACCTCTACACAGAAAACTATAAGACACTGATGAAAGAAATTAAAGATGATACAAACAGATGGAGAGATATACCATGTTCTTGGATTGGAAGAATCAACATTGTGAAAATGACTCTACTACCCAAAGCAATCCATGGATTCAATGCAATCCCTATCAAACTACCACTGGCATTTTTCACAGAATGAGAACAAAAAATTTCACAATTTGTATGGAAACACAAAAGACCCCGAAGAGCCAAAGCAATCTTGAGAAAGAAAAATGGAGCTGGAGGAATCAGGTTCCCTGACTTCAGACTATACTACAAAGCTACAGTAATCAAGACAGTATGGTACTGGCACAAAAACAGAACTATAGATCAATGGAAGAGGATAGAAAGCCCAGAGATAAACCCACGCACGTATGGTCACCTTATTTTTGATAAAGGAGGCAAGAATATACAATGGAGAAAAGACAGCCTCTTCAATAAGTGGTGCTAGGAAAACTGGACAGCTACATGTAAAAGAATGAAATTACAACACTCCATAACACCATATACAAAAATAAACTCAAAATGGATTAAAGACCTAAATGTAAGGCCAGACCCTATCAAACTCTTAGAGGAAAACATAGGCAGAACACTCTACGACATACATCACAGCAAGATCCTTTTTGACCCACCTCCTAGAGAAATGGAAATAAAAACAAAAATAAAGAAATGGGACCTAATGAAACTTAAAAGCTTTTGCACAACAAAAGAAAACATAAACAAGACGAAAAGACAACTCAGAATGGGAGAAAATATTTGCAAATGAAGCAACTGACAAAGGATTAACCTTCAAGATTTATAAGCAGCTCATGCAGCTCAATATCAAAAAATCAAACAACCCAATCCAAAAATGGGGAGAAGACCTAAATAGACATTTCTCCAGAGAAGATATACAGATTGCCAACAAACCCATGAAAGGATGCTCAACATCACTAATCATTAGAGAAATGCAAATCAAAACTATAATGAGGTATCACCTCACACGAGTCAGAATGGCCATCATCCTACAATCTACAAACAATAAATGCTGGAGAGGTGTGGAGAAAAGGGAACCCTCTTGCACTGTTGGTGGGAATGTAAACGCATATAGCCACTATGGAGAACAGTATGGAGGTTCCTTAAAAAACTAAAAATAGAACTACCATACGACCCAGCAATCCCACTACTGGGCATATACCCTGAGAAAACCATAATTCAAAAAGAGTCATGTACCACAATGTTCACTGCAGCACTATTTACAATAGCCAGGACATGGAACAACCTACATGTCCATCAACAGATGAATGGATAAAGAAGATGTGGCACATATATACAATGGAATATTACTCAGCCATAAAAAGAAACGAAACTGAGTTATTTATAGTGAGGTGGATGGACCTAGAGTCTGTCATACAGAGTGAAGTAAGTCAGAAAGAGAAAAATAAATACCGTATGCTAACACATATATATGGAATCTTAAAAAAAAAGAAAAAAAAGGCTCTGAAGAACCTAGGAGCCAGACAGGAGCAAATGTAGAGAATGGACTTGGGGACATGGGAAGGGGGAAGGGTAAGCTGGGAAGAAGTGAGAGAGTGGCATGGACATATATACACTACCAAATGCAAAATAGATATACAGTGGGAAGCAGCCACATAGCACAGGGAAATCAGCTCGGTGCTCTGTGACCACCTAGATGGGTGGGATAGGGAGGGTGAGAGGGAGACACAAGAGGGAGGAGATATGGGGATATATGTATACGTATAGCTGATTCACTTTGTTATATAGCAGCAACTAACACACCATTGTAAAGCAATTATACTCCAATAAAGATGTTAAAAAAAAAAAAGAGATAAGGTGCCCACTCTTGAGGTCAAGGAAAACTTCTCTGTCTGCACATGCGCAGGAAGGTTCCTTGGGGGTCAGAAAGGGAGGGGGCACCACCCCATAATATGTGTGGACATGCACCCACAGGCCTCTGCAGTAGGATCCATCTTAACAAAGAGTGCGTACACATGTTGGGGAGGGTCCTAGGACCAGTCAGTTGTGAAAAAAGAAAGAATATAATTGGCCAAAGGTAAACAAAGACGGGGAAGGACTGTCCTCTATAAGTAATTTAAATCATCTCTTTACTGCGCTCCTCATTTAGGACGCCTGCACTCCTCTCCGGGTGTGTATTTCTGCCTAGCTTCTGACTTACTGCGCTCTTCCTCATTAGAGAGGACGCCCATACCCTTTCTCTCTGGGTGCGTTTTTCTGCCTTACTCTGTCTTAAATAAACAAACTGTTTCTCTGTGTGCTCTCCCACATATTATGCTGTGTCTCTAATAATAAACTATGCACCTGTTTTTACAGTTTTTGACTCCATGAAACATTCTTGCTTTTAAACGGGGAAAAGAGCTAGGGCCACTTTACTTCTAGCCTCTAGCCCCTGGTGGACTAGCGGTTAGGGTTCCTGGTTTTCATCCAGGTTACCCAGGTTCAGTTCCTGGGCAGGGAAGTAAGAAATCTCTTCAGGACCACTCACTGCTGTCTCTCTGAGATCAGCTGCATATCATGGTCACTTGCAAAAGGCAAATGAACAAGGTGTTAAGCTGATGAATGTCAACACAGGAAGGAAACAAAAGTGTCATCTAATTTACATGTTTCTAATCTTAATAGGAAAACCAGACCTTCCTATTTGGATCACCAGCATTGGAAGCTACCCAGGTAGTTCTCATGACTTTGTCGCCAGCTGATATTACTTATTTAAAGACCTCTTTTCCCAGTGCCCTAGATGTTTGCAGACGTACTCTGCAGCTTGTGTCCAGTTTACAACCTCACAGGTGGAGATGTGCACTGGCCAAAGCATGGAATTCTGCCACCAGCTGACTTTGTTCTTTGATGGCACAAGCTCATCCCGAAGATCACCACATCAAAGTATGGTGGCCAAGGGAAGCCAGCTATCTACTGCCCCCACCGACCCACACTACTCTGGAAGATCTAAGGACTTTAGAGACCCAGAGGAGGGGTCACTAATGAGTGACCTTTGAAGGCTTTCTGCTACAGGTGAGCTCAGAGAAGTTGCAGTGGTGTATCCAGAAGATGGGTACATTCCCCCATTGACTTCCATCAGTGCTTTATTGAGGTTTTCTCAGAAATTATTGGCATGGATGCAAGGATGGATCAAAATCATCCTCTGGCCCTAACCACTTTTGTCTTGCCTTTCTTACTGATTATCCAAACTCGAATTAGGGAAAAGGTGGGAGGATGGACAGTACAGACTACTGCTTAAATCTTAACCGTGACTACTTAGCTTGGGGGACAACCTAGAGAAGGATAAAGAAGAAAGGAATAAATTAAAAACTGCTATGTCAGCTGCTCAGAACTCTTTACTAAAAGAAATAATCCCTGCTCTGGACAACCTATGAAGGGAATGAAAGCAAAGAGATAATATGTAATTATTGCAAGAAAACGGGATGTTGGAAGAAGGGCTGTAAAAAGTTACTTTGGAGGATGCAAGAATTTCATGAACAAGGGAAGCAAGAAAGGCCAGAGGCTAGGAAATAATTGACAAACGGCTTAAAATTGACAAATTCAGGGATCTCAGAGACAGAAACTGGTGAAATGGTCATGCTGGTGCTACTTACTCTGCAATTTCCTTGAGAATTTCTCATTTCCATTTGGTGATAGATCAATATAAGATATTGGTGTATTGGATCCACCATGTTCCTTTTCCTCCGAGGTTCCCATACAAATCGGTCCTCTGATTGAAGTGCAAATTTCCTTACTTCCTGTATCCCCTGGGAAGAGATCTGCTGTGCAACTTAAAAGCCAGCATATTCTGTACTCTGGCAGAATGTCTGTGGATTTCTATGGGGAAAAAGCCACCTGATTTGTTTACTGTGTGTCGTCTGAAAGAAAAGGGATATTGCGGAAAGTAGCAGTGTGACACCATGTGGGAAAAGCACCCTGAAACAGGTTGATGCATTACTTTTGGCCCTAGAACCAGATCTAACAGAATCAGAAAAATAAGGGGTAGTTTAAAAAGAATGCTCATTCTGTAATACTCCCATGCCTCCAATAAAGAAGGAAGGTTAATTTTATATGGATGGTCAATGACTATATGGCTTTGTACAAAATTTCGGAGAAGTAAATAAATTTGTTGTTCCATTATCAGTGTGGTTCCTAACCCTGCAACTGTTCTGACTTCAATACCATTGTTTGCAAGGTTTTTCTTTGCATTGAATAGTTGATCTATGTTCTGCATTTCTCACTTTCTGTCCCTCTCGCAGATAAATCTAAATTATTATTGCTTTTGCTTATAAAGGAATCCAGTATCCAGTATTTACAGCAAAGGATTCCTAAAGGCTTTTGGGACTCTATTTTTAAAAAATTATTTACAAAACAAAAAGTGAGCAAGAGATTTGTCCCACCCCCAGAGGGATCTGTAATTACTCAATATGTAGATGATTTGCTGGTAGTGTCAACAGCTAGAGAGCAATGCAAGATTGATAATTTGGCTTTGCTGCAATTCTTTCCTTCACAGGGGCATAAGGCCTCCCAGACAAATTGCAATCTTGCTAAATGTTTGAGGCATCTGTTGTCAGCTATAAGTCACAGAGTATTACAATCTAGTAGTCAGTGATAACAGCTTACCATCAAAAAAAAAAAAAAAAGCGACTCGTGGGGCTAGTACAGAATTTTACACAACAGACTCCAACATCTGCAGAGTAGACAAAATATCTGACGAAAAACTTGCGTGATAATTCTCCATGATAATTCGTCCTCTGGCTTGGTAAGAAGAGGCTTTGAACAACTGAAATAGGCTTTGATGCTATGCTATGGTGATTTCTTATTAAACTTGGAAGTTTGGAGGATTTTTTTGGGGGTGGGGTGGATTTTGTTTTGTTTTTTTTGGTCTGTAATTAAGTCGTCACAAGCAGCTAAGTTAATAGCAGTAGGAGAGCTTTAATTCTTGGTTCTGCATTTACAATGAATATGTCTACTATTAATAAATATATGTTTGGTGTTTGCCATGAAACGGGAAATTTTTTTTTTAAAGGGCCTCCGGGTGTCCCAGCCCCATAGGAGCAGTAGAAGGCCGGAAGGAAGCCGGTGGAGCGTAGCCTGGTCCGTCCCGCGGCGGGGCACCAGTCCGGAGCCCCCTGGGTCCCTCACGGGCAACTTGGTAGCCGCCGCCCGCGCGTCGCGGACAGCGCTGCCGCCATCTTGCTCCGAGGTTCGCGGTAAGTTTTTTGTTTGTTTGTTTTTTGCGGTACGCGGGCCTTTCGCTGTTGTGGCCCCTCCCGTTGCGGAGCCCAGGCTCCGGACGCGCAGGCTCAGCAGCCATGGCTCACGGGACCAGCCGCCCCGCGGCATGTCGGATCTTCCCGGACCGGGGCATGAACCTGCGTCCCCTGCACCGTCAGGCGGACTCTCAACCACTGCGCCACCACGGAAGCCCCGCGGTAAGTTTTTTGAAGAGAGAATTTTTTTGTTTTTTTTCTTTGCGGTACGCGGGCCTCTCACTGTTGAGGCCACTCCCGTTGCGGAGCACAGGCTCCGGACGCGCAGGCTCAGCGGCCATGGCTCACGGGCCCAGCCGCTCCGCGGCACGTGGGATCCTCCCGGACCGAGGCACGAACCCGTGTCCCCTGCATCGGCAGGCGGACTCTCAACCACTGCGCTACCAGGGAAGCCCCAAGAGAGAATTTTTTATATCAATGGGAACTTAGATATCCCATAGGAAACTGATAGCTGCTTTATCAGAGGCTTTACAACTGCCTACTCAGATGTCAGTGATTTATTGTAGGACTCACAGGGCAGAAGGGCAAAATTTCTAAAGTCAATAAATGTGCTGACAGAGTTTCAAAAGCGACTATTAACCTATGGCCGTCTCCAAATTTAGGAGTCCCACTTTTAATGCTATAAGAAACTTTTGTTCATAAAATGGACAAATGGACTGTAAAAGGGGCCCAAAGAAATGTGGCTGCACTATGGGAATTACCTAACAAAGTAATTCCTATATCATAGTCCCTGTTAGTTTGGTTAATACTGCTGTGTCAAAAAAGTCATCTGAATAAAAGAAGGATTTTATTTTAGTTTAAAAAATTTTTTGGTTTGTTTTTGTTTTGACATTTAAGAATGTTACGAATTCACAGTTTTCTCACTTTTTATTCATTTTAGTGAGCTGTAATTTGAGGAAACTAGGAAAGTCTTATAAAATTCTTCATATCTAAGAAGTTTTTACACATATATGTAAGACTTGCTTTGTTGTTTTTGTGGTTAAGTTGAATACCTGAAGGTAGATTTAGTATATTGAGTAACAGTGTACACTCAGTACTAACAGGCAGAAAAAGCTGGCAAACAGAATTATTGGGATGCCAAGAAATGTTCTAAAAGAAGGATTTTAAAGGAGCTAGACTTATACTACTAATAAATAGATGAAATTATTTAAAATATTAAAGAATTGTGCTACTTCTCAGTAGAATTCTTTGAGGACACTTCCAAAATAAATGCAAAGAGTTTTCCTTAATCAACTTTCCAGAAACCTGGTGTCAGTTGAATTTCATAGAATTAAGGCCAGCAAAAGGAAAAAGATTCTGTCTAGTTATGGTGGATATGATGTTTGAATGGCCCAGGCAGCAGTAAAGCCTTTCTTAATACACATAATTCCTACTTTGGGCACATCAGAGCATATTAGATATAGAAGTCATTTATTTCTACTGTTGCCTGGGAATTATACAAACGTTTGCAGATTCCTATAAGCCTCACTCCTCTGCACAAGTAGAATGAATGAATAAAACTCTAAAAAAAACTCATTGGGAAAGATTTTGCAACCTATGTTAAAAAGGCCTAGAGCTTTACTTCTAGCTTTGTTAAAAATTAGATGGACCCCTACAGGCAAGAACAGAATCTCTCCCTCTGAACTTACAATTGTCATGCCTATGAATTTGGGTCTGAGACTACATCCTGTGCCTGATTTAACGGAATCCTGTCATAATCATTGTCCAAAACTTAAAAGAGCTTTTCTGTTTCCTAGAAACCCTGAGACATAAAGTCATAAGGACCTGGAAGGACCCACTGGAAAAGGTCTGCCACCTGTATGGACCAGGATAGCTCACCTGCATGAAGGTATTCCAGAGGAAAGATAAGCTGTCACTGCTCTGAGAAGGACCCACTCAGGTTGATGCTGATCACCGTGGCTATCAAAGTAAGAGAAAAACTCAGTTGGATCTGTGCTTCCCATGGGAAGCATTCCCATAAATAACTTCAAACTTAAATTTTTTAGACTGATATTGGTACTGAACTCAACTAAAAGGAGGTATTCTAGCAAACTTCTTACTATTCTCATAGACTACCTTGCTGACCTATTCACAATAGGGTTATTTCAGATACTTTAAAATCACATTTCCTAGAAAACAAACATGCTGTTTATTACATTACTTTTTCTTTGGTATTCCCAGTAATGATGCCTATAATCTCAATCAATTCTAAATTATATTCCCAGTGTAAACAAGGTCTAGACTTATAAATTCAACAATCTGATTATTGAAAGAGTAAAAGTAGAATAATCTTTCTTAGTAATTTTTTTATAATAACAAAGTAAAAATAACTAATATGCGCCCAGATACTCAAGCCCTAAATTTGACACGAAAATGTTTTGGTAACTGGTTTGATTGGAAAGGTGATGTAAAAAAGAACATCATTGAATTAATAGACACATCTGGCGTTTACAGATAGGAACTTGAAGTCAACCTCATTCTGTTAACTTTGGGATGCAAGTTGCCTCTAGCTCCAGTATATCCAGATAAGCTAAAGTAAATGCCTGTCATTAATGCATATGTAGTTGACTATTATAAGAGTATAATTATGGATTTAGACCCAGTGCAGAAAAAAAAAAGTGACCTATAGGGTGAGTTTTTCATATACATTAAACATTGGAAGTTCAAATCTGTACCTTTCAGTGGGCATCTCATAGTGAGATTTTCATATTTGATGATGACCATGGGTGTCTTTGTGTTTCACATCCAGGTAAAATTATTTGGGAACATACCAATTGGTAAATAGTTAAATCAGATTCCTGATTAGCAATGAACACAATTTTTTCTTGGTCATACATAAATTTTACAAGCTGTGATGTGTTTAATGCTTGTACTTTCAAATTATCAACTATGTATTTGGCAATTCCTTATGAAGTCTTACCCAATACAAGCCTACAGAGTAGCTTAACTCTGGAGACCAATAAGCTAAATTTGTAATTAAGTGGTTTCTTTGCAAAGCCCAGTAAATTTCTCCTGAGTTTCAGTCAATCACATGCATAGTGTCACACTGATATAACAATTTAGGCTTTTTAGTCATTGTACTATGTTCCCAAATAATTAAGCTTCTAGGGCTGATAAATTGTGGGGAAATGACTAGACATGATATTGGAGGGGAAATAATGGAGGGTAAGGTTTATTTTAGTAAGGTAGTTTATGCAAACTCATCTCCATGTAGACTCATCTCCAATGCTAAGAATGCTCTCCTCTTCCTGGTGCAGGGAAGACACCTTTCTCATGGGACATGTTTTCCTTGATTGTGGCAGATGGGGGAGGGCAGAGAGCCCTTTCTGCATCTGCTGTTTCTCAATTACCTGCAGCTCAAAATAATCCTTATACCAAAGTGTCTTATTTTGGGGTGGCACATCCTAATTCCCTTCATTTGGAGCCCCAAGATTCTGCTTCCTGTTCAGTTGTCTTCTACTTTGAACTTTCTGTATGATGTCATCTAGCTCTTTGTTCTTACTGATGAGTTATATGCTAAATTCCTCTTCCAAAAATCCAGATATTTCATGGCAGAAGTAAATTTATTGTCACAAGGCTCAAATATTAAAAAATGTAACTCTGCTTGCTATAATAAAACTTCACTTAGCTCTTATTCTTGCATAATTGCCCATACGGGGAAATTTTACTTTTGTTAATTCAGGGTAAACTCAGTTATTTACAGTTTAAAATTCATTTTCTTTTGGGTAGATGCTCAGTCAAATTAGGATTCTCCGTCTCTGATTTTTCCTTTCCTCATCACCATGTGGTATTCCTTGTTCTGTGTTAGATGACAGAGGCAGAAATAATTGGTCGCTGGCTGCCTTTTGCCAATACTTATCTATTTCTAATCTACTGACTCGATACCAAAAAGCGTCCCTGGTAAATAATTACTCAATGCATTTCCTTTTTCCTAGTCCTTTTTCACAACACCTTGTTTCTTCAAATTCTAGAACTTTTATGATAGTGAAATTGTAAAGACTTGGGTAAGATTATCCTTTCAACATGTTGCTTGCTTCCAGTTCACTTAAATCTATTTTGGGACTTCTAAACATTGTCAGTCTTGAATAAATTATGCCTCTAATATCATAAATCAATATAAGACATTTCTCCAAAACCTCAATCAGGCATCACACCATGGGTCCTCACCCAATATAGGAGCAACCCCATAGATACTTGAAGCCTGTTTTTTCCACTTTATCACTATTTTCAGCAAATTATAAAATTGCACTGTAAAAAGGAGAAATAGTTGGACTTCCCGGGTGGTGCAGTGGTTAAGAAACCTCCTGCCAATGCAGGGGACGCGGGTTTGAGCCCTGGTCCAGGAACATCCCACATGCCGCAGAGCAGCTAAGCCCGTGCATCACAACTACTGAGCCCGCGCTCCTAGAGCTGGTGCTCTGCAACAATGCAAGCCACCACAGTGAGAAGCGCGCTCACCGCAACGAAGAGTAGCCCATGCTTGCCGCAACTAGAGAAAACCTGCGTGCAGCAATGAAGACCCAACGCAGCCAATAAATAAAATAAATTTATCAAAAAAGGGAGAAATAGTTGATAGTTTTGATTATTCAGTCCATCAACAAATGCTAGGTAATGTTAAGGGGAAAAAGTAAAGTATTCCCTTTGTTATAATGAACGATAAATTCCTTGATGACTGAAACCAAATTTTATTTGTCTCTTTCCTTCTAGAAGTTCCTGGCTTCTAGAAATACACACATACTCTCAAAGTTGAATTAAGCCAACTTAACAGGCAGGGCTCTCAAAGTGAACTTTTAGCTCTCTAATTTATAGGATTTATTGTTAGGATACCAAAATATATATCAAAAACCAACTTAGTAATGCCTGGATTCAGAACGATGAATGTTCAGAGAGGTGAGATTTTCCAAGCTAACCATGCCCTCTACTCAGCCTGGCTTGACCATCTCCTTCATAGTAAATCAATGCCTCTTTGGCATGTAGCCTCCTTCATTCCTGCCTCAGGGAAAGGAGACTATGAAACTCTTTTTATAAGATATCGTGGCTTCTGGGTGTTCAATCAGTGAGGATATATACACATGTAACACAAGATAATTTACATTACCATTACTCTCAGGAGCTCACTGAAGTAAAAATATTGAAAAATCTGTTACTGTAAATTTTAGGTTTTTTATTTTATAAAACATTTTGTAATTGAAGTAAATATTAAATGAACCACTGAGAGGCAGTGTAGTTCCCCAAATTATCCCTTCTTCCCATAAAAAGATGGTTTTAGTTTTTCTTTTGAATCCAGAGAATACTAATACTACTTTCAAAGATTTTGGTGTACGTTAGGGATGAAGACTCATTGGCAATATCTCATTCTTCTTACTGGCTCTTTTTCTATACAACCGAAAATCAAGCTATTTTGGAAACATGTCCTGGAAAATTGAAAACTGTCCTAAAAAAATGGTTTCCCAGCAAGATCATAAGGTGAATATTTATCATCATTGGAACAGGGGTGGATTTAACATTTGTTAAGGATCTTATTTGAGCCAAGCATCTATTTTTAGCAAGAAATTTTACTGAAACAAATTCAGTGGAAAATCCCAGAAATAAGGATTAAATGGTCCGCTGTGAAGGTATCAAGCAGATTTATGAAACTAAACAAAAACTCACAGTAAAACATTTCAGTTGAACGGATAGAACTTTTTTTGGTTCCTGCTCCACCTGCAGGTGATACTGTGCTACTCACCACATCGTCTCTGGGAAAGGAAAACTCAGAGGGACACAAGCGTTTAAAAAAATAATTTTGTTTCACTTGCAATGTTTTGCAAAAATGACTTCAGAATAACTAGCTATACAAAAAAAAAAAAAAAAAGCCAACACACAAGTACTTAGAGTAAAACCCAAAAAAACCCCCATAATATAGGTAGTATGTTCAAGGTGGGGAGATAGCAGTTTGCTTACTTGATTTTCATATCTGCAAGAGTCAAAGGTCATCGTATGTCTCCAGTCATCAGTATTTCAAAAGTAGGGGAGATAGCAACTTAGAGAAAGGGCTCAAGGCTTTACTTACTCAGAAACCAGTGCTCTAAAAGAATGCTTTTGCTTTAAGTTTATCTGAGGATACAAATTGCTTTTTTTCTCACTGTTTATGTGAGGTGCTTAGTAAAAAAGGCAACAGAGCAAGGAGTCCATTTTGCCCTCTGAGTCCCTGTTTCTGGTTAAATATCATTCCCACATAAGTAGGGATTTGACCACATATGTTTGTATAGCTATTTCTAATTCAGTATCAATAATTTGATGTTTATTTGGCTGGTTTTATTTTATTTTATTGTCATGAATAAATAAAAATGTTCTTGTTAATATGATTACCATAACTAGAACCATGTGAAACTAGAGCATGATATTTAATTTCTCTCTGGAGGCTTTGTAAAGTCTGAGGGCCATAAGTTAATCACTTTTTTTCAGAAGTACTTTTATTGCCCTTATAACTATAAATTGCAAGGCTTGGGTTCAGAAAACAACCAATGTACCCCTACTAAGTTTTGCCTGCAATACTATAAATGTAAAAATATTTCTCTTTCTCTAAGATCTCCAAGATTCCTGTCCTGCAAGAAGGTAGCATTCTTTCCTATCTGTAAGTTTAGGAATCTATAAATCATAGAGCAGGAACCAAAGAGTATATTGTGGCATCATTTCCATATGAAAAAATATATTCTTTTTTCCTCAATAGACTTATCATGCCTTACTAAATAAGATTTTTATTGAAACTATGCAAATAATTATAATAAAAAGCCACAAGACATATTAAAGGCATTTTGCCCAATATTTAATCATTGTTCTGAGCAGTTCTGTCAACAGGAGCCAATAATGTACCTTTGATTTAAACAAAACCATCTTCCTTAAATTTTTCCAGTTATGTTTATTTTGTATATTGAGGGTTTTATTTTCAGGACTCTTACTGAACTCTAAGAAATCAATTAAATATATGTCATTTAAAGAATTTTTGCAGTTTGTAATAAGATAGGCTGTTAAAATGGATAGATCAAGAAGAAAAGTATTCTCATACTTAGTAAAAAATAAAACGAAACATTAAGTACAATTAAATTTTCTCTTTAGAGTCATTCAGTGTGAAGTAATTACTTCTTACTCATTTGATCTGAAGTTTTTGGGGAGTCTGCTATCACAAAGTCATCTGCATCTATACCAAGAATGCTAGAAATCCTGTCTGATATCTGCTCCTGAGAGCTGTATGCTGAAGGCTGTTCCTTACAGAATCAGTAGTTAAGAGTGTGTGGTCAAGTCCTTTACTGAAGTCATCATTCTTTTGATGTTTCTTCCAGTACATTCGAAGCTTGTAGTAAGGACCTTTAGATAAATGTGAATGAAAAGCAGAAACCACTTTTTGTTTATAGGATTGAAAGACTCTGGTTTTTTTATTATAAGAATGAACAAAATAAGAATGGAGAAATCCGCTACTGAAGTTTCAGACAAATCAATTTTTTAACAGTTCAGTAAATGATTACCCTGAGAATAAGAACATATTAATGACAATGATGTCACTGACAAGTCTCCAGGGTCTTTTAATTTATCCCCCAAAATGTGTGCTATAATTGTCACCAATTGGCAAGCTATTTTAAGCCGAGAAACTAACTCTTTATAATCAACTTATTGATAGTTGTTGTAGCCGTCTTTGCACACTATGGCTGTCTTTGTACATTAACTTGACTGTTTCTAGTCATCCTAAAAAGTACAAATGTACTAAACTATTTATTTTGCATATAATTATTGTAGGAAAAATGTGCTCTTTTTGATTTGTCAGCTCTTCTTATATCTCGGGCTTGGCAAACAAGACAGGTTTCACAGTAGTGTCGAGCCAATTAAAATTATGGTATGATTTTATATACATACACAATTATTTTTAGCATCCCTTCTTTTATAAAGTAAAAGAGAAATTTACTGATGTATGATTATTGATTGATCTATTAGTCTTCTGGGTATAAAAGACACCTTGATAGTTTTATTACTCTGGTTTTGAGGGCTGAATCTGTTGCTCTCAAAAGGAGATAATATATGTTATGAGAGTTTAAAGATAAATGCTTATAGGAAACAGTTATAATCTTGATTTTGACAAAATAAACACAGCAGTGAGTAACAAGATATATGAGGAAATCTAGCTTTTCAGAAGTGAAATCTTGTTAAAAATATATTCAAAAGCATGAAAAAAGTACACACACAAACATCAGTAGGCTCTTGAGTGAGACTGTTTTGATGATTATAAGAAACTTTTGCCATCTAAGAAGAGAAAAGTGTAGTGCTACTTGTCAAGTGGCCAGTAGATTCAAAGATCAATTTTCCTTTGAACTATTTCGTTGTTTTTATTATTTCTCTTTATTATAAGCTTCCTTTAACAATTTTAATATCTTCATATTTATCTTTAGACATATAGCAATGCACATTTAGTTAAAGGCTATTGTTTAGATTATCTCAGGATGCAAATTGCTTTCTCCCCCCTCTCCGTGGCAAGTAAATAGGCTTGTTCAAAATGGCAAAGAATAACAAGTCAACATTTCTTCTCATCTGGTACACAGGAAAGAAAGGGCTTGACAGGAGAAGTCCAGTATACTTTCTTGTCCAGGAGAGACATCACACATGTAAGCTCCTGAGTAAAATGTACCTTCTCTTTCCAAAACGAACACAGCAGGCTTGTATTTCTGTTAACTTGGCAGAGGAAGAAACCATGAGCTAAAAAAGATAAGTTCTACGTAGGCCAAATTTCTTAACTATTCATCCTGTTTTAAAATGGTGAGGATAGAGGTTCAACGTAACTGTCTCATTGCATTCTGTTGTTTAATAAGCTAACAGTTAAGGAAAACGCTCTGCCTTAATCCTTAGGGAAAGATCAAGAACACTCATTTGGTACAAGCTTTATGCATCTAAATCACATAAGGGTGTGTCCTTTGAAATCATAACGGGAAATACACTGAAATTGGCAAATATATTTAAGAAGGGTTAAAAGAACCTTGGAAGTGGAAGTTTCAAATTTGCTCTTTGCACACTCTGTATTTTGTTAGCTAGCCATAATTTATCTTTAAATCATCCCATAATACTGTTAGGGTTAAAAAAAAAAAGATGGGAGGGAAGGGAGTATATAATTAATTTGATACAGTTGGGTATGACCTATACATTTTGATTCCTGTCCATCTCACAACACCACAAGTACATATTTTACTATAAAAATATGCCTGGGTAGTTCATTCAAGGTAGCCCAAGTTGTGTCAGAAATTAAAGTATACACATCACCAGTTTATGGTAATTTTTAGGATCTTAACATTCCTTGGGGGAAAAAAATGAGGGAGTGGGGGCTTAACCATAGATTTTTTTTTTTTGCAAGGGTGATTATTCTGTAGAGGAGCCCACTTAATGTGACTTGTTTCAATAAGGAATCTTTAAGTGTGATTAAAATATTTTAAAAAAACGGTTAAAACATTTTTAATGCAAAAGAGAATGGTTTTCTTTCTCATCTGTTATTAATTACCAGATTAGGACTTGCACAAATGGAAACAAATAGCTTTGTTTCATGAATCATCTTCTGAATAAACATACAACTCCAAAAACAAAAAAAGAATTCAGATTAAATACCTCATGTATTTGAGGCAGGCCTGGGCCAAAGTGCCTTTCACCAAAAGAAGCACCAGAAAAAATGCTGAGTAACATCAAGAAGATGGGGGAATAGGAAGTTCTAGCCTAATACAGAAACACCAATTTTATAACTGTCCACAGAAGAAAATACCTTCATGAGATTTCTGGAATCCATGTGAGCGGTAACAGCACCAAGGTGGAGCACAGAAATAAAAAAAGATGAATTGAAAAGGGTATGAGTAGTTTCACTTTATGTGCATCACCCATCAAAGTACAATGCTAAGAGAGATCCCCTTGGCCCACAAGTCTCTCATGGAGGAAGGGAGACTGAAGTGAGCAAGGGACTTTGCTGCAGACCCTTGAACACTGGTGGACCCCATCAGCCAGCCCACCCAGAATCTTTGGCTGGGCTGACTGTTGAAGGCCTTTCCCTGCAAAGACTGGAAGAAGTGTTCCTTCTTCAAATGCATGGACACCAACACAAGGCCACAAGTATCACAAAGAATCAGGGGAAACTTGACACCACCAAAGGAACTAAAATAGAACCCTAGTAACTGCACTAAAGAAATGGAGATCTTACTACCTGACAAAGAATTCAAAATAATCGTCTTAAAGAAGTTCAATGAGCTATGAGAGAACATAGACAGACAACCAAATGAAATCAGAAAAACAAAATACATGAGTAGAACTTTATGTAAAAAAGCAAAAAATCATGTACCGTATAGATGAGAATCATCTATGCTGCTCAAAAAATGGTTTCTTTTTATCTTCCATCATTGTACGTTTATAAAGTCATGTTTTCAAAGACTGTATAGCTCTTTTTGAGGCCCCTAAATTAGAGGCCCTATATAGGAAATACATTTTGACTTCTTTGAATAAAGCAATTAAATATTCAATAGTAAAATAAACACACAAAGTATCTGGACTCCAAGCAATATTAATTTGTAATGTTTTAAATTCTAATTGAAGTGAAAAGAGTTTTGCTTTTGTACAGATGGGAAACTTCCTGAAAATATCTTTCCTCATGTTTTCATTCTTTCACGTTAAGCTAGTTGGGAGCTTGAGAAAAACAATATGAGACTTTGAGGAGCATGAATAAAAACATGAGGTCAGAGAGATGAGAACAGAGATTCATCATGGGAAATAAACTGTTCTACTCTTGGGGGGAAAAACACTTATAAAATCATACTAAGTGGAACTGTCATTGTAAAGCCACAATGTATTTCATTTTAAAATATATATATAATGATTCTATGTGTGCATTCACATGTAACATTTTCTAGCTTTGTCAACTAAAAAAGCCTAAAAATGATTGACAATAACCAACCCATGAGCAATAAGCATTTTAAGTATCCAGACTGTGATCTTGAAATAACAATTTAAAGGGAAAGAAACCAGAAAATCTTGAAAAATGACGTGATTCCGGTGCAAGAAATATACTAGTTGAGCCAAGAACACCTTGTCCTACCAGATAGTAAGGAAGCTATCAAATATCACAAGGGTCATGTTAAAAGGATGCAGGAGCCAACTTGAAGGGGCTCCCACTGACCAAATATGGAACAATTTAAGTTTTAATATGGAGAAGAAATGCAGTGGATTGAATTCCATCAAAAATGTTTAAATATGTAAGTTCATAATAATATTTAAGAAGTAAACCAATAAACTAGGTATCTTCTGAGAATGACAGTGAAGCCAGTTTTTCATCTTGAAAACTGTATGTTTTCAAGAATCAAGAATTTATCCTGACTTTCCCATATAAACTGTACTACTGGTCAACCTAGGAGTAGGTAAGAGTAAAAGGCTTTTTATTAAAATCATTACAGCTAATAAGTGAAAAAGAAGTGATACAACTAGAATATCACCTTTTTTCAAACTCAATTGAGGTTAACAGGTCTAGGTACTAAGCATCAATGATTACCACACCAAAAAAGAGCAAAAACCGACAGCATTTGTCTTCTGATGGAAGAACACAGCCTTACCTACAGAATGGCCAAAGAGATGGAACCTGAGTCTGATCAGGACTTCTAAACCAGCTGCCAATTTGCATGAAATACAGAAGACAGAGAACCATGTTGACCTACATCATAAGTGTGCAAGATGAATATATAGAAATTAATTGTATTTCTATACACTAGCAATGAATAATTCAAAAATAAAATTAAGAAAACAGTTCTATGTACAACAACATAAAAAATAATGAAATACTTAGTAATAAATTACCAAAAGAAGTACAAAACATGTTCTCTGAAAACTACAAAACATTACTGAAAAAAATTAAATACCAAGTAAATAGAAAGACATCTTTTCTCTCTCACAGCTTAGTCAAGAAAGTTCAAAATCCTGTTCTTTATCTTTGAGAATGTCTTCTAACATAAGAGATTAAATAGAAAATAACAAAGAGTTAATTCCTCATAATGGCTCCTACAAATAAAAATGAAAGCTCTAAGATCAATAGATTTATAAGAAAATAGATAAAAATTTAAATGAGGTAAAACATATTGCTTGATATTTACTTATCCCCGGGAACTGGCCAGATTTCCAAGGCTCAGGAAGCTTCGTGATTACTCCCTTCTTTATCTGTTAGTTCCCAAGACTTGCTAGCACCGTTTCTGCTGACCTGCATGTAGTCTAGCAGTTCGGCATGTAGCTCTTTCAGGGTCTTTGTTTAGTCAGAGGCCTACTGTTGCCTCTGAAGCCTGAACAAGACTATTTTACTAGCTTCCCCAACGCCTTCCAATACCAGTGGAGCTCCAGGAAATGCCAAAAGATGACTCAACACATGAAGGCCTGGTCAGGGTTCCATAAATTTATTTAGATAAAAGATGAAAGCATCAGGAGATACAGGAGGATTTTGTGGACTTCTCACATCTCAGCTCAGATGTTACCCCTGCAAGGTCTTCCTTTACAGAAAACATTAGAGAGGTACAAAGATAACAGAAGCATCATTTGAAACCAAATAAACAATACAAGTGACAATTTCAATTGCATGAGAGAAGCCTGAAGCATACAGCATCAATACTTTGCTACTCAAAGTGTGGTTTTCAGACCAGGATGGGCATCACCTGGGAGCTTACAGAATTCCAGATTATAGGCCATGCCAGACCTACTGAATCAGATTATGCATTTTAACAAGATCACCAATTAATTCATAAACACATTAATGTTTGAGAAACTGTGCTAGACAGATACTCCTTCACCTTATTTAATGGGTAGATGAATGGAATCATATAGATAAAAGCTAAGGAATATTTTAGTCTCAGCACTTCAGAGCCAGGTGATCAATATTTTCCTTGCTTCCTTAAGCTATAGTTTGCAAGAGTCTAATTGAACATTTTCATAGGAAATAATCATTCGAGTTACTAAACCTATAGATATAAAACTATAGAAAAGTTATATTTATTGAAATTCTAGGCTAAGCATAACATATGCTAAATGTTGTAGAAAATATAAAAACAGAAGTTTGATAGCCTCAAAAACATGATTACCATGATCAGAAGGCTACAGACACCCAGAAAAAAGCATTCTATATAAATAAAGATAGAGATAGATAGAAAAGTAAATATACACAAACATTTGTGTATAATAAAACTACCTTGAATCAGAAATGGAAACAGATATGGGGAAAAAACAGGGAGAAATAAAAAAAGAGTTGCTTGAACTCAGGAAAGAAATGGCAGAAAAGACAAAATTATCTCAGAAATGAAAAATATAAGATGCTGAAGGCAGAATCGTGTCAAATAAAAATGTAACAGAGGCATTGAAGAAAGGCAGGAAAATGACCAAGAGAATGAAAATGACATAAAGAAGTAAAAAGGGTGGAAATAGAAGACAGGTAAAGTAGGAATAATATTTATATTATCAGAGTCACTGGAAAAGAAAAAGAAAGCAATGGAACAGAGATAATATGTAAAACTATAGCCCAAGAAAATGTTCCAGAAATTTTTAAAAAATCACCTAAATCTACACATTGAAAAGGTTTACTGAGTAGCTGGCAAAAATGATGAAGGCGTTTTCTTAGTAAAATAACTAGATTTTAAAGATAAATTTAAAATCTTTAAGACCTCCAAGCAAAAATTCAAATAATTTACAAAGTCAAAATAATTAGATTGACAGATTTTTCAAAATGAAATACAAGACAACTTTGAATCAATCTTTATAAAAATATTCAGTAAAAGAAAATGTGAAAAAAGGATTTTATGTTCAATCAAGCTGTCCTTTAAATATCAAACTTAGTAAATTCATTTCTAACATACAAGAACACAGGAGATTCTGCACTTAGCAGCCCTTCTTGAGGAATTAACTAGCGAAAGAATTTCAACCAAGCAATGATGAGGAAACCTTCATCAAAAGGATCAATAATAAGTGTAATAAAATATATAAATATACATGTAAGACTAAAACAATATGGGATAAAAGTGGAAGACTAAAATACAAATGTTACATGCTGTGACATAGTAGAAATTAAACTACTAAAAAAATGGAGTAGAACAAAGAAGGAAATAGTGAAACAGAAAAGGCTCATTGCTATATAGGCAATAGGTGAGCATTAAAGAATGCTGAAAAAATAGTATAAACCAGATAGTAAAACGTTAGATAAGAAAACATGGAACTAAATATATTTTTAAAAGGAATAAATACAAAGGTAATTACAAGAATAAAAATACAAATCTTCCTAAACACAAATAATAAATGAACAAAGAAGAACATAAAGAATATACATCTCATAGATGAAGACACAGAGCAAATACAACAAAATATCCATAATTACAAAATATCGTGACAATTGAAACCAAATATATCAGTCATATCAATAAATGTGAATGTATTTAACTCACTTATTTAATAAAGAAACAATTTCCAATTTGGCTTAGAAAACAAGGCCCAAATATATGCTGTAAACAAGAGACAACCCTAAATTAAAGTAATTCAGAGATGCTAAAAAATAAAGAAATGGATTTCCACTTACAGGAAGATAGAATAGACACATTTTCCCGATTTCTCCCACTAAGTACAACTAAAAGTCCTGAATATTATACATAAAAGAAACATGAAAAGTCTCTGAAAGGTGGAAAGAAGGCAGACCAGCTAGGGCTCTCTGGACCTAAGGAACAAATCATAGTGAGTTTCTTGGGTTTACTCTTTTGGCTCATGAGTCCTACACTTTGAGCTGAAAAAGCAGCTACCTCGAAAAGCCAAGGTACACAGACAAAAACAAACAAAAAACCCCTGCTCTCTTTAAAAAAGGACTAAGAAAGGGGCAGCTTAGCACAACATAAATATATAGATAATAACCACGCTACTCCAGTCAAACAACACAGAAAAAAACTGTGGCTCACCCCAACCTATGCCAGAAAAGGCAAAGTAGGCAGCCACCACTTCCACCATCATGCTTGCCTTCCACATAGCAAAGACTGTAAAAGAAGAGCAATTAGCCTGTCATATATAATAAAACTCACTCTTGTCTCTTTTGTCAATATGGTTTGCTGTTGGGCCTCCAATATTCTGGACCTCTCAGCTATGTGTACCTCTGCCTGCCTCATGATGTTGGCCTTTGCACTAGATCTGTGAGATGTAACAGCTAGTTTTGGCCTCTGCTCTTCAGACTGACCTCGATGCCCTCCACATTCCAAAATCACACACAAAATTATGTAAAGTCTCTAAACGGCTTTAGCTTTTTATTTCCCAATTGTTTTAAAATTTGTTGAAACAATACCACTTTCACTAGATTACTTGTTGAAAGGACAAAAATATTAAAAAACATGGAAAAGAAATAAAAGCTAATATTCAACACATGTTAAAAACCACTACCACTAAATATTTGAGAGTTATTTGCTTATGTAAGGGGAAACTTCACCCAAGCCACTGCAAATAATTTTCAAATGATGTTGCATAATATTACCAAATATTGGGCATTAGAATAAAATGCTTATTTTCTGATTGTGTGAGATTTCTCAAACAGATCCAGACATAGTGTAACGTCTCTTCAGGACAGATTGTATTAGAAGATATTTTTAAAGTTCTCAAAAAGAATGAAAGTCATGTTTTACATCTAATAAAGTATTTCTTGAATTTGAAAGGTAATGTTATATTTGTATTATCTGCTCAACTATGAGATGACTTTGGGACAATATCTTTATGAAAAGATAAAAACCATTGTTTTATCATCTCTCCAATAGGACACCAAAGGCACAGGCCATGAGAGAAAAAAACAAATTGGACTTCATGAAAAATTTAAAATTTGTGCACCAAAAGACAATATCAACAGAGTAAAAAGGCAACCCATAGAATGGGAGAAAATATTTGCAAATTATATATTTGATAAGGGATTAATGTCCAGAATACATAGAGAATTCCTATAATTCAAAAATTAACAAAAGATCCTTATTCAAAAATAGTCAGTGGATTGAATAGATGTTTCTTCAGAGAAGATATACAAATGGCCAATAAGCACATGAAAAAATGCTCAACATCAAAACTTTAACAAGATACCATCTTGAGATACCATCTCGCGCCCATTAGGCTGGCTACTAAAAACAAACAACTACAACAACAACAGAAAATATAAAGGGTTGAAAAGGAGGCAAAGAAATTGGAACCCTGTGAACTGTTGATGGGAATGTAAAATGCTGTTAAGATGCTGCAGCTGCTGTGGAAAACAGTATAGCATCTCCTCAAAAATTAAAAATAGAATTATCGTATGATCCAGCAATTCCATCTCTGGATATAAACTCAAAAGAATTGAAAGTAGGGTCTCAAAGAGATATGTAAAACCATAGTCATAGCAGCATTATTCACAATAGCTAATAGCTATTCACATGAAAGCATCCAAGAGTCTATGGATATATGAATGGATAAGCAAAATGTGCATATGCATACCATGGACTGTTATTTGGCCCTCAAAAGGAAGGAAATTCTGACATATGCTACAACATGGATGAAACTTGGGGTTATTATACTAAGTAAAATAAGCCAGTCACACACGCACACACATGCACACACTGTATATGAGATACTTAGAGTACTCAAAATTATAGAAAGTATAAAGTATCTGTGGGACATCCAGAAAGCAGTTAGATGTCAGATTGTCAGAGGAGTCGACTGGGATAGAAATAAACTTTAAACTCAAATAGGTCCACAAATAATCAATTTATCTCCCAATTTATTCTTACACCTATTTTCTCTATCTTGATTTTAATATCTCATCCATTCCATTTTCCAAAACCAAAACTGTTTCTCTTTCCCTTCCCCAAACCAGATTGATTCCACATTTAGTTGTAAGTCAATAACTTCTCTTCATTCTAACTCTCACTCAGCCTGAATTATCTGTCCTGGGTTCCTGAAATGCTTTCTCAGGGGGCTTCATGCCTTTCATTTCTCCTCCCTCCTCCTAATCTATCCTCCAAACTGCTCCCAGGATTATCTTTAAAATATATTGTTCTGTTCTGGTTTCTCACCTAGTAGCTGGTATCATCAGTGATTCTTCATCACTATCAGGATAAAGATCTGTATTTCTTAGCATGATCCTGTTTACTTTTCTAGACTTATCTGTTGCTACCTTCCCCCCTAACGACAGGAACGTTTTAAATTATCTTTGTTTCTCCTAACACAAAGTGTGGTAAAAGCAGGCACTTAATGTTTTTCAAGTAAAAGAATAAAGAAGGATCATTTTCCTTAACAAACAATATTATTTTGTGCTCCTCAGTCTTTTACACAAGTCTAGAAAACCTTTACATCCCACACCACACTGCTGCTCTCCACTGTCTCTAACATTCATTTATTTGTCCTTCAATATTCAGTTCAGGTGTCACTTTCTTCAATGTATCTTCACTCACTCCTCCCTACCAAATAGAGTAAATCAATTTCTCTTCTCTGACATACTTTATCATGGTGATACTATTCTGCATAGCAACAAGCAATTATAATTAGTTTACATATATTCTTTCTTAACAGACTTGAGGGTAGTATTTCAATCAACTCATACATTCCCAAAGTTTGGCATAGAAATTAGCAAGTAGTAACATAGAAAGGGTACAACAAATGATTTTTCAGAGAATAAAGGAATAAAAGTATAAATCAAAACATAAGAAATTTGGTAAGGGAGAGTTACAACATATATCATTATAGTAAAGCTACTGTCTATTAGAGTAAATATTTTCAAATATTCTAACTATTAACCTAGGTGTATTCTTGACATGGTATGCTGTACTTTCAAGAAATAATGATTCATGATCAATAAACTTCCAAGCCTAGGAGTTTTGAAAAATATTCCAAAAAACTAGAACTAATCACAACAAAGAGAGTGAAAAGGAGACATTTCTCTGACAAAAACAAAAAGACTAATTTTATCCAAAATAGAATTAAAACACACATTTTCAAATTCAAAAATCTTTGTTTTGACTTCTATTGCTTATTTTTCTAAATTTCTTCTCTTCTTATCTTAGAACAGAAGTCTCAGTGTACCGTTTCGTGGTCCAATAACCTGACCAATTTCAAGACCAAACACACTTTGCTAAGCTTTAGATCAGGATGCAAATTCTTGCCCCAAAGTAACTTGTAGCTGCTCATCCATCACAAATCAGTGGGTAATAAGAAGTATTTGGGATCTGGGTATGCATAAGCTTTGCTCTGAGGAGGCCAGAATTTGATTTTAAACAGGACACATTCCTTCAATGGAATTAGAATGTTCTTACAAGAAAGGAGAGAGGGATATTTGTAGGGTTAAAAACCAAAGGATATAATAGTGGCTGGCATATAGTAGATGGTGGATAAGTGTTTGTTAAATAGGATTGATTATTTGTGATTGAATAAAATAGAATATGTTTGTTAATTCCTAATTACTATCACTTACATAACAGAGAGGATTTGAGAAGCAATCCTTACCTTAAAGTGTCTTTTCCTTATAGAAAGACTCAGCAGTAACTCCTTCTCTGACAGATGACCACTATGAAATTATTCTTATGAGACAAATTGTTGCATGTGAAAGCTATAAAGTTAAATGTTACTTGAGTTATTAATAACATTACCCCCCCCCACACACACACACTATTCCATATATAACTAATAAGTTTACCCCTCAAATGTTAAGGAGAAAATGAGAGTTGAGATAGTGCCTACAAGAGGGTAAAAAAAGTAGATCCAGAGATGAAGAAAATGTTTTTTGAGGAGACTCCATGGATAAGTTAGGGAAGAGAGGACTCCTCTGCTGTGGAGGCTACTATAGCTGGAACAAATATCTGAGACAACTTTCACTGTATCTCATAATTTTGCCTAATTTAGAATATAAGACATTGATCACCACCCCCAACTCTCAACCATGCCTGCCTTAAGATGAAGCAGCTTTATATGGACCCCTTTCATTTCACAGTTCTCTGAAGACCATACCTTATGAAGCTCCAGGAAGCCCTTTAGACTTGTCTAGTCACCCTAGGGCATTCATTTCTTAGTTACCTCTCTAAGAACCTAACTCCAAAAGGGTGTAATTCATCCATACCACTCTTCTGCCTTCTGTTTTCTTTGTTCCCATCCTGGGGAGAATGAGAAATCTAAAACATCACTTAGAGCCCCTGCTGTAATTTTTACTTTATCTGTAAATATCCTTAGAACAAAATGATCTGCTAGAAAGAAAATCTAAGGAAACTTCAATAGGTATTTGACATCCAACTCAGAGAGTCTGCTTATAGCTTTCCAGAGCTTAGGAGCCAAGCTCCAAGAAGAGTCAAGAATGGCTTTTCCAAAATCCACATAACGGACGAATAACTTCCCTTCAGCCTGCACCTGATCACCATTCAATGTGGAGGCCTTTCTTTTGTTCCTTAAGCTGTTGAGTGCTCTTATTCTATGATTTATTGAAAGCTTTTGTTTCATAATTTGTTGAGGGTTTACTGAGTAAAGACCAGATGCCAAGATACAAGCTTTACATATGTCACTTCTCCTGTTTTGATGGAAAAAAAAATTTTTTTTACATTTTTATTGGAGTGTAATTGCTTTACAATGGTGTGTTAGTTTCGATGGAAAAATTTTAAATGAAGTTCTTCCATACCTAAGCCAAAGTTTTTTTTTGGTATTTATATTGCTACTATTCAGTGAAACTGGACAAAGCATTTTAGATGTATTTATCCACCTTTTTCTTTTGACCACTGTACTAGTTTAACCCGTCTTTGGAACATCCACAAACAGATCATAAAAATTATCATCAGCAGAAAAGAAGGCTAAAAATTTAAAACTAGAAAACAACCAAGGCTTGATCTAAAGTTTATTTTGGTTATTAACAAGTTTATATTTCAGTGCCAAGATGACTGTGGAGGGTATGGAGGGAAAAAAAGAGTAAATGATGGTGTATGTATTCTTTTTGTTTTTGATAATTTTAATTCCATTCCTCAAATTGCTCCAAAAGCACATTCCCCCTTTATCTTCAAAATACCTTTCTTTTACATTCTGTTTATTGTCCCTCCTTGTAGCCTTCATTTTTCATTTCCACCTACAAATGTTTGAGTTGATAGGGAAAGGAGAAAAATGAGGCGTAGGAAAAATTAATGATGAGAAGTAAAAATGATTTCAGAGCTATTAAATCAATTTAGTTTTGTCCATGCAAAGGCCAACTGCAAATGTTATTTGGGTTTCTATGAAGCCAATTGTATTTAGTCATGAGAAAACTTTTATTGAATAAAAATAAGGTGAAATCATCAAAATGGCTGTATAGGAGTTTTCTACCATTTTCCTCCCCAGAGAAAATAGACTTTTGGCTATCATCCATGAATGACAGAGCCTCTGTGGATTTCCGAAGTCCAGCAGAGAAGATACACATACCAATGGAGCAAAAAAAGTCTGAGATTGGATTCGTTGAAGAGGGTAGGAGGAGCAGTTTTACTTTACCTGTGTCACTTCCCCCAGGGTGCACAAAGTGCCAAGAGAGACCTTCTTGGCTCATGATTTCTGCCCCAGGGGAAACTGAGAACATGTGAGTGAGCACCTGATTTCCCCAGCTGTGCGGGTCACTGCCATTTCTTTCTTGCTCCACCCACAATACTGCATCATGAACTGCACAGCTGGGAGGCAGCGAATGGCTGGGAGAACAGCAGCCTGGGCTATGAATGAAACATATCAAAGAAATGCAGATCCTACTAACTGCTTTGCAGACTCCATCAGGAAGACCACCCATGAGCCTCTGGGGCTGCCTCACCTGAAGATCATCCCAACTGGCCCATGGGTTCCTCCAACACTCCACATGCCTCATTCTCCCTCCCCCACCATGCACCCCAGGCCAGCTCCCTATGTGTGCCCCTAACTGCAGACAGTTAGTGAATGTGTGCAGAAAGAGACTCAACTCTGCAGGTTTGGGAAAAAGTACACAAACCTGAACATTCAATACCACACTAGGGAAAGCAAACAAGACACAGTGAGCACCTGGCCTGGCTTGGCAGGAACCAGAGAAGGCATATAATCTTGAGAATTCTTCCTCAGGAGGACACAAGAAATGTAGAGCAGGCATATCCATATAAAAGGTCTGAGAAAGCCTCAGAATCCTTAATAAGGAAGTACAAGAGTTTTTGTATGAGATCAAAGTTAAGTTGCTATCATCTTAAAATAGACTTTTTTATCTATAAGGGTTTTATGTGAGCCTCATGGTAACCACAAAGTAAAAACCTACAGCAGATACACAGAAGATAAAGAGAAGGGAATCAGAGTATACCATTACAGAAAATCATTGTTACAAAAGACAGCAAGAGAGGAAGAAAGAAACAAGGGAACTACTTAACAGTCAAAAAACAATAAAATGCCATTAGTAAGTTCTTAACTATCAAGAATTTCTTCAAATGTAAATGGATTAAATTGTCCAATCAAAAGGCACAGAGTGACTAAATGGATTAAAAAAAATAACACACAACTATATGCTACCTACAGTAGACTCATTTCAGCTTTAAGAACATACATAGTTTCCAACCGGGAGAAGGGAAAATAGTATTTAATGCAAATGGAAACCAAAGAGAACAGGGGTAGCTAATTTTTTTTTCTTTTAGATATTTATTTATTTGGCCACACCAGGTCTTAGTTGTGTCATGCAGGTTCTTTATTTGTGGCATGTGGAATCTTTTAGTTGTGGCATATGAGCTGTTTTAGTTGTGGCATGAGGGATCTAGTTCCCTGATCAGGGACTGAACCCAGGCCCCCTGCATTGAGAGCACGAGTCTTAACCCTGGACCACCAGGGAAGTCCCACAGGGGTAGCTAATCTTACATCAGATAAAATAGACTTTAAGTAACAAGGGACAAAAAAGGGTCATTATATAATGATAAAGAGGTCAATTTATCAAGAGAATATAACAATTCTAAATATATATGCAACCAACATCAGAACACTTACATATACTAAATATAGTAAGCAAATACTGACAGATCCGAAGGTAGAAATAGACAACAATACAGTAATAGTAGGGGCCTTCAGTACTCCACTTCCAACAATGGATAGATTATCCATACAGAAAATTAATAAGGAAACATTGAACTTTAACTGTACTTTAGACCAAATAAGCCTAACAGGTATATACAGAATATTCCATCCAACAGCAGCAGAATACACATTCTTCTCAAGCACACAAGGACTATTCTCCAGGATAGATCATATGTTAGGACACAAAACAAGTCTTAGCAAATTTAAGAAGATTGAAACCATACTAAGTATCTTTTCTGACCACAGTGTTATGAAATTAGAAATCAATAACAGAAAGAAAACTGGAAAAATTCTCAAATATGTGGAGATTAAACAATAGGCTATTGATCAACCAATGTATCAAAGAACTCAAAAGGGAAATCAAAAAATATCTTGAAACAAATGAAAATAACATACCAACAGTTATGGGATACAGGAAAAAAAGCAGTTCTAAGAGGGAAGTTTATAGTGATAAACATCCACATTAAGAAAAAAGAGAGATCTCAAGTAAATTACTTAAATTTATACCTCAAGAAACCAGAAAAAGAAAAACATACTAAGTCCCAAGTTAAGAGAAGGAAGGAAATAACAAAGATTAGAGCAGAAGTAAATGAACTAGAGAAAAAAAAAATAACAGAAAAGATCAACAAAACTTAAGAGCTGTTTTTTTTTTTTGAAAGGTAAATAAAATTGAACATTTAGCTAGACTAAGAAAAAAAAGAGGGCTTCCCTGGTGGCACAGTGGTTAAGAATTCACCTGCCAATGCAGGGGACACAGGTTTGAGCCCTGGTCCGGGAAGATCCCACATGCTGCAGAGCAACTAAGCCCATGTGCCACAACTACTGAGCCTGAGCTCTAGAGCCCGTGAGTCACAACTACTGAGCCCGCGTGCCACAACTACTGAGCCCATGCACCTAAAGCCCATGCTCCACAACAAGAGAAGCCACCGCAATGAGAAGCCCGTGCACTGCAACGAAGAGTAGCCCCCGCTTGCTGCAACTAGAGAAAGCCTGTGCAGCAATGAAGACCGAATGAAGCCAAAAATTTAAAAAAATTAATTAATTAATCTAAAAAAAAAAAGAAAAAAATTTTCCTCTAGGATCAGGAATAAGCCAAAGATGCCTATTCTTGCCACTCTTATTCAACACAGTGTTGGAAGTCCTAGCCAGAGGATTTAGGCAAGAAAAATAAAAGTTATCCAAATTGGAAAGGAAAAAAATTCAAATTGTCTCTGTTTGCAGATGACATGATATTATAAACAGAAAACCATCTCATTTACAGTAGCATTAAAACAATTTTTAAAAACATTTGGAATAAATTTAATCAGGAGGAGAAAAATCTGTGCCCTGAAACATGAAGACACAGATGAAAGAAATTGAAGACACAAATACATGGAAAGATATTTCATTTTATGAACTGGAAGAATTAATATTGTTAAACTGTCCATACTACTCAAAGCCATCTATAGATTAAATACAATGCCTATAAAAATTCTAATGTTATTTTTCACAGAACTAGAACAAACAATCCTAAAATCTGTATGAAACCACAAAAGACCCCGAATAACTGAAGCAATTCTGAAAAAGAAAAACAAAGCTATGGGCATCACACTTCCTGATTACAAGCTATATTACAAAGCTACAGTAACCAAAACTTTATGGTACTAGCATAGAGACAGACTCACAGATAAATGGAACAGAATTGAAAACCCAGAAATAAGCTTATGCATTTACAGTCAACTAATACTTGATAAAGGAGCCAAGAATACTCAGTAGAGAAAGGATAATTCAATAAATGGTGTGGAGAAAACTGGATATTCACATGCAAAAGAGTGAGACTGGAACCTTATCTTACACCCCTCACAAAAATTAACTCTAAATGGATTAAAGGCTCAAATGTAACACCGGAAACTCTAAAACTCCTAGAAGAAAACATATTGAAAAACTCCTTGACATTGGTCTTGGCAACAATTTTTTGGATATGACACCAAAAACATAAGCAAAAAAAGCAAAAATCAACAAGTTGGCCTATATCAAATTAAAAGGCTTCTACACAGCAAAAGAAACAGTCAACAAAATGAAAAGGCAACCTATGGATTGGGAGGATGTCCTGATAAGGGGTTAATATGCCAAATATATAAGAAACTCATATGACCCAATAGTAAAAAAAAAAAAAAAAAAAAAAAAAAAATCCAATTAGAAAATGAGCAGAGGAACTAAATACACATTTTTCTAAAGAAAATATACAAATGACCAACAGGTACATGAAAAGGTGCTCAACTTCACTAATCATCAGGGAAATGCAAATCAAAAGCAATGAGATATCACTTACACATGTTAGGATGGCTATTATCAAAAAGGCAAGTGACAGCATGTTGGCAAGGATGTGACAGCATGTTGGCAAGGATGTGACAACATGGAAACCCTGTGTCTTGTTGGTGGCAATGTAAATTGGCAGAGCCACTATAGAAAACAGGATCGAGATTCCTCAAAAAGTTAAAAACAGAATTACCATATGATCCAGCAATCCCACTTCTGGGTATATATCCAAAGAATGAAAACACTAACTTGAAAAGATGATCTGCACGCCCATATTCATTGTAGCATTATTCACAATAGCTACGACATGGAAACAACCTGTGTCTGTCAACAGATGAATGGATAAAAAAAAGTGAGATTTATATAAATATTATTCAGCCATAAAAAAAAGGAAATCCTGCCATTTGTGACAATATGGATTGACCCTGAGAGCACTATGCTGAGTGAAATAAGTCAGAGAAAGACAAATACTGTATTGATATCCCTTATACATGGAATCTAAAAAAAACAACTCACACAGAAAGTAGAATGGTGGTTTCCAGAAGCTGGGGTGGGGGAAATGGTGAAACGTTAGTCATAGGGTACAAACTTCCACTTACAAGATGAATAAATTCTGAGGATCTAATATACAGCATGGTGACTAAAGTTAATAATATTGTATTATAGACTTGACAGTTGCTAAGAGAGTATATCTTAATTGTTTTCACCACACACACACACACACACACACACGCACAAAGGTAATTATGGGAGGTTATGGATGTGTTAACCAAGATTATCGTGGTAATCACAGTATATACATGTATCAAATCATCACATTGTATACCTTAAACTTACACAATGTTATGTATCAATTATATCTCAATAAAGTTGGGGAAAAAATAAGTACATTTATATTTTCTTCTCATCAAAAGACTCAGTTACTTGTTAGAAAGTTTTGCCCTTTCAAATAATTAAAGGCAAATATATTAGGATTTTAAAAATAATAGTTGCTATTAGGTGAAGGGCACACTAGACCTCTCTGTACAATCTTTGCAATTTCCTGTGAATCTATTTCAAAATAAAAAGTTAAAAAAACAATAAAGATAGAGAAAGTAGTATGCAAAATATTAATTCTCCTTGAATTTAATAATGGGTATATAGGTGTTCACTGTGTTATTCTTTTTACCTGTCTATGTGTTTGGAAATTTTCATAATAAAATTTGGAAAATAAAAAGCAAAATTTATTTAAAAGAAGTAAAAATTATTACTCAACCCTGGAATTCATTCATTTTAATTGTGTGTACATATATATTCTGTTATAAATTGATTGCAGCCATTTAACTTCTGCATATATACCATGTTTCTCCAAATGGATGAATACAGACAAGTAATACTCAGAAAAAAAAGTGAAAGGAAAATTATGAGAGAAAAGAACACATAAGAAGTCAATTTAATTCTTCAAAATTCACTTGAAAATGGCTTTCTCAGGGCCATTTTATGAAATGAGTTTTCTACTTATCCCCTTACAGTGTGTAATTTTCAGTTTTTTAACCTGATCTTTTCCATTTTCAGGGCTTCAGAACACTAAATCCAAGTGGATTTAGTTTGGCTTTAGTTAGAAATTTCAGGCTAAAGTGGTTTTCATCCTGCTGAGCTTTTTTTTTTTTGTCTATCTTTCATCTTTTCTTTCCTCCCGCTCCTTCTAAGAATGACATTTGACTCTAATCCCTAACAACTAGAAAAAGACTTGACTTTCATTTGTATCTTAAAATGATACTTTGGAGATAATGACAGAACAACCTAGGACTAGTTAATTTTAGAGAAAGGCGGTATATGAATGTTAAGTTATTAAGTTACTCAGCAAAATATACCAAGATTATATCAATACATTTATTGGGGGCCTGACATAGAGGCTTTCTAGGACTTCTAAATGATGCCAAAGTGCTTTAAAAACCTAAAGCACCTGAGCTATGTGCACCAATCTCACTCATCACACAGTAGACTGATAAAGAAGCCCTTGAGATTGGAAATCAAAAAACAAAGATAAAAAATACACTCAAAGAGACTGGAAATAATGTTTTCTGGTATCTTTGTAAATAAGACATTCCTGAAAGAAACCCAGATTAACTTCAGCTCCCCCTGGTCTAACCACTTCTCAACCTCTCTCAACATTCATGAAAAATTCATTCATTCCATAACAAAAAAGACCAACTTGATGTTGACAAAATTGCTCATTTCCCATATGCAAATAATATTTTCCAAAACATCACTGTAAAAGGATAACACATGTCAAGGAAGATGAAAACCTTTAATTAACATTTAGAGACAGGGACTTCCCTGGTGGCACAGTGGTTAAGAATCTGCCTGCCAATGCAAGCGACACGGGTTTGAACCCTTGCCCGGGAAGATCCCACATGCTGTGGAGCAACTAAGCCCGTGTGCCACAACTACTAAGCCTGAGCTCTAGAGCCCGCAAGCCACAACTACTGAGCCCACGTGCCACAATTTCTGAAGCCTGAGTGCCTAGAGTCCGTGCTCCACAACAAGAGAAGCCACAACAATGAGAAGCCTGCGCACGGCAACGAAGAGTAGCCCCTGCTCAGTGCAACTAGAGAAAGCCCACATACAGCAACGAAGACCCAAGGCAGCCAAAAATAAATAAATAAATAAATTAATTAATTAATTAAAAAAATTTAGAGTCAGTGCAACAGGGTGGTCCCAGGAATGCAAAATACTTATATGTTTATTTTCTGTGGGCCCTTCTTAGTTTTGCCTTGCTGTTTTCAATAGTTCTCTGAGAGATTTAACTAAGGGTTCAAGAATATATTTGTGATTTCTCTTCTGGTCTGAGTTAAAAACCCTGAATGCCCTGCAGTTACTCTTTTTATAGCATTTTATCTGTACAATTGCAAATGTGTTTGTCAGTCTCTCCTCTTGAAGGCAGGAATAATAATTTTTTAAGGGCTTTTAGAATAGGGAAAATAGGTGCACATATCAGAACATTTATTGCTGAATAGGAAATTGTGCGTTGACTAACAAAACTATGTTTAAAAGAAGTTAAAACAAAAAAACTGTTTTAATACAGCAGAACCTGTACCAAAGCCAGCTGAGTGACCTGGATTGCCTTTTCTTTTTCACATAAAATTTGTCAATTAATTTAAAAAATACCATAATCATTATTATAAAGGAGTGAAAACAAATTCTCAGAACATAAAACCAACACAATTATTAATGAAAAATAAACTCTGGGGAAGAGAAGGTTAACAGAACCTGCGCCCTAGCCCTCATTTATATCCATACCTCGAGGTTGCATTATAAGTTTCCCTTTTATGAGAAGGAGGGAGAGTGGGAAGGAGGGAGGAAGCAAGGGATTAAGAAAGAAAGAAGGAAATAACGAACTGTTATGATTGTAAGCCAGAATTTTGTGCATACATTTAATGTTCAGAAAACAATGGATTCCCTATTTTACAGCTATCTTTAATATCAACTAGCCAGGACTTAGTATTTTTAGCTCATCTTTTCTTACTTTAAAATAATAGTTCTTGTCCTAGTTAGGGCTCAGAATTACCTACAAAGTTATACAAAATGCAGATACTAAGAACCCATCCCAAGATTACTGAATCTCCAAAGGTAAGAAGCAAGAATTTGTATATAGTTTTATTTTTTGTTTTTTTAATTTAATTTTTTAATTGAAGTGTAGTTGATTTATAATATTTCAGGTGTATGGCTAAGTAATACATATATATTATTCTTTTTCAGATTCCTTTCCATTATAAGTTATTACAAGATATTGAATATAGTTCCCTGTGCCATATGGTAAGTCCTTGTTGTTTATCTATTTTATATATAGTAGTGTGTATCTGTTAATCTCCAACTCCTAATTTATCCATCCCTCCCTGCCTTTCCCCTTTGGTAGCCATAAGTTTCTTTTATATGTCTATTGTATATATTTTTAAAAAGAAAAGGTAAAGGCACAAGGGATTCAGATATGCATCTCGGTTAAAAACCCAGTGCTACTAAAAATCCAGAGAACCAAATGAAAAGGGTAACACATAAGTAAGCAAAGTAAGAGAATATAAAATTAATGTGTAAAAATATTTTAAATTCATGTATCTTTAAGATATAATGTTACAAATAAAATAACAGCAAAAATATAAAACATCTAGGAATAAAATTAAATAGAAGCCTTCAAGATCACTCCAGAAGAAACTTTAAAATTCTCCTGCAGGACACAGAAGAAGACAGAAACAAATAGAAAGTCCATGTCCTCAGGAAGGAAGATTCAACAACATGAAATCACCCAGCAGGATGTTGTAAAAATAGGGGGAGACCTTCAAGATGGTGGTGGAGTAAGACGTGGAGATCACCTTCCTCCCCATAAAAACATCAAAAATACACCTACATGTGGAACAACTCGTACAGAACACCTACTGAATGCTGGCAGAAGACCTCAGATTCCCAAAAGGCAAGAAAAGTCCCATGTACCTGAATAGGGCAAAAGAAAAAACAGAGACAAAAGAATAGAGATGGGACCCACACCTCTGGGAGGGAGCTGTGAAGGAGGAAAAGTTTCCACATACTAGGAAGCCCCTGCACTGCTGGGGATGGGGGGGTTGGCAGGAGTGAAGCTTCGGAGCCATGAAGGAGACTGCAGCAACAGGAGTGCAGAGGGCAAAGTGGAGAGATTCCTGCACAAAGAATTGGTGCCAACCAGCACTCACCACCCTGCCAGGGCGGGTGGGGGCTGGAAGCTGAAGCTCAGGCTTTGGAGCTCAGACCCCAGGGAGAGGACTGGGGTTGGCTGCATGAAGACAGCCTGAAGGGGGCTATTTCATCACAGCTAGCTGGGAGGGAGTCCAGAAAAAAGTCTGGACCTGCCAGAGAGGCAAGAGACCTTTGTTTTGGGGTACATGAGGAGAGGGGATTCCTTCCCAGTGTGTGCACAGAAGGCAGAGCACCACCTAAGTGAGTTCCAGAGATGGGTGAGAGCCACAGCTATCAGCTCAAACCCCAGAGATGGGCAAGAATCGCTAATGCTGCTGTGACTGCCACCAAGAATCTTGTGTGCCAGCACAGGTCACTATCCACACCCCCTGGGAGCCTATGCAGCATGCCACTGTGAGGGTCCCGTGATCCAGGAAAAAGTTCCCCAGGAGAATACATGGTGTGCCTCAGGCTGTCGCAATGTCACGCCAGCCTCTGCTGCCTCAGTCTCACCCGGCATTCCAATTATGACTACCGTACCCCTTCCTCCCCCTGGCCTGTGTGAGCAAGAGAGCCCTGATCAGCTGCTGCTTTAGCCCCCACACCCATCTGGGCAGGGAACAGACGCCTGAGGGCGACCTACAAGCAGAGATGAGGCCAAAACAAAAGCTGAGCCCCAGGAGCTGTGCCAACAAAGAAGAGGAAGGGAAATCTCTCCATGCAGCTTCAGGAGCAGCACATTAAATCCCCACAATTAACTTGATAAACCCTGCCTCAAGAATACCTGAATAGACAATGAATGTTCCCAAAATTGAGGCAGTGGACTTTGGGAGCAACTGTAGACTTCGGGTTTGCTTTCTGCCTCTAATTTGTTTCCGGTTTTATGTTTATCTTAGTTTAGTATTTAGTGTTTAATTATCACTGGTGGATTTGTTTATTGGTTTGGTTGCTCCTTTCCTTTATATATATATATTTTTTTTTCCATTTTCTCTTTTTGTGAGTGTGTATGTGTATGTTTCTTTGTGTGATTTTGTCTGTGTAGGTTTGCTTTTACCATTTTTCCTAGGGTTCTCTCTGTTCATTTTTTGTTTTTTTTTTCTCTTTCCTTTTCTTCTGAACTATGTGGCTGCCAGGGTCTTGGTGCTCTGGCTGGGTGTCAGGCCTGAGCCTGTGAGGTGGGAGGGCCGAGTCCAGGAGTTTGGACCACCAGAAACCTCCCTGCCCCAGGTAATATCAACTGGCGAGAGCTCTCCCAGAGATCTTCATCTCAACACTAAGACCTAGCTCCACCCACTGCCAGCAAGATCCAATGCTGGACGTCCCATGCCAAACAACCAGCAAGATAGGAACACAACCCCACCCATTAACAGAGAAGCTGTCAAAAGTCATACTAAGTTCACAAACACTCCAAAACACACCACCAGATGCAGTCCTGCCCACCAGAAGGAAAAGATACAGCTCCACCCACAAGAACACAGGCACCAGTCCCCTCCACCAGAAAGCCTACACAAGCCACTGAACCAACCTCACCCACTGGGGGAAGACACCAACAATAATGGGAACTATGAAAGTGCAGCCTGTGAAAGGAGACCCCCAACACAGTTAAACAAAATGAGAAAACAGAGAAACATGCAACAGATGAAGGAGCAAGGTAGAAATACACCAGACCAAACAAATGAAGAGGAAATAGGCAGTCTACCTAAAAAAGAATTCAGAGTAATGATAGTAAAGATGATCCAAAATCTCAGAAAGAGAATGGAGGAAACACAAGAAACATTTAACAAGGACCTAGAAGAACTAAAGAGCAAGCAAACAATGATGAACAACACATTAAATGAAATTTAAAATACTCTAGAAGGAATCAGTAGCAGAATAACTGAGGCAGAAGGACGGAGAAGTGACCTGGATGATAAAATAGTGGAAATAACTGCCATAGAGCATAATAAAGAAAAAGGAATGAAAAGAACAGAGGACAGTCCCATGGACCTCTGGGACAACATTAAATGCAACAACATTTGAATTTTAGGTGTGCCACAAGAAGAAAAAAAGAAAGGGACTGAGAAAATATTTGAAGAGATTATAGTTGAAAACTTCCCTAATATGGGAAAGGAAAGAGTCAATCAAGTCCAGGAAGCACAGAGAGTCCCATACAGGATAAATCCAAGGAGAAACATGCCAAGACACACAATATTCAACCTATCAAAATTAAAGTCAGCAAGGGAAAAGCAACAAATGATATACAAGGGAAACCCCATTAGGTTAATAGCTGATCTTTCAGCAGAAACTCTGCAAGCTAGAAGGGAGCGGCAGAATATACGTAAAGTGATGAAAGGGAAAAACTTACAACCAAGATTACTCTACCAAGCAAGGATCTCATTCAGATTTGATGGAGAAATTAAAACCTTTACAGACAAGCAAAAGCTAAGAGAATTCAGCACCACCAAACCAGCTTTACGACAAATGCTAAAGGAAATTCTCTAGGCAGGAAACACAACAGAAGGTAAACACCTACAAAAGCAAACCCAAAACAATTAAGAAAATGGTAATAGGAACATATCAGTAATTACCTTAAATATAAATGGATTAAATGCTCCAACCAAAAGACACAGACTGGCTGAATGGATACAAAAACAAGACCCGTATATATGCTGTCTACAAAAGACTGACTTCAGACCTAGGGACACATAAAGACTGAAAGTGAAGGGATGGAAAAAGATACTCAATGCAAATGGAAATCAAAAGAAAGCTGTAGTAGCCATTCTCATATCAGACAAAATAGATTTTAAAATAAAGACTATTACAAGACACAAAGAAGGACACTACATAATGATCAAGGGATCAATCCAAGAAGAAGATTTAACAATTGTAAATATTTATGCACCCAACATAGGAGCACCTCAATACATAAGGCAAATGCTAACAGCCATAAAAGGGGAAATGGACAGTAACACAATCATAGTAAGGGATTTTAACACCCTACTTTCACCAATGGACAGATCATCCAAAATGAAAATAAATAAGGGAACACAACCTTTAGAAGACACATTAGACTAGATAGACTTAATTGATATTTATAGGACATACAATAAAAAAATGACAGAATACACTTTCTTCTCAAGTTCTCATGGAACATTCTTCGGGACAGATCATCAAGCCTCTGTAAATTTAAGAATATTGAAATCATGTAAAGTATCTTTTCCAAGCATAGCGCTATGAGACTAAATATCAATTACAGGGAAAAAAACTGTAACAAATACAGGGAGGCTAAACAATATGCTACTAAACAACCAAGAGACCACTGAGGAAATCAAAAAATACCTAGAAACAAATGACAATGAAAACACAATGACCCAAAACCTATGGGATGCAGCAAAAGCAGTTCTAAGAGGGAAATTTATAGCAATACAATCAAGAAACAAGAAAAATCTCAAATAAACAACCTAACCTTACACCTAAAACACTTAAAGAAAGGAGAACAAAAAAACCCCAAAGTTAGCAGAAGGAAAGAAATCATAAAGATCAGAGCAGTAATAAATGAAAAAGAAATGAAGGAAACAGTAGCAAAGATCAATAAAACTAAAAGCTGGTTCTTTGAGAAGATAAACAAAATTGATAAACAATTAGCCAGACTCATCAAGAAAAAAAGGGAGAAGACTCAAATCAATAAAATTAAAAATGAAAAAGGAGAAGTAACAACTGACACCGCAGAAATCCAAAGGAACATGAGATACTACTACAAGGAACTATATGCCAGTAAAATGGACAACCTGGAAGAAATGGACAAATTCTTAGAAAACTACAATCTTCCAAGACTGAACCAGGAAGAAATAGAAAATATGAACAGACCAATTACAGGCACAGAAATTGAAACTGTGATTAAAATTCTTCCAACAAACAAAAGCCCAGGACCAGTTGGTTTCACAGGTGAATTCCATCAAACATTTAGAGAAGAGCTAACACCTATCCTTCTCATCTCTTCCAAAAAATAGCAGAGGCAGGAACATTTGCAAACTCATTCTTCGAGGCCACCATCACCCTGGCACCAAAACCAGACAGATATGTCACAAAGAAAGAAATCTACAGACCAATATCACTGATGAATATAGATGCAAAAATCCTCAACAAAATACTAGCAAACAGAATCCAGCAGCAAGTAAAAGGATCATACACCATGATCAAGTGGGGTTTACCCCAGGAATGCAAGGATTCTTTAATATACACAAATCAATCAATGTGATACATCATATTAACAAACTGAATGATAAAAACTGTATGATCATCTTAATAGATGCAGAAAAAGCTTTCAACAAAATTCAATACCCATTTATGATAAACACTCTCCAGAAAGTAGGCATAGAGGGAACTTACCTCAACATAATAAAGGCCATATATGACAAATCCACAGCCAACACTGTTCTCAGTGGTGAAAAACTGAAAACTTCCTCTAATATCAGGAACAGGATAAGGTTGCCTACTCTCACCGTGCTTATTCAACATAGTTTTGGAAGTTTTAGACACAGCAAAAGGAATCCAAATTGGAAAAGAAGTAAAACTGTAACTGTTTACAGATGAGATGATACTAAACATAGAGAATCCTAAAGATGCTACCAGAAAACTAATAGAGCTAATCAATGACTTTGCTAAAGTAGCAGG
Source organism: Delphinapterus leucas (assembly GCF_059928025.1). NCBI lineage: Eukaryota > Metazoa > Chordata > Mammalia > Artiodactyla > Monodontidae > Delphinapterus > Delphinapterus leucas. The sequence continues at coordinate 118,895,630 of NC_143132.1, forward strand.
ATATGAAATTAATGCACAGAAATCTCTTGCATTCCTATACACTAATGACGAAAAATCTGAAAGAGAATTTAAGGAAACAATCCCATTTACCATTGCAACAAAAATAATGAAATATCTAGGAATAAACCTACCTAAGGAGACAAAAGTCCTGTATGCAGAAAACTATAAGACACTGATGAAAGAAATTAAAGATGACACAAACAGATGGAGAGATATACCATGTTCTTGGATTGGAAGAATAAACATTGTGAAAATGAGTGTACTACCCAAAGCAATCTACAGATTCAATGCAAACCCTATCAATCTACCAATAGCATTTTTCACAGAACTAGAACAAAATTTTACAATTTGTATGGAAACACAAAAGAGCCCGAATAGCCAAACCAGTCTCGAGAAAGTAAAATGGAGCTGGAGGAATCAGGCTCCCTGACTTCAGACTATACTACAAAGCTACAGTAGTCAAGACAATATGGTATTGGCACAAAAACAGAAATATAGATCAATGGAAGAGGATAGAAAGCCCAGAGATAAACCCATGCACATATGATCACCTTATCCTTGCAAAGGAGGCAAGAATGTACAATGGAGGAAAGACATTCTCTTCAATAATTGGTGCTGGGAAAACTGGACAGCTGCATATAAAAATGAAATTAGAACAGTTCCTAACAGCATACACAAAAATAAAGTCAAAATGGATTAAAGACCTAAATGTAAGGCCAGACACTATAAAACTCTTAGAAGAAAACATAGGCAGAACACTCTATGACAGAAATCATAGCAAGATCGTTTTTGACTCACCTCCTAGAGAAATGGAAATAAAAACAAAAATAAACAAATGGGACCTAGTGAAACTTAAAAGCTTTTACACAGCAAAGGAAACCATAAACAAGATGAAAAGACAACCCTCAGAAATGGAGAAAATATTTGCAAACATAACAACTGACAAAGGAAAATATACAAGCAGCTCATGCAGTTCAATATCAAAAAACAAACAACCCAATCCAAAAATTGGTGGAAAACCTAAACAAACATTTCTCCAAAGAAGATATACAGATTGCCAGCAAACACATGAAATGATGCTCAACATCACTAATCATCATAGAAGTGAAAATGAAAACTACAATGAGGTATCACCTCACACTGGTCAGAATGGGCATCATCAAAAAATCTACAAACAATAAATGCTGGAGAAGGTGTGGAGAAAAGGGAACCCTCTTGCACTGCTGGTGGAAATATAAATTGATATAGCCACTATGGAGAACAGTGTGGAAGTTCTTTAAAAAGCTAAAAATAGAACTACCATATGACCCAGCAATCCCACTACTGGGCGTATACCCTGAGAAAACCATAATTCAAAAAGAGACATACCACAATGTACATTGCAGCACTATTTACAATAGCCAGTGCATGGAAGCAACTTAAGTGTCCATCGACAGATGAATGGATAAAGAAGATGTAGCACATATATACAATGGAATATTACTCGGCCATAAAAAGAAATGAAATTGAGTGAGTTGGATGGATCTAGAGTCTGTCATACAGAGTGAAGTAAGTCAGAGAGAGAAAAACAAATACTGTATGCTAACACATATATATGGAATCGAAAAAAAAAGTTCTGGTGAACCTAGGGGCAGGACAAGAATAAAGACGTAGAGGTACAGAATGGACTTGAGGACATGGGGGGGGAAGGGTAAACTGGGACAAACTGAAAGAGTAGCATGGACCTATATACACCATCAAATGTAAAATAGATAGCTAGTGGGAAGTAGGTGCATAGCACAGGGATATCATCTCGGTGCTTTGTGTGCACCTAGAGGGGTGGGTTAAGGAGGGTAGGAGGGAGATTCAAGAGGGAGGGGATATGGTGATATATGTATACATATAACTGATTCATTTTGTTATACAGCAGAAACTAACACAACAATTGTGAAGCAATTATACTCCAATAAATATGTTAAAAAATAAGCTGATTCTAAAGTTCATATACAAAACTAACAAGGAAAAGTCACTAGGGAAATTCTGAAGATTACTGATGGATTATCAGTTTTTCAGAAGTCAAAGCATATTATAAAACTCTAATAATTAATCCAGCACATGAATGTCGTAAAGCTACAATAAAAAGCATATGATTAGCTATAATAATGGAAAACTGATAGTGGGAAAAGGAAATCCAATAGTAGATGAAACACACAAAGAGATATGGTATACAATAAAAGTGGCATTTCAAATCAATGAAGAAAATCAGTTTATTCAGTAAATGCTGTCATCATCAACAATAAAAAAATGTAAATCTACTAGATGAAAATATGAGAGTAGCGTGTAAAATAAACTTGGAGTAAAAGTTTTCTTTCTAAGTGTTACATAAAACTCAGAAGCCAAATAAAAGATTGATAAATTCAACTACCAAAAATTTTATCAAGGCCAAGAATAAAGCCTATAGAAGGAAAATAAGGAAAAATATCAACAACATATCACAATGTGTTAACTTCATTAACTGATAATAAACTTTTACAAAATTTAAAAGGGTCAGCAATCCAACTAAAATTTCAGCAAAGGCTATGAACAAAATGCAGAAGAAGAAAACTTAATAAACTAAAACTTCAAGTAGGTCTTAACCATGTGCAGCTACAGATATTTTCCTCTTGTCAGTTTGGCAAAGATCACAAAGTGTTACTTTCAGAAAAACAAAAATTGCTGCCAAAGGTGTGGAAAAACAGGCATTTTCATACATTACCAATGGGAGTGCCACTGAGAAGGGTGATTTAACAATGGCAGTTCAAATAAAAAATGTGTGTATTCTTTGACCCAGAAAAGCCACTTCTATTAATATAACCTGATTTATATTTGGAACTGATGTATGCAGAACTTATTCATTTTAGCATTGTTTATAAGATCAGAAGGTTGAAAACAGCTTAAATCTCTATTACTAAGGGTCTAGCTAAATAAATTGTGGGTACACATCTATGCAATGGAATAGTCAGCAACTGTTTAAAAGAATAAGGTGTATCTATGTAGATTTACAGTGAAAAACCGAGGTGCCAAGTATTGTGTTTATTCTGCTAAGTTATTTTCACATAGCATATATACTTTTTTGTGAAATGGAGTATCTCCAAAATATACATGAAATTGATACTAGTGATTTCCTCTTGGGAGGAGGATTAAGTGGTTACAGAGAAAGAGTGGCAGGAAGGTTTACTGTTCATCATATATGGTTTTGAATATTTTTATAACATTTATTCAATGAAAAATATGAATTGGAACTCCAAAAACCAACACCCTACTCCTGCCTGAGGTTTTACCAGTTTGTTTTTCAGACACAGCCCCTTTAAAAAGAAGAGAGACAACACCCAAGGCAGAGTTTCCCCGGAAATGCCAAATTGGCCTGTTAAGACAGTGATCTTGAATTACACACTTTCAGCTACTGTGCCTGACTGGCTCCATTATTGTCTGACCCTCTTTCAGCTCTCCTGGCTGAAATGACTTCCATTGTTCCTTGCTTCTTGATTGCTTTAACATGTGTGGGATCGCTAAGTCAGCTTGTTTACTCCCTCCAAGAATAGCTTCATTCTCATCTACATCCACTAAGGACACAAGCAGTACTTTATCCCACCATCTGCCTTGGATTTCTCATCACAGTCCCTTTGACCTAGCCCCAGCTCAGTTTCCCAACTTCTATTCCTACATCTACAGATTAGTTAGGCATGCCTGGCAGGCAATCCCCTCCTCACCCCACCTCCCAATTTAGTTACTAGCCTTGCATCAGATTCCTTTTCCCTAGGGATTTATGTCCACTTCTCAATTCAAAGGAGAAGAATTTCATGCAGAGCAATGATATGTGTACTGGTAGGTACATTATGGACAATGGATCAAAAAGGTCAGGAGTGGGAGGTACAAGAGGAGGTGGTAAAGTCAGAATTATTCTACTAAGGTCCAGAGAACAACAAACAAGAGTTTGGTTAGAGAGTTGAGGGTGAAAATGAAAAGAAGTGAGTGAATTTAAAAAATTTTCAAGACTAAGAGAATTCACTGAGATCTAGAATACCAGGGGCAAGGATGAAGGAGAACAATGATCCTTGGCTTCTCGCTTGATAACTACATGGAAGTTGGTGCTTTCCTAATATGGGAAAAAGCAAGACACAAAAGGGTAGAGGGACAAAAAGAGTTTAAGATGCTTTGATACAACCTGGCAGAGAAGCAGGGTAGCTATCTGGGTATAATAGCCAATAGTTATTGATGACTTAACTGCACTCTAGATCTAAGAGATTTATATATTGTTATGGACTGAATTTTTATGCCCCCCCACAAATTCATGTGCTTAAGTCCTAACCCCTAGTATAATGGTATTAGGAGGCAAACCACTTGTGAGATGATTAGAGCATGAGGGTGGAGTTCTCATGAATGGAATTAGTGCCCTTATAAGAGACACAAGAGCATGCCTTCCCTCTCTGGTCTGGAAGATATAGGAAGAAGACAGCCATCTGTAAACAAGGAAGGGGTCCTTCATCAGACAATGGATTTGCTGGTATCTTGATCTTGGAATTTCCAACCTCCAGAAAACTTACTTTTCACCAATACTGTAAGAAAGAAATGTTTAAGCTACTCATTCTATGGTATTGTATTATAGCAGCCCAATCTGACCAAGACATAAGTAATTCAAGCCACATAACAACTCCTAGTGATTTTTTTGTTTTTCATTTTTTTTCATACAGAACCATCACTGTTCTTTTTTTTTTTTAACATCTTTATTGGAGTATAATTGCTTTTCAATGCTGTGTTAGTTTCTGCTTTATAACAAAGTGAATCAGCTATACATATACATATATCCCTATATCTCCTCTCTCTTGCATCTCCCTCCCACCCTCTCTATCCCACCCCTCTAGGTGGTCACAAAGCACCGAGCTGATCTCCCTGTGCTATGGGGCTGCTTCCCACTAGCTATCTATTTTACATTTGGTAGTATATATAAGTCCATGCCACTCTCTCACTTCATCCCAGCTTACCCTTCCCACTCCCTGTGTCCGAAAGTCCATTCTCTACTTCTGCCTCTTTATTCCTGTCCTGCTTCTAGGTTCATCAGAACCTTTTTTTTTTCTTTTAGATTCCATAAAGATGTGTTAGTACATGGTATTTGTTTTTCTCTTTCTGACTTACTTCACTCTGTATGACAGACTCTCGGTCCATCCAACTCACTACAAATAACTCAATTTCATTTCTTTTTATGGCCAAGTAATATTCCATTATATATATGTGACACATCTTCTTTATCCATTCATCTGTCAATGGACACTTAGGTTGCTTCCACATCCTGGCTATTGTAAATAGAGCTGCAATGAACACTGTGGTACATGACTTTCTTTGAATAATGGTTTTCTCAAGGTATATGCCCAGTAGTGGGATTGCTGAGTCATATGGTAGTTCTATTTTTAGTTTTTTAAGGAACCTGCATACTGTTCTCCATAGTGGCTGTATCAGTTTACACTCCGACCAACAGTGCAAGATGATTCCCTTTTCTCCAACATTTATTGTTTGTAGAATTTTTGACGATGGCCATTCTGACTGGTGTGAGGTGATACCTCATTGTAGTTTTGATTTGCATTTCTCTAATGATTAGGGATGCTGAGCATTCTTTCATGGGTTTGTTGGAAATCTGTATATCTTCTTTGGAGAAATGTCTATTTAGGTCTTCTCCCCATTTTTGGATTGCGTTGTTTGGTTTTTTTTTTTTTTTGATATTGAGCTGCATGAGCTGCTTGTAAATATTGGAGGTTAATCCTTTGTCAGTTGCTTCATTTGCAAATATTTTCTCCCATTCTGAGGGTTCTCTTTTTGTCTTGTTTATGTTTTCCTTTGCTGTGCAAAAGATTTTAAGTTTCATTAGGTCCCATTTGTTTATTTTTGTTTTTATTTCCATTTCTCTAGGAGGTGGGTCAAAAAGGATCTTGCTGTGATTTATGTCATAGAGTGTTCTGCCTATGTTTTCCTCTAAAAGTTTTATAGTGTCTGGCCTTACATTTAGGTCATTAACCCATTTGAGTTTATTGTTTTGTATGGTGTTAGGGAGTGTTCTAATTTCATTCTTTTACATGCAGCTGTCCAGTTTTCCCAGCACCACTTATTGAAGAGGCTGTCTTTTCTCCATTGTATATTCTTGCCTCCTTTATCAAAAATAAGGTGACCATATGTGCGTAGGTTTACCTCTGGGTTTTCTGTCCTGTTCCATTGTTCTATATTTCTGTTTCTGTGCCAGTACCATACTATCTTGATTACTGCAACTTTGTAGCATAGTCTGAAGTCAGGAAGCCTGATTCCTCCATCTCTGTTTGTCTTTCTCAAGATTGCTTTGGCTATTCGGGCTTTTTTGTGTTTCCATACAGATTGTGAGATTTTTTGTTCTAGTTCTGTGAAAAATGCCATTGGTAGTTTTGTAGTGATTGCATTGAATCTGTAGATTGCTTTGGGTAGTAGAGTCATTTTCACAATGTTGATTCTTCCAATAAGAGCATGGTATATCTCTCCATCTGTTTGTATCCTCTTTAATTTCTTTCATCAGTGTCTTATAATTTTCTGCATACAGGTCTTTTGTCTCCTTAGGTAGGTTTGTTCCTAGGTATTTTATTCTTTTTGTTGCAATGGTAAATGGGAGTGTTTCCTTAATTTCTCTTTCAGATTGTTCATCATCAGTGTATAGGAATGCAAGAGATTTCTGTGCATTAATTTTGTATTGTGCTACTTTACCAAATTCATTGATGAGCTCTACCAGTTTTCTAGTAGCATCTTTAGGATTCTCTATGTATAGTATCATGTCATCTGCAAACAGTGACATCTTTACTTCTTTTCTGATTTGGATCCCTTTTATTTCTTTTTCTTCTCTGATTGATGTGTCTAAAACTTCAAAAGCTATGTTGAATAATAGTGGTGACAATGGACCTCCTTGTCTTGTAACTGATCTTAGTGGAAATGGTTTCAGTTTTTCACCATTGAGAACGATGTTGGCTGTGTGTCATATATGGCCTTTATTATGTTGAGGTAAGTTCCCTCTATGCCTACTCTCTGGAGGGTTTTATCATAAATGGGTGTTGAATTTTGTCAAAAGCTTTTTGTGCATCTATTGAGATGATCATATGGTTTTTCTCCTTCAGTTTGTTAATATGGTGTATCACATTGATTGATTTGCGTATATTGAAGAATCCTTGCATTCCTGGGATATACCCCACTTGATCATGTTGTATGATCCTTTTAATCTGCTGTTGGATTCTATTTGCTAGTATTTTGTTAAGAATTTTTGTATCTATGTTCATCAGTGATATTGGCCTGTAGTTTTCTTTCTTTGTGACATGTTTGTCTGGTTTTGGTATCAGGGTGACGGTGGTCTTATAGAATGAGTTTGGGAGTGTTCCTCCCTCTACTGTATTTTGGAAGAGTTTGGGATAGGTGTTAGCTCTTCTCTATATGTTTGAAAGAATTCGCCTGTGAAGCCATCTGGTCCTGAGCTTTTGTTTGTTGGAGGATCTTTAATCGGTTTCAGTTCCAGTGCTTGTGATTGGTCTGTTTCTATTTTCTGTCTCTTCCTGCTTCAGTCTCAGATGGTTGTGCTTTTCTAAGAATTTGTCCATTTCTTCCAGGTTTTCGATTGTATTGACATATAGTTGCTTGTACTAATCTCTCATGATCCTTTGTATTTCTACAGTGCCAGTTTTTACTTCTCCTTTTTCATTTCTAATTCTATTGATTTGAGTCTTATCCCTTTTTTTCTTGATGAGTCTGGCTAATGGTTTATCAATTTTATCTTCTCAAAGAACCAGCTTTTAGTTTTATTGATCTTTGCTATTGTTTCCTTCATTTCTTTTTCATTTATTTCTGCTCTGATCTTTATGATTTCTTTCCTTCTGCTAACTTTGGGGGTTTTTTTGTTCATCTTTCTCTAATTGCTTTAGGTGTAAGGTTAGGTTGTTTATTTGGGATGTTTCTTGTTTCTTCAGGTAGGATCATATTGCTATAAACTTCGTTCTTAGAACTGCTTTTGCTGCATCCCATAGGTTTTGGGTCATTGTGTTTTCATTTTCATTTGTTTCTAGGTATTTTTTGACTTCCTCTTTGATTTCTTCAGTGATCTTTTGGTTATTAAGTAGTGTATTGTTTAGCCTCCATGTGTTCATATTTTTTACAGATTTTTTCCTGTAATTGCTATATAGTCTCATAGCATTGTGGTCAGAAAAGATACTTGATACATTTTCAATTTTTTAAAATTTACTAAGGCTTGATTTGTGACCCAAGATATCATCTATGCTGGAGAATGTTCCATGAGCACTTGAGAAGAAAATGTATTCTGTTTTTTGGGGGGTGAAATGTCCTATAAATATCAATTAAGTCCATCTTGTTTAATGTATCATTTAACGCTTTTGTTTCCTTATTAATTCTCTGTCTGGATGATCTGTCTGTTGGTGTAAGTGAGATGTTAAAGTTCCCCAGTATTGTGGTGTTACTGTTAATTTCCTCTTTTATAGCTGTTAGCAGTTGCCTTATGTATTGAGGTGCCCCTATATTGGGTGCATATATATTTACAATTGTTATATCTTCTTCTTGGATTGATCCCTTGATCATTATGTAGTGTCCTTCTCTGTCTCTGGTAATAGTCTTTATTTTAAAGTCTATTTTGTCTGATATGAGAATTGCTACTCCAGCTTTCTTTTGATTTCCATTTGCGTGGACTATAGTTTTCCATCCCCTCATTTTCAGTCTGTATGTGTCCCTGGTCTGAAGTGGATCTCTTGTAAACAGCATATATACAGGTCTTGTTTTTGTATCCATTCAGCCAGTCTGTGTCTTTTGGTTGGAGCATTTAATCCATTTACAGTTAAGGTAATTTTCGATATGTATGTTCCCTTTACCATTTTCTTAATTGTTTTGGGTGTGTTATTGTATGCCTTTACCTTTTGTTGTGTTTCCTGCCTGGAGAAGATCCTCTAGCATTTGTTGTAAATCTCATTTGGTGGTGCTGAATTCTCTTAGCTTTTGCTTGTCTGTAGAGGTTTTAATTTCTCCATCAAACCTGAATGAGGTCCTTTCTGGGTAGAGTAATCTTAGTTGTAGATTTTTCCCTTTCAACACTTTAAATATGTCCTGCCACTCCCTTCTGACTTGCAGAGTTTCTGCTGAAAGATTAGCTGTTGACCTTATGGGGATTCCCTTGTATGTTATTTGTTGCTTTGCCCTTGCTGCTTTTAATATATTTTCATGGTATTAAATTTTGATAGTTTGATTAATATGTGTCTTGGCGTGTTTCTCCTTGGATTTATGCTGTATGGGACTCTCTGTGCTTCCTGGACTTGACCGACTATTTCCTTTCCCATATTAGGGAAGTTTTCAACTATAATCTCTTCAAATATTTTCTCAGTACCTTTCTTTTTCTCTTCTTTTTCTGGGACCCCTATAATTTGAATGTTGGTGCGTTTAATGTTGTCCCAGAGTTCTGTAGGACTGTCCTCAATTCTTGTCATTCTTTTTGCTTTATTCTGCTATGCGGTAGTTATTTCCACTATTTTATCTTCCTGGTCACTTATCCATTCTTCTGCCTCAGTTATTCTGCTATTGATTGCTTCTAGAGAATTTTAAGTTTCATTTATTGTGTTGTTTATCATTGTTTGTTTGCTCTTTAGTTCTTCTAGGTCCTTGTTAAATGTTTCTTGTATTTTCTCCATTCTATTTCCAAGATTTTGGATCATGTTTACTATCATTACTCTGAATTCTTTTTCAGGTAGACTGCCTATTTCCTCTTCAATTCTTTCATCTGGTGGGTTTTTACCTTGCTCCTTCATCTGCTTTGTGTTTATTTGTCTTTTCATTTTGCTTAAGTTACTGTGTTTGTGGTCTCCTTTCCACAGGCTGCACGTTCATAGTTCCCATTGTTTTTGGTGTCTGTCCCCAGTGGGTAACGTTGGTTTGGTGGGTTGTGTAGGCTTCCTGGTGGAGGGGACTAGTCCCTGTGTTCTGGTGGATGACGCTGGATCTCGTCTTTCTGTTTGGCAGGACCGCATCTGGTGGTGTGCTTTTGGTGTCTGTGCTCTTATTATGATTTTAGGCAGGCTCTCTGCTAATGGGTGGGGTTGTGTTCCTGTCTTGCTAGTTTTCTGGTATGTGGTGTACAGCACTGTAGCTTGCTGGTTGTTGAATGGAGCCGGTCTTAACATTGAGATGGAGATCTCTTGGAGACCTTTTGCTGTTTGATATTACGTGGAGCCAGGAGGTCTCTGCTGGACCAATTTCCTGAACTCAGCTCTCCCACCCCAGAAGCACAGGCCTGACACCCGGCCTGAGCACCAAGACCCTGTAAGCCACACAGCTCAGAAGAAAAGGGAGAATAGAAGAAAGAAAGGAAGAAAAAAATAAATTTATCAAAATAAAAAATAATTATTAAAATTAAAAAGTAATTGAAAAAAGAAAGAAGAGGAGAGCAACTAAACCAAAAAACAAATCCACCAATGATAACAAGCACTAAAAACTATACTAAAAAAAAAAAAAAGGACCGACAGAACCATAGGACAAATGGTAAAAGCAAGCCTATACAGACAAAATCACACAAAGAAGAATACACATACACACTCACAAAAAGAGAAAAAGGAAAAAAAATATGAACAAAAAAGGAGAAAGAGAGCAACCAAATCAATAAAGAAATCTACCAATGATAGTAAACTCTAAATACTGAACTAAGATAAACATATAACTGGGAACAAATTAGATGCAGAAAGTAAACCCCTAGTCTACAGCTGCTCCCCAAGTGCACTGCCTAAATTTTTGGATGATGCGTTGTCTATTCAGGTATTCCACAGATGCAAGGTACATCAAGTTGATTGTGGATATATAATCCGCTGCTCCTGAGGCTGCTGGGAGAGGTTTCCCTTTCTCTTCTTTGTTCGCACAGCTCCTGGGGTTCAGCTTTGGATTTGGCCCTGCCTCTGCGTGTAGGTTGCCCTCTGGCATCTGTTCTTCACTCAGACAGGACGGGCTTAAAGTAACAGCTGATCTGGGGGCTCTGGCTCACTCAGGCCGGGGGGAGGGAGGGGTGCAGATGCGGGGCAAGCCTGCAACGGCAGCGGCCGCCATGACATTGCACCAGCCTGAGGCGCACCATGTGTTCTCCTGGGGAAGTTGTCCCTGGATCACGGGACCCTGGCAGTGGCGGGCTGCACAGGCTCCCGGGAGGGGAGGTGTGGATAGTGACCTGTGCTTGCACACAGGCTTCCTGGTGGCTGCAGCAGCAGCCTTAGCATCTCATGCCCTTCTCTGGGGTCTGCGCTGATAGCCACGGCTCGCGCCCGTCTCTGGAGCTCGTTTAGGTGGTGCTCTGAATCCCCTCTCTTCATGCACCCCAAAACAACGGTCCCTTGCCTCTTACGCAGGTCCAGACTTTTTCCTGCACTCCCTCCTGGCTAGCTGTGGCGCACTAGCCCCCTTCAGGCTGTGTTCATGCCGCCAACCCCAGTCCTCTCCCTGCGATCTGACCTCCGAAGCCGGAACCTCAGCTCCCAGCCCTCGCCCATCCCAGTGGGTAAGCAGACAAGCCTCTCAGGCTGGTGAGTGCTGGTTGGCACCCATCCTCTCTGTGGGAATCTCTCTGCTTTGCCCCCCGCACCCCTGTTGCTGCGCTCTCCTCCGTGGCTCCGAAGCTCCCCCTTCCACCACCTGCAGTCTCTGCCTGCGAAGGGCCTTCCTAGTGTGTGGAAACCTTTCCTCCTTCACAGCTCCCTCCCACTGGTGCGGGTCCCATCCCCATTCTTTTGTCTCTGTTTTTTCTTTTCTCTTTTGCCCTACCCAGGTACGTGGGGAGTTTCTTACCTTTTGGGAAGTCTGAGGTCTTCTGCCAGCGTTCACAGGAGTTGTTCCACATGTAGATGTATTTCTGGGGAGGAAGGTGATCACCACGTCTTACTCCTCCGCCATCTTGAAGGTCCCCCCAACTCCTAGTGTTTTATATCATTATTAAACCCATTTTTGTGCATTAACTCATTTAATCCTCATAACAAACTTACAAGTTTTGTACTAGTATTAAACACTTTTCACATGAAAAAACTGAAGCATATAGAGGTTAAGAGATTTGCCCAAGTCCAGATAGACTGATGAGGGGCAGAGCCAGTATTTAAATTTGGGCAGTTCCTAAATTGAGCTCAGAGAGGAGCTCTGAGACAGAGAAATCCATGGTGGAGTCAGTCAATAAGCTGTGTTTATAGCCATGAAAATAGATTGACACAGTTTAAGGAGAGCATGTTTTAAAGGAGAATGCAAGTCCTGTGGAAAGCTAATGTTTTGAGGTTAATTAGAGAAGGGAGATTCAGAAAAGGTGACTAAGGAGGAAAGACCAAAAAGGTGGGAAGAAAACTCAGAGATCTGATGCCCTGCCACTCTCTCCAATGTCATTGTGTATTCAGAATGGTCAGCTTTGTTTAAAGTTTCTAGGAGAAGGAAAAAGAAGAGGAAAGGCAAAGGAAAGAAATGCATAAAAATGTAATCAAGTCAAATATGCTTGTCATAATATGGGGAGGGGGCAAAAGATGGAATCTTAAGTCTCAAGTAACTCATCAGAGTCTTATTTTCCAGATGAAAAGCTGTATGTCTAGCATAGATCTAGTAACCATAGTTTCCAAAATATGGTTGAATTTATGGGACAATTGAATTGAAGGATATTCCAAAAACTCCAAAGCATAGAGTGGCCATTATCACATAGGGAATAATGAGTATAGGATCCTTCAAGGAAGGAGTTTCCCTTTTATTCCCCAAACCTGGAACATAGGAGACGCTCAAAAAGGGCTTGATAACATCGGACATAGCACAGAAAGATTCATTTAGAAGATAAGTAATTTTGAGGAAAAAAAATACTGCTTTCCTTTTATTTTTAATGTCACTAGATTTGCAAAGTTTGCAGTCTCAGAATTAGACTAGTTTTACAAAGTTTTCCTCATTTGCTTTTGCCCAATGCCATGCCAGTCAAGTAAAATAAATCTTCAGTTCTGCTAACATAGCTTGAACTATGGATTTAGGTCTTATTTACAGAGCAGAGTTCAACCTTTGAAAGAGTTTTACCACTACATCATGAAGTAATAAATGTGCAGTAATGTTTGACATTTAGAAAGTTATTACATGGAACTGTAAATTTCAGATTTATAAGGGGAACGGTAGGTTTTTAATTATAACAGTTTCATTAAATTCAAGATGTGTATCTACACAGAAAGAAATATGTCTTTCTTATAGTTATTTAGAAACCAAAGAAATACGTATAAATTACCACAATCCTCTCTAAATGGAAATTTCATGTCTCTCAGAGAGAGAATGCCATCTCTTACGTTTTTTAAGTACAGAAACATTTCACTGATTTTCCACAAAAATCAGGGGAAGCTTGGCTTTTCAACCTGTCCTCTTCTAAAAAGAGATGGCAAAAATGTTTAACGCAAGACTATTGAGAATTTTGCAAAAGACTTTCACCACCGATATTTAAAGAATTCCCAAATGTCATTTATATTTTGATAAAAGTTGACACTTTTCTTCAACATGGGGAAAAAGGAAGTAGCAGAATGGAAAAAACTAATGAAAACAAATAGCTTGAACCTATGCTTAGCCCATCTCCAGGTGGTCAGGTTGAGATGAGAGCCCCAACGGAGCCCCCGAGAACCCCGTGTCTGGGCTCTCAGTACACCACATGTGTCCAAGAGAAGAGAAGGAAACTTTATGAAGAAATAGAAAAATGTGTACTTGGTATTTTTTTTTCTTCTAATGAAGACAGCAAATAGAGGTATTTTCTTCCACTCCTCTCCTTGAGGCCCAGTGAATGGGTCAAAACCGTGAAAAATAGGGAAGGAAACATCATCCTCAGTAAGTCAAGGAAATGACCATGTTTTCCATGATGATTCAGGACACATATCTGTTAAACTGTGAAGGATAATAAAAGAAAATGTGTGCTACATCAGCCTTGGAGAAGGATACAGTTCTCTCTCAAAATGAGTGTCATGACCCGGTAGGGCTTATCCAGTAATTGTCATAGGAAAATGAGTGATAAAGGCATGATCAGGCCATGGGGACTAAAAGAGTCACAGGTTGATACTACAGAACATGGAGCAGAGCTGAAGGAGAAACCATGATGACACACCGTTTTTGTTCTTTATAGATGGGCCTCTCAGCTGAGGAAGATGGGTAGAGGGAAAGCAGGGTGGAATGGAGTAGGGTAAGAGGACATACAAAGAGCATGCAACTTTGTTGTGAGAATACCAACCTCTTAAATGAGGAGCGGTACTCAGCAGAAAGGAAGTAAAATATTTAATGAAAGGGTGTTTGCTACTACACATCTAAGTAGTAACTAAGACCTAGTTTTATAAGTTTTTACCAAAGTTTAAGCAGATTTAGTTTTAAAATTAACTGCTCCATAGGAGAACAGGCTAGCTTGTGATATGCACCTGGAGAGGGCTGCTGCTTAAGGCTGAGAGAATAGTTTTCTGATATAAGTGAATTTGGGGTAACTGGGAGGAACAAGACATAAATAGGGGGCCAACACAGCCAGGTTTCACTAGGACTATCCAGGTTTCAGCACAGAGAGTCCTGCATCTTGAGAAACCTCTCATTCCTGGGCAAATGAGGATGGTTGGTCAGCCGAGGCAGGAACCACAATTCCTCCAAGATTCCTCAGCAAAGGGGATCCTAAAGGTAGAATTCTGGCTTTAGTTTGGGAATTACATTAGGAAAGAGGAATCAATCAAGAATATGAGTTGGGAAGAGATGGGTCTCAGGTAAATGACCGGAAACATCAAGGTTGCAGAAATCTGTCACCACACTGGGCCCTTCAGTTTACCCACTGGTAGGCAGTTCAGGCCCTGAGAAGCCTCATGCTTGTAGTAAAATGATTAGTTGATTTCTAAGCAGTTTTCAAAATATCATCCTGTTGCTGAAAAGTAGTAAGAAAGACATGAGGAAGCAAAGACTAAAGTTCAGTTTCCAGAAAGGCGGCTGCCACGTCCCTGTGTGGTGGCAGAGGCAATTTTGGCAGTGAAAGCAGTGAGTTTTATTAAAATGTTCCAAAATATTGTGCCTTGTGTGTGACTAATTTTATTGTTCCATTAGCTGCCTCCCTAGAGTTCTCCTCTGGAGAAGTATTAGTCATTATTAAATAAAAAAAAGCCAAAGCCCTGCTGCTCCTCCCCTGTAGCACACAACATGGAGCAGCTCACATGACTGACACCCCGTGCCTGCATTTATGCACTGTTAGGGGTTCAGCCAAAATTGTAAACCACAAATTTGTGGTGACACCAGTTAAACCCATATATGTGCTTTCTTCAACACATGTCAATCCAAGGAGAAAGAATTGTTTGATGGGCACAGTGGTGGTGAGAATGGGCTTGAGGAGTTACTGGGAAGGAAGTTAAAATAATTGACTACTGTGTCCAGGCTACGGAGGAAAGGACGTGAGGGAGCTGAGAAAATGGGAGTGCAGGTAACAATCAAGATCACCATGCAATGGAAGAGCAAGTTAAGTGGGTCGAAAGTTTTGTTCAAAGGATGGAATTTCCAAGTTCAAGGTTTCAAAGATTAAAACAATCAAAATTAATTAAAGGTCCAGAGTATTGGCATGAAAGTGCCTTGCTAAAATTGAGTGAAGATAAATGTCCTTGAAGTATGACTGAAGGAATTCTTAAGGGATTGGATGGGTCAGTGTGGGCACTGAATTTTTCCAGATTTATGTCAAAAGGCACACTGAGCCATGAAGAACTCCATGGAATTTGGAGAACCATCAAGACCATTCTATCTCTGTCCCAAATTCTCAATGTGGTTCGCATTGCAATCCTTATTAGTGCAACTCTTAATTTTGTGTTGGGGGAAAAAAGATGATATATACTGGGAATCTAAATTTGGGGGCTATTTTAACCTACCTATTACTATACACAGTGCTCAGAAAACTGCATTAAATATCAAATGCTGAAATAATTACTGACACTCTGTGTGCAAGATTTCCTGGCTTTGGGATGGTTGAACAGAGGCCTCAAGGATAGGACAGCCAAAGAATTACTTAACTGCTTAAGTATCAACAAACCTGATCTTGAAGTGAAGCCAGTCACTTCAACCACAGGATAAAAGGAAGGTTATGGAAATAATGACTAAATGATCACCATAAAAGAGCTTGGAGGCAAAAGGCAGAAGTATCATCTTGTGTGTGTGTGTGTGTGTGTGTGTGTGTGTGCGCGCGCACGCACGCGTACTCACAAATGTTGTGGTTGTTGTTATTCTAAAGTTGTCAGCATGAGTTAGAGAAGCTAATTCACTTCATTTAGACTTAGATCTTTCAACTTTTCTGCTTACTCATGCCTGGATGTCCTTGTAGCTGATGTCTTCGAGTCTTGTACCTTTTACTTTGTTTCACGTAATTTGTTCATATCTTTCATTATGCCCTGAGTGTAAACATTAACCAAAAATCGCACACATTAAAATAGGACTTTTCCCAGAAACTGAGAATCGATGTAACTTTTTCAAGAAGGTTGTCTTAACAAAGAATAGTAAACATATTTACTGTGCCAACCTCTAAGTATTTCATATTTATCAATCTATCTAATTCTGACAGTGAACTTATGAAGTAGATACAATCATTACCCTCATTATGTCAATATGGAAACCAGGCATGGAGAGATAAGTAACTTTCCCAAGATGAAGCCTTGATTTGAACCTTGGTGTCTGGCTCCAGGGTACCTGTCCTTAATCACAAAAACAATGGTCTTCATAGGGTGGTCCCCAGATCAGCAATAGCAGCATCCTCTTGTAACTTGTTAGAAATTTCAATTCCTGGGCACCACATCAGAGCTACTGAAATTTTGGAGGTGAGTCCTAGGAATTTGTGTTTTAACAAGGTCTTCAGGAGACCCTGATGCAGGCTCAGTTTGAGAAACACAGCAACACACCACCCTGCTCAGAAGCAACAAAGTGGTAACAAACATGCATAGATTGAAAAGGCTGCGCTGATAAATTTCCACCCATGGCATGGGGGGCGGGGTGGGGGTGCTCAGAATAACTGTTGTTTCAAAATTTCTGGATTAAATACCCTCAGGCCCTGAATTCTACTGAAAGGAATTCACTGAAAAACCCACAACAGGGTAATGTTCATGGCACAAGCTGTCAGTATGTAGCTTAGAGTAGAAAAATACACTTCCTTCTTGTCCAGCATGGTTTCCACAACTGCCCATTTTCCATTTCAGTTGGAGTGGTTTTGGTCAAGCAGTGTGTTTTGAATCACAGAGTGTGGTCAAGGTAAAAAGTCATCCAACTTTTTCAGAGTGGCAACTATAGACACAGCTAAAGCCATCTGGCAAACATCTGCATTGTAAGCCCAGGCAACACTCTGCCAAATCATTGCAAATTTTGCATTTCTATCACTATGAAAAAGTGACTCTGTGTCATTTTCAGAGTTTCAACAATGTGTTTCCAAATCATATTAAGAGATGAAATGTCATTACCTCTGGCTAAGGTCCTATATATTTTTAAAATATTCTTTTTGCTCAAATAATATATCTACATCAAAAGACTGAGAAGTAAACCAGCAGTTAACAGTGTCTGCTTCTGGCAACTGGAATTATGGGAGTATTTTTCTTCTTACATTTTTATGTCTCATGTCTTGACCTCTGTCCTGAACTCCAGACTCAAATATCTAACTATCCACTCAACATCTATTTATATGTCTGATAAGCAACTCAAATGTAATGTGTAAAAAAACAACCACTTAATTTCTAGGCCCTCTCAACCAAATCCTTCCCCTTTCCTTACCATTTTAGTTAGAAAAACAAAACAAAAAACCATCTTACAAATGGCAAATTCTTGGACCAAATCTTGTTCTTCATTTTTATTCTCTTTCTCTCACAAACTGTATCCAATCTGGCTGAAATCCTGTTTGGCCAAATATACCCAGAATAGGATAACTTTTCATTAACATTGTAAAACTACCCTGATCCAGCTTACCACATTTTCTCACCTGGATTACTATGGTTGTTTCCTTGGTGCTCTCCGTTTTTACCCTGGCCCTATAAGTCTATAGTCCATAGAGTAGTCAGAGTGACACCTTTAAAACATGAGTCAGATCATGTCATTTTTATTGATCAAAACTTTGCAGTGGCTACCAAGAACTGTGAAGAGTCTGAGATCTGATTTTATCTTACTCACAAGTTGATAAATTAGCCTATTATTATTTCATGGATGCTGACAGAAGACACAAGACTCCTGGGTCCAAAACAAGGATTTTATTACTCACAGCCTGGCAAGCAGCATGAGCATCAGCATATTTGTAGCAGTTCCTCATATCCTCCAAGTTCCAAGAGGGCAACACAATGGACCTAAATGATAATGTGCATAGACAATGGGTCTCATTGTAGGAGAGGAAACACTGAGGTCAAGAAGCCCATCATTTTGTAGGAAGTACTGAGCAAACCTGATCTTTGTCCTGGAGGAAGATGTCACCTCATCCCTCAAGGTTGCTTATTACAAACACAACCCTGAGAAATGGCCTGGGTAAAGAGTGGTCAGGACCTTGCATTCTTGGCATACTTGGCAAGACATGTAGGAGAGCAAGAAATTCATGGAAGACAGTTTCTCCCAACAGTAGCTCCCCATGTTCATCAGAATAAAAACCAAGGTCTTTGTAATGGTCTACAAGGCCCTACACTCTCTGCATTCCTCCACCCCCATGTCTTTCTGTCTCTGCAAACTCTCTCTCTACTAATCATTCGCCTTACCTTAGTCATACCGGCTTCCATGCTGCTCCTCACACAGGTCAGGTGCGATCCTGCTTGGGACTCTTGGACTTACTGTTCTCCTGCCTTGAATGCTTTTCCTCCAGATGTTTTCAGGAGCTTGCTCAAGTGTTACCTTCTCTGTGAAGCCTTTCCTGACCACCGTATTTATAACTGCTACTTCCGAACCTCTTGGCATTCCCTATCCCCCTATCCAGCTTTATTTTTTACTTTGCACTTATCACCATCTGACATATTATGACACACTATGTATGACTTATGTGTATGTGTGTACATATATGTATATATATAACTTGTATATGTCCATTTTATTGTATATCTCTCATATAAGAGGAGAGGGACTTCATTTTGTTCACTGCCGGATCAGCAGTGTCCAAAACCAGCACTACAGCTCACAGTAGATACTGAGTACATATTTGTTGAATAAACGACCGATTTTGTATATTTTTCACATTTTCTAAAATAATCATTTTATAATAAGAAAAGAAGATTAATTTCTATATACAAGAAATTCCTAAATACAGCAAGTTGTTTCTATACCCAAACAACTCAGTCTGACCCCAGTCATGTCCCTGTTTGAGACAAGAATTGCTAGTAATTCTTCACCAAGAATTCTAGTTGACTAGAATTGCTAGTCAACTTCACCAAGCGTTTTCCACATTTGGGGCACTTTATAAATTAGTTCATATAGTTTTCACAACACCTTTGTAAGGCATTACAAATGCCTTTTACCTATGAGAAAACTGAGGTTCAACTGAGTAACTTGTCTAAGATCACAGAGTTTGTAAGAATTGGGGCTATGAACCTGGGAAGATCTGGGAAAGGAGGGCCACTGCTTGAGGCCCTGTGCTTTGGCATGCCTACCTCAAAATGTTTTAACTTCCTCTCAGGTGACTGGGACCAACTGGGTCCTGCAGTGCTGTCTGGGCAAAATGCCCTGGGCCTGGATGGAGAACTACATGGATCCTGAACTTATTTCTTCTCTTCCAAATGTTCTCCAACTCTCTTCCCTGCATTGGGATCAACTGGATCCTGAGGAGCTGCAAAACTCACACTTATGGGTAACAAGAGACTGGCCCAGATGTGGGTTCCAGGACAGGGGCTAGACAAGTGGATCACTCCCACTGGCTTTTGTTGGATCTCATGAGATTGGGCCACAAGAATGGAAGACTCAGGTGACTCTTACCCCACTCACAGGCCATGTCCCAGGCTCAGAGATACTGGGTCCACTGCTAACACTTGGCCTTGAGCCACATGTTCGAGTCCTTGCATCATGACTTGCCTGTTTGTTTCAACCATGGTGTCCCTTAACTCTTTACAGCACCTGAGGATGGTAGGGGCAGTGGTCTTTTACCCCCCAACCCTGTGTACCCACACCCTTTCCTCAATATCTACATCCTGCTTCCAGCTGCATCAAAAAAGCCACCACAACTATCCAGTGTTGCTTCAGTTGATGGAACAAAATCAGCTGCGACCTACAACTCTGCTAAATACAGTTGCGTGCATTTGCTGTGATGTTACAACATGAAGTCTGTGCACATGTTGCCCTGCAGCCTGAATATCTTTCATACTCTTGTCTAATTTCCATTTCCTTTCATCAAACTCCTCAGGAAAGCCTTCCCTGGTTCCTCCTGCGTTTCCCTCCAGAGGCCTGGTCTTCTTTGGAGTCACCCTTTGTTTATACCTCTTTTGATAGTAATGATGATACTGTATTTCTAATTATTACTTCATGAGACTGTCTTGCCCTCCAAACTATGAAATTCTTCAGAGCTATCTTTATATCTCCAACAATTTATCACCATACTTGGTCCATATTAAGTACATAATAAATATTTGTTGAGTTAATGAATGAAGAAGAAAACCAAGAAGCACAGACCCAAGTGATTTTGCAAAGTTTTAAAATGAATAACTTCAAATCATCTAAACAATGCTTCAGAAAGAAAAATGTTACTTGAATCTACCACCAAATTTTATTGATTTCCTTATGGAAAACATGTGCTGTGTTCAAAGTCAAAGGAGCTTTAATGCAGGGTCAGATCCTCCTTCATAATACTTTGGAAGCAACATTGACAATGAGGAGATGGTGAAATGTTGTTACATTATAAATAAGGCTAAAAATATGTGCCTGATGTCATGTAGCATTTGGGTCCTCCAAGAACCAAAAGTAGCCATGTGTGGCATTTAAACGTAACATCTGCTCTTTCACCCTGTTCATTGGGCTATTTGTGAAACATTCTAGTTTATTTCTTCAAAGTAAAGTGAGCAGGAGTAGGATTCTTTTGTTGAGAGTACCTTTGTTAGGCCGTAGAGGTGCTGTTGTCTGTGGAAATCAGATGACTGATGGTGGCACTGGAGGAGCCACAGGTAGGTGGAGAGAATAATTTTGTTCCCCCTGTGACTTTTCCTCATGCTGACCTTCCTTCTCCTGAACTGGGAACTCTTGGCATATTTTCTGGTTCCCCTTCACCAGGTAGCTCATTCTTACCCTCTAGTCCATTCCCTTCCCAAGCCCTACTACAGCAGCTATCTTTAACTGAAGAGACGTTTGGTTTTAGACATCCTAAAAATGAAGATGCTCTTCTAAATAAAACATCCTCCAAGTAACCGTCAAAGAAAAAATACTAAATCAAAAGAAACACCAAAAACTTAAAGCAACTGGAATTTTTCCCATGTAGATTTACTGGTTTCTGAATTTTCTTCTAAATTATACATTTTCTTCAGAGAAGCTCAGATCATCATCTTCCAGGGTCAAGGCAAACTTTGATGGGAAGCCTAATACTGTCTAAAGAAATTCTCCTTCAACTTTCTCCTTCATGGCCTACATTCCACAATTAGATGTTCATTTGTTGGCTTAAAATTTTGGAGACTTCTTTGTCTATTTAAAAATATGTAAGAATGTTTATGTATCACGACCTAACAGAGATACCTCAGAGTGAAGAGATCTGTCATATCTATTTCTGAGACCAAAAGACACTGGTGGTGATTGCAGGGGGTTGAGTAGAGGATGGGGGATACAAAAGAGTATGGGGGGGGTATGCTATCTGGGCCTGCTGGGAGTGAGGGAATTAAGAGAAGTCTTGAGGTCAATTTCTTTTATCTCACAATTTCCCCCAGCCCAGTATTACTCAGAATTTGTGCAAAAAATTTTCACCATATGTTCTTTGATTCCTTTTGCTAGCAATAGCCTCCAAATATCAAAATGTTTTGGTATTCTTTAAGATCTTAATGCTCTTTAAAGATATTTTTTATTAACTGTAGCACATGAATCCAAGTTGAGACAGAGACCAAAGGTCATGATGGGCATTCTCAGTGAATGCAGAATAGGATTGACAAACAGTAGAAATGGGAGAAAGAAAAAGATGCAGCAATCATGTCACAAGCTATACACAGCTACATGTTTTCTGACAGAAATAAATTCTACCAGCCATTGTGTGTCCACAAGCAGAGAAGGGAGGCATGAGTCAGAGATTCATTTTTATCAAATTGCTAATAGTTCGACCAAAAACTCCAGTGTGATTCAATTATCTACACTTCCCTATTCCTAATATCAGAAATGCATTCAGCAAATTAAGGCCTTGAAAATGTATTTGCTGCCCCTCTAAAGTCTTTCCATTCTTCCTCTTCTCTCTTCCAACCCTCTAGCCCTGCCCTAAATTCCTTCCTTCTGTTTATTTATTAGTAGGGCTAGTGCTTTAATATTCTTTATTATCCATGAATTATCTGACAAAAAAACTGGGTATGGTTAAAATTAAGTTCCTCTGAAACAGTTCTAAAATACTGCACATAGAATTTAAGTAGGCTAATAAATACTTGGAATATCTACCATCTTTAAGATATTACAAATGAAGGATACAGGAACTTATGGTCTAGTGAAGAATTTACAATCTAGAAGGAAATGATAGCCTAGTGAGAGAGGAAGACAAAGCAATGTGGGTTTGCAATGGAAGAGGAACAAAGCACGGTAGGAGCACTAAGGAGAGAGGTGCTATTTCTGTCAAAAAGGAGAAGGGAAATCCTCCTAAAGAAGGGAGATGATGGCTAATTGAAATAACCACTGGTTTTGAATAATAATTTTAAAAAGTACTTATGAACTAGATCCTTCACTACATATAAGTTTTAGCAAAACATTAAATGTCAGGGAGGGAGGTTACATAAACTACTAAATGAAGACTAATTTATTTTTGCTATGACATCTGTTAATAACAACACTTTTCTGAAAGGCCATGTCCAAGTTAAATGCTTGTAGAGGGTGAGTTAAAAGGTAATATACAAGTAAACCTTGTAGACTTATACAACATCAGCATCTTTGAAAACTGTTCCAATGTCAAATTTAAGTGCCAAGACTAAGAGAGGCAGCAGGTGTCCTGGCTTTGCCAATGGAGGGACTTGAGTTCAAATCCCAGCTCTGCCACTCGTTAGTCCTATGACCTTTGATTCAGGTACTTTTTTGTTTTCTCAAAAGTTTTAGGTCTTTTCTCCTAGTAGAGAAATGTTATATAGATCTTACTATTGTACACACCTAAATGAAGTTTCTGGGGAAAAAAAATCACTGTTTAGTCACAAATAACTTTGTTAATTTCTTTCATTATAAAAATCAATCCCCCTCCCCTCACTGTATAAGTTACAATTATATGCACAGGAAGATTGGCTTGTAATCCTACTAAGTGAAAATTTTACTAATAAATTTCTCACGTAATTCATAGATAATAAAGAACATTAGAGCACTACCCTTGGAAAAGAAGAGTCAGAAGGAAGGAATTGATTCAGGGTCTGAGGGTTAGAGGAGAGAAGAGGAAGTCTGGAAAGCCTTGAGAGAGTCAGAAGAAGAAACTATTCATAGGTCCTTTAAGGTTTTTTTTAAATTCCCATATTTTTCCTAAAGATTTTCTATACATACCTGCCAAATATGAATTTCAAGTTGCTCTCTGTATGCTAGTATTCTTGATTTGTGTGCCTCTTTGACTCTTCAAGGGCTTTCATATTTATAATCATACTCATGACACCACAATGAATCTGGGCAGTGATTATTACCACCTACCTAATACTCCACCAGCAAACTAAGCCCAACGCTAACTGAGTTTCCCTAGCACTGAGCTCACTAATAGAAGAGCCCAGTCTTAACTCAGATTTCATAATTCTAATGGCTAGGCACTCTTATCTTCAAGCTTGTGAGGTTCCCCTCCTCACCTTTTCTAATGGCGATATCATCCGTTTTGTTCTGGACATAATGCCAAGTGCTTTGCATGCAGTCTTGAATACCTAGAACCTCATTGCAAGTTAGGAAGGAGTATGCGTACTTTACAAATGAGGAACTAATGAGGCTCAGAGAGACTAAAAAACTTGTCCGAAATCACACAGTTAGTGAACGCCAGAGCCAAGATGCAAACCCACATTATTTAATATGCATTTCAAACGTCTTTTCCAAACAAATCTTGCTGCAGTTTTGTTCTCCATTAAAACTCCATAGCTTTCTGTGTCTCCTCTTTGGGATGAAGTCTACAAACACCCTCTCTTCCCTACCCACCATTCCACTATAAAGTCCTAAAGACCAGTGGTTGGCTTACTCTACTTTTAGTACCATGCCTAGCACTGTAACAGCTCAGATATATTTTTAAGTGAGCAGCACTACCCTTCAGAAAACCATTCCAAATAAACCAAAGCCAAGCCTGTGGCTCCAGCACTTAACTCCCATTGAAAATTAGTAAATGACAGGTTGCATCTGAATTAGTAGGATGTTCACTTCCATAGGAAGCAAATAGGTAGCCTCCTTTTACTTGCCAGTGAAATGAGAAAAAGTGATGACTTATACTTCCTTTGATGCTCATTCTTATCAGTCTTTGAAGTTGACTTTCCACTTAAGGAGGCAAGACCTAGTATGACTAGGCAACAGCAGAAACTTCTAGATGGTGATATTTTTAAATCCTAATTATTTGATAAAGAAGATTAAAGTAACTCATGGTTTCAAAACTTGTTTATGGCCTTGAGGTCCTCTCAACTTTCATCAGATCAGTTCACTCTCTTCTGTAGATCTAAGGGAAATTCTGGTTAGGGCAGATCTCTCTCTGGATTTAATCTCCATATGCTTTTCTTCCATTAATGTTCATAGGTGTCTACTGTTTTTCCTGGAAGCTCAGAGCAAGAGTACCAAAGCCTCAGAGATGGCAAAAGTTCATCGTTTGAACATCGTTTTTCAAGGGGAGGAAATAAACTCATGCTAACAGAGTATCCTCTGTCATAAAGTTTCAAATGGTAAGTTTCAAAACAAAATGAAAAGTTTTCATTGTTTCCTGAGGAAATAAATAAGGTCACAGAAGAGACAGCTTAATCTTTTGTTGGTCAGATGTATTTGAGGATATATATAAATTTGTCTCAAATGCTTAATAACCCTTAGACACCAGAAACTTAGGATAAGCTGTTTTGATGGGCTGACATTTGGGATGTGATTCACTAAGACAAGCAGACCATCAAGATGAATTTCTGATGTATGCTAAATAAAGATGATGGAGTCTGAAAATCTGGAGAAGCATTTAGCACTACTATTCCTTAAATGTCAGTATGTGCCCAAGTCCCTTCTCTGGAAATACTACAGGTGAATATTCCTTCAATGACTGTTCATGTCTGCCTCAGTGCCAAGAATATATAAGCTCTCATTCATGTGGACAACATCTCTTGAAGAGAAGGAAACTAACTTCGAATGGTTTAGTAATCACCTCAAAAGCACATCTGTCAAAGTGAATCAGGCTGAAGGTTTAGAGAAATATCTCTTGTTGTTGTTGCTTTGTTCAACTGAGCAGAACCCTTTCCCCCCAGAAATCTGAAAAGCTGGCTCCCTCACATCCTTCAAGCCTCTCCTAAAAGTCACCTTCCCAATGACACCTCACCCCACCACCCTATTTAAAGCTGTAACCCTTCCCCAACCACCATCCACCTTCTTTCCCTGCTTGCTTTTATCAAAAACACTTATTACCAGCTGACAAACTACATATTTCACCATTTTATAGCATCTCTGATTCCCTCAACCAAAATGCAAACTCCATGAGGGCAGGATTTTTTTTTCCTGCTGTATCCCCCATGCCTAGAATATAGTTGCTTTGGCAGATATAGGCACTCAGTAAGTATTTGAGTAAATGTGTTAGTGAATAAATAATCTAGGCTTGGAATCTTATTAAAAGCGAAGCCATAAATTCAGAGATGTCAAGCAATAGTAGCTTTTCCTGTAATTTTTATAGGCCAGAATTTATCTTTAGTAAAACCACAGATTGCTTTTTTTTAATGTATATGCGTGCAGTTCACACAGTTGGAGAGCTGTATACAAAACAGGATGTTTCAGGAGCGAACACATGGCTTGTGAAATTTATCCTTTCTTTTTTTATTATTAACTCTCAAGCAGTTGCTGATGGTGGCAACTTGAGTATTCAAATACGTGGTGCTTTCTATGCTGGAGCTTAGGAAGAACAGCTTTTTTGTGGAAATGTAGGAAAAACACTGTAGGATGGAGAGAAAAGTCACTCTAAAATTCTGTGCCTGAGTTTCTCAGGTTGTAAAACCCTTTCTCTGGAAAGGGGATGCTGTGAGAGTAAAAGTAAAGAGTAAAAGAAAATCCATTTGAAAAATATAAATACTAGATATTATTGCTGTGAAGTTTTACACTTATTATTAATAAAGTTATGTACTTTGGCAACATGTTAACATTTAACACTTAATTTAGGAAAATGTTGGACCATAGTGAAAACTATGCAATGTTTGAAAACATTTGGATAAATATGCTTCCAGTGACTTTGTCTTGAAGAGAAGATTGAGAAAGGCAATTCTGACTTTCCTATGGTTGGATTTTCTGAAAACAACTTATCCAATCTACAAATATAAAAAGAGTTTAACATGTCTTAAGTTCGATCAAAATGAATGGTAAATAAAGTTAGCTATCAATTTAAGATTTAGTCCACTATTTTAAATAATCAAATTATACAGTTCAGGTTTTTCTGTGAAAGCTCTAAAATAATAGGGACCTATCTATCTATACGTCCATCCCTGAATAAAAATGACCCTAGAATTATAAACTGTAGTATATCTATATCAAGAAATATGAGAACTGACAATTCTAATAAATACATTCACTGTTGCCATGCCATGGTGGAAACTTTAGCCGATTCTGGTACACAAATATTTGGTGTTTCCTGTCTTTGGTAGAATGGCTGACTCTGAGAAACCTCAAAATGTGTTGGGGCCTTAAGATCCCCACCCCCTTCCAGATTGGTTCTGCTACAAAAAAAACTACTGCATGTGGTCTTGGCCACCCTGTTATTCCCTGGGACTCAGTTTCCATTTATGTAAAAGGAAACAGATGAATTATATTATCACAGAAACATCAGAGAATGTTAGAACTAAAGGAGATTTGGGGACCATTTAGCCTAACATGTCTGCGTTATAGAAGAAACAAATTCTGAAGTGCCTGTATCTGTTGGATGTGCTAATTCTATTACTAATCTTTCCAGTCAGATTTTTACAGTAACTTCTCACTCCCTCCCCCAAAATGAAATGAAACTAAGCTCTCTATTTAAAAAACATCACAAAAGATATTATCTAAAATAAGAAAGATTATAGGGAGTAAATTTATGACCTATGACTAGCAATGTTTTTTTTTGAATTTTATTTAATTTTTTTTTATACAGTAGGTTCTTATTAGTGATCCATTTTATACATATTAGTGTATACACGTCAATCCCAATCTCCCAAATCATCACACCACAACCCCTACTCACTGCCACATTCCCCTGTTGGTGTCCATACATTTGTTCTCTACATCTGTGTCTCAATTTCTGCACTGCAAACCAGTTCATCTATACCATTCTTCTAGGTTCCACATATATCCGTTAATATGCGGTATATGTTTTTCTCTTTCTGACTTACTTCACTCTGTATGACAGTCTCTAGATACATCCACGTCTCTACAAATGACCCAATTTCGTCCCTTTTTATGGCTGAGTAATATTCCATTGTATATATGTACCACATCATCTTTATCCATTAATTGGTTGATGGGCATTTAGGTTGCTTCCATGGTGTGGCTATTGTAAATAGTGCCGCAATGAACATGGGGGTGCACGTGTCTTTTTGAATTATGTCTTTTTCTGGATATATTCCCAGTAGTGGGATTGCTGGGTCATATGGTTATTCTATTTTTAGTTTTAAGGAACCTCCATACTGTTCTCCATAGTGACTGTATCAAGTTACATCCCCACCAACAGTGCAAGAGGGTTCCCTTTTCTCCGCACGTCCCCAACATTTATTTTTTGTAGATTTTTTGATGATGGCCATTCTAACTGGTGTGAGGTGATACCTCATTGTAGTTTTGATTTGCATTTCTCTAATAACTAGTGATGTTGAGCAGCTTTTCATGTGCTTCTTGGCCATCTGTATGTCTTCTTTGGAGAAATATCTATTTAAATCTTCTGCCCAATTATAGACTGGGTTGTTTGGTTTTTTATTATTGAGTTGCATGACCTGTTTATATATTTTGGAGCTTAATCCTTTGTCCATTGATTGGTTTGCAAATATGTTCTGCCATTCTGAGGGTTGTTTTCTCATCTTGTTTGTAGTTTCCTTTGCTTTGCAAAAGCTTTTAAATTTCATTAGGTCCCATTTGTTTCTTTTTGTTTTTATTTCCATTACTCTAGGAGGTGGATCAAAAAAGATCTTGCTGTGATTTATGTCAAAGAGTGTTCTTCCTATGTTTTCCTCTAAGAGTTTTATAGTGTCCAATCTTACATTTAGGTCTCTAACCCATTTTGAGTTTATTTTTGTGTATGTTCTTAAGGAGTGTTCTAATTTCATTCTTTTACATGTAGCTGTCCAGTTTTCCCAGCACCACTTATTGAAGAGACTATCTTTTCTCCATTGTATATCCTTGCCTCCTTTGTCATCGATTAGTTGACCATAGGTGCATGGATTTATCTCTGGGCTTTCTATCCTGTTCCATTGATCTATATTTCTATTTTTGTGCCAGAACCATATTGTCTTGATTACTGTAGCTTTGTAGTACAGTCTGAAGTCAGGGAGTCTGATTCCTCTGGCTCTGTTTTATTCCCTCAAGGCTGCTTTGGCTATTCAGGGTCTTTTGTGTCTCCATACAAATTTTAAGATTTTTATTTCTAGTTCTGTAAAAAATGCCATTGGTAATTTAATAGGGATTGTACTGAATCTGTAGATTGCTTTGGGTAGTATAGTCATTTTCACAATGTGGATTCTTCCAATCCAAGAACATGGTATATCTCTCCATCTGTTGGTATCATCTTTAATTTCTTTCATCAGTGTCTTACAGTTTTCTGCATACAGGTCATTTGTTTCCCTAGGTAGGTTTATACCTAGGTATTTTATTCTTTTTGTTGCAATGGTAAATGGGAGTGTTTCCTTAATTTCTATTTCAGATTTTTCATCATTACTGTATAGGAATGCAAGAGACTTCTGTGCATTAATTTTGTATCCTGCAACTTTACTAAATTCATTGATAAGGTCTACTAGTTTTCTGGTGACATCTTTAGGATTATCTATGTATAGTATCATGTCATCTGCAAACAGTGACAGTTTTACTCCTTCTTTTCCAATTTGTATTCCTTTTATTTCTTTTTCTTCTCTGATTGCCATGGCTAGGACTTCCAAAACTATGCTGAATAATAGTGGTGACAGTGTATATCCTTGTGTTGTTCCTGATCTTAGAGGAAATGCTTTCAGTTTTCCACGATTGAGAATGATGCTTGCTGTGGGTTTGTCATATATGCCCTTCATTATGTTGAGGTAGGTTCCCTCTAGGCCCACTTTCTGGATAGCTTTTATCATAAATGGGTGTTGAATTTTGTCAAAAGCTTTTTCTGCATCTATTGAGATGATCATATGGTTTTTATTCTTCAGTTTGTTAATATGGTGTATCACATTGATTGATTTGCATATATTGATGAATCCTTGCATCTCTGGGATAAATCCCACTTGATCATGGTGTATGATCCTTTTAATGTGTTGTTGGATTCCATTTGCTAGTGTTTTGTATCTATATTCATCAGTGATATTGGTCTGTAATTTTCTTTTTTTGTAGTATCTTTGTCTGGTTTTGGTATCAGCGTGATGGTGGCCTCATAGAATGAGTTTGGGAGTGTTCCTTCTTCTGCAATATTTTGGAAGAGTTTGAGAAGGATGGGTGTTAGTTCTTCTGTAAATGTTTGCTAGAATTCACCTGTGAAGCCATCTGGTCCTGGACTTTTGTTTGTTGGAAGATTTTAAATCACAGTTTCAATTTCATTACTTGTGATTGGTCTGTTCATATTTTCTATTTCTTCCTGATTCAGTCTTATAAGGTTATACCTTTCTAAGAATTTGTCCATTTCTTCCAGGGTGTCCATTTTATTGGCATAGAGTTGCTTGCAGTAGTCTCTTATGATGCTTTGTATTTCTGTGGTGTCCTTTGTAACTTCTCCTTTTTTATTTCTAATTTTATTGATTTGAGTCCTCTCCCTCTTTTTCTTGATGAGTCTGGCTAATGGTTTATCAATTATTTTTTATCTTCTCAAAGAACCAGCCTTTAGTTTTATTGATCTTTGCTATTGTTTTCTTTGTTTCTATTTCACTTATTTCTGCTCTGATCTTTATGATTTCCTTCTTTCTACCAACTTTGGGTTTTGTTTGTTCTTCTTTCTCTAGTTCCTTTAGGTGTAAGGTTAGATTGTTTATTTGAGATTTTTCTTGTTTCTTGAGGTAGGCTTGTATTGCTATAAACTTCCCTCTTAGAACTGCTTTTGCTGCATCCCATAGGTTTTGGATAGTCATGTTTTCGTTGTAATTTGTCTCTAGGTATTTTTTGATTTCCTCTTTGATTTCTTCAGTGATCTATTGGTTATTTAATGACGTATTGTTTAGCCTCCATGTGTTTGTGTTTTTTATGTTTTTTTCCCTGTAATTGATTTCTCATCTCATAGCATTGTGGTCAGAAAAGATGCTTGATATGATTTCAATTTTCTTAAAAGTTACTGACGCTCATCTGTGACCCAGGATGTGATCTATCCTGGAGAATGTTCCATGTGCACTTGAGAAGAAAGTGTAATCTACTCTTTTTGGATCCAGAGTCCTATAAATATCAGTTAAATCTATCTCGTCTATTGTGTCATTAAAGCTTGTGTTTCCTTATTAATTTTCTGTTTGGATGATCTGTCCATTGGTGTAAGTGAGGTGTTAAAGTCCCCCACTATTATTGTGTTACTGTCGATTTCCTCTTTTAGAGCTGTTAGCAGTTGCCTTATGTATTGAGGTGATCCTATGTTGGGTGCATATATATTTATAATTGTTATATCTTTTCTTGGATTGATCCCTTGATCATTATGTAGTGTCCTTCCTTGTCTCTTGTAACAGTCTTTATTTTAAAGTCTATGTTATCTAATATGAGTATTGCTACTCAAGGTTTCTTTTGATTTCCATTTGCATGGTATATCTTTTTCCATCCCCTCACTTTCAGTCTGTAAGTGTCCCTAGGTCTGAAGTGGGTCTCTTGTAGACAGCATATATATGGGTCTTCTTTTTGTATCCATTCAGCCAGCCTGTGTCTTTTGGTTGGAGCATTTAATCCATTCACAGTTAAGGGAAGTATCGATATGTATGTGCCTATTATCAATTTCTTAATTGTTTTGGGTTTGTTTTTGTAGGTCCTTTTCTTCTCTTGTGTTTCCCACTTAAAGATGTTCCTTTAGCATTTGTTGTAGAGCTGGTTTGGTGGTGATGAATTCTCTTAACTTTTGCTTGTCTGTAAAGCTTTTGATTTCTCTGTCAAATCTGAATGAGATCCTTGCAGGGTAGAGTTGTCTTGGCTGTAGGTTTTTCCCTTTCATCACTTTAAATATGTCATGACACTCCCTTCTGGCTTGTGGAGTTTCTGCTTAGAAATCAGCTGTTAACCTTATGGGAGTTCCCTTGTATATTATTTGTCATTTTTCCCTTGTTGCTTTCAATAATTTTCCTTTGTCTTTAATTTTTGTCAGTTTGATTACTATGTGTCTAGGTGTGTTTCTCCTTGGGTTTATATTGCCTGGGACTCTCTGTGCTTCCTGAACTTGGGTGGCTATTTCCTTTCCCATGTTAGGGAAGTTTTCGACCGTAATCTCTTCAGATATTTTCTCGGGTCCTTTCTCTCTCTCTTCTCCTTCTGCAACCCCTATAATGTGAATGTTGTTGCGTTTAATGTTGTCCCAGAGGTCTCTTAGGCTGTCTTCATTTCTTTTCATTTTTTTTTCTCTGTTTTGCAGCAGTGAATTCCACCATTCTGTCCTCCAGGTCACTTATCCGTTCTTCTGCCTCAGTTATTCTGCTATTGATTCCTTCTAGTGTATTTTTCATTTCAGTTATTGTATTGTTCATCTCTGTTTGTTTGTTGTTTAATTCTTCTAGGTGTTTGTTCTTTAATTCTTCTAGGTCTTTGTTAATCATTTCTTGCACCTTCTTGATCTTTGCCTCCATTCTTTTTCCGAGGTCCTGGATCATCTTCACTATCATTATTCTGAATTCTTTTTCTGAAAGGTTGCCTATCTCCCCTTCATTTAGCTGTTTTTCTGTGGTTTTATCTTGTTCCTTCATCTGGTACATAGCCCTCTGCGTTTTCATCTTGTCTATCTTTCTGTGAATGTGGTTTCTGTTCCACAGACTGCAGGATATAGTTCTTCTTGCTTCTGCTGTCTGCCTTCTGGTGGATGAGGCTATCTAAGAGGCTTGTGCAATTTTCTTGATGGGAGGGATTGGTGGTGGGTAGAGCTGGTGTTGCTCTGGTGGGCAGAGCTCAGTAAAACTTTAATCTGCTTGACTGCTGATGGGTGGGGCTAGGTTCCCTCCCTGTTTGTTGTTTGGCCTGAGGTGACCCAGCACTGGAGCCTGCCCTTTGGTTGGGCTAATGGCGGACTCTGGGAGGGCTCACACCAATGAGTACTTCCCAGAACCTCTGTTGCCAATGTCCTTGTCCTTATGGTGAGCCACAGCCACCTCCTGCCTCTGCAGGAGACCCTCCAACACTAGCAGGTAGGTCTGGTTCAATCTCCTATGGGGTCATTGCTCCTTCCCCTGGGTCCTGATGCTCACACTACTTTGTGTGTGCCTTCCAGTAGTGGAGTCTCTGTTTCCCCCAGTCCTGTTGAAGTCCTGCAATCAAATCCTGCTCTACTTCAAAGTCTGATTCTCTAGGATTTCTTCCTCCCATTGCCGACCCCCACGTTGAGAAGCCTGATGTGTGGCTCAGAACCTTCTCTCCAGTGGTTGGACTTCTGTGGTATAAGTGTTCTCTAGTTTGTGAGTCACCCACCCAGCAGTTATGGGATTTGATTTTATTGTGATTGTGCCCCTCCTACTATCTCATGGTGGCTTCTCCTTTGTCTTTGAATATGGGGTATCTTTTTTGGTGAGTTCCAGTGTCTTCCTGTTGATGATTGCTAAGCAGTTAGTTGTGATTCTGGTGCTCTCACAAGAGGGAATGAGTGCACGTCCTTCTGCTCTGCCATCTTGAACCAATCTCCAGCAATGTTATTCTTAATCATTCCCTCAATTTGAAATATTTTTCACTTGCCTAAGAATGAGAAATGGGTACACATTAAAATGTAACTATATATCATATATACTCCAATTAATACTTCTTGGGGAGCAAGAGTTGATGACAAAATTTATTGAACCTCTACTATTTGGGAAGCATTTTACATTCATTATTTTATTCAGTTCTTTAATCAGTGGTAACTGTCATCATTTCCATTTTGTAAATTCAGTATCATGGCAGTTAAATAATTTGTCCTAAAATAGATTACCAAGCAAGTGAATTGCAAAGCTGGGATTCAATATCTAGTCTTACTGGCCTCAAAGCTTAGGGACTTTTCACTATTCTACATGGTCTGACTAAAGAGAAAATTTTGTTTCATAATTTTGGGGTAGACTAGAGTTATCTACTTTTGGATAAAAGCCTCTTAATAACTCAGTGACTTGACAGTGCACAGAGAGAGCAGAATGTCTGGGTCAACATGGAGTAGTTCCTCATTTGGATCTCTCTTTCCCACCAAAATAGAAATAAGGGATAGAATATTTAAGTGTTAAAAGGCATAGGACCACACTCAAAAATAGAAAGGGAAAATCTTCATGTTACAGAAGCAGAGGGAGCCCAGAGCAATAGCAGAGATTACAGTATTATAACCCAGATGGAGTCATAACCATATATATGTACTAGAGATGGTACTTTAGGGACTGTAGGTATGGAAGTCAAATCGGCCACACACATAGCAGGGAACAGGAAACGGCTTCCCATGTGAGCCCAGGAAGTAGGACCATACTGCCTGCCTATTTAAAAGAGCTGAAATAGCTCTACCCACTTACACAGTTACAATTAGAGACATTCCATTTGAGTACAGAAAGACTGCATGATATCTGCACCCATACTGATGCATAACTGCCATAGTTGCTGAAACAACATTTGATAAAATTTAATATCTATGCTGGGTTAAAACCATTCATAAAATGACAACAGATGGATATTTTCTAGTTATTTCTAAATACAAAATCCGTTAGCAAGCTTAATAGGAAACAACTAGAAGATGAAAACTGGCTTCTAGCTAACACACTTAGACAAAGAAGAAAGAGAGAAAGAAAGAAAAGAAAGAAATATATGCTGTAAAACTTGGAGGAAAAAGGCAAAATTAACATTATTTGCACATGATAGCATTGTAGTACTTGAAAAGCCACGAGATTCAAAATCAAAACTATTACAAGCTATACGAAGTTTTAGGCACAAATATAAACAGCCTTCAATAAAAAAACACAACCATTAAAAAACATAATATATACAATATGTTTAGGCAAAGATAATATAGCTACATAATAATTAGCAAAAAAAAAAAAATATTCTAAGAAGAAAACTTTAGAATGCTCCTGAGAGACAGAAAAATACTTGATCAAAAGAAAAACTTACCTCTCCTTACACAAGGTTTATAGCATAAGGTTACTAATTTTCCCAAAATTAGTCTGCAGGTCTAAAGCATCCCAACAAAATAAGAACTTATTTTCTTTGGAAATAAACAAGCTGATTCAAAAGTTTATATGAAGAAATAAACAAGCAGTAATAGACCCTAAATCATAATGTTTATGTTATGGAATTAACTGTGTCCTCCCTAATTCATGTTCATAGGGTTGAAGCCCTAACCTGCAATACCTTAGAATGTGACTATATTTGGAGATAGAGCCTTTAAAGTGGTAATTAAGTTAAAATGTGTCCTCTAGGGTGGGCCCTAATCCAATCTGACTAGTGTCCTTATAAGAACAGATTAGGATACACAGAGAGACACCAGGGATATTCACGTATAGATGAAAGGACATATAAGGCCAATGCAAGAAGGTGACCATCTACAAGGCAAGGAAAGGAGCCTCAGGAGAAAGGAAACCTGTCCACACCTTGATCTTTGACTTCTGGCCTCCAGAATTGTTAGAAAATGAATTTGTTGTTTAAGCCAGCCACTCTGTGATCTTTTGTTATGGCAGTCCTAGCAGACTAACACAATTTAACCCACAAGCCCCTCTGAGTTCAGTAACACCCCTTACACAAATATTCATTGAAAATCTAGTAAGAGGCATATACTGGGATTGTTTCAGTAAGGAGAGCTTATACCTGCAAGATTTTTAGAACCTGACAAACAGTTCTTTAAGCAATTTAATAATCTTCCATAAGGAGAAGTCTGGAGCTAGGAAGCCCAGGATTGGTTCCTCAACTCAAAGTCATCAAAAAGCCAGCCTATTCATAACCTCTTGCTCGGCCATCTTCAGCTTTTGGGCTTTTTGGTGTTTATGCTATTGTAACCTCGATGAAACAACTCAGCTACCAGAGCTTTAGGCATGACTGTATCACATCAGCATCACAGACTATAAGAAAGAAGGAGAGCAAACCTCACAGGGCTATCTTTTTTTTATGGTCAATCAATTTTTTTTTCCACATCTTTATTGGAGTATAATTGCTTTACAATGGTGTGTTAGTTTCTGCCTTACAACAAAATGAATCAGCCATACATATACATATGTTCCCATATCTCTTCCCTCTTGTGTTTCCCTCCCTCCCTCCCGCCCTCCCTATCCCACCCCTCCAGGCGGTCACAAAGCACCGAGCTGATCTCCCTGTGCTATGCGGCTGCTTCCCACTAGCTGTCTACCTTACGTTTGGTAGTGTATATATGTCCATGCCTCTCTCTCGCTTTGTCACAGCTATCTTTTTAATACATAAAGAAAAGCTTTTCCCCAACCCCCTAGCTGACTTTCTTTCATGCTTGGTAATATTAATGTGATATACACATGCATCCATTCTTTCCACGCAAAATTACTGCACATAAGTATCAGGCAAATACCCTTTCTTATGAGTTATTAATAATCTGGCCCTGAATATTGGGCGCAATCATTAATTATAGAGCTGAGGAGAGCTTCTTGCTTGAATTACTATAGGAATCACCCATGTGTCTTCTACCCACTGAAAACCCTGTTAAAATAACAGTAATTTGCTAAACTGGTTAGAGTAAATAATCCAACTCACAATATTTTTCCTCTTGGTCTTCTCAGTTACCATATATAAATAAATCAGAGTATTTACAGCACATTCTCTAGATACAGATTTAGGTGACATGAGGGATATAAAAAGATTTTCCATGCACAATATCCTTTCAGATTTATTAGGGAAATAAGACCTATGTTCAAAAGAAAATGTGAGCAAGAATGAAATATTCCTATATAAGTAATACTTCTATTTTAAATTGTCATTCTGTTTAGTTGGCAGTTTCCCAAACTTACACACCTGTTCGTTTAACCTACAATTCTCTTCCTTTCTCTCCCTCTTCCTCCATATGCTTTGAAACTCAGATCGAGCATTAGCTCCAGTATAAAACTTTGTCCAGCCATCCACACCTTCTTTGTGTACCCTCTGCAAAATGTTTCAACATCACAAGCTATCAATTCTTGCATGTATTTGTTTTCAGGCTTGTCTCATGCAAGATTACACTCATTCAACTTTGTGTACCTGACAACTAGCACAACACTGGAAACAGAGGAGATCAACCAAATATGTGAATAAAACAATGGGAGTTTGACTATTTAAAAAGGAGACAAGAATACAATACTGTAAGGACCAAAAGAACTAAAGAAGCACAGGAGTCATTTGAGATCCCTTCATGGTGAAGGAATTAACTAGAACTAGAAGCATGCTTACCCTAAAAGAAAAATATCTGGTCTCTGAATTAATTTTAAGTTATTTGCAGTGAGAAATAAGATCATACTTTACTGTTCCTGGGCTACAAACTTTGAAGACTAAATACATTTTCCTGCTTCTGTGCTAAACAAAACTGGGACTGGGCAAAAGCAACTTAGCAGCTTGCTATAGGAAATACTTGCTTTGGAAGATAAGTCTATGAACCAACCAAAATAGCTTACTTATAAAGACTAATAGCTCACTTCAAGACCTTCTCCTTATCATGTCCACCAAACCAAAGCTACTTTGTTATAAATTTTGCCAATCCCAGTTTCCTCCCTTGCAATATCAGCCTTAAAAATCACCTAGGGCCCTATATACTTGCTCCTGGAAATTCTCCCTTCACAGACCTGGCTAACAATCTATCATACTGGTGTTCTTTCTTACTGTAAGTCTAACAAGCTCAGATTTGCATGATCAACATGTGTTTCTGATGGTCTTTTGGTGGAGCTAAAGGCCAATAGTAGCCTTAAAATGAATTTGACATATACCCAGCTTTGAAGAAAGTATATCTGATGTAGGAAAGCAACTTTTGTGTTATTTACCTTAGATTTTATTCTTCTCCCCAAATATGAGGAGGCATGAGTAATTTACAAAAACACGAAGTATTTTTGTTCTTTTTTAAAGTGACAGCTAAAGTTATCAATTTTTTCCCTTGCTTCCTCTGTTAAGAATTATTTCCTCATATTTTCATACTCAAATTTATTGACTGGTATTACCTTAAAAATAACCATTTATTTCATTTATTTTTAACAGCTTTATTAGGGCCCAAGTATTTATTATAGGAAATGTACATTTCCTCTAAAAGAATTCCCAAGACATAAAACCACTGTCTCCTTTTCAAAGTGTTTTAACCTAATGAATATCCATGAGAAAGAAAATATACTGTCACCATTCTATTACAAGATGTTATTTATAGAAATTTTATATATTTCAGTTGCTTTACTATATCAAGTTACAACTGGTTGTCATCATCTCTGAAACCTGAAATCTATAATCTATGTTGGATGAATGAAATAAATAAATGCTTGGTAAATAAATAAATGGATAAATGAATTGTTATAAATTGACATAATTCCAGGAAGCCACAGGTGCCTAAGTATTTCAATGAATATGTTGTCATTTTAAGAATTACTGACTGCCAATATTTCTTTATCTGTTATCCTTCAAAAGGCTCATATCCATCTACCTTTGTGTGCTATTTTAATCATTATTTTTTATAGCCCATATGTTTTATTTTCCATTTTCCTTTATTGTTTCCTTTTAGCATTACTTACTTGTTTCCTTTTGTAGTTTATTTGATCCATAAGGATCTTATAAAGAAAGTATTTTTTAAATTAATTCAACATTGCTAGGTTCTCATTAACTTCATTTCATATCCTTAGCATAACTTCGACCTCTTATTTACACCTTAGTGCAAATTTCTTCACTTTCTTGGAGTTTAAGTAAAAAATGGTATACAACATTGTAAATCAACTATACTCCAATAAAAATCAATTTTAAAAAGGTAGAATAATTAAAACACAGCATGGAACAATAAGGGAAAAACTACTGTTTTTAGATACTAGTTGTAATAAGTGATAAAGAAATTTTTAAAAGGAAATTCTATATTTACATAGATGAGATAAATATAAAAATTCTAAAGGAAAAACACTAAATAAGAAGAAAGTAATGCATACATTAAAGACATATGAAAAAGTACATTTAGGTGAATTAATTTTCATTGCTTTAAATCACAAGACAAAGTTTGGCATTCAGTCTTCTAAATAAAATGGTTTTTAGCTCTGTCTTGATCAAATGTCACACTAGAGACTAGAACACCGTATGGCTCATAGTAGAGGCTCAATACATATATTTCTTCGAATATATCTAACAAACTTACCAAAAATTGTAATGTTAAAATTTTCTGTCCTCAGCAAATGTTAACAGATTGCAGAAGGCCACAGGCTTCTGGATTAATGTATCATTAAGGGAACAGCTGCCACTATTTTTAATGAGGTTCCTTTTCCAATGACGTAAGCAAAATTATTAGGTTATAGGTTTTCTAATACCCAATATCAAATATCAGCCTGATCATTTTCACTGGTAAGAGCAAAGTTTTTACAAGTCCCCTTTCTCTGAAACCATCAAAGATTACAATGACTACCCCTAACTGTTAAGGCTATTTGAAAAGCTGATATGTCTCAAAACCTCAGAAGGGATACTCCTATAGGTAATGGACTTTATTCAAAGAAGTCTGATTTCAACTCAATCCAAAAATCATTTCTTAGTTCTCATTGTGTGCAAGCAAAGCTTTGGACCAGGCACTGAGGGGCTATGGAGACCAGAAGACACAGAGGATGATCTTAAGGAACTTGCCCTCAAGGAGCTGGCCTTCAAGTAAAAGAATAATAAACACAAATAGGCAGTGCACTCAGCAGTCCCACAGATCTCTGTCTTGCTCCAACGATGTTTGGACGGAACAGACCGCAGGGACATCCCTTGCTCCAGCCTCTGACCACTCTCCAACCTTTTTTCCAGTCACAACCTTTGGAATCAGCCACTCAGCTATCCTTCGTCACCAGGACTAGCCAACACCATTTTTTGAGCTTAACTTCTTATTACCGATCAACCATGAGCTCCCAGATCTGTCAGAATTATTCCACCGAGGGGGAGGTCGCTATCAACCGCCTGGTCAACATGCATCTGCAGGCCTCCTACACCTACCTCTCTTTGGACTTCTATTTCGACTGTGACTATTTGGCTCTGAAGGGCATGGGCTACTTCTTCCGTGAACTGACTGAGGAGAAGTGCGAGGGTGCCAAGAGTCTCTTGAAAATGCAAAAGCAGCACGGTGGTCATGCCCTCTTCCAGGATGTGCAGAAGCCATCTCAAAATGAGTGGGGTAAAACCCAGGACGCTATGGAAGCTGCCATTCTCATGGAGAAGAACCTGAACCAGGCCCTTTTGGATCTGCATGCCCTGGGTTCTGCCTGTGCAGGCCCCCACCTCTGTGACTTCCTAGAGAGCCACCTCCCAGATGAGGAGGTGAAACTCATCAAGATGGGTGACCACCTGACCAACCTCTGCAGGCTGGATGATCTCTAGGTTTGCCTGAGCAAGAATCCCTTTGAAAGGCTCACGCTCAAGCATGACTAGGAGCCTCCGGAGCCCAGTGGTCTTTGAGGAGCCCTCTCTGGTGTCAGGGCTTCTGCCTGAAGCCCCTCTCTGCAGAAACTAGGCAACTTTTTAACCACTCTGGAGCACTCTCACCCAAGCCTTGGACCAAATGGAAACAGTGAAGCTTTTTGAAGCAAAAAAGAAAAAAAAAAAAAGAAGAAGAAAGAAAGAAAGAAAAGAAACAAAAATAACTGTAATTCAAAGTAAAGTGACATATTTGTACAAATGGGGATAAAAGAAATATGATTGGGAGACACAGGGAGAGAGGTTATGATCTCCAAAAGTGAAACTAGAAAAGCTTTCAGGATTTTCTAGTTACTGATTAAGTATTATGTCAAATACAATTGTGAGGAAAAGAGAGAAGATATTTTAGGTGAAACAGAGACAAAGATGTCTGCATATGCATGGCCTGGACAGAGACAGTGAAGATTATGGAATATGGGAGGATATACTGCAAAGAAAAATTGGAAATGTGTCAGGGACAAGATTGTGAAGACCTTGAATATCATGCTAAGGAATTTGTATTTATACCCTCTGCCCCACATACATGTTCCAACAGTAGCCAAGATCTTAGCTATACTAGAATTGCTTCAGGAAGATCATACTCTCTAAGACTCATTTACCCCTTGTTGCATTTTCAGAATATTGATTCTTGGTTGCTTATTCATACTTTCAGGTTAAAAACAAACAAACCAATAAAAAGCCTTGTATTGAGCTAATCTTTAATACAATGAATTTTTTTGTTAACTTGTAACCAACCCTTTCTCCCACTTATTGAGCCACTGGCAATACAAACAATGTCTGGTTGACAGTTTCCCCATCTCAGCTCTGTGCAGGAAATCTACATGTTTCTCATGAAAGTCATGTGGCAAGAGCACCTCACATTTATATAGTGCTTTACTGTTTGCCACCTATTTTCAAATACATTGTGACTCTGTCACATAGTGTAACACTTTACTGTGCCCTGTAATTTGACAAACATTATACCAACCTCTTTATATTCAGCCCTATTTAGAAATGAGAATATTAAGAGCTATAGACATTAAGAGACTTCACAATGTCACAGAGCTAATAACTAGAAATAAGATCAGGGCTGACTCTAGAATTTCTACATTAACCATCATGCTATGTTATTTCCTTTATAAACACACATACCCCAAAACTAGTTATGACATTTTCATCAAGCCAACAACACATTTTTGTAAGTCAATGACTTTCTAGACTTTGTTCTTCTAAATTCTTAATTCAATTCAGACTACTATTAAATTGATCTTACTGCTTCAATGCATCCAAAACTATCAAAAATGTATCATTTAATCATTACATATCTGGACTATGCCAGCCAAGAGAACAATGCATTCGAAGTTATATGCCACAGCTTATGCATTAAAGGATATTATTAAAGGATAAATGGAGAAGGCAGACAGCAGAAGCAAGAAGAACTACAATCCTGCAGCCTGTGGAAAGAAAACCACATTCACAGAAAGATAGACAAAATGAAAAGGCAGAGGACTATGTACCAGATGAAGGAACAAGATAAAACCACAGAAAAACAACTAAATGAAGTGGAGATAGGCAACCTTCCAGAAAAAGAACTCAGAATAATGATAGTGAAGATGATCCAGGACCTCAGAAAAAGGATGGAGGCAAAGGTCGAGAAGATGCAAGAAATGTTTAACAAAGACCTAGAAGAATTAAAGAACAAACAGATGAACAATACAATAACTGAAATGAAAAATACACTAGAAGGAATCAATAGCAGAATAACTGAGGCAGAAGAATGAGTAAGTGACCTGGAAGACAGAATGGTGTAATTCACTGCTGCAGAACAGAATAAAGAAAAAAAAATGAAAAGAAATGAAGACAGCCTAAGAGACCTGTGGGACAACATTAAATGCAACAACACTCACATTATAGGGGTCACAGAAGGAGAAGAGAGAGAGAAAGGACCCAAGAAAATATTTGAAGAGATTATACTCGAAAACTTCCCTAACAGGAAAAGGAAAAGGAAATAGGCACCCAAGTCCAGGAAGCACAGAGAGTCCCAGGCAGGATAAACCCAACGAGAAACACATCTAGACACATAGTAATCAAACTGACAAAAATTAAAGACAAAGAAAAATTATTGAAAGCAACAAGGGAAAAATGACAAATAACATACAAGAGAACTCCCATAAAGTTAACAGCTGATTTCTCAGCAGAAACTCTACAAGCCAGAAGGGAGTGT
The DNA here is from genome assembly GCF_059928025.1 of Delphinapterus leucas. NCBI lineage: Eukaryota > Metazoa > Chordata > Mammalia > Artiodactyla > Monodontidae > Delphinapterus > Delphinapterus leucas. Next base: position 118,938,057 of record NC_143132.1, read on the forward strand.
CATGACATATTTAAAGGGATGAAAGGGAAGAACCTACAATGAAGATTACTCTACCTAGCAAGGATCTCATTCAGATTCAATGGAGAAATCAAAAGCTTTACAGACAAGCAAAAGCTAAGAGAATTCAGCACCACCAAACCAGCTCTACAACAAATGCTAAAGGAACTTCTCTAAGTGGGAAACACAAGAGAAGAAAAGGACCTAGAAAAACAAACCCAAAACAACTAAGAAAATGGTAATAGGAACATACATATTGATAATTACCTTAAACGTGAATGGATTAAATGCTCCAACCAAAAGACACAGGCTGGCTGAATGGATACAAAAAGAAGACCCACATATATGCTGTCTACAAGAGACAGCAGACCCACTTCAGACCTAGGGACACATACAGAATGAAAGTGAGGGGATGGAAAAAAGATATTCCATGCAAATGGAAATCAAAAGAAAGCTGGAGTAGCAATACTCATATCAGATAACATAGACTTTAAAATAAAGAATGTTACAAGAGACAGGGAAGGACACTACATAATGATCAAGGGATCAATCCTAGAAGAAGATATAACAATTATAAATATATATGCACCCAACATAGGAGCACCTCAATACATAAGGCAAATGTTCACAGCTATAAAAGAGGAAATTGATAGCAACACAGTAATAGTGGGGGACTTTAACACCTCACTTACACCAATGGACAGATCATCCAGACAGAAAATTAATAAGGAAACACAAGCTTTAAATGACACAATAGACCAGATAGACTTAATCGATATTTGTAGGACATTCCATCCAAAAACAGCAGATTACACTTTCTTCTCAAATGCACATGGAACATTCTCCAGGAGAGATCACATCCTGGGTCATAAATCAAGCCTTGGTAAATTTAAGAAAATTGAAATCATATCAAGCATCTTTTCTGACCACAATGCTATGAGATGAGAAATCAATTACAGGGAAAAAGGTGTAAAAAACACAAACACATGGAGGCTAAACAATACATTACTAAATAACGAAGAGATCACTGAAGAAATCAAAGAGGAAATCAAAAAATACCTAGAGACAAATTACAATGAAAACACGAGTATCCAAAACCTATGGGATGCAGCAAAAGCAGTTCTAAGAGGGAAGTTTATAGCAATACAAGCCTACCTCAAGAAACAAGAAAAATCTCAAATAAACAATCTAACCTTACACCTAAAGGAACTAGAGAAAGAAAAACAAACAAAACCCAAAGTTAGCAGAAGGAAAGAAATCATAAAGATCAGAGCAGAAATAAATGAAATAGAAACAAAGGAAACAGTAGCAAAGATCAATAAAACTAAAAGCTGTTTCTTTGAGAAGATTAAAAAAAAAAGGATAAACCTTTAGCCAGACTCATCAAGAAAAAGAGGGAGAGGACTCAAATCAATAAAATTAGAAATAAAAAAGGAGAAGTTACAAAGGACACCACAGAAATACAAAGCATCATAAGAGACTACTGCAAGCAACTCTATGCCAATAAAATGGACACCCTGGAAGAAATGGACAAATTCTTAGAAAGGTATAACCTTATAAGACTGAATCAGGAAGAAATAGAAAATATGAACAGACCAATCACAAGTAATGAAATTGAAACTGTGATTTAAAATCTTCCAACAAACAAAAGTCCAGGACCAGATGGTTTCACAGGTGAATTCTAGCAAACATTTACAGAAGAACTAACACCCATCCTTCTCAAACTCTTCCCAAAAATTGCAGAAGAAGGAACACTCCCAAACTCATTCTATGAGGCCACCATCATGCTGATACCAAAACCAGACAAAGATACTACAAAAAGGAAAATTACAGACCAAAATCACTGATGAATATAGATGCAAAAATCCTCAACAAAATACCAGCAAACAGAATCTAACAACACATTAAAAGGATCATACACCACAATCAAGTGGGATTTATCCCAGAGATGCAAGGATTCATCAATACATGCAAATCAATCAATGTGATACACCATATTAACAAACTGAAGAATAAAAACCATATGATCATCTCCATAGATGCAAATTCAACACCCATTTATGATAAAAACTCTCCAGAAAGTGGGCCTAGAGGGAACCTACCTCAACATAATGAAGGGCATATATGACAAACCCACAGCAAGCATCATTCTCAATGGTGGAAAACTGAAAGCATTTCTTCTAAGTTCAGAAACAACACAAGGATATCCACTGTCACCACTATTATTCAACATAGTTTTGGAAGTCCTAGCCATGGCAATCAGAGAAGAATAAGAAATAAAAGGAATCCAAATCGGAAAAGAAGAAGTAAAACTGTCACTGTTTGCAGATGACATGATACTATACATAGGGAATCCTAAAGATGCCACCAGAAAACTACTAGAGCTAATCAATGAACCTGGTAAAGTTGCAGGATACAGAATTAATGCACAGAAATCTCTTGCATTCCTATACCCTAACAACAAAAGATCAGAAAGAGAAATTAAGGAAACAATCCCATTCACCACTGCAACAAAAGGAATAAAATACCTAGGAATAAGCCTACCTAAGGCAGTAAAAATCCTGTACTCAGAAAAGTATAAGACACTGATGAAAGAAATAAAAAATGACACAAACAGATGGAGAGACATACCATGTTCTTAAATTGGAAGAATCAATATGGTGAAAATGACTATACTATCCAAAGCAATCTACAGATTCAGTGCAGTCCCTATCAAATTACCAATGGCATATTTTACAGAACTAGAACAAAAAATCTTAAAATTTGTATGGAGACACAAAAGACCCCGAATAACCAAAGCAATCTTGGGGGAAAAAAACAGAGTTGGAGGAATCAGACACCCTGACTTCAGACTATACTACAAAGCTACAGTAATCAAGACAATATGGTACTGGCACAAAAACAGAAATATAGATCAATGGAACAGGATAGAAAGCCCAAAAATAAACCCATGCACCTGTGGTCAACTAATCTATGACAAAGGAGGCAAGGACATACAGTGGAGAAAAGATAGTCTCTTCAGTAAGTGGTGCTGGGAAAACTGGACAGCTACATTTAAAGAATGAAATTAGAACAGTCCCTAACACCATACACAAAAATAAACTCAAGATGGGTTAAAGACCTAAATGTAAGGCCAGAGACTATAAAACTCTTAGAGGAAAACATAGGCAGAACACTCTATGACATAAACCACAGCAAGATCTTTTATGACCCATCTCCTAGAGTAATGGAAATAAAGACAAAAATGAACAAATGGGACCTAATGAAACTTAAAAGCTTTTGCACAGCAAAGGAAACTATAAACAAGGTGAAAAGACAACCCTCAGAATGGGAGAAAATATTTGCAATCAAATCAACGGACAAAGGATTAATCTCCAAAATATATAAACAGCTCATGCACCTCAATATTAAAAAAACAAACAACCCAATCCAAAAATGGACAGAAGACCTAAATAGACATTTCTCCAAAGAAGACATACAGATGGCCAAGAGGCACAAAAAAGCTGCTCAGCATCACTATTTATTAGAGAAATGCAAATCAAAACTTCAATGAGGTATCACCCCACACCAGTTAGAATGGGCATCGTCAGAAAATCTACAAACAACAAATGCAGGAGAGGGTGTGGAGAAAAGGGAACCCTCTTGCACTGTTGGTGGGAATGTAAATTGATACAGCCACTATCGAGAACAGTATGGAGTTTCCTTAAGAAACTAAAAATAGAGCTACCGTATGACCCAGCAATCCCACTACTGGGCATATACCCAGAGAAAACCGTAATTCAAAAAGACACATGCACCCCAGTGTTCACTGCAGCACTATTTACAGTAGCCAGGTCATGGCAGCAACCTGAATGCCCATCGAGAGACGAATGGGTAAAGTAGATGTGGTACATATATACAATGGAATATTACTCAGCCATAAATAGGAACAAAATTGGGTCATTTGTAGAGACGTGGATGGATCTAGAGACTGTCATACAGAATGAAGTTAAGTCAGAAAGAGAAAAACAAATATCGTATATTAATGCATGTATGTGGAATATAGAAAAATGGTACGGATGAACCGGTGTGCAAGGCAGAAATAGACACAGATATACAGAACAAACGTATGGACACCAGGGGCGGAAAGCAGGGTTGTGGGGATGGGGTGGGATGAATTGGGAGATTGGGATTGACGTGTATACACTAATATGTATAAAATGGATAACTAATAAGAACCTGCTGTATAAAAATTTTTTAAATTAAAATAACAGGACATTTGGGAGGATGCTTTCTTTTAAAAAAATGTGCAATTAGGCATTTGTTTAGCATTTCACCTATTTTATAGAGGAGGAGATTGAAGCTTGGAGACCGAGGAGCCTGCCTGAGGTCACACAACCTCTAAGGGGGCATTGTTTGGTCTGCTCAGCTCAGCTCAGCTCAGCGCTTGCCCTCATTCTGGCTGCACAGGCAGAGCTAGGCAAAGAGAAGGTCAGGGAACAAGAAAAAAAAAAAAAAGATAGATGGTTGTAAAATGCACCAATGGTAAGTCAACCATTTTGAAACCTAAACATATTTCACTATTTTAGATTTTAGAATTCTGAATATATTTCATTACTTTAATACAAAACAAAATTCTTAAGAGGAAAGTTAAACAAGTAAGGTTTCTGAGGTGAAGGTCAGAATGAAATCTGTAGTCTCTCAAGAATTACACTTTTTCAAAACTGCATCTCCTGGGTATTATAGATGTGGCCTTGGGGAAGTTGGGTGTTTTATTCACAGGTGAGTAGGAAGGTTTTTGGGGCATGCCCTCTGAACTCTGTCATTAGTGTACTTCCATTCCCATTCAACTAGCAGCATCAGCTATGTTTCCCATCCCTCTACCCTCCCAAATGTAACAGCACTTTCCTGCAATGTTGCTAGTTGGATTCATTCTTGCCTCTCCTTAAGAAGGTCATTGCCCGGTGAAGAAAAAATGAAGCCTAATAAAAACTACAGGAGTACAATTAAATTGAATTTAAATGAACATTTTATTAGAGGAAGATAAAAGTTCTCTTCCTATCTGTTAATGAGATACCATTTTGATGCTATACGTAATAGAACTAAGCAAGAAATTTTAGCCCTAGAAGGAAATTGCTAGCCTGGTAATGTTCTACCAGAGAAAAGAGCAGAATGCCTTTTAAAAGAAGTTTTACCATCAAGTTAATTCTAAAAATCTCACAGCTATGAGATGTTCAATAACAGCTGAAAATTTGAAAAACTATCCAGGAAGGAAAACCAAGTAATAATAGTTTGTAATTGAGTGAAAATCATTTGTTCAAGACAAGTGTCCAGCTCCTCCTTAGCAGAAATCCCAAGGGAACAAATACGTGGAGCCACTGAATGATCAAAGAGAAGTGAAGAAGAGAAAAATATATTACAGGTAAACTATTATTATTCTGGAGACAGATAAAAATGGTTTCCCTCTCGAAAGATGACATGAGCCAAAATAACTTCAATGGCCATTTGGGGAAACATGATTGACCAAGTAGCAGAGTGAACATGCTCTCCAGGGAACTGAACAGGCCTTAGAAACCCCACAAATAAAAATGGGTAATGATCACGATGACAACTTATCTACATTTTTTTATTACCTTAAGAATCCATTAAAGAAAATAAATGTGTTCTCTCATAAGAAAGACTTTGTTCCAAAAAAATTATTTGGTATGCTTTAAAAAAACATATTTATACTTCACAGGCATGTGTGTTCCAGTAAATCTTAGTATGAAAACCCAAGCAAGATAATTTGAGAAATCTATTCACTTTATTTATAGTTAGCACTAGGGAAATCAAATGGCTATGTTTCTGGTAAAAATGACTGATTTACATTTCACTGATATAAAAAAGATAAATAACAGTTTTATTGACTCTATTTTGAAATATTAACTTGTAAAAAAGTAAAACGAGGCATTCCTTATCTTTCATTATTTAGCACGCTTTCAATGTCCTCCTCTTCTAAATGTCCTTTTTCTGCTTTTTTTTCTTCCTTCCCTTTCTTTACTCTTATTCATGCAGTTTCATAGGATGATGACAGTCACAAGCATATGAATATCAATAGTAGACCCACAGCACTGAAGTCTTATTATGAGCCAGGCACTTTATATTTTAATCCTTATTTATTTGTCCTTTCAGTACCTGAGGAAAAATCTCGCACTTCATTGTGTTTTACAGAACTTCCTTCCTAGGGTATAAACCATTTTGCTGAACTTATTTTATATCTTTTTCTCTATTGGTCTAAGCTCCTTGAGGGCAGGACCCTCTAAGCACCTTTGTGTCTCCAGAAACCAGCTCAATACCCAGGACTGAACAAGTGGTGTTAACCTCATACTAACAAGCTTTTTCTTAAAGGGCCAGTAGTAAATATTTTAGACTTGAGGGCTATCCAGTCTCTGTCGCAACTACTCAGCTCTGCCACTGTAGTACGAAATCAGCCACAGATAGAACTTTTTTTAAAAATGAGCATGGCATAGCACAGGGAGATCAGCTCGGTGCTTTGTGACCACCTAGAGGGGTGGGATAGGGAGGGTGGGATAGGGAGGGTGGGAGGGAGACGCAAGAGGGAGGGGACAGGGGATATATGTATCTGTATAGCTGATTCACTTTGTTATACAGCAGAAACTAACACAACATTGTAAAGCAATTATACTCTAATAAAGATGTTTAAAAAAAATAGTCCAATAAAACTTTATTTACAAAAAGGTAGGCAGCCTGTATTTCAATAAAACTTTATTCACAAAAAAGGTGGGCTGCCCACAGCACCATAATTTACCAACGCCTGCCATAGAAGGGTGGGCATAAGCACAAAATTGAAGGCTAAAGTGTGAGTCTAAAAACATTGTAGCCTAGGTGAGAATTACTTACACCTCATGCAGTGTGTCCATAAATAAAATATGGTTGTCTTCAGGTTTTAAAACTTTATATAAATGGTTTCATAGAATAAATGGCTTCCTACAACATTTTGTTATTGAGAAGTGTCTGTGTTGACACCTGTGGCCTCTAGTTCATTATTTTTGACTATTGTATAATATTCTGTTGTACCAGTAGACCACAATTGTCCCTTGCTCTTGATGATAGACATTTAGGTTATACTACCAAAAATGCTGCAACTATCTTATATAAATTCCCTTAAAATGTGCTATATTTTCTGAAGGGACTATACCTAGAAATGAAATTGCAAAGTCATCAGACATAAAAAGCATTCAAGTTGAATAGATAGTTCCTATTGTAGGCAGAATAATAGTTCCTCAAAGAAGTCCATGTCCTAATCCCCAGAACTTGTGAATATGTTTGTTTACATGGCAAAGGGAAATAAAGGTTGCTGACTGACTGACCATGGGATGAGATTATCCTGGATTATCCAGGTGGGCCCAATGTCATCACAAGGGTCCTTATAAGTGCAAGAAGGAGGAAAAGGGTGAGAGGAAGAACCAGAGAGATGGTAGTATGAAAAGGACTCAGCTCAGTGTTTCTGACTTGGAAGATAGAGGGAATGTAGACTGCCTCTAGAAGCTAGAAAAAAACAAGGAAGCAGACTCTCTCCTAGAATTTCCAGAAAGGAACACAACCATCCTGACACCTTAATTTTAATCCAGAGAGACCCAATTCAGACTTCTGACCTCCAGAACTGTGAGATAATAGATTTGTGTTGTTTTAAGCTACTTAATTTATTACAGCACCAATAGAAAATTAATACATATCCAGATTGCTCTACAAATGTGAGCTCATGTTAATTTATACACTTACTAGCAGTATATAATACCTGGAGTTATTGTTTGTATATGGTTTTAGGAAAGGCTGTAACTATGTTTTTCAATATGCATAGCTACTCAGTACAATTTATTGCATCACTTCCCTACTGATATGCAATACCAATTTCATTATTATATCAAATTTTTATATATAGGTGGATCTGTTTCTTAGTTTTTTTTATTCTGTACGACTGGTCCCTTTACCTAGCCTGTTTGAATACCATGTTATATTGATTACCATTTTTTAAAATAACTTTTGTCATTTATAATTTCACCTTATTTTTCTTCAAAGTTTTAGCAACTTTTGGCATTTTGTTCATCCATATAAAGAATTCTCAGAAATTCTCTCTTAATATATTACTTCTCTGATGTTCTATTATTTTTTTCTCTGGTATCTCTTCTAGAAGCCTCTCTATTTTCCATCTCTTACAACTGCTCTATTATTTCTTCTTCTTTTATTTAACTGATTTCTCTTTGCTTTGCTCTGGCATTTAGCACTCTTCTACTTAATTTGCTTTCTTTACAGAGTTTCTCTCATTGCATGACTTGCAGAAGGTAAGGGGAAGCTAACGTTCCAGAATCCCCAGTTGACACTCAAGCTCACTTTTCCAGAGAGCAGCATTGTTCATGATAGCTGTTTCCTTAATGGTATTAGTATCCATGGACATTTCAGGAACCCTGTGAGTTAAAGAGGCTTTTGATAGCTGGTGTAGGAACCTAGCCACTATACAGAACAGTTGGTTCTAAGGAAAAATGTATTCTAGGTTCCAAACAATGAACTTTAAAATGAATTTTTAAAATACAATCCGTTTGTACGGTGGAAACTGCCATTATAAACACAAACTCACATAAACACCAGATGGATTTTGTTTGTATGTGCTGCACAATCCCAACTCCCTCCACTTGTAAATAGACTTTATAGTGGCCTCCAAAATTATCTATCAACTTAATGACATCAAGAAAAATGTTTAGCTCTCTAAGAGCCTTGTCCGAGGTCTAGAAGGTATTTTATTCAGCATTGAAAAATTATAATACACTGTGCTAAAGAATGCAAATAGCCAGAAGCCATACTGAAGAGAACTACCTAAACAATTTTATAAGGGTTTCTCTGGATATTCCCTTAATCATTGGCCAATGAACACCAAACCAAATGCACGCCACTTCCATAACCATTAGCTTTTTCATATGCCAAACTTTGAACACTATATCATTGGCTTTTAAAGCATATTTTAAGAAACATATTAAGGATATACTCAGAAATACTATGGTAAGCTCTTTCCCACAGGGATGCTCATGACAAAAATTATAAATTAAATAAAGATTGTCTTTGGAGTCTATTCATCTTGGCATTTTTGATACTCCTTTCCATCTAGATAATCTTTTTCCAATTCAAATATCAACTACTTTTTAAGAAGTATTTTGCCCTTCTATATCCCAATAGAATTTCTCCTTCAATGCTCTGAATCGGTGCATTCATACTTATATAAAATTCACATATCCACAGTAATTTCATTGCAAAGTAGTTACTATTTGAGAAACTAATTCTGAAAGGACATGACCTTGCATTATTGAAAACAAAATGAGCCACTTTTCTTAGGAGTATATGCATTATAGAAGACATTTTTGAGAAAATGCCTCAACACAAAGGGATATATTTCTAACAATGGATTATCTAACATTATTATAGATGATGGATGATAAACTTATTTTCCCCCCACATTAAGGATCACGTATACAAAATTTAACCTTGCGTCCATGAGCACTTCAATGAAAAATATTCTGTGCTTTTATGAGTTTGCCTAATTTAGATACCCCATAAGAGAAACCATGCCATATTTGTTCTACTATGACTCTTATTTCACTTAGCAAAATGTTCTCCAAGTTCATCTATGTTGTAACAAATGGCAGGATTTCCTTCTTTTATAAGGCTGAATAATATTCTATTGTACATGTATACATTTTCTGTATCTATTCATCTGTGATGACATTTGGATTGTTTCCCTATCTCGGCTATTGTTGAATAATACTGCAATGAACATGGGAGTGTAGATATCTCTTCAGGATTGATTTCACTTCTTTTGGATACATACCCAGAAGTAGGATTGCTGAATCATATGGTAGCTCTATTCTTAATTTTTTAAGGAACCTCCATATTTTTTCTATAGTTGCTGCATTATTTTACATTCCCATCAACAGTGTATAAGAGTTTCAATTTCTCCACAGCCTTGCAAACACTTGTTATCTTTTGGGGTTTTTTTGATAATAGCCATCCTAACCAGTGTGAGGTGATATCTCATATTTTTAATTTGCATTTCCCTGATAATTAATGATGCTGACCATCTTTACACACACACACACACACACACACACACACACACACACAAAGAGCAGGGGACACAAGGAAACTTTGGGAGGTATTGGATATGCCTGTTACTTTGATTGTCATGATGGTATCACAGGTGTTTGCATATGTTCAAACTCAAATTGTACACATTAAATATATGCAGTTCTTTGTGTAATAATTATACCACAGTAAATCTGCTTTTAACTGCAAATTAAACAGTTTTATGGAGAGAAACATCCTAAATTGAATACATACGCATATAATCTGAAATTACAGAAGAAACAGTAAATCAAGTATGGAATATATTTTCTTTATGTCGGCAAACTGGAACAATTGTGGCTCTTATTTTATAACACTTTTGAGCCACTCATGTCATGTGTAATTCACTCAAACACGAGTAATTGCTAGACCCTTTCTGTAAGGGGTGCTGTCTCCTGAGACTGCTCAACTTAAATACCAAAATGTACTAGCAAATTCAATTGAGATATAGCTGGTACAAGTAATTATCTCTAGCAATATATAATTGGATAATAGAATTTAGAATTTAGAGAATAAAAAAAGATTAGCTGAGAATGTCTGAACTCAAAACTCAGGAATGGACTATATATATACATGTAACCCCAAGTTTCACCAAGACCCAAAGATTGCAATAGTATCAACCCAAATTACACTGGCTCTTTCCTGCATTTTCCACAATAATATCCATGTTCTGCTGAGTAACTTGCACGCATTTCTGTGAGAACCCAGAGGATGATTTGCATGTACTTAAACTCCTTTGACAATCTCTACAACCACCTCTATTCACTCTCCTTGTTCTCCAATAATTCCATGACAGGCACTGACATAGCCACCTCTCAGCAGACACTGCAGTCACTATGCTGAAACTATGGAATAAAATGAAGGAGGAGAGTCACTAAAAACCTCTAAAAGCTGGAAAAGTTAAACAGATTTTCCTCTAGAGTCTCCCAAAGGAATGAAGCCCTGAATTCCTTCCAACACCTGATTTTAGCCAAGTAAGACCCATTTCCAACTTCTGACCTCCAGAACTGTAAGATAAATTTGTACTGTATTAAGCCACAGGATTTGTGATAATTTTTCATACCAGCAATAGGAAACTAATATAGAAGGAAACTTATCTTCCCTGGTTCAATTCAAATTTTCCTTCACTTTTGTTGGTTGGGTGTGACTTCCTAATCCTGTTATATTCTGCACTGGTCTTGATCCACAAGCATCTATTCCAGAATTTCTGTTTCTTTATATCAGGTCTTTAACACTAATTGCAGAGAATTTTAGGTCTTTCCCTTAGAGTTTATATACCCATATCTCTAACTGTTGTTTTTCTGTTTGCATCTGTATCTCCTTCAGTTGAATTCTCAGCCAAGTGTTGGGTGCAGATAACTGTTATTTGGGAATGGCTTATTTTGGGGGTGGGGGAATCTTTCTTTTCTACTTTTTATACTCTTTTGTTGCTCTTTCTCTCTGGGTCATTTTGGAATAGAAAAACTTGAAGGTTAACCACCACCTGAAAAAGCATTTCCCAAGATGCTGAAATCACTGTTTTTGTGGTATGTGGGTATCACACAATCAGACACCTTTTTTTTTATTGGGGTATAGTTGCTTTACAATGTTGTGTTAGTTTCTGCTGTATAACGAAGTCAATCAGCTATATGTATACATATATCTCTTCCCTCTTGGACCTCCGTCCCACCCCCCCACCCCCCATCCCACCCCTCTAGGTCATCACAGAGCACCGAGCTGAGCTCCCTGTGCTATACAGCAGGTTCCCACTAGCTATCAATTTTACACATGGTAGTGTATATATGTCAGTCCCAATCTCCCAATTCATACCCCCCCATGTCCACATGTCGGTTCTCTACGTCTGCGTCTTTATTCCTGCCCTGCAAATAGGTCCTCTGTACCATTTTTCTAGATAACACATTTTTTGTGAATAGAACAGCCTAGGATTGTGCTATGAAATCATCTTACACTGTGTGTGGGTCACACCAGGGGAATTAAATGAGAAAGAAAATGTTTATCAATTCATTTCCAGGGTTTCTCTTGGGGTGCTGAGACTTCAGCAAGTTTCTGAAAGAGAAGGAAAATGCTTTGAGAACTTGATAAGAATTACATACTAGGTACAGGAGCAAACGATAAGAAAATGGAAGATGGAGCTAGGAACAAAAGAACCACAAGACATTCATTTGGAGATAGGGAAAGAAGTCTAAAGGAGTGGAGGATAAGGAAGGAAACAGTCCTATGATCAATGCTGTTGATTTCCCTGCTGTATCAACATTTATTCAAAACATCTGAGCTTCCATAACTTCTCACATCCAACCAATGTTCCTATTCACTAGTAGAATTATCTTAAAGCTGAAGGTTAGTCAGTAGCTCAGCCTAGAAGGGAATTCCTACAGTTTTTTGTTAACTACTTTATATTCCTTCTCCAGTCTAGTACCTAGTATAGCTATTCAAGTAATAAATCTTAATTCTTAAAAAAAGAAGGAATGCAGAATTCAGGTTAAAATACAAGTGGCAAAATGTACATGTAATTTAAGCTGTTTTCTACATGCAGCTAAAATTTTAGAGGTAGAGTTTGTTATTATTGGACTAGCATACATCATGTCAGGAGGTCTTAATAATTTTGGCAAGCAAGAAAGCTCATGGAAAGTTTCTCTGGCTAACAAAAATCCTTTTTAAGGACTCATGGAAGGTGTCCATTACAGAGAACGGAGAAATCCATGAGGAAAAGGCAACATTAAAAAATACTGTTTTTGTTCTGGCTCTCATGTTTTCTCTTTCCCTTTTTATAGAAACAAAATCAAGACATTCTTTATAGGTCAATAAATCAAGATATTGGATCTGTGCAGGCTCAAAATGTATGTTTTGCCCATTTGGTCACAGGCAAAAGTAACAGACCTTTACATTCAAAATGTATAAATAATAAATGCCCAAAGACTTAATACTTAAAGTTTGGGGAACTTAAACATTTGGTGAATTTTCATTGAAAACATTAAAGTACTTTTTCCAGGTGTACTTTCACTAGAAATGTGAAGACTGTTTATAACATTTTTAGGGAGATATTCTCATTTACAAGATTTCTTTGAACTATGTGAATTTTTGCATATGACAAGCTACATTAGAAAATTCATATTCTTAGTTGTTTTTCTCAAACTTGATTTATGACAGCCTAACAAAAATCACAACATTTTTTTCCTTCTTTATAACCAAACTACTATGTGCTTTTTTTAAAGACAAAATCAGTTTAGCTGGACAGCCTGAGGCCAGCAGAATGGAAACCCAATTAAAAAAAAAAACCAAAAAACTTGGCCTTGAAAATATGCATGTCTTACCCGAGTTTAATTAAAACACATTTACACACACCTTTGTGTGAGAAGTTTGCAGTTTTCATAATTTATATATTTGATCATTATGTCATTCACTAAAGATAAATCTTATTTTAAAAATGATCATTAAAGGAGAATCTAAGAAAGTCTGAGTAACTGTTATACCTGTTATACCTCTTCCTTCTGTATGCGTTAACTTGCTTTGTCCCACATGAGCTGCATCATGGGCCATGATTCGTTTGAGCTCCAGATACTAAGACAATCATCCATCGATTGACACAAGGAAAACTAGTAGCCGGTAAAATGGCATGGTGTTCTGCAATGGGAATGGAGTGGGTCTATTAACTAAGTTACTGACTCAATACTCAGATTTTCTTTCTTAGCGAGTTAGGTAATAGCTACATAGCAAGTCCTACCAGTTTGTCTTCAAAAATATTCTCCATGTCCATGCATTCCTTTTACCCCACTGCCACCACGCTATCCAAGACACCATCTTCTCTATCGGGCTGAGGCCGTAGTTTCCTTATCTGGTCTCTCCACTGGGACCACTGACCCGTTAAAATCCATCTTCCATGAAGCAGAAAGTGTGTTCTTTTAAAAAATACTTAAGATCATGTCACTTACCTGGTTACAATTCTCCAGTGACTTCTCATTTCATTTAAACTTCAAACATATAAAACACATAAAATTCCAACTCTGGCATGAACTGCTCTCTACCTGCCTTTTAAAATCTCCATTCTCTCTAATCTACCGTGCTCCAGCTCTGCTGCCCTCCAGTGTCTTCCTCGGGCACACCGAAGTCTCTAGCACCCCAGGGCCTTGGCAACTGCCCTCTCCTCTCTCTGGGGCAATCTCCTCCCCCCTCCAGCAAGCTGGCTTCCTCTTCTTTTTCCTTCAGGTCTCAGTTCAAATATCTTCTTCAAGAGATCTTCCTCTAAAACAGTAATTCTCAATCCTCACCATGTATCAGAATCGCCTAGGAAGCTTATAAAAACTTCAGCTGACCGCATCCCACTCCTACTAATTAATCTGAATAGGACCATGGCATCAGAATTAAAACAAAATAAACCAAACCTCTACAGGTGATTTTAACTGCAGCCAACTTGTGAATCAGCAATCTAAAGAAAATTACTATCTCCTCATGTCCACCAGTTAGTGTGCCTCTTAGTATAATATGTATCCTACTCAGTAATTACCTCGTTTACTTGTTTTCCTGTTAATTGTCTCTTTCTTCCACTAAAATGCTGATTCTGTGAGGGCAGGGAAGTTTCCTACCTATTCACTGCTGTATGCCCAATGCCCAACATAAAGTAGGTAAATGAAGAAAGGACTGAAGATCCTTCAGGTCAATAGACAGAAGTTTTAAGCATATGAAAGACAGTATGGAGAATCTGCCAACTAGAGAGGATATAGAATGAGAGAGTAAGTGGTGAAAACAGATGAAGAAACAAACTGAGCGATGAGAATGAAGCAGAGTGTAAACCATGGAAGCTCTCTTGGGCCACTGTCTTTTCCAATGAAACCTGAAAATTCAAACGCTAAGATTGAATCCTTTTTTGTGAGCCCTTAACATACCCTAAATTGTCTCAGTTCCATACAAACTCAGTTCCGTGCAAACAATGCCTACTTTGTTAACACACTGAGATTAAGGCTATCTCGTTATTGATTTTCAGCACAGAGAAGTCTTACCTTAGATCCTGAAGGTTTCTCCTTTTATTCAAACTATTTTGTTAGAAGCCTTCTTAAAAATATATATTACATTTACTTACCTTCTTTAAAAATACGTGAAGGAAATTTAACATTATCTTGATAACGCCAAGATTTTCAAAGTCAGATATTTTGCTATCTATATTACCTTGATATTCTTAAGAAATCTTTAAACACATAGACCATATTATAAAAGTCTTTGGAACAGGGAACTTTTATGGCTCATAAAAACATTTTAAGTTTTCTTTTTTCAGTTTACAGGAGCTCTGCTTATACCTGCATGCTCTCACTGCTTATCTTGCTTATATTCAGCTGTGACCTTTTAAAGTTAATCACATCCTTTTTAAACAAATGCAAATACAAAGGCTCAGTAGTTCCCAAACTTGGCCATGATTGTAATCACCTGGAGAGCTTTAACATCCAGGAATGCCTGCCTGCCTCCCTCTTCAGACTGTAGAATTCAAGATTTAATTGGCCAAGAGTGTGACCAGAACATTAGTTGTTTTTTGGCTTTGATTTTGAATTTTTGGTTCCCAGGTGATTCTAGCCCTAACCCTCATGTTGAAAACCTTGCACAAAGGCTTAATAAAGAAGTTTGGAATGACCAGATTTTCTCCCTATTTTTAGGGGTAATTGTTTAAGCCCTCTTGACTCTTCCTCTTAGTTTGGTTCTCTCTCTAAGGTCTTTCAGGTGAACGCTGCTGTCCCCACCCAGACTCAGCCCCAAGGCTCCCATTTAAAATTCCAGATCAAGAATGGGCAACGTGGGCTTCCCTGGTGGCGCAGTGGTTGAGAATCTGCCTGCCAACGCAGGAGACACGGGTTTGTAGCCCTGGTCTGGGAAGATCCCACATGCCGTGGAGCAACTGGGCCCGTGAGCCACAGCTACTGAGCTTGCGCGTCTGAAGCCTGTGCTCCCCAACAAGAGAAGCCGCGATAGTGAGAGGCCCGCGCACCGCGATGAAGAGTGGCCCCCGCTCGCCGCAACTGGAGAAAGGCCACGCACAGAAACGAAGACCCAACACAGCCAAAAATAAATAAATTAATTAATTAAAAAAAAAAAAGAATGGGCAACCTCCATTTTCCTTGTTTTCCTTTAGCATAAATATTAGAGCTGGAAGGGCTCTTTAAAAATAATCTAAATGAACTCTTCTATTTACAGGTGACAGATCTGAGGTAGGAAAGTAATGTCCCTGAGGTCCTGTAACTAGTTCCTCACAGAGGCGGCACTGCTGATTCTCCATTCCTCGCCAATTACACTGTCCCTGAAGAAAGGTGGTTCTATAGGAAGAGTATGTCTGTAGCAAACTCTCTTAGGCTATTCTGGAGGGCAAAAACAAAAACCCACTCAAAAAATCACAGAGTCTCAGAAAGAATCAGGAGCATCTTACAAACCTCTGGTCAGGTCTCCTTAGGAACTGGAACCTGCAACTGGAAAAGCAGAAAGAACCCAGTTATTCTCTGCCCCTCTATGTGGGTGTGTGTGTCTCCAGGCTACTTTCTCTGCTTCATTTTGCACATGAAGGTAAGTAATTGACCCCCCTGCTCCTGCATATAAATGTCCTTCAGTTTCTAGAACTAAATGAATCTATAACAAATACCTCTGTTTCAAAGTCTCAGGAGAAGGATCTGCTCAGCCCTTTTGGTCAGGCATCCATCCATTCCCCTTCCAGGAATGAGCAGGGAGCAAAGGCAGGTTGTAGAAACAAACATAGGTACAGGGTTACCTTACAGCTGGTCAGAGTTCTGGGGAGAAATTCTCAGAAATGGGACACGTGGGATCTACTTAACACAATCTTAAACAGCAATCTTAGCCATACATAGTAGGACAACTTCCAAAATTTGCATAACAAAATCTTGACTGTTTGTTTTTCTTTGACTCATATTATGAGATTAATAGCAGTAGTTCCTGCGCAGTCCCATATTGAAAGCTCTATTCCAGAAACATTGAGTTTTTTTTACTTTCAAAAGATTTTTTTTTTTTTTTGCGGTACGCGGGCCTCTCACTGTTGTGGCCTCTCCCGTTGCGGAGCACAGGCTCCGGACGCGCAGGCCCAGCGGCCACGGCCCACGGGCCCAGCCGCTCCGTGGCACGCGGGACCCTCCTAGACCGGGGCACGAACCCGTGTCCCCCGCATCGGCAGGCGGACCCTCAACCACTGCGCCACCAGGGAAACCCCAAAAGATTTTTAAAAATTAAATAAATAGCTGAAAGCTGAACTGCACCAAGGATACAATCATAGAGAAAATAGTTCCACATGCATGCTTAGACAGGTGGCAGAACTTAGTAAAAACACAGTAGAGTAGCAAGCCCAACCTGTCTTCTTTCACCCGCCTCACCGAGAAAGATTAGCCAGTAAAACTGGTTCAAGTAGCAAAGTGAAAATGGCCTCCAACCAGCAGCGTCGGCATCACCTGGGAACTTACAGACAAATTCTCAGGTCTAACCTAGACCTACAGAATCAGAAACTCTGTGTGTGAGGAAGGGGGGACCAGAAATCTGTGTTTTAAACAGCCCTCTAGTTGATTCTGACCATTTTGAACTTTGGAAACACTAGAACAGAAAGCTATTGAGGCCATGGCCATTAATCTGACCTGGCATAAGCTGGTCATCTTTCCATACGGAGGTGAGGTGGAGAAATGAGCATGGGCTATGTCATGGGAACCTAGCTATGTCCTGGTGTCATCTTTACTAGAAGTATTATGGCCTTGAACAAGTCACCTAGCTTGTCTAACCCTTAGTTTCTTTCATCTTTAAAATAGAAAATAAGGTTTCTGAAAATCAAATTTGGAGCAATTCACGATTTTTTTTTTTCTTTTTTCTGCGGTACGCGGGCCTTTCACTGTTGTGGCCTCTCCCACTCTCCCATTGCGTAGCACAAGCTCCGGATGCGCAGGCTCAGCGGCCATGGCTCACGGGCCCAGCTGCTCCGCGGCATGTGGGATCTTCCCGGACCGGAGCACAAACCCGTGTCCCCTGCATCGGCAGGCGGACTCTCAACCACTGCGCCACCAGGGAAGCCCCATGATATCTTTCTGATTAAAAATTTTAAAATAATTGTACCACAGTTTTCATAGCCATAGACTGTACCCAGTGCTGAAGAATAAAATCCAGAAATACAGAGTGAATAGCTCTCCTGGTTCTTAGGCCTCTGAACTCAGACTAGAACTAAACATCAGCTCTTCAGGGCCTCCAGTTTGCTGACTCATCCTGCAGTTCTTGGGACTTACCAGCCTCCAATAATCAGGTGAGCCAATCAATACATATATACTGGTTCTGTTTCTCTTGTGAACTCAGACTAATAAAAAGGAGTGAAAATTATACAAATAATGATAAGAATTAAAGAGAGAAAGTTCTAGGAAGAAAGAAAAGCAGTACAGAGATCTGGAAGCAGAGGGTATAGCATCTTAAAATAATTGAAATAAAAATTACAATAGCAAATATTTACTTACGGTATGTCAGGCCTTGTTTTAAGTTCCTTTCACATGTTACCTCATTTAATCCTCACAACCTCATGAAGTAGGTTCAGTTATTATCTCAAAGTGCAAATGAGAAAATTGAGGCACAGAGAATTTAAGTAACTTGCTCAAGGTCACAGAAGATGGAACGAGAAGAACCAGGCACCACAGCCAAGTGTTCTATCTCCAGAGTCCATGCTCTTAACCATGACTCCTTCACTTCTCTACGGGGCTGGTGAGGAGAATAAGGAAGTGGTAAAGAGAAACGCCAGATCATAGGGAACCTTGGAAGCCCTGTTAAGGCATTTGAGCTTTTCCCTAAAAGCAGTGGGAACCACAGAAAGGAAGGTTTAAAGCAGAAGAATGACAAATCAGATTTTAACAGATATGAAAAAATTGCAGGGAGGAAAATGGAATGGGGATAGCAAGACAGGTGATTTTTGCTTTGATACAAGATCTTCTCTTTCAACCACTTTAATTGAACATTTAAGAATAGTTTAAATCACTCCAGAAAATCCATACTATGGGATTAAATGAAACCATGTGTGTAAAATTCTGTAAATTGTAAAGCAGTATAGAATTTAAAGAATTTTTCATTCAATAAAAAAAGTACTCCAGAAAATATCAAAAGCAAAAATTCAAACAATATAAACGTGTATGTTAATATAATTTAAGTTTTTCTTTTTTTTTTAACATCTTTATTGGGGTATAATTGCTTTACAATGGTGTGTTAGTTTCTGCTTTATAACAAAGTGAATCAGTTATACATATACATATGTTCCCATATCTCTTCCCTCTTGCGTCTCCCTCCTTCCCACCCTCCCTATCCCACCCCTCTAGGTGGTCACAAAGCACCGAGCTGATCTTCCTGTGCTATGCGGCTGCTTCCCACTAGCTATCTATTTTACATTTGGTAGTGTATATATGTCCATGCCTCTCTCTTGCTTTGTCACAGCTCACCCTTCCCCCTCCCCATATCCTCAAGTCCATTCTCTAGTAGGTCTGTGTCTTTATTCCTGTCTTACCCCTAGGTTCTTCATGACATTTTTTTTTCCTTAAATTCCATATATATGTGTTAGCATACGGTATTTGTCTTTCTGACTTACTTCACTCTGTATGACAGACTCTAGGTCTATCCACCTCATTACAATGGAATATTACCAGTCCTATTCTTAACTGAAAACATCAGAAGGTGTCCACAACAAAGCCTGCCTTAGCAGAGAAAGTCTCAGAGAAAGAAAGTCACAATAAATATGCCCCTAGGCTGCCTCTAGTTTTGTTTTCATTCTTAAGGGTTGCTAGTTAAATACCACTGATAAAAATAGGAAATTCTTGCCAAGGCTTTAACTTGATTTATAGCAATGCTTCTTGAGTGATGACATGTGTTTGACATCCACGATCCCTCAAGAAAGATACCTGAGAGTGTACTTAGCTGCCTTTTTCTGTAGGAAGAAAGTTTTTGAAGACTGTGGCTAACTGCCCTGAGGGGACACATGGCAGAGCTTGGACTGAGCTTTCCTTAAGGGTCCTCCTCATTGTAAGCACAGACTCCTGAGGTCTTTTAGTTCAACGCCCTCGTGTTCCTGGGTGTCCGTTACTGGTTCTGTGTCTATGGGAGTACACGTATAGATCTCTGTAATTTTCAACAACTTATTGACGGAAAGAAGCACGAGGGTGCTGAGCTCAAACCCGCACCTCTGAGGAACTTTACTTTGGATTTTAGCCTATGTGTTAAACCTCATGAAATTTTATACATGGGCAGAGAATACAAGTCCCAAGAAAAGCAGTCTGATCATTAAGCCTCTGTCTCATTTAAAACAGGTTTTTTTGAGCCAAAGCAATAGCTTTTTGTTTGGTAAGCATCTTTTTCCTAGGCAATATGAGAGTTGACTTTAAAATTTACTCAAAAGTGTGTGTGTATTTTAATTCCAAATTCCATTCTTCTTTCAAATGTATTTTTTGCGTAATTTTCAGCTATTCTGCATGAATTAAAATTGCTAGTTGTTCCTTCTCTTCTGATTACTATTCCAGTCCTCTTGGGATTGGCTCTGTTACATTAAAAGGATTTTACTTTATTTTTTCTTTACCCTGGATCTGCGTCCCTGAACTTGTTCATTTAGACTTTGGGCCAGTAACTGATTATTCAATAGGGAGATATGGTCACAAAAAATATCGATTATAGATCACATGGATTTGTGTGGCTCTCTCACAGGATGTGGTGTAAAAGTAAGCTAAGTTGGGCAATTCTTGTTTTCTGGTAAAGTAATTGAAATCTTTGAATAATAAGGGTTTTTTTTTCCATCTATAAAATTTGGCTTGAATAGGATTTCTTTCCCTAACAAAGTACTTTCAAGAATTATTTTTAAAACAGAACATGATCCCAATAGAAGAATAAGCCAAGAACATGAACAGACAATTCAAAGAAAAGGAAATGACCTTTAAACACATGAAAAGATGTTCAACTTCATGATCATATGAGAAATGTACTTAAAGATTATAAGGGAATGACTTGTTTTTTCATCTATCAGTCTGGAAAAGATTTAAGAGTTGGCTATTACCCTATTTTGACAAAGAGATAAGAAAACATACACTATGATATATAGTTGAGATGGTGTAAATTAGTTCAACTTTTGAAAGTCAATTTGACAATATTTGTCAGTTTAAATTATAAATATCCCCTGCTCTGAAATTCTACTTCTAGAAATTTTTCTTATAGAAACCCTGTAGTACATGCATAGAGATGTTTGTACACAGTTATTTGTTATAGCATCCATGTGTCAGAATACTATGGAGCTCTTAATAAGGGAGAGCTATAAAGATTGATATGAAATGATATGAAATCAACTCCAGGTTATATTAACCGGCAAAAGGAAGATACAGTACAGTATGTAGAGTGCGTTACTGTGTGAATAAAAGAAAATGGCACTATATGCATATACACATTACATATGTATGGGTATGAAGTATAAGAAACTGGCAAAGTAAATTGCCTCTGGAGAGGACTGCCAAACTGAGGAACTAGCAGACTAAAGTGAAATGGAAATTCACTTTTTACTGTGTATCTTTTTCTCCTGTTGGGATTTTTTTTTAAAGCATCAGCACTCTCTTGTATTTTTTTTTAATAGCATTAAAAAAAATAAGAAATTATGCACTTATCTACATGATGGTATGTAAAAAAAAATGCCAATATGTATAGAGGAGTTCTATTTACCTGATTTAACTTGATAAAGATGATATAAAGCCCTTTTTAAAATGCACATTAATGATCTTAAGTCTTAATGATACCACAGCTGATTGAAAATGATCAATTTAGACAACTTATTGTTTTGTCTACATGGCAAAAACATATTTGTTACACCCCTGTGTTTTCCAAATCAATGCATAGTCAGAAAATTAACATCCTCTTACAGGGACTCACACCCGAATGGGCCTCACTATGAGGTCCGTTTCCTCACTGTCCTTTCATACTATCCTCATTATTTCTCATTTAGACCGGGAGCTGGTCAACTCGTTCTGTAAAGAACCAGAAAGTAAACATTCTAGGCTTTGTGGGCCAAGAGGAAAAGCTGAGGATATTATCTATGTGCTTATAAAACAAAAGAGAAAACAAGTTTCTCCAATTTTTTACTGAATAAATTAAAAATATAATAATTATTGAGAAAAAAATGTAATGTAGATCTACTAATGAGAAAAATAGAATTCAGGGAGATACCTTTTGCTTAATTGGGGTTCAAGGTTAGTGTTCCTTATCATCAAGTCGATTGAAAATGTTTATTTGTAAAAACCTTTCTTATATCCTGGGCCCATTAAAAAGAGGTGGTGAGTCAGTTTGGGCCCAAGCACTGTAGTTTTCCACCCCTAATTTTAAGGGCAATGTCCTCACCAACCAATCTACCTTCTTTTCTCTAGTATTTTGACAAGTGGACCCAATCTGCCTCAGAGATACTGCTAACCTCTAGTGTGACCACCCACTCTTCTGCTTAAATCTTGCAGTAATTTCCCACCACTCAGACTACAGAACAAAGCCTGAGCCCCTTGGCCCACACGCCAGGTCCTCCCAGCACGCTCCTTGCTGGGTCTCAGCCTCATCTCCTTCCTTTCCAGCCCTCAACCCGCCTCCCATCCCAGACACACAGGCACTTTTTGCTGTAACAACTCTGAACTACTTTCTGGCACACCGCATGCCGTTGTACCACCTCATACCTGCTGCTTCCCTGTCTGGAGTACTTCCCTTCCTTTTCTGTTTGATGGGCTCCCAGCCGCAAAGTGCTCACCACCCCACCCCTCTGGGAAGCCTGGCTGCCCCTCCCCCACCCCATCCCCATCAGAATAACAATTTCACCACCTCCGTAGTTTGCCTGCACTTCCATTCTTGAATGGACATTTATTGTATTTATTAGTAGCAGATTTCTATTGCCTTTCCTATGTCTGATTTATCTATCTCTAGCCTCTAGAATATGCCTGAACACGATAGTTACTCAATAGTTTTTGTTAAACTGAGCTTTTATCAATTACAAAGCAATTATGATGGTGAATATAGCTGAGCCCATTATCCACCCACTTAGCAGGTATGATGTTAATAACGTCCCAAACTTGTATTTTTTGGGTGAAATAACTAGGCGAACCCTTCAGCACGAGCGTCATCAGTCATGTTCAAACATCTGAGAGCTTTCCCTTTTGACTGACATGCCTAGGCTTTTGCAAGCACTATTGTACTTAAAGGCTAAAACATGTTCACAGACATAGTCCCAAAGGCCAGGTCTCCAGATGAGAATTCGCTCATAAAAATATATAATACTTGCAGGAGGCGTTTAAGCTTAAGTACTCCAGCGCTGCTATATTTACTCCAAACCCAGAGCAGATATGGAGGATGGGGGTGGGAAGAAGAGGTCAAGAATAAATCTTTTTAGAAAAATTTTATTGAGGTATATATAATTGGCATATAACATTATATTGGTTTCAGGTGTACAACATAATGGTTCAGTATTTGGATATACAGCAAAATGATCACCACAAAAAGTCTAGTTCCCATCTGTCACCATACAAATTTAAGTTTTAGGATTTACTTTCTTGGCAACTTTCTTTTTTTTTTTTGCGGTACGCGGACCTTTCACTGTTGTGGCCTCTCCCGTTGCGGAGCACAGGCTCCGGACGCGCAGGCTCAACGGCCATGGCTCACGGGCCCAGCCGCTCCGCGGTATATGGGATCCTCCCGGACCGGGGCACGAACCCGTGACCCCTGCTTCGGCAGGCGGACCCTCAACCACTGCGCCACCAGGGAAGCCCTTGGCAACTTTCTTGGTATGCTCTATGATATTACTGACTATAGTGGCCATGCTGTACATTACATCCCCATGACATTTATTTTATAACACTTGACCCCCTTCACCTGTTTTGCCCACCCCCAAACAACCCTCTCCTCTGGCAACTACCATTTTGTTCTCTGTACCTATGATTTTGATTTTGTTTTGGTTTGTTTTTTAGATTCCACATATAAGTGAAATGATGCAGTATTTGTCTTTCTCTGTCTGACTTATTCCATTTAGTGTAATTCCCCCAAGTTCCATCCATGTTGTTGCAAATGGCATGATTTTATTCTTTTTTATGGCTGATTAGCATTCATATATATATATTCATATATATATATATATGATATGTAGATATATGTGACATCTTATTTACCCATTCACCCATTGATGGACACTTAGGTTCTTTCCTTATCTTGGTTACTGTAGATAATACTGCAATGAACATAGGAGTGCATATATATTTTTAAATTAGTGTTTTAGTTTTCTTCAGATAACCAGAAATGGAATTGCTGGGTCGTATGGTAGTTCTATTTTTAATTTTTTGAGGAATCTCCATACTGTTTTCCATAGTGGCTGCACCAATTTACATTCCCACCAACAGTGTGCAAGTGTCCCCTTTTCTCCACATCCTTGCCAACACTCGTTATTTCTTATCTTTTGATAACAGCGCTTCTAACAGGTATGAGATAATAGCTCATTGTGGTTTTAATATGCATTTCCCTATTAATTAGCAATGTTGAACATATTTACATATGCCTCTCGGCCATCTGTACGTCTTCTTTGCAAAAATGTCTTTTTAGATCCTCTGCCCATTTTTCCATCAGGTGTTTGTTTTGTGGTTGTTGAGTTGTATGAGTTCTTTATATATTTGGGATATTAACCCCTTAACAGATATATGATTTGCAAATATTTTCTCCCATTCAGTAGATTGTCTTTTCATTTTGTTGATAGTTCTCTTTGCTGTACAGAAGCTTTTTAGTTTGATATAGTCCCACCTGTTTATTTTTGCTTTTGTTACCATTGCTTTTGGAGTCAGATCCAAAACTTCATCACTGAGACTGATATCAAGTGGCTTACCACCTATGGTTTCTTCTAGGAGTTTTATAGCTTTAGGTCTTACATTCAACACTTCAATCCATTAGGAGTTAATTTTGTGTGTATGGTGTAAGACAGTGGTCTAGTTTCATTCTTTTGTGAATAAATCTTTTTAATGTGCTAAAGAATTCATCCACACTCAAAAAAAGAATCACTACTCATTTGCACAGGTAAAATTTTCTGTTATTACTGTTGTTCTCTTCATGGGTTCCAGGAAGAACTCTTCACCAAAATATTTTAGTTTGTGCCTCCATATAGATACAGTCACTATTGTGTATAATTTGGGGGACTGTGG
Organism: Delphinapterus leucas; assembly: GCF_059928025.1. Lineage (NCBI taxonomy): Eukaryota > Metazoa > Chordata > Mammalia > Artiodactyla > Monodontidae > Delphinapterus > Delphinapterus leucas. Next base: position 118,963,373 of record NC_143132.1, read on the forward strand.
AATGCCAAAGTATTTCCCATCAGTTGTGGGTTTCTTTGTGCCAGGCCACAATAAAATAGCATGCAATAAAATTCTCCAAGTGATCATATTTTCTGATAATGACTGTTTAGGAGTTCCATGGCCTTTGCCAAAGCTGGACCTTGTGCCTTGGATGTTCTTAGTCTTAATCTTCATGGTTTCAAATCCTATTCATGGTTTCAAATTCTCCAACTGCTCTGGCTTGCATGTCATGGAATCTACACCAGCCCTCACTCTAATATGTCCATTTGGTTTACATGCTTAACGTTATCTCACTATCAGCTTCTTAGTGACCCAGTTCACTTCTTGAAAGGAAGAGAAAAACCGATTGGCATAAATTGGGTCTATTGTCCAATTCTGATCTAGACAGCTGTGGCCTGAGGGATGAATACAACACAAGGTACCCTAAAAGTTGTGAATATATGCCTTCTAAGATGCTAATGTGAGAGAGGATACAAATGCATGCGAAATGCCTAGGCAATTGTGGTTAGGCATAAGGGCATGCACAGAAACCATGTGCCCCTCCACACACACACAGTCACACACGCACAGACCCCATAATTTCTCTGTTTTGAATTAATTTAGTCTGGGCCTCCTTATATGAGAAACCTTTTTTGTTCATCATTTTGCGTTTTGTTTATCCTTCAGACTATTGAGAGTGCAAATAAAATTTTTTAAAATACATAGCCCCATCTTGTCCAATGCATCCAAAAATAAGTAAACAAACATAATAAGAAGTATCTCACACAGGGACTACCAGGCACCTAGTAAATGGGCATTCAATGGCATGCCCACTCTCATAAAAACATTTTTTTGGTCTATTGATTCATGATACTGTTTTTAAAAACCGACTATACCAAGCTCATTGTCACTCATGGCTCAGCTAATTCAAACAGAATGGCACTAAAAAGAAAACTGGAAGAAAGTACAAGTACTGAGTAAAACCTCACTGAACCATGGATGTAACCCCATGACTTGCATGTTCAGTTCTCTAGTTTGGTGCTTAGAATACCTCCCAAGTGTACATGGAAACAGTAAATAGAATTTTTTACTTAGTTACATAATGGAACCTTAGAAACCCAACTCAGAGTTCCTTACAAAAAACAACCTCTGTGACATTACACTCATGGACTGTCTCCTATAGCTCAGCCAGCAGGACAAACTCAATCTGGGCATGTTTCTCAGGATTCTGAGTTCCAGTACAAGCCTTCCAAATAGTGTTAATGATGAGTCAGTTGAAAATGTAGTGTGGTACAGACCACATAGAAGCCACTTAAATTTAACAGCAAGAAAGCACTGAAACCAGAGAGCAGACTAGAGGCAAACTGTAGTTGACCCCGTTGAAGGTAGCCTGCAGTACTTATAGTCTCTTCTGGTCTGCCAAATTAATTCCTTCAACCTATTCCTCAATCTTTTTTTTCTTTTTCTGAGATGAGATCTATCCAGAGTTTCTACTTGCTGTTAATATTATCAATTTTTTCATCAAAGTTTGTACAAATAGACTTTCCCTTTCTTTTCCACTTCAAATTTTCTTTTAAAAAAATCAGGGTCCCCCTAAGAAGCATTTTAATATTCTTTTTTACTTACAGTTTTTAACTTTGAGTTGTCTTTTCTTTTAATATCTCCCTATATCATCCCTTTCTGGCATTTAATAGCTGAAACACTCAACATTTCAAGAGTACTCCTTTACCAATATTATATATACTTGCTATTTTTCTCCTGTCTTTCATCTTTCCTGAATGATCCTTGACTTTCTTTTTCTTTCCAAATATTTGTTCGAAATATGTCTTTGTCCTATTGTAGTAAAAAAAAATTGTTTTAATTTTTCCCTGATGATTTTCCATATCTACATATGTACAAACATTTGTGAAATGGTCCAAAAATCTAAAGCCCTAAGCATCATAATAATCAAAAGAAAAAGCCCCAGACATAATTTGTTGTGCATAAAAGGTGGTAACAGCCTCTGGCTCCCTCACAGAAAGCTATCGTAACATTAATTAGGATCATTTTTACATTGTAATTGTTATACTTTGGGTTAATTAATAAAATATTGACAGAGTGTTTAAACTTCTGTCAAAATGACTAATGGACCCAAAGCAGTTAAGGGCTACTGATCCAAAACAAAATTTCAAATTTCTCCAAGTATATCTCTGAGAAATATCTGTTAATATAAACACGTTTCTCTGTAATTCTTTTTTTTTATTGGAGTATAGTTACTTTACAATGTTGTGTTAGTTTCTGCTGTTCAGCAAAGTGAATCAGTTATACGTATATGTATATCCACTGTTTTTTAGATTTTCTTCGCATTTAGGTCACCACAGGTCACTGAGTAGAGTCTCTGTAATTCTTTTTACCTGAATATATAGTAAATATTGCAATACTCAAACCTTAAGTTAAAGTTTATTTCACAATAGTTGGGCTTTCAAAGAACTACATTTTAGACCACATAGACTATTCTGCAGTAAAGATAATAGTGTATATTCACTGAGTCCTTTTTAATTTATTTTTTTAATTGAAATAGTTGACTTACAATGTTGTGTTAGTTTCAGGTGTACAGAAAAATGATTCATATATATATATATAGAGAGAGACATAGGTATATAGATATAGATATATATAGATACAGATCCCTGTGCTTTACGGTAGGTCCTCGTTCTTTATCAAGAGTCTTTAATATGTGCACAGCACTGTTCTTAAGTGTTTACACAGTTGAGGGAGATGGTCCTTCATGAGTATCTCATGCCCCTATATGCCTTGCTAGGTATGCCAGTAACACAAGGCCTTAATAGCCCATTACCCAAGCCATTTCTCAGCAAGTAACACTGAGGAATGAGATAATGTCTCCCATTAGGACCAAGAGCAGGCTCACTTACTAGCTGCTATGAAACAGGTGGATTTCCCAAGCTTAGTGTTCCCTGGCTACATACAACATAAACCCACTGTGTGCATAATGTCTACCTGGATCCTCTACATACAAACCTGATACTCGTGCTGCTTGCTGACCATCAGTAGTGAAGTCCTTTGTCTCTGACCCAGGAGTTTGATATGTTTTGCCAACATCCATGAAAAAAATAACAGTGTAATTTATTAGCTTTTAAGTAGGGTAAAATAAAATTCCAGCCCCTTATATAATCAAATCCCAGCCCCTTATATATGTGTGTGTGTGTGTGTGTGTGTGTGTAATTTAATCTCAAAATATTTTACAAGGTAAACATTACTCTAGCCCCCTTTTTATAGATAGGGAAACTAAGACAGACATAAGAAGTTCAATCATTTACTCAAAGTCACACAGCTGGTAAGGGTTAGAGCTAGGATTTGAACCCCGGCCATTTGCCTCCAGGGTTCATGATTTTAACCTCTATGCTTTGTTACCACTTTAGGAGACATATTATTTATCTTTTATATTTTAAAAGACCTTTAATTCCTTTTCTTAGCAGTACAAACTATACTAAAATTTTTATCTTAAAGCAATATTCCCGATGTAATGAAACAGAATGACATATTTGTACAGCCAAAAAAGGTTTTTTTTTCCCCTGCCAATATTCCCAGGATTTTTGTATCTTTCAACAAACAGTAAATAAAAAGAATAATGCAAAGCAATATTCTTCCTCTCTCCAGACCTTCATGGCCAGTCTCACACATTTCCCCAGGCCAAGCTCAAGGGCCATTTCCCCAACAAATCTTCGCTAAATAGCTTCATATGATCTCTCCTGCCTGTTTAGCATTTTCTTTCTAGCTGGAACTCAGCACCTTAGCTCATGCATTCTCCTTAGCTGGTGTCGGTCACCTCCGCTTTTAGACAGTCAGTTCCCTAAAGGCAATTTCTAATTATGTTTCACCTTTTCTCCTTCACAGCTTTGAGCATGATGCCTTGCAACTGTTAATAAGTACTAGTTAAGAAACCATCTTTAGTATTTGATAAAAAATAATAAAGTGCAATGTGAAATTTTTAATGTTTTTTTTTTTACAAAGAATATTTGGAGCATACCAAGATTTTTAAAATCTCTGCTGTGATTGCCTGACAGCAGAATTAAGGTATTCCCACTATAAATTATAGGAAAATTTACTGAATTGATATTTCCTGATGCATTATTCTAAAATACATGCTTCAGTTGAATGTTCTGACATTTTGCGGGTGAGAAATGTGTATTTTCATCATGTTTTCCCACTTAACAGCACATGCTAGCCATCACAAGGGAGATTTTTATCACATCACATCTTTTCTGCCATTAAAGTCCACACCTGGCCTCCTCCTCTCCAGTCTCCTCCTCCAATCCATTCCACTACCAGATGGATCTTCTTAATATCCTACTTTCTCTACACTGTGATTCTACTCAAAAATCTTTAGTGACTCTCCATTGACCATAATATCAATCAGAACTCCTTGAGAGCCTGGCACCCAAGTCCAAATTTAACACAATATACCTAATGACACTTTTTGCCTGCTTCTTTTCTACATGAAAACATTACTTCAGTCAAATTGACCTACTCCCTATCTAAGACATGTCCCTTGCATTTCTCTGCTTCTTTTTCCATCCATGGGATGGAATACACGTCCTTTTCTGCACATCTAAATCTTACACATTCTTCAAGGGCAAAATCTAAGGCATGCTTTTCTTAACACTCTGGTCAGGAATATTGCCTCTATTCTCACCTTTTTCCCCATGGTGCCATGCTAAATTTACTTTATTCCACGTTATCCTTTTTACCTGAGGGGTGATTATGATGTATATTGAAATGTTTGCACTCTACTAAATGTCATCTTTCAAAGATTTCCCTCAGGGACTCTTCTAATAATGCTCACATTGTTTGAAATACTGCGGCAGCTCTTTCCTGGTAACAGCAGCCCCAGCTACACTAGAGAATTAGCCTCTTTATTTTACAATCTCTTCTGGTTTTTATAAAAGAAAAAAAGTGGCCCAACCTGATCATCCATCCTCCTTCACAAAATCAGCTAGCTGCCAATGATTTTTTTTTTTTTTTTTTTTTTTTGCGGTACGCGGGCCTCTCACTGTTGTGGCCTCTCCCGTTGCGGAGCACAGGCTCCGGATGCGCAGGCTCAGCGGCCATGGCTCACGGGCCCAGCCGCTCCGCGGCATGTGGGATCTTCCCGGACCGGGGCACGAACCCGTGTCCCCTGCATCGGCAGGTGGACTCTCAACCACTGTGCCACCAGGGAAGCCCTGCCCATGATTTTTTATTGTCTCTTTAAAAAAAAAAAAAAGTGTGTTCTTTCAAAGGGAAAAAGTTGACCACCATTGAGGACATCCTAAAAAATGCACCATGGGTTCTAAAAGCATATACTCCTTGCCATGAATAAAAAAGAAAATCCTTCCCTTAGATTAATTGATAAAGTAAAACTAGGGTCAGGTCTATCTCCATTTACTTTAGTAACCAGAAGTTCCAGTCGCCCTGCAGAATCCTTTAGAGTTCATTTGCATCACTTTTGGCAATGACTTAGGCGGTGGTTTTCCCATTAAAAAAACTTTTTTCCAACTGGCATGGCATGAAAAGGTGAGATATTTTGTCGCATTTCAGACTGTGCAATAATAAGAGAGCATATTCCACTGCCTGAAATTGCAGACAAGTGTGCTTGCAAATCCTTCCTCTGTGGCCAAAAGAGCAATGGAGATTTTTTTTTACTATGGAAGAATTGACTATGAATTTCCTCAGTATTTCTGCCACTTCTAAAGGCTACACAAGTGTTCTGTGGTCAGCTGGGTTAAATATGTTAATGTTATACGTCTGTGTATATGTGGATGTAAGACCACTGTCAAGTACGTCTTCAGACAGAAAATTAGTGATAGTACATCTGCATTAAATAAAACCTAACTTCATTGCCTTTCTCAGAAGGTCTGTGGGAGGATAATATGCTTCTACCACCATTTCCATTTGGTTTCATTTGTGGAAACCGAGCGTCTTCCAGCTTTTAGATGATCTCTAACTTTACAGAAGCCAGAAGTACAGTAAGCTAAGAAGATTTTAGCAAGAGCTCACTGAATTTTCCATGAAGTTTTACTGAATAAAATCTAGCAAAAATTCTTTTTTGGTTACTTCTGATTTTCCAAAGAAGGCATATTAATTTTACCCATCGTTTCTTTCTTTTAAATCAATTTATTTAAGTAACCATAGAAAGAACTTTAATGAAAGATTTTATGATTCCTACATCTTATATTCCCAATATTATTGATATAAAGAAATTATAACAAAGGTTTAGAAAAAATAGTTTAAAAATCATTAAAGAAATGCAAATTTTTGCATTTGTTTTATTTTGATGTAGTTTTCTTCATAGCATGCTGTCACTCTTTACCCTCTTACCATACTTTGTTATTTCTTCATTACACTTACCTAATTTTATATTATACATTCTTTTGTTTTATCTGCTTATAGTTATCTGTCTCTCTTCTCACTAGGATATAAGCCCTATGAGGGCAGGGAGTTTTTCTTCCTCATCATGATATTTCTAGCACCAAGAGCAGTATATGTAGGTCCTCACTAAATATTTACTAAATGCATAGATGATTTATTTAATTTACAGTAAGTTCTAATTGACATAAATTTGTACATCATATCAGAAACTGGGCTATAGTCTTGTAATAGGGGCTTATAACTGGGTGTCTCTGAATTTATACAGCAAGATTTTTGTATATGCATCTCATGATTTTCATAAGATTCCCTCAATAGATCATAAACCCCCAAGGGACAGAGGGTTGTTGCTATAGGGGGAAAAAAATGAGGAGAAAGTATCAGCTATGCCAGGAAATATCTGGAACTGAGACAATGGGGAGAACTAGACACAGGGGCTACAGGACGTAGGAAGGGGCACCCTTGCACCCCATTCTGAATTTTCTCCAGTGACATTTTTCTGGAGATTCAGGACCAGAACAGAAAACACCATCATGATGGAGACACATAAAAGTGAATTATAAAATCCTAGAACATAGTTTTATATGCTCAGAGGAGTTCCCTTTATTTATCTGTCTTTGACACATGCATCTAACTGAAACACTGACAGTAGCTGATACATTATGATCTGGAGCCCCAAATTCTCAACTTTTAGAATCTCAAAAATTAGTGTATATTAACTATTTATTTCATACCACACTATAATTCATTTAGTGTTTTCTGGGAGTTTTGACCCTATGTCTTTAAAGGTTGAAATTTTTTGGGCCAGTATGCTACTGAAGGAGATTTGGCAAACGTTAACAAGAAAACGAATTCATAAAGTATCAATTTGAAAACAAATTTGTAATCCTATACAAGCAATAAAAACTGGAGAAAAAATAATCTGATTCAACGCCCAGAAAACAAAGTACCATTCAAGCGCTGCAGGTAGTAAAAGATAGCTATTCTTTTTAAGCAAATTAAAGCATTACCTTAGTTCAAATCAAACCAGAAATTACACATTCTCAACGAGAATCCAAACTTACATATTAGTTCACAAGGCAAGATGATGTTAATCCAGTGCAATCACAAAAACAGTATGGCTTTCAGCACGAACTGTAAATTACCTCAGTGCACACTGAACCCTTGCTGAGGGAAGAGTAGGGCCTGATTTCTTCAAGTGTTGTCTCATTTCCTTTGCCAATAGTTTCACTGGGTTTACTCCTTTTTGTTTATTTGTTTTTTCTTTTTCCCTTATGATGTCATTTCATTGGATATTTGGGCTGGTAACAGAAGCCCCTTAAGTCAGCTTTAAAGAATAAGGGCATCTTTTTTTTCACCTTTTGTTTACTTGATAAGTAGGACAGCCTTCATGCTTGGTTGATTAAGCACTTCAACAGTGTTATCAAGGACCCAGGTATTTTGCACCTTTCCACAAGGAAATCATCAGTGTCAGCTTAGCAAGATATCCAGGGTAGTTACAAATGCTATATGCAAACATGACAATTTTAAGAGGAGATAAGAATACTCTGAAGAGAAACTTTTCCCAGATTACTGACAGAAGGCTTATCCTCATGTTTCACTGGCCCTGATTATGTCATATTTCTGATCTAATTACATGCTCCATCTTCTCCTGGTTATGATAGTTGTTTTCCCTTTCCTTATTGTCAGTTTTTGTTTCCTCAGGTTAGCTTTGATATCTTAGTGCTAATTAGTAAAATGAGAGCACTTAGCCTTGAAACTGCAGACCTTTAGACCTTTCTAATGTTTGTGAAGAAATACCAGAAAGGTTTAAAAAGAAAGATGTATCCTCTCTCACTGCAGCTATAGAAAAGCAGTTATTATTTTGCATCATAATGTCCATGTTAAATTTAATTCTAATAAAGAAACTTTTTACAATAGATGAACTTCAGCAATGGTTATATATTATAAAAAGTAACCTTTAACCTCTAAAGTGTTTGTAATTCTGATTGGCTTATTTCATAACTTGTTGTCCAGGGAATGGTATTAAACTGACATCACCGTATTCTAAAATGTATAAAAGTTCATGAGCCTGTTAGGCCACAAGAGGTTAATTGACACTTTCTTCTTCTCCCAAATGCATGGAGGTAAAAAGAAATAAAAGATACGAGTTTTTCGATATCTGATTTAAGAGAGAGAGAGAAAAACTATTTCCAAACAAACCAAAACTGAGTTTGTCAACAACAAAACCGAAATAAATACTAAAGAGAATTCTTCAGGCAGAAGAAAAATCATCCTAGAAGGAATAAGGAAATGCAGAAGGAATGGAGACCAATGGAAAGATAAATAAAAATGAGGGCAAATATGAATAAATATTGACCATATAAAAAATAGCAATGAGGGAATTCCCTTGCAGTCCAGTGGTTAGGACTCCACGCTTTCACTGCCAAGGGCCAGGATTCCATCCCTGGTTGGGGAACTAAGGTCCCACAAGCTGTGTGACACAGCCTAAAAAGATAATTAAAAAATAAAGTTCCTCCATATCTTTAAAAAAAATAGCAATGATATGTATAAGAGTTAGAATATGTATAAAATTAAAAATGTACGCAACAGGGCTTCCCTGGTGGCACAGTGGTTGAGAGTCCACCTGCCGATGCAGGTGACACGGGTTCATGCCCCGGTACAGGAAGATCCCACATGCCGCAGAGCGGCTGGGCCCGTGAGCCATGGCCGCTGAGCCTGCTCATCCAGAGCCTGTGCTCCGCAATGGGAGAGGCCACAACAGTGAGAGGCCCGCATACCACACACACACAAAAAAAATTGTATGCAACAATAACAAATGTGAGAATGAGTAAAAAGGATCTTAACGTTGTAGTATTGCTTGGGAAGTAGGAAAAGCACTAATTTATATCAAACAGAGTAGTCCCATTGAAATATAATGCAAGCCACTTACATAATTTAAAATTTTCTAGTAGTCACATTAGAAAAAGTAAAATGAAATTGTTAACATCAATTTTGATGTATTTTATCTCACCAAAATTATGAAAATTTCAACATATAATCAATTTTTAAAATATTAATGAGATATTTTACATTCTTTTTTGTACTAAATCTTCAATATTCAGTATTGTATACTTACAGCAAATCTCAACTCAAACTAACCACACTACAAGTGCTCAGTAGCCACATGTAGTGGCTACTATGTTGGACAAAACAATATTAGACCTGAATAAGTCAAGGAACTATCTTGCAATCTTTACAGGAATCACTAAAAGTACTAAAAGTAGAAGAATATATAGCCCTCAGGTGTAAAAAAGTGGAATATTAAGTAAAATTAGTAAACAATACTGATGGTGCCCTGCCCAGATCCCCTCTAGCTGGCCAGCGTACCTGCACTCCAGCTGTTCTGAGTGTTTGCTGCTAATGGCTCACAGCTTCCCTTATCTGAAGAATTGTCCTTAACCAAAAGGGAACCAGCTTCCCCTGGAGGTTTTGCTCCTGACCCCAAGAGGAAGTCAAAGGCAATGACTGACTGACACAGGGCAAAAAGGCCTGGCATCTTGGCAAAGATTGGACCAAAGGAACATAAAACAAGTGAGACAAATAAAACAACTATTAATAATATAGTGGATATAAACCCAAATGTATCAGCAGCTAAATTAAAATATAAACGGTCTGAATATTCTAGTTAAAAGGTAAAGATTGTCAAATGATTAGAATATTTTTAAGAAAACCTAATTATATGCTTCTTATGAGAAAGAAACACATCTTATATATAAAAGGACTCAGATATACTATACAAACACATACCAAGAGAAAACTGATTTTGCTATACTAACGTCACATAAGATCTACTTTAAGGCAAGAAACATTCCTAGAAATGAAAGAAATCTTTAATAATAATAAAAGGGTCCATCCACTAGAAAGATATAAAAATTCTTTTTTATAGACCTACTAATACAGCTTCACAATACGTAAAGTAAAACTGACAGGTTTAAAATGAGGAATATACAAATCCACAATCAGAGAGGCAGAATTTCACATGCCTTTTGGATAATTGATAAAACAAGCATCCAGAAAATTAGTAAGGCTACAGATAATCTGAACAGCACCATTAGCAAAGTAGAAACATTGTTTTGTTAAAATGCACCAAAAAATGACAGCATACACAGTTTTGGCTAGTATATATGGAACATTTACAAAAATAGACCATATCTGTGGCCAAAAAGCCAAACTCAACAAATTTAAAAGGACTCCAACAATTTAAATGTATTATTTGATCTTAGTGGAATAAAGGTAGAAATCAATAACTAAAAGATAAAAAAAATCCTCAAACATCTAGAAATTAAGCAACATGCTTCTACATAACTAATGAGTTGAAGATGAGATTATAATGTATAGTAAAATACTTGAACTGAATAATAACTGAAATATAATATTTTGAGACATGTAATTTAGCTATCACTGTGCTTAGAGGGAAATCTATAACTTAAATTCATATCTTAGGAAAACAAAAAGCCTGAATATCAATTGTTTAGGTATTCATCTCAAGAAATAAGAAAAGATACCAAATTAAACTCAAGAAAGAGTAAAGAAGAAAAAATAAAGATAAGAGTAAAATTAGTAGTAATAAAAATAATAAACAATAAAAGGTCAAAGATAAATAAGAAACATACATGCAAGAGAAAAATCAATAAGTTGATTACTTGAAAGACCAATGAATTGATATTGGTCTCCTAGTAAGACTAAACAATGAAAAGCAGAGAAGTCACAAATAACATATATCAAGAATGAAACAGGGAACATCACTATAGGTCTCAATAGATGTAAAAATTTTTTGATAAAATGTAAGACCACAGCAGGAAAAAAATAACCCTCTATGCATACTGGGAATAAAAGGATTTTCTGTAACAAAAAAATATTTACTGAAAAATGCAAACCAATAAAAGATGGGAATTACCTTAAACTGACAAAGAATATTTATTTAAAAAAAACTATCACAAAAATGATACTTAAGTGTGAAATATTGAAAACGTACCCCTAACTTTGGGAATGGATGAGCAAAGATTGCCCACTATCAGCATTTGTATTTGACATTGCACTTCAAATCCTATCCAGGATGGTAAGAATAGATTATTGATTGATTGATAGCATCAATAGTTGAATGGATGAATAAATGGTGAAATATTCATACAATGGAATACTATGCTGCAATGAAAAATAAACTGTTTCTACACAAAAGAGTATGAATCAATCTCATAAACAAGGTGATGGACTAAAGAAGCCAGGCACAGAAAGGTATATACTGTATGATTCCATTTATAGAAAGGTCAAACATTTGTAAAAATAAATTGGTGGTAATAGAAATAAGGATAATAGTTAACTTGGTGGCAATAATCACTAAGACGGAGAAAAGTGGGACTTCTGGGACACTTGATTAGTGATCTATTTCTTGATCTGAGTATTGATTACATGGGTTTACACTTATAATTTGTGATTCTTCTCTCTCTCTCTCTCTCTCTCTGATATTTTCAATAAAAGATTTATTTAGAAACAAAAATGTATAATACCTATTAGGTGTCCTTGGGTCTTTCCTGAGACTCATGAAAATATCTGTTTGTTACGGAAGGCAGATTAAATTTTGTGAGACAATCTACTAAATTATTATTTGTTCTACTTACCTTTTAGAAATATATTTTAGAAAGAACATTTGATGTTTATTAAAATAAATAATGGCTATATTGTACAAATACAGTCACCATTTAATAACAACTGAAATGTAGAGAATAGAGAAACTGTAAACTTGGTCACATGACTTTAGATAACCTTTTAAGTTTTCATTATTACTTCTCACACTAGGAGTCTGGTCTTCAAAATGTGCTGGAAAGGATTTTTTCTAGTAGTGAGAAGGAAAGATGTAAGGTTTAGATCCATTACCTGGTGGAGGCAACAGAAATCTTTGGAGTGTGAATGAGGTGAGCTAAGTCATTTGCCTAATGAGAACCCCAGCACTGTTTCAGTAATCTCATTATATCTTTTTTATTTTATGCAGCTCCCTCTATAGTGTGTGTGTGTGTACATATATACATATGTGTATATGTGATGTATAATATTATATAAATTATAGGTGTACAATAATTCACAATTTTTAAAGGTTATATACCAAAAAGCACAATGAACAACAGTCCTCCAGACACTGTTTAGTTGTGACAGTGGGCACTCTATTTCTCTAAAAGAAATAGTTTTTAAAACATCTTCTCTCTATTTTTCTATTTTGATGGAGATCATTGTAGGTTACAAGAAGTCTGTGGAGGCTTGTGGGATGAGTAGAAAGTGTGAGAAGTGCTGACTTCTGTTGAAGCAGTTGGGGTCTTAAGATGAATGGGGTTTCTGACCTACCACATTACATCACTCCTGGCTGTATCAAATTTATATTTACTAAGCACCACAAAATTTTTGCGGCAGACTTCTTTTGCCCACAGCCTAACACAGAAACATATGAAAACTGAGTTAAATGTTTGCTTTAACCTCAAAGCATAATAGTCCATTTATACACACAGAAAAAATATGGATGAACATGCATATAAAAATATGAACTTTTTTTACAAATCAGTTTCTACCCAAAACAAGAAAAATTATATAATAAAATAGTTTTTTCTGCTGTAATAAAAGACTTTTCCTCTCCTCTCTCTAGTCTTTTCTCTCTCTCCTCCAATTTCCCTCCCTCTTTCACTCTCTCTCTTTCTCCCTCCCTGTCTCTCACACACACACACACAACACACACAAAATCTGATTTTACAAAAAGCAGAACTGCAATTTAGATGCCATGGGAAGACAGTAGACAAATGATATCATAAATTTAGAGAATGCTGTTGGAAAAATGTCTGGTATAAACAAATGGGGGAAGCTACAATGTATCAAAGTGGGCAATTCAGCTCTTTCTTCTCTAAAGCACAAAGGATATCAGAGTGGGAAAAGCAGTAAATCCTCCTTGGAAATTGAACCACAATGAAAATCATACATAAATGTTCACACAATAAGTTCCCTTTTAGACAAAAATTTTAGATAGAATTTAAACTGAATTGTAGAGATAATCTGTTTTTAATGTTAAAACCTCTGGAGTTTTTTTGTTGGATGATTGGTGGGTAGTTGAATAAACGATATGATAAATAGCAGTCTTGAGTCACAGCAAACCTTGACAGGCTTACTCAATAATCAAATATTAAAATGATTTCGGCCCGCCCCTCCCCCCGGCGCACCGGCCCTGACGAGCCGGGGGGCCCAGCTCCCCTCCCCAGCCCAAGGGGTTGGCTGGCTGCCCTAAGCACGGGGGGGAGGGGAGGGCTGTGCCGGCCGGCGGGCAGACGGCGGTGCCGAAGCTCTGCGCGGATCCCCAGCTGCACGCGGAAGAGCACGCAGTCGGACCTGGCTTTTTCAGGTTCCCGCGTGATCCAGCCAGATGCCAGAAGTGGAGAAGTGCAGGAGAGCAGACTTAGAAGATAAAATACCTGATCAACTAAATAAACATTATCGATTGTGTGCCATACACTTTGAGACTTCTTTGATCTGTAGAACTAGCCCTTAAAGGACAGTTCTTCTAGATAATGCAATACCAACAATATTTGATCTTACCAGCCATTTGAATAATCCACACAGTAGACACAGAAAACGAATAAAAGCATGAGTGAGGATGAAATCAGGACACTGAAACAGAGAAAAAAACCTGATGAAACTTCTGAACAGGAACCAAAACATAAGGAAATAAACAACAGCAATGCTCAGAACCCCAGTGCAGAAGAAGGGGGTGAAGAGAAGGATGAAGACATTGTACCTTTAACCCTTGAAGAGAAGGAAAACAAAGAATACTTAAAATCTTTATTTGAAATATTGATTCTTATGGGAAAACATGTCTTCATGTCTGGATGGACATGAAGCTTATGAAATCCCAGAAGGTCTATTCACTCCTGATAACTTTCAAGCACTGCTGGAGTGCGGGATCCGTTCTGGTGAAGAGGTTCTGATAAAGCGCTTTGAGACAACAGCAGCTAACACACTGTTCTGTTCGAAAACACAGCAGAAACGGATGCTAGAGATCAGGGAGGGCTGCACTCATGAAGAAACCCTCAGGGAAGTGAGAGGCTCTCACTTCTTTTCCATCATCACTGACGATGTGGTGGACATAGCAGGGGAAGAGCACCTGCCTGTGTTGGTGAGGCTTGTTGACGAAGCTCACAACCTGAGAGAGGAATTTGTGGGCTTCCTGCCTTATGCAGCTGATGCAGAAAATTTGGCTGTGAAATTTCACACTACGATAACTGAGAAGTGGGGATTAAACATGGAGTACTGGCGTGGCCAGGCTTACATTGTGTCCAGTGGATTTGTTTCCAAAGATAGTTGTTGCTTCTAGACTTTTAGAGAAATACCCCCAAGCTATCTACACACTGTGCTCTTCCTGTACCTTAAATATGTGGTTGGCAAAATCAGTGCCTGTTATGGGAGTATCTGTCACATTAGGAACAATTGGGGAAGTTTGTTCTTTCTTCCATCGATCACCACAATTGCTTTTAGAACTTGACAATGTAATTTCTGTCCTCTTTCAGAACAATGCAGAAAGGGACAGAGAACTGAAGGAAATTTGCCATTCTCAGTGGACAGGCAAGCATGATGCTTTTGAAATCTTAGTGGACCTCGTACAAGCACTGGTTTTATGTTTAGATGGTATAAAGAGTGACACAAATGTTAAATGGAATAACTGTATAGCTGGCCGAGCATTTGTACTCTGTAGTGCGGTAACAGATTTTGATTTCATCATTACCATTGTTGTTCTTAAAAATGTTCTATCTTTCACAAGAGCCTTGGGGAAAAATCTTCAGGGGCAAACCTCTGATGTCTTCTTTGCAGCCACTAGTTTGACTGTAGTGCTGCATTCACTAAATGAAGTGATGGAAAATATCGAAGTTTATCATGAGTTTTGGTTTGAGGAAGCCACAAATTTGGCAACCAAACTTGATATTCAGAAGAAACTCCCAGGGAAATTTCGCAGAGCTCAGCACAGTAACCTGGAATCTCAGCTAACCTCTGAGAGTTACTATAAAGAAACTCTAAGTGTTCCAACAGTGGAACACATTATTCAGAAACTGAAAGAAATATTCTCAGAACAGCACCTCAAAGCTCTTAAATGCTTATCTCTAGTACCCTCTGTCGTGGGACAGCTCAGATTCAATACATCAGAGGAGCATCATGCTGACATGTACAGAAGTGATTTACATAATCCTGACACGCTGTCTGCTGAGCTGCATTGTTGGAGAATCAAGTGGAAACACAAAGGGAAAGATATAGAACTTCCATCGACTATTTATGAAGCCCTTCATCTGCCAGACATCAAGTTT
The DNA here is from genome assembly GCF_059928025.1 of Delphinapterus leucas. Taxonomy (NCBI): domain Eukaryota; kingdom Metazoa; phylum Chordata; class Mammalia; order Artiodactyla; family Monodontidae; genus Delphinapterus; species Delphinapterus leucas. Next base: position 118,979,125 of record NC_143132.1, read on the forward strand.
TTTCCTAATGTTTATGCATTGCTGAAGGTCCTATGCATTCTTCCTGTGATGAAGGTTGAGAATGAATGCTATGAAAATGGGTGAAAACGTTTCAAAGCATACCCGAGGAACACTTTGACAGACCGAAGTTCAAGTAACTTGGCTTTGCTTAACATAAATTTTGATATAAAACACGATTTGGATTTAGTGGTGGATACATACATCAAACTCTATACAAGTCAGAGCTTCCTACAGATAATTCAGAAACCATTGAAAATACCTAAGAGACTTTTAAAATAGGCTTTCTCTTACATTAGATATTTGAAAAAATCTGTAAGAAATTTGAAAATATCTTACAGAAAACTTGCAAGGTGTACGTAGGCCACTTAGTCACTGAATATCTTGACCTGTAGGCCTCCCATTGAGTACATTAGTCATTGATAATCTGCCTGTTTAAATGGCCTGTTTGAAGTCCCATGCTTTGGAGACCTAACTGTTCTTCCAGAAGATAGCATTGGAAGTACCATGTTATATTCTGTTGTGATCTCTGCTAATGGCAATTTGGAATTGTATTAGTTAAGTCACTTTAGACATAAGTTATATTACGGTGGATCTAATTGTCAGGTATTGAGTTATCAGTTCTTTGAAGAAATACATTTTGAGGAGGTATGGGAGGAAGGAATACATTTTATAAAACATTACAATGAAGCTTATGACTAACCTTTGCATAGTAGAAGTTTTAAGTATGCTGTTAAAAATCTGTAAGGGACAGTTAAGAAAATTATCAGACTGTAATAGAAACATGTGAGCTCGCCAAACAAGGATTTCAGTGTAGATTTTGTCTTTACCAAATGAGGTTAAAGGAGCAAGTTATAGTCAAAGTTTGAATGGAAGACCCTGCCATTGTTGTTCCACATGTGGTTGTTGCTGTTTACATTCCTTTATTGAGCCTACATCTTCATAAGCTTTTTGACAGGTATATGTTGAACACTTCTATCTTATGGTCAAGACAGGATCAGAGGCCATGGATACTGACAACTGATTTCTCTGTTTTCTTCTGTCATTTTCCATGACCGTATCTACTGCCTCATCTTGATTTACAAGCAAAACCTAGAAAACCTGCAAATATAAGTGTTTTGTGGTTTATCTAGGAATAATACATAAAATATTGCTGTTATTTTTGGTGAAGAAAATCAATTTTTTTATAGCTTATTTCAACCTAACTAAAATGTGAATTTTGTTTAAATAAATAAATAAATAAATAAAATGATTTCAATAAACATTTATACATTGTATACACATAACACATTACTTCTTCTTTAGTCAATTATCTTTTAGTGTTATCAAAATAAGAAAAGTAAATTGTATATTTACTGTCATTTTTACCATTTCCAACATTTTTTTCTTGTATAGATCCAAGTTTCTGTCTAATAACATTCCTTCTACCTAAAATACTCTTTTAACATTTCTTGTCGTGAAAGTTTGCTGATAATGAATTCTTTTTTTTCCTTGTCCATAAATTCTTTATTTCTCTTTCATTTTTCAGTGATAGATTAACTGGGCCCTGATTTCTGAGGTGACCATTTTTTTCTCTTTCAGTGCTATAAAGATGCCCCTCTATCATCTTCAGACTTAGATAGCTTCTAATAAGAAGTCTGTTGTAACTCTCACCTTTGTTCCTCCATGTGTATCTTTTTTTCCACTGGGCTGCCTTCTAGATTTTATCTCGATTGTTGGTATTGATGTGTCTAGGTGTTTTCTTCCTCCCTCCTACATACTTCCCTCCCTCCCTCATCTTCCCTCCTTTCTTCCTTCCTTTCTTTTTAGTATTTATCCTACTGGGTCTTCTATGAGCTTTCCAAATCTATGGTTTAAAATCTTTCATTGTTTGAGGGGAATGCTCTGCCATTATATTTTCAAATATATCTTCTCCCCATTCTCTTTTTTCATTTTGGAATTCCAATTGCTCATATATTAGACTATTTGACATTGTCCCACAGCTCTTGGATGTATTGACTTTTTCCCCCTCTTTCTTTGTGTTTCGTTTGAATCATTTATTTTGAGTGATCTTTATCTTATGACTATATCTTTATTTCTGGCATTTCCATTTCATACTTTCTTACGGTTTCCATTTCTCTGCTAAAATTTTCCATGTGTTCTTGTATGTTATTCTTCTTTTACACTAGAACCTTTAACACATAACTCATAGTTTTCTCTTTTTAATACCATGCCTATTAACTCCAACATCTGGATTCTGCAGATTGCATTGTCTCTTGGTAGAAAGTTGTTTTCTCTTGAATTTTTGTGAATCTCATCATTTATGGTTAAAAGCTGGATAGCACGTGTAGGACAGTAAAGACTGAGATAGATATAGGTATAGATATAGATATAGATATAGACATATATATATATAGATATAGATATATGCCTGGATTGGGCATGCCTCTTTTTCTACTATACATTTAATATGGGGAATTGTGTCAATCTAGTCAAAAGTTGAGTAGGGTTTGGGTTTTGCTAGCTCAATGTTTTTACCTTCTGCACACTATTGACTACAGATTCCTCTAGAATTACCTGTACTTAAGGTGGGGGTTGAGTTTCCAAAGAATATTTTTCAATGTTCCATTTTCAGTCTCAAGTTTAATCTTCTTCTGTGAATGTAACCTCAAAGGAGGTCTCTCTTTATCTTCTTGCCCTGCGCCCAGTGGTAGACTGCTGTTACTTGTTATTCAGTGCTAGCAAGCCTGGTGGTGGAGGGTGGGAATATTCTCTATTTCTTCCTTTATCTTCAGTCTTAGGCAAGACCTCTCTCTTGTGTCTCACAGAAAGAGATTTTTCAGTGATTCTGCCCCTTGGCCAGCTGTAGTTGACCTCTAATGGTCTGGGCCAAGGGAATCCTTTCCTTCCCTCAGGCGTTGAAGGGTTTTTTTTTCTGTTCCCTTCCCTTCCCTTCCAATGGGTCTTCAGTTATGTCTGAGAAAGACAGTATTTGCTGCCAGTTCCCCAGAGGCTTAAAGTTTTTGTACCATAGAAAAAAGGATCCAGGGATCCCCCACTGCTGTTCCCCTACCTCAGTCCTGCATTGCCAGGGGCCTCTTTCTGGTCTACTGCCCTGCTCTCAGTCTATCTCATGAGAAACCAGAGAGGTCCATGGAAAAGAGTCTGGAAGTGGATACAAACTGCCTTTGTGTCTGTCATTTTCAGGTATTCTACATTAGGGCACAGAAAACTATGGTTTGTGGGCTAGTCATCTGTTTTTTAAAATAAAGTTTCAATGGAATGCAGCCACACCCAATCATTTGCATAATGTCTATGGTTGCTTTTGCACTATAAACACAGAGTTCAGTAGTTGCAAGAGTTACCTTATGGCCCACAAAGCCTAAAATATTTACTATTTGACCTATTAAAATAAGTTTTCCAACCCCTGTTCTATACTCTTACACTAGCCCACAGTTAGCCTTTAGCAATTCATTAAAAATTTAGGTAATTTCTTCTTACCCACTTGTTTGGTAGTCCCATTTTCCTCCCTTGCTCTATCCCAGGTAAACTCACTTTCCCATGTTTTAACAGAGCCACCTATATTTTCTTAGTTTTCAGGTTGTTGGTTACCCTATGAAACTCAGTTCTCTGGTTGGTTGAAGAAAAGGTATAACTTTGTCAAAGTGCTGGCAATTTTATGAATTTTGGGGGGTTTTCTTATTGTTATATTGGAAGCGATGCTTTTTCCAGTTTTTAACATTATAGCAGAAGCCCCTCAATGAACTTTTAGTTTAGTATGATATGTAGTTTTTAACTCCAATCATCAGAAAGTTGGTAATCAATATGTAGTATAGATGCTACAGAAAGGACTTAAGGAGTATCTTTAAAATTTGAGGACAAGTTTAGAAACTGACACAATCTGAAAGTCATGTAAAAATGGAAAAGATTAGCTGCTGGAGAAGGTTTGTATGGCATTGTAAGCATGGTAATTGTAACCAAAGCATGGAATTCTTAAAATGCTACAGGATGTGTATTACAGTTCCAAATCCTAGTTCTTGACCTTGTTGTATAGCTTCTCCATTCTCAAGAGAAATTTTAAAATATTTTGAACTAAATTAAAAGGAAAACACAACTTATGAAATTTGTGGGATGCAGCAAAATCATTACATACGGGGAAATTTATAGCATTGAATGTACTTATTAGAAAAGAAGAAAGATGTAAAATCAATAATCTAAGTTTCCACCTGAGAAAACTAGAAAGAGAAGAGTAAATTAAATCCAAAGTATGCAGAACAAAATAAATAATAAGAATTAGAGCAGAAGTCAATTAAGTTGGAAGTAGGAAATCAGTAGAAAAATCAACAAAACAAAAATCTGGTTCTTTAAGATAAATAACACCAATACATCTCTAGGAAGGCTAACTAAGGAAAAAAGAGAGAACACAAATTATTAGCATCAGAAATGAAAGAGGGCCATCACTTTGGACCCCATGAACATTAAAAAGATAATAAAAGAATAGTACCAACAACTCTATGACCACAGATTTGATAATCTAGATGAATTAAACCAAATCCTTGAAAGACCTAATCTGCTAAAACTCATACAAAAAGAAATAAGCAATCAAAATAGGGCTATATATTTCAAAGAAATTAAAATACATATTGTTAATAATCTTCCAGTAGAGAAAGCATCAGTACCAGATGGGTTCACTGGTGAATTCTATCAAATATTTAAGGAACAAATTATAACAGTTCTCTCAAATCTCTTTTAGAGGATAGAAGCATAAGGAATACTTCCTAACTCATGCTACAAGCTAGCATTATCCAAATGACAAAACAGACAAAAAATTACAAGGAAAGAAAACTACAGACTAATAGCTCTCATGAACATAGTTGCAAAAATCATCAACAAATTTTAGGCAAATGAATTCAACAAGTATAAAAAAAATTATATACCATAATCAAGTAAGACTTATTCCAGGTATGCAAAGTTGGTTCATCATTCAAAAATCAAATAATGTAATCCATCACAATAACAGACTAAAAAATAAAAATAGCATGATCATATTGATACAGAAAAACATCTGACAAAATCGAGCACCGATTCATGATAAAAACTCTCAGTAAACTAGAATATAGAGGAATTTCCTCAACTTGATAAAACATAGCTACAAAAAAAACTACAGCTAATATTCCACTTAAAGGTGAGAAATGGAAAGCTTTCCCACTAAGATCAGGTACAAAACAAGGATGTGCCCTCTCACCACTGCTTTTCAACATGTTGCTGAAACTTCTATCCAAAGCAATGAGATAAGAAAAGGAAAATATATGTATACAGATTTGGAAGGAAGAAATAAAACCCTTCGTTCACAGATGACATGCTCGTCTATGGAGAAAATCCAAAAGAACTGACAAAAAAAAAAAATCTTGGAACTAATAAGCAATTTTAGCAAGGTTGCAGGATACAAGGTTAATACACATAAGTCAATTGCTTCCCTATATACTAGCAATGAATGAGTGGAATTTAACATTGAATGTATGGTATCATTTACATTAGCACCCAAAATATTAAATACTTAGGTATAGGTCCAACAAAATATGTACAAAATCTATATGAGGAAAACTACAAAACTGATTAACAAAATCAAAGAACTAAATAAACAGAAAGATATTTCATGTTTATGGATAGGAAGACTCAATATTGTCAAGATGTTTTTCTTCCAATTTGATCTGTAGATTCAGTGCAATCCCAATCAAACTCCCAGCAAGTTTGTAGGTATCAATAAACAGATTCTAAAGTTTATAGAAGAGGCAAAAGATCCAGGATAGCCTACACAATATTGAAGAGGAACAAGGTTGGAGGACTAACATTACCCAACTGCAAGACTTACTATAAAGCTGCAAAAATAAAAAACAGTGTGATATTAATGAAAGAATAGACAAATAGATCAATATAAGCCTAGAAATAGACCCACACAAATATAGTCAACTAATTTTTGATAAAGGAGCAAATGGTGCTGAACAACTAGACATCCACATGCAAAAAAACCCAGAATCTAGACACAGATATTACACCCTTCACAAAAATTCACTCAAAATGAATCACAGACCAAAATGTAAAATGCAAAATTATAAAACTCCTAGGAGATAACGTAGAAGAAAACATAGATGACCTTGGGTATGGTGTTGACTTTTTAAATATAACACCAAGCACAATCTATGAAAGAAACAATGGATAAGATGGACTTATTAAAACTTCAAACTTCTGTTCTTTAAAGACAATGTCAGAGAATGAGAAGACAATCACAGATTGCGAGAAAATAGTTGCAAAAGACATAGCTGATAAAGAACCATTATACAAAATATACAAAACTCTTAAAGCTCAGCAGTAAGAAAACAACCTGATTAAATAATGGCCCAAAGAGCTTAAGAAACACATCACCAAAGGAGATACACAGATGACAAATAAGCATATGAAAAGATGTTCCACACCATAAGGGAAATGCAAATTAAAATAACAATGAGATATCACTACACACCTATTAGAGTGGCTTTATTTGTTGTTGTTTGTTTGTTTTTTTCCACAACATAGACCAGCATTCATTGAATTGGCAATACATGTTCTGTGTAACTGTTGGAAAATACTCTGGGTAACTGACAGGTCAAATTTTCTTGGCATTGTCAGGTATTGCGCTCTTGTGCAGCATTTCTTTTTTCCCTCACATTTTAAAAATAAACTTTTAAACCAAGGTACAGTACTTTTTATATACATATATATTTATATAGGAAAAATACAAATATATAACTAGGTGAGTGATCACAAAGTGAACATATCCATGTAACTAGCACCCAGATCAAGAAATAAAATACTACCAACACCCCCAGAAGCCTTCCTTCTCCCCCATTACTACCTTTTTTCCTACCGAAAGGTAGTCACTGTCCTAATTTCTAATAACATGTTACTTTTGCCCATAAAAAATGTTTTTTTAATTTTTATTGGAGTATAGTTGCTTTACAATATTGTGTTAGTTTATACTGTACCACAAAGTGAATCAGTTATATGTATACATATATCCCCTCTTTTTTGGATATCCTTCTCATTTAGGTCACCACAGAGCACTGGGTAGAGTTCCCTGTGCTATACAGTAAGTTCTCATTAGTTATCTATTTTATACATAGTATCTATAGTATATATATATGTCAATCCCAGTCTCCCAATTCATCCACCCACCCCTTCCCCCTTGGTATCCATACATTTGTTCTATACGCCTGTCTCTCTATTTCTGTTTTGTAAATAAAATCATCTATACGAATTTTTTCAGATTCCACATATATACATTAATATACAATATTTGTTTTTCTCTTTCTGACTTACTTCACTCTGTATGAAAGTCTCCAGGTCCATCCACGTCTCTACAAATGATCTAATTTCATTCCTTTTTATGGCTGAGTAATATTCCATTGTATATGTGTGCCACATCTTCTTTATCCATTCCTCTGTTGATGGACATTTAGGTTGCTTCCATGTCCTGACTATTGTGAATAGTGCTGCAATGAACATTGGGGTGCATGTGTCTTTTTGAATTATGGTTTTCTCTGGGTATATGCAAAGTAGTGGGATTGCTGGGTCATATGGTAGTTCTATTTTTATGTTTTTAAGGAATCTCCATATTGTCCTCCACAGTGGCTGTATCCATTTACATTCTCACCAACAGTGGGTTGGTGCAAGAGGGTTCCCTTTTCTCCACACCCTCTCCAACATTTATTGTTTGTAGATTTTTTGATGATGGCCATTCTGACCAGTGTGAGGTGATACCTCATTGTAGTTTTGATTTGCATTTATCCAATAATTAGTGATGTTGAGCAGCTTTTCATGTGCCTCTTGGCCATCTGTATGTCTTCTTTGGAGAAATGCCTATTTAGATCTTCTGCCTATTCTTTGATTGGGTTTTTTGTTTTTTTGACACTGGGCTGCATGAGCTGTCTGTATATTTTGGAGATTAATCATTTGTCAATTGCTTTGTTTGCAAATATTTTCTCCCATTTTAAGGTTGTCTTTTCATCTTGTTTATGTTTTCCTTTGCTGCACAAAAGCTTTTAAGTTTCATTGTCCCATTTGTTTATTTTTGTTTTTATTCTCATTACTCTAGGAGGTGGGTCAAAAAAGATCTTGCTGAAATTAATGTCAAAGAGTGTTCTGCTTATGTTTTCCTCTAAGAGTTTTATAGTGTCTGGCCTTACATTTAGGTCTTTAACCCATTTTGAGTTTATTTTTGTGTATGGTGTTAGGGAGTGTTCTAATTTCATTCTCTTCCATGTAGCTGTCCAGTTTTCCCAGCATCACTTACTGAAGAGGCTATCTTTGCTCCATTGTATATTCTGGCCTCCTTTGTCATAGATTAGGTGACCATAGGTGTGTGGGTTTATCTCTGGGCTTTCTATCCTGTTCCATTTGTCTATCTTTCTGTATTAGAGTGGCTTTGGACAACACCAATGCTGGCCAGGAAGTGGAGCAACAGGAACTCTTATTCATTGCTGATGGGAACATAAAATGCTACAACTACTTTGAAAGACAATTTGGTGGTTTCTTACAAAACTAAACATATTCTTACCATACCAAACGGTAATCTCACTCCATGGTATTTACCAAAAGGAGTTAAAAACTTACTGTATTTCCACACAAAATCCTGCACACAGATGTTTATAACAGCTTTATTCAAAACTGCCAAAACTTGGAAGGAACCAAGATATCTTTCAATAGGTGCATGGATAAATAAACTGTTGTACATCCAGACAATGGACTACTAAAAAAAAAAAAAAGAGCTATCAAGCCATGAAGCGACATTGAGGAAACTTAAATGCCTTTTACCAAGTGAAAGAAGTCAATCTGGAAAAGCAACATGCTATATGAGTCCAACTATATGACATTCTTGAAAAGGCAGAACTATGGATTCAGTAAAAAGGATCAGTGGTTGGAGGAGGGGGGAGGAGAATGATGAATAGGCAGAGCAGAGAAGATTTTTAGAGCAGTGAAAATATTCTGCATGATACTGTGATAGTGGATACACGTGATTATACATCTGTCCAGACCCGTAGAATGTACAACACCAAGGGTGAACCATAAGGTAATCTATGGACTTTGGGTAGTAATGATGTGCCACTGTAGGTCTATCAGTAGTAACAAATGTACCATTCTGGTGGGGGATGTTCATAATGGGGGAGTCTATGCATGTATGGCAGCAAGGAGTATATGAGAAATCTCTATCTTCCCAATTTTTTTATGAACCTACAACTGCTGTAAAAAAATTTTCTTTTAAAGTCTTTTAAAAATCTTCCTAAATACCAAAAGAAATGCCAAAAAACCCACCACCCCAACAATTCTACCTACTGCAAGTATGTGTGTCCATACATATACTTCTATATACAGAAACATAGGCACAGAACAAATATAGCATAAAATAACATGATTGAACTGGGGCAAAGATACTGGTAGTTTAATTAAATGTAAATAAGATAGCACACCTATGAAAAATTTCAGATTGTCTACCAAAACAAAGTGCAATTCTAATCTGTGTTTATGGAAACATCCAAAAAAGGGAGATTCAGAAACATGACGATGCAGATCAGATGATGGCAAACAAAAATGTAAATAAATAAATAAAAGGAATCACAATCTTGATTTCAAACAAGGCATAATTTAGCCCCCCAAATATAAAATGAGACCAAGAAAAGTATGCTTCATAATGCTAAGGACCAAAATGCATAATGAAAAATGTTATTAATATCTATACATAAAATAGCATGGCAGCTACTTTATAGAGCAGAAACAGGAGGAGATGAATAAAGAAGGAGACACAAACAAATAAACTAACATACCCCTCTTAAATCTAGTAAAATCAAGTGGGAAAAATTAGGAAAGTGGGAAAAATGAGAAAAGTTATCACAGTTCTAAATCACACGATAAAGTAGAACATATAGGAAAATCCATAGTAAACTGTGCCACAGTAAAAGAGAACATGCTCTTTACTCAGATGGACATGGAACCTTTTGTGAAAATTGCCTGTACCTGAGTCTACAACAAAGCCTACTTTAAATGTTTAAAAATAGATATAGTATCATGATCATTTGAAAGCATATTCACAAGTTCTTTCATATTCCTAAAATTCAGAGATGGAGTCTATATTCCCTACCCTTGAAACAGGGCAGGCCTTTGTGATTGCATTTGAAATTGTTAGGCCTTTAGAAACAGCTTTTGTGTCTGGGTGATAAGGCACTATAATGTCCTGATGAAATGGTGGGACAGATTGTTTTAGCACTCAGGATCACTTCTGCGCCTTTTATACTCTCCTCTGGTGTCATAGGGCTGGAAGCTTGGGAGCTACATTTCGCATGGTGCCTTCCCATCAGAGTTTAGTACAGCTAACAAATGACAGGCAATGGTGACACTCAATAGGTGTATTCTTGCTACAGAAATGCTGTGGTAGACTAGTTGCCGTGGCTTGTTGAAGCTACCTCAGACTGCACACGCGTCTCTTACCTTTCAGTGTGAGGATTATGAGGTGGCTGTAGCTTCAGTATTAACTTCCTGCACTTCCCTGTAATCTCTTAAGTCCCACTATTGAATTCTTTTCTCCTTGAAATATTTAAAGTAGTTTTGTTTTTACGACTAAACCCTGACAAATACACCTGAGGGCAATCATGGGGTTTCCTTACCTGGCGTATCAAGCTTGAATAGCCCATTCTTCCTGAGCCAGAAAGAGCTAATTCAGTGTGTGGGAACCCAAGACTGCTGGGTTACACTTTTCTATTTTACACTAGCACTAAGTGGGGAAATAAATAAAATCCTGCTGTCCTAAACTCTCCCCTGTCTTGAGGTTCTGGGCCTAAAGGGAGGTAAATATTCTCAATAAACTCTATAGTGATTGAATGTCAGGTTATTACAAACAGAAGCAAAGCTATGAGTTTATAGAGAGAGGAAAATTGTGCCTTGAGTCTCCCCTAGAGAGATATATCAAAATCATTATTCAAGCATTTTCGTGTCCCCTAGCCACACACTGTCTAGGAGTGTCCCAGACTCCACTTAAAACCCTAACAAGAGGATTTTAGTATCAGTAATTTAATTCTGATGGAACTGAGGTCATTGTCTTGCTGTCATAATAAAGAATGGTAGTTTTCACAGTGTTTGGAATAAAAGAGGAAGAATGTATCCGTGTGCTTCTAAGTTCTGTCCAAGACAGAGCATGCCTGTGACAATTAGAACTGATTTTCTACATAAAAATATGCTTAGGGAGGATGATTCATTGTAATGATAATATAAATTTAAGGGAGGAAAAGTACTTCCTTTACTCTATTTTTTCTGTGTACCTAAACAGCTTACAATTTGAATATCTAAGAGGACCGCCTACCAGAACAGAGGGTCCTAACTCTTCAGACAGATAAATCAATACGTAACCTAAGGTGGAGGCCCAGAAGAAAACAGAGAGAGGTTTTATTTTAATATGTACCTGGGATTTCTTTTAATCATGTATGGTAAGACAAGCAGACACAGAAATGACTGTTGTGAAGGATGAAGTTTTATATTCACAGCTCCCTAGAAACAGGAGATGTGGCACACAATTCAGGGGGGCCACATGGGGAAGCACCAGGGTCAATCTGGGATGCAAGGACATGAGAGGAAAGCAGGTGCAAGAACCTTTGTTGTGGTTTTTGTGGGAAGGAATAGACAAAGCAGGGGAAGCCAGGATAAGCAGGTTTAAGACTGCCCTGCTTTGAATAATTTCAGCAGGCTCTGGGGTGTAGCGGCTGTCCCAAGCTGCCTGGTGCCTTACCCCGGGGTGATTAAGGCAGGGGAACACTGGCCTGGAGTGTAAGAATCTAACCAAGGAGGGGTTGGGTTGGGGTGGGGTGGGGGGAGGCCTCTGGATTGGTTGTTTGCATACAAAAGGTGTACTCCCAGGCAAGGTGTTTGCTAGCTCTAGGAACTAGGTAACCTGGGAGCAGTAATCTCTTCAAAGTCAGTGAGGTCCCAGATGCCAGAGCGTCAAGAATACAGAAAATAAGAAAATTAAGTTAATAAAGGTTTACAGTGAGATTCTTTTCTATTAGTCCCCAACTGTACACCCCAGCATGAGTTCCAAAATTTCTACATAGATCTGGCATAGACCAGGGGTGACAATCTAGGTAGAGACAGAGTAACTAGGATTCTCCATTCATATAGATAATCAAATGGCTCAAACAAGGATTTATTAAAAGGCTGTGAAGCTACCTCACAGAAATGAGGCACAGAATAAGACCTTATTCATGGGAATAGGAGCTGGGATCTAGGAACCACTGAAGATGCAAGAAGTTTCTCTTGCACTCTAGCTCCTTCTCTCTCTCTCTCTCTCTCTTTCTCCAGAACCACATATAATCCTGTATCCCATTTATTCCACTCATCTTCCCTTGTCATTGGCTACTCTGCCCAATCTCTGATTGATTAATTTAGGATTATGATCATGGCTGAAAATGCCTGCCCTAGGCCCAATTCTATAGAACCATTTAATTCATAGGCCCCACACCCATTTGATTATAGACTCTGTGACTCAGAAAATATGTTTGGTTACAGGCTAGCCAACAGATTGGCATCCACTGGGATAGGTGTCAGTCCCTAGTTCAGTCTGTCGTGGGGAAACGTGATGACATGTACAAACATGACCAGAGAGACTCGTCTCTTCAGCAAGGGGTGAGTGTGGAGCACAGTGCCCAGAGAAGTGGAGACGGGGGAATAGGCACCCTGAAACTGCCAACCACAATCGTATGTCCTACTGCCGTGAGAGTTTTTCAATCATCTCCATTTTCTAAGTGCGTTCATTTTTTTTTTTAAGTGAGTTACTTTTAGCAAGAAATTGCTAAAACTCTGACAGGACTTCTGGCTATTTATTCAGGGAGAAAGATGGTAGCAATGACTACTGCTCATTGAATATTTCCATCATTCTGCCTTCCAGGCCCATGTCATAACAGCTCTTTCTGGCTCCCATTGGTTGGCTGAGGGCATGTAACCATTCTGGCCTAAAAGTACAGACTTTCTGGCTGAACATTAATTTCTTGCTGTGATATCCCCTGAGCTCTCTTTTGTCCCTTTTATGACAGCATGTTCCTGATGGTGGCTATTCTATCAGTCTGGGTGTCAAAGAAAGGACAACACATAATAGAAACGGGCTGTCGCAAGAGCAAGAATGAAATTCACTCCAACACTTTAAAATAGAGCGAACTGGGATTCCCTGGGGGGTCCAGTGGGTAGGACTCTGTGCTTCCACTGCAGGGGGCACAGGTAGTTAGCATAGCGCTAACTACCCAAGTGAATTTTACTGCTGTTGGCGATGACTCCACAGCATGTGGATGTATTCTAGCAGAAAAGCAGGTTGTTGTTGAGGACGTGTATGTACCTGAGTAGGATTCGACTTGATGACTGCAGAGGTCTCTTTCAGGTTTAAAAGTGTACTTCATCTTACTTGGCAATGAAGCTCATAGAGAAAACTGAGCTCTCTCCCCAGAGTTCTTAGCTCTTACTTAGACACAGGATTTTCTGAAACCTATACAGGCAGACCTCCAGTTAAGAAGGCCTGAGTTTTATGGTTTTGTTATTCTAGTTAACTGATGCCTAAAAGCTAAGCAGTGTGTCCTGGGACACAAGAGGCAGAGTCTTGAACCTTCGCGAGAAGCACCAGGGAGAAGGAATGGAGGGGAAGGTCATCCTTAAGGCTAAAGCTGTTTATTCTCCCTCCTAAAGGAACACAGGATGAGAAGAGCAATTCCCTGGCATTAAGAAGCCTAGGGCTCTAGTCTGGACTTTGGTACTAACAAATAGTTTAACCCTGGGCAAGTATCTTCCGCTCTGTTCTGCACCTCAGCCATGAAACGGGGCAGTTTGACCAGATGATCCTCAAGGTCCCTTGAATAGTCTGAGTATGAGGACAGGACAGGGCTTAAAGGCATGTGTTCGGAGCAGAGGGAGGTCAAAGCTGCACATGTGGGTTACATTTTCAATGATTTATTTGTTTACTTTAAATGAGAAATATCGTCATGTGCTTAAATATTTAAACAGTACAATGGATGGCATAATAAATAATAAAAACATTATTCCTCCTACTCTGCCTTCCCCATACCCTGGATTCCTTTCCAGAGGCCACTAGAGATATGCACACATTATGACACCTCCCCTTTTTTTAACTGCAAATGGTAGCAAGATATAGGCATTCATGTGCTCCTTGTTTAAACAAAGAGTGTCTTCGAATAAATTCCACATCAGTACACATGCATGTTCTTCATTCTCTTTAAAGGCCACATAGTATTCCATTACATAGATATAAACAAGTAATAAAACTATTCCCCTGGGCTTCCCTGGTGGCGCAGTGGTTGAGAGTCCGCCTGCCGATACAGGGGACGTGGGTTCGTGTCCCGGTCCGGGAGGGTCCCACATGCCGCGGAGCGGCTGGGCCCGTGAGCCATGGCCGCTGAGCCTGCGCGTCCGGAGCCTGTGCTCCGCAATGCGAGAGGCCACGACAGTGAGAGGCCCGTGTAACGCAAAAACAAACAAACAAACAAACAATTCCCCTATTAATAGATATTTGTATTTATTTAAAAAGTAATCTTCTGTAACTAAAATCAATGCTTTGTACTGATGAGCTTTGTGGAGGGAACAAAATACTTGGTTTCCTAGGGATTCTTAGACTCTTCATAAAAGAAGTAAAAAGAAGATGCTTTTGTCTGAGAGAATAAACTAAGTTCTCATTTAGAAAACTACTTAATCTATGTGCCTCAATTAGATCTTTCTTGCTTTACTTTAGCAATAAAATCCAACAATATTTTGTTTTCTTTTTGTAGGATAAAATTTATCAAAAGTCTTTAAGGGTCATAAGATGTTTCCAGAACTCTCTTTGGGAAGCTGCTTACTGCTCTGATTCCAGTCTGTCACTGGTGGGCTGTTGTCAGCAAAATTGTACTAACTTGTTTGACAGGAAACAAATAACAGACAGATTCTTCCAGAAATGTTAACCAGACTTTATAAAAGAATGTATATCCTCAGGATATCTCGGCCTGAACGATGTTGGCTCATTTTATATGGAAAACAAGGATTTCATCATCTTCTTCCTTGGAACGACTACAACAAATAGTTTTGTTACTTCTAAACATTTGCCAACAAATAAACTAAGATTCAGAGCCTATCTAAATTTAAAGCGTGTTGGGCCAAAAAGCCAATGTGGTTAACAGCCCATGTGGGTCTTTTTTTTTCTCTGATTACTTTGTTCATAACATCTTGTAGCTTAAACAAACAACATACCACAGAGGCTAAAATTCCAAGAGATGGTGTCAATACAAAGAAATACACAGCATAGCTTATTCCCTTTGCTTAAGAGACTGTGGGAGGGAACAGAAGGTGGGGCATTACATTATTTGTTATAGATCTTTAACTTGACTAGTCCCAGACCTTACCAGCTTGTGTTTATGAGTGGGATCAAATTTACATAATGACTTACATTTCATTGGCTCTAGCCCTTCTTGAATAAGACATGTATTTCATGTAACATGTCCACACCCAGTAAGACACCTGCCCCCAACTCAGAAAGATTTCCTTGAATTCTCAGAGAATGCCTCGCATATATTCAGATGTGCCCTTCTCTAGCCTGTTATCATTGATTATACTGCCTGAGAAGAACTGGTCCCACTGCCACAAAATAAACAGACCCTTCAGGAATCCAAGAAGCTCTCAGATATCCTGAGCATGCCTCATTCACACAGTGTTTACTGCAAAACTCTTACTCAGCTCTGGGTTAGACTTGGTCATCTGAGCATCACACCATCTCCTCATAAACACTGATTTGACAACCTTCACCTGGAGCTCTGTTTTCCATAACTCAGATGACCCGAAGACCAACCGGGGTATCCAATACAGACAGATACTAAGCTGTCTTCACCCCACCACCACCTTGCTGGAACTGCTCTATCTCCTAATCACACATGAAATCTTTTCCTTCGGCCAAATGCCTTCTTGGTGACAACAGTTCATCAAACCTATTCAAAGTAGTCTGAATCCTAGTTTAGAATAGGCTGAGATCACCCCCACTCCACCTCTACCACACACACATTTCTCTAACCCACCCCTCAAAATCTTTTCAACCATCATTTTATATATCAGATTACTTTATTTCACGCTTATAATTACCTTGATCCTATAAAGCATTTTACCATGTTTCTGCAATAAATTAAGGAATTTTTCTAAATGTCCGAAGTTATCTATACAACCAAAATAATTATCTTCTAGAATCTCCAGGTTTTTAAAAGATTCATATGTCAATTATTCTCCCAACAGTTGTTTTCTAGCACACCAATCCATTTATAGTGTTTGTTCATGGTTTTCCAATAGTCATGTACTCCAGATTCTTATAGCATTTTTATTCTAAACTCTCAGTGATCAAATCTTTTATTTGGTGGATTCTCAATGTGTATGTGATGCCACAGTCTGAAGGAACATTGATGTGGGATTGTCAGTCATCATTGACTAAAAACATTCTGCCTTCAGATACATGTTTACAGTTTCACAGAGATTGGCAAATACTTTGATTAGTAGTTTTATTTTGTTTTTCCTTCTTTGCATCATTCTTCTAGTCTGCCTAGAAGGCTCCTTCTATCTTGTGACTGGGATTAGCCTGAAGAACCTAGAAGTTGAATTGTTTAAATGACTTGAATTATTCCCCTCAGTGCAATGGAATCTATTTTTTTCCATTGGGTTGGGTTCCTGTAACTGAAGCCTTAAGGCCTTTCTCTTACCTCATATCATTTAAATGAAGCTGGGCCAACACTGACTTCAGCATTACATTCCTAAAATTCAGGAGGTAAGAAACATGTGACCATATATAAAGACTGTACATGAAAAATAGAACCTTTCCACTGGAATTCTCCAAAACTCCTCCTAACGTTAGACCCATTCTGTCTCAAGAATGACATGACATGGGTCATGGGTCACAAGGACAGTCCACGAGAGATGACACATCTTCTGGGTTCTGCCAGAGCATGCCAAACATTTTCACTGGCAAGCTCTAGGATTTCGTGACCTGCCCAGGCCATCTTCTGCATCAAGTGGCAGGAAAAATATTTATTCATGTGGCCTATTTCTAAGGTAATGTGACAGCAATTATTAAACCCCAGTAGTATAGAAAGAGTATGTGGTTGGCAGCCTCTTGAGTGGACATTACCTACATTTGTGGCCTTTCATTCTACTTTTTTTTCCTGTCAAGGCTGGGTAATTCCTATAGAAGCCACCCTGAAGCAAGATTATAAAATCACTGAAGACGCTCTCTCTCTCTCTCTCTCGCTCTCTCGCTCTCTCTCTCTCTCTCTCTCTCTCTTACTCTCTCTCTCTCTCTGTCTTTGGTACCTTCTTTTAATCTATTAAAATTGAGTGAAAGGAAATCATGGAGTATAGCTCATGGAAATCTCTAATTAAGGAAGGAAGGAAGGAAGGAATGAAGGAAAGAAAGAGAGAAAGAAAAGAAAGAAGAAAGAAAAGGAAGAAAGAAAGAGAGCAAAAAGGAAGAAAGAGAGAGAGAGAGGGAGGGAGGAAGAAGGAAGGAAGGAAAAAAGGTGGAGAAAGAAAAGCTATACTCCAGCTGGTAAATAGGTCTCTAAAATGCAAATAATATACTGAAGAGGAATTAATTTTAAACTCGGGGGAAATGTTTAAACTTAGTAATAGAGATCAGTTTTAGCAAGTAAAGATCTCAAACTAGGGAAGTGTCACTATTTTCACACAGGGAAACTAAGCAATCCATTCAACCTTCTTGGATTAGAATTCCTTCAAAAACAGGATAAATCTAGTCTTTAGACGAATTCTTTCCAGAGAGATCTGAGTCTGTCCAGGAAGAGATTAATGAAACACTTAAAGCCAGCTAGCTAATGCTTCTTTATCTTACATGTTAAGGAACCTGAGTCCCTCCCAAGAACTTAAGACCCTCTCTTCATCCTCCCTCTCCCCTCATCCCACCATTTTATTGGTCTCATTCATTTACACATTAAACAAATATGTGTTTTCTCCCCAAATCCTTGCTCTTCCCCTCTCTCTAAAAGCATTTCCAAGTGCCATTTGTGTAAGACGACCATAGAATTTATTGTCCAAACTGAGATATTTTAGCCAGGACAAATGGCAAACCATATGGGATCCTGGGGCATTAAGTGTAAACCATGACTAGTCCATGAAAATGCTAGATATTTTGAGAGACAGAGAGAGACCACATTCATATAACTTTTATTACAGTATATTGTCATAATTGTTTTATTTTATTATTATTGTTGTTAATCTCTTACTATGCCTAATTTATAAATTAAACTTTATCACAGGTATGTATGTATGTATAAGGAAAAACATAGTATATACAGGGTTTGGTACTATCAGCAGTTCCAGGCATTCACTGGGGGTCTTGGAACATATCCCCTGTGGATAAGGAGAGACTACTGTAGTTTTAAAGTACCTGTGATAGTGATTTGTCATCATTGACAACATAATAATGTTTTAATGTGATGTGGAAAATTCTTAGTTCAATTTTTTAATTGTCAAGAGAAAACTTTACAGTTCATGCAACATGATACAGGCATGGTTTTATATAGAGAGATAAACAGAGCAGCAAAATATATTAGGTAAAACAGAAGAAACATAATGAAAACAAAATAAAAAAATAACATCTCTCTGTCATCGACTTTTTAGAAAACACTGAAATAAGATAAAGTAAAATGGCCAAGGATAATTTCCAAAATAAAATAGTTAATGCAAATTTTATGTAAATATAAGACTATACACTAGAAAATGTAGCTTCCTTCCTCCCATCTTAATCCAATTTACCAAAGCTGATCCTACCTTTGTAGGAAAGCATCAGAGTCACAAAGACAGAAAAACAATGGACCCTCTGACCCATAGTGCAGTGTCCTCTGACAGAAATGCCACATGACCTTGCAGTGCCTCCTGCAGTGTTGTGAAGTGTAGACATGGAGATGGGGAAAGAGTTGGTTGGATTGATACAGGGCAAGAATCCACAGAGAAGGTGCATTATAGAAACAAGTTTCATCTCTCTCTAAATCAAACTTAGTTCACCCATGATTTATCATTATTCCTTTCCCCGCCCCCCAAAATAATCTTTGAAAAGAGCTCCAAGAGAATGTTAGAATTGTAAAACAACAAGATGACAAAGAATATTGGAGAGGAGAGTAATAGTGGGAGGGAGATATCAAAATATTCCAAACAATTGAAAGAGATAAACAGTGCCCTTATTGCTAATTGACTTAGCAGAGTGGAAATTCTAAAATCTTTGTGCCTGCAGAGGAAGCTGCTCATGAGTTGTGAGTCAGTTCTCACTTACAGCATCCCAGGAAAGAACAGGATTATGTTCCAAGGGACAGTGTGCAAAACAAAGAAAACAGGGGCCCTGGTCAAGTCTTAGTAAGGAGAGTTGGACACACAGATTTCCTGTCTCAGGTAATATATTCTAATGACTGCATCTCACACACCCTATGTGGTAGACATAGATATATGCTACCCAGATCCTCCTTCAAAGAAGCACTTTTTACCCCTACTATTGGGAGGACTTAGTGGACAGCTTCAAGCTCTCAGCAACTTAAGGGTTAGCCTCAGCTGCAGAGAGAGGCTTCAAACAAGGCACGCCTCCCCCAGAAAAGACCACATTCAATGATAAACATGAGGGTATAAATTTCAGGTGAGTTGTAAGTGCATCAGAGGTACTCGCCCCAAGATACCATGCAGGGATGAGGAACCATATTGAAACTGCACATATACCCTAAAGCATGATTTAGGGTACATGATTCTATGTCATGAATTTAAAAATTATGGATTCTAGTACTACAGGCTACAAATAGGAGTGTCTCTCTTTCCATCACACCCAGTGATCCACTTGGATAATGTGTGTGTTTGTTCCCTACAACACTGGGCTTTGTGGGTTTGGAGCCTGTGATTCCTACAGGAGAGTGTACACACAAGAGGACACAGCAAAAGTCCCAATAAACTTCAAGTTCAGCTCCATTGGGTCACTTGACATGACGAGAGAGCAACAAGAAAAGAGAGAAGCCACCAAACTGGCAGGAACAATTCCATCTGATGAGATAAACATGATTTTGCATTCTAGAGACAGGAAATTTTGTGGCTGATCTCCATGAGATCTAGTGGCACACCTCCTCTTGCCTAATTTGGATAATAAGGGAACAGATCAAACCACACAGCTATGAGAAAGACTTTGTGACTGAGCTCAGACACCCCAGGGGTAGGTAAACCACTTGGACCAGCCCAGGTGCTCACCAGATTTGAGGCAAATCTAGAATGGTTGGTGCAGGAGGAGAATGATTAACCTTGGTTACATCCTTGAGACCGACCTGCTCCAGGAATGGACTATGCTCTCCCAAGGAACGAGCGTAATCAGCCAGCAGACCTCAGCTGAGTCCCATTATGAGGCTAGCCCTTGGATATGGGATGGTCCAAGCTCAGTAACTCTTGTACAAGCAGCCCATATTAAATAACTGACTTAACAGAGTTATGAAGTACCATGCCATTTACCTTCTCGGTAAAGGACTTCTTTAACATTTCATCCAAAAGAGTTCCCATAATTATTGTTTATCTTACAAGTCTTTATTTCCCCTTCACTTTTGAAGGATAATTTCACAAGAGACAGAATTCTAGGTTCGTGTACTTTTTTTCTCAACACTTTCAATATTTCATTCCACTCTCTTCTTGTTTGCATGGCTTCTGAAGAGAAGTCTGATGTAATTCTTATCTTTGCTCCACTACAGAGAAGGTGGGGTTTTTTTCCTCTAGTTTCTTTCAGGATTATCTTCTTTATTTGATTTCTTGTACTTTGAAAATTACATACCTAGCTGTTGTTTTTCTGTGGAATTTATCCTGCTCGATGTTCTTTGAACTTCCTGCATCAGTGGTTTAGTGTCTGACATTAATTTAGGGAAATTCTGCTATTATTTTTTCAAATATTTCTTCTGTACCTTTCTCTCTTTCTTCTCCTTCTAGTATTCCCATTACACTTATGTTACACTTTTTTGAAGTTGTCCTGTAGGCCTTGGATATTCTGTTTGGATTTTTTTTTTTCTTTTTTTTCAATCTTTGTTCTGGTTGCTTTTCAGTTTTGGAGGTTTCTATTGAGATATCTTCAAACTCAGAAATTCTTTCCTCAGCCATGTCCAGTCTACTAATAAGCCCATCAAAGGAATTCTTTATTTCTGTTACAGTATTTTTTTTTTATCTCTAGCCTTTGTTTTTTTCTTAGAATTTTCTTCTCTTTGTTTACATTGCCCTCATCTGTCCTTGAATACTATCTACTTTATCCATTAGAACTCTTAGCATAGTAATCATAGTTGTTTTAAATTTCTGGTCTGATAATTCCAGCATCCCTGCCATATTTAACTATGATTATGATGCTTACTCTTTGTCTTTAAGTTGTGTCTTTCACCTTTTGGTATGTCTTGTAATTTTATCTTGGTAGCTAGGCATAATGTGCTGGATAAAAGAAACTGCTGTAAGTAGGCCTTTAGTAATGTGGTGATAAGGTGAAGGAGAGCATTCTGTAGACCTATAATTATGTCTCAGTCTTTTAAGGAACCTGTACCTCTGGACTGTGAACTTCACATTTGTTTATCAGTTTCTCCTGAGCTCTTAGGTGGGACAGGATGGCTATAGTAGGCTGGAGTTTGGTATTTCCTTTCCTGTGCATGGAAGGCTAGAGCCAGCTGGAGTTGCATATTTCCCTTCCCCTAGGTCAATTAGGCTCTGATAAAACCCCAGCAGATTAGGCTCTGGTTAATTAGTTTCTCTTGGGGACAGACCTTGTTAAGAAACACAGAATTTGCCAGTGTATTTTAAAATGGTTTCTTTTTCCCTCCACCTGTCAGAAGCAAAGGGGGATTTTTTTCCAGTATTTATTATGAGAACCTGCTTGAGCTCATGGAGGAAAACTCACAAAAGTGTGAGTGGCTCCTGATGACTGAGTTCCCTTGGAATTTTTCTCTCTCAGTTTTTTCCACGATGAGCCTCAAACAACTTGTCAATTACAGAATTACAGTTCAGGTTTTTTTTTTTTTTTTTTTTTTTTTTTTTACTCCAACACCATTTCCAAAGACATTTCAGCTCATGAGTTTCTGCTCCAGGAAATTGTAATTCTCTATATTTTCCTGTCAGTCCCT
Organism: Delphinapterus leucas; assembly: GCF_059928025.1. Taxonomy (NCBI): domain Eukaryota; kingdom Metazoa; phylum Chordata; class Mammalia; order Artiodactyla; family Monodontidae; genus Delphinapterus; species Delphinapterus leucas. Next base: position 119,001,306 of record NC_143132.1, read on the forward strand.
CCAGTTTGGGAGTCAGTGGTTTGCCCTAGGACCTCACTTCTTTCTCATATCTGAGAGTTGTTGATTTTTCAGGTTGCTTACGTTTTAACTTGTCATTAGAATGGAGTGGCAACTTCCAAGCTTCTTATATACAGGACTGGGCACTGCCTCAGTTCAGTTGTTTTTTTTTGTTTTTGCTTTTGTTTTGCGGTACGCGGGCCTCTCACTGTTGTGGCCTTTCCCGTTGCGGAGCACAGGCTCTGGACGCGCAGGCTCAGCGGCCATGGCTCACGGGCCCAGCCAGTCCACGGCATGTGGGATCTTCCCAGACCGGGGCATGAACCTGTGTCCCCTGCATCGGCAGGCACTCTCAACCACTGCACCACCAGGGAAGTCCCAGTTTTTAATTTAAGTAACGCTTAAGAATTTTCTGACAATTTTAACAGCTACTGCCTCAGCAGCATAAGGTTTACCTAATTTAAAATTAATAACAGTTTTATAATAAAAACTCAAGAAAGGTTGTCTTCTTTAGCATTAATTTTGTTAGAATTTAAATTATATGAGTTTTGATTATAAAAACATTCAGTGAACTTGCTGAAGTAAAGACAAGTAAATTTCATGGAATAAATAGCACTTAATTTTTATACTTGTCTTTATTTTATCATTAGTAAAATTTCTGAATCTTCAACAGAATACTCAGACATGTAACCATAATAGTTATGGTCATCTTTTTAAAATTTTATTTAATTTTTTGGTTTTTTTAATTGAAGTATAGTTGATTTATAATGTTGTGTTCAGGTGTACAGCAAAGTGACTCAGTCATATATTTTATATATATATATATATTTTTTCAGATTATTTTCCCTTATAGGCTATTACAAAACATTTAATATAGTTCCCTGTGCTATACAGTAGGTAAGTCAACCCCAAACTCCTAATCTATCTTCCCTCTCCCCTCTGGTAACCTTAAGTTTGTCCTCTATGTCTGTGGGTCTATCTCTGTTCTGTATACAAGTTCATCTGCATCATTTTTCCTTTTTTTTAGATTCCACATATAAGTGATGTCATATAATGTTTGTTTTTCTCTGTCTGGCTTACTTCACTCAGTATGATAATCTCTAGGTCCATCCTTGTTGCTGCAAATGACATTATTTCATTCCTTTTGATGGCTGAGTAATATTCCATTGTATAAGTATACCACATCTTCTTTATCCATGTATCTGTTGATGGACATTTTAGTTCCTTCCATGTTTTGGCTAATGTAAATAGTGCTGCAATGAACATTGGGGTGCATGTATCTTTTCGAATTGTAGTTTTACCAGATATATGCCCAGGAGTGGGATTACAGGATCAGATGGTATCTCTATTTTTAGTTTCTTAAGGAATCACTATAGTGTTCTCCATAGAGACTGTACCAATTTACATTCCCACCAACAGTGTAGAAGGGTTCCTTTTTCTCCACACCCTCTCCAGCATTTATTATTTGTAGACTTGATGATAATGGCCATTCTGACCAGTGTGAGGTGAGACCTCATTGTAGTTTTGATTTGCATTTCTCTAATAATTAGAGATGTTGAGCATCTTTTCATGTGCATTTTGGCCATCTGTATGTCTTCTTTGCAGAAACATCTATTTAGATCTTCTGCTCATTTTTTAATTGGGTTGTTTTTTTTGACATTGAGCTGCATGAGCTGTTTATACAATATACTTTGGAGATTAATCCCTTGTCAGTTGTATCATTTGCAAATATTTTCTCCCATTCTGTAGGTTTTCTTTTCATTTTGTTCATGGTTTCCTTTGCTGTGCAAAAGCTTTTAAGTTTAATTAGGTCCATTTATTTATTTTTATTTCCATTACTGTAGGAGATGGATCCAACAATATGCTGCTGCAATTTATGTCAGAGTGTTCTGCCTATGTTTTCCTCTAAGAGGTTTATAGTATCTGCTCTTACATTTAGGTGGGTAATCCATTTTGAATTTATTTTTGTGTATGGTGTTAGAGAATGTTCTAATTTCATTCTTTTACATGTAGCTGTCCAGTTTTCCCAGCACCACTTATTGAAGAGACTCTCTTTTCTCCATTGTACATTCTGGCCCACTTTGTAAAAGATTAATTGACCATAGGTCTGGGGGATTATTTCTGGGCTTTCTATCCTGTTCCATTGATCTAAATGTCTGTTTTTGTGCCAGTACCATACTGTTTTGATTACTATAGCTTTGTAGTATAGTCTGAAGTCAGGGAGCCAGATTTCCTCCAGCTCCATTTTTCTTTCTCAAGATTGCTTTGGCTAGGTGATCTTTAATATGTTGCTAATTTCAGTTATATAAAAACTATAGATTTATACATAATTTTTTACTTTGTGTGATGAAGGTATATTTATATTATGATGGTACTTTCATTATATTTTCAGTTACATGAGAATCATAGCTTTGCACATATTTTATAAGATTATTGCTATGAAGGTATACTTATTTCTCAAAAGTTAGGGCTGGGGTAGGAGCTGGAGATAAAGCTTAAGAAGTCATCAGTGGGATTCATAGATATGGATGAATCATAAACTAAGGGACTGCTTAGAAAATACACAGTTTCCATTTCCCATTAGACATTATGCCAGATGGAATTATAGCCTTGTCCAAAGAAATCACAACTTGTTTGAATCACAGCTAAGACTAAAATTCCCAGTATTTTTCACATAATGATATGTTTGAATATAGACTCTAGTTTAATAACTTAAATATCCTTAAATTACAAGAAGGAAGCTCAATAAATACTTAAGTAGTAAATATAAAATTTCTTAGATTAATTATACAAACACTTTTTCCATGAAAAATGGATATCTCGTCAACAAATACACCTTCAGATTTCATCTAAAAAGGCAAATTTTAGAGAAACCAACAAGATGGCAAAAGAGCAGGCAAACCCTGTAATAATTTTCTTTCTACTGTCCAGCTTCATTTAAATTCTGTATGTGTGTGTGTGTGTGTGTGTGTGTGTGTGTGTGTGTATATAGGTGGCCCTGTTCTCATAATTTTCAGGTTGAAAATTAGTTATTTTGCTTGATATATGATTAATGTTTCCTCAAGTTAAAATAATTCATTCCCAAAGAAAACATAGTATAGTAAGGTGCCTCTGAAGGGTGTGGCCAAGATGGCAGAGTAGGAATACCCTGAGCTCACCTCCTTCTACAAGCACACCAAAATTGCCACTATTTACAGAGCAACTATCTTTGAGAACAACCTAAAGACTAGCAGAAAAGATTTTCCACAGGTAAAGATATAAAGAAGAAGCCACAACAAAATGGGTAGGAAGGATAGAGACATGGTATGGTCAGGACCCATACCTCTGGGTCAGCAATCAACAAACAGGAGGAATATCACAACTGTAGACGTCCTCCCCAAGGAGCAAGGGGTCTGAGCCCCACATCAGGCTCCCCAGCCTTAGAGTTCTACACCAGGAAGATGAATCCCAGTATATCTGGCTTTGAAAATGAGCAAGGCCTTATGTTTGAGAGAGCTGAAGGGCAATAAGAAACAGACTCCATTTTTAAAAGCCATGCACAAAATCTCACATGTTCCAAGTCCCAGCACAGAGGCAGTAGTTTGACAGAAAACTGGGTCAGACCTGCTTCATGATCTTGGAAAGAAGAAGGCATTTGGGACTCCCCCTGGATATGGAGATGCTGGCCGCAGTTTGGGAAGCTCAATACCTCAACAATGCTGTCACCTGAGAAGTACCGTTTTGTAATCCTCCCTCTAGCATCGGAGGTTTGCCCCACCCACCAGCAAGCCTGAAGCAGCCACACATCCCCAGCCCACACAGCCAGCCACATGGGGACCTAACCCCACTCACCAGTGGGGCCCACAGCCACCAGAGGCAGGACTTCACATCCAAGTGGGTTAGGGTGCAGCCTTACCTATGCCCACAGTAGTCACCCCCACCACAACAGAAGGGAAAATGTAACCCACATAGGGGATACCTCTAAAGCATATAGCTCTGGTGACCATAGGGAAGTGTGCTGCTGGGCCCCATAGGATGCCTACTATAAAAGACCACTTCTCCAATATTGGAGATGAAACTGACCTTCCTAATACGTAGAAATAAATACAGAGAATTAGGCAAAATGAGGAGACAGAGGAATAGGTTCCAAAAAAAAAAAAGGACAAGACAAAAATCTCAAGAAAAGAACTAAATGAAGTGGAGATAAGCAATCTATCTAATAAAGATTTCAAAGTAATGGTCATAAAGATACTCACCAAACTGGGAAGTAGAATGGATGAACTCAATGAGAATTTCTACGGTTAGAAAATATAAGAAGAACCAAACCAAACTAAAAAATAAAGTAACAGATTAAAAAATACAGACACAGGGGCTTCCCTGGTGGCGCAGTGGTTGAGAGTCCGCCTGCCGATGCAGGGGACGTGGGTTCGTGCCCCGGTCCAGGAGGATCCCACATGCCACGGAGCAGCTAGGCCTGTGAGCCATGGCCGCTGAGCCTGCGTGTCCGGAGCCTGTGCTCTGCAATGGGAGAGGCCACAACAGTGAGAGGCCCGCGTACCGAAAAAAAAAAAAAATACAGACAGCATCAGCAGTAGGTTAGATGATACAGAGGAATGAATCAGCAGTCAGGAAGACAAAGTAATGGAAATTACCCAAACTGAACACCCTGAATTTTTTTTTCTTTTTTTTTTTTGCCGTACATGGGCCTCTCACTGCTGTGGCCTCTCCCACCATGGAGCACAGGCTCCGGACATGCAGGCTCAGCAGCCATGGCTCACAGGCCTAGCTGCTCTGCGGCATGTGTGATCTTCCCGGACCAGGGCACGAACCCACGTCCCCTGCATTGGCAGGCAGACTCTCAACCACTGCACCACCAGGGAAGCCCCCCAGTTTTTTTTTAATGAGGATAGTTTAAGAGACCACTGGGACAACATCATTTCTATATTAGGGGGTCCCAGAAGGAGAACAGACAGGAAAATGGGCAGAGAAATTATTTGAAGAAATAATAGCTGAAAACTTCCCTAACCTGGGGAAGGAAACAGACATTCAGGCCTAGAAAACATAGAGAGTCCAAAACAAGATCAAACCAAAGAGGTCTACACTAAGACACATTGTAATTAAAGTTGTAAAAATTAAAGATAAAGGGTGAATCTTAAAAGCAGCAAGGAAAAAACAACTAGTTATGTACAAGGGAATTCTCATAAGGCTATCATCTGACTTTGCAGTCTAGGAGGGAGGGGCATAATATACACAAAGTGATGAAAGGAGAAAAAAAAAACCTAAAACCAAGAATATCCTATTCAACAAAGCTATCATTCACATTGGATGTGCAGATAAAGAGTTTCCCAGAAAAGCAAAAGCTAAAAGAGTTCAGCACTGAACTGGCATTACAAGAAATATTAAAGGGACTTTTTTAAATGGAAAAGTAAAGGCCACAACTAGAAATACAAAATTAACAAAAGGAAAAATCTCATTAGTAAATGCAAACATACAGTAATGATAGTGGATCAACCACTTTTAAGGCAGTAGGAAGGTTAAAAGACAAAAGTAGGAAAATCATCTGTATCCACAATAAGTAAAGAGATACACAAAATACAAAGATGTAAAATATGACATTAAAAACATTAAATGTGGTGAGGGGATTAAAATGTAAAATGGTTAGAATGTGTTTGAACATAAGAGATTATCAAGTTAAAATCATCACAAATATTGATATATAAAGCTTGTTATATATGAACCTCATGGTGACCACAAAGCAAAAATAGATACAGAAAATAAGAAAGGAATCTAAACATAACACTAAAGATAGCAAGCAAATCATAAGGGAAGAAAGAAAAAGAAAAAGAAAGAAACAAAAAGAGCAACAAAAATAACCAGAAAACAAGTAACAAAATGGCAATAAATACATATCTATCAATAATTACTTTAAGTGTAAATGGACTAAATGCTCCAGTTAAAAGACAAAGAGTAGCTGAATGGATTAAAAGACAGTAAGACTCATGTATATGCTGCCTACAAGAGACTCACTTCAGATCTAAAGACACACGCAGACTGAAAGTAAAGGGATAGAAAAGGGCATTTCATGTAAGTGGAAATAAAAAGAAAGCCAAAGGAGCATACTTAGACAAAGTTGACTTCAAAACAAAGACTGTACAAGAGACAAAGAAAGACATTAAATAATGATAAATAGATCCATTTAACAAGAAAATATAACAATTGTAAAAATATAGGCACCCACTATAGGAACACCTAAATATATAAAGCAAACATTAACAAACATACAGGAAGAAATTGATAGTAATATAATAATAGTAGGAGACTTTAATACCCCACTTATGTCAATGGACAGATCATCCAGAGAGAAAATCAATAAGGAAACCCTGGCCTTAAATGACACATTAGATCAGATTGAATTAATAAATATATACAGAACATTCCATCCAAAACCAGCAGAACCCATATTCTTTTCAAGTGCAAATAAGATATTCTCTAGGATGGATCAGATGCTAGGCCACAAAAAATGTATCAACAAATTTAAGAAGTTTGAAATTGTATCAAGCATCACTTCCAACCACAAAAGCAAGAGATTAGAAACAACTACAAGAAAAAATCTGCAAAAGAACAAAAACATGTGGAGGCTAAACAATATGCTACTAAACAACAAATGGGTCATTGAAGAAATCAAAGAGGAAATGAAAAATACCTGGAGACAAATGAAAACAAAAACACAACAATCCAACATGTATGGGATATGGCAAAAGCAGTTCTAAGAAGGAAGTTTACAGCTATACAAGGCTACCTCAGGAAACAAACAAAGAAAAAAACCTCAAATAAACCATCTAACCTTACACTTAAGGAACCAGAAAAAGAAGAAACAACACCGAAACATAGTAGAAGGAAGAAAATAATAAAGGTCAGAGTGGAGATAAATAGAAACTAAAAAACAATAGAAAATATCAATGAAACTAAGATCTGGTTTTTGAAGATATAAACAAAATTAATAAACCTTTAGCCAGACTCATCAAGAATTATCATGCTAAGTGAAGTAAGCCAGAAAAAGACAAATATGATATGATATTGCTTATATGCAGAATTTTTAAAAAGTGATACTATGAATTTATTTACAAAACAGAAACTGACTCACAGACTTAGAGAATGAACTTATGGTTACCAGGGGGGTGGGAGGAAGGGATAGACTGGGAGTTTGAGGTTGACATGTATACACTGCTATATTTAAAGTAGATAACCAACAAGGACCTACTGAACAGCACAGGGAATGCTGCTCAATATTCTGTAATAACCTAAATGGGAAAAGAATTTGAAAAAGGATAGATATATGTATATGTATAAATGAATCACTTTGCTGTACACCTGAAACTAACACAACATTGTTAATCACCTATGCTCCAACGTAAAATAAAAATTAAAAAAAAAGAATAAAAGTGAGCAGCCTCCAAAAACTGAGAAATGAAAGAGAAGTTACAACCAACACCACAGAAATACAAAGGATCATAAGATATTACTATAATTATATGACAAAAAATTAAACAACCTAGAATAAATGGATAAATTCCTAGAAACATACCATCTCTCAAAAATGAATCAGGAAGAAGTAGAAAATATGGACAGACCAATTACCAATAATGAAATTGAATCCATATTTTAAAAATTCCCAGTAAACAAAAGTCCATGACCAGATGGCTTCAAAAGTATTCTACCAAACATTTAACAAAGAGTTAACACCAATTCGTGTCAAACTATTCCAAAAAATTGAAGAGGATGAAATGCTTCCAAACTCATTCTACAAGACCAGCATCACCCTGATTACAAAACGAGATGAAGACACCACAAAAAATAAAATAAAATCACAGGCCAATATCACTGATGAACATAGATGCAAAAATACTCAACAAAGTATAAGCAAATTATATTCAATAATACATTAAAAGGATCATACACATGATCAAGTGGGATTTATCCCAGGGATGCAAGGATGATTCAATATCCATAAATCAACCAATGTTATATATCACATTAACAAACTGAAAAACAAAAAACCTATGATTATCTCAATAGATGCAGAAAAAGCTTTTCACAGAAATCAACATCCATGTATGATAAGAGCTCTCAACAAAGTGAGTATAAAGAGAATTTATCTCAACATAGTAAAGGCCATATATGACAAACCGATAGCCAACATCACACTCAACAGTGAAATACTGAAAACATATCTTTTAAGATCAGGAACAAGACAAGGATGCCATTCTTGCCCTTTTATTCAACATAGCATTGGAAGTCCTAGCCACAGCAATCAGAGAAGAAAAAGAAATGCACATTAGAAAGGAAGAAGAGGTAAAACTGTCACTTTGCATACGACATGATACTCTATATAGAAAATCCTAAAGATGCCACGAAAAACCTATTAGAACTAATACATGAATTCGGCAGGATACAAAGTTAATATACAGAAGTCTGTTGTGTTTCTGTGCACTAATAACAAACTATCAGAAAGAGAAATTAAAGTAACCACTCCATTTACAATTGCATCAAAAAGAATAAAATACCTAGGAATAAATCTAACCCAGGAGGTAAAAGAGTTGTACTCTGAAAATGATGAGACATTGATGAAATAAATTGAAGATGACACAAATGGATAGATATACCATGCTCAAGGATTGGAAGAATTAATATTGTTGAAATGACCATTATCCACAAGGAGTGTGCAATCCTTATCAAAATACCCATGGCATTTTTCATAGAACTAGAACAAATAATTCTAAATTTTGTATGTAACACAAAAGTCCCTGAATAGCCAAAGCAATCTTTAGAAATAAAAACAAAGCTGGAAGTATCATGCTCCCTGATTTCAAACTATACTACAAAATTCCAGTAATCAAAACAGGAAGGTACTGGCATAAAAACAGACACACAGATCAATGGAACAGAATAGAGAGCCCAGAAGTGAATCTATACTTAACCGATCAGTTAATTTACCACAAATGTGGCAAGAATATACAATGGGGAGAAGACAGCCTCTTCAATAAATGGTGTTGGGAAAACTGGACAGTTACATGCAAAAGAATGAAACTGGACTACTTTCTCACCCCATATACAAAAATAAACTCAAAATAGATTAAAGACATAAATGTAAGACCTGAAACCATAAAACTCCTAGAAGAAAACATAGTCAGTAGGCTCTTTAACATTGGTCTTAGCAATATATTTTTGAATATGTCCCCTCAGGCAAGAGAAACAAAAGCAAAAATAAACAAATGGGACTATATACATCTAAAAAGTTTTCTCACAGCAAAAGAAACTATCAAAAAAAGGAATAGGTAGGCTACTGAATGGGAGATATTTTCAAGGGGTTAGTATTCAAAATATACCAAGAACTCATGCAACTCAATGGCAATGAAAAGCAAACCAATTAGAAAATGGGCAGAAGGCCTGAAGAAAAATTTTTCCAAAGAAGACATACAGATAGCCAACAGACACATGGAGAATGCTGAACATGATTAATCATCAAGGAGATGCAAGTCCAAACCACAATAAGATAACATCTCACATCAGTCAGAATGGGTCTCATCAAAATGACAACAAATAAGAGTTGGCAAGGAAGTGGAGAAAAAGGAGCCCTCATGCACTGCTGGTGGGAATGTAAATTGGTACAGCCACTGTGGAAAACAGTATGGAGGTCCTTCAAAAAATTAAAAATAGGACTGTCATATTATCCAGCAGTTTCACTTCTGGGTATTAACCTGAAAAAACAAAAACACTAATTTGAAAAGATCATCCACTTTAATGTTCACAGCAGAATTATTTACAATAGCCAAGAGATGGAAGTGTTCATCAATAGATGAATGGATAAAGAAGATGTGGTTCAAATATACAGTGTAATATTACTCAGTCATAAAAAAATGAAATCTTGCCATTTACAATAACATGTATAGACCAAGAGAGTATTACACTAAGTGAAAAAAGTCAGAGAAAGACAAATACCATATAATCTCACTTACATGTGGAATCTAAAAAACGAAACAAACAAAACAAAACAAAATGAAAACAGACTCATAGATACAGATAACAAACAGGTGGTTATCAGAAAGGAGGGGAATGGGAGGTTGGGCAAAATAGATGAAAGGGATTAAGAGGTAGAAACCTCCAGTTATAAAATAAATAAGCCATGGAGATGTGATAGACAGCATAAGGAATATGATCAATAATATTGTAAGAGCTTTGTATGGGGACAGATGGTTAATAGACTTATCATGATGATCACTTTGCAATGTATGCAAATGTCAAATCACTGAGTAGCACACGTGAAACATAATATCATAAGTCAACTATATTTTAATAAACATAAATAAATGTTCTAAGTACTAAAAAAATAAGATACCATTCAGTTCATCACAGGCCTATAATTATGTATAAAAGGTAGTTAACTTTTGTGTTTAAGGGAATAAAAGAGATGTTATTCGTTACAAAACAAACACCCTGCAATCCAACAAACCATTCTTTATCTCTGGTTGCCAGTGTGGTGTGAGTTTGGATGACAGGGCCAAGTTAAACCTGGTAACACACAAGCAAAGTGGGCAATCCTGGGTCTGTGTTTCAGGGACCAGACTGAATCATGCAGGGCTATAGGCAAGTCCATTCCAAGGAGCAGAGACAAGTATAAGCACGAAAGGAGCAACATCAGCCCTGAGATTTAAGGGATGAGTATGAAACAACAGACCGCAGACCAGGCAAGAGGTCAGAAACCAAGAACAGGAAAAAATCAGGAAATGCACTACCCCCAGAAAGGAAAAAATGATAGGATCAACTCTAGGGTCCATGGCTACAGTTGTATTTGGTGCTGGCCATATGAAGTCAGAGATATCAGATTAGCTGAGTTAATGACTCAGGGCGTGGTCAGATAGTAGAAATGTAAAAATACAAACAAAAACAAAAAAACACACAAAACAAATTTAAAAACCCTCCGATTTTTAAAAAATCGGGTTTCTTAATATATCTAGAAAAAGATTTAGTTGGCAGCCATATGGCCCATCCCCTTCTTTAAAAGTCATCCCCCGAGAGAAGGAACATTTTAAATAGTCATTGTGAAATCAAATGCTTTAAGAATTAACTTTGCCAAGTTGGACACTTTCCCTCACTGTAACCCGAGGATACGTGTAGAGACCTCACATGCCCTTTTTCTTGTACAACAAAGCTCTTGGAATTTTCTCTTTTATATTGGCACAAGTACAGTAATACTTCAAAATTCTCAGTTAAGGATTATCAAAGATACTCTAGAAATTTTCATAACATGTCATCATTTTCAACTCCTTAATAGCAAATAGAAATGAAATCTAAATGTTTGACCACATAAAATTCAGGATTAAAAATGTCAAACTCACTACTCCTAAGATGTTAATGAAGAAATCAAATGGAACATGATTTCATTTGACGTGAGGTAAAACTTTAAAGTTTGTATAAGTCCATGATTATTCATTTTTTTCTTACTATTAGTAGTGTCAAAATATAAGACAAACAGTTAATGAAGTACTACAAGTCTTTTTCTCTCTTCCCTTTATTGCTAAAATTTTTTCTTAATTTTATTTTTACAGTTAATTATGATAGGTTCTCAATTCAAAGATTTCTGGTATTTTACACTTGGGTTTTTCTTAAATCAGAGTCTCTCTTACAACACACATGTATATTTATTGCAAATATTCTTCTTCCTCAGAAGCTGTTACTAATTTGAAAATGCTTCTTATTATTGAATTAAGAAACTACAGCATACAAATTTGTAATAATCTTTTAAGAAAAGAAATTTAATAAGACATATCTAGATTAGCTAACAAATCCTAAATTTTGCTGCAGAGAATCTGTTGATGTGCAGATTTAGATAGATGTTTGGATAGGAGATTAAATACGTACATTTATTTTCTCTGCCTCCCTGGATTCCATTAAAATCATATCAAAGAGCTGTCTCGAAAGCATATCATCCAAGGACAAAGAGAAAAGGAAAAATAAATGCCAGTCACAAAATTTCAGAAGCTATAAGAGAGATGCATAAGTGATAACTGACTTAGCAGTAGCAAAACTAAATCATAAAATCTAAATCTTAAGCCAGGTAGGAAAAATTAGGAAATAAAATTCATACTGCAAACCCTTAAAACCACAGTTATTGAAGACATCAGGCTCTTCTAGAGGAAAAAGGTAGGGTTAGAAACTGGAGGATGGTTGAATTCTAAGTTAGATGCCAGGTTACACCTCTCCCATTCCACATAACTAAACAACTGTCCTCTCCCCCTGGAGGCTAGAGGCTTATTCTCAGAAGACACAGTGCACACAGATGAAGATAAGAGTGTCAAGTAAAATGTCACTCAACCCTCTTCCCCACTTGATTCCTAGATGCTGATGGCTAGGCCTTTCCACTCAGATAGGAAGTTGGTTAATCACTCTCTTAGAATCTGACCAGCCCTTCCCCCTCCCAAAAATAATGACACAGGAATTTCCCCAATGAAGTGACCTACCCAGAATATCAATCGGTAAGCCCGCAATCAATCACTTCTCCCCGATTTTAGTGTCCCATTCTTAAATATGAGAAAACAACCAAAGATCAAAACAAACATCAAAGGAACAGACCAAAACAAACAGATAAAAGGCAATGGAGATTAGTTGAGTTAAAGAGGGGAAAAAAAACCAAAAATAAGCAAACAAAAGTTGGTTACTAATGTCGTAGTATAGATAAGAAGAGAAATTACATACATTTTAAAAAAGAAAAAAGAATAGGATGCCTGAAAAAAATGTCTTGGATATTAAGACTATGATATGTACAGGGAAGACAAAGTTTAGGAAGTATCCCAGGAATTAGAATAGAAAGATTAAGAGCTGGAAAATAAGATAAAATAAATAAGAAATGGGAAAAATTGACGATTAGCCCAGGAGGTCTGACATCTAAATAACAGGAGCTCCAGAAAAAGAAACAATAGAGGGAAAATATCACTGCTGTTGCAATTCAAGAAAATTTCCAAGAATTGAATGACAAGAACTTTTTTTCAGATTGAAAGTACACACATAGTGCCAAATATAATGAGTAAAATGACCATCATAAACTTTCAGAATGCTGAAAACAAATATAAAACCCTAAAATCTTGCAGAAAAAAATTTTAAAGTCACATATTCTTCCAGTTACTAGTATCATGCAACAAATTCTCCCAAAACTTGGTGACTTAAACAATTTTATTATGCGCTTTGATTTTGTAGGTCAGAAAATTGGACAGGGTACAATAGGAATCAGTGTTTCTTCTCCACAACATCTGCAGCTTCATCTGGGAAGACTCACAGCTAGAGCTAATCCAGTAGATGGATGGAATCACCTGAAGTCTCATTCACTCTCATATTTAGCATTTGATGCTGTCAGCTGGAACCTCAGCTGGAGCTGTTGACAGAAGCGGTCCCTGTGGCCTCTCTCTTTGCCCTGGGTTTCCTTAGAAAATGGTGTCTAGAGCACTCAAACTCTTTTTTTTTTTTACATTTTATTTTTAATTTAAAAAGTTTTATTGAGGTATAGTCGTACAATATTATGTAAGTTTCAGGCGTGTAACATAGTGATTCACAATTTTTAAAGGTTGTGGCTATTACAAAATATTGGCTATTCCATTTATGGCTATTATAAAATATTGGCTATATTCCCTGTGTTATACAATGTATCTTTGTAGCTTATTTATTTTATGCATAGTAATTTGTACCTCTTACTCCCCTTCCCCTATCTTGCCTTTCCCCCCTAGGGTATTCAAACTCTTACAGTGCAACTCAGTGTTCCACAAACACCTGTCCCCACAAACAAGGTGAGAATACATTGCTTTTTCTAACCTAGCCTCGAAGTTCCCACAACATCACTTCTATCACATTGTATTAATTATAAGCAAATCACTAGCCACCCCAGTTCAAGGGAAAAGTACACACAACTCAATCAGAGGGTGAAAAGTTCATATTGTAGAAGAGCTTGTGAGATAAAAAAATATTTTGTAGCCGTTTTTGGAAAATACAAGCTACCATACCACAACATAAGAAATTAGAATGAGTATTCTCACAGCAAGGGCGAAAGCTGGATGACAGTGGAATGATGCCATCAAAATATAAAGGAAAATAAGTTTTAACCTGGAATTTTATTTGTAAGGAAACTATCAATAACATGCAGATGAAATAATGACATTTTCAGACACACAACATCTCAAGCATTTGAGATCTCCCATGCACTTTTCCTCAAGAAGTTACTGAAGGATATATTCCAAAATGAAGTCTTACCAAGAAAGAGGAAGATGTGGGCTCTAGAAACCAGAGGACTTCACACAACACAGAGGCAAAGGAAGTCCCAGAGGAAGTTTAAGAGAGTCCAGGATGACAGCTATGCACCTTGTTTCACAAAGATGAGCTTGGTAGAACACATGATGTCCTTACTGACAGGAGGTCTACACAACTGGCGACAATTTGGTATTAAAATTACTACATGTATATGGAAAACTAAGGAAAGATATAATAACAAGATAATTACTATCATTAAATCTTTCTAATTTCAGAAAGAATATAAAAGCGTGCAGGAACAATCACTGGATACAACATTGCTCAGCTGTGAATAATATTTACATACTAATTAACATTTAACAAAATGTATATTATTCTAACAAAACATTAAATTAAAAAGGATGGGGGGCTTCCCTGGTGGCGCAGTGGTTAAGAGTCCGCCTGCCGATGCAGGGGACACAGGTTCGTGCCCCGGTCCAGGAAGATCCCACATGCCGCGGAGCGGCTGGGCCCGTGAGCCATGGCCGCTGAGCCTGCGCATCCGGAGCCTGTGCTCCGCAACGGGAGAGGCCACAACAGTGAGAGGCCCGCGTACCGCAGAAAAAAAAAAAAAAAAAAAAAAAAAAGGATGGGGTACGGAATAGGAAGCTTGCATGTGTGTGGTAGGGCGAGGGTGTGAAAGAGAAAAACATCGTCTTTCTCCATGGTGGGAGTTAATAAAAAATGTGTAAAAATGAAAAACACCGAAGAAGCAATTTAAACATGTTATTTAGAAATGTGGAGCGAAGAATCAACCAAAAAAATTTTGAAGAGATTGTTCCTGCAGAATGGGAAAGAGGGGAATAAATTATTATTTATTTTATAATAAAACTTGCAGAGACGATTTATGTGCACCTATAATATTGCCAAAAATAAATAGAAAATAAACAGAAAAGAAGGGGCATAGAAACTTATCAAATAGTCAAATATGTCTCTGCAGGTTTTCAGGGTCTTAAGTTGTCTTGTTGCTAGTGGCTGTGGTGGTGTTTTGGTGGGTTGGGTGATACTATTTCTTCGTAGGGAGACTCTTCATACTAGTCTGGCTAAACATTAGAACCACCCCATTCCTGAGGCTCACCCCTAGGGATTTTTGCTAATCGTCTAGAGTGGGAGATAACCCTAGGTATGTTTCTAAAGCTCCCAGGTTGAGAGTCACTGCACTAGAGGCGGGTCTGCAAGATTTTTCTGTAAAGAGACAGATAATTACTTAGACTTTGTTGGCCACATATGACCTCTATCACATATTCCTCTATGTTTTGTTTTACTTTAAAACCCTTTAAAAATGTAAAAGCCAGGCTTAGCTCATGGGCCATACAAAAGCAGGCCCATGGGCCATACCAAAGCAGGGCAGGTTTGGCCAGCAGGCAGTAATTGGCTAAGCCCTGTGCTAGAGATCCCTACCCAGCTATCCTTCAGCACCTAGTACCCTTTGCTTCCTCCCTGTTCATGGCTATTTCAATTAAACATTATACATTCTCCACATAAGTTTGTTTTCCTTTCCCTCTGGAAACCTTATTAAGTTGACAGTAAAATATTTTCAAAGGTACAAATATAAAGGCAAAGGTGAGAAAGGTGAGGTGATGGCAGCAGATGAAGAATGTCAATAAATCATTGGAAAAGAAAAATGACTAACAAATAGGTGGAAACTGGCACCTGGCCAAGCAAAGTGGAGAAAGCTAACATGAGGGCACTTACTAAGGGGATTACAAGGGTGAATTGAGCCAAAATGCCCTCTGGAAGCCTATAAGGCCTCAGGACCTGAAGGCACAGCAGAAACTGAGCTAAAGCCACACGTAAGCGTGGTAAGGGAAAGCCTATACTCCTTGAGCTGTGGGCCTTGCCTCACTCTCTCAAAACCCCCTAGGGGTAAGACAGGAATAAAGACACAGACCTACTAGAGAATGGACTTGAGGATATGGGGAGGGGGAAGGGTGAACTGTGACAAAGCGAGAGAGAGGCATGGACATATATACACTACCAAACGTAAGGTAGATAGCTAGTGGGTAGCAGCCGCATAGCACAGGGAGATCAGCTCGGTGCTTTGTGACCACCTAGAGGGGTGGGATAGGGAGGGTGGGAGGGAGGGAGGGAGACGCAAGAGGGAAGAGATATGGGAACATATGTATATGTATAACTGATTCACTTTGTTATAAAGCAGAAACTAACACGCCATTGTAAAGCAATTATACCCCAATAAAGATGTAAAAAAAAAAGGTATATGATTTGCCAATATTTTCACCCATTTGCAGTTTGTATTTGCACTTTATCAATAATGTACTTTGATACATAATAGTTTTAAAATTTGATGAAGTCCAATTTACCTATTTTTCTATTGTTGTTTGTGCTTTTGGTTTCTCAGAATTCATTTCTGGATAAAGGGTCATGAAAAGTTAAAAAAAAAATAAGGCAGAGGATTATGGGAGTTTTCACTGTGAAACTGAACAGTTCAAGAGAATACACATCATGTTTCCTGTAATAAGACCACCTTGCTGCCTTATTAACCTACAGTAAAGTCTACTAGCTGACTGTGCTTACACTCCATGATTCCATTTGCTTCTTAGAGTCTCCTTCTAAATACGAGTGGGGAGCAAAGCATTGCCATGTACTTGAGAGAAGTCTCTGATATAAGAACAGGCCAAAAATAACAGAAATGGAGACCAGAGAAAGCAGCATACACAAGGAGCACAAGAAAACTTCCAAAAATATATCATTTATCTCAAAAAATGAGAGAATGTATTTCAATCACGAAGCAATAATAAAAATTTCTTTAAAAGGAACCAAATAAGAACTTTAAAACAATTAAACAATTATTAGAATAACTAAAATAAAAATTCAACAGGAGATTTGGAAGATAAAGTTGTGGAAATTTCTCAGAAAGCTAGAACAAAAAGACAGAAAAAATTTTTTTAAGTTAAGAAAGTTAGAGGATCAGTATAGAAGGCCCAACATCTCAAATAATCGTTCAAGGATGAAAAAGCAAGAAAACAAAGGAGAGAAAATTACAGAACTAATATAAGACAGTTTCCAGAATCAAAGGACAAAAATCTCCAGATGGGAAGGGTTTATCTCATACACAGTACAATGGATGACACACAACATGGCACATCATGATAAAATTTTAGAACCCTGGGATATAAAAAAAAGAGAAGACCCGCAAAGATTTTAGGAAGAGAAAACAGCTCGTTGAAGAGAGGAATGGAAAATCAAATAGCATTAGACTTTCAGCAGCAAACCTAAAATGTAGGGGAAGGGGAGATACAGAGCAATGCCTTTTAAATTCTCTGTGAAAAATAGTCTTTGATTTAAAAGTTTTACCCCACCAAACTGTCATTTAGACATGGGAGTTGACTATATACTTGCAAACATGCAACATGCTTACGTCCCATGCACTCTTTCTTAAAAAGTTTTAGAGGTTGCAGTACCAAAAGAAGGAAGATGTAAGATACAGAAGACAGGAAACCCTGTGAAGGAAAGCAATAAAGGAAATCCGAGTAAGACCACTGTGCTGTAGCAGCCTGGAGAGCTAAGAGCAACTAGGGCAGATCAGAGGCCTCTGCAGGATGTGCTCCAAGGTAAGTATTGCCCTGATGCGTTTGAGTCGGCAGCAAATATTAATAGAATTTGACAGACATGTTTTAGCATTTGGAGAAAAAAATCAGTAGACACATAGAACATAAGTAAATGAGGAAACAGACATTTATTATATATTCCAGGAAAAATACAAATGATAATCATAGACCATCACTTGACACAGAAGAGAATTCTTACAATGTAATAATAATGTAAAACTTAGTCTCAATTTAACCAAAATTCTTTATTTTTTGAATTGAAGTATGGTTGATTTACAATATCATATTAGTTTCAGGTGTACAACATAGTGATTCAATATTTTCATAGATTATACCCCATTTAAAGTTATTACAAAATAAGGGCTATATTCCCCTGTGCTATAAAGTATATCCTCG
Source organism: Delphinapterus leucas (assembly GCF_059928025.1). Lineage (NCBI taxonomy): Eukaryota > Metazoa > Chordata > Mammalia > Artiodactyla > Monodontidae > Delphinapterus > Delphinapterus leucas. The sequence continues at coordinate 119,019,578 of NC_143132.1, forward strand.
TTGCTATTTATTTTATACATAGTGATTTGTAACTCTTAATCCCATATCCCTATCGTGCCCCTTCCCCCTTCCCTCTCCTGACTGGTAACCACTAGTTCATTCTCTGTATCCGTGAGTCTATTCTTTTTCTTTATATTCACTAGTTTTTTTTTAGATTCCACATATAAGTGATATCATACAATATTTGTCTTTCTCTAACTTATTTCACTTATCATAGTACCCTCCAAGTCCATCGTGTTGTTGCAAATGGCAAAATTTCATTCTTTTTTATGGCTGAGTAATATCCCATTGTATATATACATTACATCTTTTTTATCTACTCATCTGTTGATGGACACTTCGGTTGCTTACCCATCTTGGCAATTGTAAATAATATGGCTATGAACATTGGGGGGCATGTATCTCTTCAAATTAGTGTTTTCATTTTCTTCAGATATATACTTACCAGTGGAATTGGTGGATCGTATGGTAGTTCTGTTTTTAGTTTTTTGAGGAGCCTTCATACTGTTGTCCATAGTGTTTGTACCAATTTACATTGCTATCAACAGTGTACTACAGTTCCTTTTTGTCTACATCCTCGCCAACATTTTTTATTTGTAGAATTTTCGGTTATAGCTATTTTAACAGGTATGAGGTGATATCTCTTTGTGGTTTTGACTTGTATTTGATGATTAGTGGTGTTGAGCCTTTTTTCATGTGTTTGTTTGTTTCTTTGGACAAATGTCCCTTCAGGTCTTTTGCCCATTTTTAATTGGGTTCTTTATTTTTTTGATACTGAGTTATATGAGCTATTAAAACATTTTGGACATTAACTCCTTATCAGGCATATGATTTGCAAATATTTTATCCCATTCAGTAGGTTGTCTTTCCGTTTTGTTGATGCTTTCTTTTGCTGTGTGAAAGCTTTTACTTTTAATTAGGTGTCATCTGTTTTTTTTTGCTTTTGTTTCCTTTGCATTAGGAGATAGATCCACACACAAAAAAAAAATTGCTACGATTTAAATTGAAGAAGGTTCTGCCTGTGTTTTCTTCTAGGAGTTGTATGATTTCGGGTCTTAATTTTAGATCTTTAATCCATTTTAAATTTATTTTTGTATGTGATGTTGGAAAGTGTTCTAATTTCATCCTTTACATCCCAGCACCACTTATTGAAGAGACTGTCTTTTCTTTCTTGTATATTCTTGCCTCACTTGTAGATTAATTATTTGACAATATACGTATGGATTTATTTCTGGGCTATCTATTCTGTCCTACTGTTCTATCTTTTTGTGTCTGTTTTCATGCCAGTACCATGCTGTTTTGATTACTGTAGCTAAGTAGTATAGTCTGAAGTCAGGGAGTGTGATACCTCTAGCTTTGTTTTTTTTTCTTTCTCAAGATGGCTTTGGCAATTCAGGATCTTTTGTGGTTCCATATAAATTTTAGGATTGCAGTGGTTAAGAATCCACCTGCCAACGCAGGGGACATGGGTTCGTGCCCTGGTCCGGGAAGATCCCACATGCTGTGGAGCACCTAAGCCTGCGCACCACAACTACTGAGCTTGTGCTCTAGAGCCCGCAAACCACAATGACTGAGCCCGCGTGCTACAACTACTGAAGCCCGTGCACCTAGAGCCCATGCTCCACAACAAGAGAAGCCACCACAATGAGAAGCCTGCACACTGCAACAAAGAGTAGCCCCCACTCTCCACAACTAGAGAAAGCCCATGTGCAGCAACAAAGACCCAACACAGCCTTAATTAATTAATTAGAAAAAAATTTTTTAAATAAATTTTAGGATTATCTGTTCTGAAAAATGTCATGAGTATTTTGACAGGGATTGCATTAAATCTGTATGTTGCTTTGGGTACTACAGATAATTTAACAATATTAATTCTTCTAATCCAAGAACATGGGATATCTTTCCATTCCTTTTTATCATATTCAGTTTCCTTCATCAATGTTTTATAGTTTTCAGAGGTCTTTCACCTCCTTGATTAAGTTTATTCCAAGGTATTTTATTCTTTTTGATGCAGTTTTAAATGAGATTTTTTTCTTGCCTTCTCTATCTGTGTATAGAAAAGCAACAGATTTCCATATATTAATCTTGTATCCTGCAACTTTCCTGAATTGATTTGTTAGTTTTAATAGTTTTTTGGTGGACACTTTATGGTTTTCTATATCTACATCATGTCATCTGCAAATAGTGACAGTTTTACATCTTTCCTTCCACTTGGGATGTCTTTTATTTCTTTTCCTTGTCTGATTACTGTGGCAAGGACTTCCAATACTATGTTAGTAGAAGTGGTGAGAGTGGGCATTCTTGTCTTGTTCCTGATTTTAGAGAAAAGACTTCAGGTTTTTCACTGTTGAGTATAATGTTAGCTGTGGGTTTGTCATAAGTGGCCTTTATTATGTTCCTTCTATACCAATGTTAATAAGAGTTTTTATCATGAATGGATGTTGAAGTTTGTCAAAAACTTTTTCTGTGTCTATTGAGATGATTCTGTGGTTTTTATCCTTCCTTTTCTAATGTGGTGTATCACATTGATTGATTTGTGAATATTGAGCCATTCTTGCATCCCTGGAACAAATCCCACTTGATCATGTTGTATTGTTCTTTTTATATAGTGTTGAATTTTGTTTCCTAATTTTTTTTAAGGATTCTTGCATCTATATTCATCAGAGATTTTGGGCTGTAATTTTCTTTTTTCTTAGTGTCATTGTCTGGTTTTGGCATCAAGGTAATGGTGGCCTCATAGAATGAATTTGGGAATCTTCCATCCTCTTCAGTTTTTTGGAATATTTTGAGGATATGTATTAGCTCTTCTTTATATGTTTGATAGAATTCCCCTCTGAAGCCATCCAGTGCTGGGCTTTTGTGTGCTAGGAGTTTTTTTTGTTTGTTTTTTTAATTACAAATTGAATTTCACTACTAGCGATTGTTCTGTTCAGATTGTCTATTTTTTCCTGATTCAGTCTTGCAAGGTTGTGTGTTTCTAGGCATTTTTTTTATCTCTTCTAGGTTGTCCAATTTGTTTGCATATAACTGTTCATCATATTCTCTTATGATTTTTTTGTATCTCTGTGATATTTTTTGTTATATCTCCTCTTTAATTTCTTATTTTGTTTATTTGGATCCTCTCTCTTTTTTCTTGATGAGCCTAGTTAAAGATTTATTGACTTTGTTCATCTTTTTGAAAAAGGAGCTCTGGGTTTCAGTCACCTTTTCTATTTTTGGTCTCCATTTTATTCATTTCCTTTCTGATCTTTATTATTTCTTTCCTTCTCCTGACTTTGGGTTTTATTTTTTCTTCTTTTTCTAATTCTTTTAGGTGGTAGGTTAGGTTGTTTACTTGAGATTTTTCTTGTTTCTAAATGTAGGCCTGTATCGCTATATACTTCCCTCTTAGAACTGCTTTTGTCATATCCCCTAGATTTTGGAAAGTTGTGTTTCCATCTTTATTTGTCTTGAGATATTTTATGATTTTCTTTTTGATTTCTTCATTGACCCATTGGTTTTTTTAGTAGCATGTTGTTTAGTCTCCACTTGTTTGTGCTTTTCCCATTTTTCTTCCTGTAATTGATTTCTAGTTTCTTATTGTTGCAGTCACAAAAAATGCTTAATGTAATTTCTATCCCCTTACATTTGTTGAGACTTGTTTCATGACCCAGCATGTTATCTATCCTGGAGAATGTTCCATGTGCACTTGAAAAGAAGGTGTATTCTGTTGTTTTGGGGTGGAATATTCTGAAGATACATATTAAACTAGTCTAATGTGTCATTTAAAACCACTGTTTCCTTATTGATTTTCTGTCTGGATGATCTGTCCATCGATGTAAGTGGGGTGTTAAAGTCCCCTACTATTATTGTATTATCGTCAATTTCTCTCTTTATGTCCCTTAATATTTGCTTTATATATTTAGATGCTCCTATATTAGGTGCATATATGTTAATAAGTATTATATCCTCTTCTTGTATTGATCCCTTTATCATTATATAGTACCCTTTGTGTCTCTTGTTATATACTTTGTTAAAGTCTATTTTGTCTGATATGAGCATTGCTACCCCACTTTCTTGTTACTTTCATTTGCATGAAATATCTTTTACCATTCCCTCACTTTCAGTCTGTGTCTTTAGCTCTGAAGCAAGTCTCTTGTATGTAGCATTACAGGGGTCTTGTTTTTTTATCCAATCAGCAACACTATGTCTTTTGATTAGAGCATTTAATCCGTTGACATATAAAGTGATTATTGATAGGTATGTACCTATTGCCATTTTGTTACTCATTTTCTGGTTGTTTTTGTAGTTCTTCTCTGTTTTCTTCTTGTTTTATTTTCTTCTCTTGTGGCTTGATGATTTTCCTTAGTGGTATGCTTGTGTTCCTTTCTCTCTAGTTTTTGTGTATCTATTGCAGGTTTTTGATTTGTGGTTACCATGGGATTCCTATATGTTGACTTATAACTATATCTACTTCTTATAAATTAGTAGTCATTTGAGTTCAAACACATTCTAAAAGATATACATTTTTTACTTCCCTCCCCCTCATTTTGTGTTTTTGATGTTATATTTTACATCTTCATATTTATCCCTTTACTGATTATTGTAGTTATACTTGATTTTGCATTTTTTTGTCTTTTAATCTTTGTACTAGCTTATTTACATGGTTAATCCTCAGGCTTTACTATAAATTTGCCTTTGTTAGTGGGATTTTTCCTTTCCTTTAGATACTTACTTCTTGTTATAGCTTTTTCTTTCCCACTTAGAGAAGAGCCTTCAACATTTCTTTTAGGGTCAGTTTAATATTGATGAAGTCCTTTGATTTTTGCTTATATGAGAAGTTCTTTATATCTCCTTCAATTATAAATAATAATCTTGCTGGTAAGAGTATCTCATGTTTCAGCACTTTGAGTATATCATGCCACTCTCTTCTGGCCTGCAAAGTTTCTGCAGAAAAATCAGCTGATAACCTCATGGGGGTTCCCTTGTATATGACTTTTTGTTTTTCTCTTGCTACCTTTAGAATTCTCTACCTTTTTTTTTTTTTTTGCAGTATGCGGGCCTCTCACTGTTGTGGCCTCTCCCGTTGTGGAGCACAGGCTCCAGACACGCAGGCTCAGCGGCCATGGCTCACAGGCCTAGCTGCTCCGCAGCACGTGGGATCTTCCCGGACCAGGGCACGAACCCATGTCCCCTGCATTGGCAGGCGGACTCTCAACCACTGTGCCACCAGGATAGCACCTAGAATTCTCTACCTTTAATTTTTGCCATTTTAATTGTGAAATATCTTGGTGTGGGTCTGTTTGGGTTCATCTTGTTTAGGACCTTCTGTGCTTCCTATACCTGAGTATCTGTTTCCTTCTTCAGGTTTGGAAAGTTTTCAGCCATAATTTTATCAAATACATTTTCAACCCCCTTCTCTCTCTTCTTCTTCTGGGACCCCTACAATGCAAATGTTGGTATGTTTGATGTTGTCTCAGAGGTCCCTTAAACTGTCTTCATTTTTTAATTTGTTTTTCTTTTTGCTGTTCTGATTGGGTGGTTTCCATTATTCTATCTTCCAAATCACTTATATGTTCTTTATCATCTAGTCTGCTGTTCATTTCTTCTAGTGTGTTTTTCATTTCAGTTATTGTATTCTTCAGTTCTGACTGGTTCTTTTTTATATTTTCTGGTTCCTTGTTAAAATTCTGACTCCGTTCATCTATTCTTTTCCCTTAATTACGTTAACATTGTTATTACTAGTGTTTTGAACTCTTTTTCTGGTAAATTATTTATGTTTTGTTAGTTATTTTTTCAGGTGTTTTCTCTTGCTCTTTCAGTTGAAACAAATTCCTCTGTCTTCTCATTCTGCTTGTCTTTCTCTGTCTCTGTGAAATTAGGTGAACCAGTTTTCTATGCAGCCTTGAAGGAGTTTCCTTGTGTGGGAGTGTTCTTATACAGTCTGTGTGTGCCCTGTGGCTTTGGCGGGAGAGCTGGATCTGACATGAACACAAGTCATGTCTTTCCGCAGGGTGTGCTGGCAACTATCAGCTTGGCGGGAACTGGGGCTTGAGATGTAGAGGCTAGGGCCAGAGCCATATGTGAGCTGGGGCTTCTCCTCTGCTCAGTGGCTGTCATTGCCCTGTCTGGTGTGGGGGCAGGTTCCAAGTTTCTGGAGCAGAAACCCTGAGGGTCAGCTTTGAGATGGCTCTGTTCCCTTTAAGTGTGTGCCCTCCCCTCTCTCAGCACTGGCACCCTCTCCCCAGAGGTGAACAGTGCTGGAATAAGAGGGGCTGGTGTGGGCACTTGATGTGGGTCTGGGCACAGGCTGTGTCAGCCCCAGCTACCATCAGCAACTAGAACCACTTCTGATGTGCCTTGTAAGCACCAGTAGGGGCTGACCCCACTCAGCTCAGATGCCGCTCCAGGTCTGAGCCACCTTTGTGCCTCACAGCCAAGCTCTCCCCTTGGCTGCAGCAGCTCTCACCCCAGTGTGGACTGTGACATGAGGAAAGTGCAGCCAGGGCAGTCACTAGGTTCAGACAGGGATGCAAGCTGAGTGGTCATGGGAAACATTAGATGTAGTTTCAATCTGCCCTCTCTGCCCTGTTTTGGGAGTAAGCAAGCATGTGTGCACTCCTCACAAGTGGTGTCCAAGCTTTTCACAGCACTCCTGCTAGTCCCACCAGCCCTCCAATCAGCCAAGGGTACTCATCTTCCCAGTGTCAGACCCCAGGGCTGGGATGCCCAATATGTGGCTCAAACTGCTCACTCCCCTGGGAGAATCTCTACCTGTGTAATCTCCTTCCTCTTGTAAGTTCCCTCCCAGGGGCACAAGTCCTGACCTAATCACTTTTCCCTTCCTGCCTGATTCCACGTGGATCTTTCTTACAGCCTTTGTTGTACAGGAATCTTTCTGCCAGTCTCCAGTTAGGTTTCCGTGAGCATTGTTCCACGTGTTCATGGGGGAAGATGAGTTCCACATCTTCCTGTTTCACCACATTGACCTCTTTAATCAAAATTCTTATATAATTATATTAGAAGATTGGAGTAGAGGAATTAATAGAAGAGGGACTGTGTAAGAGAGTTAAACCATTTTTTTTTAACAAAAACAATATCAGTGGATGATGTCTAGAATTGGTGAAATAGAACGTATTTTTAAAGATGAGCTTGTTGTTTAGAAATAGAGTGGTACATATGAAAAAAAGTAGCTAAAGATGTAAAAATGTATAGCTTCTAGATAATAAGTGAAAACATGCATAAATATCTTTAATAAAAATATATTAGTTTAACAATAAAAAGTATATAAAACAAACTTCAAATCACCAGTAGCTTAAAGTACTTCCTCCTTGAAAGGAGATATATATATATATATATATTTTTTTTTTGCTGTACGCGGGCCTCTCACTGTTGTGGCCTCTCCCGTTGTGGAGCACAGGCCCCGGACGCGCAGGCTCAGTGGCCATGGCTCACGGGCCCAGCTGCTCCACGGCATGTGGGATCCTCCCGGACCGGGGCACGAACCCGTGTCCCCTGCATCGGCAGGCGGACTCTCAACCACTGCGCCACCAGAGAAGCCCGAAAGGATATATTTTAACAGGATTAAAGTACAATTAGTTTTAAGAACCCAAATGAGAAAACTATAAGCAGTTTTTCTTATGTAAATTCTAACTATAAATATTTCTGTGTTTATTTTATTTTTAAATATTCAAGTCATATTGTTACTGAAAAAAAAAGCAAGGAAAAAACAGTATGCACAAATGATTCCCAAACTTTTAGAAGAATATAATGCAGGATGTACATTTTAAGAAAAATATGCATGCGTATAAATTTATACGAAGGATATCTTTGCAAAGATGCAGCTGATATTGGGAACGATGGTTACTCACGAGGAAGAGAACTATAGTCTGGAGGTCAGAAATGAGAGGAAGACTTGCTTGTCTCTATATACATTTTTGTGTTTTTTATTTTATAATATCTTTATGAACTAATTGGATTTATGTTAAAGTAAGGGAGATTTTGGCCATGGTGATAAAACACAGTAAGTTAATTATAGCATGTGTGTTTTATATCATGTTAAATATTATATATAAATAAACAAATATTTATATGCATTTCATAGTTCTGACATAAGATATACAGGAAAAGGAACAGTTTACAGCATGGAGAAGAAAAATATGGGTTTCTTTTGGAATATGCTGAGTTTAGTACCTATGTGATATCCAGAATCTGGAGTTCATTTAAGTCATTTGACCTAAAGATAGAGCAAGTGCTGTTAAAGCCATGAGGTCACCCAGGAAAAATTGAAAGAGTGAAAGGAGTTGGTGAAAGCAACAGTAATTTAAAGAACAGCACAGGAGAAGAGATTGAGAAGAGGGCAAAGAATGTGTTAAGGATATCAGTCACAGGAGATTCACATACACTGCTCTCTCTAAGGAGGCTGCCCTGCTTAAGGGACAGTCATAAGTAGTAGTGCTTAACTCTCATTGGCCCCCAATTCCTCTCCCCTCCACAGATGATTGGTTCCACATGGGCACCAGACCTGCATCCATCCACCCACCCATACATACATACATGCACACACACACACACACATACGTGTATTCTACTTTCTATACATGCTTGAGAGGTGGGAGAGAGGGGAAACAGCCATGGATTTCAGAAGAGGGCATAGGAGGTATTAGGAAGATGAAGTAATAAGGAAATATAAACACTTTGAAGAAAAAGAACTGAAACATATGCGCAGAGAGAAAAGCCAGTTGGTAAAAATACAAAATATAAAATGAGAAACATCATCCTCCTTAAAGGAGAGCGTCGACTTTAATGAATGCACAACTATGAGGAAATATCTAAAAGTACTCACATGATGGGTTTAAGTCCCTTTTATATTGTTACAAGAAAACTGAATTTATGACCTAGTAAATTAAATGAAGAACTCTGGTGAGCTAATCTTATTGACATGAAGTTCTAAAGTATGGTTATATATGACTCAATTCAGTTTTGCATCATTGCCAATTTCACTATTTTGTTAGCCTCCCATTCAATGTGAAGATATGCTGTCTAAAACTTGTTCTGCTTTAACAGACATGTCTGACTTTCTGACATGAGGTTCATAAAACATTTTGAATAGCTATAGAAAATCCAAAATATGACTAATGTAAGAGAAACTGATAGTTTATGACTGTTAATTACTGCTTATCGTGTCAGATATAAATAACTTTAAAATGTACCCCAGGTGTTCTGAGGTTTTGGTTTTTTCAACTTTAAACCGAATCATTTCTTCCATACACATTATAAAAACTTCACCATGATTCCCACTGTCTGGAACCAAAGTCCCTCAGATGTCTCCCCTCTGCAGTGGTTCAAATAATTTTTTCTGATAATCTTCATGCTTACAATGTGAGGGTTATTCAAGATTTTAATAGTAAAGAACTGAGAAGATCCTCAGAAAGAAACTGAATTAATAGTGGATTTCCAGTATGGATCTCCAAAGTTCTTTTTGCCAGGAAAGATAACATATTTACATGTTCCAGGGATTAAGATGTGGACATTTTGGAGGCCTATAGCAACAATTTGTGAGAATGTGAAGCAACTGGAAGTCTTATATATTGCAGTGGGAGTATAAATTAGTAAACGCTGTGGAAAATGGCTAACACCTACAAATGCCAAACAACTGCATGCCTCTGAGCTAGCAATACCACTCTAGACATAGACCCAGGATAAGTAAGTACATTTGTCCACCAAAAGATATTGAATAAGAATGTTCACATCAGTGCTATTCATAATAGCTCCAAACTGTAAACTACCCAGATGCTATCAAAAGTAGAAAGGATAACTAAACAGGTAGATCCACACAATGTAGTACAATACACTAATGAGAATGGGTGATCTACAAATACACACAATAATATGGATACATATCACAAAAATAATGTTAAGCAAAAGAAGCCAGACACAAGAATACATCCTATATGAGCCCATTCCTAAAAAGTTTAAAAATTAATATATTCTCTTAGAAGTTCAGATAAAGTTACCCTTGGGTGGGGGTAATCAAAAGAGAACAAGAGATCAGAAGAGATGGTAACATTCTGTCTTTTGATCTGGTGTTGGTTACACACAGGTTCAATTGTGAAAATTTATTGAGCTGTTCACTTATAAGATATATATGCTACAATTCTGTTAAAAAATTCTAAACTATGCTGCTTCATTGTTGCAGATGACATTCCTTGTAAAAATCCATTGAGTGCTATGCTTATGATGTGTGCATTTATTTTTAAAAAGTCTTCCTCGCTTCCACCCCAAAAAATTACGCTATTGACACTCAGCTAAGGGGACGAGAGACTTATTTGTGTCACTAGGGCTGAAGCTAACACAGGTTCCGCCAAAGGCTCCTCATTCCAAATTCCCTCACTGCTCCGCTTCTCCCATAGATAAATAGATGATAGGTAGATAGAGGCTGTTGAAATCATCTTAGGTGAAAGGATTACAACCTGGGAATCATCAAGGATTACTCCTCATTATCTGACTCCTGAGGAACTACCAGTTAGGTATTGGGGAAGGGTGGGTGTTAGATTACAGATTCATTCTGGTGTAATGACTTTCAGGTGACTGTGAGACATCATTACTGCATCTCAACTTCGTAATTACAAAACTAGAGGTAATATGTGCCCTGCTTACCTTCTAGAGTTTGGGAAGGAGTTGAATATGTAAACACATTGTAAGCCAAAAAGTGTTAAAATACTCTTGAGCCAAAACAATTTTCTGACTCTCTGGTTTTCACGAGGAAGAATTTCTCCAGGCAGAAGTCTCATGCTCCGCCCTTTGCACGCAAACTTCCAGGTGGAGTGTGTTTACCTAGCTGATGAGCTTGAAATAAAGAACCAAGCAGGCTTAGCTCACTCCTCTCCTCCCATTCCTTTCGAGAACAGGTACGAGGAGGTTCAGATTCTGAGTCTCCTTCGCGGTTACAAGCAAGCCTCCGTGGGGAAGCCATCAGTTTTGAGGACTGCTTGTGACTTGTGACTTCTGTAGTCTCATATGAATTCAGCTGGGAAAAGGTAAGAATTAAGTCCCCAATTCTACAGATCTGTACTAGCAGGTAAGCTCTTAACAACAACAAAGCCCGTTTCCAATAGCCACGAAGCTGGGGTTTTTAGCTCCTATCTGCCTGAAATGTTTGTTTCTATCCCATGTTTTTAAAGAACACTGGCAGAAAGAAAAAGTTTTCTCCTTATTGTGCTGCTTCAAATGCCAATAAAAGGTAAAATATTTTGTTATGCAACATATTTCCATTTGTTGCCGTTACAGTCCCCATAATGTATGTTCAGTCCTAATCCCCTTTCTCTTTCCCTGAACCCTTGCTTTCTGTGAAATAATTATAATGGTTTTCAGAGTCCAAGATTTAACTTGCATTTATGTTTGTTTGTTTTTGCTGTACGCGGGCTTCTCACTGCCGTGGCCTCTCCCATTGCGGAGCACAGGCTCCGGACGCGCAGGCTCAGCGGCCATGGCTCACAGGCCCAGCCGCTCCGCGGCACGGGGATCCCCCCGGACCGGGGCACGAACCCGCGTCCCCTGCATCGGCAGGCGGACTCCCAACCACTGCGCCACCAGGGAAGCCCCTAACTTGCATTTTTTTCATGTGGCATGTAAACTCAATCAAGCAAACATTGTTATGTGGCTACTAAGTGTCTGACATTGTGTTAGACTTGGGGCATCAAAGCAGTGCTTGTATCCTGAACACTTTTTATCAAATTTTCTTTGTGGGAACTCATTTCAGGTTCTGAAATCAGCAATGTTAATGGAAAAAAGCAATATCAAAGGCTTGCTGATTGCGCTTGTTTAATATAGGAACTAGATACTCTTTTTTCACTTTTATATTCCAATGTATCACACAAAGATTTAGATTTCTCTTTCCAATTAGGCTGTAATCTTAACGTTTCTTTTACTATCACTTGATTGTGAAATGAGATATTATAAACCATTATTACATCATTATTTAAGTGAGGGAGAATAAAAACAAAATAAAACAAAGAAACGAGCAAACAAAACCAGTTCAGGTTCTTTTCATGAAGAAAAGAGCACCAGGCCTTTTTTTTGGCCTCATGTGGGATCTTACTTCCCCCACCAGGGATCTAACCCGCACCCCCTGCAGCAGAAGTGTGGAGTATTAACCAGGAACCACCAGGGAACTCCCCACCAGCCCTTTGTTTTAAAAAAATTGAGTGTAATTGACAGGTATCATTATATTAGGTTCAGCTGTACAACATTTGGTATATGTATATTGTGAAATGACCACCACAGTAAGTCTAGTTAATGACCATCACTACATATGGTTACAAATTTTTTTGTGTGTGTGATGAGAACTTTTAAAATCTATTCTCTTAGCATAGCAACTCTCAAATATATAATACAGTATCATAATTATAGTAACCATGCTGTAACTTACATCTCCAGGACTTATTTTATAACTGGAGGTGTGTACTTTTTGACCCCCTTCACCCATTTTACCCACCCCTCACCCATCCCCCTATTTCTTTTAATTTTTGAATTTTATTTTATTTATATTTTTAAACAGCAGGTTCTTATTAGTCATCAGTTTTATACACATCAGTGTATACATGTCAATCCCAATCTCCCAATTCATCCCACCACCACCCCTGCCCCCACCACCACTTTCCCCCCTTGGTGTCCATATGGTTGTTCTCTACATCTGTGTCTCAGTTTCTGCCCTGAAAACCGGTTCATCTGTACCATTCTTCTAGGTTCCACATATATGCGTTAATATACGGTATTTGTTTTTCTCTTTCTGACTTACTTCACTCTGTATGACAGTCTCTAGATCCATCCACGTCTCTACAAGTGACCCAATTTTGTTCCTTTTTATGGCTGAGTGATATTCCATTCTGTATATGTACCACATCTTCTTTATCCATTCGTCTGTCGATGGGCATTTAGGTTGCTTCCATGACCTGGCTATTGTAAATAGTGCTGCAATGAACATTGGGGTGCATGTATCTTTTTGAATTGTGGTTTTCCCTGGGTATATGCCCAGCAGTGTCACCCACCACTTTTGGCCACCACCAGTCCCTTCTTTGTATCTATGAGCTTTGTTGTTGTTTGTTTGTTTGTTTTTAAGATTCCACACATAAGTGAGATCATGCAATATTTTTCTTTGTCTGACTTATTTCACTTAGCATAATGCCCTTAATATCCATTGATGTTGCTGCAAATGGCAAGATTTCATTCTGTTGATGGCTGAATGATATTCCATTGTGTGTGTGTCTGTGTGTGTATACATATACCACATCTTCTTTATCCATTCATCAGTGGACACTTAGGTTGTTTCTGTATCTTGGCTATTGTAAATAATGCTGCAGTGAACATCAGGGTGTAGATAACTTTTCCAGTTAGTGTTTTTATTTTCCTTGGCTAAATACCCAGAAGTGCAATTGCTGGATTGTATGGTAGTTCTAATTTTAATTTTTTGGGGAACCTCCATACTGTTCTCCATAGTGGCTGCACCAAGTTACATTCCCATTAACGGTGGATAAGGTTTCCCTTTTCTCCACACCCTCACCAATGCTTAACATTTTGTGTCTTTTTAATAATAGCCTTTCTAATGTATGAGGTGATATCTCATTGTGGTTTTGACTTGCATTTCTCTGATTAGTGAGGTTGAACATCTTTTTATGTACCTGTTGGCCATCTGTATGTCTTCTTTGGAAAAATGTCTATTCAGATCCTTTGCCAATTTTTTAATCAGATTGCTTGGGGTTTTTTGCCATTGAGTTGTATGGTTCTTTATATATTTTGCATATTAAGCCCTTATCTGATAAACGATTTCCAAATATTTTCTCCCATTTTATTTTTTACCTTTTAATTTTGTGGATAGTTTCCTTTGATGTGCAGGTGCTTCTTAGTTTGATGCAGCCCCACTTATTTTTATTTTTGTTGTCTTTGCTTTTGGTGTCAAATCCAAAAAATCATCATCAAGACCAATGTCAAGAGGCTCAATGCTTTGTTCTTTTTTTGTTGTTAAATATTTATTTATTTGGTTGTGCCACGTCTTAGATGCACCTTGTGGGCTCCTTAGTTGCGGCTCTCTGGCTCCTTAGTTGTGGCATGTGAACTCTCAGTTCCGGCATGCATGTGGGATCTAGTTCCCTGGCCAGGGATCGAACTTGCATTGGGAGCGCAGAGTCTTATCCACTGTGCCACCAGGAAAGTCCCTGCTTTGTTTACTTCTAGAAGTTTTATGGTTTCACGGTTTACATTCAAGTCTTTAATCCACTTTGAGTTAATTTTTGTGTATGGTATAAGATAGTGGTCCAGTTTCATTCTTTTACATGTAGCTATCCAGTTTTCCCAGCACCATTTATTGAAGAGGCTGTCTTCTGCCCATTTTATATTCTTGCCTCCTTTGCCATAGATGCATTACCCATATAAATGTGGGTTTATTTATGGACTCTCTGTTCTCTTTCATTGATCGGTGTGTCTGTTTTTATGCCAGTACTATTCCGTTTTGATTATTGTAGTTTGTAATAGAATTAGAAGTCAGGGAGCATGAGGCCTCCAGCTTTGTTCTTTCTCAAGATTGCTTTGGCTATTGGGGGGTCTTCTGTGGTTCAAAGCAAATTTTAGGATTGTTCTATTTCTGTGAAAAATGCCATTGGAATTTTGATAGGGATTGCATTAAATCTGTAGATCAGTTTGGCTAGTATGGACATTTGAACAGTATTCTTCCAATCCATTATCATGGAATATCTTTCCACTTGTGTCATCTGTAATTTCTTTCATTAATATCTTATAGTTTTCAGTGTATAGCTCTTTCACCTTTTTGGTTAATTTTATACCTAGGTATTTTATCCTTTTTAATGCAATTATAAATGAGATTGTTTTCTCAATTTCTTTTTTTTTTTTTTTATGTATGCGGGCCTCTCACTGCTGTGGCCTCTCTCGTTGTGGAGCACAGGCTCTGGACACGCAGGCTCAGCGGTCATGGCTCACAGGCCCAGCCGCTCCATGGCATGTGGGATCTTCCCGGACCGGGGCACGAACCGGTGTCCCCTACGTCGGCAGGTGGACTCTCAACCACTGCGCCACCGGGGAAGCCCTCAATTTCTCTTTTTAATAGTTCATTCTTAGTGTATAGCAATGCAACTGATTCTTGTATCCTGCAACTTTACTGAGTTCATTTATTCCAATAGTTTTTTGGTGGGGTTTTTAGGGTTTTCTATAATATAATATGTCATCTGCAATTAGTGACAGTTTTACTTCTTCCTTTCCGATTTGGGTGACTTTTATTTCTTTTTCTTGTCTGATTTATGTAGCTAAGATATCCAATACTATGTTGAATGAGAGTGGTGAGGGGCTTCCCTGGTAGCGCAGTGTTTGAGAGTCTGCCTGCCGATGCAGGGGACATGGGTTCATGCCCCGGTCCGGGAAGATCCCACGTGCTGCAGAGCGGCTAGGCCCGTGAGCCATGGCCGCTGAGCCTGCGCGTCCGGAGCCTGTGCTCTGCAACGGGAGAGGCCACAACAGTGAGAGGTCCGCATACCGCAAAAAAAAAAAAAAAAAAAAAAAGAGTGGTGAGAGTCAGCATCCTTGTCTTATTCCTGATCTTAGAAGAAAAGCTTTCAGCTTACCACTGTTGAGTATATTATTAGCTGTGGACTTGTCATATATGGCTTTTATTATGTTGAAGGACATTCCCTCTTTACCCACTTTTTTGGAAGTCTTTATTGTAAATGGATGTTGAATTTTGTCGACATATTTTTGTGCATCTGCTGAGATGACCATATCATTTTTATCCTTTGTTTTGTTAATGTGGCATATCACATTGATTTTTGTGGATGTTGTACCATGACTGCATCCCTGGAATAAATCCCAGTTGATCATGGTGTATGGTCTTTTTAATATATTGTTGAGTTTGGTTTGCTAATATTTTGTTGAGAATGTTTACATCTATGTTCATCAGGGATATTGACCTATAATTTTCTTTTCTTGTATGGTCCTTATCTGGTTTTGGTTTTTGGGTGATGTTGACCTCATGAAATGAGTTTAGATTGGTCCATTGTCTTCTGTTTTTTGGAAGAATTTGAGAAGAATTAGTATTAATTTTTCTTTAGATGTTTGGTAGAATTCACCAGTGAAGCCATCATGTCCTGGACTTCTGTTGAGAGACTTTTTTGACTACTGATTCAATATCCTTACTAGTAATTGGTTTGTTTTAAGTTTTCTATATTTCATGATTCAGTCTTGGTAGGTTGTATGTTTCTAGGCTTTTTAAAATTTTTTCTTCTAAGTTGTCCAATTCATCAGCATATAATTGTTCATAGTAGTCTTTTATCATCCTTTGTATCTGTAGTATCAGTTGTAGTCTCCTCTTTCACTTTGGTTTTATATATGACTCCTCTCTCTCTCTTTCTCAGTGAGTCTAGCTAAAGGTTTGTCTATTCTGCTTATCTTTTTAAACAGCCAGTTTGAAATTTTATTGATATTTTCTGTTGTCTTTTTAATCTCTATTTCATTTATTTTCACTCCATCTTTGTTTACTTTTCTACTAACTTTAGGCTTAGTTTTTTTTCCTTTTCTAATTCCTTGAGGTGTAAAGTTAGGTTGTTTATCCAAGATGTTTGTTTCTTGATGTAGGCATTTATCACTAGAAACTTTCCTCTTAGAACTGCTTTTGCTGAAACCCAAAATTTTGGTATGTTGTATTTTCATTCGTCTCAAGATATGTTTTTATTTCTGTTTTTTTTTCTATGACCCATTGGTTGTTCGACAGCATGTTGTATAATCTCCACATATTTGTGAATTTTCTAGTTTTCTTCTTATAATTGACTTTAGTTTCATAATGTTGTGGTAAAAGAGATTATGATTTTAAATCTATTAAGACCTCTTTTGTGGCCTAACATGATCTATCCCAGAGAATGTACCATGTGCTCTTGAGAAGATGTATATTCTGTTGCTTTTAGATGGAATTTTCTGTATGTGTCTGTTAAACGTATCTGGTATAACATCTCATTAAGGCCAATGTTTCCTTATTTTTTTTTTTTTTTTTTGGTCTTCATGATCTATTCATCGAAGAAAGGTGGAATATTAAGTCCCCTAATATTGTTGTATTGTTGTCTATTTCTCCCTTTAGGTCTGTTTATATTTGCTTTATATATTTAAGTGCTCCAATGTTGGGCGTATACATTTTTACAAATCCTATAGCCTCTTTTTGGATTGACCCATTTATTATTAGATAATGGCTTTCTTTGTGTCTTATTACAGTCTTTGTCTTAAAATCTATTTTTTTTTCTGACACAAATATAACTACCTCAGCCTCTTTTGGTTTGCATCAGCATAGAGTATATTTTTCTATCCCTTTATTTTCAGTCTTTGTGCATCCTTAACATCTGAAGTGAGTCTCTGGTAGGCAGTATATAGATGGGTTGTTTTTTTTTTTTTAGCCATTCATCCACTGTGTGGCATTTACATTTAAGATAATTATTGATAGGTATGTCCTTATTGTCATTTTGTTAACTGTTTTCTGGCTGTTTTATCATTCATTTGTTCCTGTCTTCTCTTGCTCTCTCCCTTTTGTAAATGGATGATTTTCTGTAGTGGTATGCTTAGATTTCTTTCTCTTTATCTTTTGTGTATCTACTATAGGTTTTTGCTTTGTAGTTACCCTGTAGCTATATAAAACAGTTTCTTTTAAGTTTATAACAACTTAAGTTTGAATGCATTCTAAAGCTCTACATTTTTACTCCATCCCTCCCGCATTTTGTTTTAGAGGTCATAATTTACATCTTTTAATCTTTTGTATCCATTAACAAATTTTTCTAGTGTTGATTATTTTTACTATTTTTGTCTTTTAACCTTCATACTAGCACTATAAGTGATTAACTCACCAGTCTTACAGTAGATTGTTCTGAATTTTATTATATACTTACCTTTACCAGTGAGAGTTATACTTTCATACGTTTTCCGGTTACTAATTAGCATTCTTCCTTTTCAATTTAAAGACGTCCCTTTAATATTTCCTGTAAGGCCAGTCAAATGTTGATGAAGTCCTTTAGCTTTTGCTTATCTGGAAAACTTTATCTCTCCTTCAATTTTGAAGGACAACTTTGCTTGGTAGAATATTTTTAGTTGGCAGTTTTTTCTTCCAGCACTTTGAATATTGTGCCACTCTCTTCCACCCTGCAACATTTCTGCGGAAAAATCTGCTGGTAGTCATTTGGGGTTCCCTTTGTATGTAACAAGTTGTTTTTCTCTTGCTGCTTCAAGATTCTCTCCTTGCCTTAGCTATTTACAATTTAACAATAGTATGTATTGGTGTGAGTCTTTAGGTTCATTTTACTTGTGACTCTCTAGACTTCCTGGATGTCTGTTTCCTTTCCCAGGTTAGGGATGTTTTTAGCCATTATTTCTTCAAATTAGTTTTCTGCCCCTTCCTCTCTTTCTTCTCCTTCTGGGATTCCTATAATATTAAAATGTTGATCTGCTTGAGGTTGCCCCATAAGTGCCTTAAGTTATCTTCACTCTTTTTCATTTTTCTTTCTGCTGCTCTGATTGGTGGAGTCCTACTGCCCTATTTTTGAGTATGTGGATCCTTTCTTCTGCTTCGTCTAGTCGGCTGTTGAACCCCTGTAGTGTATTTTTTGGTGCAGATATTGTATTCTTCAGTTCTGAATTCTATTTGGTACTTTCTTATATTTTCTATTTTTTTTGTTGAAATTCTCACTTTGTTCATCCATTCTTCTCCTGAGCTCAGTCAGCATCTTTTTCTTTTTTTTTTGCTGTACGCAGGCCTCTCACCGTTGTGGCCTCTCCCGTTGCGGAGCACAGGCTCTGGACGCGCAGGCTCAGCGGCCAGGGCTCACGGGCCCAGCCGTTCCGCGGCATGTGGGATCTTCCCGGACCGGGACACGAACCCGTGTCCCCTGCATCGGCAGGCGGACTCTCAACCACTGCGCCACCAGGGAAGCCCCATCAGTAAGCATCTTAATGACCATCATTTAAAATTCTTTGTCATGTTAATCATTTATCTCCATTAAGGTCTTTTTCTGTAGTTTTGTCTTGTTCTTTTGTTTGGAATATATTCCTCTTTCTTCATTTTCCTTCTCTCTCTGTGCTGGTTTCTCTGATTAGATAAAAAACCACGCCTTCCAGTCTTGAAGGAATGGCCTCATATAGGTGATCAACCCTGTCCTAGCTCTTGACTGTCTCTCAAAGTTCTGATTACCGAAGTAGCCAACTTTATTCCTGGTGGCTCCCCATAGTTGAGGGTGTGCAAAGACCTGTCTGTGTCCCAAACGGGAGGATTTCAGTTGGCACCTAGATTCAGGCTGACTAGAAGCCAGACCCTCAGGCAGCAGGTTTTAAAGTATGCAAATACAGCTCTTTAAGAGGAAGACTGTGAGATGGGCATGTCTGTCTGCCCCCTCTGCATTGAGCTCTGGGGTAAGAGCCAGTTAAGAACTGTTTTATTGTTTTCTACCATCCTGTTGAAACTGTGAACACAAAGCTCTACTTGCCACCAAATCTAGGCTGTCAAGGGATGTGTCTTCTGGGTGACAGCCACAAAAGCCAGGTCACCAGATGTGTACACAAGCTCCTTTCTCAGGGAGACCAGCAACCTGGGTTGGGGCAGAGGGAGAGCACAAAGATGGCACCACCTGTCTTCCCAGTCTCTGGAGAGCATGGTACTAAGCCCTTAAATCTGTATTTAATTATAAACCATCAGGCCATAGCTAGGAAGATGATAGGCTTTCACAGAAAGACTGGGGGTGTATTTTAGTCTGCTGTCTCTGTACTGTGCTCTGGTTAAAAACTGTTTCTCTTTGGAGAAATGTCTATTTAGGTCTTCTGCCAATTGTTTGATTGGGTTGTTTGTTTTTTTAATATTGAGCTGCATGAGCTGTTTATATATTTTGGAGATTAATCCTTTGTCCATTGATTCATTTGCAAATATCTTCTCCCATTCTGAGGGTTGTCTTTTCATCTTGTTTATAGTTGCCTCTGCTGTGCAAAAGCTTTGAAGTTTCATTAGGTCCCATTTGTTTATTTTTGTTTTTATTTCCATTACTCTAGGAGGTGGGTCAAAAAAGATCTTGCTGTGACTTATGTCAAAGACTGTTCTTCCTATGTTTTCCTCTAAGAGTTTTAGAGTATCCAGTCTTACATTTAGGTCATTAACCCATTTTGAGTTTATTTTTGGGTATGGCGTTAGGGAGTGTTCTAATTTTATTCTTTTACACATAGCTGTCCAGTTTTCCCAGAACCACTTATTGAAGAGACTGTCTTTTCTCCATTGTATATCCTTGCCTCCTTTGTCATAGATTAATTGACCTTAGGTGTGTGGGTTTATCTCTGGGCTTTCTATCTTGTTCCATTGACTTATTTCTGTTTTTGTGCCAATACCATATTGATTGTCTTGATTACAGTAGCTTTGTAGTCTGAAGTCAGGGAGCCTGATTCCTCCAGCTCCGTTTTTTCCCCTCAAGATTGCTTTGGCTATTCTGGGTCTTTTGTGTCTCCATACAAATTTTAAGATTTTCTGTCCTAGTTCTGTACATACAGATGGCCAAGAGGCACATGAAAAGCTGCTTAACATCACTAATTATTAGAGAAATGCAAATTAAAACTACAGTGAGGTATCGCCTCACATCACTTAGAATGGGCATCATCAGAAAATCTACAAACAGCAAATGCTCTAGAGAGTGTGGAGAAAAAGGAACCCTCTTGCACTGTTGGTGGTAATGTAAATTGATACAGCCACTATGGAGAACAGTATGGAGGTTCCTTAAAAACTAAAAATATAGTTACCATATGACCCAGCAGTCCCACTACTGGGTCTATACCCAGAAAAAAAAACATAATTCAAAAAGACACATGCACCCCAATGTTCATTGCAGCACTATTTACAATAGCCAGGTCATGGAAGCAACCTAAATGCCCATCGACAGACAAATGGATAAAGAAGATGTGGTACATATATACAATGGAATATTACTCAGCCATAAAAAGGAATGAAATTGGGTCATTTGTAGAGACGTGGATAGATCTAGAGACTGTCATACAGAGTGAAGTATGTCAGGAAGAGAAAAACAAATATCATATATTAACGCATATTAACGCATGTATGTGGAATCTAGAAAAATGGTACAGGTGAACTGGTTTGCAAGGCAGAGTTAGAGACACAGATGTAGAGAACAAATGTATGGATACCAAGGGGGGAAGGTTGGGGGGGATGAGATGAATTGGGAGATTGGGATTGACATATATACACTAATATGTATAAAATAACTAATAACCTGCAGTATAGAAAAATAAAATAAAATTCAAGAATAAAAAAAACTTTAAAAAAGTACCATACTAATGTTAGATGTTAATAATAATATTATTATTGTTATTATGTTAATAATAATAGCAGAAATTGTGTGTGGGGTTTATGGAAATTCTGCAATTTTTCTGTAAATCTGAAAAATAAACTTTAAAAAAAATCTAAAAAAAACTCCCCAAAACTGTTTCTCCATTTGTTACAGTGCTATGGGACCTGCAAACATAGGCCCTGCTGGCCACCAGAGGCAGGTGATCAAGGGGTGTTCCCTGGGTAGAAGCTGCAGAAAAGGGGGCACCAGATGTGTGTACAAATTCCTTTCCAAGAGATACTGGTGACTGGGAGTGAGGCCGAGGGAGAAGGTAAAGATAGTACCTACTCTCCGAGGTCTTTGGAGAGGTTGATAGTAGGCCCTTAGATATATTTTTAGTTAGAACTCTGTTTTCAGGCCGTAGTTATGAAGATAAGCAAATAGGACTCTTTCCTAGGAAGACTGAGTGTTTTTCCATCAGCTGCCTTGGCTCTGGTCCTTGGGAGTAGCCAAATCTATGCAAGCCCTTAAAGAATTGTTTCTCAGTTCACTAGAGCCTTGTGGGTCTTGTGGACACAAGCCCTCTTGGCTTTCAAAGCTTGATATTTTGGGGGCCAATCTCTTAGGATCAGGTCTTAAAAGTTGGGATGCCTGATACGGAATTCAAATCTTCAGTTCCTCAGGGAGACACTCAGGGTTATGAGTTCCCTTCCACTTGAAGGTTGCCATGCCAGGGGTGGGAATTACAGTGAGATTGTCTCAGCCTCTCCTACGTATTTCAGTGTGGGATTTTCTCATTTACCTGATGTGTAGGAATTGCTCACCTAGTTTTCAGGTTTTCTTCAGAGGAGATTTTTCTATATGTAGCTGTAGATTTGGTGTGTCTGTGAGAGGAAGTCAGTTTAGGATACTCCTACATTACCATCTTGAACTAGAACTTGCTGGCACCAGGCTTTTTAGGCTTTACTTCATAATTATTAAATAAATATACTCAGGAAACAATAGAACATGCAATAATAGATTTCCATGGTCTTCGTGCTTCTGGTGGTCACAGAAGTGAAACATCACAGTTGTAAGCAACTTCTAAGAGTATAAAATATTAAGTGTTTATTAGTTGTGCCTCAGAATGTGCCTTTGACTCTGCCTCTGAAGATTAGGTGCAGGTCCTTCCAAAGACTTGGAACTAGATGTGACCAATGGCAACTATTAAGGATCCCATAAGCATCTATCTCTGCCAACTCATGGAATCAGGAAAAGTGGAGAGTAAATATTAGTGATTTGAAACCTAGGAAGCAGGAGAAATCATGAGAAAGTTCCTGGTTGCTCTGATTATTTCAAATCTCTTGGCCTGGCTAAACTGCATCTCAGGGAACATAGAGAATGTGTGGCTATAAATTACTGAACCACTGCGGGTAATCGTCGGGAAACCATGGAAAACAGGAGACATGCCAGGAGACTGAAGAATGGAAAGTGTTGCTACAGTTTTCAAAAGAGGAGGAAGATAGATTTATTGAATTACAGATTATAGGGCTTGACAAATATCCTAGAAAAGATCGTTTTTTTAAAAAATATATGAACACTTAGAAAAGGAAGCAGTGAAGACCAGAATTAGAATGGCTTCATCAAGAACAAGTCACTGCAGACCAACATCATTGCTTGGTTTTTGACAGTATTACTAAATTTGGTAAGTGGAAGAAGATGTTATAAACTAGATTTCAACAAGTTACTAGCAAACTTTTTCATGATAGCCTCATGTACACAATGGGAAGGGGGAGATGGTCTAGATATTAAAACAGTTAGCTGTGAGTGATTGAATGATGATCTCCCCATCCAAAGGGTGCAGACTAATCTAATGATGGGCTTTAGTTCTCTCTTTCTGGCCTCATCCTCATCAATATTTTTCTATGGTTTTGATGAAAATCAACAGCCTGTTGTTTTTATCAGATTTCAGGTGGAAGTTATAAATCTTAAGGCATCTGTCTACCATTGAGAGAGTGACCCAAGCCAATTCTTTACTCCTAAATTGCTATAGATTATGCTGTGTACTGAGTAAATCCAAACCTTCTTCTCTAGCCATAGCTGATTGGCCAGGGTCACAGTGCATGAGCCAAAGCGACTATTCATGTAACCAACCCTATGGGGGGCAGAAAGACCACATTTGAGATGGCTTACCCCCCAAAAAAAAATCTTCCCTTAGGGGCTTCCCATATTAAATCCACACAAATAGAATAAATAGACCCAATCAAATATTGTCATTGGAAATAATAAATGCTAGAATAGAAAATAAATTTCTCTAGGTTTTTTGTTCTCTTAAACTTTGTATTTTTTCAAGACTACAGTTTTTTTTTAAATTCTCATTTTTATAAGCAATGACATTTTACATAGAAAGCTATGTAAGCTTTTCTTACATAAGAATTATTTTTTCTCTCCAGGTGGTCTAGTACATTCCACATTTGTTTCTTTTATGGCCTGAGGTGCCAAAAGCTGATAACCACAACTAGAACTGAACATAATTCTTGACCAAATCCCACATAAGTGAGGTATGTAGATTTTTGCTTTCAAGTGTTGAGTTTTATTTTTTAGCTTTATTGGGTATAATTGACAAATAAAATTGTAATATATTTAAACTGTACAATGTGATGGTTTAATATATGTATACATTGTGAGAGGATTCCCATAATCAAAGAATAAATTTAAATTCTCTAGTTTGGGAATCTAGCCCTTATTAGGCCTTCTGTTTTACAAATGCAGTAGGACCCAGAATTGACAGTTCTTACAATCTTCAACAACAAAGATAATTTGCCTGTGTTGTAATGTTAAGGGAGCTGACTGACCATAATTTAAGGATCAGACAAAACTAGTTCCATAATGTGCTATAGAATTAAGACCCTAAATGATCAACATGTTGGAATAATGAGCCAAATTGAAAAAAATTAAAGGAGAAAGTAAAAGGAAACAAAAAACATCTTTTTGAGCTTCTATTCAAATCAGGTACTTTAGAATTCAACATCCCATTTAACAGGAAAAAATGTTAAGCTTTACGCGAGAATCAGAGGGCAGATTTAAAATGAGGCTGAGGAAACTTAACTTTCAGGGCATCTTATTTTCATGGACTCTTTCCAAAGCTGCCATGTAGGCCCACAGTGTTAGTGTTGCCAAATAAATACAGGATGCCCAGTTAAATTTGAATTTCAGATAAACAGTGAATAATTTTTTAGTTTTTCCCAAATATTGCCTGCATCCTATATTTTTAATTGCTAGTTAAATCCTACACAGGGAAGAATCAGCACCCCAAATTGGGGCATCATCCTCTCTGCCCTCTTGGTGTGTGGTCTTAGATCCATAGATGAGGTTTACAGGTTACCCTACCTCTACATCCTCCAGGGCCCAATGACAACCCTGTCCCAGGAAAACCTCAAAGAGTATCCAGACTCTCTGATGCCAAGGAAAAGGACATGAATGAAACTCTGCCCTGCTCCCCACTCAAGCGTCTCTCACTGATAGGACTCCATGGGTCTTCACCACCTCCTCCTCCCGCCCACACCAGGACAAGTAGCAGCGGTGCGACAGGAAACAGCAGTAGCTAGGACTTGGCTAACCTAGAAATCGAAGCTACCAAGGAATATCCAGATTGAGATCAAAGCGCTTCAATCATCTGAGGATCCGCCCCTAAAAGTAGTGCCATCTCAGTGAAACTGGAGCTGGAGTTACATGTGTGGCATTATCAGTCACGAGCTGTAAAGCTGAAAGAAACTTTGCTAAACCATCAATACTTTAAAAATGAATTTGACCATCCTAAGAAAAGACTGGATTATTTTTTTATTCTCCCCATTGAAAACATTATAAAACTGCTGTATTAATAAAAACACAAAAAACAAAAAAACTGCTGTGATAGGATACAGCAACCAAAGAATGTACAACCAAAGAAGAAAAATAAGTAATTTAGAAGTGTGTCTGGAGGTAATTTATTAAAATTAAAATATTATCAATTTTCTGGATTTGTGATATAACAAGATTTACCATTATTTATGTATTTGTAGTTTATCATTTTTTAAATTTAAATTTTCAAATTTAAACATGTGTCTCTAATTTTTATTCACAATTTTATATGCTTTCTCTTAAAAGGCCTTCAAAACTGTATGAGATTTAGGCCCCACAAAACCTGGGTCAGTCCTTGAATAGAATAAACTAATAGAATAAAACTAAATACTACAGCTAAAGGAAAGAATGAACAGAGTAAAAATGGAGGAAACCAGCATCTGAGAGTCTATTATTATGTTTCAGGTTTAATGATAATTAAACTAATAATGATAACTGATATTAAGAGCTTTCTACATGCAAGCTGTGTAAAGAGCTTAACCTACAGCATTGCATTTCATCAGCATGGTACTGGGAGAAAAGCACTCTACAAGTATTATCTCCATGGTGGAGAGAAACTGAGCCTTAAAAATATCAAGTGATTTGCTCAGGTTATACATCTATTAACAGCTTGAGATAAAATCCAAATCTAGGTCACCAAAATAATACCCTTTCCTCTCTTCTTCCTTCTTCTCATTCATCTTCCTTTCTTTTGCACTGGAAATTTTTTTTTTTTCTGGAGCAATTAACACTTGGACGTAAATATTCATGTGCTCCTTTATCACTTAGTTAACACTTCTATTGGGTATGTACCATATAAAGTAACTCAAAAGTTACCTTAAACCCAAAGGCATTTACAGGGACAGTTAAATCTTTCATTTTGCTGCTATATAGAGAAGGCATTACCCACTTTTCAAAAATGTATTGTCCCAGAAGAAACTCTGGGATTTTGTTTTTTCACTGGGAATGGATGTCCTCACAGCCATCTTTGAGAGAATTCTGAGAATGGAAGCAGTATGGTGCATAAATGAGCCAGAAGAGGAGTGAACCCAGCTCCCAGTGGTGTCCTCTGGGCCTGTTCAGCAGAGTGAGATGAAAATCTTCCTGTTTGCCCGAGTCACGTTGGAAGGAATTTTCTGTCATTTACGTTCAAAAGAATTCTGACAGATGCAAGTTTCCAAAGAGGAAAGTGACTGTTCTGGAATCCAGTAGTGGTTTTTGCAGCCAATGGGATAGAGTGATGCTAGCTATTTTTGTTTTTAAATCTCTTCTACAAATTCTACTAAAACTTAGACCAGATCTGTATTGGGTTTAAGTCAGGTCAAAAAAAGCAAATTCAGTGACTTAATAATGCTCACTTGTCACTCTCTTGCTCGCCCCTTCACACATGTCATACTTGGACTGAGATGGTGGCAGCAGGAAAACACACACATCCTCCACAAAGCATCTGATCAGAAGGTGGGAGGAAGGTCATCCAGTGGGGATTGGGTGAAGGTAAGGAAGTACAACCTCATTAGAGAGAGCCAGGATGATGAGAATGAAGGAAATGAAGACTGAAGTAAATCTGAAAGCAAATATTTCTGAAAAGGAAAATGAGATCAATTGAAAAAGAACATACAGGGAAGAAATGACAATGTTTTTAGTAGTAGAGGACCAAGAAGACCCTACGTAAGTTCTTTACGTAGAAAAAAAATTAACAGATAAACCATAGATCAGAAACTTACAGGAAGAGGCTAAACTTCAATTGACAATAAAATCTTTGTGGTAATTGTAAAGTTTATGGAATAGATGCTATGAACCCATCTTGAAAACTTCACATTTTAAAAGACACTAAAAGATAAACAATAACGCAATATGAAAAAGTTCTACATTTTACCAAGATTGTTTGAAGAATTAGTTTGAAATAAGTGTATTTCAGTCTAAATCGACAATTTCATGAAAATTACCAATTCATTGACAGAGTTACACAATTTGAAAAAAAAAGAAAGAAAGAAACAAGAAAGGCAAAGTGAGCCAAACAAGAAAGATGTGGATCCTGGAGTGAGGGGTGGGGTTTGGGGCATGGTCAAGGGTTTGGGGCCAATCTGAAAGACTGAGCATCTCTTGAGAAGAAAAAGAACAAGATTTGCAGATGTTTCACCTTCTAATGCCTTCACTCTGTTGTCCAATCCCTTCAACATGTCGCTTAAACTTTGTGCTTTGGGTTTTGCCAAATGTTAGAAGCATTGTGGTCATATGCTAGACATTTTATTCCTTGACACTAAGGTGCTCAAGTGACAAGGGGTCTTGGAGCAACAAAGGGTTAAATTGACATTGCAGGGAGAATGCTGTGATCCCAAGATTTCTTCCCCCAGCTGTATATGTTCTGTATTATCTCCTCCTCTTGAGAGTCAGTGAGACGGTGAATATGACTAAAACTCCTGTAATTAGGTTACTTTATATAAAAAAGGTAAAGGGGTTTTGCAGATGTAATCAAGTCCCAAATCAGTTAACTGAGTTCTTCAAAAGGGCGATTATCTTTGGTGGGCTTGACCTAATCAGATGAGCTCTTTTAAAAGGATTGGGTTTTTCCTGAAGGAGGGGGTTAAAAGGGTGAAAGTGTGAGAGGGCCATGTGGCATCTCAATGTATGGAGGGAGCCATGTGGCAGGGACATGAGAATATCATCTAGGAGCTACAAGTGGTCCCCAGCCAACAGCCAGCAAGAAAACTGAGAATTCTGTCTTAGAACTCCAAAGAACTAAGTTCTGCAGCAATCTGAGTGGTTTTGAAAGCAGAGGTCTCCCTAGTCAAGCTTCTAGGTGAGAATACAGCTGGCTGACACCTTGATTTCAGCCCTTGTGAGGCCCTTAGTAGAGGATCTGGCTAAAATGTGCCAGACTCCTCCTAACCCATGGATTGTGAAATAATAGATTTGTTTTATTGTTCTTAAGCAGCTAAGTTTGTGGTAATTTCTTATACAGCAATAGAAAACTGATACAATTAGGAAATTCAGTTGCTACTATAGTTTTAAAAAAACAATCTTGTTTTCCTTGTGGCTATCTGTAGCCGGAGCAGCTACTAAATTGGAATTAAAACATACAATATGGATGTATGTGAGCCTTGTTCTTTAGTGCAGCCTTAATTGTACCTCTCTGAACTACTTGAAAACATGTCAGGAAAAGCTGTTTGTAATAAGCACATGTGATGTGCACCTAGAACTGCAATGGTTTCGTCTTAAAGGAGAATGAAAGGATTTAAAAGATGCATTACAAAGATCATTTATTTCAGAGTGAAAATACTACAGCTGAAAGGGCCATTTTATTTGATACTAAAAGGGAGAGAAAGAAGGAAGGAAAGGAGGAAAAGAAGGGAGGGGGAAGGAAGAAAATATCAAAATCTACTACGTTGAACCTGAAACTTGCCATTTCTACATATCTCAAATCAGCATGTGGAATCTCTTGAATGCAAAAAGTATAGTTTTTATTTACCAGAATATTTCTATGAATGCAGCTTTTCATCAGGGGAAGGAAATTTTTGATCCATTTTATTTGCCTGTTTTATACGTCTGAGAAGTAATTTCTCTTTCATTTCCCTAAGCTGCAGTAGAAGTACTTACACAATACTGGTATTTACTTTTCTATCCAAGATATGCTTAACAAACTAGACCACTTAAATACACTTTGGCAAATTGTGTTAACAATTATGGCCTCTGCAATGTTTTATAAAACATTTATTTTAATAAAGTCACTGTACTAAGACATAAGTTTGGTCAGGATTAGCTGGTAGCTACAAAGTAAATCAATAAAATAAAATTCTGAATATCTGAAAAAGGTACGTCACAATGTGTTACTGTAACCTACCATTTTTTATGAAGCCAGGAGTTCTATGAAGTACAGTTGTCCCTTGAACAATGTGGGCTTGAACTGTGAGGGTCCACTTAAACATGTATATTTTTCAGTAGTAAATACTATAGTCTACATGGCTCATGGCTGGTTGAATTCAAGGATGTGAGGGAATTGTGGATATGGAAGGCTGACTATAGGTTATACACAGATTAACCCCCATGTTGTTCAAAGGTCGGTTGTA
This sequence comes from Delphinapterus leucas, assembly GCF_059928025.1. Lineage (NCBI taxonomy): Eukaryota > Metazoa > Chordata > Mammalia > Artiodactyla > Monodontidae > Delphinapterus > Delphinapterus leucas. The sequence goes on from NC_143132.1 coordinate 119,048,832, forward strand.
TATATTTACCTGGATATCACTGGAAGGATACAAAATTTTAAAAGTAAAAGAAAAAATAAACTATGGGAAGGGAATCTTGTGGACTGAAGGTCAGGGTAAAAACCGACTGAGTTGTCATCTTATATCCTTTAGTACTGTTAGAATTTTTTAAACATTCAGGTATTATTTCAATATGAGAAAGTTAAATCCTCAATATGTGTTACAACAAAATAATCACATTAATCTTTCAGCTTGCAATGTCAATATATTGCTTTCACTAGGAGGTTATTAAAAGAAAGCAAATAGCAGCCAGCAGGCCCACGAGGTCCAAGGCCTTGTGGTCAGTGGCTCTTCATCATTCACAGTACGGTGGCATATCTGGGGAACTTGTCATTTCGTTTCCCCTTCAGAAGTGAGAATCCATTTGATTATGGTGAGTGATCCTTTCAGTGTGGTATTGAATTCAATCTGCTAGTATTTTGTAAAGGAGTTTTGCATCTGTGTTCATCAGGGATATTGGTCTGTAATTTTCATTTCTTGTGGTAATTTTGGTGTCTGGGTAATGTTGGCCTTGAAAAATAAGTTTGGAAGTGTTCCCTCCTTTTCAATTTTTTAGGAAAGTTTGAGAAGAAGTGACATCAATTCTTTAAATATTTGGTAGAATTCACCAGTAAAACCATCTAGTCCCGGGCTTTTCTGTGTTGAGAGGATTTTGAGTACTGACTCCTTATTATTGGTCTGTTTAGATTTTCTATTTATTCATGATAAGGTCTTGGTATGTGTCTAGGAATGTATCCATTTTTTCTAGGTTATACTGTTCATTGGCATATAATTTTTCATAGTAGTTTCTCATGATCATTTGTACTTCTGTGGTGTCAGTTGTAATGTCTCCTCTTTCATTTTTGAGTTTATTTATTTGGGTCCTCTCCTTTTCTTAGTTAATCTGACTAAAGGTTTGTCAATTTTGTTTATCTTTTCAAAGAACCAGCTCTTAGCTTTGTTGATCTCTCCTATTTGTTTTTCTGGTCTCTTTTTCATTTATTTCTGCTCTGATCCTTGTTATTTATTTCTTTCTGCTAGCTTTGGGCTTTGTTCTTTTTCTAGTTCTTTGAGGTGTAAAGTGAGGGTCTTTGAGATCTTTCTTGTTTCTTACTGTAAGAAGACATATTTATATCGATATATTGATATATTTAGCACTATATACTTGCCTCTTAGAACTGATTTTGCTGCATTCCATAGGTTTTGATATGTTGTGCTTCCATTTTCTTTTGTTTCAAGATGTTTCTTGATTTCCTTTTTGACTTCTTTGACCCACTGGTGTTCAGGAGCATGTTGTTCAATCACATGTTTATGAATTTTCCAGCTTTCTTCCTCTTACTGATTTCTAGTTTCAGACTGTTCTGGTTGGGAAAGATACTTGGTATTATTTCAATCTTGTTAAATTTGCTAATATACGTTTAGTGACATATCATGTGATCTATCCTAGAGAACGTTCTATGTGCCCTTGAAAAGAATGCATATTCTGCTTGCTGCTCTTGGATGGAATGCTCTGTATATGTCTGTTAGGTTCATTTAGTCTTAAGTGTCATTCAAATCCATTATTTCCTTATTGATTTTCTGTCTGGATTATCTATACACTGTTGAAAGTTCCCTACTACTATTGCATTTCTGTCTACTTCTCCCTTCAGATTTGTTAATAATTATTTAATGTATTTAGGTGCTCCAAAATTGGGTGTGTGTATATTTATAATTGTTATATGCTCTTGATGAATTGACCCCTTTATCATTATACAATGACCTTCTTTGTCTCTTGTTACAATTTTTTACTTAAAGTCTATTTTGTCTGATGCAAGTATAGCTATCCCTGTTCTCTTTTGGTTTCCATTTGCTTGAAATAATTTTTCCATTCCTTCACTTTCTGCCTGTGAGTGTCTTTAATGTTTCAGTGAGTCTCTTGTAAGCAGCATATAGATCTTATTTTTTTATTCATTCAGCTGCTCTGGCAATTGGCAAATTGAAACCATTTACATTTAAAGTAATTATTGATAGGTAAAGACTTACTACTGACACTTTGTTCATTGTTTTCTGGTTGTTTTGTGGTTCCTTAATTCCTTTCTTCCTTATTGTCTTTTTTTATGAGTTGATGAGTTTTTTGTCGTGGTTTGCTTTATTTTTTTCTTTTATGTACAATATCTGTTACAGGTTTTTGCTCTGTCATTACTATGCGACTTTCATAACACATCTTATCATGAGAACTCTCTATTTTAAGCTGATAACAGCTTAACTTCAACTTGCATAAGAAAGTTCTACCCATTTACTTGTCCCCCCAATTAATGTTGTCTTCAAAATTTACATCTTTTTTTATTTTGTGTGTCTATTAATATAATTTTATAGTTAGAGTTATTTTCAACATTTTTGTCTCTATATGCTAGATTTCAAAGAAATTTACATACCATTAAGCAGGACCAGAGTTTTTTGTACTGTTGTTCTTTTCTTTCTTTGGCCGCACCACACAGTTTGTGGGATCTTAGTTCCCCAAGCCGGGACTGAACCCATGCCCTTGGCAATGAAAGCACGGAGTCCTAACCACTGGACTGCCAGGGAATTCCCAGTACCAGAGTATCTGGATTTGATTATATATTTACTTTTAACAGTGAAATTTATATTTTCATATGTTTCTATGTTACTAATTAGTGTTCTTTTGTTTTAGCTTGAAGAACTCCCTTTAGCATTTCATGGAGAGCAGGCCCAGTAATGATAAATTCCCTCAGCTTTTGTTTGTCTGGGAAAGTCTTATTTCTTTATTTCTGAATGACAACTTTGCAGGGTTAACTATTCTTGGTTGGAATTTTTTTTTAAACATCTTTATTGGAGTATAATTGCTTTACAATGCTGTGTTAGTTTGTGCTTTATAACAAAGTGAATCAGCTATACATATATCCCCATATCTCCTCCCTCTTGAGTCTCCCTCCCACAAAGCACCGAGCTGATCTCCCTGTGCTATGCGGCTGCTTCCCACTAGCTATCTATTTTATATTTGGTAGTGTATATATGTCCATGCCACTCTCTCACTTCATCCCAACTTACCCTTCCCCCTCCCCATGTCCTCAAGTCCATTCTGTACATCTGTGTCTTTATTCCTGTCCTGCCCCTAAGTTCTTCAGAATCTTTTTTTTTTTTTAGACTCCATATATATGTGTTAGCATATGCTATTTGTGTTTCTCTTTCTGACTTACTTCACTCTGTATGACAGACTCTAGGTCTATCCACCTCACTAAATGAAATAACTCAATTTGGTTTCTTTTTATGGCTGAGTAATATTCCATTCTATATATGTGCCTCATCTTCTTTATCCATTCATCTGTCAGTGGACATTTAGGTTGTTTCCATGTCCTGGCTATTGTAAACAGTGCTTGCATGAACACTGTGGTACATATCTCTTTTTGAATTATGGTTTTTTCAGGGTATATGCCCAGTAGTGGGATTACTGGGTCATATGGTAGTTCCAACTTTAGTTTTTTAAGGAACCTCCATACTCTTCTCCATAGTGGCTGTATCAATTTACATTCCCACCAACAGTGAAAGAGGGTTCCCTTTTCTCCACACCCTCTCCAGAATTATTGTTTGTACAGTTTTTGATAATGGCCATTTTGACTGGTGTGAGGTGATACCTCATTGTAGTTTTGATTTGCATTTCTCTAATGATTAGTGATGTTGAGCATTCTTTCATGGGTTTGTTGGCAATCTGTTTTGGAGAAATGTCTATTTACATCTTCAGCCCAGTTTTGGATTGGGTTGTTTGTTTTTTTGATATTGAGCTGCTTGTAAATTTTGGAGATTAATCCTTTCTCAGTTGCTTCATTTGCAAATATTTTCTCCCATTCTCAGTGTTGTCTTTTCATATTGTTTATGGTTTCCTTTGCTGTGCAAAAGCTTTGAAGTTTCATTAGGTCCCATTTGTTTATTTTTGTTTTTATTTCCATTTCTCTAGGAGGTGGGTCAAAAAGGATCTTGCTGTGATTTATGTCATAGAGCGTTCTGCCTATGTTTTCCTCTAAGAGTTTTACAGTGTCTGACCTTACATTTAGGTCTTTAATCCATTTTGAGTTTATTTTTGTATACAGTGTTAGGGAGTGTTCTAATTTCATTCTTTTACATATAGGTGTCCACTTTTCCCAGCACCACTTATTGAAGAGGCTGTCTTTTCTCCATTGTATATTCTTGCCTCCTTTATCAAAAATAAGGTGACCATATGTGCATGGGTTTATCTCTGGGCTTTCTATCCTGTTCCATTGATCTATATATCTGTTTTTGTGCCAGTACCATACTGTCTTGATTACTGTAGCTTTGTATTACTGTCTGAAGTCAGGGAGCCTGATTCCTCCAGGTCTAATTTTCTTTCTCAAGATTGCTTGGACTCTTCAGGGTTTTTTGTGTTTCCGTACAAATTGTGAAATTTTTTGTTCTAGTTCTGTGAAAAATGCCAGTGGTAGTTTGATAGGGATTGCACTGAATCTGTAGATTGCTTTGGGTAGTATAGTCATTTTCACAATGTTAATTCTTCCAATCCAAGAACATGGTATATCTCTCCATGTGTTTGTATCATCCCTAATTTCTTTCATTAGTGTCTTATAGTTTTCTGCATACAGGTCTTTTCTCTCCTTAGGTAGGTTTATTCCTAAATATTTTATTCTTTTTCTTGCAATGGTAAAGAGGAGTGTTTCCTTAATTTCTCTTTCAGATTTTTCATCATTAGTGTATAGGAATGCAGGAGATTTCTGTGCATTAATTTTGTATCCTGCTACTGTACCAAATTCACTGATTTGCTCAAGGAGTTTTCTGGTAGCATCTTTAGGATTCTTTTTGTGTAGTATCATGTCATCTGCAAACAGTGACAGCTTTACTCCTTTTCTGGTCTGGATTCCTTTTATTTCTTCTTCTTCTCTAATTGCTGTGTCTAAAACTTCCAAAACAATGTTGAATAATAGTGGTGAGAGTGGGCAACCTTGTCTTATTCCTGTTCTTAGAGGAAATGATTTCAGTTTTTCACCATTGAGAATGATGTTGGCTCTGGGTTGTCATATATGTCCTTTATTATCTTGAGGTAAGTTCCCTCTGAGCCTACTTTCTGGAGGGTTTTTATCATAAATCGGTGTTGAATTTTGTCAAAAGATTTTTCTGCACCTATTGAGATAATCATATGGTTTTTCACCTTCAGTTTGTTAATGTGGTGTATCACATTGTTTGATTTGCGTATACTGAAGAATCCTTGCATTCCAGGGATAAACCCCACTTGATCATGGTGTATCATCCTTTTAATGTGCTGTTGGATTCTGTTTGCTAGTATTTTGTTGAGGATTTTTGCATATATGTTCATTAGTGATATTGGCCTATAGTTTTCTTTCTTTGTGACATCTTTTTATTTTCTTTTTTAAAAATTTTTATTTATATATTTATTTAAACATCTTTATTAGAATATAATTGCTTTACAGTGGTGTGTTCGTTTCTGCTTCATAACAAAGTGAATCAGCTATACATACACATATATACCCATACCTCTTCCCTCTTGCATCTCCCACCCTCCCACGCTCCCTATCCCAACACTCAAGGTGGTCACAAAGCACCAAGCTGATCTCCCTATGCTATGTGGCTGCTTCCACTAGCTATCGATTTTACATTTGGTAGTGTATATATGTCCATGCCACTCTCTCGCTTTGTCCCAGCTTACCCTTCTCCCTCCCTGTGTTCTCAAGTCCATTCTCTAGTAGGTCTGCATCTTTATTCCTGTCCTGCCCCTAAATTCTTCATACCCATTTTTTTTCTTTTTAGATTCCATATATATGTGTTAGCATATGGTATTTGTTTTTCTCTTTCTGACTTCACTCTGTATGACAGACTCTAGGTCCATCCAGCTCACTACAAATAACTCAATTTCGTTTCTTTTTATGGCTGAGTAGTATTCCAGTGTATATATATGCCACCTCTTCTTTATCCATTCATGTGTCCATGGACACTTAGGTTGCTTCTATGTCCTGGCTATTGTAAATAGAGCTGCAATGAACATTTTGGTACATGACTCTTTTTGAATTATGGTTTTCTCAGGGTATATGCCCAGTAGTGGGATTGCTGGGTCGTATGGTAGGTCTTTTTTTAGTGTTTTAAGGAAACTCCATACTCTTCTCCACAGTGGCTGTATCAATTTACATTCTCACCAACAGTGCAAGAGGGTTCCCTTTTCTCCACACCCTCTCCAGCATTTATTGTTTGTAGATATTTTTGGATGATGGCCATTCTGACTGCTGTGAGGTGACATCTCATGGCAGTTTTGATTAGCATTTCTCTAATGGTTAATGATGTTGAGCATTCTTTTATGTGTTTGTTGGAAATCTGTATATCTTCTTTCGCAAAATGTCTGTTTAGGTCTTCTACCCATTTTTGGATTGGGTTGTTTGTTTCTTTGATATTGAGCTGCATGAGCTGCCTGTAAATTTTGCAGATTAGTCCTTTGTCAGTTGCCACATTTGCAAATATTTTCTTCCATTCTGAGGGTTGTTTTGTCATATTATTTATCATTTCCTTTGCTGTGCAAAAGATTTTAAGTTTCTTTAGGTCCCATTTGTTTATTTTTGTTTTATTTCCATTTCTCTAGAATGGTCAAAAAGGATCTTGCTGTGATTTATGTCATAGAGTATTCTGCCTATGTTTTCCTCTAAGAGTTTTTTTGTTTTGTTTTGTTTTTTTGTTTTTTGTTTTTGTTTTTTGTGGTACACAGGCCTCTCACTGTTGTGGCCTCTCCCGTTGCGGAGCACAGGCTCTGGATGGCCAGGCTCAGTGGCCATGGCTCATGGGCCTAGCCGCTCTGCAGCACGTGGGTTCTTCCTGGACCAGGGCACAAACCCGCATCCCCTGCCTCGGCAGGTGGACTCTCAACCACTGTACCACCAGGGAAGCCCTTCCTCTAAGAGTTTTATAGTGTCTGGCCTTACATTTAGGTCTTTAATCCATTTCGAGTTTATTTTTGTATATGGTGTTATGGAGTGTTGTCATTTCATTCTTTTACATGTAGCTGTCCAGTTTTCCCAGCAGCACTTATTGAAGAGGCTATCTTTTCTCCATTGTATATTCTTGCCTCCTTTATCAAAAATAAGTTGACCATATGCGCGTGGGTTTATGTCTGGGCTTTCTATCCTGTTCCATTGATCTATCTTTCCGTTTTTGTGCCAGTACCGTACTGTTTTGATTATTGTAGCTTTGTATTATAGTCTGAAATCAAGGAGCCTGATTCTTCGAGGTCCGTTTTTCTTTCTCAAGATTTCTTTGGCTCTTTGGGGTCTTTTGTGTTTCCATACAAATTGAATTTTTTTGTTCTAGTTCTGTGAAAAATGCCAGTGGTAGTTTGATAGGGATTGCATTGAATCTGGAGATTGTTTTGGGTAGTATATTCATTTTCACAGTTTTGATTCTTCCATTCCAAGAACATGGTATATCTCTCCATCTGTTTGTATCATCTTTAATTTCTTTCATAAGTGTCTTATAGTTTTCTGCTTACAGGTCTTTTGTCCCTCTAGGTAGGTTTATTCCTAGGTATTTTATTCTTTTTGTTGCAGTGGTAAATGGGAGTTTTTCCTTAATTTCTCTTTCAGATTTTTCATCATTAGTGTATAGGAATGCCAGAGATTTCTGTGCATTAATTTTGTATCCTGCTACTTTGCCAAATTCATTGATTAGCTCTAGTAGTTTTCTGGTAGCATGGTTAGGATTCTCTGTGTATAGTATCATGTCATCTGCAAACAGTGACATCTTTACTTCTTGTTTTCTGATTTGGATTCCTTTTATTTCTTTTTCTTCTCTGACTGCTGTGTCTAAAACTTCCAAAACAATGTTGAATAATAGTGGTGAGAGTGGACAACCTTGTCTTGTTCCTGATCTTAGAGGAAATGCTTTCAGTTTTTCACCATTGAGAACGATGTTGGCTCTGGGTTTGTCATATATGACCTTTATTATGTTGAGGTAAATTTCTTCGATGCCTACATTTGGAGGGTTTTTATTATAAATGGGTGTTGAATATTGTCGAAAGCTTTTTATGCACCTACTGAGATGATCATGTGGTTTTTATCCTTCAGTTTGTTAATATGGTGTATCACGTTGATTGATTTGCGTATATTGAAGAATCCTTGCATTCCTGCGATAAACCCCACTTGATCATGGTGTATGATCCTTTTAATGGGCTGTTAGATTCTGTTTGCTATTATTTTGTTGAGGATTTTTGCATCTATGTTCATCAGTGATATTGGCCTGTAGTTTTCTTTCTTTGTGACATCTTTGTCTGGTTTTGGTATCATGGTGATGATGGCCTTGTAGAATGAGTTTGGGAGTGTTCCTCCCTGTGCTTTATTTTTGAAGAATTTGAGAAAGATAGGTGTTAGCTCTTCTCTAAATGTTTGATAGAATTCGCCTGTGAATAGATCACTGAAGAAATCAAAGGGGAAATCAAAAAATACCTAGAAAAAATGACAATGATGACCCAAAACCTATGGGATGCAGCAAAAGAGTTCTAAGAAGGAAGTTTATAACAAAACAGAAACAAGAAACAAGAAACATCTCAAATAAACAACCTAATCTTACACCTAAAGCAATTAGAGAAAGAAGAACAAAAAATCCCCAAAGTTAGCAGAAGGGAATAAATCATAAAGATCAGATCAGAAATAAGTAAGAAAGAAATGAAGGAAACAGTAGCAGAGATCAATGAAACTAAAAGCTGGTTCTTTGAGAAGATAAACAAAATTGATAAACCATTAGCCAGACTCATCAAGAGAAAAAGGGATAAGACTCAAATAAATAGAATTAGAAATGAAAAAGGAGAAGTAACAACTGACACTGCAGAAATACAAGGGATTATGAGAGATTACTACAAGCGACTATATGCCAATAAAATGGCCAACCTGGAAGAAATGGACAAATTCTTAGAAAAGCACAACCTTCCAAGATTGAGCCAGGAAGAAATAGAAAATATAAACAGACCAATCACAAACACTGAAATTGAAACTGTGATTAAAAATCTTCCAACAAACAAAAGCACAGGACCAGATGGCTTCACAGGCATTTTTTTTTCTTTCAGCACTTTCAATATATTATCCCACTCTCTCCTGGCCCACAGGTTTTCTGCTGAGGAATCTGCTGATTCCTTTATCAGGATTCCTTTGTATGTAATGATTCTTTTTTTCTCTTGCTGCTTTCAAGATTCTCTCTGTCTTTGATTTTTGAGAGCTTCATTATAATGTGTCTCAGTGAAGATCTCTTTGGGTTGAATCTGTTTGGGAATCTTTCAAATTCCTATACCTGGCCCCAGATTTGGCAAGTTTTCAGTCATTATTTTTTTAAACTAAGGTTTCTATCCCTTTCTCTCTTCTCCTCCTTCTGGGACTCCCTTAAGGTGAATATGGTTTCTTTTGATCATGTCCCACTGTTCACTTAGGCATTTTTGCTCTTTTTTTAATTCTAATTTCTTTATTTTCCTTGGTGCATATCAAGAGATCTGTCTTCAAGCTCACAGATTCTTTCTTCTACCTGATTGAGCCAACTGTTGATGCTATCTATTGCACTTTTCATTTTCTTATTCTGGAGTCTTCATCTCCAGAATTTGTTTGGTTCTTATGATTTCTATTTTTTTGCTAAGTTTCTTGCTTTGTTCATATTTCCAAGTTCAGTGTTTGTCTGTGTTCTCATCAGTCTCACTGAGCTTCCTTAAAATAATTATTTTGAATTCTTTTTCAGATAACGTGCCTATCTCCATTTCCTTGGGGTTGGTTACTGGAATATTATTGTCTTCCTTTGGTATATCATGTTTCCTTCCTTTTTCATGTTTCTGATGGGTTTGTGTTGATGTGTATGCATTTGAGGGCACAATCATCCTACTTATTTCAGACTGGCTTTAGTAGGGAAAGATTTTCACCTAGAAAATCTGTAAATCTGTTGGCTGTAAAGGTGCCAACCAGGTGGGATGCAGCATGTCTTGTTCCTAGGAAGGCAAAATGGCCCAATCTCCATGCACTCCATTGGCTGAGGTTGACATTGGCCAGACTGTGGAAGTCTTCTTTGGCCAAGGTTATTGGGATCTTCAGAAGTGAAGTCTGGTTGGTCTTCCTATTATTTGTTGTTGTTGTTGTTGTTGTTTGCCTTTGGGAGGAAGGTCTAGCTGAGGGGGTCCTACTTGGTGCATAGTCTGGCATGCTGACACTCAGTGCACTCATAATGGTATTAGAGACGGGGTCCTAGAATCAGGTGCATGTGGAACCACCACAGCATCTGGGTCCTGGGACATAGGTGCAGTTGCTGTAACTGCAGCACTGGTGTCTAGGGTGTGGCGATGCACAGATATCCCATGGAACTAATAATGCCTGGGTCTCAGGGGCTCACCGCTGTGACTCCAGCTGACAGGTGGGGGTGGAGAGAGGCAGGAATGCAGCAGTGGTACAGGTCCTGAGATGAAAAGGTGCAGCAGTGACTCAGGCCCAGCAGATAGGGTGTAATAGTAGCACAGCTTAGGGATGGTGGGTCAGGGTCTCAACTCTGACCCCTGGGGGCAGTCACAGGATGCAGTCACAGCAGCAGCATGACTCTGCTGGTGGTCTATTGATACCATGTGTTGGGACCTGGAGAACTGGGCTCAGCAGGAAGCACAGCCCTGGCAATGACTGGTCAGAGATGTGAGCTGGGGTCTGGGCAGTGGGCTTCAGGGCAGTGGCAGCACAGTCTCAGCTCTGATGGTCAGGGATATGACCTTCATCTAGGGGCAGGGATCAGGGCAGCAGCAGTCTGGTCGTAGCATTGCTGGGTCAGAGCCATGACCTAGAAGAACCCAGGAGGTAGCATGTAGGGCAGCAGCAGATCAGTCTCAGAAATGATGGTTCAGAGTCTTGACCTAGGATAGGGGGATGGGCCTCAGGGCAGGATCAGTGCCTCTGGAATTGGCTATTCAGAGCTGCAACTTGGAACTCAGTGAGTGGGACTAAGGGGGAGGCAACACCATCAGAAGACAGCTAAAGAGAGACTTCAGATCCTGGGGACATGGCTCAGGGCAGTGGAGGTTGTTAATGGTGGGACAAAGCCCTAACCTGGGGTCAGGGGTGGGCACAGAGCAGTGGCAGCTCCACTCCTGTATATGGTAAGGTGCTATGGCACCTTAACCATGAGAGCAGAGCACAGCAGCAACTGGGGCCCCTGAGGGCAAGTCTCACCTCAGCAACAGCTCCAGCCCCTGGGAGTAGAAGCACAGGGGGGCACTCCTGGCTGTTCTATTATCTAGGATCAGCATCCATTATGACTGTGGGGGACCTCTGTAGCAAAAGCTTCAAACACCCACAGTGGTGAAGCTTGCTGGGGTTCTCCCACTCTCCTTCTCTCCACGTGGTGAAATTCCTCTGAGAGGATTCCTCCTAGTGTCCAGCAGCTCCAGACTGGGGCATGGAGTAATGCAGGCAAAACACTTCCTGTACTTTTTTATGTGGCTATCCTTAATTTTTGAGCTCTGCAGGGTTTTTGTTGCTACTTCTTTATAGTCTAAAATTCTCCCCTGCGCTGTTTTCTTGTTTTTAGTTGTTTATTCATTCTTGTTTTTTTGTGAGTGAGATAAGTGTTGACACCTTCTAGCCCTCCATCCTGCTGACGTTCAGACACTATCTCTTCAAATATTACATTTGCTTTATTCTCTCTCTGGAACTCCTGGAATTCTGATTAATTATGTTAGACCTTCTCATTCCCAACTCCATGTCACAGATTCTCTTTTCTGTTTCTTTCCATCTTTATGCTGCATTCTGTATAATTTCTTCCAATCTCCCAGTATACTAATTCTTTGTGTCCAATCTAGTCGTTGAATTCTTAATTTTTATTATATATTCATTTCCAGAAATTCTATTTGGATCAATTTCAAATCTATGTCACTTTGTATTGCTTGTTGCTCCTGCAAATATCTTTAAGTTTGCATTTTATTGCTTTAAAGATAATAATAATAATTGTAATTTGTTTATTGTCTGTGACTGGTTTTTTAACATCTGAAGCTCCTGTGGGTCTGCTGCTATTGATTCTGCTTGGTTTTTGTCTTGGGAAAAGGATATTATTTTATTACTACTTTCCCAATTAAACATGTAGAATTATATTTTAGACTTTTAAAATATTAATCTGAAGATATATTTTTATGTTGTAAAATAATGTCAAGACTAAATAAAGAGAAATAATACATACTAATATCTGGAAAGGAAACAGTTTAAACCTCATAACATCTATATGTTTCAATTCTGTAAATAAGAATTTTATTGTGATTTCAGTTTAGTAAAATATTTCCAAATAAGTATTCCATAGTTAAACTACATTGTAGACAATGAATTCTAGCTTATAGGTACCACAGCAGACCAAAAAAAAAAAGCATATTTGAATAGTATATTTAGGTAATAAAAGGTACTACAGCAAAGCAATTGCCTTATTAGCTGTGTATTCACATCCACTGTGCCTAATTCTGGTCTTAATCTGATTCTTGAAATAATGTTACAACTTGGAAGGAAGCTGAGAGGTTATCTAGTTCAACCTGTCACTCAGTGACTCTTTTACAATGGTAACTTGAATTTCCAGTATCTTCTTAATATTGATATTTTCAGTGCAAGTAGATTCACTGCCTGGAAATGTGTCCAGTCTGCTTTTTAAGAGTTCCAATTAATGTGTTCATTTTATTGGATCAAAAGTGGCCTCTCCCTGACTTCCTTCCAGAAGTCATATATCTACTTGAATCACAAAGAATAAATTTTATCTGTCTTCCATTTATGATCCCTTTAAATAGCTAGGGCAGCTGTTTACATAAGCTATTCTGCTTGTTTTCACTCCTGCTATGTTAGTTACTTCCTACTGAGCCTGATAATCTTTGTATATTGTTCATTGTCCTTGAACATTTATTTAAGGATTATTTTGGGGCTTAAGAGAAGGTTTATTTCTCCAGAGAGGATTTGACTTTGCTTTGAAACTATCAGTTGGGACCCCTTATTTCATGTTCAGGGCTTGAAATTCATTCCTTTGTAATATCTCAGGCTGCAAGGACATGTGGGGGCTCTTCTACTCTGATACTCTGAGTGATGCTGGAGTCCCAGCTTATTTTGGAGAGAGTCTGCAGTTAGATTCCCATTTCAATCAGACATGGGCATTTAATTTCTATTACTCTCACTGAAGAGGCTTTCAAAATGAAAGTTCAAATTTGCTAAAGTCACAAAAGCCTTCAGGAGGAAAGCAGCTCCCCGGTTTCCTTATCTCTCTAAGGTCCTGTTTTCCTTTCAGTTTTTGGTTGGTACTTCCTTCCTGTATTGTCAGCTCTTCATGTTTTTTAAGAAGGATTGTTTCCAATAATTTATTTGAGCTTGGTAGCTCTTTTCAGTAAGAGGGTTGGTCCAAATAACCAAGCCTGCCAATACTGGAAACTGAAGTCTTCTCATTTCAAGTCTCAAAATTTAAAGCAATTCGAAAGGTAATGATAATATATAATAACTTTATAATATTGCTATTAAAATGGAGAATTGGGGCATTACATAAAACTATGTTGAAATAAATACCCTGTGCTCTGGATTGTTCTCTACTAAGGTTTAGCTGAAAACAGGAGGTAGGGGGACTTCCCTGGTGGTCCAGTGGTTAAGACTCCGCGCTTCCACTGTTCGATCTCTGGTTGGGGAACTAAGATCCCACAACCCACATGCCACACAGCATGGGGAAAAAAAAAAAAGATGTAGGTGTAGCAAAATCTATAGAGACTGCTTTTGTTTATTTGTTTTTTAGTAGAGTTGAGGTCCTGTGAATACCATGCCAAAATATCAGGCAAAGAGTGACTGAAATACATGTTATCCATAGATTCTCCTCCCTACCCACCTTCCCTTATACCTGAATCCATGCCTTTCTCTAAACTCCTAGATAATTCATATTTTTAGATAAAGAAGGGTTTACTTACAGAATGTTAGATTTTCTCCTGAGTTCATTTTTGTTGAAAACAAAAAACCTTCTGGCCAAGTCATCAATTCTACATACTCACACAATGAAAAAAGAAAAAAAAACTGACAAAACTTGTTGTTTGATACTTTACAGATAAAAAAAATTCCTGAACTTTTGGCTCCATGAGACATGGCTGTGGAGTGTCATAAGTGTCATATGAACACTTAGACAAGGCAAACAACCACACGTGCAGGCATGTGGCTGGATACATGGGGTGCAGAGGAGAACCTGTTAAAGAATTTCCCATTATCTTAGCAGTGTGCGGATTCATCACTCTATAGAGATCTAATCCGGGACTCTGATTTAAAGTAGAGAAGAGCTAAAGAGAAACATGTTGAGGAGTAAATGCTGAGCTGTTGTTATCATTTTTTGTGTAACTTTACTGGCAAGAGCAAAAGGGCTCTTTGGCTAATGTTTCCCCAAAATAATGTTAAAATTATATTTAAAAATATATGTGAAAAGTTCAAGGAAACAGAAGTTTGTGAACCTGTACTTTTCAGACTTTTTTACCTACACAGACACTCAATGTTCCTGTGAGGGCTTGGTTGACCGTTGCTGAGACACAGATCTATCGATTATCATTTTGTGTTTATTCTTCTAAAATTCCATCTATCTACCTGCATTCTACACTGTTTGATCAAACCAATAACTCAACATTTCTTAAAGGGGTCTGCGGACGTATTGTTGTGACATTCTTAGATTTCAAATTTGAGGAATATTCCATTTCCTGATGATTGGTTGACAGTAGTTCCTTGTACCATTATTGTGTACCATTCTTTAAAATGCCTTCTGCATACCAAGCATTATACAAAGTGCATTATTTTCAATATCTCTAATCCTGGAAAGTAGGTATGATGATCCCTATTTTACAGATGAAAAAAATGATCAGAGAAGCTAATAACTTGTTTCAGCTCATAAATGAGCTGGAATTCAAATCCTAGTATACATAACAGAAGTGCAGAAGACAGGAAGCTTGAGGCAAAGTTAAGAAGAAAAGAAAAGGCAAAAATGCCTCAAACTGCCTCATAGTTCATCTCCATGGCTCTAATCAGCCCTTGCATTTCTGGACAGGGATCTTTTTATTTTGCTATTAGCAGGCTTGTGATCAGATCAGCTTTTGCTACTATGGTGGTAGATTGTATTCTTGTTCAAAATATCCATTCCCCCTTTTGAGGTGCCCCTCTCCATGGGAAGATTATACATCTGTGCTTCCTTGAAATCAGCTTGGCCACATGACTTGTCTTGACCAGTGATATATGAACAAAAGTGACAGAACATTTAAGAGGCAACTCAAGATCTGCTTTGATGTTTTTAATCACTGTCATGAGTCTGGCAACAACCATGACAGGGGCTGCTGCTTAAGGCTGAGTACCAGGGTACAGATGATAGGGAGTATACCTGCAAACATGTGATGGACAAGTAATGTTGGTGAGAGAGAATTCTTTGTTGAAACCACAGACTTTGAGTCACTTATTATCATTGCTTTTGCTTTTTTGAGTCTTGATTTCTTCATCTGTTAAATGGTATGAGAATACCCATTTGTAGATATTGTGAACATTGGGAGAATTATTTAAGAAAATAGAGTTAAAGAACTAGACACACTGACATATGCAATACCTGGTAGTTATTATTCCCCACTCTAGAGTTGAATACTATATTTATCTAAACAAGTAATCAGGTATATCCGAGCTTTCTTATTTCTGGGATAGACTGCCCCCTAACAAAATGAAGATATCATCCCCATGTAAAATTTGGTAGCAAAAAAATTTCTTTGCAATTCAAAATAATAAGAGCAAAATATGCTAGTTGATTCCCCAAATATTAATAAATATATGCCATGTATCAGGCACTGTGTTTAGTACTTAGGCGACACACATGCACACACACACACACACACACACACACATTCAGGTTTGTTCCCTAAAGGGCAGATAATCTAGTGGATTTATTAAACTCTGGTAGTGAGTTAAAGCTTTACAGATTGAGGGATAAACTAGGAGTTGGGATTACATGTCTTATTTTAATACAGGTATATTACCTTCTAGAAGAATAAGTCAAACCATCAAGGTAGTGTGCTTAAACAGATACCTGATTGGGTCTGCTACAATGGATAAACAGAATTTATTAGTAATTAATAACAGCACTAACATTAAATAATATTAATTTTTTTAAATAAGCATTTTCAAAAAGATAATCTAGTTCACATTTTATTTACACTACACATTTCATCCATTCAAAATAAGAAGGTTAAACTTCAGTCCAATCCAAATCTAAGGACACCAAGTTCCTCACCATTAAATTAGGAATTGATTATAACTTGCTGTTATATATAACATGGCACATTTATCAAGCCTTTAGAAGTACATTTCTTTGCCTGCAGGTTTCATGTTTTATTTGTTGGTTTTCACAGCTCAGACACGCGACAAAGTGCATTTCCATCCCATCAGAAGCCATAGACTTGGAGTGAATGAGGTACTTGAGCTGTGTGAGCTGAACCACTTGGGTGCAATATGCAGAGGTAAGAGCATCACCAGGTGAGACTTGATAGCCCAGGCATAGCATCCCATCTCTATGGCTCTCAAGGGACCAAAAATTATTAAAATAAAAACATTAATTAGGCATTTACTATGAACACAACACCCTGGTTTGTAGAGAGCTTATACAGAGTACCACAGATATTGAAAGCACATTCTCTGACCTCAAAGAACTCAGCCAAGTTCAATAGCAAAAACTATAGTGTAATCCTTGATTATTATTACTGAGAATTGGGTGAGAAGAAGTAAAATCAGTTCTCTGGATCCTTGGAAATATTTACTGTGTATAGCCACATTTTTGTTTGTTTGTTTGTTTTGTTTTTGCGGTACGTGGGGCTCTCACTGTTGTGGCCTCTCCCGTTGCGGAGCACAGGCTCCAGACGCACAGGCTCAGCGGCCATGGCTCACGGACCCAGCCGCTCCATGGCATGTGGGATCTTCCCGGACCAGGGCATGAACCCGTGTCCCCTGCATCGGCAGGTTGGACTCTCAACCACTGCGCCATCAGGGAAGCCCACCACGTGTTTTTTTATGGCAGAAAACAATACAGTTCCCTGCCAGTGGCAAACTGACATCATTTAATTAAGTATTCTAAATGTATGCTTTCACTCAATTCTCTGTCAGCATTACCTTTTAGTAAAAGATCTACTGCGAGCACTGGCAAGCTTTTTTAAGTCAAATAAAATGAAAGAATTGTTTTGGGTATAATGCTCTTGCTGCCAGACTCTCCCAACAAGATTAATAATTCAAGTGAAATACATAGCCAAAGGAACTGTATGCTTTCTCTCATTTGAACAGATGTTTAATTATCTGCAGATGTGCTGAAAAACCTGTACAAAAGTAAAATGTATCACTTGCTACCGCTTTCAATGTAAATGCATCCTGTGGCTCCCTTTTGCATATTAAGGAATTTTAAAAGTAAACATTTGAGTGAAACATCTTTCCAAATAAAACCTTACTAAAAACAGATACAATGTGAGCAAGGTGTCCATTTTAGTAGCCCATTCCTGAACCAATATTAGCCTCTATTGAGGGAAACTGAGCTGTTGGAATTGAAATAATCAGGATGTTCAGGTCTAAGTAGACTTTCTGAAAAATTCCACCTCATTTTCCCCTGCCATGACCTGCTTATTCCATTTATGAACCGGCTACCTGCTTTTTAGTTCATTTCCCATCAAAACCTAAAATGTGTCTGAATTTTAAATTTTGATGCTTACTCTTACAGCTTCATGTCCTAAACATTGCGTAGCTCATAGTACTTGACTTGAGAACTGCTGATGAGCTATGTGGCCTTCCAATAATATCTACCTGCTGGAAGCATGCATACAAGCCAACAAGGAATTTGTCCTGTCTTTCAGGGTCAAGGATGGCTTCTATAAGGGCCATATATTCAAAGTATTACATAAGTTCTTTACTATTATGTCATCATATAGATTTTGACACATGCAGCATACTAAAACTTAATCATAGGCCAATACTGGCCAGTGGTATTGTAGATGTAAGCAAATATAGTAATATTCCATCAAATCTCAACACAAAGAAGCTTTAAGATCAGAAGTACAAGATGAAACTGCAGTCCTACTCAGCCTAGTGTAGATGTGGCAGGAAGTGGGAATATATAAATATACACATACATACAGGTACACACACAATAAAAAATGTTGTCTAGAAACAGTTCATCAATTTCCAGAAAATTATATTATTTGGTGGTTAAGTAACCAATTTGTGAGCAATCCACAACCCTTGGCTTGTGTCCCCCTTCTTTTCTGGCTAGATGCCTTTTGGCCATTTCACTCCTCGGGAATATTTCCAGCTATGAGTAGTCAGGGGGAATAAAAATGGTGAATATCAAATTAGTCATTTGGCCTGCTTGTCATTAGCTCTTAGGAAGGTTTGATGGAGAAAACAACGAAAATTAGATTTGTGGCTTGTCAGCCTCAATAATTTCTTCATTTTTACCTCTGATTTTTCATGGATAATGTAGAATTGGTATTACTGCTCAAATGTCACAATTTCCAAGCTTGGCTTGTTTTCAATTGATTAAGTCATGAATATTCATTAATATTCATGGTAGATCATATTCTTAGTCATTAGTCACAGGTTTCATTCCCAAGGTCCCTGTTTAGTTTTTACATAATTCTATTTGTGTAAATGACCTTCTGTGTTATACAAGAATATATTTAGGATTTGGTACTTTGAGCACAGAAATTTTTCCATTTCAGTCATAACTTCTAAATTGCAGAGACAGCAATTTTAGAGTAACCTGTACTAAATCTGTTATGCTCGGAGAATAAGTTTCACTTAAAAGAAAGAAAAAGAAGTTATGTATGTCTTAAATTGTGATGCAAAGTATGATGTCATTTCTATTTTCCAAGTAAACTTCAGCACATGCATTGGTGTTTTTCCTTCATGTGATAGTGAGCAGCCAGACCGGGAGAATGTTCTTCCTCACCATGCGTACACTGAGCGTGCTCTCAAATAATTGTTTCCATGCTTCTCAAAAACCCCAATATTGAATTATAAAAGTACTAAGCCCTTCCCAGAAAGCTGCTGAGAAACATGTGGAATATTTTACCCTGAAATGTGGTTGTGATTTAATGGCACTGCATTAAAGAAAATACAGTTGTTAGACAAACCCTGCTACTTATCTAGTTTTGCCAGCAAATACTGGCACATGTGTTTTACAGAGGTGTAATATAATTCATTACCATTAAGAGGCAAGAAAGTTGTCATTAATGTAAGCTGTGCTTTGGGCAGAATCTGTGAGCAAAACGTAAACTTTCCAATATTTCTAATATTAAAGGATAATTATCTTGTGAGTACAATCAAATGTAGTTATAATCAAAAGTTGATTATTAAGTACTGAACCAAAGTAAAAAGAACTGTATTCCTGAATTATATTTGTTATTTGCTCATAAAATCATTCCTAATTTTCCATAAACAAAAGCCATCACTAAACAATACAGGGGGGGGGAAGAAGTGCAAGTTTTGGGTTACTTGAATTAGTAAGACTGCCTTTATGATTATTTTTTGTGCAGTTAGTGGGTTTGTTGTTGTTGTTGTTTTGGCTGTGCGGCATGTGGGATCTTAGGTCCCCAACCAGGGATGGAACCCGTGGCCTCTGCATTGGAAGCGTGGAGTCTTAACTACTGGACCACCAGGGAAGTCCAGTAGTTAGTGTTTTAATAGGAATTTGAAGACTTCTCATTCAAGATTTGCCTAAGCTTTTTGTACATATCCACTTCCCTCCACCCACCCATCTTCCTCCCTAACTAGATAGAAAATTCTAGGTAAATCATTATTTCTTCTTCCTCTTTTTTCTTTATTTCATAGAAAACAGCATTTTAGAGTTAAAGTCAACCTAGTGTTTACATCAGCCAAAATATACTTTTGAGAACCTGGAATTCTGTATCTTTTTCCAAGGAATAAAACTTTATAAGGTACTTTGGAGAAGGTGAGTTTATAGTTGTGGTAAATTAAAGCTACTCAATTAGAAAATTCTCAGTGTATTTCTCTTTTTTTTCATGAAGCATCTATTAAACATGAGTAATAACTTAGGCTCAGAGCTACAATATAAATTCTGGGTTTTGTCTCTCTTCTTTGTAATGCTCCCTTAGGCGTACTATGCTCTAATCCTCTATTGCTGTGCAACAAATTACCTCCCAAAGTGTAGTGGCTTAAAACAACACGCATTTATCATCTCAGAGTTTCTGTGAATCAGCAGTTTGGAAGCCATGTAGCTGGGAGACTCTGACTCAGTGTCTCCCACCGGGTTGCAATGAAGATGCTGGACGGAGCTGCATCATCTTAAGGGAAGCAGGATCTGACTGGGGTTGGAGGACTTGCTCCCAAATTCACTCTATGGCTGTTCACAAGAGATGTTAGTTGCCAGACACTGCAGTTCCCCACGATGTGAGTCTCTGCAAAGTGTTACCTTTTTTTTTTACTTTTTGTTAGTTTCTGCTTTATAACAAAGTGAATCAGTTATACATATACATATGTTCCCATATCTCTTCCCTCTTGCGTCTCCCTCCCTCCCACCCTCCCTATCCCACCCCTCCAGGCGGTCACAAAGCACCGAGCTGATCTCCCTGTGCTATCGGGCTGCTTCCCACTAGCTATCTATTTTATATTTGGTAGTATCTATAAGTCCATGCCTCTCTCTTGCTTTGTCACAGCTTACCCTTCCCCTTCCCCATATCCTCAAGTCCATTCTCTAGTAGGTCAGTGTCTTTATTCCTGTCTTACCCCTAGGTTCTTCATGACATTTTTTTTTCTTAAATTACATATATATGTGTTAGCATACGGTATTTGTATTTCTCTTTCTGACTTACTTCACTCTGTATGACAGACTCTAGGTCTACCCACCTCATTACAAATAGCTCAATTTCATTTTTTTATGACTGAGTAATATTCCATTGTATATATGTGCCACATCTTCTTTATCCATTCATCCGATGATGGAAACTTAGGTTGTTTCCATCTCCGGGCTATGGTAAATAGAGCTGCAATGAACATTTTGGTACATGACTCTTTTTGAATTATGGTTTTCTCAGGGTATATGCCCAGTTGTGGGATTGCTGGGTCATATGGTAGTCCTATTTGTAGTTTCTTAAGGAACTCCATACTGTTCTCCATAGTGGCTGTTCCAATTCACATTCCCACCAGCAGTGCAAGAGTGTTCCCTTTTCTCCACACCCTCTCCAGCATTTATTGTTTCTAGATTTTTTGATGATGGCCATTCTGACTGGTGTGAGATGATATCTCATTGTAGTTTTGATTTGCAATTCTCTAATGATTAATGAAGTTGAGCATTCATTCATGTGTTTGTTGGCAATCTGTATATCTTCTTTGGAGAAATGTCTGTTTAGGTCTTCTGCCCATTTTTGGATTGGGTTGTTTGTTATTTTCTTATTGAGCTGCATGAGCTGCTTATAAATTTTGGGGATTAATCCTTTGTCAGTTGCTTCATTTGCAAATATTTTCTTCCATTCTGAGGGTTGTCTTTTGGTCTTGTTTATGGTTTCCTTTGCTGTGCAAAAGCTTTGAAGTTTCATTAGGTCCCATTTGTTTATTTTTGTTTTTATTTCCATTTCTCTAGGAGGTGGGTCAAAAAGGACCTTGCTGTGATTTATGTCATAGAGTGTTCTGCCTATGTTTTCCTCTAAGAGTTTGATAGCTACTGGCCTTACATTTAGGTCTTTAATCCATTTTGAGCTTATTTTTGTGTATGGTGTTAGGGAGTGATCTAATCTCATACTTTTACATGCACCTGTCCAGTTTACACAGCACCACTTATTGAAGAGGCTGTCCTTTCTCCACTGTACATGCCTGCATACTTTATCAAAGATAAGGTGGCCATATGTGTGTGGGTTGATCTCTGGGCTTTCTATCCTGTTCCATTGATCTATCTTTCTGTTTTTGTGGCAGTACCATACTGTCTTGATTACTGTAGCTTTGTATTACAGTCTGAAGTCAGGGAGGCTGATTCCTCCAGGTCCGTTTTTCGTTCTCAAGATTGCTTTGGCTTTTCGGGGTGTTTTGTGTTTCCATACAAATTGTGAAATTTTTTGTTCTAGTTCTGTGAAAAATGCCAGTGGTAGTTTGATAGGGATTGCATTGAATCTGTAGATTGCTTTGGTTAGTAGAGTCATTTTCACAATGTTGATTTTTCCAATCCAAGAACATGGTATATCTCTCCACCTATTTGTATCATCTTTAATTTCTTTCATCAGTGTATTATAATTTTCTACATACAGGTCTTTTGTCTCCTTAGGTAGGTTTATTCCTAGATATTGTATTCTTTTTGCTGCAGTGGTAAATGGGAGTGTTTTCTTGATTTCACTTTCAGATTTTTCATCATTAGTGTATAGGAATGCCAGAGATATCTGTGCATTAATTTTGTATCCTGCTACTTTACCAAATTCATTGATTAGCTCTAGTAGTTTTCTGGTAGCATCTTTAGGATTCTCTATGTATAGTATCATGTCATCTGCAAAGAGTGACGGCTTTACTTCTTCTTTTCCGATTTGGATTCCTTTTATTTCCTTTTCTTCTCTGATTGCCGTGGCTAACACTTCCAAAATTATGTTGAATAAGAGTGGTGAGAGTGGGCAACCTTGTCTTGTTCCTGATCTTAGAGGAAATGCTTTCAGTTTTTTACCATTGAGGACGATGTTGGCTGTGGGTTTGTCATATATGGCCTTTATTATGTTGAGGAAAGTTCCCTCTATGCCTACTTTCTGCAGGGTTTTTATCATAAATGGGTGTTGAATTTTGTCGAAAGCTTTCTCTGCATCTATTAAGATGATCATATGGTTTTTCTCCTTCAGTTTGTTAATATGGTTTATCACATTGATTGATTTGCGTATATTGAAGAATCCTTGCATTCCTGGAATAAACCCCACTTGATCATGGTGTATGATCCTTTTAATGTGCTGTTGGATTCTGTTTGCTAGTATTTTGTTGAGGATTTATGCATCTATGTTCATCAGTGATATTGGCCTGTAGTTTTCTTTCTTTGTGACATCCTTGTCTGGTTTTGGTATCAGGGTGATGGTGGCCTCGTAGAATGAGTTTGGGAGTGTTCCTCCCTCTGCTATATTTTGGAGGAGTTTGAGAAGGATAGGTGTTAGCTCTTCTCTAAATGTTTGATAGAATTCGCCTATGAAGCCATCTGGTCCTGGGCTTTTGTTTGTTGGAAGATTTTTAATCACAGTTTCAATTTCAGTGCTTGTGATTGGTCTGTTCATATTTTTTATTTCTTCCTGATTCAGTCTTGGCAAGCTGTGCATTTCTCAGAATTTGTCCATTTCTTCTAGGTTGTCCATTTTATTGGCTTAGAGTTGCTTGTAGTAATCTCTCATGATCTTTTGTATTTCTGCATTGTCAGTTGTTACTTCTTCTTTCTCATTTCTAATTCTATTGATTTGAGTCTTCTCCCATTTTTTCTTGATGAGTCTGGCTAATGGCTTATCAATTTTGTTTATCTTCTCAAAGAAGCAGCCTTTAGTTTTATTGACCTTTGCTATCATTTCCTTCATTTCTTTTTCATTTATTTCTGATCTGATTTTTATGATTTCTTTCCTTCTGCTAACTCTGGTGTTTTTTTGTTCTTCTTTCTCTAAGTGTTTTAGGTTCAAGGTTAGGTTGTTTATTTGAGTTGTTTCCTATTTCTTAAGGTAGGATTGTATTGCTATAAACTTCCCTCTTAGAACTGCTTTTGCTGCATCCCATAGATTTTCGGTCATCGTGTCTCCATTGTCCTTTGTTTCTAGGTATTTTTTTATGTCCTCTTTGATTTCTTCAGTGATCACTTCGTTATTAAGTAGTGTATTGTTTAGCCTCCATGTGTTTGTATTTTTTACAGATCTTTTCCTCTAATTGATATCTAATCTCATAGCTTTGTGGTCGGAAAAGATACTTGAAACAATTTCAATTTTCTTAAACTTACCAAGGCTTGACTTGTGACCCAAGATATGATCTATCCTGGAGAATGTTCCATGAGCACTTGAGAAAAATGTGTATTCTGTTGTTTTTGGATGGAATGTTCTATAAATATCAGTTAAGTCCATCTTGTTTAATGTATCATTTAAAGCTTGTGTTTCCTTATTTATTTTCATTTTGGAAGATCTGTCCATTGGTGAAAGTGGGGTGTTAAAGTCCCCTACTATGAATGTGTTACTGTCGATTTCCCCTTTTATGCCTGTTAGTTTTTGCCTTATGTATTGAGGTGCTCCTATGTTGGGTGCATAAATATTTACAATTGTTATATCTTCTTCTTGGATTGATCCCTTGATCATTATGTAGTGTCTTTCTTTGTCTCTTCTAATTGTTTTTATTTTAAAGTCTATTTTGTCTGATATGAGCATTGCTACTCCAGTTTTCTTTTGGTTTCCATTTGCATGGAATATCTTTTTCCATCCCCTTACTTTCAGTCTGTATGTGTCTCTAGGTCTGAAGTGGGTCTATTGTAGACACCATATATATAGGTCTTGTTTTTGTATACATTCAGCCAATCTGTGTCTTTTGGTGGGAGCATTTAGTCCATTTACATTTAAGGTAATTATTGAGATGTATGTTCCTATTCCCATTTTCTTAATTGTTTTCGGTTTGTCATTGTAAGTCTTTTCCTTCTCTTGTGTTTCTTGCCTAGAGAAGTTCCTTTAGCATTTGTTGTAAAGCCGGTTTGGTGGTGTTGAACTCTCTGAGCTTTTGCTTGTCTGTTTTTAATTTCTCCATCAAATCTGGATGAGATCCTTGCTGGCTAGAGTAATCTTGGTTGCAGGTTTTTCTCCTTCATCACTTTAAATATGTCCTGCCAGTCCCTTCTGGCTTGCAGAGTTTCTGCTGAAAGATCAGCTGTTAACCTTATGGGGATTCCCTTGTGTGTTATTGGTTGCTTTTCCCTTGCTGCTTTTAATATGTTTTCTCTGTGTTTAATTTTTGACAGTTTGATTCATATGTGTCTTGGCATATTTCTCCTTGGATTTGTCCTGTATGGGACTCTCTGTGCATCCTGGACTTGATTAACTATTTCCTTTCCCATATTAGGGAAGTTTTCAACTATAATCTCTTCAAATATTTTCTCAGTCCCTTTCTTATTCTCTTCTTCTTCTGGAAGCCCTATAATTCGAATGTTGGTGCATTTAATGTCCCAGAGGTCTCTGAGACTGTCCTCAGTTCTTTTCATTCTTTTTTCTTTATTCTGCTCTGCAGTATTTTCCATTTTATCTTCCAGGTCACTTATCCGTTCCTCTGCCTCAGTTATTCTGCTATTGATCCCATCTAGAGTATTTTTAATTTTATTTATTGTGTTTTTCATTGGTTCTTGTTTCACTTACTTCTTCTAGGTCCTTGTTAAATGTTTCTGGCATTTTGTCTATTCTGTTTCCAGGATTTTGGATCATCTTTACTAACATTATTCTGAGTTCTTTTTCAGGTAGACTGCCTATTTCCTCTTCATTTG
Organism: Delphinapterus leucas; assembly: GCF_059928025.1. Taxonomy (NCBI): domain Eukaryota; kingdom Metazoa; phylum Chordata; class Mammalia; order Artiodactyla; family Monodontidae; genus Delphinapterus; species Delphinapterus leucas. Next base: position 119,074,332 of record NC_143132.1, read on the forward strand.
TTAGGTCTGGTCGGTTTTTATCTTGCTCCTTCATCTGCTGTGTGTTTTTTTGTCTTCTCATTTTGCTTATCTTACTGTGTTTGGGGTCTCCTTTTTGCAGGCTGCAGGTTCGTAGTTCCCGTTGTTTTTTATGTCTGTCCCCAGTGGCTAAGTTTGGTTCAGTGGGTTGTTTAGGCTTCCTGGTGAAGGGGACTGTTGTCTGTGTTCTGGTGGATGAGGCTGGATCCTGTGTTTCTGGTGGGCAGGTCCACGTCTGGTGGTGTGTTTTGGGGTGTCTGTGGACTTACCATAATTTTAGGCAGCCTCTCTGCTAATGGGTGGTGTTGTGTTCCTGTCTTGCTAGTTGTTTGGCATAGGATGTCCAGCACTGTAGCTTGCTGGTCGTTGAGTGAAGCTGGGTGCTGGTATTGAGATGGAGATGTCTGGGAGATTTTTGCCGTTTGATATTATGTGGAGCTGGGAGGTCTCTTGCAGACCAGTGTCCTGAAGTTGGCTCTCCCACCTCAGAGGCACAGCACTGACTGCTGGCTGCAGCACCAAGAGCCTTTTATCCACACGGCTCAGAATAAAAGGTAGAAAAAGTAGAAGGAAAGAAAGAGGATAAAAGAAAATAAAGTTATTAAAATAAAAAATAATTATTAAGAAAAAAAATTTTTTTAAAGAAAAAACAAAAAACGGATGGATAGAACCCTAGGACAAATGGTGAAAGCAAAGCTATACAGACAAAATCTCACACAGAAGCATACACATACACACTCACAAAAAGAGGAAAAGGGGAAAAATTCATAAATCTTGCTCTCAAAGTCCACCTCCTCAATTTGGGATGATCCATTGTCTATTCATGTATTCCACAGATGCAGGGTACATCAAGTTGATTGTGGAGCTTTAATCCGCTGCTTCTGAGGCTGCTGGGAGAGATTTCCCTTTCTCTTCTTTGTTCGCACAGCTCCCGGGGCTCGGCTTTGGATTTGGCCCTGCCTCTGCATGTAGGTCGCCAGAGGGCGTCTCTTCTTCGCTCAGACAGGACGGGGTTAAAGGAGCCGCTGATTCGGGGACTCTGGCTCACTCAGGCCGGGGGGAGGGAGGGGCATGGATGCGGGGCGAGCCTGCGGTGGCAGAAGCCGGCATGACGTTGCACCAGCCTGAGGCGTACCGTGCGTTCTTCCGGGGAAGTTGTCCTTGGATCCTGGGACCCTGGCAGTGGCGGGCTGCACAGGCTTCCCGGAAGGGGGATGTGGACAGTGACCTGTGCTCGCACACAGGCTTCTTAGTGGCGGCAGCAGCAGCCTTAGTGTCTCATGTAAGTCTTTGGGGTCTGCGCTGTTAGCCGCGGCTCGCGCCCGTCTCTGGAGCTCTTTTTTTTTTTTTGGAGCTTCTTTAAGCGGAGCTCTTAATCCCCTCTCCTCGCGCACCAGGAAACAAAGAGGGAAGAAAAAGTCTCTTTCTTCTTCGGCAGGTCCAGGCTTTTCCCCGGACTCCCTCCCTGCTAGCCGTGGTGAACTAACCCCCTGCAAGCTGTGTTCACGCCACCAGCCCCAGTCCTCTCCCTGGGATCCAACCGAAGCCCAAGCTTCAGCTCCCAGCCCCGCCCACCCCAGCGGGTGAACAGACAAGCCTCTCGGGCTGGTGAGTGCTTTTCGGCCCTGATCCTCTGTGCGGGAATCTCCCCGCTTTGTCTGTGCACTCCTGTTGCTGTGGTCTCCTCCGCGGGCCCGAAGCTCCCCTTCCGCCACCCACAGTCTCCGCCCGCGAAGGGGCTTCCTAGTGTGTGGAAACCTTTCCTCCTTCACAGCTCCGTCCCACTGGTACAGGTCCCGTCCCTATTCTTTGGTCTCTGTTTTTTCTTTTTTCTTTTGCCCTACCCAGTTACGTGGGGAGTTTCTTGCCTTTGGGAGGTCTGAGATCTTCTGCCAGCATTCAGTAGGTGTTCTGTAGGAGTTGTTCCACGTGTAGATGTATTTCTGGTGTATTTGTGGGGAGGAAGGTGATCTCCGCATCTTACTCTTCCGCCATCTTCCCAGAACCCTATCGCAAAGTGTTACTTGAATGTCCTTCTGATGTGGCAGATGGCCTCCCAGAGAGGGAATCAAGGAAATCCCACTTTTTTTTTTTTTTTTCTCTTCCTTTTCTAGTTCAGCCAACAGGTGAACCCCAGACAGTGAGTTGCACTGCCATACCAAAAGGGATGGCACAGACACCTAAAGCCCTTTGAGAGAATATGTCCCTCTAGTCAGAGCATCCATGCAAGGGACTCTTGTGGTAAGATGATTGTGGGGGGGGCATCCTGTTAGTTTGTTTTTCCTTCTAATTTACTGCTTTTCCCTGATGGCAGCCCAAATCTCATAGAATTATATGACAGTGGGAGGAGCCTAAAGCTGTGAGAGAAAGTCTTTTTCTTTTCAGAGAAATGGGGCCTAGAAAGTGAAGGAAAATCCATGAGAGAAGAGAGCTAGAGAAACAGGTCCCATAATTCTGTGTATGAACTGATACAAGTCCCTGACTTAACCCTATGAGTTGGTTACATGAGTGGAACAGACACAAAAGAAGCATAGCAAATGTTTTGAGAACTCTTGTTGTCGCATAAACTGCACCATGTCCCAGACTAACCCCTGAGTGAAAGACCCAAACATTGCAACAAAGAGTTTAAAAAACTGAATTCACATTGGAACCAACACCCACAGAAAGTGATGAAGAACTTGCAGTCAAACCTACATGGCTAGATTTCCTGTTAATCAGAACAATCAACATTCTCCTGAGGATTTTAATGGGGCTTAGAACCTCACAACACATTTACAGTGTGCATAACAACATTCAAAATTATTTGACATAAAAATTTTACAAACAGAATATATGACCAATTCTCAATGGAAAAACCAGTCAACAGACACAAACTCTGAGATTCCTCAAATGTTGGAAGTATCAGATAGACTTTAAAGTACCATGAGGTAAATCTGTACACTCTTGAAGTAAACGGAAATATAAAACTTGTAGACATAGAGATAGAAATAGAATAAATATTTTAAAAATCTTAACTGAAAATATGACACTGAAATAAAAACTTCCATGGATATCTTAAATGGCAGAAAGGAGATGACAAAAGAAAAGATCACTGGACTTGAAAAATAGTAAAATAAAAATTACCCACTCTGGGGAACATAGAGAAAAAAGATTGAAAAAAATTTACAGAGTTTTAGGGACTTGTGGGAGAATGACAGAATGTCTAAAATTTGTGTCATTGGAGTCCTGGAAGAGAGAAAACATGAATTGGTGTAGGAAAAGAATAGCTGAAAACTTCCCAAGTTTGGTAAAAGACATAAATTTTCAGATTGAAGAAGCTCACCAAACATAATAAACTTAAAACAATGCTCAGAAATATCTTAATAAAACTGCTGAAGACTGAAGAGAAAATATCATGAAAGCAGCCAAAGAAAAACAACACATTACTTGTAAGGGAACAAGATTTCTCAATCAGAAACCATGGAGCTAGATGACAGTAGGAAAACATCACTAAATTGTTGGAAAAAGACTGTCAACAGTTTTACATCAACTTCTATACCAAGAGAAAATATTCAAGAATAAAAAATTCTAGAGGAAGGAAAACTAAGAATTATTTTCCAACAGATTTTCTCTGAAAGAAATACTACAGAAAGTTCCTCAAGCTGAAGGAAAATGGTAAAAGAAGGAAACTTGGAACTTCAAGAATGAAAGAAAAACAGAAATGGTAAATATCAGGGTAAATAAAGTAGACTATATTTTCTCCTCTTTTTTTAATATGAATGACAAAAGCAAAAGCTATAATGTTTGCTGGTGGGGTTTTCAGTGTATGTAGATGAAAACGTATAGCAACTATAACATAAGGAGTAGAAAGTAGACACATAAATGATTGTGATGGTTTTCCATTTTATTTGAAATTGAAAAATTATAACTTTAAGAAGGCTGTAAGGGGTAAGATATATATATACGTTATATAACATATATATGCTATAATCCCTAGATAGGCTACTAAAAACATAATAGAAAAGATAGACAAAAATCCAATAGATAAATTTAAATGGAAGTAAAAAGTAAAATAATCCAACAGGAGGCATGAAAGTAGAAAGAGAAACAAAAAACAAAGGAGAAAAACAAAGCAAACAATAAAATGGTGAATCTAATTATACCAATAATCACATTAAATGTAAATAAACATACTAAGTGAAAAACAAAATTGTCAGTTTGGCTATATTTAATGTACTTACTTTAAATTGAATGATACAGGTAAGTTAAAAGCATGGAAATGATATACCATGCTATCACTAATCAAAAGAAATCTGTGGTGGCTATATTAATACCAGACAAAAGGGCAAAGAAAATTACCAGAGGTAGAGAGGAACATTAGATAGTGTTAAAAGGGTCAATTCACCAAGAAGACATAACAGTTCTAAATTTGCACATACCTACCACCAAGGTAGTGGTAGGCAGAATTCCAGGATGACCCTCCCTGGCATCCCCAATCTGGTGTACACAACTGTATAATCCCTTCCTTCGAAGTATGGGCAGGACCTGCAACTACATTATGATATCACTCGTGGAATTACGTTATACTGCCTGGCAAAGATGAAGGGATTTGGCAGATGTAAGTAGGGTTCCCAAGTCAGTTTTTTTTGTTGTTTTTTGTTTTTTTGCGGTACGGGGGCCTCGCACTGTTGTGGCCTCTCCCGTTGCAGAGCACAGGCTCTGGACGCGCAGGCTCAGCAGCCATGGCTCACAGGCCCAGCCACTCCGCAACGTGTGGTATCTTCCCAGACCAGGACACGAACCCGTGTCCCCTGCATCAGTCAGTGGACTCCCAACCACTGCACCACCAGGGAAGCCCCCCAAGTCAGTTTTGACTTTAAGTTAATCAAAGGAAGATTTTCCTTTGTGGGTCTAATTTAGTCAGGAGAAACTCGTTAAAGGGGTAATTGGTCTCTTCATGAAGAAAGAAATTTGCGTGCTGGCTTTGAAAGAGGTATGCTGCCGTATTACAAGAGGATCTGTGAAAGTGCTACGTGGAAGGAACTGTAGGAGCTTCTAGAAGTTGAGAGTAATGCCCAGTCAGTTGCCAGCATGAAAACTGGGACCTCAGATATACAAAATTGAGGAATTAAATTATGCCAATAACTTAAGTGACCTTGGAAGAGGACCTTGAGTCTCAGGTGCCAACAATGACTTGGCTAACATGTTGATTTCAGCCTTATGGGACCATGAACAGAAGATACACCTAAACTGTGCCTGGACTCCTGACCCACAGAAACAGGGAAACAATAAATGAGTGTTATTTTAAGCTGCTAATTTTGTGGTAATTTGTTGCATAACAATAGAAAACTAATACAAGAGCTTCCAAATACACAAATGAAAAGCTTATAGAACTGGAAGGAGGAAGAGCAAATCCAAAATTACTGTGGGAGATTTCAATACTCCTCTCTCAATAAACAATAAAAAAAAAAGAAGACAGAATATCAGCAAGGACATAGAGGACCTGAATACCATCAACCAAATGGAACTAAGTTACATTTATAGAAGAATACTCCTCCCAACAATAGCAGAATATACATTCTTTTCAATTGCACATGAAACATTTACAAAAAAATATTCTGGACCATAAAAACCAATCTTAATACACTTAAAAGACTTGTAATCAAACAAAATATGTTCCATGACCATAACGGAATTAAACTAGAAATCAAAAAGAGATATCTTTAAAATCCCCAAATATTTGAAAATGAACAATACTTATAAATAACTCATGGATCAAAGGGGTTCTCAAGGCAAATTATAAAATAGGTTTAACAAAATGAAAATACAACTTATTAAAATTTCTGGGATATAGCTAAGTGTTTACAGGTAAATTTATAGCAGTAAAGGCTTATATTGGACAAAAAGTCTCAAATCAATAACCTAAGCTTTAAGTAACTAGAAAATGAAGAGCAAATTAAGCCCAAAGTAAGTAGAAAGAAGGAAATAATAAAGAGCAGAAATCAATAAAATGCAATACAGGAAGATAATACAGAAAACTGGTGAAACCAAAAGCTAGTTCTTTGAAAAGATCAATACAACTGATACAACTTTACCCAAACTGACCAAGAAAAAAGAGAAGATACAAATTACAAAAATCTAAAATGTAAGAGACATCACTGCAGGTTTATAGACATTTAAAAAGCAATGAGAAAATACTATGAACAACTCTTTGCCCATAAATTTAATAATTTAGATGAAATGGACAAATTCCTTAAGGTAAAAATATTATCCATTCTATCCAACCTCTTCCAGAAAATAGAATAGAAGGATAAACTTACTGACTCATTTTATGAAATCAGCATAACCCTGATACCAGAATCAAAGACAACAAAAAAAACTCCAAATCAATATACCACATGAATATTGAAACAAAAATTCTGAAACCAATATGAGTTAGTTAAATACAGCAATAATTATAAAATGATAAAGCATCATGACCAATTCAGATTTACGAAGTGAATGAAAATCTGGTTCAACATTTGAAAATCGACTCTAACTGACTGAAAAAGAAAACGCACAAGATTATATCAATAAATACAGAAAATGCATTTGACAAAGTTCAACAGTCATTCATGATAAAAAAAAAAAAAACCTCTCAGCAAACTAGGAATAGAAAAACTTTCCTAACATGATAAAGGGCAGCTATCAAAAAAAAAAGAAGGAAAAAGAAATCCTGCAGCTGACTTCATATTTAATCATGAAAGACTGAATTCTGTATAAGATCTGGAACAAGCAAGGATGCCCACTCTCTCCCTTCCTCTTCAATATTGAATTATAAGCCCAAACCAGTGGAGTAATGCAAAAGAAAAAATATAATAAGATGCCTACAGATAGGAAAAGAAAAAAAACTATCTTTAATCACAAATGACATGTATGTCTATATTGAAAAATCCCAAGAAATCTACAAAAATCTCAGGCATCATATCATTTCATGCGTGCATATTTCACAATATATCTGAGATACTCTTTTAAAAACTCCGCTTTTCTTTAAAAAAATAAGACAGTATTAAGAAAATGAAAAGTCAAGCTTTTTATTTGTAAAATACATATCTTTCTAAAAGCTTATATCCAGCAGTCCCAAGACTTGAGAATAAGAAAACAACTCAATTTTTTTAATGGACAAAATACCGAATGGATGTTTCATCGGAAGATATATATGGAAGGCAAATAAGCACATTAAAGAGGCTCAACCTCATTAGTAATTAGGGAAATGCAAAATAAAACAATGAGATTTCACTACTTAATAGCTAAATTCAAGAAAATAGCACTACAAGTGCTAATGAAGAGGCAGAGCAACTAGGACTCTCAGATTTGCTGCTGAGAATGCAAAATGGTACAGCCACGTTGGAGAACATTTTAGAAGTTTCTTATAAAGTTAAAAACATAGTTATCATAAGATCCAACTATGGAACTCCTAGTATTTATCCAAGAAAAATTTAAAAAATTGTTTTCACAAAAACCTGTTTATAAGTGTTTATAGCAGCTTTATTCAAAATTTACAGAAAATAAAAACAAAAATATGCTTCAACTGGAGAATAACTAAGCTCATCACACAATGGTTCATTATTCAACAATAAGAGGAACAAACTCTTGATGTAATCAACAGCATGGATAAATCTTGAATTCATTGTGCTGAGTGAAAGAAGCCAAACTAGACTATCATTTAATTTGAATTGACTTTTTTGTAGTGTTAGGTAGAGGTCAAATTTTATACTTTTTTCTAAGCAGTTGTCCTAGCCAGTTTATTGAAAAGTCTATCAATGCCACATATGTCATAATTCAAGTTTCCATATTGCTTGAGTCTGCTATGGGAACCCTGTTAATTTCTACTAATTGTTCCTGAACAATACTGCACTGTCCTACTTAATATTTACTATCTTTCTATTTATCTATATTTTATTTAATATAGCTCAATTGTTTCATACGTCTCTCTAAAGTTTTATACATCTTTGTTAAAATTGTTCTTACATATATATTTCATGCATTACTTTTTAAAAATTACATTTTTAATGTTTAATTACATAAAGCAAATGAATTTATTTTCATATGTTAATTTTGTGTCTAGCAAACTTGCTAGATAATTTATTAATACTAATAATTTATTTGGAATCCCTTTGAATTTTTGAGGTAGACAATTTTATTACCTGAGATTAATGAAGGTTTTGTTTTCTCCCCTGCAAACCCTACCCCCACACACACATATATACACATATATACAGATATATATAAATTTGCTTTGCTGCACTAGCTAGAGATTGAACAACAGTGAGGATAATGAATGTGATTGTTTTGTTCCTGATTTTAAAGTGATGGTTTCAACACTTCAGAAGTTCTGAAGTAATGGGATTTACTTCAACACCACCAAGTAAGATGTTTGCTATAGTTTTTTATAGAATTCTTTATCGAGGTAAAGAAGTTTCCTTTTATTCCTAGTTTGCTAATTTGTTGGTTTTTTTAAGTCATGACTGATTGTTGAATGTTTTCAAACATTTTTTTGCTCCTGTATTGAGATGATTGGATTGCTTTTCTCCTTTAATACATTAATATTTTAGTGTGATCATTGACTTAATTTTCTGATGTTAAATTCAAATTGAATTTGTAGGATAAATCCAACTCAATCCTGATGTATCAACTTTTAATTTTATACATAACTTGATCCTGGTATTTATTTAATTTTGCATCATTTTTCATGAGAGATAATTTTCTTATACTATTCTTGTTGAGTTTGATGTCAAAGTTACATTAATTTTATAAAATAGTGGAATTTTTTCTCTCTTTTTCTATACTCTGTAATAATTTATTTATAGTTAGAACGTCTTTTCCTGGTAAAACCATCATGGTCTGATGTTTTCTTTGTGAGAAAATTGTTACAGTCAATTGTATTTTTTAAATTGTTACATTATTTAGGCTTTCTATTTTAATTTGACTCCATTTTGATGAAGTATATATTTTCTCTATATAACTATATGTATAGTAGATTTCTATCTGTATTTGCAATATATAAAATTATTAATGTCAAGATATTTGGCAACTACTATTTTTTTGTTTTAAAATTTCATTTTAACTTTTATGTAAAAAAATTGACTTTTTATGTTATACAGTTTTATGTTTTGACAAATAGAGTTGTGTAACCACCACCACAATCTAGCTGCAGAACAGTTCTACTACCCCTCAAAATTCCTTTATGCTGCCCCATTGCAGTCAACTCCTCCCCCAGCCCTTACCACAAGCAACCACTACTCTGTTCTTCATCACTACATTTTTGCCTTTTCCAGAATGTCATAAAAATTAAATCATACATGACTTTGACTTTGGCTTCTTTTACTGAGCATTTGAGATTCACCCATGTTGCTGTGTGTGTCAATAGTTCATTCCTTTGTATTACCGAGGAGTCTTCCACTGTATGGATGTTCCACAGTTTATCCACCCACCAGTTGAAGGATTTTTGTTTCCAGTTTATTTTTTACACAATTCAGATTCTTGTTTTTAGCTTTTTATTTTTTATATCATTTTAGGATTAGAGAGTTGCAAAGATATTACAGAGAGTTCTCATATCCTTTACTCAGCTTTCCCTATATAACTATGGGACACCCATCAACACTAAGAATTGATCAATAATACTATAAATTAAACTACAGACATTATTCAGATTTTCTGTTAATGGCATTTTTCCGTTCCAAGTTCCCATCCAGGATACCAGGTTTCCTTTAGTGATCACGTATCCTTAATCTTCTCTAATCTGTGGTCGTTTCTCAGTCTTTCCGTGTCTCTCGTGACCTAAGCACTTTTGAAGAGAACTCATCAGATATTTTGTAGAATGTCCCTCAGTTTGGATTTGTCTGGTGTTTTCTCATTATTAGACTGAAGTAATGGATCTTTGAGAAGAACATCACAGAAGGCAAGGACCTTTCATTGTATCATATCAGGGAGTACATGCTATCAACGTGGCATCACTGGTGATGTTAACTTTGATCATTTGATTATGGTAGTGTCTGCAGGTTTCTCCACTGTAAAGTTATTAATTTTCTCTTTCTATTCTCTGTTCATTAGAAGTGAGTCCTTAAATCCAGCCCACACTCAAGGGGAGAGGGATTAATTTCACCTCATGGAAAGAGGAAAATCAAGGAATTTATGGAAAATATGATAAAACCACTAGAGTAATTAAAAAATATTTTCAGGAAAGTTACTGGAGGCTATGCAAATATCCTGTTCCTCTTTAAAATTTTCATCCACTAATTTTAGGATTCGTCAATGGAATTTGTCTGTGGCCGTTATTACCATGGTATTCTAATGGGGATTTTCTATTTCTTTCATTCTTTCTACATTTATTAATTGAATTTCTTCTCTAAGAAAGGTTTGTCCCCTCTCCAACATTTATTGATATTAGCATGAATTCATGGACATTCATTTTATTCTTTGGGTTATAATATAATGCTGTAATTATTTATTTTGTTGCTCAAATTGTTCCAACTCTGACCATTAAGTGTTGTGTCGCTTTGACTCCTAAGTCCTTTTGACAGGCCTCCATTTTTTAAAAGTACTTTCTTACTTTCTGACACAAGATCATTCAGATTAATTTTCCTGTTCAAGCCCTGAAATCAGCCATTTCTCCAAGGAGCTTTGGTTCTTTTTATTGGAAAGTGGTATTTAGAACCTAAGATCTGAGCACTTTTGCTGGTGTGTCACTTCTTTTAGGCCCTGTCAATGAACATAAAAAATTATACATTCTGTTATCTCATTAATATAAAGTTCAAAAGCAAGAAAAATTATTCATAGAGTAGAAATTGTTATTGGTTACCTTTGAGGAACAGAGAAAGTGTAATAGCAGCCAATATGAGGAAGACTTCTGGGATGCTGGTAATGTTCTTGATTTGGATGGCAGTATCATAGAGACTTTCACTTCATTGAGTTGTACACTTACAAATTTTTGCTATTTTGTATTTCATTTCTTAATATAAAAGTTTGTATATATTTTTTAAATGTATATGAGATGCATTTACACTCCCAGCAGAATAGCTAAAGTTTAAAATGGGGAAAATAAGCCTGAAAGTAAAAGACTAAGAATACCAAATCCTGAGGAGGATATGAAGCATCAGGAACCCTCACACACTGCTGGAGGGAATGTAAATCAGTACAACAGCATTGTTTGGCATTATCTACTAAAGTTGAACATATGCAAACCCTATAACCCAGCACTTACACCTGAGAATAAATAGGAAGAAAAGAAGGAAGAAAGCAAGAAAGATGTGTACATATGAACAGTGCTGTTCATAGCAGCATTGTTTATGATGACCTAAAGTTGGAAACAACCCAAATGCCCCCTCAATAGTACAACGGATAAATAAATTATGGTCTAGCCATGCAATAGAATAATATTCTGTAATGAAAATGAACAAACTGTAGTTAATCACAGCAACATGGATAAAGCTTACAATATAAGGAAAAAAACGTACAACAGATAAGTGTGAATTATTTAAAGTTCAAAACAGGCATAAATAAACTTTGGTTATAGAAATCGGTGTAGTGGTTACTTAGGGGGGATGGAAAAAGTTGTAAGAAGAATAAGAGGACATTTATAGGATGTTAGCCATCTTTCTTGAATTAGATGGTAGTTATAAATATTAGCTTTTTTGATAATCCATTGAGTAGCACACATTGGTCTGTACATGTATTCGTTGCCGGGGGCTGCTACAGAAATTTATTCTTACAGTTCTACAGGTTAAAAATCTGAAATCAACGTGCTGGCAGGTCTTCACTTCCTCCAGAGACTAGAGCGGAATCCATTCTTTGTCTCTTCCAGGTGCTGGTGGCTGCCAGCACTCCTTGACTTAAGGCTACATCAGTCCAATCTCTGCCTTCATCTTCATATCACCTTCTCCTCTGTATGTTCTAACCTTTCTCTGCCTCTCTCTTATAAAGATGCTTGTGATGGCATTTAAGGCCCGCCTGTATGATCCAGTATAGTCTTATCTCAGAATCCATAAAATTGAATCATATATGCAAAGACATTTTTTCCAAATAAGATGACTTTCAGAGGTTCTAGGTATTTGGATGTGGACATATCCTTAGGAAGCATTAGCAGATTACCCCAGTGTACTTTTCAGTTTGTGTGTCCTATTTTAATTAAAATTTTAAGGTAAAATAATGAAAGATGCTTGATGAACTAGAAACAAAGGAGAATGTTTTTTCTTCCAGTTTTATTGAGATATAATTGACATACAGCACTGTATAAATTTAAAGTGTATGTCATAATGGTTTTGCTTACATATATCATGAAATAATTACCACAATAAATTTAGTGAATATCCATCATCTCATATAGATACAACATTAAAGAGATAGAAAAATATACAAATCTGGTCTCTTTTTCTATGAGTGCTTTTGTTTGTTTGGTTCATTGGTTGGTTTTGAAGTATAATTGACCTACAACAGAATATTAGTTCCTGCTATACAACATAGTGATTTGATATTTCTATATATTTTGAAATGACCACCACAATCAGCCTAGTATGATCTATCACCATACAAAAAGATGTTACCTAATTATTGACTATAATCCTCACACTGTACATTTCATAGCCATGACCCATTTACTTTGCTACTGGAAGTCTGTACTTAATCTGTCTCATCCCCCACCCCTTTGGCAACCACCTGTTTGTTCTCTGTACCTGTGACTTTGTTTCTCTTTTGTTATGTTTGTTCATTTATTTTTTTTTTTGGATTCCACATGTAAGTGAAATCATACAGTATTTGTCTTTCTCTGTCTGACTTATTTCGCTTATCGTAATAATCTCTAGGCCCATCCATGTTGTTGCAAATGGCAAGATTTCATTCTTTTTTATGGCTGAGTACTATTCCATTCTGTATATATATACCATTTCTCTATCAATTCATCTAAGGTTGGCTACTTAGGTTGCATCCATATCTTGGCTATTGTAAATAATGCCACAATGAACATAGGGTGCCTATATCTTTTCTAATTAGTGTTTTCATTTTCTTCAGATAAATACTCAGGACTAGAATTGATGGATCATATGAAGTTCTATTTTTAATTTTTTGAAGAATCTCCATACTGTTTTCCATAGTGGTTGTACCAATTTACATCTCCACCAACAGTGCATGAGAGTTCCCTTTTATCCATATCCTTGCCAATATTTATTAGTTTCATGTCTTTCTGATAATAGACATTTTGACAGGTATAGGGTGATATCTCATTGTGGTTTTCATTTGCATTTTCCTGTAGTGATGTTGAGCACCTTTTCGTGTGCCTGTTAGCCATCTGTATGTTTTCCTTATAAAAATGTCTATTCAGATCCTCTGCCCATTTTTAAATTGGGTTGTTTGGTTCTCTGATGTTGAGTTATATGAGTTATTTGTGTATTTTGGATATTAACCCTTTACTGGATATATTGTATGCAAATATCTTCTCCCATTCAGTAGGTGGCCTTTTCATTTTGTTGATAGTTTCCTTCACTGTGAAAAAGCTTTCTAGTTTGATGTGGTCTCTTTATTTTTGCATTTTTTCCCTTGCTTGAGGAGACATATCCACAAAATATTACTAAGACCAATGTCAAAGAACACACTGCTTATGTTTTCTTCTAGAAGTTTGATGATTTGAGGTTTTACATTTAAGTTTTTAATCCATTTTGAATTTATTTCTGTGCGTGGTGTGAGAAGGTAGTCCAGTTTTATTCTTTTGCATGTAACTATCCAGTTTTCCCAACACCATTTATTGAAGAGGCTGTCTTTTCTCCATTGTATATCTTGCCTCCTTTGTCATAGATTAATTGCCCATATAAATGTAGGTTTATTTCTGGGATCTATATTCTGTTCCATTGTTGTATGTGTCTGTTTTTGTGCTAGTACCATACTGTTTTGATTACTGTAGCTTCGTAGCATAGTTTGAAATCAGGGAGCATGATACCTCCAGCTTTGTTCTTCTTTCTTAAGGTTGCTTTGGCTATTTGGGGTCTTTTGTGTTTCCATACAAATTTTAGAATTATTTGTCATAGGTCTGTGAAAAATACCATTGGTATTTTGATGGGATTGCATTGAATCTGTAGATTGCCTTGAGTATAATAGTCATTTAAACAATATTAGTTATTCCAATTCATGAGCACAGTATATCCTTCCATCTGTTCGTGTCATCAGTTTCATTCATCAGTGTCTTATAGTTTTCTGAATACAGGTCTTTTACCTCCTTATATTTACTCCTAGGTGTTTTATTCCTTTTGATGTGATTGTAAATGAGGTTGTTTCCTTAATTCTCTTTCTGATATAGCATTGTTAGTGTGTAGAAATACAACAGATTTCTGTATATTAACTTTTTATTCCGCAACTTTACTGAATTCATTAATGAATTCTAATAGTTTTTTGGTGGCATCTTTAGGATTTTCTGTGTATAGTACCATGTCATCTGCAAACAGTGGTGGTTTTACTTCTTCCTTCCAATTTGGATTCCTTTTATTTATCTTTTTCTTGTCTGATTGCTGTGGCTAGGACTTCCAATACTATGTTGAGTAAAAGTGGCAAAACTGGACATCCTTGTCTGTTCCTGATCTTAGAGGAAAAGCTTTCAGTATGATGAGTATGGGGATAGCTATAGGCTTGTCATATATGGCCTTAATTATATTGAGGTGTATTCCCTCTATACCCACTTTGTTGAAAGTTTTTGACATAAATGGCTGTTTAATTTTGTCAGAAGTTTTTTATGCATCTATTGAGATGATCATATGGTTTTTATTCTTAATTTTGTAAATGTGGTATATCACATCGATTGAACTGCAGATATTGAAACAGCCTTGCATTCCTGGGATAAATTCCACTTGATCATGGTATATGATCCTTTTAATGTATTGTTGAACTTGGTGTGCTAATATTTTGTTGAGGATTTTTACTTATATGTTCATGAGTGACATTGCCCTGTAATTGTGTGTGTGTGTGATATCTTTGTCTGGTTTTGGCATAAGGTGATGCTGTCCTCGTAGAATGAGTTCAGAAGCTTTCTATTCTCTGCAATTTTTTGGAATAGTTTCAGAAGGATATGTGTTAAATCTTCTCTAAAAGTTTGGTAAAATGCACCTGTGTAGCCATCTGATCCTAGACTTTTGTTTTGGGGGATTTAAAAAATATTACTGATTCAGTTTCATTACTGGTAATTGAGATGTTCATATTTTATATCTCTTCCTGGATTGGTCTTGGGATATTGTACATTTATAGGAATTTGTCCATTTCTTCTAGGTTGTCATTTTTATTGATGTGTGATTGTTCATAGTAATATTTTATGATCCTCTGTTTTTCTGTGGTGTTGGTTGTAACTTCTTTTCCATTTCTGATTTTGTTTTGGGCCCTCTTTTTGTCTTGATGAGTCTGGCTAAAGTTTTATCAATCTTGTTTATCTTTTCAGAGGACCAGCTCTTAGTTTCATTCTTTCATTTTCCTTTGCTTTTTTTTTTTTTTTTTTTTGCGGTATGTGGGCCTCTCACTGTTGTGGCCTCTCCTGTTGCGGAGCACGGGCTCCGGATGCGCAGGCACAGCGGCCATGGCTCATGGGCCCAGCAACTCCATGGCATGTGGGATCTTCCTGGACCGGGGCAGGAACCCGTGTCCCCTGCCTCGGCAGGCGTACTCTCAACCACTGCGCCACCAGGGAAGCCCCCTCCTTTGCTTTTTGTGTAGTAAAATTGTCTCTATTTTATTTATTTCTTCTCTGTTCTTTATTATTTCTTTCTTTCTAGTAACTTTCAGTTTGTTTGTTATTCTTTTTCTAGTTCCTTTAGGTATAGGGTTAGGTTATTTGAGATTTTTCTTGTTTCCTGTGGTAGGCTTCTATTGCTCTAAACTTCCCTCTTAGAACTGCTTTTGTGCATCCCATAGATTTTGAATTGTTGTGTTTTTTTTTCATTTGTCTCCAGATGTTTTTTGATTTCTTCAGTGATCCATAGTTGTTTAATAGCATATTGTTTAGCCTCCACATGTTTGTGTGTTTTGCAGTTTTTTTCTTGTAGTTGACTTCTAGTCTCATAGCCTTGTGGTCAGAAAAAAAGTTTGATATGAATTCAATCTTCTTAAATTTACTGAGACTTGTCTTGTGACCTAGCATGAGATCTATCCTGGAGATTTTCCATGTGAACTTGAAAAGAATATGTATTCTGCTGCTTTTGGATGGAATGCTCTATATATATTAAGTACATTCAATCTGATGTGTCATTTAAAGCCCATGTTTCCTTATTGATTTTCTGTCTGGATTATCTGTCCATTGATGTAAGTGGAGTGCTGATGTCCCCTACTATTATTGTGTTGTTGTGAATTTCTCTCCTTGTGTCTGTTAATAATTACTTTATGTATTTAGGTGCTCCTGTGTTGGGTGCATATGTTTACAATTGTTATATCTTCTTCTTGTTTGCTCCCTTGAACATTATGTAATGTCCTTCTTTGTCTCTTGTTATAGTCTTCTTTTAAATTTGATTTTGTCTGATATAAATATTGTGTACCCAAGCATTCTTTTCATTTCTATTTGCATGGAATAACTTTTTCCATTCTCTCACTTTCAGTCTGTGTATGTCTTTAGATCTGAAGTGAGTCTCTTGTAGGCAACATAAATATGAGTCTTGTTTTTGTGTCCATTCAGCCACTCTATGTCTTTTGATTGGAGCATTTAGTTCATTTATATTTAAAGTAATTATTGATAAGTATTATTGCCATTTGGTTAATTGTTTTGGAGTTGTTTTTACAGTTCTTTTTTGTTCTTTTCTTCTTCTTTTGCTCCCTTCTCTTGTGATTTGATAGCCATCTTTACATTATGTTTAGATTCTTTCTCTTTTTTGTATGTTGTATATATTATAGATTTTTGGCTTGTGGTTACCATGAGGTTTATATATAGAAATCTATATGTATACATGATTATTTCAAGTTGCTTATCCCTTAAGTTCAAACATATTTTAACAACCCTGCATTTTTACTCCCCCCAACCAGCGTTTACTATTTTTAACCTCATATTTTGTATCTTTTTGTTTTGTTTCTCCCTTAACTACTTATTGTGGATACAGATGATTTTACTACTTTTTTCTTTTAACCTTCCTACTAGCTTTATAGTGGTTGATTTACTTCCTTTACTGTATATTTGCCTTTACCAATGAGATTTTTTCCTTTTATAAGTTTTATATTCCTAGTTGTGGCCTTTTCTACTTAGAAAAGTCCCTTTAACATTTCTTGTAAAGCTGGATTCATGATGCTGAACTCTTTTAGCTTTTGGTTGTCTGTAGAACTTTTGATCTCTCCTTCAAATCTGAAGGAAAGCCTTGCCAGGTAGATTATTCTTAGTTGTAGGTTTTCCTCTTTCATCACTGTAAATATATCAGGCCATTCCCTTCTGACCCACAGAGTTTCTGCTGACAAGTCAGCTGATTGCCTTATGGGCGTTCCTTTGTATGTAACTTGTTGCTTTTCCCTTGCTGCTTTTAATGTTCTCTCTTTATCTGTAATTTTTGCCATCTTAATTACAATGTGCTTGGCATGGTCCTGTTTGGCTTGATCCTGTTTGTTACTCTCTGTGCTGCTTGGACCAGAATGTCTGTTTCCTTGCCCAGAATAGGGAAGCTTTCTGCTATTATGTCTTCAAATAATTTCTCTGCCCCTTTATCTCTCTCTTCTATAATACAAATGATAGTATGTTTGATGTCATTTCAGAGGTCTCTTTTCTTTTTACATTAATCCTCTACATATGGATGAGTTCCATCCTGAGAGCACATTCGTAAGTCCAATTTGTAAGTCCAACAAAGTTAGCCTAGGCACCCAATTAACATAGTCATATATATAGTACTGTACTGTAATAGGTTTATAATAGTTTTCACACAAAAAATACATAAAAAACAAACACAAAAAATAAAGGAAACATTTTTAATCTTACAGTACAGTACCTTGAAAAGTACAGTAGTACCAGCTACATCACCACTGCTTTTACACTTGCTTCCGGACATCCTGGCCTTGAAATAAAGATACTATACTACTGTATTCTATACAGTACTGTACAGTAAAGTACACAAAAGCACAACCACTTGCAGAGGATGCACGCAGGTGACAATGTATGCCAGGCATGTGAAATAACTTACATGATTGAACATGCAAATGCATGTTTGCCTCTTTGAAAGTTTGCAACTTGAAGGTTCATATGTAGGGGACTTACTGTATTCTTTTTTTCTTTTTTCTGTTCTGTTTCAGTGATTTCCACTGAAATTCTGTTCTTTAGTTTGCTTACCCATTCCTCTTTATCATCTAAACTACTGTTGATTCCTTCTAGTGTGTTTTTAATTTCAGTTATTATATTCTTCAGCTCTGCTTGTCCTTTATGTTTTCTAACTCTTTGTACAATTCTCACTGTGTTCATTCATTCTTCTCCTGAGGCCTTTGAGCATCTTTATGATTATTACCTTGAACTCTTTGTTGGGTAGATTTCTTATCTCTACTTCACTTAGTTCTTCTTCTAAGGTTTTATCTTAGAAGATAGATAGAAACATATCTATCATTATAGATAGATAAAGTTAGAAACATATTCTTCATTAAAAACATATTCTTCTATTTATTCATTTTGCCTAATTCACTGTTTTTATTTCTATGTAGTTGGTAGGTTGGTTACATTTTCTAGTTTTGGAGAACTCTCCTTTTGTAGGAGACATCTTATGTGTCACAGCAGTGTACTCCCCTCTAGTTACCAGAACTGTATGTTCTAGGGGTACCCCCTTGGTGGGCTGCATGGGTCTTTCTGTTATAGGTGGCTGACTACTGTGGGAAGTCCAGTTGGCATGGCTGCCCCTGTCTGGTTGGTTGTCAGACCCTGCCTTGTGTGGAAGCTACTGGCCACTGGTGGGTGGAGCTCTGTCACAGAGCAGCTGGTTCAGAGCCCCTGAGGGCCCAGGATTGGTGCTGGCTCACTGGTTGGCAGAGCCAGGTCCTAGGGTTTGTGTTTGTGGATCCAGGGGTCCTGCATCTTCTATCTGCCTGCTGATGGGCAGGGTAGGTTCCTGACATGGCTGGCTGCAGGGTCAGAGGGTGTCCCAAAGCTGGTGTAGACTGGCTGGTGAGTGGGGCTGGATCCTGGAGTGGCTAGCTGATGATCCTAAGTTGTCTCAAAGCTGGTGTCAGCCTGATAGTGGGTGAGGTTAGGTCCTGGGTATAGTACTGGTCCTCTGGTGGGTGGAGCTTGGTCCTGGGGTCTTTGGTGTTTGGGCCCAGGGGTCTGGAGCTGGTGTTTATCCACTGGTGGGTGGGCCTGGGGACCCTCTGGGTGGCTCAGTGTTGGGTGGAGCCAGGTCCCAGTGTCTCTAGCTGCTGGGCCCTAGGGGTCTCAGAGATTGCGCCTGTCCTCTGGTGGATGAGGCTTGTCCCAGTACTAGTGTCAGCCCAGTAGTGGATGGAGCTGTGTCCCAGGGTTTCCGGCTGCAGGACCCTGGGGATACTGGGGCTAGTGCTGGCCCACTATTGCGTGGAGCTGAATTCTGTGGTATTTGGATACAGGCCCCTGGTGCTCCAGAGTTGGCTTTGGCCAACTAGTTAGCGGGGTCAAGTCCCAGGTGGTCCCTGGGCTAGTGCCAATTCACTAGTGAATGGAGCTGTATCTTGTGGTCTTTGGCTACAGGGCCCTGGAGGTCCTGTAGCTGGTTTGGCCTGCTGGTGAGCAGGCTGGTTCCTTACATGACTGGCTGCAAGGCCTAGGGTATCCCAAAGCTGGTGTCAGCCTGCTGGTGGGTGGGGTCAGATCCTCAGGCAATGGCTGAGGCCCAAGGTGTCCCAGAGCTGATGTTTGCCCACTGTTGGGTGGGGCCAGGGCCCAGGTGGTCCTGGGGCCAGTGCTGGTGCGTTGTTGGGCATGGCTGGGTCCTGGGCCCTCTGTAGATGGGTCACATCCTGGTGGCAGCTAGGGGCTCAGGGAGTCCTAGTGCAGCTGGCCTGCTGGTGGGTGGGGCTGTGTCCCTGCCCAGCTAGCTGCTGACCTTAGGCATCCAAGTACTTGTTCTGACACCAGGTGGGGTCAGGTCCCGGTGCTAATAAGCTCAAGGGAAAACTCCAAAATGGCACTTGCAAGCACCATTGCCTTCATGGTAGAATGGGCTCCTCACAATGGCTGCTGTCAGCAGCTATGTCCACCAAAGTGAGCTCCAGTTGCCTCCTGCCTCTCTGGGAGACTCTCCAAGATCAGCAAATGGGTCTAACCCAGGCTTCTTTCAAACTATTGCTTCTTCCCTGGGTTTCAGAGTGAGGGAGATTTTGTGTGTGCCCTTTAAGACTGGAGTTTCTGTTTCTTACAGCCCTCTGGCTCTCCCCAAAATAAGCCCTGCTGGCCTTCAAAGCCAAATGTTCTGGTGCTCATCTTCCCAGGGCAGGAAACCACAAAGTGGGGAGACCAGTGTGGGGCTTGGACCCCTCATTCCTTGAGGAGCACCTCTGCAATTATAATTATCCTCCCATTTGTGCATCCACCCACCTGGAGGTATGAGTTTTGACTATACTGCATCTCTGCAGTCTTCCTACCCATCTTGTTATTGTTTCTTCTTTACATCTTTAACTGTAGAAGATCTTTTCTGCTAGTGTTTAGGTCTTTCTTATCAATAATTGCTCTGTAAATAGTTGTAATTTTGCTGTGCCTATGGAAGGAGGTGAGCTCAGGGTCTTCCTACCCTACCATCTTGGCTACTTCCCTGAACAGGTATTATTTTTAAAAACCAAAGCAACAATAAACATATGGCCACCTTCACACATGGCCATTTATGTATGTACTCCTCTATAGGTAACTGTGATAAAGGTGATGATTGACCATTTATCTTGTTCTCTTCATTAGATTATTAACTCCTCAAAGCAAAGACTGTGCTTCTTCATGATGTAACCCTTTCTGTAGAGTGCATGGTGCATCGTGCATCGCTGATGCAGGTAATGATGGCATTGAAGAGGAGGATTCAAGTTACATTCCATATAATAATTTATAGGTAAATGGACCTCTTTCCAAACTCTGAAGTCACTCCATAGATGTGTTTTCTGTATTCCCTGACATTGTTAAATTAAAAAATTTTTTTTTAAATTTATTTTATTTTATTTTTGGCTGCATTGGGTCTCGTTGCCATATGCGGGCTTTTCTCTAGTTGCGGAGAGGGGGGGCTACTCTTTGTTGCAGTGCACGGGCTTCTCATTGTGGTGGCTTCTCTTGTTGTGGAGCACAGGCTCTAGGCATGCTGGCTTCAGTAGTTGTGGCACACGGACTCAGTAGTTGTGGCTCATGGGCTCTAGAGTGCAGGCTCAGTAGATGTGGTGCACGGGCTTAGTTGCTCTGTGGCATGTGGGATCTTCCCTGACTAGGGCTCGAACCCATGTCCCCTGCATCGGCAGGCGGATTCTTAACCATTGTGCTTCCCTGGTGGCGCAGTGGTTGACAGTCCGCCTGCCGATGCAGGGGACACGGGTTCGTGCCCCGGTCCGGGAAGATCCCACATGCCGCGGAGCGGCTGGGCCCGTGAGCCATGGCCGCTGAGCCTACGTGTCCGGAGCCTGTGCTCCGCAACGGGAGAGGCCACGGCAGTGAGAAGCCCGCGTACTGCAAAAAAACAAAACAAAACAAAAAAAACCAAAAACTGTTGGTCCTAACAAGGAAAGGTCTGTTCTATGCTTTTACTTTAGCAGAGGACATGTTTAAACACTGTGCTAACTGGTGAACTGTTCTGTGTTAGCCAGGAGTTTCTTATACTATATTATATCTATTAAGTGGAGAATTTAACTTTAAATAGTGAGTAGTAAGTAGACTGCTCAGTTATATTCCTTTGAGGGACAGGGCTAAAACTATAAAAGAGTAGAAAATAAAAATTAATTAAGACATTTAAACTTTGTTTTCACATCAACCAGAAAGAACAACTGGTTTAAATATATGCAGGAGTCACCCAGTTTCTAGCTATTTTCCCCATCAAGACTCGCGGTGAATCTATCCAAGCTTATGAATGACCAACATCCTACTTTGCTTCCAGCATTGTATTTAATTTTTATATAGGAAAAGAAAAGTTCATCTATGTGAACTGTTTCAACTTCAGCTCTTTCAACTCTTAGAACTGCTGCAACTAGGATTTCTTTGTTCTGGAGTACATGATGTGGAAAAGTCTTGCTGCTCTATATTTGCAGACATGGCTTTACTAACTTAAATCAGATTTAGCACAAAAATAAGACATATTAAATTGTAGAGAGTATTTGCCTGAGAGCTCAGGTGTTAGGAGATTATAGCAAATTAAATACCGCTTTTTGAATATTTGATTAGTCTTTCCCTTGATATTTTTGGTTTAGGCTAATGTTTCCTGAGTGTGTATCAATTTAATTTAATATGAAAGGGCTTTATTTTATGTCATCCAAAGCTGACTCTATGACTTCATTCTATTACTTAAACTTTTCCTCCCATATCACACTCTTTTGAAGTCCCTAAGGATGGGCCTTGGCTGTCCTTTTATTTTTTAGGATTTGTCCTTCTTTTCAAATGCAAAATGGTTTCTTCTTATGGGGCACTGGAATTTGATTAAGTCTTCTTATAATGGTCAGAAGTAAATTCTCCCTTTCCTAAATATAGAATTCCAAGAAGAAAAGGGGCATTTACTTGTGAACTGCAGAGTTTTAAATTATCTGTTTAGTTAGGCCTCATTTAAGCACTATGTCAAAATCTTGACAATGCTGGCATATGTCACTGCTGTATTCTGGCAAGATTATCACAGAATGTTGCATGAAGAAACTCCAAATTACAAAAGAGTTATGATCCATCCAGAAAGTGACTTTTGACTGCTGAAGATAAATCTCTTAAAGCATGTTTGGCCATTCAATCCTAGACTTCCTAGACTTTGAAGTGAAAGAAAACACTCAAACCCTTCCCTTTTGTATTTGATATGTTAGATCACATGTGACACTGAATGCCGGTGTTCAGATCACGTCTCCACCACAAAGGACCCAGTGGGAATGCTTAGCTCTAAAGCAGAAGTAGGCAAACTATGGTCAGATCCAGTCCCCTGCCTTTTTCTGTATGGTGTGTAAGTTAGGAATTCTTTTTTTATAGTTGTAAATGATTGAAACAAAATCAAAATAATAATATTCTGATATATTTTTTTTACATCTTTATTAGAGTATAATTGCTTTACAATGGTGTGTTAGTTTCTGCTTTATAACAAAGTGAATCAGTTATACATATACATATGTTCCCATATCTCTTCCCTCTTGCGTCTCCCTCCCTCCCACCCTCCCTATCCCATCCCTCCAGCGGTCACATAGCACCGAGCTGATCTCCCTGTGCTATGCGGCTGCTACCAACTAGCTATTTACCTTACATTTGGTAGTGTATATATGTCCAGGCCTCTCTCTCGCTTTGGCACAGCTTACCCTTCCCGCTCCCCATATCCTCAAGTCCATTCTCTAGTAGGTCTGTGTCTTTATTCCTGTCTTAGCCCTAGGTTCTTCATGACATTTTTTCTGTTTTTTGTTAAACTCCATATATATGAGTTTCTCTTTCTGACTTACTACACTCTGTATGACAGACTCTAGGTCTATCCACCTCATTACAAGTAGCTCAATTTCGTTTCTTTTTATGGCTGAGTAATATTCCATTGTATATATGTGCCACATCTTTATCCATTCATCCGATGATGGACACTTAGGTTGTTTCCATCTGTGGGCTATTGTAAATAGAGCTGCAATGAACATTTTGGTACATGACTCTTTTTGAATTATGGTTTTCTCAGGGTATATGCCCAGTAGTGGGATTGCTGGGTCATATGGTAGTTTCTTGACGAACCTCCATACTGTTCTCCATAGTGGCTGTACCAATTCACATTCCCACCAGCAGGGCAAGAGTGTTCCCTTTTCTCCACACCCTCTCCAGCATTTATTGTTTCTAGATTTTTTGATGATGGCCATTCTGACTGGTGTCAGATGATATCTCATTGTAGTTTTGATTTGCGTTTCTCTAATGATTAATGATGTTGAGCTTCTTTCATGTGTTTGTTGGCAGTCTGTATATCTTCTTCGGAGAAATGTCTGTTTAGGTCTTCTGCCCATTTTTGGATTGGGTTCTTTGTTTTTTGTTATGGAGCTGCATGAGCTGCTTATAAATTTTGGAGATTAGTCCTTTGTCAGTTGCTTCATTTGCAAATATCTCCTCCCATTCTGAGGGCTGTCTTCTGGTCTTGTTTATGGTTTCCTTTGCTGTGCAAAAGCTTTTAAGTTTCATTAGGCCCCATTTGTTTATTTTTGTTTTTATTTCCATTTCTCTAGGAGGTGGGTCAAAAAGGATCTTGCTGTGATTTATGTCATAGAGTGTTCTGCCTATTTTTTCCTCTAAGAGTTTGATAGTTTCTGGCTTTACATTTAGGTCTTTAATCCATTTTGAGCTTATTTTTGTGTATGGTGTTAGGGAGTGATCTAATCTCATACTTTTACATGTACCCGTCCAGTTTACACAGCACCACTTATTGAAGAGGCTGTCCTTTCTCCACTGTACATTCCTGCCTCCTTTATCAAAGATTAGGTAACCATATGTGCCTGGGTTTATCTCTGGGCTCTCTATCCTGTTCCATTGATGTATCTTTCTGTTTTTGTGCCAGTACAATACTGTCTTAATTACTGTAGGTTTGTAGTATAGCCTGAAATCAGGGAGCCTGATTCTGCCAGCTCCATTTTTCTTTCTCAAGATTGCTTTGGCTTTTCGGGGTGTTTTGTGTTTCCATACAAATTGTGAAATTTTTTTTCTAGTTCTGTGAAAAATACCAGTGGTAGTTTGATAGGGATTGCATTGAATCTGTAGATTGCTTTGGGTAGTAGAGTCATTTTCACAATGTTGATTCTTCCAATCCAAGAACATGGTATATCTCTGCATCTATTTGTATCATCTTTAATTTCTTTCATCAGTGTCTTATAATTTTCTACATACAGGTCTTTTGTCTCCTTAGGTAGGTTTATTCCTAGATATTGTATTCTTTTTGCTGCAGTGGTAAATGGGAGTGTTTTCTTGATTTCACTTTCAGATTTTTCATCATTAGTGTATAGGAATGCCAGAGATATCTGTGCATTAGTTTTGTATCCTGCTACTTTACCAAATTCATTGATTAGCTCTAGTAGTTTTCTGGTAGCATCTTTAGGATTCTCTATGTATAGTATCATGTCATCTGCAAAGAGTGACAGCTTTACTTCTTCTTTTCCGATTTGGATTCCTTTTATTTCCTTCTCTTCTCTGATTGCTGTGGCTAAAACTTCCAAAATTATGTTGAATAAGAGTGGTGAGAGTGGGCAACCTTGTCTTGTTCCTGATCTTAGAGGAAATGCTTTCAGTTTTTTACCATTGAGGACGATGTTGGCTGTGGGTTTGTCATATATGGCCTTTATTATGTTGAGGAAAGTTCCCTCTATGCCTACTTTCTGCAGGGTTTTTATCATAAATGGGTGTTGAATTTTGTCGAAAGCTTTCTCTACATCTATTGAGATGATCATATGGTTTTTCTCCTTCAGTTTGTTAATATGGTTTATCACATTGATTGATTTGCATATACTGAAGAACCCTTGCATTCCTGGAATAAACCCCACTTGATCATGGTGTATGATCCTTTTAATGTGCTGTTGGATTCTGTCTGCTAGTATTTTGTTGAGGATTTTTGCATCTATGTTCATCAGTGATATTGGCCTGTAGTGTTCTTTCTTTGTGACATCCTTGCCTGGTTTTGGCATCAGGGTGATGGTGGCCTCATAGAATGAGTTTGGGAGTGCTCCTCCCTCTGCTATATTTTGGAAGAGTTTGAGAAGGATAGGTGTTAGCTCTTCTCTAAATGTTTGATAGAATTCGCCTGTGAAGCCATCTGGTCCTGGGCTTTTGTTTGTTGGAAGATTTTTAATCACAGTTTCAATTTCAGTGCTTGTGATTGGTCTGTTCATATTTTCTATTTCTTCCTGATTCAGTCTTGGCAGGTGGTGCATTTCTCAGAATTTGTCCATTTCTTCCAGGTTGTCCATTTTATTGGCTTAGAGTTGCTTGTAGTAATCTCTCATGATCTTTTGTATTTCTGCAGTGTCAGTTGTTACTTCTCCTTTTTCATTTCTATTTCTATTGATTTGAGTCTTCTCCCTTTTTTTTCTTGGTGAGTCTGGCTAATGGTTTATCAATTTTGTTTATCTTCTAAAAGAATCAGCTTTTAGTTTTATTCATCTTTGCTATCGTTTCCTTCATTTCTTTTTCATTTATTTCTGATCTGATGTTTATGATTTCTTTCCTTCAGCTAACTCTGTGGTTTTTTTGTTCTTCTTTCTCTAAGTGTTTTAGGTGCAAGTTTAGGTTGTTTATTCGAGATGTTTCCTGTTTCTTAAGGTAGGATTGTATTGCTATAAACTTCCCTCTCAGAACTGCTCTTGCTGCATCCCATTGGTTTTGGGTCATCGTGTCTCCATTGTCATTTGTTTCTAGGTATGTTTTTATTTCCTCTTTGATTTCTTCAGTGATCACTTCATTATTAAGTAGTGTATTGTTTTGCATCCCTGTGTTTGTATTTTTTACAGATATTTTCCTGTAATTGATATCTAGTCTCATAGCATTGTGGTCGGAAAAGATACTTGATAGAATTTCAGTTTTCTGAAATTTACCAGGGCTTGATTTGTGACCCAAGATATGATCTATCCTGGGGAATGTTCCATGAGCACTTGAGAAAAATGCGTATTCTGTTGTTTTTGGATGGAATGTCCTGTAAATATCAATTAAGTCCATCTTGTTTAATGTATCATTTAAAGCTTGTGTTTCCTTATTTATTTTCATTTTGGATTATCTGTCCATTGGTGAAAGTGGGGTGTTAAAGTCCCCTACTATGAATGTTTTACTGTCGAGTTCCCGTTTTATGGCTGTTAGTATTTGCCTTATGTATTGAGATGCTTCTATGTTGGGTGCATAAATATTTACTATTGTTATATCTTCTTCTTGGATTGATCCCTTGATCATTATGTAGTGTCCTTCTTTGTGTCTTGTAATAGTCTTTATTTTAAAGTCTATTTTGTCTGATATGAGCATTGCTACTCCAGCTTTCTTTTGGTTTCCATTTGCATGGAATATCTTTTTCCATCCCCTTACTTTCAGTCTGTATGTGTCTCTAGGTCTGAAGTGGGTCTCTTGTAGACACCATATATATGGGTCTTGTTTTTGTATCCATTCAGCCAATCTGTGTCTTTTGGTGGGAGCATTTAGTCCATTTACGTTTAAGGTAATTATTGAGATGTATGTTCCTATTCCCATTTTCTTAATTGTTTTGGGTTCATTATTGTAGGTCTTTTCCTTCTCTTGTGTTTCTTACCTAGAGAAGTTCCTTTAGCAGTTGTTGTCAAGCTGGTTTGGTGGTGTTGAACTCTCTGAGCTTTTGCTTGTCTGTTTTTAATTTCTCCATCAAATCTGGATGAGATCCTTGCTGGGTAGAGTAATCCTGGTTGCAGGTTTTTCTCCTTCATCACTTTAAATATGTCCTGCCAGTCCCTTCTGGCTTGCAGAGTTTCTGCTGAAAGATCAGCTGTTAACCTTATGGGGATTCCCTTGTGTGTTATTGGTTGTGTTTCCCTTGCTGCTTTTAATATGTTTTCTTTGTATTTAATTTTTGACAGTTTGATTAATATGTGTTTTGGCATATTTCTCCTTGGATTTATCCTGTATGGGACTCTCTGTGCATCCTGGACTTCATTAACTATTTCCTTTCCCATATTAGGGAAGTTTTCAACTATAATCTCTTCAAATGTTTTCTCAATCCCTTTCTTTTTCTCTTCTTCTTTTGGGATCCCTATAATTCGAATGTTGGTGCATTTAATGTTGTCCCAGAAGTCTCTGAGACTGTCCTCAGTTCTTTTCATTCTTTTTTCTTTATTCTGCTCTGCAGTAGTTATTTCCACTATTTTATCTTCCAGGTCACTTATCCGTTCTTCTGCCTCAGTTATTCTGCTATTGATCCCTTCTAGAGTATTTTTAATTTCATTTATTGTGTTGTTCATCATTGTTTGTTTCATCTTTAGTTCTTCTAGGTCCTTGTTAAATGTTTCTTGCATTTTGTTTGTTCTATTTCCAAGATTTTGTATCATCTTTACTATCATTATTCTGAATTCTTTTTCAGGTAGACTGCCTATTTCCTCTTCATTTATTAGGTCTGGTGGGTGTTTATCTTGGTCCTTCATCTGCTGTGTGTTTTTCTGTCTTCTCATTTTGCTTATCTTACTGTGTTTGGGGTCTCCTTTTTGCAGGCTTCACGTTCATAGTTCTCGTTATTTTTGTTGTCTGCCCCCAGTGGGTGAGGTTGGTTCAGTGGCCTGTGTAGGCTTCCTGGTGGAGGGGACTGATGCCTGTGTTCTGGTGGGTGGGGCTGTATCTTGTCCTTCTGGTGTGCAGGGCCCTGTCCGGTGGTGTGTTTTGGAGTGTCTGTGAGCTTAGCATGACTTTAGGCTGCCTCTCTGCTAATGAGTGGGGTTGTGTTCCTGTCTCGCTAGTTTGGCATAGGATGTCCAGCACTGTAGCTTGCTGGTCGTTGAGTGAAGCTGGGTGCTGGTGTTGAGATGGAGATGTCTGGGAGATTTTCGCCGTTTGATATTGTGGAGCTAGAAGGTCTCTTGTGGACCAGTGTCCTGAAGTTGGCTCTCCCACCTCAGAGGCACAGCACTGACTGCTTGCTGCAGCACCAAGAGCCTTTCATGCACACGGCTCAGAATAAAAGAGAGAAAGTTGAAAGAAAGAATTAGTAGAAGAAGAAAGAGAGAAAGAACAAAAGCAAGAAAGAAAGGAGGGAGGGAGGGGAGGGAGGAAGGAAGGAGGGAAGGAAGGAAAAAAAGAAAGAAAGAAAATAAAGTAAAATAAAGTAAGATAAAATATAATAAAGTTATTAAAATAAAAAATAATTTTTAAGAAAAAAATTAAAATCAAAACAACAACAACAACAAAAACGGATGGATAGAACCCTAGGACAAATGGTGGAAGCAAAGCTATACAGACAAAATCTCACACAGAAGCAGACACATACACACTCACAATAAGAGGAAAAGGGGAAAAAATAATATATCTTGCTTCCAAAGTCCACCTCCTCAATTTGGGATGATTCGTTGTCTGTTCAGGTATTCCACAGATGGAGGGTACATCAAGTTGATTGTGGAGCTTTAATCCGCTGCTTCTGAGGCTGCTGGGAGAGATTTCCCTTTCTCTTCTTTGTTCGCACAGCTCCCGGGGTTCAGTTTTGGATTTGGCCCCGCCTCTGCGTGTAGGTCGCCGGAGGGCGTCTGTTCTTCGCTCAGACAGGACGGGGTTAAAGGAGCCGCTGATTTGGGGGCTCTGGCTCACTCAGGCCGGGTGGAGGGAGGGGCACGGAGTGCGGGGCGGGCCTGCGGCAGCCGAGGGCAGCATGACGTTGCGCCAGCCTGAGCCGCGCCGTGCATTCTCCCGGGGTAGTTGTCCCCGGATCCCGGGACGCTGGCAGTGGCAGGCTGCACAGGCTCCCTGGAAGGGGGGTGTGGACAGTGACCTGTGCTCGCACACAGGCTTCTTAGTGGCGGCAGCAGCAGCCTTAGCGTCTCATGCGCGTCTCTGGGGTCCACGCTTTTAGCCGTGGCTCGCGCCCGTCTCTGGCGCTCCTTTAAGCAGCGCTCTTAATCCCCTCTCCTCGCACACCAGGAAACAAAGAGGTAAGAAAAAGTCTCTTGCCTCTTCGGCCGGTCCAGACTTTTCCCTGACTCCCTTCCGGCTAGGCGTGGTGCACTAACCCCTTCAGGCTGTGTTCACGCCGCCAACCCCAGTCCTCTCCTTGGGATCCGACCAAAGCCCGAGCCTCAGGTCTCAGCCCCGCGCGCCCCGGCAGGGGAGCAGACAAGCCTCTCGGGCTGGTGAGTGCCGGTCGGCCCTGACCCTCTGTGCGGGAATCTCTCCGCTTTGCCAGCCGCACCCGTGGCTGAGCTCTCCCCTTCCGCCACCCGCAGTCTCTGCCCGCGAAGGGGCTCCTAGTGTGTGGAACCCTTTCCTCCTTCACAGCTCCCTCCCAGTGGTGCAGGTTCCATCCCTATTTTTTGGTCTCTGCTTTTTCTTTTTTCTTTTGCCCTACCCAGGTACGTGGGGACTTTCTTGCCTTTTGGGAGGTCTGAGGTCTTTTGCCAGCGTTCAGTAGGTGTTCTGTAGGAGTTGTTCCACATGTAGATGTATTTCTGGTGTATTTCAGTTATCTGTGGGCTTCTTCTGGTCATCCAGGTAACCATTCCTCATACTATATAAGTCAATTGCAGGGGAACTGTACATCTCCAAACTCCGGAACTCCGCACTCCGGAGGTGCCCCTTTCCACGTGCTGCCTCTCCCCTTCTGCACAGGTCCTAAGCCGATATATTAT
The DNA here is from genome assembly GCF_059928025.1 of Delphinapterus leucas. Taxonomy (NCBI): domain Eukaryota; kingdom Metazoa; phylum Chordata; class Mammalia; order Artiodactyla; family Monodontidae; genus Delphinapterus; species Delphinapterus leucas. The sequence goes on from NC_143132.1 coordinate 119,104,746, forward strand.
TATATATATAAAAATTATATGAAATTTAAATTTCAGTGGTTATAAATAAAATTTTATTGGAACACAGCCATGCTCATTCATTTATATATTGTCTGTGGTTGCTTTCACTACAATGATAGGATTGAGTAGTTGTGATAGAAATCCTATAACCCATAAAACCTAACATATTCACTACTTGCCCTTTGCAGATAAAGTTTTCTGACCCTGCTCTAAAACCATAGACTTTCCTCTGCATTGTTCCATGGCTGTTCTCAGAGTGTGTTAATTACAACCTCTATTAGGAGAAGTGAAAAAACAGAGTAATTTCTCTGTGATGATTGTGGTCTTTGGAATCTTTATTGAATCTTGCCACATAAATCTTTGTTCTTTCATAATGTCCTAACATGTCTCTAGCTTATTCCAAGAGAATGTCTAATTTATTTTACACTATGTTCAGTGACTTAAAATAACAATGAAGAATAAAAAGGAAAACTTCTATTTTTTTGTGATTATGAGATATGTAAAACAAATCCTAATATTCTAAGACGCTGCACTGCTAAGAAACTCCACTTATCCTATCTATGTTTAATGCTGTAAAGTACTTGAAAATGCAGCCGTGTGTGTGTGTGTGTGTATACACACGCATATGGCTTTATTACTTTTCCCTATCATCAAAGAGACTGGATCTGGAAAATATTGCATTTGTTATCTGTGAAGAAAGGGCAAGTTTCTAATAAAACAGAATTAAGTCAAAGACTCAAACTGAGCTAAGAGAACAGTAGAAGGGAGAGATAAGAATGTAAGTAGTGTAATTTACAAAATAGCCAGGACATGGAACCAACCTAAATGTCCATCGACAGATGAATGGATAGAGAAGATGTGGCACATATATACAATGGAATATTACTCAGCCATAAAAAGAAATGAAACTGAGTTATTTGTAGTGAGGTGGATGGACCTACAGTCTGTCATACAGAGTGAAGTAAGTCAGAAAGAGAAAAACAAATACCGTATGCTAACACATATATATGGAATCTAAAAAAAAAAATGGTCATGAAGAACCTAGTTGCAGGGCAGGAATAAAGATGTAGACATAGAGAATGGACTTGAGGACACAGGGTGAGAGGGGGAAGCTGGGGTGAAGTGAGAGTAGCATCGACATATATACACTACGGAATGTAAAATGACTAGTGGGAAGCAGCCGCATAGCACAGGGAGATAAAAGCTCGGTGCTTTGTGATGACCTAGAGGGGTTGGATAGGGAGTGTGGGAGGGAAGCAGACGCAAGAGGGAGGGGATATGGGGACATATGTATGCATATGGCTGATTGACTTTGGTGTACAATAGAAACTAACACAGTATTGTGAAGCAATTATACTCCAATAAAGTTCTATTTAAGGAAAAAAACCAAGAATGTAAGTAGTGTAGTTGTTGGCTTAAAAAAAATAATTTTTCAAGGCATCATCTGACAAGGATGTGATTCTCTAGAACTCACCCCTTCCAAAATTCCTACCATGTGTGTCAGGACAACAAAAGGATCCCTACTCCAAAACTCAGTACCTCAGAATACCTCAGTGTTATGGAAAGCTTCATACAGTGGCCAACAGCTTAACCAGACATTGTGTATGATCTACCCCTAATTATAGTTTTGGATTCCTCACTCCTCTTCCCAGTGGCTGACCTCAGAAACCACCTCGAAGTTGTTCCTCCTCGAAAATCAACTTCTAGGGTTGTTAGTGTGGTTGACTATAGTGCCCTTGAGTTTTCCCTATGTACCAGCTCACACTCTGTTTGCTCTTAGAAAATGCTCATGAAATTCTACCAGCATTGTACTACTACCACATTGTACCATCCCCTTTTCACACGTAGGACATTCACCTTTGGACAACCTCTGAGATTTCATCTCATAGATCTGAGAATCCTTAGATGTATCTCCTGCCCATGCTTAAGAAATCATGACGAATTCTGTAAATATCCACCAATGATGACCTTTGATACAGCACCTGTTAGAAAAGCAACATGTAGCATTTACAGGGACCAGTGTACAATGTTACAGTCAGCAAGGGTATCCTCTAGACATCTTGAAGTCTTGACAGCTGTGGATACTTGGTTATTATAGCGCTGCTTCTGCCTTGATCTTTTCTCAGGTCTGCATCTATGTGGGGTTCTCACTTTTATCTGCTTCAGCCCTATTTTTCCCAGGATCCTTGGAAGTCATTGACGAGAAATGTTAAGATTCATGCATCGTTTCTCTTTTATTTCTCCTTTATTCCCCAAATACATTTTTAACAATTCTGGTTCCTACATGCCTCTTCTACCTAACATCTTCCTTTACTCTCCAAACCACTAACTTAGCTTGTCATTTTGAGGCTATACTGTTACAATTGCCTCCTAAGTAGTTTGTCTATTTCCTATAATCTGGAGCCTGTGAACTCATAAGAGAACTATGCATCGGCTTCAAAATGTCTCTAAATCTTCCAGAGTTGTACCTATACATAGCATTCTGAATGACTGAAGGATTAAGAGTGTGGAATATTAATTGTTCATTGAAAAATAAGTGCCTTAGGGTCTGCAGCTTGACTTCCGTTGGCTGAGATGCAATTTTATTGGATCAGGGCTGATACTGACTGATTTTGATATCCTTTTTCTGCACTATTTCTCTTCATGGCACTTATCACTTGCGCCAGTAGGCTGTAACTTCAAAAACAAAAAAAAGTGGCCAGGATTTTAGGTCTACTTCAGTGCTGTTGTATTCACTAAGCAGGTGACTTGATTGTTTGGTTAATCAATTAATAAGAAAATTGTGGGGCTGGGAGCTAGTAATGATCGGTCCTGATTAATAGATATGTAACGATTTTAGCATTTGTTTATCGTTGATATGCATATGAATGAGTTTAAAAACACATGAGCTCAGCAGTTCACTTGGTGGCCTAATGGTTAGGATTCCAGACTTTCACTGCCATGGCCTGGGGTTCAATCCCTGGTCGGGGAACTGAGATCTTGCGAGCCACAGGGAGTGGCCAAAAAACAACAACAACAAAACCTGAGTTGTTATGATTGTCAGGTGATATATGATGTAAAATCTTAGACTGGATTTATCGGTGTTTATTGCTCTGACTTAGGAGTGAAATGAACACTAAAAAGGGTAACGAGCCATGTCAATGACAGAGATGGGGGAGATGTAAATTCCCAGGTGTGATGTAAAAAAGATGTATATATATATATATATATATATTTTTTTTGTGGTACGCAGGCCTGTCACTGTTGTGGCCTCTCCCGCTGCGGAGCACAGGCTCCGGACGCGCAGGCTTAGCGGCCATGGCTCGCGGGCCCAGCCGCTCCGCGGCATGTGGGATCTTCCCAGACTGGGGCACGAACCCGTGACCCCTGCATCGGCAGGCGGACTCTCAACCACTGCGCCACCAGGGAAGCCCAAAAAGATGTATATTTATTGTCATGTTTACTAGAAAAAAATATCAAACCTGTGAATTTACTGATATTGTTTAGGGAAAGACTTAGAAAAAAGAAGGGAGGAGTGATTTAAAGAAAAATATTAGGTAAACTATAGTGAGAGGTAATTAAAATGGCAAACGATCCTGAAGGCGTAGGTGAAACACAGTTTATAGTCCAGGAAGCACAGGGTTAGGAGTTCAGGTTAACTCCAGATGTGAGTTTGGCAATTCATATACATAGTCAACCTCAGCTTCTTCTATAAAATAGAATTATTATCATTGAGTTTTACTTATTTCTTGTAAACATTAAATGAAGCCGTATTCAAACATGAAAGTGATTTGTACACTGTAAGAATCTATAGAAACAAATTGCATTATTAAGTATGGTTAGAAAGGAGACTGGTCAAACTTTAATGCTTGGTATGCTGTGGGGCCTCCAAATTTTACAACAGTGTAAATGTAAACAGAAGTGGAGGAGGCTGGGAAAGGTAGGGCTTAAGAACAGGGGCCTTAGAGGTTTAAAATTAACTCAGTATTGTATTCTGGCTCTTAATTATTTCAGAGTATCACCTGAAAATGGGTATAATTTTAATGCCTACCTCATAAGAATATGTCCGAGAATTAAGCAACACATATAAAGCTTCTGGCACATATATGCTCTGACTACAGTAGCAGTGATTATTATTACTATTATTATTATTAAATAGGGCAAGTTGAACTAGAATTAGTCCCAACATGCCTTTCGAGTTTCTAATAATTCTGGCAGATTGAATAAAAAGTAGAAAATACAGAGAGAACTCTGACACAAAGCAGTTCTAGAAATATCTCTCATTAAAACCCTTAAAACAAGCAAACATTCCTAACAGGAGTTCTTTTTGAAACTGACAGCAAAAAAAATGACCCCATGTAACCATCCTGGGGAAAAAAAGGAGCATAACATGCTACGGTCATCTTTCTGTGATTCATCCTAGCAAGGGTCTGGGAGTCCAGACCTTGGTTAGAAATTGACAAGAGTATGAAGCCATGAGGTTGATCACCAAGGAGCTTTGGAAGAAAAACTGTGGATGCGAAGAATCCACAAATATGCCGTGTTTCCCAAGCAAGCTTCTAAGTCTAGAGATCACATGTGAATTTTTAACTTAAAGAACCATGTCCGCTCTGCAGAACTAAAGACCATGTTCTCATCACACGTACTTCTAGAGTTACTTCTGAGTCCCTGATTCTAGAATTGGACCATGGTCACTGACTCACTTATTACTAACTATAAATCACTTGAATGTTTAGCTACTGGATATGGGACATTCCTGATGTTTGGCTGAGTGAGGCAGCTGCAGCTTTGTGGCTAAACATTCAGGCTGGAGAGCCAGGTGCCTGGGTTTGAATCAACTTCGGCTTCTCTATTTACAAGCTGGCAATGACCTGTGGTGAGTCACTTACCTTTATGTGCCTAACCTGTAAAATGAAAATGACACAAACATTTTCCTTTTAGGTTTTTTGGTGTTTTGGGTGAGGTTTAAATGAGTCAATATTTGTAAAATGCTTATAGTAGTATTGCCACAGGGTAAACCCCATTGTCATTATAAGAAGTTATTTCCTTAAACCAGCAATCCTCAAAATTTGCTGCATGGGAATCATCTGGAAGGCTTGTTAACACACAGACGCCAGGCCTCATCCCTGCAGTTTCTGATTCTGTGGGTCTGGGATGGAGCCTGAGAATTTGTGTTTTTTAACAAGGTCCAGTATAATGCCGATGCTGCAGAGCCCAGAACCACGACCTGAGAATCACTGCTCAAAAACGTTCCTATCAAATTTTCATCAAAAGTTTAAATGCAGTGTAACTAAAGTGAAAAGGGTCCTTTTAGTTATACTAAGTTTATGAGTCAAGATATTGGGGGCCCCTGTCTCCAATGCAGGCACTATTAAATGAGGTCTGAGGTGCTAGGGGCGATTCTGGAGGCTATCTTCATGGATGGCGGGGGTGAAGATGAGAGAGGGAGATGCAACTCAAACAGAAAAAAAAAGAAAATAAGAAAAAAAAAGTATTTAAACCCAGTGCTCTGGTAATCCCGGAGAGATTTCTCCAGTTGGGTCAAACAGAAAATTCAAACTGCAGGTATCATAGGTTATCGTGGCTACCTCTCAGCCTTCAGACAGAACTTTGATGAACCTCAGAATTGAGAACAGCTTGTGGTGATTCAAGCAAGCCCTTAAACCAAAAGATTTACCCACCACCTGTCAACAGGTGGAGGAGGTAAACGTGGGAGTAAAGGCCCCGCGGCTGAAACTGACCTGCCCACCAGCCAGAACGCGCCTGAGAAATAACAGGGAATCGGAGAAAGAGGAGGAAATAAGACAGAAGGCGAGCAGACATCCGCGCCTTCTGAAAAATGAAGAGGAGTCTAGTGGTCGTTTATAATCCGCGTGCGATGGAGCCTCGGCGCTGTCCCCAGACACATAAATCAACGTCGCCCCGCCTCGCCTTCCCTCCCTCAGCTCTGGGCGGTCCCTGCGCCCCGGGCAGCTGAGCCCAGCACACGCCGGCAGCGGGAGCCCATTGGTCACCTGCGCTGAGAGGTGAGCGGCTCTGGCAGTCCTTCCCGGGGAAGGGGACAGGACCCATGCCCGGGCCAGGGGCAGCGGAGAGGGGGCTTGGCGTGGGAATGCAGCTAGTCCTGGGGCCCGAGCCAGGGCAGGGCCAGCAGAGCACGCGCCGAAGAGGGGGGAGGATTACAGCAAAAATGAGAAGGTCGCTTCTTCGGTGACTGATGCCAAGCAAAAGACAAACTCTGAGCAAAGATTCACCAGTCGGTGGAGACCCTTATTGTGGGCACTTCTGACAGATTTGCCCAAAAAGGATAAGGGAGGAGAAGCTCCTGGGACTTGGGGGCAAAAGGGAGTGATATTAATACATATATTTAAATGACAACTTTAGGGGGAACTTAAGCACACCGTTGAGGGAGGAGAAAGGACATTTTAAAACCTCCACTTTGCTTTCTGTTTCTGTAGCAACAGTTATAAAGGCACGCTGCTGATTCATGTGAGCTCCGGTTATCTAGCTGCGGCTCGGGGGGGTGCCTCCAGGTCTCTCTCCAGAGTAATACCCCTGAGCTGCAAGCCAGAAAGACCAAGCCACTGGCTTCACTTTGGAGCAGAGAACTTTTCCTTACTCAGGTTTGGATATGATCTTCCATTTCTTGGGAAGATTTTCAGTCTCTGCCTATGTCAGGAGAGGATTTAGGACCAGGACAGAAGAGCTCAGGTATTGTCAATTTCTATCTATTTCATTATACACATTTTCAGGTTTAAGTTTGTGGGAATCCACTATCCACGTGTTCTTTTAGACTTTTGATTCTCTTTTCAGTAACTCTCAAGTGGGCATACCCGTAACTTCTATTTTTCTAGCTGGATGAGAGAACTACCTGCATCCTATTGTTTCTTTCTTTGCTTACCTAATGATAAGAAGGTGGAAATGCTGTCTCCAATCATACGACATTTATTTAAAATGTTTGTAAACAGACGGTTACAATGACAAAATTTGTCACATGATTAATCCTATAGTAAATTTTAATTTGGGCTATATTCTAATAATTCCATTATCTTTCTATCTATATGGAGATACAAGCGATTCAGCATTCATGTTATTTTAAATGTGGTTTATAGCTAAAGGATGGTTGCTGGTAGAATCTAAAAGAAACCATTCTATGAAGGTCACTTAGAGAAGCATAATAAAGACGTTATTACAATCTTTGTATATTCTGAATTTCAGGCAAAAGCTAGGTTTGGATCCTTGGGCTTCACCCACATGTGGGTAACAGATACCATTTTTCCAACAAGCTGAGCATATTTCTTCCCTGGTTATGCTCCCCCACCCCCATGGCAGACGTGAGGACGAGGAGAAGGGACCAAGAAAAGAGGCAGAGGGATGTTCTAAGCAGAGCAAAAGCAGACAGCATAATGCCTGCGAGGGGTCAGTGTGGCCCACTGCGGTGCAGGTGCAAGGCTCAAGCCCTCTCAGCTGGTCAGTTACGATTACTTACGGTCATCATTTGGCAGTGACATGTACAATGTGTCTTTTTTGTCAAGGACTTGAGGACATGTTAGAAAGAGATTTATTCGTCCTTTCAGTGGATTATTACGGCTCTTAAAAATGTTTTTGAAGGTTTGATAAAATGAAAAAACAAACATGTTCAATGATAAAAATGTGTTATGAAATTTCATTTGATCATATATATGCAGTAACATCCAACCCAATATGTAAAATGCTGGAAGGAGTATGGCAAAATGTTATTGATTATATCTGGGTGGTGGGAAGTATGAGTGATTTTATTTTCTTTTTTCTTACTTACAGCTTCTAAATTTTGTGTTGCACATGTATTAGTTTTATAATCAGTTTTTTTAAAGTCTAAAAAACTAAAGCATAAACAGGAAACTAAGCCTTATGTACTTCAGTTGTCACAATATCTCCATTATGGTTTCCACTTTCCTTTTTTAATGAATCTCTAAGTAATAGGGATTGCTGCTTTTCATTAAGAAGTGAAAAGCTGTAAAGGAATTTCACAACAATAAATATCCTGCTTGATCACAAGGATCCATATGAGGCCAGCACACACCATGGCTTTGTAAAGAGTAAGCTTTACCGTAAAAGTTGTGAATGAAATTGGCCCCTTACGACCTTTTAGGAAGGTCTCCCAGATTACCAGTTACTGTGTGTGGTCCACTGGAACTTTGCTCAAACCATATTTATAACTCCGAGGTATGATGTTTTTTCAGGATGAAGGTGAAAAGCAGGGGAAGCACCAGCTTACTGGTTTCCTTCGCTGCAGCCTGCCTGGTGGTCTTCCCCGGGGGCGGGGCCTGTCCTCGCCGCTGTGCCTGTTACGTGCCTACAGAGGTGCACTGCACGTTTCGGTACCTGACCTCCATCCCACACAGCATCCCGCCCAACGTGGAACGTATCAATCTAGGGTGCGCAGGGGCCCTTGTCTTGCTTCCTTCTCAAGGAGGGATTGATTACACTGCTGACTTGTCCTCAAAACCCTTGTGACTTTGGGAGATTAACCACAATTCTTTTTAACAATATTTCTCTTCTGAAATGAGTACATGAGGATCTTAAGCTTGCTGGGGCAATAAAAAATTTTTTTCTGTTAAACTTTTACTAAGAGAAAGTTCTTCTAGAACCCATAGTCACTCGTGGTAGGCTGAGAGGCCCATAGTCACTCATGGTAGGCTGAGAGGCCCATGATTATAGAAAAGCTGCATTCTGGCTACATTTTTGCTGGATAATAATATAGCTCTTGTTAAGAATTAGCGTTATGATATATCAGTAAGAGGTAACAGGACAACTGGAGGCGTCCTGTTATACACAAAAGATATATATGAAAACTCAACTAGATCGTTTTTTAAGGCCCTTGGATTTTTTCTCCAAAGAAACCGACTTATTTAAAAGGCTTTAAAAATGCGTAAATTAAATCTGCTAAAAGGCAACTGTATTTTAAAAGTTGATGAAAAGCTGTGTGTGTGAATGCACATACAAGCAGACTTAACATCATTTATTTGACATTAGTGGGCGCCTACTATGGGCCAAACACTGATGGTACCAGGGATACAATGATGAACAAGATATATTATTCATTTCTAGAAACCATAGTTAAAGGGAGAAGACAGTTGTATAGCTAGTACAATTTAATAAGAACTATAATAGAGCATACGAAGTGCCTTGGGAACAATCACTAATAATAATAGCTAACACTGTGTCCTGGCATTGAGCTAAGAACTCTTCATGTATGCATTCATTTAATCCTCATAACCCGTTTGAAGTAGGTTCTATTATTTGCATTTTATAGACAAGGAAACTGAGGCACAGAAAGGTTACTGATTTAGCCCAGGGTCACCTCTACTCCCAGGTACCTGAGTTTATACTCATACCCAAAACATTTGGCTTCAGAGCCCAGGTTTCTTAACCATTACTTCATAATGATGAATTACACCTGGGAGAACAAGGGGGCCATGTTATTAGAGAATGGGCTGGGTCTTAACAGTGTTCACAAATAGGGCTAGAGTCAAAGGCATTCCAACCTGCAGGAACAGCATATGTACAAAGGTTTGAAAATGGGAAGGGATGTGGCACTTTCCAGGAATCTGAGTAGGATAATTGTAACCGAGACTGCAAGGGCTGGGTTGGAGGGGCTGACCTCCTGAGGCATCGGATGAATTTCAACAATATTTCAAGCATTGGATTATCTCCTTAGAGCACAGGAAATAAAAAGGGGGCGGGGAGTGAAATTCCGTTCTGTGTGTGTGTTTGTTGGGTTTTGCTTTGACATTTGAACTTTAGTTGACTTAGCTTATGCCTAGAATGATGTTTTTATTTCAGGTACAACAGTTTGGTGAGATTGACAGAAACGGATTTTTCTGGCCTAAACAAGTTGGAGTTACTAATGCTACACAGCAATGGCATTCACACAATCCCTCCTAAGACCTTCTCAGATTTGCAGGCCTTGCAGGTGAGACTGATGTGGGGAAGGGGCAGGTTAATGCGGTGAGGTGTGCCTCCAAAAGCTACCTGTTCCTAGAGAACCCCCAAAATCAACACTCTGTAAATTAGATGTAGACATCAAGGGAAAATGTCAAATAACTGATTTCTTTTTAAATGCAACTGTATGTAGAAATTAGAATAAGAAAATTCTGATTTTCTCATACCTCAGGCTCATAGAAAGAAAAAAATTATCAATGCCCAAGGATTGCTAAACCTTTAAAATTTAATCCTAAAAGGCCACTTCTAGTCATGTTCATCTGGGAATTGAATGTAGTTTCTAAAAATAATTGCTGTCTTTACATAGAAGTTAGCTTTCTATAGAGCGATATACTTTTAAGTTTCACTTTACTTATGCACTGCCTTATTCAAACACTTTTTTACAGTTACGGGGACTTCCAAGAATGCATCGAATATTGTAAGAATTACCACCCCAGTAGGAAAGAAAGCAAAAGGTAGAAGAAATCTTAGGAACAACAACAAAGGGAATGCAGGGAACTGCAGGCATAAAGATCAGTATGTCTGCTGTAAGTAGGACTTGAGGCTTTTGAGAAGCTAACTCAATTTTTCAGTAAATTAAAAAATAAAACTACTGTTCAGGAAAAGTACAACCACATCTGATTTTAAATTAGAAAAAAAAATGTTTCCCAAAGCTCCTCATAGAAGAGATACTGCAATAAAATGAAGTCAGTTCTATCCTTAGAAAAGATAAAATGCCAGTGTGCAGTGTGAGCCTTTTTACACCACACTAAGCCTCTGGAAAACCACAGATTTAAGTCTAGGTATGTGATTCTGTTGGTTTGGCTTAATCAGGTTTATTTGGAATATATGTCTTCAGAGGATTAGATGGAATATACTTCACTCATGGAATTCACACATACTTGTTTTCTTGACCAGGTTTTCCATAGATATTGATGAACATTGAGTTTGATAATATTTGGGGCAAAGCTGTTCCGTGTTGTCAATTTCAATTTTCTTTGCTTATTAGGGAACTTGGCATTCCAGAAAAACATTCTCAACAGAGATGACAGATTAGGTCAAATTAGGATAATATGATGATAAATCATTGTTTTTGCTAGCATTTCTTTTTCTTTTCTTTTTGGGAGAAGGGGGCGTGTTCAGTTGGTAACTGGAGAAGGAATTGGAGAATACACACACACTACTGAAATATGGAAAAACTTTTAATTTCAATTCAAAATCAATTAAAAATCATATTACTCATAATAGCTAAAAAATAAAAAGCACCCAAATGTCCATTGACTCATAAATGGATAAACAAAATATATTACATGTATACAGTGGAATACAACTCAGTAATAAGAAGGCATGAAGGACCGATATGTGCTACAACAGGGGAGGGTCTTGGAAATATTATGCTAATTGGAAAAAGCCAGACACAAAAGACCACATATTGTATCATCCATTGTTTAAAATGTTGACAATAGGCAAATCCACAGAAACAAACAGTGGTTTTCTAGGGCTAGGAGGAGGGGGGGAATGACTGCTAATGGGTATCAGTTTTTATTTTGGGATGATGAAAATGTTCTAAAATTAGATAGTGGAGATGGTTGCACAACCTTGTGAATATACTAAAAGCCACTGAATTGTACGGTTTAAAAAGGTGGATTTTGGGGACTTCCCTGGCGGTCCTTGCAGTGCAGGGGGTGGTGCGGGTTTGATCCCTGGTCAGGGAGCTAAGAGCCCACATGCCTTGTGGCCAAAAAACCAAGACAAAAAACAGAAGCAATATTGTAACAAATTCAATGAAGACTTTAAAAATGGTCCACATAAAAAAAAATCTTTTAAAAAAATAAATGAAAAGGTGGATTTTTATGGCATGTGAATTATATCTCAGTAAAGCCATTTTATTTATTTATTTTTAAATTTATTTATTTATTTATTTTTGGCTGCGTTGGGTCTTTGTTGCAGTGCACAGGCTTCTCATTGTGGTGGCTTCTCTTACTGTGGAGCATGGGCTCTAGGTGCATGGGCTTCAGTAGTTGTGGCTCGCGGGCTCTAGAGCACAGGTTCAGTAGTTGTGGCGCATGGGCTTAGTTGCTCCGCAGCATGTGGGATCTTCCCGGACCAGGAATCGAACCCATGTCCCCTGCATTGGCAGACGGATTCTTAACCACTGCACCACCGGGGAAGTCCAAATGCATTTTAAATGTGAAAGATAAAATCATATTTCTTATGAAAAATTCAGGTTCAAGAAATCTGAAGTTTACTTGAAATGTCAAGATACTTTTGTATATGGTTGAAAATTTCCATAATACGTTTTTTAAAAAGTATACCATATACAAAAATAGAATAATATAATGATCCCCAATGCAGCATCACCCAGCTTCAGTAGTTATCAACACATAACAGATCTTGTTTCGCCTGTACCTCCACCCACTACTTTTCTACTTCATTGCATTGTTTTGAAACAAATCTGAGATATCATAATGTTTCATCTATAAGTACTTCAATACATATGTCAAAGTTATGGAATCTTTTAAAATGAACCATAACATCAGTATTATACCTTAAAATTATAGCAGTAATTCCTCAATATCACAAACTGTTCATGAATATTCTAATTTCCCTGATGTTCTCATACTTGATTTGCAACTGGTTTGTTTGAATTAGGATCCAAATAAGGTACACACACTGCATTGGATTAATCTTAACGTATGTTTTACTATGGATATGATTTTCCTTTTTGTGATAATTCCTTTGACAAAATAAGTGTGTTCTTTTTACTCTTAGGTCTTAAAAATGAGCTATAACAAAGTTCGAAGACTTCAGAAGGACACTTTCTATGGTCTCAGGAGCTTGACACGGTTGCATATGGACCACAACAATATCGAATTTATAAACCCAGAGGTTTTTTATGGACTCACCTCTCTCCGACTGGTGCACTTGGAAGGGAACCAGCTCACTAAGCTTCATCCAGATACATTTGTCTCCTTGTGCTACCTCCGGATATTTAAAACATCTTTCATTAAGTACCTATACTTGTCTGATAACTTTCTGAGCTCCATCCCACAAGAGATGGTCACCTATATGCCTGATCTGGAAAGCCTTTATCTTCATGGGAATCCCTGGACCTGTGATTGTCATTTGAAATGGTTGTCTGACTGGATACGGGAGAAGCCAGGTATCTGGACTGTTTCTTTCTTTCTTTCTTTTTTTTTCTTTATTGGAGTATAATTGCTTTACAGTGGTGTGTTAGTTTCTGCTTTATAACAAAGTGAATCAGTTATACATATACATATGTTCCCATATCTCTTTCCTCTTGCGTCTCCCTCCCTCCCACCCCTCTAAGTGGTCACAAAGCACCGAGCTAATCTCCCTGTGCTATGCGGCTGCTTCCCACTAGCTATCTATTTTACGTTTGGTAGTGTATATATGTCCGTGCCACTCTCTCACTTTGCCACAGCTTACCCTTCCCCCTCCCCATATCCTCAAGTCCGTTCTCTAGTAGGTCTGTGTCTTTATTCCTGTCTTACCCCTAGGTTCTTCATGACATTTTTTTTTCTTAAATTCCATATATATGTGTTAGCATACGGTATTTGTCTTTCTCTTTCTTCACTCTGTATGACAGACTCTAGGTCTATCCACCTCATTACAAATAGCTTCGTTTCTTTTTATGGCTGAGTAATATTCCGTTGTATATATGTGCCACATCTTCTTTATCCATTCATCCGATGATGGGCACTTAGGTTGTTTCCATCTCCGGGCTATTGTAAATAGAGCTGCAATGAACATTTTGGTACATGACTCTTTTTGAATTATGGTTTTCTCAGAGTATATGCCCAGTAGTGGGATTGCTGGGTCATATGGTAGTTCTATTTGTAGTTTTTTAAGGAACATCCATACTGTTCTCCATAGTGGCTGTACCAATTCACATTCCCACCAGCAGTGCAAGAGTGTTCCCTTTTCTCCACACCCTCTCCAGCATTTATTGTTTCTAGATTTTTTGATGATGGCCATTCTGATTGGTGTGAGATGATATCTAATCTGCCTGGAGGTGTTTCCCCAGTAAGTAGGGAGTGCCAAGGTAATTTAGCTGGAAAGAAAATGAAAGCTCAATAATAATTCAATGAGAATGAACTCTCTTAATTCATTAATGAATAATCTTTCATTAATTCAGGTCAACTATCCAATCATCACTCCTGGCTTTTAGCAAGATTGGGAAATAAGAATGTATTGTGTGTTACTCTCTTCCCTACTTACCAGAAGGCATAAAAGCCCTTCCCTCTTCATATCTTCCCTTCAGTCATTCGATCATATGTTTTGGAGTTCTATTCAAGGCCCTGTGCCCAGTGATGCAACTACCAAGAGCACTGTCTCTGCTCTAACTACACTGCTGGTGGGATACAGATAAGCAGACAATCAGAGTGTAAAACATGCTTTGATGGGGAAAGTAGAATTTACCAAGAAGAGGGCAAGATCCATTCAGTCACTTAGTTATTGTAAACTTATTATGTACAAGAGGCCAGAGACAACATAGGGATCCCAAAGTGAACAGAACTGATGAAGGTCCCTGCCTTCATGGAGCTTACATTCTTGTTGGGGAAAATGGACAGACAACTAATTGCACTATTGTTAAAACCTGATGAATCATTTCAGTTAATCAAGTCCTTAAGTAATGACTGAAAGGAGTCCATTGATTTTGGCATCAAAGGGGTGGTTGGTTGCTTTGGAAAGATCGATGAGAGCTGGATTGCTGTGCAGGGGGGAGGGGGAGGCAGGGCCACAGTTGACTCTGGAGAGGTTTGGCTTGAGGTGAGGGAGGAATGGTGGCCGCCAGCTGGAAATGTGCCATCGTTCAGGACTCCGAGCATCAGAGAGACCTGAGCATGTTTAAGGTGAGACGAGATTGTTGAGCAGAAGGTAGCAACATTGCAGAAGGAGCAGATCATCAGTGGAGCAAGTCCCCTGAGATGACTGTAGGGCAAGAGACCCAGCCATAGGGGAGGGATTTCCCTTAGGAGGTAGGAGGGAAAGGACTAGATTGGCACAGAGGCGAGTTCCTGGGTGTAGTGGAGGAGAGTAAGAAAGTTCTTATCTGATGGCTTTTCCTTCTTCGTGACGTTGTAGGAGAGGTGACTGAGGAGGGTGCTAGGAAGGGGTCAAGGTCGGAAGCTTGAGAAAAGTGGGAAAATTTGAAGTTGCTGTGGTGAAATATATATATATATTGTGTGTGTGTATATATATAGTGTGTATATATATATAGATACACAATCGTATGTAGTCAGTCAATATAATTAGTCAAAAAATGAACTACTTTAGGCCAATAGACATCACCTTTGCTCTTCAAGAGTTTGCAGTCCTGTAGGTAAGTACGATGAACACATAAAAAGATAATAAGGCTATGGGTGAAAAACATCAAAATGTTTATATTGAAGATTTAGTTCTATAGGAGCCAGAGTCAGTAAGTTACTTCTGCCTTGACTAAAATGGAGGAAAATTGTGCTGGGGCACAAAAGGTATACCGAAAGGACGGGAAGGAATAATAGGGAGCGAGCAGAAAGGTAACATATACTCAGTTTGTGTTTGACGTTGTGCTCGATGCTTTCTATTTAATCCTCACAGTAATCCTCAATTTACAGATGAAGAAACTGAGGCTTAGAAAAGCTGGGTATCTTGAGCTAGTCATTTAGACTCTTTTATGCATCAGTTTTCTCACCTGTAACATAGGGATAATAATAATTGGAAAAAATAATTAAAATACATATAAAGTGCTTAGCACAACATATGACACAAAGTAAGCACTCAACACACGTGAAGTATTATCATGATTTTCATTGCCACCCAGCTCACAAAGCTAGAAAGTAGAAAAGTAGAAACTGGAAAGTCCAGACCTTTTTCTATAATGTATTTGGGATGGAGAAACTGCTTTGTACATAAAACCAGATAGGATAAGTCTCATGAAGAGGGCAGTGAACAGCCCAATTTGCCTGGCATGGAGTCAGTAGAGACTGGCAAGGTATTTTGGTTTTTTTAAATTGAAGTAGAGTTGATTTGAATTGTTGTGTTAGTTTCTGGTGTACAGCAAATTAATTCAGTTATATATATATATATATATATATATATATATACACATCTCCTTTTTCATATTCTTTTCTATTAGAGTTTATTACAAGATATTGAATATTGCTCCTTGTGCTATACGGTAGGACATTGTTGTTTATTTTATAGGTAGTATTTTATCTGTTTATCCCAAACACCTAATTTATATACCCCCTTTCCCCTTTGGTAACCATAAGTTTGTTTTCTAAGTCTGTGGGTCTGTTTCTGTTTTGTAAATAAGTTCATTTGTGTCATATTTTAGATTATCCACATATAAGTGATACCATATGGTATTTGTCTTTCTCTGAGTTACTTTGCTTAGTATAATCTCTAGGTCCATCCATGTTGTTGCAAATGGCATTATTTCATTCTTTCTTAGGGCTGAATAATATTCCATTGTGTATATATATTTACCACATCTTCTTTATCCATTCATCTGTCAACGGACATGTCTTGGCTATTGTAAGAAGTGCTGCTATGAACATTGGGGTACACGTTCCTTTTTGAATTAGAGTTTTCTCCAGATATATGCCCAGGAGTGGGATTGCTGGATCATATGGTAACTGTTTTAAGTTTTTTTAAGGAATCTCCAGTATGTTTTCCATACTGGCTGCACCAATTACAACAGTGTAGGAGGGTTCCCTTTTCTCTTCACCCTCTCTAGCATTTATTATTTATAGATGGTTTTGAACCCAACTGTGGGGAGTGCTGAATGCCAGACTAATTTTTTTTATTTTATCCTATTGACAAAAGGGAGATTTTACAGTGGAAGATTTGAACGCAGGGTTTCCCAATGAAATGCTTTTTAGGGGTGGCCAATCTGTTAGCAGTGGAGAGGATGGACCCGGGGAAGGGGGTGAAGTGGGAACCCAACTAGGAAGTGCTCATTGGTGTTTCATGTCTGGGGAATGAGAAATTGAATTATGAGGTGACCACACCTGAAAGTAGCTTCACAGATACCTAACAGGCAGTAGGGACTGAGCGGGGTTTTCCCAATACTTTCTAATGCTATGGAGAAATAAAAGAGAATGAGGAATGAGAAATAACTTCTGGATTTTCATGCAGTTGCTAGCTGGACTACAGGGAGAGGATGGTGAGCAAATGGGGAAACTCATCTGAGAAAGGCAGAAGTGAAAGAAGAAATAAGATTTTGCCCACAGGGAGAAGTGATTCTGTGCTCAGTTCCTACAAAGTGTTAAACCTACTTGCCATTTTGCTAGTTACATGCTCTGGTAATAAAATCAGGCTAATATATATGGTTAGCAGCTAACATTTCATCAGGTGGAGTATGCCACTGACTGTTAGATATCCAGTTATTTTACATACTAAAGAATTTTTAAAATGACCTAATAGAGCCCGGGAATTGCCAAACTAGAGCTCACAGGCCAATTCCAGCCCTGTACAAGCTTTCGTAAGTAGAGTTTTATTGGACCACAGTCATGCCCAGTTCTTTACATATCATCTACGGCTGCCTTGGTGCTATGGTGGCATAGTCGAGCCATTTTGTCAGAGACCTCTGGTCCACAAAACATAAAATCTTTGCTGTCTGGCCCTTTACATAAAAAGTTTGCTGACCCTGGCCTAGAGAACAAAGCCCAAGCTCATTGGCCCATCATGCCAGGTCTTCCCAGCACACTCCTTGCTGGGTCTCAGCCTCATCTCCTTCCTTTCCAGCTCTCATCCCAGACACACCGCACACTGTTTTACCACCTCATACCTGCTCCTTCCCTGTCTGGAGCACTTTTCTGCCTGATGGGCTCCCAGCCACAAACTGCTCAGCACTCATCCCTACTAGGAAGGGGTGTTGCCTTTCCTATGTCTCATTTATCTACCTCTATCCCCTAGAAAGTGCCTAGAACATAGTACTCAGTTTTTGTTAAGATTTTATCAATTAAATAGCCATTTGGCTGGTGAATATAAATGAGTCCACCAGCCACCTATGGTCCTTTTTTTAATTGGGCTATAGTTGTTTTACAATGTTGTGTTAGTTTCAAGTGTACAGCAAAGTGATTCAGTTATATGTATACATATACCTATTCTTTTTCAAATTCTTTTCCCATTTAGGTTATTACAGAATATTCAGCATAGTTCCCTGTGCTACACAGTAGGTCCTTGTTGGTTATGTAGTTTATATACAGTAGTATGTATATGTCAATCC
This sequence comes from Delphinapterus leucas, assembly GCF_059928025.1. NCBI lineage: Eukaryota > Metazoa > Chordata > Mammalia > Artiodactyla > Monodontidae > Delphinapterus > Delphinapterus leucas. The sequence continues at coordinate 119,122,927 of NC_143132.1, forward strand.
CAATCTCCCAATTTATCTCTCCACCCCACCTTTCAGCTTTGGTAACCATAAATTTGTTTTCTATGTCTGTGGATCTGTTTCTGTTTTGTTAATAAGTTCATTTGTATCATTTTTTTAGATTCTGCATATAAATGACAACATGATATTTGTCTTTCTCTGTCTGACTTACTTCACTTAGTACTATACTCTCCATGTACATCCATCTTGCTGCAAATGGCATTATTTCATTCTTTTCAATGGCTGAGTATTATTCCACTGTATATATGTACCACGTATTGTTTATCCATTCATCTGTCAATGGATATTTAGGTTGCTTCCATGTCTTGCCTATTGTAATGAACATTGGGATGCATGTATCCTTTCTAACCATAGTTTTCTCTGGATATATGCCCAGGAGTGGGATTGCTGGATCATATGGTAGCTCTATTTTTAGTTTTTTAAGGAACCTCCATACTGTTTTCCATAGTGACTACCAATTTATATTCCCACCAACAATGTAGGAGTGTTCCCTTTTCTCCACACCCTCTCCAGCATTTATTGTTTGTAGACTTTTTGATGATGGCCATTCCGACTAGTGTGAGGGTAGTTTTATAGTTTCAAATGTACAGCACTCTCATTGTATTTGATTTGCATTTCTCTAATAATTAGCGATATTGAGCATCTTTTCATGTGCCTCTTGGCCATCTATATGTCTTCTTTGGGGAAATGTCTATTTAGGTCTTCTGCACATTTTTTGTTTTATTGGGTTTGTTTTTTTGATATTGAGCTACATGAGCTGTTTGTAAATTTTGTAAAGATTAACCCCTTATCAGTCTCATCATTTGCAAATATTTTCTCTCATTCTGTGGGTTGTTTTTTTGTTTATGGTTTCCTTTGTTGTGCAAAAGCTTTTGAGTGTAATTAGGCCCCATTTAAAAAGTTTTGTTTTTATTTTCATTACTCTAGGAGATGGATCCAAAAAGATATTGCTGCGATTTATGTCAAAGAGTGTTCTGCCTATGTTTTCCTCTGTTGAGTGTTACAGTACCCAGTCTTATGTTTAGGTCTTTAATCCACTTCATTTTTGTGTATGGTGTTAGAGAATGGTCTAATTTCATTCTTTTACATGTACTTGTCCAGTTTTTCCAGAACCATTTATTGAAGAGACTGTCTTTTCTCCATTGTATAGTCTTGCCTCCTTTGTCATAGATTAATTGACCACAGGTGCATGGGTTTATTTCTGGGCTTTCTATCCTGTTCCATTGATGTATATTTTTATGTTCTGTGCCAGTACCATACTGTTTTGATGACTGTGGCTTTGCAGTATAGTCTGAAGTCAGGGATCCTGGTTCCTCCAGCTGTTTTTCTTCCTCAAGATTGCTTTGGCTATTTGGAGTCTTTTGTGTCTCCATACAAACTTTAAACTTTTTTTGTTCTAGTTCTGTGAAAAATGCCATTGGTAATTTAATAGGGATTGTAATTTAATAGGGATTGCATTGAATCCATAGATAGTCTTGGGTAGTATAGTCATTTTGACAATACAGTAAGTCCCCTACATACGAACCTTCAAGTTGTGAACTTTCAAAGATTTGAACGTGCATTGAAGGCCTGATGGAATTGGAGGACCAGAGAAAGGATGAAGAGAGACAAGAGGAAGAAGTAACTGAAGAACCAAAGAGATTCACAGTGCAGGAAATGGCAAGGGGATTTTATTTATTTGAGGAGGCACTGTTAGTTTTTGAGACACAGGATCTGAATGTAGAATGGTACACGAAGGTTGCAGCAGCCATTCAGGATGTAATCCAGTGCTACCATTATCATCTATGATGAGAAAAAAAGAGCTACTACCCAGACATCACTGGATCGTTTTTTTCAATAGGGTAGATAGAATTGAATCCAGCAAGGAACCAGAACCTGTGCCATCAACGTCAAGCATGAGTGAAATTGCAGCTTGCTCTCTATACTATTGCTGACGATCCTTCAGCTCTACCATCTCCCACCTCCTCTTCCTCCTCCAGTCAGTAACTCTTCTTGCTTATTCACTCAATGCCAGCCCCTATATGCCAGCTGTTGTACTATACTATTGTGCTTTTCAAGGTACTGTACTGTAAGATTAAAAATGTTTTATTTTTTGTTTGTTTTTAATGTATTATTTGTGTGAAAAGTATTATAAACCTATTACAGTACAGTACTATATAGATAATTGTGTCAGTTGGGTACCTAGGCTAACTTCGTTGGACTTATGAACTGGATTTATGAACACGCTCTTGGAATGGAACTCATTCGTGTGTAGGGGAACTACTGTATTGATTCTTCCAATCCAAGAACACGGTATACTTTTCCAACTGTTTGTGCCATCTTCCATTTCTTTCATCAGCATCTTATAGTTTTTGGAGTACAGCTCTTTTGCCTCCTTAGGTAGGTTTATCCCTAGGTATTTTATTCTTCTTGATGCGATCGTAAATCGGATTGTTTCTTTAATTTTTCTTTCTGATTTTTCATTGTTAGTGTATAGAAGTGCAACAGATTTCTGAGTATTAATTTTGTATCCTGCAACTTTACTGAATTCATTGATGAGCTCTAGTGTTTTCTGGTAGCACCTTTAGGATTTTCTATGTATAGTATCAAGTCATCAGCAAACAGTGACAGTTTTAACTTCTCCAATTTGAATTCCTTTTATTTATTTTTCTTCTCTGATTGCCGTGGCTAGGACTTCCAAAACTATGTTGAATCAAAGTGGCGAGAGTGGACATCCTTGTCTTGTTCCTAATCTTAGAGGAAATGCTTTCAGTTTTTCACCATTGAGAATGATGTTTGCTGTGGGTTTGTCGTATATGGCCTTTATTATGTTGAGGTAGGACCCTCTATGCCCACTTTCTGGAGAGTTTTTTTTTTATCATAAATGGGTGTTGAATTTTGTCAAAAGATTTTTCTGCATCTTTTGAGATGATCATATGGTTTTTATTCTTCAGTTTGTTAATATGGTGTATCACATCGATTGATTTGCATATATTGAAGAATCCTTGCATCCCTGGGATGAATCCCACTTGATCATGGTGTATGATCCTTTTAATGTGTTGTTGGATTCTGTTTGCTAGTATTTTGTTAAGGATTTTTGCATCTATATTCATCAGTGATTTTGGTATGTAATTTTCTTTTTTTGTAGTATCTTTGTCTGGTTTTGGTATTAGGGTGATGGTGGCCTCATAGAATGAATTTGGGGGTGTTCCTTCCTCTGCAATTTTTTGGAAGAGTTTGAGAAGGATGGGTGTTAGCTCTTCTCTAAATGTTTGCTAGAATTCACCTGTGAAGCCATCTGGTCCTGACCTTTTGTTTGTTGGAAGATTTTTAATCACAGTTTCAACTTCATTACTTGTGATTGGTCTGTTCATATTTTCTATTTCTTCCTGATTCAGTCTTATAAGGTTATACCTTTCTAGGAATTTGTCCATTTCTTCCAGGTTGTCCATTTTATTGGCATAGAGTTGCTTGTAGTAGTCTCTTAGGATGCTTTGTATTTCTGCAGTGTCTGTTGTAACTTCTCCTTTTTCACTTCTAATTTTATTGATTTCAGTCCTCTCCCTCTTGATGAGTCTGGTTAATGGTTTATCAATTTTGTTTACCTTCTCAAAGAACCAGCTTTTAGTTTTACTGATCTTTGCTTTTGTATTCTTTGTTTCCATTTCATTTATTTCTGCTCTGATCTTTATGATTTCTTTCCTTCTGCTAACTATGGCTTGTGTTTGTTCTTCTTTTTCTAGTCCCTTTAGGTTTAAGGTTAGATTGTTTGAGATTTTTCTTGTTTCTTGAGGTAGGCTTGTATAGCTATAAACTTCCCTCTTAGAACTGCTTTTGCTGCATCCCATAGGTTTTGGATAGTCATGTTTTCATTGTCATTTGTCTCTAGGTATTTTTTGATCTCCTCTTTGATTTCTTCAGTGATCTCTTGGTTATTTAGTAACATATTGTTAGGCTCCATGTGTTTGTGTTTTTTACGTTTTTTTTCTCTGAAATTGATTTCTAATCTTACAGCGTTGTGGTCAGAAAAGATGCTTGATATGATTTCAGTTTTCTTAAATTAACTGAGGCTAGACTTGTGACCCAAGATATGATCTGTCCTGGAGAATGTTCCATGCGCACTTGAGAGGAAAGTGTAATCTGCTGTTTTTGGATGCAATGTCTTATAAATATCAATTAAATCTATCTCATCTATTGTGTCATTTAAAGCTGTGTTTCTTTATTAATTTTCTATTTGGATAATCTGTTGATTGGTGTAAGTGAGGTGTTAAAGTCTCCCACTATTATTGTTTTACTGTTGATTTCCTCTTTTAGAGCTGTTAGCAATTGCCTTATGTACTGAGGTGCTCCTGTGTTGGGTGCATATATATTTATAATTGTTATATCTTCTTCTTGGATTGATCCCTTGATCATTATGTACTGTCCTTCCTTGTCTCCTGTAACATTCTTTATTTTAAATACTATTTTTTCTAATATGAGTATTGCTACTCCAGCTTTCTTTTGATTTCCATTTTCATGGAATATCTTTTTCCATTCCCTCACTTTCAGTCTGTATGTGTCCCTAGGTATGAAGTGGGTCTCTTGTAGACAGCATATATATGGGTCTTGTTTTTGTATCCATTCAACAAGCCTGTGTCTTTTGGTGGGAGCATTTAATCCATTCACCTTTAAGGTAATTAGTGATATGTATGTTCCTATTACCATTTTCTTAATTGTTTTGGGTTTGTTTTTGTAGGTTCTTTTCTTCTCTTGTGTTTCCCACTTAGAGAAGTTCCTTTAGCATTTGTTGTAGAGCTGGTTTGGTGGTGCTGAATTCCCTTAGCTTTTGCTTGTCTGTAAAGCTTTTGATTTCTCCATCGAATCTCAATGAGATCCTTGCTGGGTAAAGTAATCTTGGCTGTAGGTTCTCCTCTTTCATCACTTTAAGTATATCATGCCACTCCCTTCTGGCTTGTAGAGTTTCTGCTGAGAAACCAGCTCTTAACCTTATGGGAGTTCCCTTGTATATTATTTGTCATTTTTCCCTTGCTGCTTTCAATAATTTTCCTTTGTCTTTAATTTTTGCCAAATTGATTACTATGTTTCTTGGCCTGTTTCTCCTTGGGTTTATCCTGTATGGGACTCTCTGCACTTCCTGGACTTGGGTGGCTATTTCCTTTCCTATGTTCGGGAAGTTTTCGACTATAATCTCTTCAAATATTTTCTCGGGTCCTTTCTCTCTCTCTTCTCCTTCTGGGACCCCTATAATGTGAATGTTGTTGTGTTTAATGTTGTCCCAGGGTCTCTTAGGCTGTCTTCATTTCTTTTCATTCTTTTTTCTTTATTCTGTTTCACAGCAGTGATTTTCACCATTCTGTCTTCCAGGTCACTTATCCGTTCTTCTGCCTCAGTTATTCTGCTATTGATTCCTTCTAGTGTTTTTTTCATTTCAGTTACTGTATCTGTTTGTCTCTGTTTGTTTGTTCTTTAATTCTTCTAGGTCTTTGTTAAACATTTCTTGTGAGGTCCTGGATCATCTTCACTATCATTCTGAATTCTTTTTCTGGAAGGTGGCCTATCTCTACTTCATTTAGTTGTTTTTCTGGGGTTTTATTTTGTTCTCTGGTACACAGCCCTCTGCCTTTTCATCTTGTCTTTCTGTGAATGTGGTTTTTTTCCCACAGGCTGCAGGATTGTAGTTCTTCTTGCTTCTGCTGTCTGCCCTCTCTGCTCTGCTCCTTATGATTTCTTTCCTTCTACTAACTTTGGGTTTTGTTTGTTCTTCTTTCTCTAGTTGCTTTAGGTTTAAGGTTAGGTTTTTTATTTGGGATTTTTCTTGTTTCCTAAGATTGTATTGCTATAAACGTCCCTCTTAGAACTGCTTTTTCTGCATCCTGTAGATTTTGGATCGTTGTACTTTTGTTTTCATTTGTCTCTAGGTATTTTTGATTTCCTCTTTGATTTCTTCAGTGATCCATTGGTTGTTTAGTAGCATATTGTTTAGCCTCCAGCTGTTTGTGTTTTTTACAGTTTTTTCTTGTCATCAATTTGTAATCTCATAGTGTTGTGGGCGGAAAAGATACTTGATACTGTTTCAATTTTCTTAAATGTACCGAGGCTTGCTTTGTGGCCCAGCATGTGATCAGTCCTGGAGAATGTTCCGTGTGCACTTGAGAGGAATGTGTATACTGCCGTTTTTGGATGGAATGCTCTGTAAATATCAGTTAAGTCCATCTGGTCTAATGTGTCATTTAAGGCCTGTGTTTCCTTACTGATTTTCTGTCTGAATGATCTGTCCATTGATGAAAGTGGGGTGTTAAATTCCCCCACTATTATTATGTTATATATATTCATTCATTATATATAATTAGCCAAACCCATTAGTGCTAACATTTCTTGGTCGTGTCTAAACAATCAAGTGTTCTCCTTTGACTGAGATGCCTTAATGATCATTCTGTGAGACTCATGAATCAGTCACATCAACTTCTGCTTTGACCTTTTTTCCATCTATTCTGAGAGACTGACAGTTTCTCATACCTTCAGTTGCCTCACTTGGCAGTCCTTTTGCACATATCTCAGTAGTTAAATGTAACACAGCTTCATCTATTTTTGGGTATCCTCCATTCTTAGGTTCCAAAAAGCTCTAGGTGTTGCTTTTCTATGAAATATGGGTTTGTGGCCATTTCTCTGACAAACACTTATTTCACAAATATTAAAGTTATGTCCTGCTTCTGTTTCCAGGCCTTTCTATACGCATAATAACTTCTTATTGTAATGCGAAGCATAGTGTTATCTTAATAGAAACATTTTAAGTGGCAAACAATATATGTAATACCAACAGTGCATGTAACTCAATTGAAGAGAAAACAATATATGTAAATATAAACAGCTGTAACAGTATTTGTGTGTGTGCAAGCAGTGGTAGCTATATCAAGACTGCCAGCTGGTCAGCCGCTACTGTAAAGCACCTTCAGTTGTAAGACACATCTCAATTTATAAGCTAAAATGTGGAAGAAATGTGGTCTTAGAATTAGGCTGCCCTTCCTTACTCCCTGTAATCTTTCCTGACCGTCCCTTTGCCAGGGTTGGGACACACAGATCAACAAGTAATGAGCTTACAGTCTTGTGGGAAGACAGACAACTAGACAAGTCTTTCTACTAGTGGGCAATAAGGGCTATGATAGGAGAAGTGGAAGGTACCAGGAGAACAAAAAGAAGAGAGCCCACCCAGAAGTAGCACTCTTCTGGCTGGGTAATGAAGGAGGTAAGTAGTTACGCAGTGATGGAAGAGGGCCTGTCAGACAGCAAGTGTACTGGAAGGTAGGAGGAACAACATATGCCTGAGCTTGATCGGGCATGGCAGAGTTGCGGAATGGAAAGTGTTTCTGTGTGAATGGAACTGAGTGTGGTGGAGAGAATGTAAATGACATGATCAGATTTGCAACTGAGGTAAAATACCTGATGTCCAGGGCCGAGCAGTAATCAAACCAAGATGGGATCATAATTCTGTGACGAGGTTTAGTTAAGCCAGAAGTCTCCCATGTTTTTTGCTATAGCAGGGTTTGAGCCCAGGGTACTGGGAAGTAGGTAAAAGGTCACAGCTGTTGGTAAGTGGGTGGTTGAGAAGAGCCTCTTATGAGTGCTCAAAGAGGTTTGCAGGCTTGCCAGCTACCTCCTCTGTGTAAGTTGGGACTTTAAATTTTGCTGAAGAATGCTGAGTAGCCAGATATATGTGGCATTGCCTGTAACATTGAAGTACACACTGAAGGGTTTGGGGTCATTGGTCAAAGAGATTTTCTCAAGCCTTTGAGAGGAATCATGCACACATGGGAAGGTGATTTGACCCTGTCTGGCCACTCTGTCATGTGATATCTTCTAAGAAGTACAATGCTTCTTTTAAATGCTGTGTCTAATGCATGATATGGAACAGCATGGAAGTCCCTGGCTGTATTTTGTAGGAGGTAAAACTCCATACCTCTTATCAAGTATTGCAGTGACCAGCCATTTTAAATAGGCTCACCAGAGCTGTATTTTTAAATGACCAGGTACGTGATATCTGAATACCTGAAAGAGGAGATTTCTATGATTCGCAAAGGCTTAGGGTGGTCCACGAGCTATAAGATTTTTCAGGCTTCTGACTTCACCAAAGTGTCAGTCCTTTAATGGGCTGCTCTGTTGCTTGGGCACAATGTTCCTCTTTCCCCATTAAACTTGATCCTCCTCCATTGAGTCTACCTCAGTTACCAAAGTCATACTGTGTCTTCCTTCACTCTTCTTCTTAATCACCCTCTCTGTTCAACCACATCCTCACCTCTTATTGATTGGTTCTACCGACTTCATTATCTCCTGCAACCATCTTGTTGTCTCCATTCCTACTGTGGCCAAGCTAGACCACACCAAGATACCTTGTAATTCACTCATTGTTCTTTTTGGTAATGGACAGAAACTTGGGTTCTTAATGATATCCAAGGGCTTATAAATGGTAATTTATCAAACAGGTTATCATTTAAAGGACAGTGAAGGTCTCTGAGTCTTAAAACATTAAAATGGGGAAACAGAACTAAATAATAAATAAGTTAATAAAAAGCGACAAACATAAACATAGCATTTTGTTTCCCTAGATAAGGAAACTATTTATTCAACTAATACTTACTGAGTACCAAATATATATATCAGGTACTTTATAGGCATGGGAAATATAGCAGTGAACAAGACAGACAAAATCCTTGTGCCTATGGATATGATATTGTGGCAGGGTATATAGACAATTTGTTTTCAGAAATCAATCCAAAGACAAAAAAAAAAAAAAAAAAAGGACGAAACACTAAAATTTCTAAATTGTTGTTTTAAATTCTAGCAAAAGCTACTTATTCAAAATGTTTAAATGTTAATTCATAAAGAAGCCACAACTGGCAATAATTCAATTGTCATTTTTTCTAGATATAATAAAATGCAAAAGAGACAGAAGTCCCTCCAGTCCTCAGCAATGTCCACGTTGCATGAACCCCAGGACCTCTAAAGGCAGGCCCTTAGTTATGGTCCCAGCTGCAGCTTTCCTGTGTGCCAAGCCAACCATTGACCCCTCCCTGAAATTGAAGAGCCTGACTATTCTGGAAGATAGTGTTTCTGTGTCCATCTCTCCCCAAGATTTCATGGCACCCTTTGGCTCCCTGACTTTGAATATGACAGACCAGTCTGGAAATGAAGCTAACATGATCTGCAGTATCCAAAAGCCCTCAACAACATCATCCACTGCATTCACTGCAGAAAATGACTATATCATGCTAAACGCATCATTTTCAACATTTCTGGTGTGTAACATAGATTACAGTCACATTCAGCCAGTGTGGAAAGTGCTGGCTTTGTACAGTGACTCTCCTCTGATCCTAGAAAGGAGCCACTTGCTCACTGAAACACCACAACTCTGCTACAAATATAAACAGGTGGTACTGAAGCCTGAAGACATCTTTACCGACATCGAGGCTGATCTCAGAGCAGATCCCTCTTGGTTAATGCAAGACCAAATTTCCTTGCAGCTAAACAGAACTGCCACCACACTCAGTACACTGCAGATCCAGTACTCCAGCGATGCCCAAGTCACTTTACCAAGGGCAGAGAAGAAGCCAGAGAAACACAAATGGACCATGATTTCCAGGGATAACAATACTAAGCGGGAACGCACTGTTTTGGTTGGTGGGACCATTGACCTAGATTGCCCCAGCCAAGGAGACCCTCCCCCACAACTGGAGTGGCTTCTAGCTGATGGAAGTAAAGTGAGAGCCCCTTACATTAGTGAAGATGGACGAATCCTGATAGACAAAAGTGGAAAACTGGAACTCCAGATGGCTGATAGTTTTGACACAGGCATATACCACTGCATAAGCACCAATTACGATGATGCAGATATTCTCACCTATAGGATTACGGTGGTAGAGCCCTACATAGAAGCTTATCAGGAAAATGGAGCTCGTCATATAGTTTCCATTGGTGAAACACTTGACCTTCCATGCCATTCTACGGGTATCCCAGATGCCTCTGTCAGCTGGGTTCTTCCAGGAAACACCGTGCTCCATCAGTCCTCAAGAGATAAGCAAATTCTTAACAATGGCACATTAAGAATATTACAGGCGACTCAGAAAGACCAGGGTCATTATCGCTGTGTAGCAGCCAACCCATCAGGGATCGATTTTTTAATTAACAAAGTTTCAGTCAAAATAAAAGGGCAACAGCCAGTGGAGCATAATGTAGAAACAGATGGATCTGGGTTTGATGAGCCCAATGCCATTGCTCAGCTTAAGGACCCACCAGCTGCACAACTCCCCACATCTGCTCCAGTGAGGGCTGAGGCTGGAAAACAAGTCTCAATCACAAGTAAGAATCCTAAGCATGGGGTGTTAATAGCCCAGCGGCGTGGAGATGCAACCAACCGACGTTTCGGAGAGCACAGGAGGCAGTTCCCTCCCTCTGCCCGGAGAATTGACCCACAGCACTGGGCAGCACTACTGGAGAAAGCTAAAAAGAATATTATGCCTGAGAAGCGAGAAAATACCATAACAAAGCCACCTCCACCGGCCACCCAACTCCTGGAAATACCTGGTGAGGAAGTAGACTCATCAGGCATGCTCCCTCCAGATGAGGAATTTATGGTCCTGGCGACGAAAGCTCCCAGTGTTCTGGCAAGGACAGTGACTGCTGATTCCAGAAAATCATCTGATAGCCCTGTGACAAGTGTAACTGCCGGCACCCAAGTCTCCCCAATTGTGAGTCCACAGATACTACTGCCTGAAAAACCAAGAGGTTTCAAACCATCTACTACCATTAAAACTAAAGCCATGTCAAAGAATATGAACACAACCACATCAAGCAAAATGCAAGGCACAACCAACCGAAATGTATCTACTATCTTTCCTCTACTACCTGAAGCAAGTCAATTTCAGGATACTGACGACATGGAGAGAAAAAGAGAGCATTTGCAAAGTGCACCCCCAGTCACAGTGGGGGCTACTACAGTCAAAGATGTCCATATCAAAATTCTGGGCAGTGCTCACAGTAAAGCTGATGTATTTTTAGGATCAGTAAATGCCACGAAGAGTCATCAGACGTCTGTAATAGGAGTCAGCGAACCCTGGAGCCATCATTCCCATTCTCACGTTACTCAAAAACCTAACACCTCTCAGCTCCCTTCAGACCCATACACTGGTGCTCATTCTCAGTTACACATTCCTAGAAATAGTACAATTAACACTCCACTGTCCAGACACTTTGGAAGACGGAGGAAAATCTGGAGCAGGGGGCGAACTCCAATTTTCCGACAGCATGGATACAACTTTGTGAGGCCAACACTCAGAGGTTCTTCTGTAGAAAGAACGACTGCATTTTTCGCCACAGAGCACAATGTGGAATGCCCATCCTGTTCTCCCAGAGAAAGACTCACCACTGCTGCAGCAGCATTGCCTTTTCCAAGGTCTTTCCCCATCACCCTTCCTGAAGCTAAAATTGCCAGAGTCATAGCAGAAGAATCTACAACTCTAGTCCACAATCCATCATTACTATTTGAGAAAAAACCAAATGTAGATGTTGAGAAAACAACACCGACAATAAAATATTTCAGTGCTGAAAGTACCCAAGTGACTCCAACTTGTGCAGTTATGACTCATGCAACAAATATTAGTTACCCAAGCATGTCTAAAGCCAGTGAAGCTAAAAGAGATTCAGTGATTGTATCGCCACTTCCAGGTCCCACCATCAAGCCACCTATGCCTACTACTATAGCCATTACAAGACTTTCAAGAAGGAAAATTCCCTGGCATCATATCTTTGTAAATAACCATATCCAAAAAGAAAAGCTAAAGAATCAGCAAAAATTTGGTTCACAAAAAAGCACAGACTTGGTTCTTCCTAAAATATCTCCTGCTTTACCCACAGATAAAGTTTCCCCCTTCCATTTCACAAGGCTCTCAGCAAGTGTGATGCAAATTCCATCCGTAACATCAGCTACAACTCACCACAGTACCACTAGAACACACAGTCGTATAAGTCTCCCAACAATGAAGGAGCTGCCCTTCCCACCTGTTTACCCTACACCTCCTAGTAGCTCAAGCAAAGAATCAAGTACAGATTTCATATCACTGCAAACAGCCATGCTGACAACTACTACTGCCCCTGCATCTATCATAATCAACAAAGCCCAAATAGCCAGACCCAGGGCACGAAAAGTACAAAGAATAAAGGAGCCTCAAAAGAATAGGAATGACCCAAATAACTCTCCCAGCCAGATTTCTGGCTTCATTACACCCACCACTGTGACACTTCCTGTTCTAACAGCAGCTGAAACTTCAACCAAACCCAGTGTGTCTGCTCTCACTCATTCTCTTCTAGAAAACATAAAAGAAATTTCAAGCACAATTGGTCTTCATCCAAGAACGTTTCATCTGACAGATGTGCTTGCAGAACCACCGCAGAAGAGTCGTCAGACTTTGAAGAGCACAGCTGCCTCTGAAACCACTTTGTCCAGCAAACGACACCAGAGTGCCACCACTAGGAACACAATCCTTAGACGCTCAACTGTGCCACCCTTCCTGAGCGCCAGTGCCACTCCAATGCCAATTCCCACCTCCCCTCCCTTGAGTAACCAAAGTGCAGTTGCTGACAATATGGCAACTCCCATTTTCAGGATGATGACAAGCACAATGGTCAAGTCACATGAATCCTCAAAGCACAATGCTCATCCACAGCAATTAGCAGTAACATCTCCCCAAACTCACCCAAATGCCAAGTTCACAATTGGAATCACCCATTTTATCTACTCCAATCTGTTACGTTCTACTTCTATGCCAGCACTAATAACAGCTAAATCACAGAATTCTAAGTTGACTCCCTCTCCCTGGTCAGAAAACCATTTTTGGCACAAGTCACACCCAGAAATGGCTGAAAAGGTCAAAAAGCCAGTAGTGAGCATACTGCCCACTCCAGATCTGCCAGAGGGCAGCACTCATGCTTCAAATTGGGATATACAGAAGAATGCAAAGAAAAGTAGCTTCAATAAGACACCAATTCAAAAAATAACAACTTCCAAATTCCTTCCCTTTGATTCTTTATCTAGGAATATATTTGAAAGGCCCAGAATAGTTGGAGGAAGAGCGGCAAGTTTTACTGTTCCAGCTAACTCAGATGCCTTTCTTCCTTGTGAAGCTGTTGGGAATCCCATGCCCACTATCCACTGGACCAGAGTCTCATCAGGTATTTGAAACTGTTTCTTTGCGCTTCATCTTCTTTAGTTACAAAACAAGGAAAACACTGTGTTATGTTTTGGGGTTATGTAGCCAAATAATCAACATCAACCTCAGATTTCTCCAAGACTCAAACAATATCCTTATTTGATATATGCATGGCTTTTTGCTCATTAGAAGGTTTTAAAACATATGTTAAGACCATTTTTTTGAAATGCTTTGAAAGCAGATCCAAAGAAATTGTGAGTGGTCATTGTGTTGAAGCATCTGGCTTTTACATTAAAATTAGTTTAAAAAAAAATATCCAGAAATAACTTTACTAATCTGAAGACTAGGTGTCTTAATTTTTTTTTTTTTTTTTTTGTGGTACGCGGGCCTCTCACTGCTGTGGCCTCTCCCGTTGCGGAGCACAGGCTCCGGACGCGCAGGCTCAGCGGCCATGGCTCACGGGCCCAGCCGCTCCGCCGGCATGTGGGATCTTCCCGGACCGGGGCACGAACCCGCGTCCCCTGCATCGGCAGGCGGACTCTCAATCACTGCACCACCTGGGAAGCCCTAGGTGTCTTAATTTTAAATATATTTTTTCCCAGTAGCCTAACAAAAAGATAGCGTTCCTCTTGAGACTTCCATGTGAGCAATTTATGTTTACTATCTAAACTTTGATGACCTATGGCTATAAATTTCTTTCTTCTTATCAGGACTTGACTTGTCTAAAAGGAAACAGAATAGCAGGTTCCAGGTGCTCCCCAATGGCACCCTGTCCATACAGAGGGTGGACATTCAGGACCGTGGACAGTACCTGTGCTCAGCATCCAATCCATTTGGCACAGACCGCCTTCATGTCACCTTGTCCGTGGTTTCCTATCCCCCCAGGATCCTGGAGAGACATACTAAGGAGATCACAGTCCATTCCGGAAGTACAGTGGAACTGAAGTGCAGAGCTGAAGGCAGGCCCAGCCCTACAATTTCCTGGATTCTTGCAAACCAAACAGTGGTCTCTGAATCATCCGAGGGGAACAGGCAGGCCCTGGTGACATCTGACGGGACACTGGTCATCCACAATCTCAGCATTTATGACAGGGGCTTTTACAAATGCGTGGCCAGCAACCCAGTGGGCCAGGATGCACTGCTGGTTAAAATACAAGTTATTGCGGCCCCACCTGTTATTCTAGAACAAAAGAGGCAAGTTATTGCAGGGACTTGGGGTGAAAGTTTGAAACTGCCCTGTACTGCAAAAGGAACTCCTCAGCCCGGTGTTCACTGGGTCCTCTCTGATGGCACCGAAGTGAAACCATTACAGTTCATCAATTCCAAGTTCTTATTTTCAAATGGAACTCTGTTTATAAGAAACATAGCCTCTTCAGACCGGGGCACTTATGAATGCATTGCTACCAGCTCCACTGGCTCAGAGAGAAGGGTGGTGATTCTTACAGTGGAAGAACGAGAGACTATCCCCAGGATAGAATCTGCATCCCAGAAATGGATGGAGGTGAATCTGGGGGACAAATTACTACTTAACTGCTCAGCCACTGGGGAGCCGAAACCGAAAATAATCTGGAGGCTACCATCCAAGGCTGTCGTCGACCAGTGGCACAGGTAAACCATACCTTTCTGTTGAGATTATCTTATTTAGCCGTACAACTTCTGAAGTGGTAAAAGGGGTAGAGCGAGAGTAGCAGCAGTGTTAGAGAGCACACAGACTCTACACAGAAAAGTAACTCGCTCTAAAGAAAACCTAATCATTTTGAGACTAATACAAAATAATACAAATTATATAAAAACCAAGTTTCTTACATGCCATACTCTAAGGGCCAGCTTCTTCCTGAGTTTATATAGTTAAAAAGGATAAAAAATCTCATTTGCTTCCGTACTTGTGAGAGTTTTTAAATGGTACCTGTGTAAATGTATTTATAATTTTTCTATCCAAAAATAAGAGGGAATGTTGTAAAGCAATCAAGTTCTGGAGAGATGCACTTCATTATTTCACTCTTCAGAGTCTCCTAGTAAAGCATTTTCAATTTTAGTGCAATCTATACTTAATTTATTCTACCCTAAAACTGCAAAGCACTTTATGAAAGTCACAACATTAAGGCCTTCACAAAGTGAAATGTATTCAGGACCTCCAATCGCTCTGACGGTGTCGGACACATATATACACATACACACTTTCTCTAATATCTCCTGTTACAGGCATATTAATAGTGATTTTTAACTGTTTTCTATACAGATTAAATCTCTTTGAAGAATAAGTTTGAGTATTAATTTTTGCCATTTACATGACTTCATACAATGATGTTTCATAATATGACAGAAAAGATGGGGATGAACATTTCCATTTTATATGTTTGTTTATTTATTTTTAATAGATCCTTATTGGAGTATAACTGCTTCACATTACTGTGTTAGTTTCTGTTGCACAACAAAGTGAATGAGCCACATGCATACACATATCCCCCCCCTCTTGAGCCTCCCTCCCACCCTCCCTATCCCACCCCTCCAGGTCATCACAAAGCACCGAGCCGATCGTCCTGTGCTATGCGGCTGCTTCCCACCAGCCAACTATTTTAGGCTCGGTAGTGAATATATGTTAATGTTGCTCTCACTTCGCCCCAGCTTCACGCTCCCACCCCATGTCCTCAAGTCCATTTTCTATGTCTGTCTCTTTATTCTTGCCCTGCAACTAGGTTCATCAGTACCATTGGTTTTTTTTTAGATTCCATATATATGTGTTAGCATATGGTATTTGTTTTTCTCCTCCTGACTTACTTCACTCTGTATAACAGACTCTAGGTCTGTCCACCTCACTCCAAATAACTCAGTTTTGTTTCTTTTTATGGCTGAGTAATATTCCATTGTATATATTTATCACATCTTTATCCATTCATCTGTAGATAGACATTGAGGTTGCTTCCATGTCCTGGCTATTGTAAATAGAGTTGCAGTGAACATTGGGGTACATGTCTCTTTTTGAATTATGGTTTTCTCAGGGTATATGCCCAGTAGTGGGATTGCTGGGTCGTATGGTAGTTCTATTTTTAGTTTTTTAAGGAACCTCCATACTGTTTTCCATAGTGGTTTTATCAATTT
The DNA here is from genome assembly GCF_059928025.1 of Delphinapterus leucas. Lineage (NCBI taxonomy): Eukaryota > Metazoa > Chordata > Mammalia > Artiodactyla > Monodontidae > Delphinapterus > Delphinapterus leucas. The sequence goes on from NC_143132.1 coordinate 119,139,219, forward strand.
ATATTCCCACCAACAGTACAGGAGGGTCCCCTTTTCACCACACCCTTTCCAGCATTTCTTGTTTGTACATTTTTTTGATGATGGCCATTCTGACTGGTGTGAGGCGATACCTCCTTGTAGTTTTGATTTGCATTTCTCTAATAATTAGAGATGTTGAGCATCTTTTCACGTGCCTCTTGGCCGTCTGTATGTCTTCCTTGGTGAAATGTCTATTTAGGTCTTCTGCCCATTTTTTAACTGGATTGTTTTTTTGATATTGAACTCCATGAGCTGTTTGTGTATTTTGGAGATTAAGCCTTTGTTTATTGTTTCATTTGCAAATATTTTCTCCCATTCTCAGGGTTGTCTTTTTGTCTTGTTTATGGTTTCCTTTGCTGTGCAAAAGCTTTTAAGTTTAATTAAGTCCCATTTGTTTATTTTTGTTATTTCTGTTACTGTAGCAGGTGGGTCAAAAAAGATCTTGCCATGGTTTATGTCAAAGAGTGTTTTTCCTGTTTTCCTCTAAGAGTTTTATAGTGTCTGGTCTTACATTTAAGTCTTTAATCCATTTAGGGTTTATTTTTGTGTATGGTGTTAGGTAGTATTCTAATTTCATTCTTTTACATGTAGCTGTCCACTTTTCCCAGCACCATGTATCAAAGAGGCTGTCTTTTCTCCATTGTATATTCTTGCCTCCTTTGTCATAGATTAGGGGTCCACAGGTGCGTGGGTTTATCTCTGGACTTTCTATCCTGTTCCATTGACCTATATTTATGTTTTTGTGCTAGCACCATACTGTCTTGATTACTGTAGCTTTTTGGTATAGTTTGAAGTCAGGGAGCCTGATTCCTCCCACCCCGTTTTTCTTTCTAAAGATTGCTTTGGCTATTCGGGGTCTTTTGTATTTCCATACGAATTGTAAATTTTTTCGTTCTGTGAAGAATGCCATTGGTAGTTTGATAGGGGTTGCACTGAATCTGTAGATTGCTTTGGGTAGTATACTCATTTTCACAATATCGATTCTTCCAATCCAAGAACGTGGTATATTTCTCCATCTGTTTATATCATCTTTGATTTCTTTCATCAGTGCTTTACAGTTTTCTGAGTACAAGTCTTTTGCCTCCTTAGGCAGGTTTATTCCTAGGTATTTTATCCTTTTTGTTGCAATGGTAAATGGGAGTGTTCGCTGAATTTCTCTTTCTGATTTTTCGTTGTTGTTGTATAGGAATGCCAGAGATTTCTGTGCATTAATTTTGTACCCTGTTACATTTACCAAATTCATTGATTAGCTCTGGTAGTTTTCTGGTGGCATCTTTAGGATTTTCTATGTATAGTATCATGTCATCAGAAAACAGTGACAGATTTACTTCTTTTCCGATTTGGATTCCTTTTATTTCTTTTTCTTCTCTGATTGCTGCAGCCAGGACTTCCAAAACTATGTTGAATAAAAGTGGTGAGAGTGGACATCCTTGTTTTGTTCCTGATCCTAGTGGAAATGCTTTCAGTTTTTCACCATTGAGTACGATGCTTGCTGTGGGTTTGTCATAAATGGCCTTCATTATGTTGAGGTAGTTTCCCTCTATGCCCATTTTCCAGAGAGTTTTTATGATAAATGGGTGTTGAATTTTGTCAAAAGCTTTTTCTGCATCTATTAAGATGATCATATGGTTTTTATCCCTTAATTGGTTAATGTGGTGTATCACACTGATTAATTTGCATATATTGAAGAATGCTTGATCATGGGGTATGATCCTTTTAAAGTGCTGTTGGATTCTGTTTGCTAGCATTTTGTTCAGGATTTTTGCACCTATGTTCATCAGTGATATTGGCCTGCAGTCTTCTTTTTTTGTGATACGTTTTTCTGATTTTGGTGTCAGGGTGATGGTGGCTTTGTAGAATGAATTTGGGAGTGTTTCTCCCTCTGCAATTTTTTTGGAAGAGTTTGTGAAGGATCGGTGTTAGCTCTTCTCTAAATGTTTGATAGAATTGGCCTGTGAAGCCAACTGGTCCTGGGCTTTTGTTTGTTGGAAGATTTGAAATTACAGTTTCAATTTCATTACTTGTGATAGGTCTGTTTATAGTTTCTAATTCTTCCTGGTTCAGTCTTGGAAAATTGTACCTTTCCAAGAGTTTGTCCATTTCTTTGTGGTTGTCCATTTTATTGGCATATCGTTGTTTGTAGTAGTCTCTTATAATGCTTTGTATTTCTGCAGTGTCAGTTGTGATTTCTCCTTTTTCATTTCTAATTCTATTGATTTGAGTTTTCTCCCTTTTTTTCTTGATGAGTCTGGCTAAAGGTTTATCAATTTTGTTTATATTCTCAAAGAACCAGCTTTTAGTTTTATTGATCTTTGCTATTGTTCTCTTTGTTTCTATTTCCTTATTTCTGCTCTGATCTTTATGATTTCTTTCCTTCTGCTAACTTCGGGTTTTGTTTGTTCTTCTTTCTGTAGTTCCTTTAGGCGTAAGGTTAGATTTAGTTGAGATTTTTCTTGTTTCTTGAGGTAGGCTTGTATAGCTATAAACTTCCCTCTTAAAACTGCTTTTGCTGCACCCCATAGGTTTTGCATCGTGTTTTCCTTGTCATTTGTCTCTAGGTATTTTTTTATTTCCTCTTTGATTTCTTCAGTGACCTCTTGGTTACTTAGTAACGTATTGTTTAGCCTCCATGTGTTTGTGTTTTTTATGTTTTTTTCCTGTGAGATTTCCAATCTCATAGCATTGTGGTCAGAAAAAATGCTTGATACGATTTCAATTTTCTTAAATTTTCCAAGGCGTGATTTGTGACCCAAGATGTGATCTGTCCTGGAGAATGTTCCATGTGCACTTGAGAAGAAAGTGTATTCTGCCACTTTTTGGTGGAATGTCTATAAATATCAATTAGACCTATCTGGTCTCTTGTGTCATTTTTTTTTTCTTTCCAATACGCGGGCCTCTCACTGCTGTGGCCTCTTCCGCTGCGGAGCACAGGCTCCGGACGCGCAGGCCCAGTGGCCACGGCCCACGGGCCCAGCCGCTCTGCGGCATGCGGGATCCTCCTGGACCGGGGCACGAACCCGCGTCCACTGCATTGGCAGGCAGACTCTCAACCACTGCGCCACCAGGGGAGCCCTCTTGTGTCATTTAAAGCTTGTGTTTCCTTATTTATTTTCTGTTTGGATGATCTGTCCATTGGTGTAAATGGGGTGTTAAAGTCCCCTAGTATTATTGTGTTACTGTCGACTTCCCCTTTTATGGCTGTTAGCATTTTCCTTATGTATTGAGGTGCTCCTATGTTGGGTGCATAAACATTTATAATTGTTATATCTTCTTCTTGGAGTGATCCTTTGATCATTATGTAGTGTCCCTCCTTATCTCTTGTAACAGTCTTTATTTTAAAGTCTATTTTATCTGATACAAGTATTGCTGCTCCAGCTTTCTTTTGATTCCCATTTGCATGTAATAATATCTTATTCCATCCCTTCACTTTCAGTCTGTACGTGTCCCTGAAGTGGTCTGACGTGGGTCTCTTGTAGACAGCATATAGGTGGGTCTTGTTTTTGTATCCATTCAGCCAGTTTGTGTCTTTTGGTTGGGGCATTTAGTCCATTTACATTCAAGGTTATTATTGATATATATGTTCCTATTACCATTTGCTTAATTGTTTTGGGTTTGTTTTTGTGGGTCTTTTTCTTGTGTCTCCTGCTTAAAGAAGTTTCTATAGCATTTGTTGTAAAGCTGGTTTGGTGGTGCTGAATTCTCTTAGCTGTTGCTTGTCTGAAAAGCTTTTGACTTCTCCATCGAATCTGAATGAGATCCTTGCTGGGTAGAGTAATCTTGGTTGTAGGTTTTTCTCTTTCATCACTTTAAGTACATCCTGCTACTCCCTTCTGGCCTGCAGAGTTTCCACTGAAAAATCAGCTGATAACCTTATAGGGATTCCTTTGTATGTTATGTTTGGTTTTTCCCTTGCTGTTTTTAATGTTTTTTCTTTTAATTTTTGTTAGTTTGATTAATATGTATCTTGGTGTGTTTTTCCTAGGGTTTATCCTGTATGGGATTCTCTGTGCTTCCTGGACTTGGGTGACTATTTCCTTTCCCATGTTAGGGAAGTTTTCAACTATAATCTCTTCAAGTGTTTTCTCAGACTCTTTCTTTTCCTCTTCTTCTTCCGGGACCCCCTATAATGAGAATGTTGGTGCATTTTGTGTTGTCCCAGAAGTCTCTGAGATTGTCTTCAATTCTTTTCATTCTTTTTTCCTTTATTCTGCTCCTCAGCCATTATTTCCACTATTTTGTTTTCCAGCTCACTTATTCGTTCTTCTGCCTCAGTTATTCTGTTATTGATTCCTTCTAGTGTATTTTTCGTTTCAGTTATTACATTGTTCATCTGTTTATTTGTTCTTTAGTTCTTCTAGATCTTTGTTCAACATTTCTTGTATTTTCTCAATCTGTGCCTCCATTCTATTTCCAAGATTCTGGATCATCTTTACTATCATTACTCTGAATTCTTTTTCAGGTAGATTGCCTATTTCCTCTTCATTTATTTGGTCTTGTAGGTTTTTGCCTTGCTCCTTCATCTGTGACATATTTTTTTGCCATCTCATTGTTTTTTATTTTATGAGTGGGATTGTATTCCTCTCTTACTGGTTGTTTGGCCTGAGGCTTCCAACACTGGGCTTTGTAGGCTACTGTGTAGAGCTGGGTCTTGGTGCTGAGATGAAGAACTCTGTAGGAACTCACTCCAATGAATATTCCCTGGGGTCTGAGGTTCTCTGTTAGTCCAGTGGTTTGGACTCACAGCTCCCACTGCAGGAGCTTTGGCCCACTCGTAGGCTCATGAACCAAGATCCTATAAGCCACCTGGGGTGGCAAAAAAAAGAAAAAAAACCCACAATAACAAAGTAAAAAATTAGACTAGGAAACTAACAGATATGTTAGGAATATGAAAATAAAAATATAGATGGATCAACAACCAGAAGGTACAACAGTACCACGATAGTGCAAAAGAGGAGGAGGGGAGAAAAAAAAAAGGCTGGAAATAGGCCTTGGCTGTGGAGGGCAGGGTCTAAGCAAGGGTGAGGTTTGGGTGGTGGGTGGGGCCAATGGTCAAGACCACTGACAGGGCTGGAAAAGGCCTTGGGGGCTCTTGGGGGTGGGGTGGGACTTAGGCTCAAGGAACAGAAGGGGCCCAGGCATGCCCCACACCCCTGCTCTCAGAGGGCGGGGGACCTCACCTGGGAGCCCAGCAGGCTTTCTGGGCTCAAACGCCCTCTGCTCCTCTCCCACTCCGCCCAGAGGGACCCTCCCACCTGCCTCTCCTGATCTCCCCAGCCTCAGGGTCACTGATCCTGTCTGGCCTCCACTTCACCTCACCCTCTCAGTCCCCCTATGTCCTACCGGTTCACTTTGGGGTTCCTCCCGTCTCCTTGGGTGTCAGAGTCCCCTACCAGCGGCCAGTTGGTACCATAGTTGTGGGGAAACGCTAACTCTGCATCTTCCCATGCTGCCATCTTGACTCTGCCTCCATGTTTATTAATAGAAAATATCCATGCAAGAGAAATTATACATGAGTTTATGCTTAAAAGAATAGATTTTTTCTAGTGTCAAACTATAAGTTGGTAACGGATATAGTTAAGGAAGTTAATTTGTGATCTTTAACTCCAAAGTAAATGTTAATTTTCAAATAAGTCATGAAAATTACCTAAATTTTAAATTGAAATTTAGATTTAAAATATAAGAATGCTGGGTTACGAAATGTAAACTTCACAACTCACATGTTTATGCTTGTTATCTACTATATGTATACCCATTTGTAGCATCAAATATTTTCAGTAGTTTACCAGTTTTTGTATATAATAATATCGGTATGTCTGTTTAATCACCCTGCAGCACATGGGGGTGATTCTCATTTACCCAGAGACTGCTCATTATTCTGCGTAATTCTGAATACAATTTTACTACCCATGCAGAAACCAATGCAAGAAGTGTAGAAGGCATTACACTTGTGATGGGAATAACAGATAAATTTCTAATTTTAGGTTGTAAAAACAATGTCTAAAATGTTTACTGGGCATTAGGTCAATTTTTAAGAATGGAAGAGGTGTGAAAAAATGTAAGGGAATGTCTTAAAAAGTTAATCCAAAGAAATGTCTAAAACACATTAAGCATCTTAGAATAAATCTCGACCAATAAATCTCGCCCTAGGTAGTCCAACAAATCTTTCAGAGTTTGATAGCAAAGATATTAGGTAGGCTGTTTATATTTTGTTTTGGGAAAGCACTTACAGAACACAGAAAGATTGTTCATATTTTGGAAGAGGCAACAGAGTGTGTAAGATCACAGATGCTATCACAGGTCCACTAGAGGTACTGTCATTCTTTTCTTTTACAATGAACTACAACTTGTTTGCTAACTGAACACTTCAGTGATTATTCTGCAACTAACCCACTCAGAAAGGCAAGAATACTCTTTACTTAGATGCTTTAGATGTCAAGAGAAATTAAAAGGGCACTTCTGCTGGAAGAAAAAAAAAAAGTCCTTCCTGTTGCCACTTCTTGGCTCTGTAAGTCTGAATTTATTTTAGATTCTAAAAATTAAAATTTTCATCATAACTATGCTCATCCAAGGCTATTCCGCCATCAACAAAATAAGCAAAACATTTTACTTTTTTAAAGCCTAGTTGTCAGGTGAACGTTGCCTTTTCTGAATTTTTTAACCATCTCAGACTTAACAGCACTACTGGTCTACCTCCATGACTTTAAATATGACTTACGTGACCTATGTTTCAGGACAGAATTGTGTTTCCTCTTCTTTGGAACCTTGCTTCTCATGACCTGGGGGCTTGTTACAAGAACAGAAACTCAGGCCCCATCCCAGATGGGCAGAATCAGAATCTGCATTTTAAAAAGATCCCCAGGTGAATCACATGCGCAATAAGGTCCAAGAAACACTGCTCTAAAAGACTGCAGATGCTTGCCTGTGCATTAATTTTCCTAAAGAATTCCCTTTCTTTTACTCAGGGAAAACTTCCACTTTCAAAAGTAAATTTTCCCTTAAAAATATCAGTTTGTAAAAGGAAACAGTTACAGTTCTCTTTTTATATATTACAACTTCCAGATGCATCAGATTTGGGGGTGAGGAAAGGTCATTTTGAGTCATTGGTTTTCAAAGGGTTGTCCTCCTACCAAGAGCATTAGCATCGCCTGAGAACCTGATTCCGATTCTGTGTTTTGACACGCAATCTGTGTTCTTAAAAGCTGTCCAGATGATTACGGCACACACTCAAATTTGAGACTGTTTCGCAAACTTCAATGTTCATAAAGTCACCCGGGAAGTTTGTCAAACAGTGGGTTCCCGGATCCCTGGCTAGATCTATTGGATCAGAATCTCTGAACAGTGAAACCAGGAAATATGCATCTTAAATTAGACCCCATGTAATTCTGATGCAGGTAATGAGGGAACTGCATTAAATACCAAGATTTAGAGCAGTGGTTCTGAGACTTTGCTGCCCATGAGAGTCATTTGGAAAACTGAGTCCTGAGGCCAAGGTCACATTCCACACCAATTAAGTCAGAAATTCTGGAGGTGGGACCCAGGCAACAGCACTATTTTATACAAATGATTTTAATGTGCACCCGAGTTTGAGAAACAGAGCTCTTAGAAAGCATTAGGAAAGAATGATAGCAGGTGGCAGTGTAGCATGGTGAAAAGGGCAAGTTACTATGTCTGTCTAAGTATCTTTTTTTTTTTTTTTTTTTTGGCTGTATAGTGGGGAACTACCTAAAGATTAAAAAATGAATGCAAAGACCCTTGTAGTTTCCATTCCTTTTTTTAAGTGCATCCATTATGATGACCTTCCTTTGGTTTATATGCAAGACAAGTTCTTTCCAGGCTTGAGGGGAAAAAAAAAAAAAAAAAAAGAATATCAGCACTTCTAAGTTGTCCTACAACAAATACTCTTCCTACTTATGGTATGTTTTCTTGAAGGTAAAAAATGACTTGAGGCTGTTTGACTTGCTTAGCACTTATGCTATAAAAGGTCATCCACACTTTTCTCTCTCATTTCACCCACCTGCTTAGCTCATGTTGCCAAAGAACTAGGAAGAAAAACGTACGGAGATTTCCACCTATGGGTGTTTTTGAATGCGTTTTTAGCAGTTACTCAGTTTCCACTGGTCTTTTTGAAAAACTAGGTTTGGTTTTACCAGGAAAGATCTGCCACCTGATGGTTCAATGTGGTAATAGCAGGCTGTGTAGTGGCTTCAGAGAGAAAAATGGTCTTCAGGGAGTTCAATATAATGCAGAGACCAGAGTCACGGTACAGCTGCCTGCAGAGACAGATGCTTTAGTAAGCTTCTAATGGGTCTTACCTTGGCATTTCCTCTCTTTATAAAAAAAAGTAAAACTCATTTTCTAACCAAATAACTGATTACTAATATCTCTTTAAAAAGGAAAACCTGGTATCTTTTCTGAGCAAGTAAATTTGTATGAAAGTTGTTCTTTACTGACGTATATCACAAAATGATCATTTGATGTGTAAAGTGGTCAAGACGGTCATGGGTCTAGGAAACTGGTATTTCTAATATTCTCGTCACCATGAAAATTCTTTTCAATTGAAATGCAGAGGAGATTCATTTGAAGTCCATCTAAGACATAGTGCTTGTCTGCACTAAATCATATCTGTTCAGCTAATTTCATCTTTCAGAACAGCTTAAAAGACAGTGATTTTAATTCCATTGCAACAGTTTAAGAAAATGTCCATAAAGCTAATCCCGTGTAAATAAGTCTCCCACCCCTTGTTAATACCTGCATACTCAATCCGTCTCTTCTTTCCTCAGAATGGGCAGCCGCATCCAAGTCTACCCAAATGGATCCCTGTTTATCGGATCAGTAACAGAAAAAGACGGTGGAGACTACTTGTGTGTGGCGAGAAACAAGATGGGGGACGATCTGACCCTGATGCACGTCAGCCTAAGACGGAAACCTGCCAAAATTGACCACAAGCAACATTTTAAAAAGCAAGTTTTTCACGGGAAAGACTTCCAAGTCGATTGCATGGCTTCCGGCTCACCAGTGCCCGAGATATCCTGGAGTCTGCCTGATGGGACGATGATAAATAACGCCATGCAGGCCGATGACAGTGGCCACAGCACCAGGAGGTTCACCCTCTTCGACAATGGAACCTTATACTTCAACAGAGTTGGGATGGCAGAGGAAGGAGATTACACTTGCCATGCCCAGAACACTCTAGGGAAGGATGAAATGAAAGTCCACCTAACAGTCATAACAGCTGCCCCACGGATCCGGCAGGGTTACAAGACCAACACGAGAGTCAAGGCTGGAGACACAGCCGTCCTTGACTGTGAGGTCACTGGGGAGCCCAAGCCAAAAGTATTTTGGTTGCTGCCTTCCAATGACATGATTTCATTCTCTAAGGACAGGTACACATTTCATGCCAATGGGTCTTTGTCTATCAACAGAGTGAAACTGCTCGATTCTGGAGAGTACGTATGTGTGGCACGAAATCCCAGTGGGGATGACACCAAAATGTACAAACTGGACGTTGTCTCCAAACCTCCATTAATCAATGGTCTGTATACAGATAAAACCACCATTAAAGCCATGGCGGTGAGGCATTCCAAAAAACACTTTGACTGCAGAGCCGAAGGGACACCATCTCCTCAAATCATGTGGATCATGCCAGACAATATTTTCCTCACAGTTCCGTACTATGGAAGCAGAATCACAGTCCATAAAAATGGAACGCTGGAAATTAGGAATGTGAGGCTTTCAGATGCAGCCAATTTTACCTGTGTGGCTCGGAATGAAGGAGGAGAGAGTGTGCTGGTGGTACAGTTAGAAGTACTGGAAATGCTGAGAAGACCGACATTCAGAAATCCACATAATGAAAAAATCGTTGCCCAGCTTGGAAAGTCCACAGCATTGAATTGCTCTGTTGATGGAAACCCACCACCTGAAATAATCTGGATTTTACCAAATGGCACACAATTTCCCAATGGACAAAACAATTCTCAGTATCTAATAGCAAGTAACGGCTCTTTTATCATTTCTAAAATGACTCGGGACGATACAGGAAAATATCGGTGTGCAGCAAGAAATAAAGTTGGCTATATTGAGAAATTAATTGTATTACAAATTGGCCAAAAGCCAGTGATTGTCACTTATGCACGAGGAACAGTTTACAGTATCAGTGGAGACACTCTATCGTTGCACTGTGTCTCTGATGGAAGCCCTAAGCCACGTATCAAATGGACTGTGCCAAGTGGTTACGTAATAGACGGGCCTCAGATCAGTGGAAAATACATACTGCATGAAAATGGCACCTTGGTCATCAAAGAGGCAACAGCTTATGACAGAGGAAGCTACGTTTGTAAGGCTCAAAACAGTATTGGCCATGCACTGATTACTCTTCCAGTGATGGTTGTGGCCTACCCTCCCCGAATTACAAATCGCCTACCCAGGAACGTCCTCACAAGGACAGGCGTGGCCGTTCAGCTCCGCTGTGTGGCCCTGGGAGTCCCCAAGCCAGAAATCACATGGGAGATGCCTGGCCACTCCCTGTTCTCAGGGGCACACGAAGGGAGGACACATGGAATTCAACGTTTTCACCCACAAGGTACCCTAGTCATTCAGAATCCTCAAACCTCAGATTCTGGGATATACAGATGCACAGCAAAGAATCCACTTGGAAGTGATTACGCAACAACTTACATCCAAGTAATCTGACAGAAAATAAAACTACCTGAACAAAGTCAACAACATCTGGACAGAATTTACTTTTTGGAAGAAGTTTAATCAAAGGCAGCCATAGGCATGTAAATGAATTTGAATACACTTACAATATTATAATAGACATGCAAAAAAAAGGACTTGTAAATAAATGATACTGATTTTTTTTATAATGGATCTCAAAACAAACTTTTAACTTAAGGCACTTTTATTTTGCCAACAAATAACAATGAACATTAAGAGAAAACGATCGACCATAAAATAACAAGTGGATAATGTACCTGAATTCTTCATTAAAGAATGGACTTTTTTTCTTTCATTACCATTTGCCTAGTGTCCACCTTCTATTAATCAATGTTACAAGCATGGCGCTGAGGACAGACACAATGGAAAAGATGATTAAATTTGCGGTCGATGTAAATTTGTCATCCTGATGTATAAATACTGTGGTCAGTTTATAAATATTTCACTAAAACCCACAGAAAATAAGCGCTGAACTGTTTTATGATTCACCATTTTGTGCACACTGAAAATTTTCATTGATGGGGAATAGAAAAAAAAGTTTTAATAACTGCATTTAAAAATAAATGCAGGCTGACTTTCCACTTGTAAGAAAGCAACAACACCTGCACATCATAAAATGTGAAAAGGGGGTTGATTACATCTATCCCAAATAAAGCCATTAAAAAGCTTTTAAAATACACAAACTTCTTTATAACTTCAAAATCTAGCTCAGCACCCCTGGTTTGGAACTGTTTGTTCATAAGGAAAAATTTTCTTTTAGGAGGAATCATTGCTCTATGAGCGTCCATTCTATAAGGTGATAATCCTGTGTGACAGGGAAATGTTTGGGAAAATCTAGACCGAATACATATAATGGAGTTTCACTGTAGTTAAAATTTGATCAACCCTATACAAAATGTTGCTTTTTGTAATTCACTGAATTTATTTATATTACATGCTTAATTCAACCTGAATTAATTTAAGGGACAATATGATTCAGCTTTTCTAACTCTAGAGGCTAGGATTTTCCAGTGTAATTTCTCCAGCATCTATGCAAATATTTGCCTATTATTTAAGAAGACTTATAGGAGACTTAATAAATGAAAAAGAAGAAAATGCCATAGGTCTTGCTCAGATAGCTCAGCACACAAAACCGAGAACTACATTTTTCCCTGTCAATCAGTTGAGACAGAGCCGGGGGGGGGGGAGGGGGGGACTCACTTCATTTTGTTTTCATCACACCAACTTTCAGCTTGCCCCACCTAAAGAGGTGACCCGATTCCTACGTTCTTTGATGTTGGTATCCTGTGGCCATAAGCGGTCAAGGGCTACTCGTTCTAACAGTGATCTCATTCTACTTCCGGACCAAGAGGAATAAAAAAAAGAGGACAAATGTAACCCTATTAGGAAGAAGCCTACTATGTAAACAGGTATATCTAAGGGCTTCTTATGTCCAACTCCATTCTATTTCAAAGTCTTTAAGGGGAACTGGGGGTCTCCATCTTATCCTAAGATAATTTCCTCTTTGTCTCACCAAGCAAATTACCAGGTTCTGCCGAAGGACAGGGCTTTCCTTTGTGATCATTTCAAGACAAATCAATGCATATTCTAAAAAAGAAAAAGAAAACTCTCAGGAGAGAGGATTAAATGGGAGGAAATATGATAAGAATAGATTGAAAATTCCAGTTTCTCTCTGTATAGGACACAGGGGAAAACCAGTTCTAGGTTTTTCCTCAACTCTCTGTAGAATCGTCGAATTATAGGGCCTTACCATATCTTAGCTTTCCCACCTGAAAAAAAAGAGACGACAGCAACAAAAAGCTATGTCCCACAGCTTTCCAGTGCAAAATGATTAATAAATTAATTTCACTAACTTCTGCAAAATGTGTAAAGTGCATACAAATGCTATGCAATTATAACACTCATTCTTGAAACAGTCTTACTTCTGTTTGCAATACTGAGCTACAAATATATATGGTTCAAACTGAAAGGTGGCATTTTAAACACCAGTAATTCTTGAGAAGAAGTAAAACAACAATCAGGACAGAACATGACTGGTACTCACTAGGCACGACATTCACATTTCAGTTGTTTTGCCAAGGCAGTCATTATATGACAGACTACTTTGAAGAAAAAATAACTTCATGAACTCTAAGTATGACTCTCAAGAGGGAAAAAACCAAAAACCAAAAAAAAAAAACCCTGATATACAAAACCAGCTGAAATGTCAAGATTCATCTTCTGAAAGCAGATAGAACATGTTAATTTAGTGAAAAGAATGGTCTTTAATGTTTTGGCAAAGTCTTTTCCAACCCAGAGTAAACATGAAATGAGCGGGCTGGAGCGAAATCGTTTCACAGTGTACAAAGCAGTTCACATGGATGCTGCCACAGCAAAGTAAGCGGACATGTATTTGAGGTCATTTGCATGAGTCAAATTTTGCAATGAGTAACTCACCTGGGAAGATATAAATTATTTATATAATGATTTGCAAAGGAAATGATCTGCTAAAGTTGTACCAGCTACATTTAAAAAAAGTAGTTCTACATGGTTTGCTCATTATAGACAAATCTATTCACAGTATGCTCGACTACGTTACAGGTAAATTCATATGGCAAAAGAAAATGAATTAACACAGAACATGGGAAAATATCCCCCACGTGTTTTAAAATGCCCTGCAATTTTCACATTCAAAATTTTATGCATCTAAATCTAAAAAAATATTATATGGAATACTCTTAAGTTACACAAACTGATAATAATTTACTGTATTTTTCACTCTAATAGGAGCAAATTACCACATACTTGAACAAAGTTAAAATAGTTACTATTTCTTTATAATAAATTTGATGTATAATTTACTTTACTTGTGCTTTTTGCACCAATTTATAAATACAGTATATGCAATACACAACCAAGACAGACACCAACATTAATAGTTAAATTCAAAATAGCAAATACTTACCATACAAAATAAACAGCAAATACATCTCTTATGAAAACCAGAGCCCCCCTGGACTTGGGGGCCAGATTCTCTGGAAACCATGTCAAGTTTGAGCACTGTGGAATCTCAGGCCAGCTGCGAGATTTTTTTCTCAAGTTGGCATAAGGTTCAGGAGAACCAAAACTGGACAGAGTCATTTTTGCCAAATCTGGCAAATAATTGCAACAATTCCACTGTGGTTCGTTCCGGCCTTTAGAATTTACATGTTGTACCTTCACAAAGACTCTGGTCAATGATCTCGCCACTGAAAACAAATTTAGTAGTACAGCTACTTCTAACAGGCTTCCACGTACCTTAGGGTGGCTCTCACAGAAGCCTTGGTTTAAGTTCTTGGTCTAAGAAGTTTAAGTACTAAGCAACAATCTGTTTCAGCACCTTTTGACCACAATAAAAGCAAAGAAAAATCCTACATAAATAAGAACAAAGTTCATAAAGTGCTTAAGAAATTACAAACATTTCAAATTAGAGCGATGCAAATAAATGTCCATTTTGCCACCAAAGGTGAACGCAGAATAAATGGGTCGCTTTCCTGTCAAGATCTGACATGCCTTTCAAATCAGTAGTTTGGTCCGGCACAGTGTGCAAAAGAAAAACCCAAAACAAAACAAAAAAACCCCAAAAAACCAAACTTCATCATTAATGAATCCATAAATATTTTAAATCCACCACAATCCATTCTTTCTATAACTACGAGATTCAATAAAAGCACCAATTTCAAAAGGTCTGCTATCAAACTCTTCCTGGCGCAGGCCCACATGATCCACATTTTTAAACCTACTTTCAAATTGAATGAAACAAAACCAAACCACACCTTTTCCTTTACATTTTGTTTAAACGCCTTTGTATGAAATGTAGCGTCAAATATAGGAAAACGCCAAAGAAATGAAAGAACAAAGGGACATTTCTAAAGGTGACTAATGCATTAAATGTGATTTTCTATTTTTCAGTGCAAACAAAAAACTTCACGTCTTTGTCCTCTTCCAGACTCAGAAGTGTGAAGGATGCCCGTAGGGCGTCACTCCTTGCTGTGGCTGGTTACCTAATGAGAAAAAGAAAATCCAATAAAATGGCAGACGCAAAATTATGCCACAGATCGGTGGCACGCTCTTGTCACTGTTCCTCTATTCCTGAGGCTGGTACTGAAAGCAGACTGACTGGTCAGGAAGTATAACACTAGCCCAGACACCTGTGCGGCCAAGGTCTTAATACCACTGCTCGATTCATTCTGCAGAGGGGCCACCTCTACATCAGAGTCCCACAACGGACAGCAAGAGGCCTTGGGATGAAGGTCATTGGCCCGTCAAAAGTCTGTATCCCTGAGCTAACAAACATCTCAATACTAACATAAAAAAGGACTGTAAGTATCATAAAACATGAAAAGTTCTGGAAACTTCATAAAAGCACATCAGAGGTTCTACTTTAACACTGACGTTATAATAGGTGAGAGAAGTAGCTTGAAAGGGGCAATTTTCTGCAAATGGCCATGGATAGATACATCAGAGAGAACCGTGCAAGAGTGTATGCATGGGAGAGAGAGGCTGTGTGTGTGATGCGAGTGTGTGCCTGTGCACATGTGTCTATGTGCACACCTGGACAAATAAAGAACAGTGAGTAGGTTCAAAACAATGACACAGGCTTAGAAATAGCTACTGCTTGCACAACTCTGGTGGGACTATTCAAATCCAAAGGCCCCATTCACACGGATTATGGCAGAAATGCAGCCGGCTGGAGCTGTGCAATGGGCAGCTCAGCTTAGTTGCCCTTATTCAACAAAGGAGGCCGGCATCACTGCTCATGTCAGGCATCAGACTATATGTTGTGGTTAAGAGGTGGGCTCTGGAAGGAGACAGTCTGAGTTTTAGTCCCAGCTGCTAGCCGAGTAACCTTGGGCAAACGGGAAAATGTCCCTGTTCTTTAGTTGTTTCCTCATCTGTAATACGGGAATAGCAATAATACCTCGGCGCATGAGGTGGTTTAGGAAATCAAGTGAATTAATAAATGTAAAGTCATGGGTCCATGACTGGACCCATGGTCCAAGAAAGTGCTCCAGAAATGATGGCAAAAAATTCACTGGTCCAAGAAAGTGCTCCAGAAATGATGGCAATCCCCGCCCCCCCTGCAAAAAAACAACAACAAAAAAACCTGCATTCTGTGAGCCCTTGGAAATAGGAACCAAGAGTATGCTCCCCAGATAGGTGCTACTCCATAAAAAATCGTAGGTACATACCTCCAATCACTAGAAAAAAAAATTAAAATATAACATGTTGTCTCTACCTTAAAATTATATTCTCTTTAGCCATGCAAAAATATGAAGTCTGGGGACTTCCCTGGTGGCACAGTGGTTAAGAATCCGCCTGCCAGTGCAGGGAACACGGGTTTGAGCCCCGGTCCGGGAAGATCCCACATGCCGCGGAGCAACTAAGCCCGTGCGCCACAACTACTGAAGCCTGTGCGCCACAACTACTGAAGCCTGCGCGCCTAGAGCCCGTGCACCACAACGAAGACTAGCCCCCGCTCGCCGCAGCTAGAGAAACCTCGCGTGCAGCAGTGAAGACCCAGTGCAGCCAAATATAAAAAAATTAAAAATGTGAACTCTGGAGCTGATGAAACACAGTGAAATTTTAACCACACGTGTGTTTAATAGACCACACTGATTGAACAGTTCTTGGAAAAGACTGACATGACTTAACTGAGGGAAATATTTTTAAAGGAAAACAACAACAAGAACAACAACAACAGACCTTGGTTATGCCCTCGGAGAGACACAGGGCATAAGAGAGGTGTTCCCTCTGCCCAGGAAAACACACGGACAGCAGCAGGCAGGAAATTAAGACTAGAGCCAAGCTGCCCCTCTCTCTCAGTCATAAACTGACCCTTTTCCCTACAATCTTCCACCAGAGCCACACCACTGCCTTCAGAACTCGCTGCTCATCGCTCTGTACCTCAGAAGCACAGAATCGAGAAATTACTAGTCTCCCTGCTTGCTGTATGGATGAAAAACTGCATGACCCAGATAATGGTGACAGAGTTGGCAGCAGAATTTAGGTCTCCTGACTTCCAGGCCAATATTCTTTGCATCACAGGGGCCTCGCTCCCATTTCTAAAAGTTTGCCCCATCCCGTGACTCCAGCACAGGGCGACTGGATTCATGGGAGCAGGCTGCTGGCACTGGGATGAGGTCCGATGAAATGGGTTGTCGGCATGCGCCCTAGAAAGGTAGCACGCCAGCACGGCAGCAAGATTAACTGGGGAGAAACACTGTCCTGCGATGCCGCCTGCCACGTTACAGGTCTGGATTTCTCTTAGTCGCTATCAGGAAGGGCAGGGTGGTGCCGTGGTGAGAGCAGCCATGGCCCTAGTGACCAGGGGATAGGTCTGGTGCTGGCCTCTCCATATCCGAGTCTTGGGGGCAGGGGGGGCACCTATCCTGTTCCATCGTACACTGGAGGGTATCAGCCGAGTTGCTCTCTGGGACATCTAGCTTTATCAGAAAAGCACCTGCCGTTCCACAGGGTCCCCAGCTGGAAAGAAACATTCCCAGATTCAAAGAGAAGCAACAGGAAAACATCCTCGCTGAACTCAAGGAAAAGACTGGGGCTTTCCCGGAAAAGAAGCATTCAAACCAACACCAACAAAATGAGAACGGCCTGGACTTAAAACGAACATGAAAACGGCACCAAGGAAGACAGTTTTTGAGGAGCTGCCACCTGTGTTTTGCTCACTGGCTTGTTTTTCACGTCCTGGGAGCCATCTGTTCCTGACGGAGGGTACTTACTGGAAAGCTGCTTCTGGAGCTGCCGCACCAGAGCGGCTGTCTGCTGCTGTTGCTGGGTCTGCTGCAAGCCTTGCCTGGGAAACTGTAATCCAGAGAAAGGAGGGAACTCAGCGCTCAGCACAGACGAGAGCAGAAGGTCTGCAGCGTGCTTTGAAGCCCTGCGCAGGACCACGCCCAGTGCGCCGACACTGATCTTCAGCCAACCCTGGTCGACACCTGGGCGTAACCTGAAAGTGCCCCATCCATTCCAAAACCCGTCTCCGGGGGGTGACCTAGCCTTTGCTGGGAGAGCCCTGAGGAAGGAGCCCAGCCGTGCCCAGTGGTTCACACATTCTTGTTACCTCAGCCTTCACCAGTTGGCTAGTTAGTATCACCATGTTACAAACCATTTGCATCAGCAAACTGAAAGCTGTCTGGTGGGAGGAGTGGGTCAAGCACCACAGGCCTGGCCCTGGGCGAATGCAGACAAGAGCGTGGTGAGCAGCGCAGGGGCCTGGACTCATCTGGGACTGCTGCCTGATGGAGGATGAAGGTCGGGAGGGGGCGAGCCCAGGGAGGCACCAAGGACCACACGTTAAGGCGGTGCTGCCTTCCAGGGTCGTACACGTGCCGGCATAATATGAGGGCCCAAGTGCCCTGGTTCTAGCCATTAAGTTGATATAGGAAATCGAGGTGGTTACTCCAAAGAGGGGGAAAAAGAACCTATTTGGCGGAAACAAAATTACCTTCGATTAAAATCATTCATGGTGCTGATTCACCTTTTCCTTGACCTTCAAATTGCAGACTGTCGCTCTGTTCTTCCTTTTCGTTTTTCCTTTCTGTCCCTCCCCACCTTCTTTCCCCCTGGCTTATCACTGTTGTAGCAAAGGATGTGTTCTGATGCAAGGATATCTTAATCAGATACACATCGGAATGAATTAACTTACCTCCATAGGCCCATCCCCTACCCACCTGGCTATGGAGTGCCGGCCCCCTGGCCTCCCGGCCTCTAGTGAGGGCAGGGGCACTCCCACGATTGCAGGGCAGGAGCAGAGTGAAGTCGGGAGGGAGCAGAATAAAGTTTTGGGTTTGTTTTTTTTTTGCCAATTTCCTTCCTACTGGGTCTGTGCTGGTGGAACGCATCTCACCCTGGGATGGCCATGGCGCCTGTCAGCGGCCCTCTCTGTTTCTTTCCTTCTTGCCCCTCTGGGACCTGGGGGTAGTAACTGCTTCCAGCCCCGGCTGTTTCGTCCTCCTTAGTGTCCTTTACCTCTATAAATAGTCTTCTTTTAAAAACTCAATTACCCAATATGAGTGCAATATCTATTTCCTACTCAGAGCTTGCCAATATGGTTGAAAACAGCCCAGGACCGTAGTTAGGGTTGCCAGATTTAGCAAATGAAAATACAGAGTGTCCTTAAATGTGAATTTCAGATAAACGATAAATAATTTTTTGGTTCTAAGTATGTCCCAAATATTGCGTAGGACAAATACTGCATTTAGTATAAGTATGTCCCATGCAATATTTGGTACATAATTCTACTAAAGAGTTAATCATTGTTCACCTGCACCTCAAACTAATTGTGAGTCCTGTATTTTATTTGGCAATCCTAAATTAGAAGGCATTGCCGGGTTAATTCTTTTAAAACCGAGTATTTGGCATGACCACTGGCTCTCAACCATTTCTCTCCCATTAGACTATGGGTGACTGCGGACAGACTTGGGCTTATTCCCTTATGTAGCCCTAGTATCCAGCTTGCCAGGCACATAGTAGGTGCTCAATAAAAACGAACAGAATCACAAATTCTAAAGTGCCTTCAATTTCCAGATAACAAGGAAGGTACACTTCCACCAAAGTTACTATTTTCCCTGATACAAAGCAGGAAAATAGCACTTCTCCTTTTTTTTTTTTTTTTCCTATTGCCCAACTCAAGAGGAAAAAAGAAAACAAAAACTCATCTTTCATTGATGTGGAAATGTTAGTAAAATAAGAAGAGCTTTCTTTCCTATTCAGGGGTTTCCACACTTATTTGGAAATATCACCCTATTTTTTATTTTTAACATCTTTATTGCAGTATAATTGCTTTACAATGGTGTGTTAGTCTCTGCTTTATAAAAAAGTGAATCAGCTATATGTACACATATATCCCCATATCTCCTCCCTCTTGCGTCTCCCTCCCACCCCTCTAGGCGGTCACAAAGCACGGAGCTGATCTCCCTGTGCTATGCGGCTGCTTCCCACTAGCTATATCTATTTTACATTTGGTAGTGAATATATAAGTCCATGCCACTCTCTGACTTTGTCTGAGCTTACCCTTCCCCCTCCCCACGTCCTCAAGTCCATTCTCTACGTCTGTCTCTTTATTCCTGTCCTGCCCCTAGATTCTTCATACCCATTTTTTTCTTTTTATCTTTTTTTTAGATTCCATATATATGTGTTAGCATACAGTATTTGTTTTTCTCTTTCTGACTTACTTCACTCTGTATGACGACAGACTCTGGGTCCATCCACCTCACTACAAATACCTCAATTTCGTTTCTTTTCATGGATGAGTAATATTCCATTGTATATATGTGCCACATCTTCTTTATCCATTCATCTGTCGATGGACACTTAGGTTGCTTCCATGTCCTGGCTATTGTAAATAGAGCTGCAATGAACATCGTGGTACATGACTCTTTTTGAATTATGGTTTTCTCAGGGTATATGTCCAGTAGTGGGATTGCTGGGTCGTATGGTAGTTCTATTTTTAGTTTTTTAAGGAACCTCCATACTGTTCTCCATAGTGGCTGAACCAATTCACATTCCCACCAGCAGTGCAAGAGGGTTCCCTTTTCTCCACACCCTCTCCAGCATTTATTGTTTCTAGATTTTTTGATGATGGCCATTCTGACTGGTGTGAGGTGACAGCTCATTATAGTTTTGATCTGCATTTCTCTAATGATTAGTGATGTCGATCATTCTTTCATGGGTTTGTTGGCAATCTGTATGGAAACATCACCCTACTTATTTAACGAAACCTAATATGGTGCTAGGTACTAGGCAATGTTCTAGACATTATAGGTATACATTAGCCCATTTAACCCTGACGTGGTAAGACCTATCCTAAGTCTCTCATCTGAAGTCCTTGGGGCAGATGTGTTTCGGAATTCAATGCCTATCTGACTTAACTATGAAACATTCATAATACCCAGACTAATCAAGGTCTACGAAGTACTCCACAATCAAACATACTAATTTCTGCAGGAAAATACACAAATAGTCCGATCAGGTAAAATAAATGAAAAGAGCTTCAAGTCCATTCAGGTGAGTTTTTCCTACCAAAGGAATTCAGGTCAGGTTTGCCTGTTCAGTGAGATTTCAAAGAAAATTTCCATTTTTAGAGGTGTCTGAATTTCGGAAATAAATATAAGGGATCGTGAACCTTTACTGCTGTTATTCTCACTTTCAGATGAAGAAACTGAGGCTCTGAGGGCTTCTGTCATTTGCCCGCGATCCCTGTTTTAAGTACTGGGGCTGGAATTCAGACAGCTTTCTGGATTCAGAGCTCAATAACCATGATCCAGTGCTATCCTTAGTTAGAACTTTTAGCTTCCAAATATTAATTTATTTGAAAATAATCAGATTTTCTAAATGGTTGGCTGCAAAGGCATCTAATCTTAATTTATCAGCTGATTAAAGGCACACAGTGCATAAATATTTAACATTCATTTATTCAACAGATACTTAGCTGCCTTCTTTATGTTCATTTAAAGTCTGCTTCAAACAGAGTAATTTATAGAACTGAACACCGTAGTGATCTTGTCAGATTCCTTATTTTGAGGAGTCAAGGTGGTAACTAGGTGCCCGGGGAAGCTTGTGTGTGTGTGTGATGGGGGGTGGCCAGGGGAGTGATGGGTGGTCTGCTGGATGGCCTTAAGACATAGTATGCCTGGGGGACCCCAAGAGTCTACTGGGGTATCTGCAAGGTCAAAACCATTTTCACAGTAATATTAAGGCAGTATTTACTTTTTTCACTTTCATTCTCTCGGTTGTATACAATGCAGTTTTCCAGCTGCTACACAGTGTGTGACGTCGCAACAAACTGAATGTCTTCTATTAACTCAGACGTCAAAGAAAGCTTCGAAAATGTAAAACAATGTCATTCTTCTAAGTTTTCATTTTGATAAATAGGCCTACTTTTCATAAAAATTTTATTTCTGTTAATATGTAATGAGTGGCTAAGGAATCATAAAGCCACCAGGGGAAATGTAAAGAGTCACCCTCCTAGGGTCCTCCTAGGCTGCTCCAGCACATTTGCCCCTGAATTAGAATTTCTGGGGCAAATGTGCTGGGAACCTGTATTTTTAAATGGTTCCCCCCCACTGGTCTGATGCTTGGCTAGATTCTGGAATCGTCCCTGTTGTTGCAGTTGAAACTTTTAATTTACCAAAACAGGCCAATAAATAGGTCAATTGAGGTTTACTAGAGGCCCGAAAAAACACAATCTGTGTATACTGAACCTTCGCCGCGTAAGTGTGATAAATGAAGAGGGAACGAGTTTTCTGGACTCTCTCCATACAGGAGATGGTCCCAGTTTCTCTTACCCCTGAACCTTTGCAGATGTTAATCCCTCCTCCTAGAATACCCTTCCTTCCCCTTAATCCTACCCTACCCACTCCTAAAAATCTTACTCCTCCTTCAAAGATCAGCTCAAGCACTCAGTGACTCCCTCAGGCATCTGCAGAGTGAATCACTGCACCCTCAGCACTGTGTAGATGCCTTTATTATGAAATATGGCATAACAGGACAATTGCCTCTCTCTCTCTAGGGTTCTGTTTTGAGCTTCTCGGAGGCATGAGCTGTCCCAGGCTTCAGCTGCAAGCACAAAACACAGAGCTCAGTAACGTCAGTCACACACCAGCCAAGGTGGCACAGTCACTCTCCAGCAAACCATTCTCTGCTGAACTGAAAAAGTAATTCAAAAATGTATTTGATGGGGGCTTCCCTGGTGGCGCAGTGGTTGAGAGTCCGCCTGCCAATGCAGGGGACATGGGTTCGTGTCCCAGTCCGGGAAGGTCCCACATGCCGCAGAGCGGCTGGGCCCGTGAGCCATGGCCGCTGAGCCTGCGCATCCGGAGCCTGTGCTCCGCAACGGGAGAGGCCACAACAGTGAGAGGCTCGCGTACCACACACACACACAAAAAATGTATTTGATGTATTTTGACCAGTCCCTGTTGTGACAACACATTAATTCAAGAACACTTAACTTTTCTACTCAATCATTACTAAGGTAAAAATGCATCACTAATGAATCATTTCTATTTAAATAAATGTCACTGAATCTTTTTTGTCTCCGAATGGCTGACTTACGGGGGCTCATCCTTTTCAGCAGCAGAAGCAGACACTAACTAACCATGACCAGCAGCAGCAGGGCTGATTCAGTTAGCGATGGACCTTTAGCTGCCTCAGAGCTCCTGTAGACATCTCACCCTCTGAACTGTGTTTTCCTTTGCATATGGATAATGGGTGGGGTTTTTTCCTTCACTGCCCTGACATCCAACAAATGAGTTATCCAAATCCAGGTACTTTTCCGGATTCCAGGGACACCAAAGTGAGTAAACACAGTCCTTGCCTCCTGCCGCTGTGTCCTGACACCTGTGACTGCACCATCAGTAAGCAAAGGAACAAAGTACCAAGGCAACATTTAGTTTAAACCCACACTGCCGATTGACAGGATCCACAGACAGATCCGCCTTCCTCTGATGGACAGAACACAAATCTTCACCCGTATCGGCTTTAGCACAATAGACTGTAGCACTGCCCAGGCCCCTCCACTGGGGGCCTGGACAGAAGGACACGTGCTCCGGAGGGCACACTCAGAGGGGACCAGCAGCTGGTGGATTTCAGAGTATTTAGTATGCATTCATTTGCAAGTTAACTAGCAACTTCAACCGAGCCTTTCTTTTCTTTTTTGATCTGCACATGGTATTTAGTGGGGGGGGGGGGGGGAAATTAAAAGTATCTGGCCTGTTACCACAAATCTCCCAAGAACGTCTTCCCCAACCTCCTTCCATAAATACTATTTCTCTTTTCTCTTCAAAAAAGAAAAAAAAAAATTCCAAATTCATGCAAAGGAAGGCAACCTGGCTCGATAAAGTTCTATGGACCGAATTTCTTCCATTTGAAAAGGAGAATAAAATTTTCTGGCTAATTCTGAATTCCAGAGGCATCCTGAAAATTTTCTCAATTTCTCTGACTGCAACATATGAATTCCTTGAGGAAGATTATATGGCAATTCTACCCCACCTTTGACTAAAAGTTAATGCAATTATTTAAGTAACTACTGCTGCTAATTATGCAAATTTTTTAAAGTATATGTTCAATATAATATGATACTGACACAAGGATCAGTCAATTTAAAAAGCCAACTTTCTAAAGCTTTCTGTTAGCATGTTTTCCAGGTCACCCAACTAGGGCACCCTAAGTTTACGATGAAAAGATATGACAGAGCAGGATGGTGTAAACATTATTTTCTTAAAAGCTGGAAGCAGTTTTAAAGAAAAAATCGTGGCCTGCTAACATAGTTGAGTCAATTTAATCATAAGAACTACTCACGAGCTTTAAAAGTATTTTTCAAGTCAAGAACCATAATTTAGACCAAAGCTAAAGCTAGAGATGTCAAATATAATTCTCCGGCAAGGGCACCCATTCTCTTTCCAGATGCTCTTCCTTCACAGAAGATAAGTGACTTAAGTAAGCAAATGACAACTCCAGATTTAATTTGGAAGCACGGGCTTTTCTTACACTTCCTTTTTCTTCACAGAAAAGTTCTCTCTGTTTTCTTGATGACCCTTTCTGAAAAAGCACTAGCTTCTGTTCTAAGTTAGTTTTGTCACTTAGGTTCACACTTTTCATAGCAGTGACCAGCCTGCCTATAGGGGTGTTGATGACCACTGTCCCACAAGGCCCAGCTGCTGTTGTCAACAAGGAAACAGACTGACAAGGAACTAGTCAAAAAGCAGTGAATCAACTGCAAATGGCTTTCGAGGTCCCCTGCATTCAACCTCCTCCTCCAAAGCTTCCCAAACTTCTCATATTCCTCTCGACCTCTGTTACGTGTTAAATTATGTCCCCCACTCAAAAAAAAAAAAAGATATGTTGGTGTCCTAACCGTCAGTACCTCAGAAAGTGACTTTATTTGGAGATAGTCTTTACAGAGATAGTCAACTTAAAGCGAGGTCACTAGGGTGAGACCTGATGACTGGTGTGCTCATAAAAAAAGGGAAATTCGGACACAAACACATATACAGGGAGAATGTCAGGAGAGGATGATAGGAAAGATCCGGTGGTGTGTCTACGAGCTGAGGACTGCCATAGATTGCCAGTAAACCACCAGAAGCTAGGGGAGAGGTATGGCTCAGGGCTCTCAGAAGAAAGCAGCTCTGCTGACACCCAGATCTTGGACTTCCAGCCTCCAGAACTGTGAGACCATACATTTCTGATTGTTTAAGCCACACACTTGGTGGGACCTCGTTACGGCAGCCCTGGCAAACAAATACAACCTCACTAATGTTTCTACTACTTTCTATTTGACAGCTTCCGATGATTCTAAGCCATCTGGTGGCAGGAAGCAAGCCTGGCATGTCATCGCTGTGCTCCATGACCTTGGGCAGAGGGCCAGCCTCCACTGTACGTACTGAGTAAGCACTTGTCAACTTGTGGATGTCGCCAGATAGCAGGAGGGCAAGTCATGAGGAAGGTGGTGGCTGTGTTAGCACCACCCCTCCTCCCTTGAGACCTCATGAAGGGCAGCTGTGAATGAATCAGAGCTGGCGTCTCTTCAACGGCTGGCTCACCACTCCAGTCTCCAGCAAAGAAAGAAACAGAGAAGGAAGAACACTGGCCAGTAACAAAAACTGGATCTGCTGGAGATGTTTATAATAAATATATTTATAACATCTATAATAAATCTTAGAACTAATAAGAAAAGGAACAGTACCTAATGATAAAAAGAAATATAATATTTTTGTTAATATCTCTGAGGCTCTGTGGTATTGCTCTTCTGAAGATATAAAATTAGAACTTTTTTCTTATACTTCTATTTTCTTTTATTGTGAGAAGACAGAAAAAAAAAGAGCAACAGAATACATATCAGAATATCCCCAGCAGCACTATTTTTGCAACTGGAAACAATCTAAATGTTCAACAGTAGGTGGTGTGGTTAAACAAGTAACAGCAGAGCAAAAGGCAATGGACTGACTTCACAGCTGTTCAAAATTACAAACATGTGGACTAAAAGGATATATAAATAAGTATGCTGTAATAAAAGTATGCACAAAAAAGAAGAATTATGATAATACAAAAATCCAAGATCACTGACCATCCCTATAACTTCTAATTCTGAAATTACCTGAAATCTATTACTCTAAGTGATAAATTAGCCCATCTTAAGACTTACGACATACAACATGCCTGCCTCTGTACAAATAGCTGCTGCCTAGATTATAACATATTGCTCTAATACAGTCCTACCTTAAGCAACAGGAAACATCTCGAATAAACCACCGAACTTTGCACCTAAAGCAATTAGAGAAAGAAGGACAAAAAAACCCCAAAGTTAGCAGAAGGAAAGAAATCATTAAAATCAGATCAGAAATAAATGAAAAAGAAATGAAGGAAATGATAGCAAAGATCAATAAAACTAAAAGGTGGTTCTTAGAGAAGATAAACAAAATTGATAAACCATTACCCAGACTCATAAAGACAAAAAGGGAGAAGACTCAAATTAATAGAATTAGAAATGAAAAAGGAGAAGTAACAACTGACACTGCAGAAATACAAAGGATCATGAGAGATTACTACGAGCAACTCTGTGCCAATAAAATGGACAACCTGGAAGAAATGGACAAATTCTTAGAAATGCACAACCTGCCAAGACTGAATCAGGAAGATATAGAAAATATGAACAGACCAATCACAAGCACTGAAATTGAAACTGTGATTAAAAGTTTTCCAACAAACAAAAGCCCAGGACCAGATGGCTTCACAGGCGAATTCTATCAAACATTTAGAGAAGAGCTAACACCTACCCTTCTCAAACTCCTCCAAAATATAGCAGAGGGAGGAACACTCCCAAACTCATTCTACGAGGCCACCATCACCCTGATACCAAAACCAGACAAGGATGTCACAAAGAAAGAAAACTACAGGCCAATATCACTGATGAACATAGATGCAAAAATCCTCAACAAAATACTAGCAAACAGAATCCAACAGCACATTAAAAGGATCATACACCATGATCAAGTGGGGTTTACTCCAGGAATGCAAGGATTCTTCAATATATGCAAATCAGTCAATGTGATAAACCATATTAACAAACTGAAGGAGAAAAACCATATGATCATCTCAATAGATGCAGAGAAAGCTTTCGACAAAATTCAACACCCATTTATGATAAAAACCCTGCAGAAAGTAGGCATAGAGGGAACTTTCCTCAACATAATAAAGGCCATATATGACAAACCCACAGCCAACACCGTCCTCAATGGTAAAAAACTGAAAGCATTTCCACTAAGATCAGGAACAAGACAAGGTTGCCCACTCTCACCAGTCTTATTCAACATAATTTTGGAAGTTTTAGCCACGGCAATCAGAGAAGAAAAGGAAATAAAAGGAATCCAAATCGGAAAAGAAGAACTAAAGCCGTCACTCTTTGCAGATGACATGATACTCTACATAGAGAATCCTAAAGATGCTACCAGAAAACTACTAGAGCTAATCAATGAATTTGGTAAAGTAGCAGGATACAAAATTAATGCACAGAAATCTCTGGCATTCCTATACACTAATGATGAAAAATCTGAAAGTGAAATCAAGAAAACACTCCCATTTACCACTGCAACAAAAAGAATGAAATATCTAGCAATAAACCTACCTAAGGAGACAAAAGACCTCTATGCAGAAAATTATAAGACACTGATGAAAGAAATTAAAGATGATACAAATAGATGCAGAGATACACCATTCTCTTGGATTGGAAGAATCAACATTGTGAAAATGACTCTATTACCCAAAGCAATCTACAGATTCAATGCAATCCCTATCAAACTACCAATGGCATTTTTCACAGAACTAGAACAAAAAATTTCACAATTTGTATGGAAACACAAAAGACCCCAAACAGCCAAAGCAATCTTGAGAATGAAAAACGGAGCTGGAGGAATCAGGCTCTCTGACTTCAGACTATACTACAAAGCTACAGTAATCAAGACAGTATGGTACTGGCACAAAAACAGAAAGATAGATCAATGGAACAGGATAGAAAGCCCAGAGATAAACCCACGCACATATGGTCACCTTATCTTTGATAAAGGAGGCAGGAATGTACAGTGGAGAAAGGACAGCCTCTTCAACAAGTGGTGCTGGGAAAACTGGACAGGTACATGTCAAAGTATGAGATTAGATCACTCCCTAACACCATACATAAAAATAAGCTCAAAATGGATTAAAGACCTAAATGTAAGGCCAGAGACTATCAAACTCTTAGAGGAAAACATAGGCAGGACACTCTATGACATAAATCACAGCAAGATCCTTTTTGACCCACCTCCTAGAGAAATGGAAATAAAAACAAAAATAAACAAATGGGACCTAATGAAACTTCAAAGCTTTTGCACAGCAAAGGAAACCATAAACAAGACCAAAAGACAACCCTCAGAATGGGAGAAGATATTTGCAAATGAAGCAACTGACAAAGGATTAATCTCCAAAATTTATAAGCAGCTCATGCAGCTTAATAACAAGAAAACAAACAACCTAATCCAAAAATGGGCAGAAGACCTAAATAGACATTTCTCCAAAGAAGATATACAGACTGCCAACAAACACATGAAAGAATGCTCAACATCACTAATCATTAGAGACATACAAATTAAAACTACAATGAGATATCATCTCATACCAGTCAGAATGGCCATCATCAAAAAATCTAGAAACAATAAATGCTGGAGAGGGTGTGGAGAAAAGGGAACCCTCTTGCACTGTTGGTGGGAATGTAAGTTGATACAGCCACTATGGAGAACAGTATGGAGGTTCCTTAAAAAACTACAAGTTGAACTACCATATGACCCAGCAATCCCACTACTGGGCATATACCCTGAGAAAACCATAATTCAAAAAGAGTCATGTACCAAAATGTTCATTGCAGCTCTATTTACAATAGCCCGGAGATGGAAACAACCTAAATGTCCATCATTGGATGAATGGATAATGAAGATGTGGCACATATATACAATGGAATATTACTCAGCCATAAAAAGAAACGAAATTGAGCTATTGTAATGAGGTGGTCAGACCTAGAGTCTGTCATACAGAGTGAAGTGAGTCAGAAAGAGAGAGACAAATACCGTATGCTAACACATATATTTGGAATTTAAGAAAAAAAAAATGTCACGGAGAACCTAGGGGTAAGACAGAAATAAAGACACAGACCTACTAGAGAATGGACTTGAGGATACGGGGAGGGGGAAGGGTAAGCTGTGACGAAGCTAGAGAGAGGCGTGGACATATGTACACTACCAAACATAAGGTAGATAGCTAGTGGGAAGCAGCCACATAGCACAGGGAGATCAGCTCGGTGCTTTGTGACCGCCTGGAGGGGTGGGGTAGGGAGGGTGGGAGGGAGGGAGACGCAAGAGGGAAGAGATATGGGAACATATGTATATATATAACTGATTCATTTTGTTATAAAGCAGAAACTAACACACCATTGTAAAGCAATTATACTCCAATAAAGATGTTAAAAAATTAAAAAAATATATATATATAGCTCTAAATATCAAAATAAGACACTATGCTTCTCAAGGCAGCTTTTTAAAAATTTCTGCTTAAAAGAAATTAAAAAGCCATAAAAAGCCTAGTGTGCATTTTACTATCCATTACGATTACCGTGGATGAAGGTCTTTGTTTCTCTGGAACTACTTTCCTATGAATACCCTGGGAAACAATCGTGAGCCTGACCTCACTGACCCACTCAGGCCCTGGGATGGAAGTGTCTTAAGCCAGTGAGGGAAATACAACCTAGTGCATTAAAACATGTCAATACTGTCTTAGAAGTCAAAACTGAATGTGCGATATATACTCGCTACACACCAAAAATTATTAAATATTTATGACACTATCAGGAGAGTAGAAAGGTACTAAATTCTGCTGTATGAGACATGCTTTAATTCCAGCGGAGCATGGGGACAGGGTCTCCCCTCAGTTCTGCATAAGCTGATCCTCTGCTTCCAATCATAACGAAGAAGCCTGAAGGCAACTTCTACCCTAGTCCTGTAAATTTAACTTTGTGACAGAATCAAATGTTTATTTTTTTATCCTACCCAAAATAACGATTACATTTCATGATAAGGAAGAATTTCCTTAAAAATGAAGATCAAAATGGCCAAGGCAGAGGCTTATAAAATATCCTCAAGGTGTCCTATTCCAGTCCTTTTTGGGCATTCTCAGCCCTTTACCGCCTAACTCTACTCTATCCCTGCTAATATACTATAGCCCGGGCCATACTGTTCCTTCTTTACTACAAATTGAAAAACCATCTATCTTTCAAATCCTGTCCTGGAAAGAGTCTACGTCAGCATTTTCCAAAGTGTGAGACACATGCAGTAACACAGCTCGTCTTAGGGGTGGTACTCACTCAACATGTTGCTGAGCTCCCTGCAGAGTCGGTATTTATTTTTACATTTATTTCCAATGCGTGACAAGGGATGTGACCAGTACCACTGAGAGTAGTGATCAAATGCTTCTTTTTAGAAAACATTTATTTAAGGAAATAGGAAAAGAGGCAATCTAAGGACAAGTAGCAGGTAAGTAATAAAGAAGGGATATGGCACCAGCAGAAGTAAAAAGTACTGAGGCTTGGACCACGTTGATTGGTGCTATGCATATAACATTTCGAAATTTGACTTACAAAGCTACAGAAGCAAATTATAAGACTACATGAAAATTTCATGAAATTATATGAAATGAATTACATGAAAATTCTTGCAGCAAATGCTAACTGGCTAGACTCGGAGTTTCTTTTACATCAGTAAAGTAATATTTTAGAAAGTACTCTCACGCTTCTTTGGGATTATAGTGAAAACTCAAAGCCAAGTTAAGATAATCTTCTAAACATATCCATACTAAGTTATCATTCTAACACTGTTCAGAATAAAACTTGGTTTCTCAATATAACTATTTAGCCCACGGAACGGAAAAGTCCGAAGAAATTTAAAGAGGAAAAATTACATAACCTGCTGAACCCCAAAGATTTATTTATACCTTCTAGGAAAACAAATATACTGACTACAACAGTAACACAACCCTACTCTGACGAAGTGCTGGGGAGAAACGGCTAGGGTATATTTAGGCTTTTTCAGTTCTTAACAATCTCACGGGACATGAAAAATGCAATCTGCCTTTAAAGAACACCACCAAAAAAAAAAAAAAAAAAAAAAAAAAACAAAAGGGAAAAAGGAAGAAGAAAGCCACATGTTTGGTTTCAGAACACCAGGCCTTACCAGAGGCTGCTGAGGCTGCATGGTTTGGAGACCGAGGGTCTGACCCTGGGGCTGCGAGGACTGCTGGGGCTGCTGCATCTGGAAAGAAAGAAAAAGAATTATACGTGTGAAAACAGGAGGTTGACGTCCGTCATTCCAGTTCCCTCCCCCCATAGGCCTTTGACCTAATCAGTCTGCTCCAACAAGGATGACACACACCTGCCTCCTCCGTCTTTGTCTTCCCAAATATATCGTTCCTCCTTCAAGGGCAGGAGACCTAAATCTCCTCCGTGTGCTTCCAGACTACTGCAACCCCAGGGATCTCTTCTTTGCTAGTCACAGCGTTCACAGTCTAAACCACCCTACGCTGTCCAGGGACATGCTTTATACTCACTGCCTTAATTCATTTCATGCCATTTGCCCTTCCACATATTTCATTCCACCTTACGCTCTCAGGTGAGACAAGGACTGCTCGCTAGTTATCTTTTTGTTCCCTATGGTACCCAGAGGAACTCTTGAATTTAGATTTTTTTTTTAAAGGAAGATGTAGATGTGAGAAGTTCTGGCCTAAATTACCAGCATAAAATCATAAATTGTGTCCGTGAACGCTGGCTCAAATACATGGCTCTTGGAAAACACTTGCAAGTCACAAAAGAAACACAGACTAGACGTCCACCAGGGGGAACATCACAGAGGAGAGGAAAATATTAAGAGGTGGTTTGTCTCAATGACCTTTAAAGTCTCCTCCACCCGAACGCTTCATCTCGAGGATGACAGCACCAGACTTCTTTTCAGCCTCTGCATTTTTCCAACTCGGTTTGCATACTGTCCCTCAAATTCTTTGTCTTCTTTAGGGCACGGTAATCAATAGTTATTGCCAGAAGGCATTTTTCACTAAGTGACAAGGGTCATGGATTTGGAATCCTAGCTGAGGTGTGGGCAGGCCACTCCCAACATGGACCAGAAACACAGCGACTGCAACAGGAAGCCAATTCTCCATTGGGCTCTCTGTGAACCCTTTCAGGAAAAGTCACCCCAACTTTGTAATTATTAATCTGTTCCTTTATGGAGGTAGTCAGTCACCAAAAAAGGAATAAGTATAATTCGGATGCAGAAGCAAATCATTTTTCCTTATCTCCCAGGAATGTGTTGGTAATGCAAAAATTATCAGAAGGACACACCATGTTAATTGGGATAAAAAGTACACATTAACCAATAAGGAAGGTTTTCAAAATTTGTAGCTTGAAAACAATGCTAGTGTAAGAAAGGAAGTGGTAAATAAAAAAACAATGTAATAACTTTCCTCGGTGATCTGGAAATGAGAAATTTTAAAACAGAGAGAAATATAAATATCAGTCCTAAAAATTTCTGAAACATATACTTAGCACTTGGGAAAAAAATTACTTTAAGAAAATATCACTATGAGTATTTATAGTCATAATAATGGTAATATTACCAAATGGGTACTTCACTTGCATTTTCATATTTAATTTTCACTACACATTTAAGAGGTGGGCACTATAATTAGTTCCATTTTATTTATGACAAAATTAAGGACTAGAGGGTTTTTGACCACGCTGGAGATTTTATACATGCAATGAGTGGGATTGGCCATCTATAGGCCACACTCCCTCCCAAACCAATTACCATATGTTGTTCAACTTTGTGATACAGTTCTTTCCACGTTTTAACAGGCAAAAACTGGGATGCAATTCATGGCATCTTATAACTGTGAAGCCCAGTTTTGTTGAAGATTTGTGGTGGCTTTGGTCTGTCGAAGTGTTGGCACTGCCAACCAGAATTTTTTGGGTCACACTGAATTCAGACCTCAAACCCACTTGAGCTAATGGCTCAAATATTTTCTTCCCACCACCAGTGTCAAGGATGAGACATGCAAGTTCCTTTGCTGTCCTTTTCTGCATGACAGGTTTATTTCTCATTGACCTCATACAAAGAGTATGGCCCTTGGGTACCCCAGTTCTACTAGAGTTCCCATTCTCGGTGCTGCTTTCTTTTCCTTTCTTAGGAATACACAAAAGGACAGTGCACCTCAAGTTGGACTGTTGATGAGATTAGAGTCCACTGTACAGACTCATCAGGCAGTTTCCAACCCAACAACACAGGATAAGCTTGCTAATAATAAAGGCAAATGGAACAGATAAACGTAACAGCCTATATTCCCTAAACAAGGGAGGGAGAAGCCGGAATGTGTTAAGGGGAGGAGCCCTTTATCTAGGAGACTCAAATATTTATGACAAATAAGTGAAGGACAGCTCTCTGGATTCTACCAGAGACAGGATGAAACATCCCTTTGAAGTATCCTACCTACGTAACTCCAACTTCGCAGCCCAATCAGACTAGAGGTGTTAAGCGGAAAATTTTTTGGATTACAGACCCCTCTAGAAATCTGAACAAAAACTCTGGACGGCTTGACTGTTTCTAAAAAAATACACATGTAAGAAATTTTGAACTCAAATTGCATGGCCTCTAGTTAAACAGTGACTGAGGGAGCTGAGGCTTATACTCTTAAGATAAAGGCATCCAGCTACCCTCCCGAACCTTTGTGAAAGGGCAAGGATGGTCTGCAAAATGCACTCTTCTGTCCACGACCTGGCAGATGCACGGAGAAAGGAAGGCCCCTGCCGAACTGGAACTAAATTGCCCCCGTTAGGTCCCAGCAATTAAAGTCTGAAGCGTCTGCCATTTCTCATGACCGCTGAGGACCCCGCACACATTGCATTCACTCCCAGCTCCATACCTGGAGGAGCCTCTGCTGCTGCCGCACCTGTGGCTGTCTGGGCCTCACTGGGTCCTGAGACAGGGACACCGAGGGAAGGTTTGGGTGCACGGAGGTCAGCACCGCATCCAGTCCTCCACCCACCAGAGGGCTCTGCTGAAGTGACTGATGATTCAGTCTGGTCAAGAATAAAGAACTTGTTTTCAGGCCCAAGCATACGGTCAAATGTTTACAATCAGTGCCACTGGCACACTGCACACACTCACAAAGAAACCGCCACGTTCAGTAATCCCTATGTACAACTCCAATGCAATAGAGACCCGTGGTTAAGGTAACCTAGACTCCCAGGGACACATGGTATCACAGGTATTCAGACAGCGAATGGCACAGGTGGGATTTCAACCCAGAACTTCGGGGCTCTGAAGTTCAAGTTCTTAGGCAATATGCTATGCTGTCACTTATTAGACAAATAATAAACATGGTGCCTGCTTTCCAAATTCATATATTTTCCCACATGTGTTACCAACGACCCTGCCAACTTTCCAAACAGTGATTACTTCGAGTTGACCTGCAATCTTTGATGGTAACACACGGGAGTCCAGCTGCTGTCCACTGTAGTGCAGCAATCTGCATGAAACTGAGTTCTCCTA
Source organism: Delphinapterus leucas (assembly GCF_059928025.1). Taxonomy (NCBI): domain Eukaryota; kingdom Metazoa; phylum Chordata; class Mammalia; order Artiodactyla; family Monodontidae; genus Delphinapterus; species Delphinapterus leucas. The sequence goes on from NC_143132.1 coordinate 119,173,601, forward strand.
GACCAACGCCATCCAACAGAACTTTCTACTGTGACCGAAATGTCTCCACCTGCGCTGTCCAATGAGATAGCCACTGGCCACCAGGACCAGCTGTATCATTTCTGGGTCTCAGTGCAAAACAAGAATGCAGGGCTCTCTGATCAAAAATCAGTAATTATTTCAAGCGGGTGACAACAGAGCATTACAATCAACCACGCGGGTCTTCTAAACACAGCGCCCTATGTGACTGCGCAGGTCACACACCTTCGAAGCTGGCCCTGCTGGCCACGTGTGGTTAATGAACACTTGAAATGTGACTAGTGTGACAGAGAACTGAGGAGCTTTAACTTAACTTTAATTAGTCTAAATTTAAATAGCCCACGTGGCTGGTAGCTGCTATAATGGACAGTGCGGTTATACACTATATACTACATCTACAAGATCCAATTAAAGCAAAAACTGAGTAAGAGTCTTTTCATGATCTGGTTTTGCCAGCCATTCCTGAGGTGGAAAAGGTAGAAACTAAGATATGTGACAAAAGTGTTACGGGCACCGTGCACAACGAGTATTGCAATCACAGGCTTTGTGGCGCCGATCAACATATTCTAGTAAGGCACTGCTAAGGATAATTAACAATTTTTAATCTTAGATATTTATTGCCAAAAAACCTTTTTAAAAGAGGAGGAAAAAAAGAACATTGGAGCTAACATAGTGGTATCATTGAAAAATATTACACAAATACTATGGGAGATGTGAGTCAAACAATAAGGGACTTGAAAGGAATAAACAAGATGGGGCACTGCTTCTTTTGAACCACAATCTGGATGCTGCTGAAGATGAGATGACGATGAAAATTATATGCAAATATGCAAGCTCATAGGAACAATTATAAAGCACCATGTCCTAGAAGCAGCACGGTAAAGGCGAGAATTTGAGTGTCCACCACTGCCATCATTACTTCCACATGCATCACCTCTGAGAGCCACTCAGGGGCTGCAGGTACGGAGACGCCTGCTGCTGAACGTAGCCACTCGGCGGCTGCTGTTGCATCTGTCTGAGTCTTTCCATTAGCGCCGGGTTGGAATGCGCAGCCGGATAGGTTCTGGAATTATAGGTAGGAGACAGGACCACGCTGCCAGCCTGCTGCTGAGGGGTCTGCTGCAAAGGCATCTGCGTTCCGTACATCGTATAGCCCTGGGGCATGGTCTGCAGGCAGGCACAAGGAAGGAAGTCAACGTTTTGATTTGCCCCCAGCTTTCCTATCGCTAAGATATCGAGGGCAAAAACAAAGCCAGGAGGAGTCCCCTGAAATTCGCCGTTCTCAAAGACTCTTTTTCACTCAAAATATGAGGAAGATCACTCTGGAGGCAGAGAGAAGAGCCCGAAAGTTATACAATGAGCTGTTTGTATAATGATTCACCAGAAATTTCAATTAAAGAGCGAAAGGAATCCTCACTTGGTTAAGAGATCAGTTTTAAGCTCAGTTGCTTACTTTGAGGAAAGGAAGGGCAGGTTTCTGCACAGAAACAATCAGGCAAGCATCTCTACCTTTAGTGCACAGATGGCATCAATGTTCAACAGATCCCAAGCATCATTAGTGTTGTTTCCAAAATTAACCAGAAGAGTTACTCATGCTCAATGTAAATTAAAATCATGGAGTACACTTTCCTTGTATGTAACTACACTTCCTCGGAGCTAATGAATTTGTCTGTAGTGACCAACCAGTTAGCAAGAACAACAACAACAGAAACAATCAATTACCTTAACCAGAGAATAAGGGTGTCATTGGTGACTATTCAATAATCTCTAGTTCTGGCTGGACTGCAGCCTGTTTCAGCACTCTACCAATAATCGTTAATATATGAGTGGCTGATTCTCCAAATCTTGACACCCAACGTAAATGAAAAGCTCCAGGTTCTGCTGCGTCACTATCTACAATTTACAGAACAGAGTGCTGATTACAATAGAGGAGGACTGCTCTGCAGGTCCTCAAAGTCCCACATTTTAAGGTAGTTGAATGGCTCTGACTTGGAAGACAGAGTGAGGGACGATGACCTTCCTGCAGGCAGCGTGCAGGGATACAGGCCGTGTGGCTCGGTGCCTGTGAAGGCCAACCTTGGCCTTCCTTTCAGCTGTGGACACAGTATGAACCGCTGGCCTAACTAGCGGCCTTGCCAACATCCCTGGCCTCCTGATTATGAGAGGGATAGAGTACAAGGATATGGAAGCAGAAATGACAAAACTATTAGAAAAAATAGCTCAAGATTTGCATCACATTAAGGCAAATCTATCATTTGCTGAATAACTACTGTGTATCTATCTGGTGCTTTGCTAGTTCCATAGGTTGTCTTAAACCCCCACAATGTTCATCTCTATTTTACAGAGAAGGAAACCAAGACTCCGAGTAACTCGCACAATGTTACACGGCTTGTAGGTTGTCAGGAGTTTTGTCAAGGTCTGACGCCAAGGCCAATTATCTTCTTATTCTACCAGGATTCCTCTTCGAAGCTATCTTTGAATAGCATAAATTCAATCATGAATTACATCATTATACATTATAACATAAGTACCCTGGCTGGGACTGTTCGTCATTTCAATATCTACCATCATCATTAATAGAAAGGTATGAATTGATATTTCTGATTCAAGAATTTCCTAAAATGTTTCATGCCCTTTAATCAATCCTGAGACTTGTTTAATAATCACTGGAAAAGCTTTTTTTTTTTGAAATGTCAATTATAATCTATAAGCAGAAGTGACTAAGTTCTATACCCCATGAGGGAACTGATACCCTACTTACCTAGTTCCCCCCTTCAAATAAAGAGCATTAAAAATCCCAGCAGCACCTACAAAGCAAACATGGGTACCTGTGCTTGCTGCAGACCTGGATACTGGGGGAGCTGAGGGGAGGGCCGTGCTTGAGCAGCAAAGAGAGCAGCCTGGTCCCCCGGCTGGCCCTGGAAGACAAAGCCGAGGCGGCTCTTGATCATAACAGCAAGGGCATGATCCGAGCTCCCGGTTAATTACCCCCCAAAACCCCTGACACCGCACCCTATGTGAGAACAACACTTGCAGATTCCAACCTGCATTGAATACTACTTCTCCTCAATTTCCTATTAACAGTAGAGATTGCTGCACTTATTATTTCTTCCAAAGACGACTACAGATGTCCCCAATGATCACACATACATAAACACAAGCCAAAATAATCAATGGTCTGCTCATCAGAGAGGCTCTGAGTCAGCTTCCCTGTACACTCCAGGGTACAAATGTCCCTCTAGAGTAAAAGGCATGAGTCTCTAAGTGTGAAATCTGAAACCACAGAGTTGCCTCATCCTGTGCCCATAAAGTAAGAGAACACGTGGTACACGCAGATGGCATATACTACCTTCATGACTTTTTAATGATGTTTCTTCAGAGGGACCTAAGAATTGCCTATTTAGCCATGTATGCAAGGGATGAATTTGGGATCTCTTATGACTCTAATAATCAATATAATCAATTAAAATGTTTAATAAGTTAATATCAAATACAGTTCTAACCAGCTACAATGTAAAATAAAACCAATTAACATCTGTTCACCAGTCTTAATTTAATACATGTTTTGGCCTGAGGAAAAATAAATATATTCCTAAGAGCAGCTGTATGTATTTTACATTTTGGCGGCAGAACCTATTTCATGGAAGCTTGCGGTATTAATCACAGAAGGAGGCCAAGCTTCCGACCACCCCTTGGTTTTTTCAGGACTTACTAATAACAAAGAAATGGGGTTTATTCTAGGATATTTCACCACTGTTTTATATCACAGATGTCCTCGTTTTTTTTAAGTGCTAAAATACAGTTATATTAAAAACCAATTTTAATGTTCTGGGAAAGTAGTGCAGATATGTCTGGCAGGGAGAAAGGTATAAACATTTAGCTCAAGAGGGAGAACACCAACAATTATTAAGCATCTATTATGTGCCAGGGACTGGGCTTCTTGTTCTTATTCCCATTCTCTCACAGGAACTCTGCAGGGAGGGGACATCATCCCCATTTTCTTCAGGTAGGAAAAGCCAGGCTCAAAGAGCCTAGGTAGCTTAGCGAACTCACCCAGCTAGACCTGGCTAAGCCATGAGCGCTCAGGTAAGTCTGCCTCCAAAGCCTAGGGTTTCTTCCATTATGATGAGATGCCTCCATATGTGATATCAGGGATGAAAATATTTAAAATTTCATTTGGTGCTTATTCTTTAGGGACATAGAGCCTTGTAAACTCACCCCAATAAGAAACCAAAAGGAGACTCTTTATTAAGACTTGTTAATGAGATTTTGAAATGAAACGTATACATCAGACGGTGAAGCCTTTTCTCTGATCCCCACATAAAATCACTCGAGGGCATTTAAGAAACTTCGGCCTCTCCGAAGGTGGCTATCCACCCATACGTGGACCAAACACAAATTTCTGGGAGCATCTACTATGGTATCTACATGTAACAGCTTCAACAAGAATCTAATTTTCCAGCGTAGGGTACCATGAAGATACTCTGAGCCTTTAGCTGATTAATCTAAGTGCAATTATATCCCTATTTGCTTAAGTCTAAGAAAAATACCCCAAGCTCCCTCTCGGAGAGCTCATGCCACGGGAGTGTGGCTATCTGGAGCCTACAAGTATTGCCCCAAAGTATCCAAATGGCCCTTGATCCTCCAAACATTAAGCCAGGGAGTCATTAAATCAACCAGATCTTTACATGCCGCTCCTCGACTTGGTGCTCCTCGACAGCATTGTCCAAGGTCCCTGAAACATATACCGCTGTGCCTCTTGGTGGGGATAAATATATGTATATTATCATTTTTACAGAAGAAAAGAAAAATGAATTATTTCTGTGAGTTAGAATCTTGAGATCCCTAAGTAGTCTAAAACACCCACGCCCTTTTTTGCCTTGGAGGGAAACAAGATGCCATGTGCCTGTGACAGAGGCATGCGGATACATAAAACAGATGTTTTTTAACTCTTTACTCTTCCTTTGCTTGTTGAAGAACCTTAGGAAACAAACTATGACTTATATGTGGTGGTGGATCTGAGTTACTGGGCAACACTCTTTTATTGACAAAGAACAGTTGAGATTTTGGAAATTTAAGAAATACGAATTAAAAACGTACATTTTTAAAAATCACAAAATTAACATTCAAGGAAAAACACTATAACTTTGAAGAAAAAGCAAGGAGAAAGGGGTGAAAATTTTCAAATCAGTTTTACACTCTAAAATTCATGTACTCTTCAGTGAACCATTTTTAGTCTAAAGGTAAACTATTTATTTGTAAATAGACTATATTCCCTCCCATCACCATTCCTCCCCCCCCCACCCCGCAACTCGCTACTTAAGTACAGTAGGTAAGGGTTCTAACATTCAATACCCTCCCTGAGGAAATCACAAACACCTCACGTTGGCCAGCAGCGCTCGCCAAGGGCTTCTATCGTCATATTTGCCCTCAGTGAAAAATACCCATCTCTTCTCCCAAACGGAAATGACCTCCTCCTGCTCTCTGGTTTTCCCAGAATAATGACAGGAACAAATTATTTCAATTTGTAGAAACAGTTCAATCTGTTGAGTAAGGAATGAATGACCAAGAAGTTCTTTAGTAACTTGAAAGATTTTACAGATGCTAAACGAGGATCATAATGCGGGAATAGGTAAGAAAACTAAATATAGTAAGAGTCTTAAAATGTTAGTAGGGATGGTTTTGCTGCATTCAGGAAGGGACTATATAATGTATCATCCGAACTGGGACAGGCCAGGAGAACGGGGGCAAAGTGAGACCATGCCTGGCAAATTGTGACTTACGGTCGCCTGCGTCGTACATAATCCACTTATCTGTTATTTTCTGAAAACTATCTAAGCTTTGACTTTTTTTTTTTTAAATCAGTTCCTAGCACTGTGTCTGGCATATAGTAAGTGCTCTATAAATATCTATTGAGGAAACCTAAGATCTAAGATTTAACTTAGTTTATCTGTTAAGCAAGAGTTCCAGAGGTAAACTGAGATTTATATTTCAGGATAAATTAGTTTACCAAGTGCTTTCCAATTGCCCCATATTTTTAAGTACCATCTTTTGTTTTGAAAACTCACTTTTTAATTTAATTTTTAGCATCTGTCATTCTAATGATTTCTTCTTTCTGCCTTCATTAATACCTGGAGAGTAGCTCAGTTGCCCCTCTTGATTTATTCTGCTTAACTGCAACAATCAGAGGCAACATTAACTTCACACTTTTGTGGTTGTAAAGGAGGCTGGTTTCTGAGGGAATATCTGTGTCTAGCCAGGGGCCACACTGTGCTCCGGCTCCAGCTCCCCTGGCTCAGGTACCCAACTTACACGTGCTAAGAGAGTGAGCCACAGTTAACTGGGAAATTCTGATAGCTACGTGAACCCATCTCTACATTGCTACCCAGGGTAAATTCCTACATGTGGTCTCTCTCGTTTGTTTTTATACATTTTGCTTTAGGCTTGCCTCTGGGTAAGAAACAGAAACCTATTATATTTTCTAAAATTTCCACTTCCTAAAAACTTTTTAAAAAGCTGTGCTGTTCAATACTGACTCATCTTCCTGGTCTTTATAAGAACAATTCTCTCTCTTACTGCTTTATTTTTAATTAGACAAGAGAAGCATCTGAGCTCAAAGAGATGTAGACTCAAAACCTCTTGCATAATTTGAAATGAATAGATCCAGTAAGTTAAAAAAATTTTTGATAAATCATCCTCAAAGATAATTTTCAATCTTCTGGGTCTTGTTCTCTTCATTAGTTCACTCTCTCAGTCAACTGAGAAAATGTGAGGGTCTCTTTCTAAAGGAGAATTGGTTACAGCTCCAATTAGCAGACAGTTACAATCAGCAGCATTTCAGAATCAGGGATCTTCTATCCACTCAATTCACTAGTAATGAGTTTTTTTCAAATCCTTATTTAGTAACTTTCCAATAGTGTTTAAGGGTTGCAAGTAGAGAGACAAGTTGTGCCTGAAAAACCACAACCAGATTTTGTGACTCTGTTTCTGAAAATGCTGATTTAGGAATAATAATAAAAGTCACCCAATGAAAACCAGTGGGTAATGTTTTATGAGTCAACTAGCAAAAAGGGTTTTGCTTGTGACGACTGGTTTGGAAGGTACTGGGTAATGGTGCCCAAGGTTAAACAACAAATGGCGTGAACCCCAAGTTTTGGTCGTCACATTATACCGGTGTATTTTGATTGCAGACAATAGATACACAGAAAATTCTATAATTCAAAGAGGTCCTGTTGACCAGTTATGCTTAATTCTTTTATAAAGCTTTCCATCAAATATAACTTGGTTGGCAATCGATTAACAGTAACATTAACTGCTGGAACAACCTGATGCATTTTGAAATAAACACACCTCATACAATAATGAACCTTTACAATATATTCTGTTAACATGCCCATAAAGGAGGAATATAACATATTGATTGGTTGAGTATACATACACATTCATTAAATTCCTGATATTGGAGAATATTAAAGAAAAATAAGAATGGTGAAAAGGACAGCAAAGATATAGATACACATTTCCATTTATTTGAATGAATATATAGATCACATAACCTTTTGACTTTAAATACCTGATGAACAAAATATTGTGTCTATTTTTTTAAAAAGTAAAATCAATGGCAGATGCAAATTATATTCTGTTCAAATTACATTATCATCTGAACAATAAATGCCCTACAGCAAACATAAGCTACCTGAAAGATATTTTTAAATTTGATCGTTTAATTCAAGTTTTTTTAAAAACAAAAACCTCGCCTGCTCTCTGTACAAGTGTCAAGAAAAATTGATAGAAAAATTGATTGCCTTCAGAAAAGTCTCCAAACGTTCCTTTGTTGAAAGAACTATTAAAGAAATTGCCTATATGGCAGTATTTCATAACTGAGATATTTTCAAAGCTTGTACATGCCATTAAGGATATTTTCACCAATGTATAGAAAATGTTACCCATTAAATTGGCAGTGAAACGAGTTGACTTACATTCACATCTGAGATGTGTGCTCTTTTTTATTCTAATGCTTCTTGGGGTTATGTTGTGGGTTGGCTAGCTGATACAGAAACCTATAAGTAATTTAATGCAAAACATGCATTCTTCGCTAGCCCAGGCAAAGCAGTAGAGATGAAGTCTTATGACATGCATGCACAAGACCTATGCTCAAAAAAAACACCTTCTCCATACCGGAAAGAAAATAGAGATGATGCGTTCTGTTGAGAATTTAGGAAGAACCAGTGAGTGGGATGTGATGAGAAGGGCATGTTTCATAACCACAGTTTTCATTATCTTGCATTGGCCTGTGAGTCAGCATGCCATGCGTTCCTCTACTAATGAGGTGAGTTATCGCAGAGAGAAGCGAGAGCTCGGGAACAGATGGGTTCAAAACTGGGACTGAGATGAAGGTACACGAACTGGCCTATGTTCCCAAGCCCAGGCCATGAACGTCCACTGGTTTCGATACCATACACGTATATGATGAAAATCATGAGGCAATCAAAGGGGACAACTTTCAGAAATAAATTCCGTTAAAGTGAACATGGTCAATGCATTCATGATTCTGTGTTACAGTCTCAAACATAAGCCGAGTAACAGTGAAATGAAGACTATAATAATTACCAGCTAGAGGGGAATAATCTGCTTCTCATTCTGATGTTCAAAGAATAATGCTATAAAAGTTTACTTAAAGAAAAAAAAAAAAAGAAAGTAAAAGGAATGACAGACAGAAGGGGTGTTACCATTATGTTGTCAAAGTCTTCCAGAAGGGAGACAGCAGAGTTACAGAAGTCCTACAGAAAGGGGACAGCAAGAAAACGGCAGACAATACAGATAAGATTGTTTAGCCTAATGATGTGGGTAGCCAAAATACATAAGAATTAGTTCATTTTAAAACAATGTTTCAGGGAGTCAAGACTTAAAAAACCCAGGCCCTAAGAGTTCATATTAATTTATATGCCAAACAATACCACCATAGGCTGGGACACAGATAAATAATACGGCAATAGTCATACAATGGAATAGCACATCCTGGAGGTTGAACAGGGACATACAAGAAGTAGGGGAGCTATCAGACCCAGATGACTTCCCGAAACTAAGGGATGCTGGCACCTCGGTGTAAGCAAAAGAGCGCCCAAGTCCTTCCCAGCCCAGAGCCGGGGGAGAAGCGCTCAGGACATTTGGGTCACATGAAACACACAAGACATTAAGTGAACAAGTCATATATTATTGGAGGATGTCATTAGATAGCTCCATCCCCAGTAAATGCAAATGAAAACAGAGCATCAGTTTAACCACACGTTCAATCAAGCAACATAGACAACAAATATTCATAGTGCCACTGGTGCTTACACGCTAACAGGGAGTCTAACTTAGAAAAAGGGAACTATATGCTGGGGAAAAATATTCCTGTTTCTCAGGTCAATGATCCCCTTGCTTAATCATCTTTATGAATGAATTCTAAGTGACACTTAGTCTGAGACATTAAAATTTTTCTGTTCACTGAATTTCAGAAATAGAGATGAGGCAAAAAAATTCATAACCCTAATGGAAAAAATAAAAGTATTTTACTATACTAAGAACGAGAAATCATAGGAGGAATTTCCCAAGCAAATAATATCTGTTGTCACCATTTTAGGGGTAGGTACATAATTCATTGCATCTATTCATTTGTCTTTATATCCAACTACCACCTCTGTATTAGTGGTTCACTCTCTCAGCCCTCTACCCCTATCTTCTCCCCGTTCATAAACATCAAGCTGTGTACACTATCTACGAGATCACGATAGTTGCACAGTCATAATGTCAGCAAACGACATGGGTGCCTTCCTTATCATTCAAGTAAACAGCGAAATACCAGCTATTAAGTAATAAGCAGAGCATCTACTTTCCTGGACATGGTTTCCACCCAAGGAACAAAATGACAGGGTTTAGGACATAGTTACTAGCTCAGTGTTTTTTGTCCTCCTAAGTTCATTTTGTCACTGAGATGTATGAAAATTGTACTTCTCTGAGTCAATGCATTAAAGATTCTTGTCAAAACTCAAGATTTGTTTCAACAAGTCTCTTTTGTACAACTTTACCAACTAAGAACCAAATTAGTTTGAAAATATGCTCAAATTATAGAATCAGGAAAATTACAGAAGGGAAAACTTAAATTGCTGGTAAAGTTATAAAACATGCCTAAACTCACAGGTAATAAGAAAATGCAAGTTAAAATGATGTAACGCAACACGATTTCGCCTGCTCTGAATGAGGAAATTAAGGTCTGACAATATCAAGGGTTAGTGGAGGATGTGAAGGAAAGAAAACGCTCATTTATAACCGACGGGAATCACCACCACTCTGGAAATTAAATCCGCATTTCCACTTCCACGTATGTACCCTACAACTCGGCACGTGCAGAAGACACGGACAAAAATGTCTACCGTAGCACGGTTAACAGTAACAAACAATTGGAAATAACTGAAATGATCATCAACAGAATGGATAAATGTTAATACTCATAATGGAAGAGTATCCAACCAGGACAAGCAAATACATAAAACCAAGTAAAACAAAGTAGATATAATTAAAAATTAGTCAAAACAAAAAAGTTACAAAACAGTACAAAAATACCTGTGTGAGACTATCATAATGTAAAGTTTCAAATCTGAAAGTAATACTATATAATGTTTATGTCCATGGATGCAAAAATATGTAGTAAAAATATAAAAGACATTCATAAGAAAGAAAAACATGGAATTCATGATAGTGATTACCTCTTTTTCTTTATGAGACAAGGGGCCTCATCCATGTCTGTAAAGTTTTATGTAATAAAAGAATGATCTAGAGCAAATGTGGCCGAACATTGTTATTTAATAAAGCTAGGTGGTAAGTACATCAGTGTTTGCTTTATTATTGTCTATTCTTGTACGTTTGAAAAACACTGCTAAAGAGTGAGTAGGAGGGAAAGAGCAAAAGGAAGGAAACAGATATGCCAAGGTGATACCATATCCAGAAGGTAGATCAATTACCAGACCAAAAAGGATGGCTGCTCAACTTAAATGAGCTTCATCAATCCAAGAGGCATGCTTTCAGGATGTTACAGAGACACTTTTGCCAAGGAGCTGACAACTCTGGAAGGCTCTGACTCAGTCAGTGTTCTTTCATTAAGTTACTTAATTCCTTTATTTGGATACACAGTGACGGCACCTGCTCCATGGTTAGATAACCAAGTGTTCTTACCAGTAACCACCAGCTATAACTGAGCACATCATTTCTGTCTGTCAGAAATCTTCCTCTTTAATATAATGAAAATCCTTATGATTCATTATCTGTAGCCAACAATCAATTGCTTTCTTCCAAATGTGTCTCAATCAAATTAAGCTAAACCTATCTTTTATCTTTCACTGGTCTCTCAAAATAAACTGTCTAGCACTGATTATTACAAAGAACACAAGATGATTTTGTGCATTGAAAGGGAGAAATCAGGATAAAGTGATATCATAAATCAAGGCACAAAATTAAGTTCTCTTCCTGTATCAAAACTTAAGATTCCCTTCAAAAGCCCCTTCTCTAGAATACTGATAAGGTGGGGGGGGGGGCGGGGGAGGGGAAGAAATTACCTTGTGTCAGAAGAAAAATATTAGATACAAGAAAAAGGTGACTGAAAAACAATTTAAGCAGCATTTGGCATTATTATAACCAGCATTCTCTATTTTATGATAGTTCTCATGGGATATGTGGAAAATAAAATATTACAGTGATATTTTTAACAGTGAAACTGGAATCAGTTCCTCTAAAGTTTGTATCACAGAATTTAGATGGTAAAAACATACTGCTCTAAGAAACCAAAATGGCTATTAGGAAAACTAAACAATATTCAACATTCCTTTTTCTTGGTCTCTTCTACTGGTGGCCACTGAACACCAATCATATTAGGGACAATTAATGTAATTATACAAGTAAAGCACATACTATAAGCCAGCCACTGTTCTAAGGGCTGTTACAGACGTTAAATCATTAATTTCACAAGAACCCTGTGGAGTAAATGTTGCATTAGCTCCATTTTATAGATGAGCCTCTGAGGCACAGAAAGGTGACAAAATCACTATACTGCGTCCCATTTAAATAAGGGACACTGAGTAAGGAATGGAGGGGGAGAGAATTTCTACTTCCTTGGATGAAGACTACAACTGAGAAAAATGACAACAAGTTTCCTCACCTAACATCTTTGTGCATGTTAATGTGCACTAAAGCTGTAAGAAAATACACCTGATTATAATAACAGTCACTACATCAAATAATTTGGTTAACAATACCTAACAATATCCATGCTATTTAGCACCTGTTTTCTAGACACTATTGATACATTCCTAAGGAAATATAAGGTGGTTCATAACAGAAAATTTCATGACCAACTGAAGCTGATATTCAGTCTGCAGCAGAATCAGAATTATTCTATAATGGTTCTCTAGTTTTCATTGTGCACCATCTAAGGCTAGATCTTCCTACACACATCAACTCTGTCCATTACATGTAAAGAGGCTAAGGGGACTCTGCAAGGTCTGAGATGTATCCAGAATTCAGGAATGTGTGCCCTCTCTGCCCCATCTAGGTTTTCAAAACAACCAGAGCAGAGGTTGCTGTTGGGAGAAGTTTCTGGAAGCACTCAGAGGAAGAGGTACGAGATGAGTCTGTGGATAAAAATCAGGTTGCTAAGGCTCAAGGCTACTAAGGAACTCCAGGGTTCTGGAAATAGCTGCTCAAAACATGAATTCATTCAATAAACATCTCATAGATTTCTATCCTCTGCTCAGTAGGTGGAAAGATGATACAAAGTATTATAAGACCCAATGCCTGACCTAAGAAGAGGGGGCCAGCCGGGGGGTCACTGTACAACCAGCCTGAGAAGCTAGAGTCACATCCAAGGCTTGGAGCAACTGGTCAGTCTTTAAAAGCAGCTGCTACAATTCCAAGGTAAGTTTTGAAAGTTAAGTAATTTGAAATTCTCCAACATGTTTGTTACATTTAAGAAAATGGATTCTGTAATTAGAAAATTTGTAGGATAAGGAGGAAAATGATACCTATTTCATCTTCTCTATAAGAAGCCAAAAACTGAAAGAAAAAAACCCCCCACAAGTTTGTATGTAGCTAGAGAGAATCGCATTCTGTGTGTGCGTTTAACCCGAGAAGATGCTATTGCCAAAATCTGAATCAACACTTCTTACTATGAAGGATACGGGTCAGTGCTTACTAGAAAAACAACGAATTGCATCCAGAATCATATATGAAAACATTGTATCAATAGCCCTTATATTCCATATAATTCTGCCTTTATTCTAGATTTTTAAAGATTACCATGAGGAGAATTTTTTTGTGCCACGATACCATATTTAGCTAGATTCTAGGTATACTAATCCATGATCTACTGGGAGAGAGGAAAGGGGCTAACATTTCCCTCAGAACCTCCTCGGTGCAGGCACTCTAGCAGATGCTACATACAAGTCTCATCTACTCTACGGAGGACCACTCCATCCTGTGACTGCACCACGTATGCATTTCTCTTCCTTTACAGAATTCTATTTTTCTCAATTATCCAACACTTCAAGAATGGTGAGGGAGAAAAAAACATGTCTGCTTCTGAAAGCCCTTCAGAAACTCTAAAGCAAGTTTCAACAGTTAAAGAAAGAATATGGGGGAGAAGGAGAGGTGACTATTATACAGGCACACCTTGGAGATACTGCGGATTTGGTTCTAGACCACCGCAATAAAGCGAATGCCTCGATAAAGAGAGTCACTTGAAGTTTTTGGTTTCCCAGTGCATATAAAGGCTATGTTTAAATTATACTGTAGTCTAGTAAGTGTGCAATAGTATTATGTCTTTTAAAAAGTACATTTTAATTTTAAAAAATACTTCATTGCTAAAAAATGCTAACCATCATCTGATCCTCCAGTGAGTCATAGTAATAACATCAAAGATCACTGATCACAGATCACCATAACAAATATAATAATAAAAAAGTCTGAAATATTGCAAGTACTACCAAAATGTAACACAGAGACACAAAGTCAGCAAATACTGTTGGAGAAACAGTGCCGAGACTTGCTCAATGCAGGGTTACCACAACCCTTCAATTTGTAAGAAGTGTAATATCTGTGAAGTGCCACAAAGCAAAAGCACAGTAAAACAAGGTATGCCAGTACAATCACTGTTACGAAGTTGAGAAAAAAAAAAAAAAAAAAGCAAGATAAAAGGAAAGAAAAGAAAAATCCAACATGTGACAGAGTTGCTACAAAAGAATCAGTTAAAAAAAAGAATGCATTATCAGTTAATTCCTATTGGTACCAGCAGTACAACCCTAGATGGTATGAAAGAATAGAGTCAGGTATTTTTGAGTGTTGTGAGTAATGGTGTCCTACAGCGACGTTTTAGGTCGTAAGTCTACCTTCTCCAAACATGCAAGGATATTTCTGAATACGTGAAGATTATTCTATTGAATCCCCTTTAAAAAAAATTTTTTTTTTTGCTTTAGGGGAAATAGCTTGTCATGGCTTGTGTCAGGAAGTGAACTTCTGAGGACAGGTGTTTCACCTATAAATGACACAGTGAGCTCCTGCCCAATTAGAGACATTCAAAACTGAATCCAGCAGTAATAGATTGAAAGTGGGCTATTAATAAGTCAAATTCTACCTTGTGATAAAAAGGTAGATAGGAAAAAATAAACATTTCTTATTGGAAGGTAAATTTTACTTAGGCTTAAATTACTTTAAAAGGGAACTGAATTCATTCTAGTAGAAGAATTATTCGACTTCCAGTAAATTTTTTCTTGATAAGGATTTGAAACAGTGATGTAACTTATTTTCGTTCATCCCCAAGAAGAGCTAAAATCCCACTGAGGTTTTAAATGACTCCAAACATGCTGCTTATTTAGAGAAAAATCAAGGCTTCTTAAGGATTTTAATCAAATCTTCATCACTTCTGTGTAAGAAGTAACTTAGGCCCGTGTTTCCTGACACCCAGGGAGTTTGAGTGATCAAAAATCCCTGAGAGCTCAGGGGGAGACAAGCATGTAGTGACTGTTGTTTGTATTCTCATGTGGTTCAAACTAGATTCCTCTCTCCTGTCCTTCTTATAACACAGGTTAGAAAAAAATAATAAATTAAAAAAAGGAAAAGAACCATTTTTAAGACTGCATAACTAGCCCTACCACTCCCATCCCCAAAATCACTAAGTGGACTTCATGCAGAAGTGCCACAAGTTGTACAATGGAGATACGTCTAGAAAGTTACTCAAAATACAAAGAATATTTTTAAAAGCGTTAGAATTCCTTGCTAATTTGAAAATCTGTGGTTGTTCTTAGAGCAGGATACACTTGTAGACTGGCTACTTCCTTTGAGGATCATAAAGTACCTCACTCAAGGGTTGCTAAGAGATCTAAGACAATCAATACATTAAAGTTCTCAGAAGCGTTTTGGCAAAAAGTGCGTGCTCTCATCGTGTTAGCGGCTATCGTCAGCATCACCCTAGTGCAACTGTTCTAAGAAAAACTGGAAAACACAAAAAGTGTACAGAAACTGGAAGAAAAAGTCACATTCTCACCTCCCTCTTTTTACTTTAACATATCTGTACAGATTGGTGGGTTATTTATGAGTCTATACTAAGTTTCGTGTGACTTCCACCAATGTTAAACAATCACTATCATTTTAAAATTTATAGAAAATGGGGTTATAGGGCATAAAAATAGAAATAATATAAGTCAAGAGTTAAAGATATCCATATACTGACTGTCACTTGTAGTGTATGTATTCTTTGCCTACTGTAGATCTTGTGAAGTATATACTGAAAACAGAGTCTGTGCAGTACAGGGCACTGTAGGAGAAAACGTAGGAAACATCAGGGCTTCAGAGCTACAACCTCAAAGTAATACATCAAATAATAATACGTGAAAGTAGAGCTAAAAGGAGTACGGAATATGGTGATAACTATAATAGGGAATGAGTGCTCAGAGAAGGTCCCTTCAAGGATAAAAGTCCTGCAGCTTCCAAGTGACTAGAACATCATTAGCTCTTCTTTTTGTTTTGAGGCATACTTTGAATGACCCTAAGACATTTCAAGTTCTTATTTGATCCACGATAATAGTAAAATACAAGGGGGGAGAAGCATGTATCAACCTGTGCGAGGGAGATCCACGTGCACTCGCTCGCACAGGTAAACAGGCGTGCACGTGCAGCAAGGATCTGTCACGTCCCCACTCTCATCCCGAGCTAGAGACGCTAATGAAACGTGGAGGAGGACACCGCTGGTCGGGACAAACCTGTTGGAAAGGTCGCGTCTGGGCTTGCCTGAGGAGCCGCTGCTGCTGCTGCTGCTGTAGAAGCTTCATCTGTATCAACTGCTGCTGCGACGTGATGGCGTGAAGGGAGGGCGGCTGCATCACGGCCCCCGAGCGCCGCTGCAGCATGTTGGACAGAGCTTGCTTGGTATTGGTGGGGACAAAGGAGCCCGCGGGGTCCAGCCTGGAGCCACCTACAAAAGCAACCGGAAGGAAGGGCTTTCTGCGCATGTTAACGCGATAGGTCTTCCTTACTTTATTAAAACACAGGAGTCTCACCCCCTGAGCCTCACTTGAGGAGCTTAGTGGGAAGTAGGGCACTGCCCCGCCCTCTACAAATATCAAAGATCCCTAAGAGTTGCATAAATTCCAAACGATGGGGAGGGTGACGTCTAGTGAATGATAATATTGGAATGACTTCACAGAGGGCCCACTTTGGTTGGTAAAGTGAAACGCCCCGAGATGCAGAGTCACTGGCACAAGTTCAGAATCATGTGGGTTTTAAATTATGCGAGGCGCCCCGGGGACACGTTACTTGCACAAAATGTATTGCCTTCGTGGGGTATTTTATCAAGTGTGCTAAGCCAGGCATAGAGACCCTTTTGTAATTTTAAACCCTTTCGAAGTTCATGGTATTTAAGCTTCTTTACCACAGCAAAATAAAAATGCCTGTTTTTCGGTAGAGAAGCATGACAAAACTTTAAAAACCTGAAATGCTCGGAAGCTTCAAATACCGTGATTCTAAAGACAAAACACATCTTTTTTGAAGGGTGGAAGTCAAATAAACAAGAAACATTAATTATAGCTTAAAAAAACAAATGAAAACCTTAACATATTTGCATATATAATATGCCAAATACCTTTAAGAGGAAAAAAAATTTTCAACATTTACTGGCTTCAAGTAGGTGCCAATCCTTCACTCACCAGATAGTTTATATTCCTGAATGTAGGTGAATAAGAAAACTTCTATATAAATACCTTACAAATGTTATATTTTTTCTTTAAACCAACTTGTATGATGGAAACAAACATTTCAACACTGATCACTGGGAAAACCCACATTCTTTTTAAGACTCAGCGTCACAATCAGCAATATGATTTACGAAGTCATTCAGCAGCATTTGAAGAACATTTGGGAAAAAAGTGGGAGGTCAATTTGAGTAACATGACAAAAGGTAACTTTTGTTGAAGCAAGAACTGGAAATGTACTAATACAACTTTATTGACTCATTTTATAAGTAAGAGACATTTTTTAAAGATTAGACTATGATCTACTTCTAATTTCCCTCACTTTTCTATAATCTTATACCTCTGAGTCAGCTAAAGAAATAAGATATAATAAATACACTGAAGCCCTCTGTATAGTCTTACCGAATTAATTTTCTCCCCACCTCTCACCAAATGCTCTTTATTATTCACATGCATTTCCTTATAACTTTACCATCCTGGAGTGTATACATGAGAGAGATTGCTAAAGATGTATATATGTGTGTGTGTGTGTGTGTGTGTGTGTGTGTGTGTGTGTGTGTGTGTGTTGGGGGGGAGGGCACTGTTTTGCATTTTTAAGAATGTATGAATGCAAGCAGACGATACATACTCTTCCTCAACTCCATAGGATTTAAAACTTTATGAAAATCTATTAATTCACACACGTAAAATCCTCATAATTAATTGCCTTCTTCAATTCTTTTTCTTACATGTCATGATACCTAAGACTTACCTAATACCTAAAGTTCCTCAACTTATAAACACCTTTTACAGTATTCAAGGGGGAAAAGGGTAATGTGCCTTTTAAAATACTTAGCCTTCAATTTATAGACAGTCCTTGTGTTTGATTTCACTATCTAAAAAGTTTAAAAATGCTTAAATTCACAAGGACTTTGGAATTAAAGAGAGAAAGTCAAAAGAGAGGATGAGCCCTTATTATTTTCCACATTTACCACTGCCTAGTCTGTTCTTTCTTTTGTCGTCTACATTCTATTCACTCAATAACCTATTTTTAAGACCCCACTACAAGCCAGACACTGCTCTAAGTTCTGGGCATACTATAGTGAGCCATGAGAAAAAATACCTGCCCTCACGGAGCTTACATTCTGGAGAAGGCAGATAATAAACCAGGAAGTAAGTAAAATATAGATAGAGCCTATAAACAAGTGCCGATGCTAGAAAGAAACTGAAGGAAGAGGAGGGGAGCAGAGGGGCCAGGGAAAGGGTGTGGTTTACAGTTTAAAACAGGGTGGTCAGTGCAGGCCTCAACCCAAAGGAAGCAGGCAGTGAGCACGCAGATATCTGAGGGAGCCCACTCCAGGCAGGGGCCAGCACGTGCAAAAGCCCTGAGGTAGGATATGTTAAGATCACTTACTGAACCTGTCTGTTGTGTCAGGCTATCCTCTAAGTGCTATATTTTTAAAAACTCACTTTAAATTATATACGTGTGTTCGTCTGTGTATGTAATATAAAACTTATTTCATCCTCCAAAGAAAGAATGAGCATTTTCATCCATTTTGCTTACTACCAATACCCTAACAACTAAAACTGTATCTGGCACACGATGAATGAAGCTCAATACATTTTGTTGAATGGATAACTGAATCACCCACACTATGAGGGTGTATGTTAGCACATCCACTTTACAGATGATCAGGCTGAGGCACAGAGAAGCTAAGACATGGTGGAGATGATACAGTAAGAGGGTGGTAGAGCCAGAGTTGAAGCAGAACTGTAACTCCCAGACCAGCTCTCTTAACCACAGGTTCAGAGGACAAAATATGGATTCTCCCCTACTGGAAGCCAAGAATCAAAATGTCATACTCCAATTACAATAAAAATCACAATATAATACAGAACACAATAAGGAAAAATTATTATTTGTTAGAATGTCACATCCTAACAAAATGCAGGTTGAGATCTCAAAATAAACTGTTTCGCAGAAACAGGCAAACTTTCATTTAGAAAGAAAAAATTAAATTCATTTCTAATTAAGAGACTTCTTTATTCAGAAAAATCTTTATTCTAGATATAAAATCTACTTGGGCTTGAATCAAAGCAATACTAACATTTACTGTGAATATGGTAGGATTTCTTACTGATATCTATTTGCTGCACCAAACTTCTGAGATCCTTTGTGGTATAAACAATTTAAAAGTTATAACATGAGGAAACAATAAAAGACACTATAATAGTGTCTAATAATTCAAAATGCTGGTAAGGATTATATCTGATAAAAGTACACGCAAATTTCACAACACAAAACTTTATCAACTTTTTATCTTATAGCTGAGATGTGCATCAGTGGCTAATCTCCTTCTGACATTGGATGAAAATTCCAAAAGCGACACATGAACTAGTCACTGAAACTGAAATTTTAGAAGAAGGAAAAAACACCTTGAGTGGAGGGAATTACAGACATGTCCACTGAGCGCTCACTTCTGGAAACGTGCAAGTTGTGTGGAGGTTTCAGTTTAAAAGCAAAGAGAACCCCAAGCTATTTCTCACCTCGGAGTCCCCTGACTACGCACCGTCTTCACATACCTGGAGTGAGAGCCTGGCTCTGAAGGAAAAGGCCGGGCTGCTGGGGCTGGCCCACGAGGTTGTAGCCCCACAAGGTGGACTGTGGGTGATGCATCATCTGGGAGGAGACGGGTGAGTAGTTGGGAGGCACTCGGTACATGTTGCTCTGTGGATACTCCTTCAACACAGGGTTAAAGAAAAAAACAGTCACTTAACTCCACACGCCACAAAGATAATTAACGCAAATTCCTCCTATCACATTATTTGAGAGAGCTCCTATCCCAGCAGTCAGCATATTCTCTGCAAAACACTCATTTAAATTAAAACTCTTCCTTGACTTAAAATGTACATGGCTACCGTAGGGGAAGTTGAAAAAGGAACTCTTCTGCACTCTGTTTAAAATACTAAAAGCACATTTAGAACACCAGTATTGACCATCACCCACAGCCGAGAAAGTGTCTTTAGTGGTTGAATCTCCCGCTCACTGCATCTTACAAGGCTTTCCTGATACCTTGTACCTGGATGAGAATTAGCCGGAAAGGCCCACAGTACTTCAGAACCAGTCTCCAGCCTAGACAGTGTCTTAGTTCCAACTTTCAGTACAGCACTCTAAAGAAGTAGATTCCCCTTCCATCTTGTCCCCTTCCGCCCCTCACCACACTTCTTGCCCAGGGCTTTCTCTTCCTTGGAGCAACTGCAAAGCCTCTAAGGATCACACCTGAATGCCTCAATTCCT
The DNA here is from genome assembly GCF_059928025.1 of Delphinapterus leucas. Lineage (NCBI taxonomy): Eukaryota > Metazoa > Chordata > Mammalia > Artiodactyla > Monodontidae > Delphinapterus > Delphinapterus leucas. The sequence goes on from NC_143132.1 coordinate 119,194,169, forward strand.
CCTTCTCTAGCCCTGAAGGATGAAAGGAAAAATAAAAGCTCAGTTCCCTGCAATATACCCGATTGAAAAGAGGCAGCTTCAGGAAAAGTATGGGAGAAAGGGACATGACCAGGATGCACCTGGGGAATGAGATGAGTCTGAGGTCTTTTAAAGCATCTGAAAAGGAGAGAAATGCATCCATGTGGATAGACAGGCTAGGAGACCCAGACTCGGGGGAGTGGCAGTCTGAACCTTATTAAAACAGTCTGGACCTTTTTCAGAACAGAGGGATATTGGTAGGAAGGCTACACGAGAAGAGGGCACTGGCATTCAAGTGGCATCCAAAAGCGATGGCGGTCATTTCTAGAATAATATTAATCACCAAGCTATCAGCTAGGAAAAAATGTTTTGGTTTCGAACCAGGTGAACAGTACCAATAATTAGTCATGATGACTGAACAACAACTTGTGAATATTTCTTCCACTGGACAACAAGAACGCTCTCGAATTTTATAGAAAAATGTCACAAATTCCCTCTCAAATATCTTCAGGTGAGTTTAAATGGAAAGCTATTTTACATGTTAATTCTATAAAATTATTTCTAAGTTACCATCTCACAGATGTCTGTTTTTTTCAGAAAAGGTTGCTCTAGGTAGGGAAGGCTAACAGGGAAACAAGCAGTAAAACTGTTTCAAATTACGTTTATTTTACTTCTTATAAAGTCTGAAAATACGGTAAAAAGTAGAATATAAAGGAGAGTAAGACGGAAACAGTAAACTAGGAGATCTCAGAATCATCCTATTAGATAGATCAGATGGGGTTTTATCTAGGGAAAACAAAGACTTTTCTATGTTAATTTACTATAGCTATCAACTGCCCAAAATACAAAAAATATTTTAGACACCTCATAATAAAAATATGTACGAGGATGAGATTTTATAGGTCAAAAAATTCAAGTTTCAAATTTGAGAAATTGTGAGACAGTGAAATATTCATATTATTCACAATTGAAGCCTAAAATTAAACAAAGTTATGAAAAGTAGAGGAGGTTCTGTTGATAACATCTGAGCCGTCAGGACAGCTTACAAATAGGCTGACACTGCGCCTAGGAATGTTTCTTAGGGATATAATTCAGGAACTAGTAAATCTGCTAGGAGACGTTAACGTGCCCAAGACCTCTCTCTACTTCCCGTACTCACGTCAACTCTCGAGCTGGATTTCGTCTTGCGCTTCCTTCCCTTTGTCTTCTTCTCTTCATCTGTTGTGGTTTTTCCTTGATCTGACAGCTCAGCTGATTTCCTCTCCGGTTCCTGAGAGATGGGAGATGTAGGCCCTTCCTCTTCCTCCTCAGGGGGCAGGGGCAGCGGCTCGAGGTAGTAACTTCGGGGCTTGGGCATGGGGTGTGTGTGATACAGGAGGAGGTGATGCTGTTCCTCGTACTTGATGACCTTCCGGTCCACTCGGACAGTCCCGAACCAGGCCCAGGACAGGGGAGCTGGGTTCTTCTGACCCTCAAGCAAATCCCATGGGGACACCTTCTGCTTCGTGGAGACCTGGAGGCCCTGTGGTGAAATAGTGCGCTATGACCACATGCTCAGATGTTTGCCTGATTCGGAGGCCAGGCTTGCTTGGGACATGGATTCAGAGAACTTTCTGCCTCGTGGGGGCCTTAGTGAACTCTAGCACAAGGCAGACGGGCTAAGTGATGAGTCCAGGCTGACACTAGGTCACTGAGAGCGGCGGCTACAATCCAGACCTTTAACTCCAGTTCTATGGTCCTTTAGATGACACTGTTCAGGCTGTGACACCAGACAGTACAGTAGATTTTACTGTAAATGGCATTTTTTTCCATTTAGTTTTTTTTTTTTAGCAAAAAAAAAAATTTCTAAAAAACACTGCAAAGGTGATCTTACTATACTGAACCGTAAACCTTTGGAATCTATTGCTTTTAAGATAAAACAAAACTTAGGAGTCAAGTTATAGTCAACCCCTAATTGGGTTGGACTTGATTCAATACAGGCACCTTTCAGGTACTTACTTGGGCAGTCTCTGAATAGTTAAGTAATATTATTACAGAATTAACTTGCACCAACAGGTACAAATAAAGACCTTCAATTCAAGCTTATCTCTACTGAGTGTAGAAGAAGAAATGTTATTCTGTTTCTGAAAATAAAAGTTTCTTATTTTTTAATTAACAGTAATTGGCACTGTCCCTTGGTCCTTTCCCTGGCACACCAATCGGAAAAAATTTTTCTTCCACGTGACCCTGAAAATAACTGCTCAAGTTACTTTGAATAACTTATGAATGCTCCCGTTCCAAAGCTACACATACTCTTCCACGGTGGCTTCATCCAAAACCAAGGCTCACTTACCATCTGTATTTTGACTGTTTCCTAATATCTGTCTTGACATTAGACCTCTTTCCTGGGTGCCAAGACCATGTACCCAAATGTGTCACCACTGGAGAGCCCACCAGCACGGCGAACTCAACCTGCCCCTGACTCTAGCCTTGCCTCTCTCCACAAACCGTGCGGGTACCAGCACTCAGGGCGCTCTGATTTACTGCAGCGCTGCATCTTGCCTATAAGCGACAGTCTCTCATGCCTTTGCACAAACACTTCCCTGTGCCTGTACCACACTCTGCCTTCACTCCTGGCTGACTCTTAATCCTCCAAAATGATTCAAGCGTCGATTTTCCTAAGGGTCCTGTTCTGACTACCTACCCCACATCTGAATGTGTTGGTCCCTTCTCAGCTTCCCCTAGCACTCCGTACCAGGACACACAAATCTCACCACACTGTGATCATCTACTTCCTCTTAAGGGTAGGAACTCTGTCTTTCATCCCTGTGATCTCAGAAATCTGTGGCTGCTCAGTGTTCATTGAAAGAGTAACTGACCACTCTTCTCATATTTTAGAGAACCACGTTTAGTATCTTATATAAATCAAGTGTTCATTAAATATTGTTCAGTTGATAAGGAAATAAAGTGCCATCACTTTAAAAAAATTTGTTTACTCAAAACAATTACTACATGAAGACTTTACCAATAAAAACTTTCTCATCTATTAAACGTATTCTGTTTCCAATTCTGCAGTAAAATCAAACCCCATCTTTGCTTTTTTTTTTTTTTTTTTTTTTTTTACATTGAGGTTTTACTTACTTTTCCCTTGGTGGGCTTCAGAAATTCACTTAAATTCAGGAACAGTTTTAAATGAAGATCTTCAAAGATCATTATCTGTATGATAATGCCAATAACCGTTGCATTTAAATGACAAGGATATGTTTTAAAAAATCAAGAAACAATAAAGTTAAGATGTTTTACATGCCCTACAGGAAGACAAGAAAATGCATTTTGTCTTTGTAAGTTCATGCATTTTTATATATAAGAAACAAACATTTACTCTTGCCTGTTTTTTGTCTATAGAGTCGAATCCAGCAATTTTGTTTCCTTTTGTGTCAATCAAGGAGCCCATAGGTTCACAAGTGATGACATCACATGTCTGTTTTGGCAAAGGTAGCAACTGTCGAACTTTGTCAATACTTTCTGACCGCTTGTCTCCCAGCTCTTTCTAAAAAAAAAGGGACAGAGAAGTAAGACAGAAATTACAACAAAGGCAAAAGTTAACAAGAAGGAAGTTCCATTTCCTTTTTTATAGCTGGAATGTTCTTTAACCTTGAAGATGGTCTATGGGGCAGCTTTCATTGAGAATGGTGAGGATGTTTCATTTCTTCTATTTAAGTAGAAAATAGAACACATATAAGGACACCCTGGTTACACAACACACATCAGAGTGCTGAAATGACAAAAATCCAGAGTAGCATTTGCAACCAGAAGGCAGGAGCTGCAGCACGGAACACACTCCCCAATCCAGGGTCAGACCTCAAGGTAACCATTGGTTATTTTATTAGTAAGGTCATCGGGTATGTTAACTTTTTTTCCTGCATTGTTTGTTTGCACTTTATTTCAAAGACTGTGTTAGTGGCTGCTCAAATGAATCGAACTTAGAAATATCAATGCAAATGTTTATTTTTCAACAGCATGCTGCCAGTCGAAGGCCAAATTATCCTAAATCTAACGTTGGCATTTTGGTTATACATTTGATAAGGGATTTCTAAAGTTCCTTAAGAAATTAAATGTTTTATGAATATAATTGTTTTAAGAAAAATCTCCAAGTTATATATACTTATAACTTTTGGGTACTGGGAAGCTGAGGTAAAGCAAATAGCAAAATAATCACATTACATTAAGTTGAATGCAATAAATAATATCTAATTTAAGGAGTGATAAGATGACATGCACTAAATAACAAATCCATAAACAATGAGAACCCACAATATAAGCAGGTCACAAGCTTACTTTCAGTTTCTTTACTAAGTTCATGTATGCGCGTTTGTTCTCTTCAGATCCCCCTGGGGATGCGTTTGATAGGTCAGAGGCCAACGTTCCATTGATTAAAACACCCAGCATGTCAAGCACTGTTGTGAATAATTCACTAGGAGGAGAAAGAAAGCATTTGCACCTTAAAGCAAAACCAAGACACTCTTAAATAACTGAGCATTTTTATTTAAGGCACAGAATTATTAGTGGTACCGAATACGATGTGACAGAATTTGTAGTCAGTATATCAAAGCCTTCACTACCCACGCATGCAGCAAAATCAGTGTGAAATGAATAAGAACATACTTGTTAGTGTGCATGTCGACGGTTCCAGAAGTAATGATCTGAAGGAGAAGAAGGGCCCAATCTGTCGTCCACTGGGTGCTTCTCTGCACTGTGTCAAACATTCCTCCCACCTTGCACATAAAAAATACAATGAAAAAATATGCACGGTGTTACAGAGAAAATACCACCCTCGCCACTTTATGCAACCAAATTTTGATTGGTTTAAACATTTCTTTTAAAAGGTGCTCTAGTTTATGGATTATCTTGTCTTCTCTCTCACCTAGCTATATATTTGCTACTCTTTTTGGTTCCATTAGAACAGGAACGGGTCATTCCAAAAAAAAAAAGAAAGAAAGGGGTACTCTAGTGTAGACATGTCATCAACATGAATTACATACTAGTATAATTAGCTTTCTTTTGTCCCTAAATTTCATGATATCCAGTTTCATGACGTAATTTTCATCTAATTAAAGCTGAATAGCTCAAAACCGCGTGACTCAATTATCTACAACTTTGTGTTGTCAGTTACTATTGAATCTAAGCCTGTTGTCATAATAACACTTGGAAATACCCAGTAACAGAGAAGTAAAGACAAGCCCCCAGGACTGCTTGTTCACGCGCAGGAATTAATTTCAAATATCAGGCCAGCCATCTTCCAGAGTAGCTTTTATCTGGGCTGTACACTGAGAAAAGGAAAAGTCAAAGGAATGTGCAGTGGCCAAGGAATTTTAAACTTCTATAAAACCTCCCTGTGGGGATTTGTCTTTATGACCAATTTGATGGAAAGTTTGATAAAATTTTGCCTTAAAGGACGTTTTAATACAGTTTTTGAGCAAGTATGGTAAAAGCTAACACACCTCAAATTAGTCGTTCTCTAAGACCTACTCTTGGCACAAATGGAAAAGAGAGAGAGATTCACTGAGGGTGAGGTGCAGAGGGCAACCCAATGCCTAAAATACCTACTGTTGTCCAGAAGCCAGACCAGACAGAAAGGACAGTGGCCAGGACGACAGAAGGTTTGAGAGACAAGGAAGTAGTAGAGAGAGCAAACAGCAGGCCTCACCTTGTAATGGAAACTGTGACCACAGCAGGAGTGGAAAGCTGGAGTTATTTTCACATTTAGATAAGTGTAATGAAGGGAAAACACTAGCAGCGTCTCTTACCAAATTTAGGCGGAGCTGCAATGCCTCGTGCATCATCTGTCGTGCTTTTATGTCATCCTGGTACCGTTCTTCTCTCCAATTACTTAAAATCTAAATCAGAAGATGAATGAAAACAACCCCCAAAACTTGTTTTCCCTGTTAAATTTGATTTTTCTCATATTTAAAGTTAAATTGAGCTTTTTTTACTGACAGTCAAAAACAACTTCTTAGTTTAATAAATTAAAAACCAAGGGGCAAAATAAAATTTTGCTTTCCTCCCCCTCCTCCAGGCAGACAGAAGTCTGGCTATTTCTTTGTTTGGTATCTAATTACATACCCTGTTAAGAAAAATCGTATCTAATTACAGATCCTGTTACTGAGTCTTAGAAAATGCTATAGAGGGTCATCAAGTTAAGCATTAACAAAAATAAAGATTATTTTAAAAATGTATCATTAAACTGGTCTTATAAAGATAAGTATAAAGATAAAGACAGATAGAATTACATTTTATATCAGTCTTGTCCTATATTTCTAGGGACATGCTGTGAATCCTAGCAAAAGTATTATTCTGACGTTTCATTGAAGGCTTGCTAGTTTACAAACTTGTCTTCCTTGATAAAGATATTGTAACCTATTTTGAAAAATATGACATATTGGACATCAGTGGCATATCAATTTATTAAGTAACTGCTTCCTCACTGATTCAGACAAATGTTGGGAAGGGAAGGGTTGCTTAGCGAAGGCAGACCACAAGTGGGGAACACCCAGAATCAGATGATACAAGCAAAAACATCCCAAACAAACCCATACTGCCATGCTCTGAAATAGGGCACCTAATGAGAATCATCTCAAAAGAGCTGAAATGAGTCATGTGCAGAAGTAACTGAGCCCAAGAGATGACTTGTAGGTACACCTCATGGTAAAAGGAGAGCACTTCCTAAATATCATTAAAAGATATGAATGAACCTCCCCCAAGGCAGGTGAAGGGTACAAGGCAGTTAACAAAACACACAAGCTGTCATGGAGCTGACATTCTGATAGCAGGACAAATAAAAATAAGTGGAACAAGTGGTATGAAACCAGGGCAAGGGGATAGAGAATGACTGTGGTCCTACTTTTAGAGAGTGATTGGCGGGGGGATGTGGGGGGAGGACTAAGGAGGTGACATCTGAGCAGAGACCTGAGGAAGTGAGGGACCGGCCATGTTAATAACTTCCAGGGAAGGGGAGAAAACACGCAACGGCTCTGCAATAAGAATTTGCTTGGCAAGTTCAAGGAACAGTAACGTGGTCTCTGTGTACAGAGTGGAGTGAGCGAGGCCATGCCGGGCAGGAAACAAGGTAGAGGTGGGAGCCAGTGCCCAATCGTGGAGGGCCATATAAGCCTAGACCCGGAAGTTTTATTCTAGGTATAGTAAGAAACACTGCAGCATTTTGGGCACTGGAAAAATATGTGGTTTACACTTAAAAAGGATCACTCTGGCTGCTGTCTAGAGAATAAGTCTCACATATCCAAAAGGGAGCGGATGACAAGGGGACCAAATGAGTTAAGTGTCTTGTTCATGTTCATCTAGTACCGTACAAGAAGACACGGTGTCACAGAATCACAGCCCCATGGGAGGTCTCCATTAGATGCTACCGCACGATAAAACATCCCATATAACCAAATCTACCCACTCTGCTCCATTCTATACTTTCTAATTCCACTTTGATCACTCAGTTTCCTTGCGGTACACAGAATATAAGTGCTCTGAATAGTGACCAGGAGAACTGTGATTGGTGGGTGGAAAGGCAAAGTCCAAAGTCTTTGTAAATGAACCAAAATGCCTTCTGATTTATAAATGAGTATCTTGTGCACTTGACCAGCATCAGTCTGGCTCTCGCAGTAAAATTGAGTTTCTGAACCTACATAGCTCAAGCTGAGACCCTGTCTGCTACATGGAAGCCCAGCAGAGCAACTGGAGAGAGGTCCCTTTTGTCGTACTGCCATGTCCCCTGCAACACAGATTGCTCCAGGACCTCTCCCATGAGGCAGGGTCAGGAGAGGAGCAGATATGACAAAATTATGTGCAATCTGCAAAACGTTACTTTTATAGTCTACAGACATTCACCCAACACGTAATTAATATTATACTATTGTTAATCTCATGGTGACTAGAGTGCCAGGTAGGAGAACGGGGCATGGACGGTGTTTTCCTGCTTCTAATCAAAACATGTTGTGCCCTTATTTTAAGGGCAGTATTTGAGTTTAAGCTCAGTATTTGAAAGGAAAACAAATGAATGCCATTAGGAAAATACCTGCCTGGCTCAATATTCTACTGTACTTTACCTGGTTAACTTGATTCTGCAGAGATGTTAGGAGGCCTTCTCGTTGTTCATCTTGTCCCTTAAGGCAGGTAAGGACCAGGGAGAGGAATGGTTGCTGACTCAAAAGAGACATACTACAAAGGAAGTAATAACAGCAGATCTAGTTAGAAAGAAAGGATTACTTCATGTGCAACACTGATGTCTTGCCCTCGGGTTATTGGCTCTTATTTATTTTACTGTTACAAAAGGGAGGGGAGTAGTAAATAGCCAGGATCACTTGAAAAGTTAAATCATATCTCTAACTAATATGGTTAAAAGTCACTGTAATACTTCTAAATAATTTAATATGTTCTCTTGCCCTCGAAGGAATTTGCAAACTAGCATTAATTCGTACTGCATACGAGCGTGTCGGGGGGGTGCAGGGAGAAGAGAATGTGTAGTTTCCATCAGTAAACTGAATTTAAAGGTACACATCAGGAGGAATATCACTTTATACACAGAATAAAATGAAAAATTTTTAAACTTCTCTTACACAATATTCATATTTTAGGGTCCAGGAAATAGGCCTATACAATTGTTCTGCTTGCTTTGTTTTTCAGCACATTTCTCAAGACCAAATAGCTGGGAATGGGTAGAGCTAAGTAAGATGCGCACTGAGGTCTGAGGACTCCAAAACCAGAATGCTTGCCAGTGAGCTAGTGCACAGCTCTGCCACATCCCACAGGCTTGACTTGTAAAGTGGTTTTAAGACATCTGATAAAAAATCCATTTTAAATTGTCATTTTAGTAGTATTTCTTCCATGACCAGGAACAGCTGACAAAGCATACTGACAAACTGACTTTGCCACACCGGAAAGGAAAATTTCTTAAAACGAGATCGAGGTCAAAAGATTTCAATCTGCTTCATCTTAACACCGGCAGAGCTGAGAGAGACTCACTTGGGAAGAGCCATCTTCAAACTCTGACACACCATCTCTGCTCCCTGTGGGAAGTGTGGCGATGTACATGCCATCACCCATTAGCAAATCGACTTTGAGAATTAAAACTGAGGCATCTGGTTGATGAATAAATACTGGCAAAGATGACAAAACAACCCAACAGCATACACGCAAAGCTAGGTCAACACCAAAAGGTATCAATACTTCAGTTAAGAAAGGAGAGCGCAGACTCAGAGGCCAGACCACCTGGGTTTCAACCCCAGCTTTACACCTCCTTAGCTGTGTGTCTTTGAGAAATTTACTTAACCTTGCAGTGCCTCTGTTTCTTCATCTTTTAAAAAGGATATAATGAGAGCACCTATCACATATGATTGCTGTGAGATGTTCACGTATGTGTATAATGAGTTTTATACAGAGGCTGGCATTTCATAAGGGCTCAGTAAATGGCAGCTACTAAAAAATATTACTGATTAGGGGGCAAGAAACCTGTATGTTCAGAAGTTTTGTTTTTCAATGTTAGGAATTTCCTTTTACTCCCGGGGCACTAAATTCATCACGGTTTCACATCAGAGTGTGCTTATGTTCCTTCTCAGTAACATGGTCAGTTTTCCAATAAAATTACTTGACACCTTTTCTAGGGCATAAAATTTAAAAAACATTCAACTTGGAGGCTTATAAGTTAATATCTAGTCTAGAACAAGAGTCCTAAATGTTAAAAAGATTAGTAACTGTTTCAGGGTCCAGCATGACAGAATCATAAATTTATTCTATGAAATTGAAGCATAAGTACCTAAATATAACAAGAAAAGCAACAACAACAAAAGAACTGTTGAATGCAGGGACCAAGTGGATATCCAGATTTGATGCAGCAGGTCTGAAGTCAGTATTTTTAATAGTGTAGCAGTGATTAGGGTACACAGGCAGAATTGAGAGCTAGTGTACTGAATATTATAATCTGGGATCTTTGAGGAACAGAGATTTGCCTAACAGAATGTTCTCAGTTCCATATAAAGATGAAATTTCAACGGACTCTGAGTACAATGAGCCTGTGCATCTGTAGAATATTGGATTTTCTCGACTGTCCTTTAAATTCTCACATAGAAACACATCTTCCAGACGTACCTTTTCTGTTTTTGTCTGTCTCTTTCCTTTTTTGAAGAAGAACCCAAGTGCTGTCCCTTCTCCAGCTCCTCCCCAGCAGCTTTCAACACTCTTCCCTGCACAGAAGTCGGCAGCCTAGCAATTAGGGGGGCTACCAGCCACACGCCCCTGCGTTCAGAGGAACTAAAATCAGAAAAAGATGTTATACCCAAGGAGGCATCCTTTTTCTCTGCTCTCACGGTTCTAATAGAAACTCCAGAGCATAACTTTTATGCACAAGACACAGATTATTCTAACATTCCCCCTTTTACTCCTATACTATCTTTCCTCTTGCCAAATACCAGACATTTGCACACACTTTTCAGTCATGCTTATGGAAAGCAATAAAAGGTGGGGTTCTGAGGGGATACTATAACTAAACTTTTTTTTAAATCTAGAAAAGTGTTTTTCTACGATTCTGGCTCTCTGAGCAGTAACGGTCCTTTTGTCTAACAAGCGATATACTTCTCTGTCATGGTTAAAATATGAAATGTTCTGATTATGTTTAAGTATGTAAATAACCAAGTTTTAAAGGTTCAAAATTCACTAGTTATACTTTACACCTAAATGATGAAATACAGGTCTATCTGCCTTTTGTGATTATCATTTGAGCAAAACTGCCAATTAATAAAGATGGCAGAAAGAGTGTTTATTAGGAATAAACATATTAGGAATACCATGGACTAGAGCAGCCTCAGGGCACACTAGAGAAATTCTTCTGTCCTGAATGTCATCTGTGGTTCCAAGGAGTCGGGGCCCGCTCAACCTAACATTTAGAACACTAAGATATCACCCACCCCAGCAGCATGGCCCTTTAACATATTAAATAATGATAATGGACACTTACAAGTAATTATTTTCTTCACAATCCTGCAGCTTTATGAAAAAAATAACTGCATTATGAGAATAAAATGTACGGTTACATGTGAAAAATTAATGATAGCCTCATAAAACCACTGAAAAAAATACCTTAGAAATGTCTTTATTCCATTCTGTCTTGTGCTACTCGTATCAGTACTTCCAATCCCGTTTGGGTTGAAGAGGCCCATACCCGAATTAGAAGAGTTATTGTTCAGGTCAGCCGACTGCTGGAATACCTCTATTGTTGCCTTGGCAATATTGTCCAGTAGGTTGTTCATTTCAGCCACCGAACCAGAGCCCTGGAGTCAGACGTGAGAAAACCAGCACGCATGTGTTTTACTTTATCCTCAAACACCAACGTGGTTTTGCTTTTCATAAAATTTTATACACATACACGCTTTCAATATATACTCACAGGGTCCTTCAAGCACTGTTTGATCATTAACTGAAGTTCCAGCCAGGACTGCCTCAGGGTCCACTGCTCAAGATTCTGGGGAAAATGGAGTTAACACATTAGAATATTGAACGTGTTTTAAAACATAATAATTCCTTGCACTATTCTCTTTCTCAAGAAACAGAGGAATGATCACCCACAATAAAGGGATTTATATGAATCAGAAGGCTTCCAAGTCTATTACATATGCTCATTATAAACACAAAGAAATAAATAGGAACATTAAAATAATGTGCCTTACTCTGCTAGGCACTGTAAATGAATCAGACAAACATTTCTTCTCCCAAAATCTATCTAACCAACCACATAAAAAAATGATTTCGATATTTTTTTAATAATATACTTAAGACAGTCCCTCTACAAAGCTTATTTCTCATGTAAACACAGTACTGACTTAACATATCAATATTTATATAATGGTTATACACAATTTGCAGTATCTGTACTACCCAGTAATAAAGTGTGGCAATTACACAAAACAGAAAATTGGGGGAATAAAAATGCCAATTTTTCAAATCCCAAAAATAGAATTAATTGAAGTTAAGAATTACTTAGCAATGACAAAAAAAAAAAAAAGAGGCAGAGTAACTCTTGCTATAAACACAAAGAATGTGTCAAATGACAAAAACACAATCTTTACACTATTATCACTCACCTGAAGAATGCGTTTAATGTGCTGTCTTTGTAGGTTGTCCCCCTCTGTACATTCTTTAATGCCATGAGGATAACAGATCAGTTGCAATAATTTCTGTGCTTGCATATTTGAGAGCACAGGGTCCAAAATAAGTTCTTTGTCTGTGCATAATCTTTCAGGTTCTTTTAAGCAATGCTCTCCTACCCATTCCTAAAAATAATGCAGCAGTTATATTGACAGGCAGAGACTTTCATCAATATGCATACGTAATATGTACTAAACTCATGGTGCACAACAGAAAGCGGACAGGAATCTTCCAATTTAAAGAATATTAGGTGGAAAAAGTGGGAGGGAAAAGGCTTACAAGCAAATTTTCTAGTATTTTGACTTCTTAAAAATACAAAGTAGAATCTTGGTTATAGAAAGTTTTTAAAAAGGAATGCAAAAAAGGAAATACGCAAAAAATAAAGCAGGGGCAGAAAAGGCTAAATAAAGAAAATACTGGTATGTGTTTTCAGTCGGAGAATGAGGCCTTGCTCTAAGTAATGTTCTGTAATCATTTTTTTTACTTGCTATATAACAGTAGTGATTCTATATTTCAATATGTATTCTTCATTTTTATGGAATGCACTATAATACATTCCACTAATAGGTAGGACATAGTATAACATTTAGAAAATTGTCTTCCTTTTTTGATATCATTATGAATAATGTTACCATTGTAAATAAATATTTGTGCACATGTATCCTCTGTACAATTATTTTCTTAGGATAATTTCATGGAACTGCAATTGCTGGGTCAAGGGGGATAGCAAACATTTAAGGCTATTGATGCATACGGCTAATGGACCTCTGGGGAGTTTCCACCAAATTAAAATTCTTTTAAACAGCTTTTCTTCATCATTTTTTCAAAGGCAAGTTCTTGTACTAGATGGGGTAAGAAATCATCAGAAGTACTAGAGCCAAACTTGAACCCAGATATGTTTCTGAGGAAACCTGTTTCTTAACCACCTCATCAGTGGCTCAATGCTGGCTGTCCATTAAAATCACCTGGGGAGTTTGTTAAACTTCCAAACCCAGGCCCCATATCAGAGCAATGAAATCAATCTCAGGTAATGCTACCCAGACATCAGCAACTTGTTAAGCATCAAAATATTTTTTAAACTCTCCAGGTGACTCCAATGTGTACCCACAGTTAGAAACCAACGCACAGCTCAGTACCCTCTCAACATCTATATGACTAGTAGCTAACTTTTACCATGGTTACAGTATACCTTAAGAAAAACATGACCCTGTCAACATTATATCTATAGCAAAGTGAAAAAGAGTATATATGGTAGGCCTTTTTATAGAGGGAAGGAGAATTTAATACAAAATGGAAAGAAAAACCAGAAATAATGAAATTGATCACCTAGGGCAGGGAGGAACCCAGGGTAGAAAAGATGAGGGAGGGAGATGTACATCTCTCTGAATACACACTATTGCTCCTTGACCTTTGGAAGTATGTTACTCTAAAGACAGAGCTAGGGTAGAAAAAGAAATCTAAACTGAACACAAACAAAACCAAATGAAATCAACTCTATTTCAAGTGAATAACATATCCACGCTGAAAGAGAAAGGTCAAATAACTTTTTAACATAATGCTGTAAACGCTTAGGGAAAAAAGAGCTACAAACGAATCCTCAACTCCTTTTAGTAGGCTGGTTTTTCAAAGTGGTATAGTGGTAGTAATTCTGAAACTACTTCAGGTGTTTTGTAGAATTCAACCAATGAGTAAATGGTTGATGTTATTGGTAGCCAGGGTTCTTACTGTGGAAGAAGGCGGTATTAATATGGAATGAGGGAATGCAAACAAAAATTTGTGCAGTTTGATTGGAATTGGAGGTATCAGTATAAACTCATGATTATACACACACACATTTATGTACATGGATGTTCTTTTCCCCCTAGATCTGTCTGCTGAAAGGGCCTAGAAGCAATGAACACACATTGCGCATAGCAACGAGCACACGTAGTGCTCGGATCTTGGTTTCTAAATACCGTCCTCTACTAAACGGAACCAGGGTTCCATGAAGGAATGAGTAATTCCAGGTCTGGGGCAGGGAAGTATAAGATAGGTCAGAAAGTAAGAAAATACTTGTTATTTAAAAAAAAAGAGAGAGAGACGTGTCAAAATAACACAAGAATCAGCATGAAAAGATTGATTCACACTGGGCAAATGTGGGATAATTTGAACATGAAAATAACTGAGGACAGTATATTATAACATATATGAAAAGAAAATGAATGAGTGGAAGGGAGGGAGGGAGGGAGGAAAAGGGTAGGCTCTTCCTAGAGTAGAATGCAAACTGATAAATGTGGAGGGAGTGGAAGAGTTGGGAAAAGCCATTTTGCAACCATTGTAGTAAAGACTGGTGTGGACAAGAATCAGAATGGATGCTATATGTCAGGTGGGGAAGAATGATGAGGAACAGAAAACTTGCACTGTCTCAGAGTGTCTCCCCAAAACTGTTTATTAATTGCAAGGGAAAAAATAATAACTATACAATAGAAAAATCAAAAAACCATACAATGGAGACAACTTGATCAAAATTAACATCTCCAGTGAGGTGCAAATGAACCTCATGTGCCTTCAGATGTGATTACCTGAGAGGAAAGAACATAACATACTTCTACAGTATCCTGGCCAGGAAAGCATAATCTGAAGCTAATCTACAGGAAACTTCAGACAAAGCCAATACTGGGACAACTGACAAAACTGGAATGTGGCCTATAGGTGAGAAAAAATTACCATGCCAATGCGAAATCTCCTTACTTTTGATAACTGTAGTTTGGTTATGTTAATAAATGCTGTAATATTAAAAAGTAAAGAAGAATAATGCATGCCATCTACTCTCAAATGGCTCAGTAAAAAGAAAAACATTAAAAAGTATACGAGGCCACATTCACACACACAAATAGAATTATGAAGCAAATGTGG
Organism: Delphinapterus leucas; assembly: GCF_059928025.1. Classification (NCBI taxonomy): domain Eukaryota; kingdom Metazoa; phylum Chordata; class Mammalia; order Artiodactyla; family Monodontidae; genus Delphinapterus; species Delphinapterus leucas. Next base: position 119,209,265 of record NC_143132.1, read on the forward strand.
TGGAATGTAAATAAACAATGACTGAATCCGTATAAAGGGCATACTAGAGTTCTTTATAATTATTACAACTTTTCAGCAAATTTGACATGATTTCAAAATTAAGTTGGCAGGAAAAAGAGGACCTTATATGTACAAGTTTCCTACAGTATTGGGCATTTCTCTCCAAAGAACAGTTACATACTCAAAGTTAAAGGCAAATTAAATCTGAAGAATACCTGTTGACAGATAGTCCTCAGTACATATCTAGCATATTCCCTTAAATTGGCAGTTTCTATGGAGATGCTTTTCCCACAGGATTTTGAATTTTGTGAGGCAGTCCAGATATCATCAGCACTTCCGTCACGTCGTAAACCCCTCATGGTGAAGTCGTCATTCTTTAAAGAGCCGACATTGTTACTGCCAATTTTGGCATCTCCTAAATAACAGAATCACAAAAGCAAAATCACAGACATTCAAAATATTGCCAAATATTTGGGAAATAAATGAGGCAAGCATTCAGGGATTTAAAATATATGAATGGGATCATCATTGCATAGTCAGTTGTTCAGCAATAGAGAGAAGGGATTGAGAGAGTAAATGCTAGAACCCTGAGAAGTTTCATCGGACATGGGAAAAAAACCCAACCAAACAAGCAAACAAAAAAAACATGTTCAAGACTCATTCTTTATTTCGTTTACAGAATTAAGTATGCTTTCACCAAACTTGGAAAGGCCATTAAGAATCACACTTAATAATCACAGAACATTGATTTCACCAATATTTCAAGCATGAACGGTATTCAAATTCATTTGACTTATAGACAAGGAAAAAATGGGTTACTCACCCTTCTAGATGTCCCTTTTCCATTTCTTCTCTTACAATGACTTATTTTCTATCCATAGGTCAAGAGAAAAGTTTTGCCTTAGCCCACCTTACTAGCAACTTCTTGACAAGAGAGATTTATTTCCCTGGGAATGGAAAAGGGCAATGCATACTAAGGAAGCCCTGGAAAACAGGGCATTCATTGAATAACCCATGTCTTTCACTTTCCTCTCTGTAAACATCCAAATTAGAAAACCTCACCTGATCAACCTCTAATACACTCAATAAAACGAAGCTCAGGAAAGTGTTTTCCTCATTACAAGGTTCTGGGGCCGGGGAGGGGAACTGAGCAGAATGGTTGAATAGCTGGAAATAAGAAATCTTCTCTAGCCATGAAAGACAAGTAATTGTCATATTTTAAAAGTGAGAAATTAATATAATTTGGTGATAAAGATTGCCAAATGACAACAGAGCCTCCAAACCCTTGCCTGTTTACCCACAGGATCATAAGCGTTGAACAGGAAAAATTCCTGGAACCAACAAATGAGTTTAGATGAGGCCCTCACGGCTTCACTGTAAGTGAAACCGAGGCCGGGTCAGTGCAAAAAGCCTTTTAAAACCCACAGGTCAACCAAGAAAAAGTTTTGACTCTGCTAAAAAAATTTCAGAAAATCAGAATTGCTTAGTGAATATTTGCTTATAAAATCATAAGCGGAGGGGAGGAATAAATAATACATTTCAACTCATCAATATCTTATTACGTATTATACATTTCTCATTCAAATACTCATACAAAAAAGCACCAAGTTCACTCCACTCACAGACGTTTATTTAATTCAACAGAGCTCTTCAGGAGCTGAAACAAAGACCAAATTCTACATGTACCAACATTTAGCATGTTTTTCCCAACCTTAGGTGTATAAACAACTATTTCCGCACCTTGAGGTAAACTACTACAGAAATTAGAAACCAACTTCTATAAAACAACCCTATTTCCCTAACTCGAAATAGATCCTAGTGGATAGGACTTGAGAGAACATTGAGAACGACATGGTGAGGTAGATAAAACTGCAAAAACAAAACAAAGAAACAAACACCTCTGCCAGTCCTAGTTTAGGAGATCCTCATTCAGTTTAGATGTTAGGATGACAGAGAAGGTCTGGAAGGCTGTGCCAGAACCTTCTGTAATGGTAGAGACAATAGAACAAACACAGTGTTCAGGGACTGCGTGGTCCAAGGGTCTGCTGACATTCAACTAGCCTAATCCTGACTTCTCAGACCTGAAGAACCCTCCATGGCTTAGGAAGCTGTAAAATCTACCAAGGACTGGGGCCAATTAGAAAGGTCAAGGAAAGGCAATCAAAGAAAAATAAACAGGTGATTATGCATTGAGATCAAAATACGGTTATCTGGATATTTAAAGAGGTTGGTAAATTGTACTTGGGATTAGACCCGTCCTACAAATCAAGGGGATAATGTCTAGATGGGACGCGTCTTGGTTTCTGCCATTAAAAGTCTATCACTTATGCATTCACACTTCCAACATTAGTGTATGGAAAACCTACTCTTTAGTTTCTCTCGTGGGCATTAGAGATACCACAGCAAAAATGTGAGTCCCTGACTTCATGGTACGTACATATATTTATTAAATAGAACTGACCAGCCAGCTTTCCTTTCAAACATAATCAGAGTAGAGCAATATGACTGAAATGAGCATTTAATGTTGGCTGTACAATATTACAAGCTCAGAGGAGAGGGTGTGGCCCTCCGTGTGGCTCTACTTTTCCCTTTCTACTACAAAACCCATGGGCATTGCAAAAGGAATGTGTGTGTGTGTGTGTGTGTGTGTGTGTGTGTGTGTGTGTGCGCGCTGAGGCGAACTTTTAGTAGTTTGTTTTATGAAAACCCTGTTATGCTTCCTCATCATCACTGAATAACACTTCTCAAGCAGGAGTGTAAAGGGTCAGGGTATATTCTAAAACATGTTTAGGACTCATCTAAAACAATTCCTATCCACTCAGTAAATTTAGTTCCAGTCAAAGGACGCTCCCTTGGAACATCAGAGACAACTTTTGCTTAGTCAAGAACATAAGAGGGTGCCCAAAGTTGAAATTAGGCAGTGTGAATTCAAGACTTCCTAATCTTTCAAATCCTAAATGATTTATAGCATAAAAATGTCTTAAGGTATTGCACCGTAAATGAACAGAAAAGACAATACTACTACTCCTGGAGAATATATATCAATAAAGATATAAGGATGTCTTGGACATTACAAATTAAATGAAAACAAAAGTGTGATATCCAATATTGATTTATCAACAGTATCAATATCATTGCAATTATCACCTCATTCATGAAAAAACTAAAGCAGATGGACATAAACTTGTCTAGGGTCACAGTGGAAGCAGAATAACTAAGATTAAAACCCAAATTTTCTGGTTGTTCTAGACCTAGAATATAATATGAAATTTAAACCTGTAGATAGATTACCAAATCAACTGTGTCCATCACAAAGTGTGACTTCTGCCAACAAATGAAGTCAAAACAACCCTGTGGGTCTAAGGATCTACAGTACATCAGAATGAGACACCCTGCAGTTAAAATGACACAAAAAAAGTATTATATTTAAATTCCCCCAAAATTGTAGATAAGGGACAGACTCCTCCGAGGCCAACTGAACATGAACTTGGAAAATGCCAACTAATTTTTCCAGGAGAACAAACAAACAAAAATATGCTTCTAATAATATTAATTAGAGCTAAACCTGAATACAAATTATTTTGTCTCAGTTTCTGGTGATTAACCAAGCTGAGTGCCAGGATAGTCTTACCAAGCATCATAATTGCTTTTAAGACAGCAAACACCGCTCCCACTTCAATGCTGTTGTGAGCAGCGGCTAAGAGGTGTCTATCACAGGACGATCTTATTCCGGGGAAAGGTTTGCCTATGAGGAAAACAACAAACCTTTAATAGTCTCATCACCATCATTAACCATCTTTTGTAACCATTTACGGTCAGCAGAGCCTTTCATTGTCAGACTGTGGGCGCTGAATTGCTATTAGCTAGCTTTAATTGATGCTTCAGGGATTCACTAAGAAACACTGACAGTATTCCTTACTTAACCTTTTCTTTTTAAATATTAAGACAATGGTGTTGCTCTTTAGAGAGATGTATCCAAAAAATTAGGAGGACTTTTATCCACTTCTGCTGTCTCTCACACACACACACACACACACACACACACACACACACACACACACACACGCGTGCGCGGAAATGATCTTTAGGAACAGAATGCAGTAATACCCCTAGAATTCTTACCTTATTCCTTTCACCTCAGTAAAAGAATAAATGCATCACCATTGCCCTAAGCTGCTATGGTGTGTTTCATTAGCAACACACACAGTATGTTGGAGGGTCATGCTGCCCACCAGCTTGGCTTGGCTGAGGAGAAGAGGAATTTTTATTGTTTATTAACTCTTGATGTGAGTTTCTCAATACATCCCGATATTACCTACATGAAAGGTGCTGACAGCCCTCTCAATGGCCATACCCCATGCCTTCATCGCCTCAAAGCAAGCCCACCAAAATCAGGAAGGAAACTACAGAACGGACAGCCTACTTGGTCAATTTAAGCATATGCCTTCCAAATGAAAGCGTCATCAGAGATATTTCAGCTGTCAGCTCACCGGTTGCTTGAGGTAATAGGCAGGCCTGGGGAGCTCGGAAGAGATGAAGTAGGAGTCGGCACGTCATTCTCGCCCCAGGCTCCGCGTCTGCATCTCCACAAGCTAGGAGAGAGGGATTTTAAAAGCAAGTTTTCTAACATATTCAAGAACACGTCTTCCACATTTCTATTATGCTAAATTTTCTGGAATAATTTAAATAAATGCTCCTTACGGTAAAAAGTAAGACACTGTCTATGCTTTTCTGAGAAACCTGAATCCTTCCTTAAAAACAAGTACTGAGAGTGTCGCTTCCAACCTCTTCCACTGGGATCCATGTGACTTTGTTTGGAATAACTGTTATAAATCCTACCATCTCTACCTTGATGCCATATCACTGCCCAATGCATGTTCCCTTAAATTCTACTTTTTCACTGCCTTTTAACAGTTAGAAACCACTGCACCAAGACAACAATGAAATAACCAATGCCGTTCTTGGATGCAGCCTTACCTGCGGCTAGGAGAGAGGGAAGAGCGACGTGCTGCACGACGTCCTCCAGGGAGAAACACTGTCGTGCTATCAGAATAGCAATGAAAGTAGCTAATGAATCATGGAATGAAAGGTCACTCACCTTCAAGAAAAACATTGACACGTTTTAATACCTAACACCCTTTTAAGTAACATCTAAGATTAATATCTAAGAGAATGTAGGCAATACGAATAAGATCTCAAATCCGCAAATGAACCAGCAGAGTGAAATGATTTATAATCATTACCCTCTAGGCCTCCTTCTACTTTATAAGACAAAGAATGAGGTCTACCCACACGCCCAATGCTTTAAGAAGATACTAAGCTTTAGCTTGGGTACATGTAACTGAGAAACAAAACAATAAAACAGCAAAATCAAGAAATCCCTAAAAGATGCAGCATAAATAAGCCTTTTTAGCAGAATGCAGTATAATCTAGCGTTGCAGGGTAAGACCAATAGGAAGCAACAGAAAACAAGGAGGTTCCCCTAGTTGAAAAACAAGCCTTATTAATGTTTTAGAGTCCCTTTTGGGAATAACCAATAACGATTTTGTAATATAATTAAATCAGTTTTAAAAACAACTTTGAAAATTCTCACCCGACTCCTAAATTTAAAGAAGAGTGAAGGTGAGTGAGACAGAGAATGAAAGAGGAGAAAGGGGAGGAAAATTAATTCATTCAGGGTGGAAACCTCTACCCTTTACAGATCTCACAAGACTTTGACAGAAAATAATAAGAAAAACAGCTGTAACAGCAGCCTCCACATTAAGTTGTCCTATATGCCAGTGACTACGGTTAGGGATTTACAAAGATCACCTCATTTACGGGCACCCCACTGTGAGGTTCATACTATTATTAATTCCAACTTTACAAATGAGGGAACAAGCAGAGGTAAAGTGAAACAAAAAACAACCGAGAGATTAAGGAACTACGTTAAAGATAAATATTTGGGTCTTTTTCTGTCTGGAAGAGCAGGTCACAGATATGAGTTTTACATCTTAGGTGCCCACAGAATGGAGCAGGATTATCCACCTGGTCTTCAGATACCAGAACTAGGAAATAAACCTTCAACGGGGAGTCAGTTTTTAAAATGTATAAAGTTCTTCTATACATGAGATATACTAATATGCAATACAAATTACTGCAAGAAATGATGGAAGTGATAGGCAGAAATAAAGAATCCAGATGGATTTTTAAGAAATTCACACACCATGGATGCAACATGCTCTCTGAGGATATCTGTGATCCATAAAGGAGATCTCTTCATAAGCTTCCAGACACTACCACTAAGAAAGACTGGACACCCCTCTGAATCTGAGCCTGGATGTCCTGATCCCACACAACAGAACCTATACTCTCAGATGTTTTTTTTTCATTCTAAGAAAACAAACTGGTGGTCTTCAGAATGTAAACTGCTTTAGTTAAATTATGTCCTATGCCATGAGGAACCCAAGGCACTTGGTAAAAACTATGAACAAACCACTCTGAGGAGACCATACAGAAGAAATCTCAGCTAACTACAAGGAAACTCTTGGCATCTCCACTCTAGATTAGGCTATCTATTTTATTTTGATTTTTTCCCCTTTATTTATTCTTGGCAACCACATTCTGGTTTATTGCTTTCAGGGAGAGAAACACAAAATAATTTACAACATTTCAGTTAATAGCTGAGCCAACTAAAAAAAATTACTAGCTAAATATTTAATTGTACAGTTGAGTTTTTAAATGAAAAAGAAAACTTACATCTACAGTGCAAAGTACATCATTAAACCCCCAGACGTGGTTTGAAGAACAACAAAGAGCCTTCAGGACTCCCAGCCATTCTGAACTGAGAACGGTGCAGCAGGCCGTCAGCTCAGAGGAGAAATTGGCTATGTCATTAATCCTAGAAAGAAGAAAAAGAATAGAGAAGAAAGTAACAAAAGAGAAATACTCACATACGATAAACTTAATGAACACATAGTTTCAATATCATCAAACAGGGCGTTCATTTCTTAGATTCAAGGATATAATAAAAATCCACTTGTCAAATAACCTAGTAGAACCTGGAGCAGAAGGGAAAGGAAATGTCTTCAGATGGTTTCTATTGGCTTGGCCAAAAAGTTCATTCAGTTAATGAATACATTGTTCAATAAAGTTCTGGGAGAAAATGAAAAATGTATCTTTTATCTTTACTTAAAACCGAACGAACTTTTTGAGCAAGCCAATATTTAATGCTGTTGAGCAACAAACAGTAACCAGTATAGATGTCAGCTAACATATTTTTAGTTCTGTGAACAAATCTGACCTGTAAATTCACATTTGTAAGGGCATCAAAAAAATTAAAAGGTCAGTCTAAATCCATTGTTTTCAAAATCTGTCTTTTTCATTTGTATTTTTGTTATGCTTTTGAAAACATACCAGATAACTTACAGATTATATCTAGAGCAGCTCACACCAGATCAATAAGCCAGGTTAAGAAAATCATGGAATAGAGAAGCAAATGCAGGAATACAATAAGATTTTAAAACAAACAAACAAAAGCCAAATGTCTGCTTAGGCAATTATTAAAGCCCTTAATTTTAAAGGAGCAGCCATGCAACAACTGTGTGGTTAATCGTGAATCCCAGCTCACCTTCCAGCATCCTGATGGCCCATACATACATTCATGAGCGTGTTGCAGACGAAGCTGTAGCGATTGGCCGCATTGTCACTAAGGATCTTGCCCAGCATTGAGTAGTTGATGCTACGGGCTGAGGGATTCTCAATAAAATCCATCATGAAGTCTGGATCCCATCGCAAGTTAGAATTTGCAGGAATCACATTATTATATATGGTTTGCTTTACTTTTGAACAGGCACTACTGAGGTTACAAGAAGAAGAGTTAAAAGACAAAACAAAACTAAAATAACTAGAAAGGTATTTCATTTAAGGACAGATTAAATGGCAGCTGTAATGTATTCCTAGAGAAGGTTCGCATTATGGGTTCTTCCTAATAATCGGCACCGGACACAGTGCTTGGAATGTGCTAGTTCAATAGTTACTGAATGGGTGGAAGAACAAAACAAGAATAAGACATCTGGGTACTAATCTTGATTATTTTCTAAGTCTTTTCTACATTTTACATGCTTTAAAAAATAAAAGAATCTACTATGGCTTCCAACAACTGTGTCTGAACAGTGGTTGGAAAGTGCTATTACTTAAGAATAATAAAAATGGATTGGATTACACATCAGGAACAACTTGGTGTTTTAGTCCTAATCATTCATCCTGTAAAGCGATTCCTCTCGGTACAAAGTATCCGGGGGGTTCATGTGCCGTGGCTACTCTGGAGGGCTCACTCCCTGCCTTCAAGGAGCTTAAATTCTAGTAGGGGGATATGGGGAATACATACATTCTATGAGAGTACAGAAACTATTATATGGTTCCTAGAACTTTATCACACTGTACATCTCAGCAGTATCTAGAGTTTTTTAAGAGCCTGGTCTACCACAGTCAGAGTTACATCTGAAGAAAATGCAGAATATTATAAATTTATAAAGGGAATTAGAAAGCATCCCCTCTAACCCTGCTCTGCAGATGAGGCTGAAGGATGACCTGATTTCAAAGCTCAGACTCCATGTACGCTTCGCTATTCTAGCCCAATTGCTGTAGATAACAAATCCATAAGCCACAATTCACCTTCTCTATTCAACAGCTCTTTTAAGCAGCAGACACTCTTTTCCTTTTAGATTAAGTTTTGGCAGCAAATTTATTTGTGATCAAGGCGACACATGTCTTAGTCTTATGCGCCTACATAAACAGTAGCCAGGAATGATTTCCTCAAAAATGAAAAGACATATAGATTCTTCACCCTAAGCTGTTAACATTGACAACTGCTTTAAGAAAACTGAGATTGTTCAGTTCAGTGTTTACCAAAAAGTGACTTTAGACTTCCTCCTTCAGAATCACCTCTGGGGCATCTGTTAAAAATAAAAGACTCCTGGGCCTCACTGAAGGTGTACTGAATCTGTATGCTTAAAAAGCAGTCCCAGGGCTTCCCTGGTGGTGCAGTGGTTGAGAGTCCGCCTGCCGATGCAGGGGACACGGGTTCGTGCCCCGGTCCGGGAAGATCCCACATGCCGCGGAGCGGCTGGGCCCGTGAGCCATGGCCGCTGAGCCTGCGCGTCCGGAGCCTGTGCTCCGCAACGGGAGAGGCCACAACAGTGAGAGGTCCGCGTACCGCAAAAAAAAAAAAAACAAAAAAAGCAGTCCCAGGTAAAACTAAGTACCAAATATGCGTGGAAGCACTGGGCCAAGGGAGAGGACTAAAGCCACCCACTAAGTGGCAGCAAGTACAATCTTCTACACCCTTTTTCTTCACCTACAACTTATATAAAAACTTGTCAGGGGTTGCTGAAGGATACAAGCTTGCAATCTGAAGTCATGACCTATTCAAAATGACAGAATTATACAGTCCCCAGTGTTTTTAAGAATCTCCCTTTTCCCTGTCTTAACCCTGCCAGGCTGCATATATTCTCACTTAGCAATAGTTCTTAATTTGTTTCATTTTCCCACTAAAAATGAAAGAAAAACAAATTTTGCTCTCTGCCGGTTCCCTCCCTAATACCACATCCCTGGTTTCCTCTACCACCCAATACTCGGAGTCTTTAAGGAAACAGAGTTCTGCAAATAGCAAAGCAGCATCTCTTTTTATTCAACTTTCCATTTAATTCTAACAATCTACCCCTGTCTGTCTTTGGAAACCAGAAGAATTCTGCTTTTCTTTCCTAATTTTTATAAGAGTCAGCCTCACTTTTCGATTAGTATAGAGACTGCTCTCAAGTTGATGCCCTCCTACCTCCTCTGGCAGTTCTTCTGAACTCTGTGGTTCATGGTGAAGTCTCGTGTCCCTTCATTTCTAGGCTTCATATTTCACTTATTACACTCTTTCCAGATGAGCTCTAGGTTTTAGTGAAATGTTAGCTGCCATCTAGGTCACTCTCAAATTCTTAGCACTCCCTGTTGCAGGCATATATGGAGTTTAAAAAACCCCAAACCCAAACCACACAAACAAAAACTCAGACATTTTCCTTCTGAAACTTGCATGTATAAGAAAAAACTGATAGAGTAATGAAAGCAACACCACCTTGAGGCCAAAATGACTTATGTTCAAATCCAGGCTTTATCATTTATTAACTTATAATGAGGAACAGTCATTTGTTGATAGGAAAAATCATTTCTACTTCCCGGGGTTGTTGGGAGGATTAAAGATCTTGATGGAAATAACCCGCCATAGTGCCTGGCACAAAGCAGCAGCTCAGACGTGAATAATCAGAAGCAGACGTGATTAATGCTCTACTTCCTCCAAATATGATTCTTACACAACTTTATAGATGATGTTTCTGATCTAATCATTAAAACTGGTCTATTAGTATACAAACAGAAGTCGCTGCACATCTAGCTTTCGTTTGACCATTTTTCGTAATCCCAAGCTACAAATAATGCCTGACTTGAAGGTTTCCTGAGAGAAACGCAGTTCTCTACCACGGCTTAATCCAGGAAATTTTAGACGGGTAACCCCTTGTGAAGCGCCATGGTGCTGATGCTAAGTAGCCCCTCAGTTCATGGTTGGTCTCCTGAATCTCCACACAGCCAGTGTGCATTACTTGAATTAACTCATTTAACATGCTTCACCACGCTGCAGGAGCATGAGAGGTCAAATATACCCAACTGTGGCTTCCTTGGGAAATTCACACGGCTGTCGCAAGAACCGAATCTTGTATGAGAAAGCTCTCTGAAAACTGGAAACTGAAACTGAAACTGAAAGCGCTCTGTAAAGTAATAGAAGAATACGGGGGACGGGTGGCCGGGCTTCCCTGGTTGCGCAGTGGTTGAGAGTCCGCCTGCCGATGCGGGGGCCGCAGGTTCGTGCCCCGGTGCGGGAGGATCCCGCATGCCGCGGAGCGGCTGGGCCCGTGAGCCATGGCCGCTGAGCCTGCGCGGCCGGAGCCTGTGCTCCGCAACAGGAGAGGCCACGACAGTGAGAGGCCCGCGTACCGCAAGAAAAAAAGAAAAAAAAAAAAAGAATACGGGGTATTATTATTACAACATTTCTGTGGAAAGATGGTTCCTAAGACCCACTCAGACATTCCATAAGGGATTATTTTGAAACCTAATTCATTTCATAAAGAACATACTTTCACATTTTCCCCTATCAATACCATTAAAAATATCATGGTTTTTGATTTGGTATATATCATTCTTTAAGCAGATTTTTTTTTTGTTTTTGCAGTGCCTACTATGAGCCAGACACTCTTCAAGGTACTGGGATAGAGCAATGAAGAAACTAGAGAAAGTTTCTGCTCTCATGAAGCTTACATTGAAAGGAGCCAGACCATAAATAAATACATAATGTATGAAATGGGGAGGGGCAAAGTGCTAAAGTTCAGAGAATGACGGAGACCGGGGGGAGGGGCTATTTCCAGTGCGGTGGTCAGGGAGATAGAGCCCTGAACAAACTGTGTGAGGGAGCATCACGAGAGAGGAGACAGCAAGTGCAAAGGCCCCAAGGTGGGAGTGTGCTCAGAGTGTTGGGAGACCAATACGGACGTCCATGTGATTAGAATGGACAGAGAGAAAGTGGTGGAAGACAGGACTGGATCCAGTAGATCCTAAAGGCTAGGTAAGGACTTTGAATTCTATTCTGAGTAGATATGAGAAGCCACTGGAAAACTTCAAGTTATTCCTGTTTCAAAAGGATAACTTCTGAAGACATGTTGAGAATACACTTAAGAGAGTCAAGGGTGCAAGCAGAGAAACGAGTTAGAAGGACACTACGATGGTCCAACCAAGAGAGGAGCACGGTGGTAGTTGCCAAGCAATGAAGAGTGGTCAGATTCTACATGTACCTGGAAGGCAGAGTTCATAGGATTTACGAACAAGCTGGAGGCAAGATACAAGGGAGCAAAGGAAACTGTAATTGACTATTCTTTCCTTGCCTGCTTCCAGATTCCAAATTTATTCTGCCAGCTATTACTGCCCCCTTCCCTCCCCCAACTTACAGTTAATCATCTAAATTTCCTCAAACACCATTACGGAAGTACAGAGTCTCCAGCACCTGTCTACCTGTCGCGGGTACAAGTGCTAAGGTGCAGAGAATGACAGGGAGTCAGAGATGCTCTGTGAAGTAGGAAGTTCGAGGAGTCAGAGAAGCAAACGCAGGGAGAAAGTAGGTATGCAAACAGTGGGGAGACAATGTTCCAAGAGAGGTAACAGCAACTGCAAAATACAGAACGTTTTCTCTTGTATCAAAACTGCAATCAGAGCTAAACATGCATAGTGATTTGGAATAGGAGGTTAGAGCTACAATGAAAGATAATTCAATAGGAATTCTGGCAGATATAATTAGGATTAACTTTCATTATTCAAACGGATGACAATTTGGTACACAAACAAATATAGGCACAATCCTATTCCTATTCTTTTGACTTTCTTCTACCCACCTGAAGAGGTCTCCGAATTTACTTCTGAGGTGGCTACATGACACATAGAGATCGTAGAGGTAGGCTAAGATGCATCTTTCTGGGGAAGAACATTCTGAGGGGTTCACCACATGCTTTACCACACCACACAATCTGAGGAGAAAAATATATGAAGAAATGAGACACTTGGCTAATATACGTGTTAGCGCTCGGATCTTTTAGAGTGAGAATGTGTCCATGGATTACTCAAGTAAGAAAAAAGATACCAGATTGTTAACAGTAATCATTATACCAAGTAAATAACTGCATAAATCAGTTTTCTATTATGATATTGAAACACTAAATCGTTTTTTAAAACTTCAGAAATGCCATTAACATTAAGAAATGAAAGAAATTCCTCCGTACAGAAGATATGCAGGGAGGAATCCACCAATAAAGCTGCTGTGACTAGGACACAAAAGCTGTAGGAGAGACTCTCTCATCAGTAAGAAGACTGACAAATTCTGGAAATTTGCAAAGGGCCCCATGTCCACTATGTAAAAGGGCAATTTCTTCATATCCGTAAGTCTGGGAAATCTATTTTCAAGACCATGAGCTGGTTCTGGCATGAACTTGAAGAACTCATGGTTTGAGGTCACGTTCTCCTTGTTTTTCCAAACTAGAAACAAATTTATTTTAGTTTATCTTAATAAGAATTTAAGACCCCTTCTTTTTAGTGACATTCTCCATAAGACTTGTGGTTCAGAAATACCACTACTACTCCAATTCCCCAGATCAGAAAGATGGCCTTTTGGGCCACAATTCATACAGAACAAAAGTTCATACCACACAGAAGTAAACACTAGTGGTTCATCCACCTATCTATGAGTCTGATTCCACTGTCATCTTGCATTCTGTTACAGGGCTCGGTACTACTACAACAGTGTCACAGATGACTCAGATTGTTAAAGCTGAAAAGGGCTTTAGAAATCATCTGATTCACCTTCCTCATTTCACAAAGAGGGCTCTGAGCCTCAGAAAGGTGATGTATCTTGCCCACAAGGCAAGGAGCTACTTCACAGCAGATCCAAAAGGAGAACTTAGGTCTCCAGAACCCCAGTGTGGAGCCCTCTCCACTGTTTAGGGGACGGGAGGGAGCCTAGCATGTCAAGACTGAGAAGGACACTGGAGTCACAAACATCAGAGGTGGGACCTAGGAAACTATGCAAAGAAATAGCCATGTAGCATCCCAAGCCCTGTGAACTGACATCAGCAGAGGCAGGCAACAGATAAAGGCTGTCAATTATAGCAAAACTGTCCCACAGTTTTGGAGAAAAGTAGATGATTCAATCAGTTGTTACCTATATAAACCAAAAAATTCCAGGTATACCCTGAAAAGCAAAGAACTATTTTGTGATTAAAGTAAACAAACATTTATTGAAAGTAAACAAACATTTGTTTGTTTACATTGAAAGTAAACAAACAAGTAAACAAACATTTATTGAAAGGCATTTACCGTATCACAGTAAATACTGAGTGTGTGTTTCCTCAATAATTTTTTCACTTACCCGAGGTAAGAAAAATATTTTACATTGAGATCCAATATGCTTATTCATATAAGTGCAAAAAAGAAAAAGAAAAAGAAAAAGAACCCCCAATAATAGTTTTGGGGAAAATACTTATCCTTACTCTACATGATAAAGAACAAATATAATAAACTGAATAGCAAATATGATTTTATGAACATTTAATAGAACACAAATTTAAAATGTCAAAATAAATGATAACGAAATAAATTCCAAAATAACAAACAAACAAAAATACTTGTGAAAACCTATTATATTCATTTCGTGACCAACTAGAGATGGTTCCATACACGGTTTTAAAAAGTATGGTATAAATCAAACAGCATGAATGAGCTCCTAGTTAGAAAGACTTTTAGCAATCTGGGAGATTTATTAGCTATCTGATGTTGGGTACATCGCTTCACCTACCACTCCACTTAACAGGCCTGAGTTTCCGTTTCTTGACTTATAAAATGGTACTAATCATTCAACCCTACAGGGTAGTGGAGGGCTATAAAATAGTTCTATATTTCCTGGATTCTAAGATGGTCATTTCCTTACATTTAAAAATATCAGGGATGTTTCAGATGTCACTTAGTAATAATCTAAGTGTCTATTATCTGTGGCTGTGCTCTCATATGAAGAGAAAGCTTATGGTCCACAAAAGCTAAAATATTTACTATCTGGCTCTATACAGAAAAAAGTTTGCTAACTTCTGATTTCAGAGAAAAAAATTGAAGAAAGAACCAAGAATAGGAGAGACAAGGTAGAAGGAAAGATTAGGAAAGTATTAAATGAGGTGCCTTCAAGTGATAAGATAATCTTTGTTAGGTGAGGAAGAGTGTAAATAGAGAAAAGGCACAGAAATAATAAACTTAAATCAAGCTCAACGTTAGCAAAAGTTTAAGGGCATAAATGCTACTTAAGGCTAAAAGCTGAAGTCAAGAATGTATTTCTCTATGGCCCAGCAATCCCACTACTGGGCACATACCCTGAGAAAACCATCATTCAAAAAGAGTCATGTACCACAATGTTCACTGCAGCTCTATTTACAAGAGCCAGGACATGGAAGCAACCTAAGTGTCCATCGACAGATGAATGGATAAAGAAGATGTGGCACATACATACAATGGAATATTACTCAGCCATAAAAGGAAACGAAACTGAGTTATTTGTAGTGAGGTGGATGGACCTAGAGTCTGTTATACAGAGTGAAGTAAGTCAGAAAGAGAAAAACAAATACCGTATGCTAACACATATATGTGGAATCTAAAAAAAAAAAAAAAATGGTTCTGATGAACCTAGGGGCAGGACAGGAATAAAGAGACAGACGTAGAGAATGGACTAGAGGACACAGGGAGGGGGAAGGGTAAGCTGGGACGAAGTGAGAGAGTGGCATGGACATATATACACTACCAAATGTAAAACAGATAGCTAGTGGGAAGCAGCTGCATCACACTGGGAGATCAGCTCGGTGCTGTGTGACCACCTAGAGGGGTGCGATAGGGAGGGTGAGAGGGAGATGCAAGAGGGAGGGGATATGGGGATACATGTATACGTACAGCTGATTCACTTTGTTATACAGCAGAAACTAACTCAACATTGTAAAGCAATTATACTCCAATAAAGATGTTAAAAAAATTGTTTTTTAATAAAAAAAAGAAGAATGTATTTCTCCCCCAAGATTACAAAGTAAAAATGTTTCATCTTAGGAGCTGCAGTTAAAGAAAAGCACATATAATTAAGAGACAGCCTCTTTTACAAACTGAATGTAACAATAATTGGATTTAATTTGGTTATGGTTATTGATTTACATGTTTATTACAGAAACATCTTTGAGACCATAAAGAATATTATAAAAAAATATTCAAATTAAAAAAAATAAATCTACGTGTGTAGAATTAACGTGGCAGCTCTTCCTCTTCTCCTAAAAAGCTGCTGTTAAATGGATGACACTCTAGAATAGAGTACATGTTGATTACATGTGCTAGATTACCAAAAAAAGGCACTGTGAACCCCGTGTTTCTTTTGAGCCCAGGAGGGTTGCCTTTCTTTTAAGTATATAAAGCTCTGGAGAAAGGAGTCTGCAGTGGACAAAAAGGAGCTCAGAACAGGTTTTCTGACAGCTCATTATGCTTCTCTGGTGCCAGTAGCCTCGGCCTCATTTAATGGGGGTGATGTAATTACTTCGCCCAACTTCCCTAACAGTAGTAGAGAAAACCTTAGCCTACAATTCACACAAACCGAAAAAAGACTAAGAATCAAAAAAGTCATTTATTCTAGATTAACCCTTGTCAAAAATTTCCTTTAATTTATAAAAGAAATAAAATTGAAAAGGTAAATCTATAAGATGATGTATGTGCAAAGCTTATTTGGTGTTGGATTCTCCAAACAGAAACTGAAATGACATGAGCGAAGAAGCAGTCACTTATTCACCATCCATAATAAGCCAGGATGCTGGGTAGCAGAAATGACAGCAACTAGGGGGAGCGAAGTAGCCACCAGGCAGGCAGGCGGACTTTTCATGCTTTTATCTCCTTTCCGATAAACGTTTCCTGGCACAAGCATTCCTTAACTGTGTTCTACCTTTCTATGAAACAAACAGTACTATTTTTGTCTTAAAACCACTATCATATTTCATCATAAATTACACATTCTAGGGTATACCAACCCTTCAAACACCTGAGCCGTCTGATCGGGATTCAGGATCAGACAACTGTGGTATCTCCTGAGAACGGCCACAATGCAGACACACAGTCCCGTTGTGTAACTTCCTGCCAGGCTGGAGGATTTCAGGAGCAGTTCGGCTTCCACAACACTCAGTTCATTCAGGAGCTACAACGGGAGAAAAGATCGAAGAAAAATGTAGCTGCCAAAACAAATAGGAAAGACGTTTATTTTTACAAACCACGGATATATTGAGTCATTCTAAAACTACTTGATCTCCTTCCTTGTCCTGCCCCAGGAACATGCACATATACAACCACAGTCTCAGCAACCCAATGAGTTAACTGGTTTTTATTTTTAATACTTTATCAAATTATAGAGCTTTCCTTCTGTCTGGGCATCACGGTGCATGCAATCGAGAGGTACCCAATACTGAAACAGTTATCAAAATTTTATGGTGGTCCAAAGTTCTGGACTGGATAATTTCAGAGAAGAACATCCCCACCTCTGACTTTTTTTCCACTTTCCCCTCCTTTTCAATAAATGGAAGTTATTTATCATCATTTTCTTATTATTAACAAAGCTAACACCTCCAATAGAATAAGTAAAAGAAACCAAGTTTTATGTCTACTCACTAGTGAAATAACAAATGAACTCAAGTATGTGTATAAGAAAAATAGTGGAACAAATTAATAATGTTTCATATTTTTTGCTCTTCCCTAAAATATACTCTACTATAAATAGCAAACAAACTTTCACCTTTCCCTAAGCAAAAAACAAAAGACAAACAAGAAATACCCTCAAAGCTCTCACGTTTTAAAGTGACTATTACTATATTTTAGCACAAATTATAATTATTTAGTTGAAAATTATGAACACAGATGCAATTAAAATGCTAGTTGAAAATGCTAGTTGAGTACTGTTGACTCAGAATGTTCCAACTATTCAAAAATGCACTGGGTGGCTCATTTTAAACTTTACAATGCCTAGTAGGTTTGCCTTCTGCAAAAAAGAGAGAAGCAGGATCCCTTTGACACCTGTATTGCAAAGTCAATGAGGCCATTGATATTCAGTGCTGGCTCCATGAGATCAAAGATGAGCTGAATATGGTGGGCCAATGGGAGATGGTACGATGTTCCTGATGCAAAGCTTGTGATTTGTTCCAGCACATTGTTAGAGATCTGTGGGAAAAAAAAAAAAAAAAAAAAAAAGTGAAAGTAATCGTAAGACCAACAGTCCAAATAACTTTTATTTATTAAATTACTTCAATTTTTTAGGTAAGAAACGTGAATTTATACGTGATTCCACTTAGAAGTTGAAACATACTTCTACAGAAAACAAAACCATGTACAAATGCAATAATATCCTTAAAACAACTATAATTTGAAGAAATAAGCTGAGTTGTCATTCAGATCTACACCCAACTCTCCTAAAGGCAGGACAACAATAAATGCTAATTAATTTCCAGATGACATCTATTTGACTATCAATGGATTTGTAAAACAAAATAGATTTGGTTTCTTCTCAATGGCATAGTAATTTTTCTTCAGTCAGCAACAGATTTCTCCCTTATCGATAGCAATGTAGGACTAAAATGTAATAATATAAGTACTGCATTATAGATTATTTTATATAGTGTTGATTATTATCATACGGTAAAAATATTTCCATGATAAAAATTAATTCCTCTGAGGAAGGCAACCTGACACTTAAAACTGAACTGCTTGATAGTTTAAGACGCTTCCAAATATGTTTAAAAAATGTATTTATAAAACAAGTAAAGCCAAAAACATACATTGCATGAAAAAGATTTTTAAGGAAGTATCCCAAATGCGCAATAAAACAGCTTTAATGGCTACCTGAGATGTCACTTGATGTTGGTCAAAATATGAAAGGAGTTGAAGTTTTGTGAACACAGTCTCCAGTGTTGGAAATGCCTCCTGTTTGCTCTTCCTGGCTTTCTGTCCTTCATCTCCAACTAAATAAACACACAGTAGGTATATTATTTTCCATTTAGTTGAAGCTCTTGACTTTAATGGATACTTTTTATTGAAGTATAACATACGAATGGAAAATTGTACAAACTTACTGAATTTCTACAAAATAAATTTATGTAATGAAACTCAAATCACAAAATCACGTACCAAAACTCCAGAAGGCCCCTCAGGTTCCCTCCAGTCACTTCTCCCTCCTCAGAGAACCAAGATCCTGACCTCCAATGGCTTGGATTAGTATTGCTCACTTTGGAACTTTATACAAATGGAATCATATGATACGTACTTTTTACATCTGGCATCTTTCACTCAAAATTATGCTTCTGAGATTGATTCATACTGTTGAGGTAATTTTATTTTTTTTCTAAAAATTAACAATTCTCAGGACTTCCCTGGTGGCGCAGTGGTTAAGAATCCACCTGCCAATGCAGGGGACGCAGGTTCGATCCCTGGTCCAGGAAGATCCCACATGCCACGGAGCAACTAAGCCCGTGCACCACAACTACTGAGCTCAAAGAGTAGCCCCACTCGGCGCAACTAGAGAAAGCCCACGCACAGCAACGAAGACCCAACGCAGCCATACATACATACATAAATAAAATTACAAAAAAAAACACAAAAAACAATTCTCATTTATGTACTATACCTAAACTTTTGGCTATTAATGAGAAGTCCCTCTATAAACGTTTCTTACCCACTGACTTTTAAAATACGATATCGTGCACCACAACTACTGAGTTCAAAGAGTAGCCCCACTCGGCGCAACTAGAGAAAGCCCACGCACAGCAACGAAGACCCAACGCAGCCATACATACATACATACATACATAAATAAAATTACAAAAAAAACACAAAAAACAATTCTCATTTATGTACTATACCTAAACTTTTGGCTATTAATGAGAAGTCCCTCTATAAACGTTTCTTACCCACTGACTTTTAAAATACGATATCAACAATGAATGGGGGAAAAAAAAAATCACCGAGGCTCACATTGATATAATAGGAAAAACTTCACTGGCATTTTCTTAGGAGATTCCCAAACAGTTTAGTACGTAAAAAAGGAAATTTACACAATGCCTAACTTTTTTAGGGGTAGAAAGGGATTAAATCTCTCCACCTTAATGGAAACGTGCTACCTTTATCAATTCAGTATAAAGAACTTTGAAGAAAATATCAATAAGAAATACTATAAACATTGCTTATTCCAGAGGGACTCTTGCCCTTAACAGCTCTAAGGATAAGATCCAGAAATAATTAGGTCCTATTTTAAAATATTTTTTAATATATGTATTTACAAACACAAATCTAAAAACAAAAAGGAAATGTTGGATTATACGATCTCCACGAAAGATCATTTCCAACACTATGGTTCTAAGCAGTCAAAGGCTACTGAGAAAAAAGCCCTCTTACATCATCTTATTTGGGAAAGTTTAATTGGGGAGACAGAGCTCACTTTACTGATTTTTCTATTAAAGATTCAAGAAGGATTTCACTAAACTCAAAAGGCTTTGCTAATGGCAAATGTAATGGATTTAGAAAATAACAAGAAAGGAGACTTCTCTTTCAACAATAAGCAGTTGTGGTTTATAGATAGGCAAAAGACAAGCAAAAAACCCAGGCTGTTGTTTCGTAAAACAAACAAACTTAGAATTAAAAGGTGCTGAGTAACATAAGGTACAAGATTGTGTGTCACTTTTGTCAAATATCACCAAATGTAACGCAAATAATAAGAAAGGAGTTCACGAAACCTACTTGTTTTTCAACATCTATTCTCAAAAGGTACAAGTGGCATTTTGCCTTCAATACAGCTGTTTGCATGTCATGAGCATGTGTAAAATATCCAAGTTTTGAATTTTTCATTTACTAACATCATTAGTCCAAGGCTGAAAACTTACACCAATAGTTTTGGGTACCATGAGCTTTGGAAGTGAAGTTAATATATTTATTCAGTCCTTCCTGGGACCAAAACCAAGTCTGTTACCAAGAAAAGTAACAGACTGGAGGACGTGGACCCAGCACGAGAACTCACAAATACCTCTTTTTTTGGTTTGTCTATATTAATAGGCTCTGTTTACTTACACATAGCTAACTTCTCAAGACCTCTTATAAAAAAAGATGCAATTGACTCTTGGCAATTTACATTCACTTTGAGAGAAAAATTTAAGAAATTAGTGGTGGTTCTCAAAGGAATATTTTAATGACACTGACATAGATAACAGTATAGTCATAATTCATAGATTTTCATCTGTTTTATGTTAATTTGCTTTCATAATATATATTATTGCTCTCTTGTTGCTTAATTTTGATTTTCCTTTTTTTTTAAATCTCTAATCCTGGAAGTTCTGACTTTTATTGGTATGGTAAAACTTCATTAATGTTTTGAAAATTTACACCCAAAGGTGACTAGTCAATGTAAATGTAAAATGAGATTTGAACATGTTCAACTGGAAATGTCATTTCAGCTTTAGATTATAAATCTCCCCCCGCCCCCAGGCAAGGTCCGGTTGATCTGAGAGCACTCCTAATGAGTTCCTCAAAATCATGTTTTTATGTGTAGCCAGAAATCAAATACATGCTAAGACAACCTCTGTTTTCCTGCCTCACCAGCCTCTTTATCAGAAGGCAGCTCACTACATCCCAAATTAACAAACATATTTCTGGTTGAGGAGTTTTATCTAAAACGTGGGAAAGACAAAAATCCCCACTGAAGATGACCCTCTCCTCAGGGGTGCATCCAGTACTGTACCGGATATCTCAAAAATTAGCGTGGAACAACAATGATTTTCTCCTGGTGAGTTCACAAGCAAGAACTGCCTATTTAAGAGACTGGTACAAAGATAGGACAGACAATAGTCTAGCATTTTAAAAAAAACTTTATAAAGGAAGGAAGTAGACTCAGCAGAAAAGGATACCGTGTTGCTTCCTTCCCCGTCCCACCCCTCTCAGCGTCCCCAAACCAAACGTTCCACAGGACCTGAAAAGACTCTCTAAAAGTAATTTAGGTAAAAGCCCATATTACTGAACCTTCGAAAGGACACAGTGTCCATCCCATTCCCAAATATACAAAAAGTAGCTTCAAATATACTTTGCTAGCTAGCTGCAGGGCTTTGGGATTCAGCCCATTTCCTCTTTTCCCTAACAGAGAAAACAGCAAAACAACAGATCAACAGTTTTTTTTAGAGCAGTTCTTCACCCCTCCCCAATCTCAATAATGACAACAGTGTTTCATTTCCCTTCCACAACCTCATGGCGCCTGTGTAGCACTAGCTCTTTAAGAGGCCACAGAAGTGAGTTAGGGAATGTGATGCAAATAACACGAAGGTAGCCTTCCCACTGTGTTCTAAGACATCAGACACCCAAAACACACATTCAGACTAAAAACACTTCGCCCTGCCCTCGTACCTTGTTTCTGCACCTGCACCCTTACTGATGGAGAGGAAAGAGAGATATTTGCAATAGTTATATCTGTCCTTTTCTGTGGGAAAGATCTAGTGTGGGCAAGCTCTAGTAACTCATCCAGGTAGAGTCCTAAAGACTGGATCCCCTGTGGAGAGGTTCGTAAAACAGTATTTATTTTGTACTGAACAAGAAAGCAGGGCTCCTAGAGGTGGCTTATGCCCTGTGTAGGAAGCGTGCTGTTCGCACAGGGAAAATCCAAACTTTTTTTCCCCATTATATTATTTAAGTAACAGAGAGATAAATACCAGTGGTGGTAGTGGAGTATACATAATGATAGCATACTTTAAATCGTATGACTGTCTAATAAAAGAAACAAACTTTGAAGAGTAATTAGGCAAATGTGAGGTGGATAATTACAAAGTTCCAATTATGTTATATGGTGACATAATACAAAGGCATGACTTCACTGTAAGAGCTATGTAAAAAGCTTGGTGACAGGGCATCCCAAGTAAAGGCATTATGGAGCAAAGACCCAGTTTTCTTTTTACTTGTAATCGTCTGGAGACGTGGGTAGCCTCCCCTACCTACTGCAATTATTCTTCTGAATAACGTAAGGAAAGATCGGCCACTGCTATGCCACGATTTTTAATCATCATGTAAATATGAGTACCCAGAGCCAACCAGAAGCTTGAAAAGGGATGCAACTGGGGGAATGGACCTCTTCCGGCCTAAGGGTTTTCCAACTCATTCTTCAATACTTTCTGTATGACTGCTGTGGAGAATTTGGGAAATACGAAAAGAAGAGGAGCAAATGAAATCACCTCTATCCATCTATAGAAGGTGCTATTTTCATGCAAGCATTACTATAAATGGGACCAAGGCCTTAAACTTTCAATGTGCTTATTCATATTTCAACGTGACAGTCATTCGGGGGAGGAAACCCTCTGCTGACAGTGCCATGTACGACTGTGATAAAGACCGTGCTGAGGGGAAGACAAACGACAGCACAATGGGGGCAAACGCATTAGGGCTCTTTACCCCCGGTCTCTGTGGTGCTCTTCTTATTTAGGATTTTCAAAATATCTTTGGTAATTTTCTTCAACTGATGCCTCGCTTCTTCACGCTCTTTGCCCACTCCATAAAGAAGGATTGTGCGCTGGTTATACTCATGACTTGAAGATTCATCCTGAAAAACAGAAAATGCATTCTGAAACCCCTGTTTAAAGGATGGGGTTCACGGACATGATATGCGCTGACCACAGCAGCTCCATGCTGGCTCGTGCGGTGGTGGCATCCCGCCCACCTTTCAATTCACCTCAACTTCCACTGGCAACACCCTTGTTTTTCCAGTTTGGAACTTGCTAAAGTAAAAAAAAAAAAAAGTGTCAACTGACCTGAAGTCTTAATAGAAGCAGTTGATGTGGGCGTACCTTACAGAGTAAGTTTTGACTCTTGATTGTTTAAAATTTAACATGGTATTAATTTCACATCCTATTACATACTATCTAGTTAAAATTTTTCCTTATGGAAAATGTTATTTCTTAGCAAGCTCAGTTTTCTGCATGCATTAAACATCATTAAACATTTTATATTTAGAAAAAAGAGGATCCTCAAGTACTTTTATTAAAAAAAAAAAGTTCCATTTACTTCCAGTATGACTGTGTAAGACACATGTGTATTTCTTTCCAAATGGAAAACGACAGACAGCATGGGTCTCATTAGGTGTGAGGAAAATAGCTGGAAATGCAAACACGTTCTGACACTACCTTCCTCTTCTGGACCACCTTCCCACACCTGCCCCACAGACACAGTGAATTCAAGCACTATTTTTCTCACAAGGGAGAGGAAATTACTTAGTCACAGCATCACAAAAACAAACACACCGCTAAACACATTCTTTAGCCAGAGTTAAAGAGTCCAGGATGTGTCCTCTCTTATGCCTGGTTTTGAATTTTTCTATCTAAATTTCTCTCTTGGATCCTATACTCTTCCATTTTCTTAGTGAAATTCCTAGCTCTATGTTTCAGTTCATCTCCTTTTCTTACCATTTGTACATGTTTGCCCATGCGAGGTACTTACTCTCCCCAACGGTATCTATCCCTAAGGAGCTCACGTGCGGGAAGTTTTGTCCCAGGGAAAACAAACTGCACTGTGTGCACATAAATTAGTAATGGCTGCAAAAAAGAGCAAAGTCCTTGTGACCTGGAGAACGACAATGTTCAGTTTGGAGTACTCCACGTGTGCACTCTGCACAAAGTAGCATTTTGCTTCTTTAGCCTTGAAGTAAGAGCCTGTTTCTTCTCAGTTTCTGTCACTGTTCTCTCAGTCTCTTTTTGTCATGCTGTCTTTCTCTCACCTGCCTGCATTCAAAGCACCACTTCTTGCACTGGTTCCTTTTTTTTATAACGTTCTATCAGAAATACACATTGGCATACTCTGCCAATCTATCTTGCTACCAAGTCCCCCAATAACTAATATTTCAGGTTGTTCAAACCGAGTGAGTCTTTTCTAGAAGCTGTTATTTAATACCTTGAGTTTCAAAATCTCCTCCGAAGTTTCAAAAGGCAGACCTAACCACAGGATAAAGTTGACATAGGTAGTGATTGCTGTATCTCAGTGACCTGAGCTACTTTGTCAATCTCCAATTTTTGTTGTCGTTACACAGCATTACTGATATACTTCCTGGTGGGGTGTGTACATATAAGCAAGCCCTACAAAGGGGACAGAAGGGTGATGAGGATACTGCACAAAACTCAGATGTCAGTCATGTGCCCTGGTGATTGTTTTCAGTTAAGGCACCTGTCAAATGGTTCTAATGTAAACCTGTTGTGTGAGGGGTGATGGAAAGATGTTAGCAACAGCTGTTTATAGAGTACCTACCTACAGCAAGACAAGGTACTAAGAACTCTGAGAAAATGCAAGGATGAATGTTCCCTGATTTAAGGAGTACAGATTCAGTATCATAGAGATAGCACCTGCAGAGCTCGAACCCCAAACAGGGATGGTGACGGAAGGTATCCTGGAAAGACCCATGTGTTCTATGAACACAGGGTACTATGGCTCCACATTGGCCCAATAACAGTCCGAGCTCAGGGTAAGAGAGAGCTGTGACTGCATCCAGGCTGTGTCACTTGCCAACGCCATGGCCCAAGATAATGAGCCTTTTTGAGCCTCAGATTCTTCCTCTGAAAAATGGTTAACACTACATACCTTATAAGGTTTTGGTGAGAGTGGGGATCTGTCTGTAAAATGCTTAGTGGCATATCAGACACAGCACCCCCTGCTGTCCATTGATATTACTGCACCTCCACGCCTTCCCTGCAGGCACCCCACAGCCACGCTGTGCTGCATCATTGCTCAACATTTCCCAAAGGTGCCGGGCACTTCCTTCCTTTGCTGGTCTCCTCCCACCACCTGAAATACTCTCAACAGCCTCAAGTGCACGTGTGGAAATGCTATGCATGATGACAGCGTCAGGTCCCTCCCTCTGTCAACTCACTTTAGCGAAAGCCCTCACTGCAGAGGGAGGTGTGCGGAGAAGGAGAAGCGACTTTGGAGCATTTATCGCTGTGTAATTCACCTATTTTCTAGGTATCTGTTTAATGTCTGTCTTCCTCACTAGACCATTCACATTTATATTTTCCTTAATGGCACTGACTAAGCACTTAATATTTGTTGAATGCATGAAATAATGAATAAACAAGTGGATTAATGAAGAAACATGTGACTAAAAGAATAGGGCAGGGATGAAGAAAAAAAAGAAAAACTAGTTTAGTAGGAAACTTAACCTGATAACTAAGTGTTTAAAAAAACTGAAGAGGAAAAATGAAAGGCAGAGAGAAGTTTAGACCAAAAAAGTCTGTAGGGTGTAAACTAGGTCTTAGTGGTGGGAATAAAAAATAAGAAGCAAAATCAAGAGGTATCTGAGGAAGTTAGGAAAGGATCAGGCATCTGAGTGAATGTGCATCTCATTTCAAGATGGACTCACTAGATAAAATTTGTTGGGGTCCGGGCAGGGGCGGGGAAGGAGTAAGGTTATAAGGGCAGGGAGCTCATGAATTCACCGTTAGGTGAGAGGAATTCAAGGGGTAGGTGGAAATGTATTACAAATGTCTAGTAGGTGGTTTGACGGCAGGTCTAATGCAGAAGTGACAGCTTACGGATAAGAGCACTATGTAACTGGAAGGCATTCAAAACCCCCGTGTTCTCTTTGGGCAGGGGTAGGGAGGGAAAACAGCTGCAATAGTGAAGGGGATAAATAAACCATCAAATGATGGACACACACTCTCCATAGTTAATAAATAATCGGACAAGTTAAGGTCACAAAAGCAAGGGAAGGGACAGTTAGCAACAGGGGTCATCAACAGTGTTGAATACAGTTAAGAAATCACAACGGGGCTTCCCCGGTGGTGCAGTCGTTGAGAGTCCGCCTGCCGATGCAGGGGACACGGGTTCGTGCCCCGGTCCGGGAGGATGCCACGTGCCGCAGAGCGGCTGGGCCCGTGAGCCATGGCCGCTGAGCCTGCGCGTCCGGAGCCTGTGCTCCGCAACGGGAGAGGCCGCAGCAGTGAGAGGCCCGCGTACCGCAAAAACAAAAAACAAAAAAACCCAAACAAACAAAAACAGAAAACCACATGTGTGAACCTCAAAAGAGAAGTTTCTCTAGAGTGGTAGGGGCAGAAGGCAGGAAACAGGAGGTTGAAGTAACAGCAGATGGTGAAATGGTGAAGGTGTGGGAAGTAAACCACACTTACTAGTAGTTGGGTATAGAGAACAATGGCTTGAGAGAAAAGTGATCATTGTATTAGGATAACCAATGACAAACTGGTTTCAAAGCTATGCTTCAAATGAGTCTCCATAAAGGAAATCCGGACTGGAGGGCAGATAACTGACAAAGGAGATGGGTAACAGTGACCTCTTGTCTGGATTAACTTCAAAAGACCAGGACATCTTTCTACTTAACCACAGACAAGAAAGAAAATTGGTGAAAATACAGGGAAATCTGGAGGTGAAGAAGTGAGGAACTTGAAGACGCTTGTATTAGTTCATTGGCTCTGTTATGTTCAGGGAAGTGGGCCAGAAGCAAAGCAAAGCAAAGCCATGAGGTGAGAGTAAGGGGATGGAATTAAAAAGCAAGAGAAGCCTGCAGTTAGCTGGGCGGGGTGGTGGGGGGAACCACCGGTCAACCTCCATATGGGGCATGAAGACTGTGTTTCTGACAGTTAACATTTTTCAGGGAAACCGTGAGAGCCGTCACTAGTCTTCAAAGAGGAAAGGCAAACACGTTTTCAAAGCAACTCTTTTTCAATAGCCTACAAGATTGGTTTACATCAATTTTTTGTGCATGTAGAAAATGCACAAGTCTTTAAATAGCAACTTATACATGAGAATAAGGTCAATCTCAGAAAATGGGCCAAATGTATCCAAAGGTATCAATGAGTTCTCCTCTTTAAACTAGGTATTAAAACACCCTCAAGTTGCATAGTTGTAAAGATCAGTACCAAAGAATTATTCTCTTGTTGATACCCTGAAGGACACGTTTGTGGGGTGGAGAAAGGATCCATAGGAGAGTCCGTGGAAGTCTAGCTAACCCCTTTCATGCTAGCCCCCTGCTGTCCTTGGGCTAAACAGGTCACCCCCACTGAGTTCTGAAAATCTCATCCTCCAGATCAATCACTTTCTTTCTCCAGATAATATCTCACACTCACACTTAATTGATCTTTTAAAAACCTAGGAGGATGCACATCCAAAAACTCTGGAAGGATTGCTGTACCACAGAAATTCAAAGATGTCTCTTGAGCCAAATGTCCTGAAAAGGGAAAACTTGGAGTTAACTGAAGCCTGATATTAGTCATCTTCATTTCTTTAAAATGAGTGATTAGAAATGTTGCCAAAACATGTGTGTGTGTTCACAAGGATGCGATAATGGTGGTGAGATTATCAGAGCCATGTACTCTCCTTTCACCTCCAATCATCATTTCTTTCAGCTGAAGCTTTCAATGTACCACGTTATTCTGTTTAGAATAAAATAAATTCAAATCAATGTTACGGCAGTAATAAGCCTTGGGCTGGTGGGGGGGAGGTGGGTGTGCACACCGTGGAGAGGCTGTGTGAAAGGAACAAGGAGATCAGCAGCTTCTCAGTATAACTACACCTGACCTGGAGTAACTCTTTCTAATTCAAGAAAATCGGAGACTCCTTTACTTAGATTTGTGAAGGAAAGCTTTGTTCAATAATAGCTTATAGTCCCCAGTGTGGCCAAAATGAGGCCTTTATCCAACAAACTCAGTGCATCCTAGGAGCATAATGGCTGTCAAGCAGTTTAACGATATATACTAGTCCTCTACTTTCAAGCAAAACACTCAAGTCAAGGCTGACAAATAACTGCATCACCAGAGGTAGTATTCTTTTCTTGCTAAATACTGCAATGCCCAAGACTCCTTACTTTTGGAATTTATCTTATATCTAACCTGAATTTGTGCGCGCTAACAGGTAAAGCCAAGCTAGATGACGTAAGAACTGCCTTGGAATGCACGTGCTCCATCAAAACCTTCACTAATGTCAAAATGACTGCATCTCAAAACTGTAAGATGTTAGAACCAAAACAGCCTAAGAGCTCATCCAGTGGCTTAATTACCTCTCCAGCCTTCTGTCCCAACCCGGTTTCACAAGGACCACAGGGTCCTTCCATTTCAGGGCATGGCCCTCTCTGTTCACAGTAATCCTATTTGAAGCAAATACATATTTTCAGATAAACAGACTCGATAAAATAAAGAAACCAATTAAACCACTTGCATGTAAAAATTCTAGGGTATATAGAATTACTTCACTTTTCCAGTCATCCTCCACTGAGTAAATACTATTAGAGACGGTTTACAGATAGGTGTGGCTGTGAGTTAAAATCAGAGGAAAGAGAAAGTTAATTTAGATCAAGAACTGGAGCCTTTCATTTACCCCTCAAATCCCTAGTCATAGCCCTTTAGGAATTTGGAAATATAAATTCTCCATAAAGTAGCATGAATTAGTGTTCCTTTAGTATGGCATATTAATTTGCTGAAAATAGTCATGATTTTTCTTTTTTATTTTCAAAAGCCTTGTTTCATCCAAAGGTCTTAGAAACACTTCACAAACATCCTTTAAAGTTGACAATCTGGTGTGAAGGCAAGCATGACTCCTATCTTCTTAAAAGTGTAGCCATTCCATTCATGGCATTGACCTCTTAACTGTTGGGCCTCAATGTAGGGGTGGGGCATGTAGGGAGGGGTTGTGGAGACAGTGAGATGGGGAAGATTTTTGTACACAGTGGTCACAGATGCAGGCTCTGGAATC
The DNA here is from genome assembly GCF_059928025.1 of Delphinapterus leucas. Taxonomy (NCBI): domain Eukaryota; kingdom Metazoa; phylum Chordata; class Mammalia; order Artiodactyla; family Monodontidae; genus Delphinapterus; species Delphinapterus leucas. The sequence goes on from NC_143132.1 coordinate 119,238,638, forward strand.
AGACAGTATGGGTTGAACAGGATCTCTAACTTCGCTGCTCTGCTCCTTAGTTTCCATCATCCAGAGAATAGAAACAAGACGATTATCTACTTCACAGAACAGCTGAGATCATAAAATGTTAGTTAATTCATGACAACATAAGAAATCAAAAGTTGGCTGTTACTATTCTGAAGTGTATGTAGCATAAAAGGTTTTTCAAAAAGTATGCTGTCTCTCTAAACCAACAAATAAGTTAATCTTCTAAAAATATAGCATCAAAGTGACACCTCTAGATGACTAACAGATGGGGATCATCACGTGACTGACATTTCCAACTGAAATTACCCAAATTCATGGCTTGATTTCAAACCCATGATGCCAACAAAATTCTCAGGTAGTTTAAATCAGTGGTCTTCAACCTTGAGTGTGTATGAGCATCACTTGGAAGGCTCATGTGAAACTACAGGTGAGGGGTGCATTCCTGAGTTTCTGATCCACTGGGGCTAGGTTGGTGCCCAAGAAAGTGCATTTCTCCTGATTCCCCAGGTGACGCTGAGCTGCTGTTCTGTACTTTAAAAACCATCCTTGAAGATTATCTAACCTACACAGAGACAGACACACTCAAAACTCAGAAGAAAGAAGTAACCAAAACATATGTTCACAGCAAAGACACCTACCCAAGTGGATCTGCTGGTAACAGAAGGACACTACAGTTTGAAATATTGTACGAGTGTGTACACACGCGTTGAGTGCCCACAATATTTACATGAAGGTAATAGTGATTCCACAGTCCCTTCATTTAATGATATATTTCCCCCAAAAAACAAAAGCAAAGTCAAAAGAAAAGTAATAATAACTTGTTTATATTTAAATTCTACTCAAGAAAAGCATGAAAGACACTATATAATAAGCCTGGCAATGGATACAACTGTTTCTCTTTCTTAATGTAATTTTAGAATCTTAAAATTTATAATGGGGGGAAACTGTGTCGCCTACAAAGAGTTGCTCAGACACAGATTTAAAATACTGACATTATTAACCAGGAAAAAAACAAAGAGCAAGAAACCTAACATCCCTAACGAGCACACATTACGAGTTAAAATGTGATTACTTGTTAAAAGGCAATATATCACCCAGTGTTGAGCACATATGTTTCCAGGTAAATGAACATCTGAGAAAGCAAGTTTGCAACCTTCTCCAGGAAGCAGACGTTGACAGGCTTGATCTCCACTTGGATTTATCATTTTCATGGGAAATAACCCAAAGAACTCACAAAGCATCAACTCTATGGCAGGTTTCAGTAAAAAGCCACAAGATTTTAAATTGCTTTTTAAAAGATGACTTCTCACCCACGCTGCCCCATATTTCCCAAGGAAATAAAAGCAGAAGTCCTAAAAGCAGCCAGACAGAAACACAGCGTCTGCACAGCTTTGAGTCCACGGTGTCTGAAGGTAATTTCTGATTGTGAAGTCCTCTTCCTCTCTCCCTCTATTTCTCTCCAGAACACTCCAGACCTTACTGATGAAAGCTCAGAAGATTGTCTATCATAAAGAGTGTAAACAGCTAAACTAAGACATTAAAAGGAAAATAACCAGATGCCACTCTGCAGGTTTTATTAACTACCACATACTGGATACATTCAAATCCTTCAGAATCAACAGAGTAACCAGGTAACTTTCTCTCTAGAAGTATTTGACAAGTGTATGTATTTGCACTATGATGTGTGTGTGAGTTTTTTCAAGTTTTCTTAAAGTTGGAAAACTTTAACAGCAATATCAATGCAGGTACTTATATGGAATATAAATTAAAATACAAGCTGCATTAATGATGTTAGAGATAACCATTAACTTCTTCACTAAAAAAAAAAAAAAATTTACACAGAACATGGAAATAAAATTCAAATGGTCTTACTTATTTTACCTTGAGTGTAAAATGAAATTTAATATAGATAGAGGGAGCCGAAATTCTCAATACCAAGAATACTTATTAAATAAGTTACAGTCTACGCAAAATGAGCATTCCCAAAGTAGAATTTCCAAAACCATCAGGGCATAAACAAAGGCAAATAGCAGTAGCAAGGAAGGTTAAATCAGTGATTTTGTGTCAAATACTAGGGTTTATTTAGGTTTGTTTGTTTGTTTGTTTGTTTGTTTAAGTTAAACAGGTGAGGAGGTATTGAAAATTGAAGCCATATTGTGACATGAATCTTAACTTGTTCTACTTTCAGTAATTAAAGGATGGAAAAAAGAATTCCACTGACATTTGGGGGAACTTAGTGCTGGCTTTGTTACATTTAAATCTTTTAAATGGAAGCATTTTTTTAAATTTAGATATTTGTACTTTAACATTACCATGTCTTATATTTAGGAATAACACTTTATATAGAATCAGTTCCATTTGTTTTTGATGAATTAAAATTTTACAAGTTTCATTTTAAATTTCAAAACTTAGATGCCAAATAATGTATTCAAGTCAAGTGTTAATTTCCTTTATAGCTGCCTGTTGTGGTATAACAACCTATGGAACCAGGCAAGGACATGATTTTGGTATTTTATTTTAATTATATACACTCTATAAATCTAGAAAGTATGCCCAGGCTGTTTTGAGGAATGCCATCTGATGACTACATACAGAAGCCATTTCCTTATTTTTTTAGCATTTAAAAATTTGCACTGAATGATATTCAAGAAAACATATGTAAAACCTTAAAATTTACTGAGCAAAGTTGGAAAAGAGATACACATGGGTTAAAATATTTGGAGCTAAAGAATAGTCTCTATGAGGCTGATTTTCGAATGGATGACTGAGCAATATAGAAGCAGAAATACCTTCCAATTATAAAAGAAAAAAACGTTTTCTGCTTTTTATTTATTTAACAATTTTTCCACAAGTGATGTTATACAAATTTCTTTTCACTTTTTACTTTTAAAATTCTACTCCGCAATTATCGGTCATTTCTCCTTAGAACACTTTGAAGGTACTAGAGGAAATGAAGTCCAGGAACAAGGATGGTGTAGGAAAAGTGACTGTGAATAGAAACAAAAAAGTTAGAAGGCGTGGCAATGAAGCTGCAGAAGAACAAAGCACAGCCCGAGTATTTCTCTTCTAGTTTTTATGTATGTGCACTTTTGCCTAAGATCAGTAAGTGTCCTGTAAGAGGCAAACATTCAAAAAATAAGAGACACAAAGTAGCCATACCTTCACACAATGTTCTTCAGGCTATTTTATTTTGCTACAGATAAAATATTTGTCACCATGAAATATTTTGAGATTTAATTTTCTGTGTTCTTACCGTCCCAGTGAGGCTCAGACACCTCAATTTTTCTGTGTTCTTACTAACTCCGACCCAGTGAGGATCAGACACCTCAATTTTTGTCCAAAAATGTTACCCCCCGAGATGAGAGTGAAATCAAATATCTGGGACTGAAAATAATCACCCCCTCTGTCCCCCTCTAGGTCGCAAAGGAGAAACACAAGCCATGGACAACCTCACCACTGCGGCTGGGAATGGCAGCCTGTGCACCAGAGATTACAAAATCACCCAGGTCCTCTTCCCGCTCTTCTATACCGTGCTGTTTTTCGTTGGACTCATCACAAACAGCCTGGCAATGAGGATTTTCTTTCAAATCCACAGTAAATCCAACTTTATTATTTTCCTTAAGAACACAGTCATTTCTGATCTTCTCATGATTCTGACTTTTCCATTCAAAATCCTCAGCGATGCCAAACTGGGAACAGGACCGCTGAGAGCCTTTGTGTGCCAAGTGACCTCCGTTGTATTTTATTTCACGATGTATATCAGTATCTCATTCCTAGGACTGATAACTATCGATCGCTACCAGAAGACCACCAGGCCATTTAAAACATCCAACCCCAACAATCTCCTGGGGGCTAAGATTCTCTCTGTCGTCATCTGGGCATTCATGTTCTTACTCTCCTTGCCTAACATGATTCTGACCAACAGGAGGCCCAGTGACAAGAATGTGAAGAAATGCTCATTCCTGAAATCAGAGTTTGGTCTGGTCTGGCATGAGATAGTCAATTACATCTGTCAAGTCATTTTCTGGATTAATTTTCTAATTGTCATTGTATGCTACACGCTCATTACAAAAGAACTGTACAAGTCATACGTGAGAACAAGGGGCGTCGGCAAAGTCCCCAAGAAAAAGGTAAACATCAAAGTTTTCATTATCATTGCTGTATTTTTTATTTGTTTCGTTCCTTTCCATTTTGCCCGAATTCCCTACACCCTGAGTCAAACCCGGGATGTCTTTGACTGCTCTGCTGAGAATACTCTGTTCTACGTCAAAGAGAGCACTCTCTGGTTAACTTCCTTAAACGCGTGCCTGGATCCATTCATCTACTTTTTCCTTTGCAAATCCTTCAAAAATTCCTTGATGAGTATGCTGAGATGCTCCAATTCTGCATCATCTCCATCCCATAAAAACAGGAAAAAAGGACAGGATGGTGGTGACCCAAGTGAAGAGACCCCAATGTAAACAAACTGAGGTAGTATTTCAGTCTATTCGTGTTTGGAACTCCAAACAGGCAAGCACTATGTGAAAATATTAATACTGACTAAGAAGTAGCTGAGTTAGTAACGATAACTCTTGAAACGAGTAATAGAAGGTGACAAAAGCAATTTTCTTTTACTTGTCCGGTACTGAAAGCAATCTTAAAATGCAGAAAAGTAACTGAACATGTAGCTGTGTAGCAAAACAAACTGCACCCAGTCACCATGCCACATGCAAAACTACACAGAAGTCAGACGTGTAGATTTTTGGCAAAATGGGTAAACATATAATAACATTTACGGTAATTTTAAAAATATATTACTGATCACAACGCTATTATGAACTTATTGTAATCAACTAAGAATGATAAATCTGATAAAATCTTCTGACCAAATATTATACCTATATACTTATATATGTACATATACTTACACGTACTTACATATGTATATATATCCCAGTCCCTTAACCAAATGCTGACTCATAAGTAACTGGGACATGCAAAGAACAGTAACTACTAACTTTTAATTATAAGTAAAAACTTAAGGGATTTAAACTAATTGAAATGGTAATTGATGAGACTAAATTTTTTTCTCATTAAGAAGATAGAGGTTTTAAAACTACCTTCTCAAGAAAAAGAGCAAAAATAGCAAAGTTATTAAAATAGTTGCCTTATGACATTCTAATACCAAAAACTTATGAATATATCCTTAACACCAGAGAAACCAGTTTGCTACTACTTTGACAACTTCAGTAAATACAATACCATCATCAGTACTTATCATTATTAACTAGCTTCTAGAAACTGCCTGCGATTTGGGTTAATGAACATTTCCCTTATGAGAAAAACAAGTTAAATATGATTATGCAGTTGAACAGTATAACTATTAGCAGGAAAGTGATGAAAATGTCTGGAATTACCTGTTTGTGTAGATAATAAAAACATTACATTAAACCCTAAAACGTACTTTGTGGGAATTTCTTTGTTCAAAGACACTAGGTACTATGACTCATCTTTCATATACACCAACATCAAACAAACCCCTTTAAGAAAAGATAGCTGCCAACACAATCCGTTTTTTTACACACTGTTGGGCAAAATCTCTTCTGAAGGTGACATCTCACGTCAATTAGTTCATATGTAAATGAAAAAATAGGTCAAACTTATAATGTAGTCTGATTCCCCACAAGCCATATTATTTTTTATTATAAAAAAATACGTAACACACTTGGAAGTGGAAACGATTTATCTCAGTTATTTAGGATCCTCAGAGGTGATTCCCAAATACAAGGCATAGAAACCGATATCTAAATATAATGTGAGAAGAAATAAAAATGGTGAGTTGTAGTAAAAGGAAGTTCACTGAACTCCAATAATAATCTATTTTATTCTGCTGAGTTAAATTTCAGTACATAGTTGAACTCATTTAACTCTCTAGATGGTATCTATTCTTGAGCGGCCACATTTCCTTCTCTGGCACTTCTGCAAGCAAGCACTGGATGTCAGTGGAGATGCACATAGAGGCATGCATCAAAAAAGATGCATATTCGACCTACCGCTGGGGCAAAGACAGCAGCCATTTCTGCCAGGTAAACCAATGCAATTCACTCTAATGTCACATGAGTAAGCACATTCTGTAAGAATACCAGGATATTTGAGCTGGAAGAGAAACTAAGGATCAACTAATCGGACCATCTTACTTTGTATATGGGAAAAGTGAAGGGCAGATTTACTCCTCAATCCAGTCAAGTCAGGGGTAGAGAGTGGATGAAAGCTTGGCCACCTCACGGTGCCAGGATCACATGAGGTGTCGGGAGACTACAGGATGGGCAGAGATTTCCTGAACAATCTTTCATTTTGGATTAAACTCATTCACTGAGATGACAATTTCCACAAGAGAAAGGAAAAAAAAAAAACAAAACAGAAAAGCTAATGGTATTACAGTACTTTTGTGGAAAAGAAATTGTAAAATGTTTGGAATTATCTATGTTTTTATATATAACATGAAACATTTACATTAAACTCTAAATCACACTTTGTTGATACTTCTATATCAAACATCAAACTGATCCCATTCAAGACAGGCTGAGAGATCAGTATTTATGGAGCACTCATTATACACAGAAAATGTCACTATCTCTAGCTTTAATAACTTTAATATACACAATACATGTCACGTTTCACAATAACTTCGAGAGACAGAAAGAGAGAGAGAGAGAGATGGAGAGAGGGAGATGCCAAATTTTGTAGACTCAGGTTCAGAAGATGAGACAAACAAAATGTAGTCTTGCCCATAGCCTTAGTGGCTAACAAGTCCTAAGGATGCTGGTTATTGGAAGTTTCTCTCAGTGGTTTCTTATATAAACAGTCTAAGGCAGACGTGACAAACTCTAGCCTACAAGCCAAATCTAGCCTAGCACCTGTTTTGTACAGCCTGTGACTTAAGAATGGTTTTTACATTTTCAAATGTTTTCAGGAGGAAAATCAGGAGGAAGAATAAAACTTTACGTCGCATTAAAGTATGAAATTCAAGTTTTTGTGTCCATAAGGTTTTATTAGCACACAGGCCACACCCACTCAGGTTTTATCTATGGCTGGTTTCCTGCTACAACAACAGGGTTGAATAGTTGTGACAGGCTGCAGGGTCACAAAACCTAAATATTTACTAACTGGCTATTTAGAAGATTGACAACCCCTGGACTAGAACTCTAAAAACAGGGAGAAAAGCCCTATGTAGAGAAAGAACCCCCTCTTCATGCCTCTCGATGTTTCAGCAGTTTTGCACTGAAAACACCTACAGGTTCCTACGGCTGACCTAGATGATCTGGTAACACCCAAAGTGGGAGCTGGGATTACAATGAGGCTGGTGGGAACTAAATATATGCAAGTATACTTGCAAGCCGATAAGTAAAGAGAAACAGCCTGACTTTTTTTTAGAAAATGGGAAAAGGGCAAGAAAAAAAATCAATTTCCAGGAGAAATACAAATAGGCAATGAAAATATGAAAAGATATATATACCCTCACTAATAAATAAATTTATATTTACATGACATGGCTTTTTTCACCTGTAAGTTTAGAACTGATTTAAAAGATTTTTAGTAATAGTGCTGGATAATCCTACTTGGTGAGACTATAAATGGGTACAGTCTTTCTGGAAAGCTTTTTGAAAATATCATTGAACACTGCAACGCACAGCTTTTGATCCAGTAATCCCACTTCTAGGAAACTTCCTATAAATATATGTTGGAACAAAATACAAAAATACATGGAGAGGTATTTGCTCTACAGCATGTTTTCAACAGAGGAAAAATGGGGAAAAAAGAAAATCTAAACGTCCATCAGTAACTGCTTAACTAAACTATGGTACCTTTATATAGTGTAACTTAAAAAAAAAACAAACTTGCTAGCAAATCTTCATGTACTAACATGGAACGAAACAAAGATCTAATATGTCAATACATAAATATATATATATATATATATATTGGCACACACACTGGTATGTATATGTAAAGGGAATTAACTTTCACTTTCTACTATATAAGTCTATATTTGAATTCTTTAAACTGGTTTTCCTTTTATAATAAAATTATGAAACTGGATATTAATATATGTGTTTCAGATAGTAGTGTGAATTTATTGCCTGTTTCCAGTTATATGTAGAGATTTTCTAATATTAAATTTATTTATACACAGATCACTACAGTTAATGTTAAACTGCATAATTTATTTTAGATTATTACCACCTTGGGTTAATTCATTGTGGGATTTTAAACACTTTCATATAATCTGAGAAAGTACCGTGGTATCCTTTGATGGGAAGTAAAAGGCTCTTCTATGAGTACAGGAGTTCCCACTTTGCCTTTCATTCCAAATGAAAGCAAATACTTCCACATCTTTTCAATTGTCATTTATATGGTAGTGGTTACATCAACATGAACATTATACTGTTGACTCTGATCCAAAAGACAATCCCTAAGGAGACAGCAAATGCAAAAAGTAGTTTATTCCCATTTAGCAGGCTTCTAATTTCTATGACTTTTCCTTACATATTTGATTCTCTCCTGATCCTACTGCTATGAACCAATTTACGTTTTCAACCTGGCACCTCACTTTGAGACTAGGAGTTTCACAAGTCCCTGAAACTTTATAGTGGATTCTATCTCCTCACTCATCAATCAGTAATACCCAGCTCAAAAAGTCCAGAATCTGGTAAACAATTCCACATTCACTCTGTCTCTGGCTTCTGGCAGACAGGAGAAAGAGAGGCTGGTTCCAAGCGGGGGCTCTGAAACCAGACCATGAGGGTTTACCATGAGGGTTTCCAAGCGGGGGCTCTGAAACCAGACCATGAGCCCATGAGGGCTCTGAAACCAGACCATGACGGATCTCTGAGACTGCTGTAAGAATTAAATAAGACCAGATAATCCCTTAGAAAGTATAGCTTGTGTGATTTAATTGGTTTTGACTAAATTCCCTTTGAGCTTGATAGGATTTTAAATGTTCAGTTCAGGAGCTTGCCAAATCGGTATACTTTCTAGGACCCTTTATCCGTTACCTTCTGTGATTCACTCCTGTCTTTTGTGCACTATCCCCACAGGTGCACACAGTATTCCATTTTTCTTTCAATTTCATTTAACAAGAAACTTACTAACACGTACCATTTGACGGACATTATTCAAAGCACCTGACAAACGTTCACTCATTTTATCCCCTTAACAACCCTATAAAGCAAATACTATTACTTATTTTCATTGTTAAGAGGGGGCACTGGTTTCACAGGGAGCATAAGTAACTTGACCAAAGTCACAAGTAAAGGTGGAATAAGGAAATGAACCCAGGCCCTCTGGCTCCTGAGGCGGTGCTCCTGTCCCATCACAGCCTCTAAGGTATGGCATCAAGGGTGAAGGACCCTCCCTCAGGGGGCACCAGCACCACTGCGAACTAAGAGACTGTTGGCTAATACGTTTGAAGCACGTGGACATAAAGGAGTGAGTGATTTGTTGGATACTTACTACAGTCAAACATTTTGAAACCTACTACATTTAAGAGAAGATACTTCTGTAACTCTAGAAATGCCACCGTAAATCAGTTCCTCCTCTTAGGTTTCCCACATTTCGGCATTTTGAAATTTGACCAAAAAGCGATTTCCAGTTTTCGTATTATGAAACTATCTTGTACAGCATTTCCCTTGTTTAAATTGAAACTATTCTGAACCCGCATCTAAATAATGGATTTGGAGCCATTAGGAAATTTATACTTAATTGACATAGGTCTAATCCCTCTACTCAAATTTTTTTAAGTTTGCTTTTATTCTCTACTGAAGCAAATAAAAGGATATATGTTTAAATTATGTTCCGTTACGTTAATAAAATCCAGAATCTGTATTTTCCAAGGATCAACTTATTTGAATCAAACACCAATTTTTCAGACTGTGCCACCACACTGGGTAGTTCCAGCCAAAATTATCAGGCATCCTATTCCCTCATAAAAATGTCCGGCGGGATATGTAATTTTATTCTCAGAATGCCAAGCTAAGTCACCCAAAATGCTCGATCAAGCCAACGCGACAGTCTGGTCCAATTCTTGTGGTAAAACTCATAGCAAGAAATATGAAGTGAAACTCACCATGGAGAACTCCACATTCCCTCATAGGGTCTTCTGATTTCCTCTTTCCCTTTATCTATCTGGCGAGCAAACATTTCTTCACAGACAACAGCTTTCTCTATACAAAAGCAGCAATTACATACTTCCAAAAATTTTATAGAACTTGACCCAAGGTTGACTGATGAAATTCCTGAAGTTTTCAGCACTTTGCATACAATCACAAATACAGAAGAGACTTCTAAAAATGGCTTTCTAATAAGTGAAATAGTATATCTCCATTTAAATCTGCAGTTCGCTCACCAGAGCAGTGAGTGGCTAACATTTTTTTCATGCGTCATATATAGTCAGCACTATTCTAGGCACTCATCTCAGCCTCTCAACACTGAGGTATGTACTATTATTAAACCCATTATACAGATGGGGAAAATGAGGCACAGAGCAACTAAATCATTTGTCTATTATCTACTACCCAGTAATTGGTGAACCTGGAATTCTAACCCCCAAAATTTGGGTCTTATAGCCCTTAACTCTTAGATGATACATCCTTTTCTCTCTCAGAGATCGAAAGACCAAAAGACTAAGATACATGTCTACAGAAATAATCAGGTCATACCTAATGAACACACATTTCTGAAAAAAGCAGGCTACAAGGATGCAGATGACGATGCTGATTTTAGAGTCAACTCTTATTCTCCTACAATTTGGGGCTCTTTTCTTTACATTTCTCCCTATTATTATATACAAAAGGCACTAAAAATTCCATTGAACATGTAGAGAAGATAAACTGCAGGGAAGTTATTACATGAGAAAATATAAAAACAACTGCAACTAAACTGACTTACTCAAACCAGAGTAGATTAACAGCATACAAGTTTAAAATGAGAGAGCTTCCTTATTAGAAAATCCCCCAAAGGTTTGCATAAGAAGAGGTTCTAATGGATCACACTGCACACGTGAAAATGAGGAAGGAAACTGGGTATAAGAAAGCAGAACGACATTTGCTTCACATGCCCTTCATGGGCTGAACTAATGACTGCCTCGATCGGAAGACACTGAGCTGAGTATCCTCCCAAACAAAGGTGAATTTCAGCTGTTATTATGAGTGGCTTGCTTATAAATGATGGAATATGTTCAAGGGGAAAAACAATGCTTTAAGGTTAACATTCTACAAACCTTAGATTATGAGCCTAGGAAATTACATAATGTACAGCAATCTGACATGAGTAACTTTACCTCTTAGCCAGCTTTGTTTTACTGCCATGCCAAAAGCCGAACTTGTGAATGGGGTAGAACCAGTTATTTGGATTTCATAAGGGTGTGAAAGTAATGGTACTGTTACAAGTACCAAAAATGTACTACGTGCTTTAAAAATTCTGGCCAGAAACAACATGGGACTTCTCAAATGATCTATTAAATGTGATGAATACATTAAGGTGCTAATACGCTGCAAACCTAAAGTCTGCTTTTAACAAGTAGTGTTTTGAAATCATGAAATGCTTCTTGTTTTACTGTGTGTGTATGTTTATGTGTAACAGCTGACACTGGAAACCATGAACGACACAGTGATGAAGGGCTTCAATGGGTCTGAGAGGTGCCCCAGGGACATGCAGGCAGTGCACCTGGTGTTCCCAGCCATCTACACTGTCGTTTTCTTCATGGGCACCCTGCTGAACACTTTGGCCCTGTGGGTGTTCATTCACATCCCCAGCTCCTCCACCTTCATTGTCTACCTCAAAAATACTCTGGTGGCCGACTTGATAATGACGCTCATGCTTCCGTTTAAAATCCTCTCAGACGCGCACCTCGGACCCTGGCAGCTCAGAGCCTTTGTGTGTCGTTTCTCTGCCGTCGTCTTTTATGAGACCATGTATGTGGGCATCACACTGCTGGGGCTCATAGCCTTTGACAGGTTCCTCAAGATCATCAGACCTTTTGGAAAATTTTTCGTACAAAAACCTGCTTTTGCAAAAGTGGTCTCAACCCTCATCTGGCTCTTTTTGTTCCTCCTCTCCCTGCCAAATATGATCTTAAGCAACAAGGAAGCAACGCCGTCATCTGTGAAAAAGTGTGCCTCCTTAAAGGGTCCTCTTGGGCTGAAATGGCATGAAGTGGTGAACTACATTTCCCAGTTCATTTTCTGGACTGTTTTTGTCCTAATGCTTCTATTCTATATGGTGATTGCAAAAAAGGTATACAATTCTTATAGAAAGTCCAAGAGTAAGGGCAGCAAAAACAGCAAAAGGCTAGAAGGTAAAGTATTTGTTGTTGTGGCTGTCTTCTTTGTGTGTTTCGCTCCATTTCATTTCGCCAGAGTCCCATATACTCACAGTCAAACCAACCGTAAGACTGACTGTCGATTGCAAAATCAACTGTTCCTAGCTAAAGAAACAACCCTTTTTTTGGCAGCAACTAACATTTGCATGGATCCCTTAATATATATATTCTTATGTAAAAAATTCACAGAGAGGCTACCATGTATGAAAGGGAGAAAGATTGCAGCATCCACCCAGGAAAATCATACCAGTCAGTCAGACAATATAACCCTAAGCTGATAACTTTATCATGGTTAACGATTGACTGACAAGACTTCAAAAGACAATTTACTTGGAAATCAAATGTAAGCAGTGAAAGAAAAGATGGCTTCGAGCAAATGCTTTCTTACATTTTACTATCCTCGCGTACACAAAGGATTATACAAATTTTAATTCCACATAGATCTATTCATAAGCTGAAATGAAGTATCCGTAAGAGAATGCAACAGGAAGCAAACAGCCACTAGAAGTCACCTTTTCAAGAGCGTTCACTTACACTTTGGAAAAGATGTATCATGGGGAAATGTATATTCCTAAAACTACATATCTTCTAATTATAAAAAATATATTCCTCCACTCTAAAACACTGCACATTCTTCTGCACGTGTAATTCAAACAATGCTACTGCTTTTGTATCCCACATGCTGATTTAAAAAGAAAAAAACCCACCTTGTGAGTCCTTTGGTGAAAACTGAGGCTAGAGGTTGAAAGGGATGCTAGATGTAAAGCGTCTGGGGAATAGGTCAGAAAGCCCAGATACCTGATGAGGGCACTGCTTCTTACAGTTACAAACAGCCTCTTCCCCAGTATGCAGCTACACCATAGGAGGCACAAGCAGCATTACTAAGCCACATAAAACGTTGTACTGTAACACTTCGCTTACATCCTGAGTGTGTACAAGTTCAAGGGCAAGAATACTGTATTCTTATTCTTTGGAATCCCCCCTCTGCCCAGCAAATACTCTAACGGTGGTTGAATATTCCACCTACTCAGCAAAGCCTTCCTGGGCCAGCACCTCCATGCTCCTTCCTCATGTCTCTGGTTGAAAGTAATTACCTCTCCCACTGTTTGGGTATGTTAGGGCCCTCAATGCCGAGTTCCTTTTACTAGCTTGCTGTATTCTTTTTTTTTTTTTTTTAATAGATTTATTTATTTATCTTTGGCTGCATTGGGTCTTCGTTGCTGTGAGTGGGCTTTCTCTAGTTGTGGCAAGTGGAGGCTACTCTTCGTTGTGGTGCGGGGGCTTCTCACTGTGGTGGCGTCTCATTGCGGAGCATGGGCTCTAGGCACGCGGGCTTCAGTAGTCGTGGCTCACGGGCTCAGTAGTTGTGGCCCGCAGGATCTAGAGCGCAGGCTCAGTAGTTGCGGCGCATGGGCTTAGTTGCTCCACGGCATGTGGGATCTTCCCAGACCAGGGCTCGAATCCGTGTCCCCTGCATTGGCAGGCAGATTCTTATCTACTGTGCCACCAGGGAAGTCCCTAGCTTGCTGTATTCTTGACTGCATCCCCCAAAGATGGTTAGGACTTTTTTAAGAAAGACAACATTTTCTGAAGACAGAAAATATGTCATGTTTTCTTGGTATGTCCCACAATACTTCCCACAGAGGATAAATTACAAATGCCTTAAATAGAATATGTCATCGTTATGCCATTCTTGGTACACATATAGATAGAACTGCTGACCCACGATCAGTAACATCTATACTGGGAAAGTTTTAGAGGATGGTGATCTACTTGTACTTATTTACCTCCATATGTTTTCCTGAATCCCTCTGTGGTTCAAAAAAGAGCTGCTAAAGTATGTTTATCTGGAATTGTAGATGCTGATTTGCACCTTCTAGATAAAATGTACAAAGGAGTAGTCATGCTCTGTAGAAGTGTCACTAGTTCCAATACAACCATCAGACTGTAAACCCCAGGCCTCTTTCCATGGCCTCAAAGGCCCTGAAGGCCCTGGAACTTGCCCACCTTTCTGGCCTTTTTTCCTAAGCATTCTTCCATCCTTGGAAATTCATACTCTCGTATAAGTTTATAATTATCAGAAAATGCCATGCTCTTTTTTTGCCCCCATGTCATTGCACTTGTAAATTTCCCTCTGACTCACCAAGAAAACTCTTATCCAACCGTGGAACCCTAAGTTGCCATCACTTAAACCATGAAATCTCATCTGGCTAAATTCCCACCACCACCTCAAACCCAATCGCTCCATCATCTGTGTGTTGTCACACCTCAATTATTATAATGATCACACTGCTTTGTAATTACTGGCTCATACATGTATCAACTCTTTTAATACCCTATGTGCACTTCTGAGAGCAGAAATTGTGTCTCATTGTGCAATCAATAAATATTTGATAAAATGCCAAACTGGCTTTATTTTTACCTACTAGAGAAGCAAAAGGGAAGCCAATTTTCACTGATGTTTTTCTTATCAAATGATAATATAAACTTCTTGAAAGCTCAAGCTCTTTTTAGTTGGTCTCCTATGCATGTACACAGGGGCCTGGGAAGTGTGGGTGTTCTTGGGTTCACTAGTGAATGACCGGGAAGGAAGCAGGATTATTAAACAGTACACGTATAGCTTGGGGGCTAACGTCTATCATCATTTCAGTTTTAAAGCTATTGACAAAATGCTTTAGCTATGTATTGTTGGTTTTGGTTAAGTAAAATTTGTAACTGTAGCATATTACCATCACCAAAACTCTTAGAAAGTACTTTGACATCTGATTTTCATTTGCTAGAATAAAAGAATTAAGTCATAATAACTATTAGAGATGTCACTAAATCCATGTTACCTTTACTGAGTACATTATACAATCGTGAGCAGACTCTAATAATGTATTATAAATAACTGCATCTAAGCTACATTTCAAACTATGCTTGGGAATATAACCCATGTATTTCAGCTCTAATAATATTTTCAAAATACACTGAATGGATATAGATAATGAATATAATTTTTTAGAAAGATCTTTCAAGATAAAATTTCAATAGGAAATGTGTCCACCATAAATGCAAATATTTCATTGCATTATAATAATATTACAGTCAAAAGCAGAGTTCCTGACGTGTAGAATGAAATAATCTACCAAGAACTTAGAGAAGAGTCAGCTTAAAATCACATTCACAAAATGAAGAACAACTATTTGAGGAGAGCTTCCCAGGCTAGCAATCACAAATACTAAAATCTAGAAAACTTACAGAATGGGGAACTATACCATAGCCATTAATGAGACACAGAAGCGAGGAAAAAGTGGAAAAAAACATTAGTAGCTTTGGTAAAGTCTGTAAGCTCAGAGCACAATTAAGGGCTTCTGTCAAAAGCTAAACTGTCATCATTTTGACTGGATAAGGCCTTCCAAATACCCCTGATGCAGGGGAAGTGGGAGAGGATATTGTCCCATGCAGAATTAGTCTTCAGAAACCAAGAGAAATTACTGTAAAAGGGGAAGGAATTCTGCCCATTTTTTGATTGGGTTGTTTGCTGTGATGGTATTAAGCTGCATGAGCTGTTTGTAAATTTTGGAGACTAATCCCTTGTCAGTCACATCATTTGCAAATATTTTCTCCCAATCTGTGGGTTGTCTTTTCATTTTGTTTATGGTTTCCTTCGTTGTGCAAAAGCTTTTGAGTTTAATTAGGTCCCGTTTGTTATTTTTATTTTTATTTCCATTACTCTGGGAGACAGATCAAAAAACATTGCTGCGATTTATGTCAGAGAGTGCTCTGCCTAGGTTTTCCTCTAAGAGTTTTATAGTGTCCAGTCTCACATTTAGGTCTTTAATCCTCTTTGAGTTTATTTTTGTGTATGGTATTAGAGAATGTTCTAGTTTCATTCTGTTACATGTAGCTGTCCAGTTTTCCCAGCACCATTTATTGAAGAGACTGTCTTTCCCCCATTGTATAGTCTTGCCTTCTTTGTCATAGATTAATTGACCACAGGTGCATGGGTTTACTTCTGGGCTTTCTATCCTGTTCCATTGATGTATATTTTTTTGTTCTGTGCCAGTACCATTACTGTTTTGATGACTGTAGCTTTGTAGAATAGTCTGAAGTCAGGGAGCCTGATTCCTCCAGCTCCTTTTTTCTTTCTCAAGATTCCTTTGGCTATTTGGGGTCTTTTGTGCCTCCATACAAATTTTAAGATTTTTTTTATTCTAGTTCTGTGGAAAATGCCATTGGTAATTTGATAGGGATTGCATTGAATCTGTAGATTGCCTTGGGTAGTACAGTTATTTTGACAGTATTGATTCTTCCAATCCAAGAACATGGTATATGTCTGTGTGGTCTGTGATTTCTTTCATCAGTGTCTTATAATTTTCAGAGTACCGGTCTTTTGTCTCCTTAGGTAGGTTTATTCCTACACATTTTATTCTTTTTGATGAGATCGTAAATGGGATCGTTTCTTGAATTTCTCTCTCTGATCATTCACTGTTAGTGTAGAGAAATGCAACGGATAAATAGACATTTCTCCAAAGAAGACATACAGGTGGCCAAGAGGCACATGACAAGGTGTTCAACATCGCTATTAGAGAAATGCAAATCAAAGCTACAATAAGATATCACCTCACACCAGTCAAAATAGCTACCAACAAAAAATCCACAAATAATAAATGTTGGAGAGGGTGTGAAGAGAAGGGAACCCTCCTACACTGTTGGTGGGAATGTACATTGGTACAACCACTATGGAGAACAGTATGAGGGTTCCTTAAAAAACTAAAAGTAGAGCTACCATATGATCCTGCAATCCCACTCCTGGATATATATCCAGACAAAAACATGGTCTGAAAGGATACATGCACCCCAATGTTCATCGCAGCACTGTTTATAATAGCCAAGACATGGAAGCAACCTAAACGTTCATCGACAGATGACTGGATAAAGAAGATGTGATACATATATACAATGGAATATTACTCAGCCATTAAAAAGAATGAAATAATGCCATTTGCAGCAACATGGATGGACCCTAAAGATTGTCATACTGAGTGAAGTCAGACAGGGAAAGGGAAATAGTGTATGATATCACTTATATGCAGAATCTAAAAAGAAATGATACAAATGAACTTATTTACAAAACAGAAACAGACTCACACACTTAGAGAACTAACTTATGGTTACCAGGGGGGATGGGTGCATTGGGGGAGGGATAGACTGGGAGTTTGGGATTGACATGTACACACTGCTATATTTAAAATGGGGAACTCTGCTCAATATTATGTAACAAGCTAAATGGGAAAAGAATTTGAAAAAAGATAGATACATGTATATGTATAACTGAATCACTTTGCTGTACACCTGAAACTAACACAACGTTGTTAATCAACTATACTCCAACATAAAATAAAAAGTTAAAAAAATAAAATAATGAAAAAAAAAGGCAGAGGCTGGGGAGGAAGAGGCAGAGAAGCAGTGTGAATTCCCAACTCAAAGAAGTTAGATGGCTGATAAAGTGATCATGAATCAGGATATAAAATAATTATTCAGTCTTATTAATCTCATCACTTCATATATTCCATATGCATTTGAAAGCAGCTCATTCCATAACTTTCTAAAGTCTTCTTTCTAAAACTGCCTGACCATCACCCCAGGTAAACTGTACTCTTCCAGTAAGTTAACAGATCAAAGCTCACATAGATTAGATCTTAACAGAACAAAAGCACCACAGCAGAGGAACCCGCACCCAGCTGTGTTTAATAGCTAAGGGAGTACACACTGAAAAGACAGCAGCCCTTACAAATCAATTGAAGTGCCTGGAAACACAACTCCACATTTTAAACTTTACATGGAAACCAAATGTAGGTAATATGAATATAGGACGCATGTGTTAAATCAGTAGTTTTCAAACTTTAGCAGGTACCAGAGCCAGCTGGAAGGATTCTTAAAACACAGATTGCAAGGCCCACCTCCAGAGTTTCTGATTCAGTAGGTCTGGGGTGAAGCCTGGGAATAAGTTTCCAGGAGATAAGGATGCTATCGATTTGGGCCACATGTTAAGAACCCCTGTGCTAAAAGTTCCTTGAGGTTCATACATCCGTAAGGACTGATTCACAGCACAGCACTGCACTCCTGGACATGAGTGCCCAAGGGTGAGATCTGTCAACAGGAGACAAACAACATTGTTACAAAGAGAGCAGGACAGATATAAGGTGACAGGCAGTGGCATGAACTACAGCTACCTGGAAAGTTCACGTCCCACTTAGGGGAGCATCTACTACTCAGTGCCAGCTGTTGGCACGGGAGGAAACTGGGGCCCAGGGTTGCTAGTTGGTAGCCACAGCAATAGTAAAACCAGCATCAGCAACGACAAAAACAGCACACATTACTCACTATTTACTAGGTACCAGGCAAGCATGTCAAGAGGTTTAAATATGCTGGTCCGTTTAATAATCCCAGGAAGCCTATCAAGTGCTATTGTTATTTCCATTTTAGAGATAAAGAAGTTGAGAAACAGAGAAGTTAAGCAACTGGCACGGGGTCACACGACTTATAAGTAGCAAGGCTAGGACTCTTAATTCAGACTCTGGCTTCCGAGCTCATATTCTTTTTTTTTTTTTTGCGGTACGCGGGCGTCTCACTGTTGTGGCCTCTCCCATTGCGGAGCACAGGCTCCGGACGCGCAGGCTCAGCGGCCATGGCTCACGGGCCCAGCCGCTCCGCAGCATGTGGGATCCTCCCGGACCGGGGCACGAACCCGCGCCCCCTGCATCGGCAGGCGGACCCTCAACCACTGCGCCACCAGGGAAGCCCCTCTGAGCTCATGTTCTTAACCACTGTATTGATAATCGCAGATCTTCTAATGTTTTCAAGAGAAATCATAAATCCAGTCCACTCCGCCATATTTCCTGTTATTTTCAAAGCTTCCGTAGTCACTCCTCACACTCCCTGAACCCAACAAAACAGTACCTTCACGTGTGGGCCCTAGTGGTCCGCATGCTGCCAGCTAATTATCCTTGACCTAGAAGCTGACAAGCACCTCCCAGGACCTTACACTCCTTTAATGAATGCTCACTATGTGCCTCGCGCCATGCTATGTATGCACCTTACAAGGGTTATCGCCTTTCTATTTCTCACTATTACCCCAGGAGACAGATACTACAGGGCTCCCTGTTGGGGAGAAAAAAAAGAAAAGAAAACTGAGGCACCAAGTGAACAGATACCTTGACCCTGGTGCCCACGACCCCACCAGCAAGCAGAGGCAGAGCTGGGACAGACACCCCGGAAGGTGGCCGCAAGACCACACCTCAATGGCTCTGCTGCACTGCCTCTCTGACAGTCGGGACAAACCTAATTCCTCAAGGGGTGACACCTCAAGCCCCAGCTGTGAGAATGGTGAAGAGGGGGGCTCCTGAAAAGGGAGGGAGAGGTCTCAACACAGGAAAAGTTTCAACAGCTCAGGGGTATGAACAGACCAACCATGGACCTTTTGAGCCCTCTGGGGACCCCTCTGGTTCTTAAGAGGAGTAACAGCCCAAAGAGTGGGTTGACTCGCTCATTTAGCCCATCATTCCTTCAACGTGTGCTTCGTGCAGGGCCCTTGGCCTCCCTGGAAGCCGCACACAGACCATAATGAATCCAAACGTGGTTCGTGGAATAAGAGACGTAATTAGCTCATCAAAGAAACTCGGAGGAAAAGGCCGCTATTGCCAAATGGAGAAACTGCGCAAGGGCTCACAGGAGATGCAAGTGTGAACTGGACCCCGGGGGAAAAACAGAGGCTTCGAAAGGGAACCCTGCGGTGCTCCGAGCAGTTTGGAGGAAGGCTCAGGTGAGGGTGGGCGCTGTGCTATGGCCGAGTGAGAGGGGCCACGGAGGGCCTGAGGCTGCAGCACATGCGTGGGGAAGACGAGCCTGGGAAGGGAACTGGGACCTCAGTGCACAGCACTTCCGGGTTGCTGGGGTGTTCGGAGTTCTCCGTGAGCCACTGAAGGTGGCTGAAGTGAAGACTACTGTTCTCTATGCCGTGCTTTAGCAAAATCAACTTGCCAGCAATAGGCAGTTCTGAATTAACGGAGCCACTGAGGCCAAGAGAGCAGTTAAAGAAGTCTTCCATCAATGCAGGCGAGAGCCAAGGGGAAAGAAATCTGACATGGAACTTAGAGACATTTTCAAAAAGAGACAAAGGTCTTGAGTCCAAGGTCACTGGAGAGTATGGGTTTACATGTAAAACGTATGTGATTGATATGCAAAATGTATTCTCAATGGGGTCCATAATCCCCATCACACCCCCTCCCAAGTGAGATTCATTGCTTTGAAGAACATTAGCTTGGGTGATGTCCTTGATCATGACGGGTGTGTTGAATATGAAGTACTAGTGAGAGAGCTGGGTCAAGGAGTCCAGCCAGTAGGGGCAAAATATGGATCCAGGGCTCTGAAGACAGGGCTAGATCAGAAGCCAAGGGATCTTTTCTAAGAAAGGGAGAGAACAAGGAATGAGCTAAGCACCTCAGAAGCCATGCTGCACCAGTCTCGTGGACAGACGAGATAGAAAGAGAGGAACGATGCCTGGATTGTGGGGGCGGGGATTGCCGACAAGGAGCACCAAGACGTTCCTTGGGAAACTGAGGAACAAGAGAGGTTCGAGGAGGAAATGAGAGTCAGCAGAATCCCACAGTCTGGGAAGGTCAAATGTGACGAACCTACAACTATGAGGTCAGTGGTCACTCTAAGAAGGAGGTGGCGTAGAGCCCCAGTCTGCATTAGGAAGGGCGGGACGACAAGCTACTCTTGCCATGAGGGACCAGTCAGTTCACAAGAGTTCCAAGGAGGAAATAAGAACAGCTGTTATATTAGCTCGGCCTTTTCCAAGGGTTTCTAAGAATAGGTGGAGTAGTAGCTCCTTGCCATGCTTCCTATGCAGTACAGTGTGAAGATGCTCCATGTGAAATGGCCCACAGAGCAGAGGCGCAAATCACATGGTGAGTGTAACCACACAACCAAGAGAACCAGCTTCAGTCAGAAAATGGGTGTGCCATGGGCTTCCCTGGTGGCGCAGTGGTTGAGAGTCTGCCTGCCGATGCAGGGGATGCGGGTTCGTGCCCCGGTCCGGGAAGATCCCACATGCTGTGGAGCTGCTGGGCCCGTAAGCCATGGCCGCTGAGCCTGCACATCCGGAGCCTGTGCTCCGCAATGGGAGAGGCCACAACAGTGAGAGGCCCTCGAACTGCAAAAAAAAAAAAAAAAAAAAAAAAAAGGGTGTGCCAACACCCACGTGTCAGATGTGTCAGACATCCACGTTACCTGGGTTACCTTAGGGCAATCAAAATATTATGAACTTAACCTTGACTTTCTAGTTGCAGAATGTTTTTTAATTTTTAATCGTTCCAACTTTATATTCATAAAAACACCCCCATTCATATTCATTTACTTACTCTCCCTCTGCCCTCTGACCAAAAACAAAAAAGCTACCGTTCACTACGTGCCAACCAAGTTTCAAACACTGTAGGAATTATCCTATAGTATATTATCTCATTTAAACTTTACAATCTTACAAGGTAGCCATTTTTCAGAAGAAGAAATTGAAGCTCAGATATAATAATGACTTGCCCAAAGTAAGAAAGCACCTAAGTGGAGAGGCTGAAATCCACACTGGAAACTATATGACACCAGTTAACTGAGCTCTTATCAAGGTTGACACCGCCCCTCACAAGAAGATTTCCAAAGTGAGGAACTGGCCGGGTATAGAAGAGAGTATCAGTATGAGGGCGGAGGTCAGATGCAGGCACATCTCCAGAGTCAATCGCCAAACCATCCCTCCCCTTTAACTGACCATTACACATGAAGTTCTCATACCAGAAAAAGGTAACTGCTTTATTGAAAGCAGACCTAATAGATACAAATCATTTCAAATGACAGATTAAACACAGTAATTCAAGCACAGGTACCTAAAGATACCAACTCAGCGAGGAAACATTAAAGGGTTTGTAATAACTATACTCAGCACAAATTCTCAGCAACTGGATGGTGAGCCACAGTTAGAGCGATTTTTGTGTACAGAGAGATGGGACAGGAAGATCTGGAGAGGATTTTACTGCAGCCCTTGTTGTATGTTCTGGCTACATGCAAAAGACATGGGCATCCCAGACAGATCATTTGAGCTATGTGTCAATTAGATCCCTGCTCATCTTTGTCTTGTAATGATGAGTTCATGTACTGTGAAAGACTAAGAGGTCCTTCGTGTGTGCATTTTCCTTTCAGAAAAAATGGATACATCGGAGATTATAGAGACAGAGAAAATTAGACTGCAGTGCCAATTCTCTGCCTAGCAGCGTTGGAGGAAGCAACACTGTGCCCAGGTCCAGGCCAATGCAGCGAAGCCAAATAAAGGGAGGAGAGAGCAGGCGGTCACATGCAAGGCAGAAATGACTAGAAGACCAAGGTAAGCCTTAGCAATGCATTTGCCAGTGCCTCACACTAAAAAGGGGGGAGGTAGGAATAGGGTTAAAAAAGTTTATTCTGGGATTTAGGAAGACGTATCAACACCATTATCTATTTTCGTTCCTTTAAAGGGATGAAACATTAGAAACCTTCTCTCCTTGAGTGCTTCTGTCTCTTTAAGAATATATTTTGAAAGGTTATAGAAATTCTCATCTAAAATTCTGTGATTAAACCAGAACCTTAGTTTTACAGAAAACTGAAGCTGGGAAAAGTTGAAGGAGTTTGTCCAGTATCCCAGAAAAAGTGAGTTTGGATCCACGAACCAGGTCTCTGTCCAAAACAGGAGTATAGATATCCCCATTTGATTTCAAAGTTCCAAACCCCAAGGTAGACTTCAGGTTAATATATTCAAACTGCCTCAGAAACATTTGAAAGCATCTCCTTACTAAGTGACCCACAGGATGGACCTAGCGAATACAGAGCAAACCAATTTTCAAAAGCCAAGGAGATTTAAAAAAAAAAAAGCAGAAAGATGATTCTAAAGAATAAAAGAGTAAACTAGAAAAACACAATGTGTGATCACTGATTAGTTCTGCCTTAAAAAACTATAGAGAATGTTACTGCGAAAGAGCAAAATTCAGACTGAATATTGTGAGTAGGTAGGAGAAAATCCCTTTTTTTGTTGGTTTTTTTGGGGGCTGTGCTGTGTGGCTTGCAGGATCTTACTTCCCCTACCAGGTACTGAACCCACGCCCTGGGCAGCGAAAACACAGAGTCCTAACCGCTGGACCACCAGGGCATTTCCAGGGAGGAGAATATCCTTGTTCTTAGGAAATACATGCTGAAGTAGCTAGGGGTGGGACATCTGTCACAATGACTGCAACTTCAAACAGGTCTCCCCACAAATATGTGTGTTGAGGGGGAGGGGAGGGGGAGGGCGTGAAAAATGTCAATGGGAAAATTTAGATGAAATCTGCTTGAACTATAATTTCAACTTGTCTGTAGGTTTAACATCTTTAAAAGTAACATTATAGAAGGAAAAAAATCACCTGTAATAAAAAATGAAACCAAAAAAAAATTTTTTTTAAACATTGTGGTGGTAGAGAAACACACAACACATATCCTAGGACATCGTCTTATATTCAAAATAAATTTGGGGTTTGTAATAGCTAAACAATATTATTAAAATAGCTTCCTTGCATTTAATAGGATCTTCCACTGAAGCAGCAAGATAATTATTGTTATAAAGTCTCCTGTGGCTTTTATGAAATGTGAGACTTGCTATAAAAATCGGCAGAAAAAAAATTATGCAGGTTAAACTTTTGGTGATTTGAACAATAATAAAGTTATGGACTGGTTCTTAGCTGCTCTTTTCATCAAAGCATTACACTCTTCTCTGACTAAACCTGTACTACTTCCCTTTTTGAATGTTATGTAAGACCAGCTTTAACAAGTCCCAACTTGAGATCGGCATAACGTGCTTTAAGACAAATGCATAAAGGGTGCCTCATGTTAACTTTCTCACTACAAGACTTTGCATGGCCAGCCGAAGAGGCTTTTAAATACACAATCCCACTGTGACTAAGGCCAGGAAAAGGCTAGTCCATGCCCAGCCCAGCCCACCCTCAGGAGGAGAAAAGGAGGGCCACCTACTGCACTGACACCAGCTCCTTCCCTCCTCCTTGTGGAAATCTTAATACAAAACCAACACATACAAAGTCAAGGTGTATAACCCTGAATTATCAAAACATTTCCCTTCAAATTCAAAACAGAATAGTATATGAAAAATATTATCAGCAGCGATGTAACAGAGGAAAGGTATTTTCTTTAACATTAAAAAACAAACAAACCAAAAAACCGTATTAAGTTAGTTGACAGTAATGGGATGAAGTTAACCCAGGTAACCAATGTATTAAAATTTAAGGTAGATAACAGAACTGCCTTTATTCCCTCAACAGGAGCTCGTGAAATATTTGTCCACACAAGCTCCTCCACTTGAATTCACGCCCACCACTGGAACTGTGGAGTGATAATCCTCAGAACTTGCAGAGAAGGTCTTTGCCCAACATACTTTTAAAGAGGCTAAACGGGATGTGCTCCTTTGAATAGATGCTTTTAAGACCGGCAGTTGGTTATTCTGGCAGAGTTCCCAGTTTGAGCAGTACATCATTTACTGTTTATGGATCATAGTGACAAACGGCAAGAAGTGCAACCCCCAAAAAACAAGTCTCTCAAACTCAGGCCTGCATGGCATAACTCCCCCCCCCCCGCCCGCTCAAGATGCAGGAAACTGGCTTTAAATGTTCAAAGCGAAATCCCTGGAGAAGTAGTACCAAATGGCACAAAGCGGAGTCCAACCTGAACGAAGGATGGTTTAGTAAATGTGGCAATTTCTTATACGACTGAGCCACTATTAAGTTGGCTAATTTTTGTTCAGAGACTTTCCCTAGGGCTAGCTACTCATCCACAACATACTTAAAATTGAACGGAAAACCATTCAATTTTAGTTGTCTGTTTTTGTTTGTTTAGGAAAAGGCAACAGAAGAAACAAACTTTTGGTATTCAACTACTGGTATTTAAATTAAATACATTTGTTTTTCTGCATAAACACAGGAAAAAAACCCAACTAGTACATATACATTATTTCCTTAAGGCATAAGTAAACACTAAGTAATACCTATTATTTACTAGCTTCAAAAAATGTTCCACCTTAATTATTTTCATTTATCTTTCTCTTCAACCGTGATAGTAACAAGTTTTGATTTCATTTGGTGATATTTTCTTCATTTCCTTTTACTTGTTTGAATGTTGCATTCAAGAAAATCTTGGAGTCTCTGGGACATTTTTTGGAAGTTCTAAAATTAATTACAAATAGGAAAAAGTGATTCGATTATATAAATTTATCATTGTGGGAAGATTTTTTAAAAGAATAAAAGTTGTCTTGTGGAATTCAAGAGATAAGGTAAACTCGCCCCCTAAATAACTTTACTTAAAATATTTTTGTGTAGGTGAAAGCAGGTTATATGGAATTCAGCAGATTCTTGAATAAGACAACAGGTTTCCCAAGTTATCGATCACCAGTATAAACACATATTAATTTGTCTTTAATACATTGAATAATACCATGAAAGATCTGTCTTTTATAAAAGATATTCTGGTTCCTTTTTATCCAAAATTTAATTAGCAGGAAGGTTTGTAAATGCATATTTTCTGATTAGTAATAGGGAGTTCCCCTCCCACCCCCCAAAAAACCCTAAACACTGGGTCTGATTTAAGAGGGCCCAACGTGAGGCTTGATGCCTTCCTCCTCCTTAAACAGCCCTCTGGCCCTGTGGGTTCCAGCCCTCTGTGTTCCCTTCTGGTGAATCACCATCTGATTCCTGCAGGTTCAGGAAATGTTCTTCCCCAGTCTACAAATCTCACCTACTCTCAGGTGTGAGTCATTTCTATTAGCAAGAGAGCAAGTTGCTCCAGTTGTTTCCGAGCAGGAGAGTTTGAAAGGGTGCCCCAAAGAACAATCCCAAGGTGGGTAGGGGAGCACCTACCTTCTCCGGCAGGGGAAAAAAAAAAAAGATTATTTTTTACGCTTTAACAAAAAAACAACTTCCCTGCCAACCTTAGTTTCAAGGTTTATTCTTAATTAGAGTTGAGAAGCCTGTTTCGACTTGAAGACACCCGTATCAGGTGAATGGAGAGCCAGCTACCGCAATGAAAGGTAAATGAAGTTGTTTTTTTTTAAAAATTTTCTTAAAAGCCATGGTTGGTAGGACGCAGCCCTGATTAAGAGTATAATTATACCTCTGCTTAAACCTGAGGTCTGAAGAAAAAGTGGGGGTTAGAATGCTAAGTGGATGAGATCCACAAGCTCTCTTTGGGAGGAACCACTTTCTGAAACGAGAGTCATCGTACTTCATGGAACTTCACGGTTTCCAGCTCAGGGAGGCAGGTAATGCAAACCATGCACTGTGCCTTCAAACGTGGAAACGGTATTTTGGAAATCACTTCTACTAAGTGGATTTTTAAATCACATTTGCTTTATTAGTTGAGTAAAATCCAATGTCCCTTATAATTGTTTCCCAAGACCCCAAACTGAAATTCGTTTCATTCACTTTTCTTTTAAAAAGAGATCAAAAGAGAAAAAGATGATTTTCTCTCCTAACTGCCTCATTTTGATAAAAGAATCTCAATCGTTTCGTTGTAACACAAAGAACAGGGCAATCCTCTTTCTGATTCCTTAAGAGATCATGTTAAAACATGTCAGGAAAGTCGCTGAGAAAACTGCCTAACTAGTGACGAACGGCTTAGGAACAGCTTAGGTCTGGTTCACATTCAAAGTCGTGGGGAAGCTTTTACTTCATTGAGGGAATCAAGAAGCCAGCAAGGAGATCTGAACTCTTCTAAGTTATAATAAGGATTTTGAAAGATAGGTGAGCCTAACGTAGGGTGACTTTTCGATTTACTAGGTTAAGATTTATCTGCTACGGAATTTTCTATCGTATTCTCAAAGTGAATCTGCTTTCAAGTTAGGTATATTACCATTTTTTAACAAGGACTTTCTTTCATAATTCTGATTAGAGACTCCGATTTACTAGCAAAATGAACAACAAAAACTTTGGTTCCATATTGCCAAACAGAGCCAGACACTTTTCATTTTATACTATTATCTTATTTATACTGTATGGTTATTTCTGCCAGTTCAAGGTTAACAGTCTTTTCCTCCTTGAAGCTAAGGGATCAAGGGGACGTGTTATTTTAGTCCTTCAGCAAAATCCTATCCTAAGACTACTGTTTCCAACACCTATTCAGAAAGTGTTCCAGGTATATGTGGGTTAAGAAGAAGGGGCTGGGGGAGCAGTTAGATTGCTGAGTACCATATACTTAAGGAAGGAGCCTAGAAAAGAAAAAGTGATTAGTCAGAAAATCCTAACTATTCCATGAAGAGACCCAGGCAAAAATTTCCTGGCTAGAGACAGAATGTTGGGAGGGCTTATTACACTCCGGGATATGAGTGGGAGATGGAAAACTAAATTAGAATGGACGTTTTTATTTAGGTTAGTGGTATCTGTGCCCCCCTTCAGAGTCTGTCTACTTTCCTTCCTTCCTTGATATCTCAGGGTTTCACTTCCTTTAAGAACAAAAAATGTCACCCATAGCCCTGTCCTCTGAAAAAATGCCACAGAAACTTAAGACAGAAGAGACACGGACGGCCATTTGTTCTCTGTACTCCTATAAGCAGAGGAAAAACTAGGAAAACCCATGAAACGCCCTCAGAGCCCAATAAAAGGAATGGTGGTGAAGGCAGGATAGAAGGGAGGTGAAATTTAGGCAAAATCACCTGGGAGCATCCCACAGTCTCCAGGGGGCTGCTGTGTGCACAGGATGGGACAGGACTTTGGTTTAGAGCAGAAAGGCCAGCCGGGGTGTGGGCGTTGACAATGTCAAAAGTTACGTCCGACTTGAGCCTCTTAACTTCCTCAGGAGCTCACTGATGCCTCTCACAGTAAAATGAGGGGATTAGATCGGATGGTTGCTCGAGGCCCCATGCATGGCTAGATTCCCATGATCCAGGTGATGTGCTGAGACACTAGGGTTGGTTAACAAGAACCCAAGGCTTGAACCACATGCAGATGCTGGAGAGGACACTGTAGAGTCAGTGATGAGGAAGAAGACTGGTCCTCCCCTTTTCTGTCCCAGCCAGCTATGTGATGTTAATCGAATCTCAACCTCTTTAGAGGCCCCAGATTCTTCCTCTGCAAGGCAGAGATGAAGACAGTCTGCTCCTGCTTCCTTGGGTGGGAAGTTCTGCATTAGTACAAGTGGAAGGGCCAACTGCAGTTCCTAGAGCTGTTGACTATCTGAAGTAGACAGGAGGGAGCAGAGGCAACCCAGACCCTGTGGTTTAAAAGTAGATGAGATGAACCACGTGGAAAACATCACGGTGAACAAGAAACGAGAGGCAAACCTTCTGCTTCAGGCCATTGATTAAAGCCAAGCCCCTATCCAACCTGGCAACAATTTCCAAACTTTCTAACCTCCTCATACATGGGCAGAACAGAACGTTTATTCTTCCTCTTGTGCGTAATTAGCACATCTTAACTTTCATTGACATTCTTATTATCCAAATGTGAAAAAACTCACACTAAAAATGCATTTGAAGGAGAGCGCTGATAAAAGTTTCACTTGGTATAAGCCATCACATTAAGTCGTACGTATCAGTGATTCTATAATTTCTCTTATAAGGCAATTTCTAATAATAATTTCCAACATTTTGGAAGAAGGTAACTCCTTAAATGACTTTTTCTAATGTATTAGATAGAACTCGTACGACACAAACTGTCCTTCTAAACCTTGTTATTGAAACAACAATCACTAACGTGCACTGATACCTTAATATATGTCCAAGACTACTTCACATTTTAACATAGATTATTTTCTTAGAAAACCTCACACAACCTGAAGACATATACTGCTGTTACCTCCGTGTTACAGGTGAGCAAATTGAGGCTTAAGTGGTATGCAAGTAAGCAGCAGAGCTCTGACCCTGAACCGTGTCTGCCTGCAGTCAACCATGCTCTCAGTCACTACTTTTTAGCGTTCTAAGCAAACTCAGTATTTGCTATTTGGGACCTCTTTTTTTTTGGTCAGTAACTTAACAGGTAAAATTGTACCGATTTGTGATTTATTTACTGTACTACCTGACTGAAGTAGATAAGTGGCTGTCTTGGGCACATCATGCCCTACAATCAAGTTGGAGCTACTTGATTACCTAGTCTGCCCAGAGGAGAGACATCAGATTATAATGAACACATGAACCCCCCCCCCCACCGGGTTGCGCAGAAATAGGAGCAAAAGAGTAGTTAAGAGCCCAGCACTTGGACCGACCTCTGTTCAAATCCAGGTTGTGCCCTCACCAGGTGTGCTAGCCTGGGTGAGCTCCAGCGGCACATGTCTGCTGAAAGGAGCCTCTGCAAGCCTCAGTTTCTTCATTTGAAAAATGGGCGTACTATTCTTACTACCACTCAGGAAGCATCTATATAGTGAGTTTTTCCAAGATGCCAAGCTCCAATAAAAGATCTATAAGGCTTGAATGACATAATACTGTGGTAATACCTCATTCAATGCTCAAATCAATCCTATATGAGTGTTTTACAGAAGAGGAAACTGAAGCATAGTGGGGTT
Source organism: Delphinapterus leucas (assembly GCF_059928025.1). Lineage (NCBI taxonomy): Eukaryota > Metazoa > Chordata > Mammalia > Artiodactyla > Monodontidae > Delphinapterus > Delphinapterus leucas. The sequence goes on from NC_143132.1 coordinate 119,268,609, forward strand.
AGATGACCTGCCTAAGTAAGTGGCAGATCTGCAATTTGATTCCAATGTCTTTTTGATCAATTAAAATTTATCTTAGGGCTTCCCTGGTGGCGCAGTGGTTGAGAGTCCGCCTGCCGATGCGGGGGACACGGGTTCGTGCCCCGGTCCGGGAAGATCCCACATGCCGCGGAGCGGCTGGGCCCGTGAGCCATGGCCGCTGGGCCTGCGCGTCCGGAGCCTGTGCTCCGCAACGGGAGAGTCCACAACAGTGAGAGGCCCGCGTACCACACACACAAATATATATATACATATATATATATATATATTTATCTTAATAATTTAGAACAGTCCTAGGCACAAAATAATATTAGTCAGCATTTGCTGAACCCATACGCTTATTAACTTTGTTGTTGTTATTGTGACTAGCAAGACAGAAACACAGACTTTTCAGCTACCAGAGGAGGGTTTGCCTGTAGTCTGGACATGCTCTCAGGTTAGAGATATTACTGGCTCTCAAACTGTCTTCTGAAACTCCACTTTTCAAGTCCCTGAGTCTAAAGAGAACCCTTTGCTAAAAATATCAAGATTCTGGCTGCTTCCAAAGTGGAAGCCGGTATAAAAGGGGGCTGCAGAAACAAAATATTCTAAGGTCCCTGCACTAAGGGAGCTTATGATCTAGTTGAAGAAACAAAAATCATAACAGAAAAACACTTGGGCTGTCAGCACTGAGCTGTGTGGCTCTCCGGCTGAGAGCTGACAGAAGAGACCCAAGAAAATAATTCATGGACATGAGTTGCCTCAAGATTGCAGGCATTTTAGGGCCTGCCACACTCCTTCTGAGGTGGAAGACCTGCCTGTCCAAACCTGTTCCTCCTCATAACTGCCAAACTCAAAGGTTAGACATGAAACTGAAAACAAATCATCAATGAGCTTCTCAAAGCTCATTGCAACTTAGATAAACTGACTAAAGGACAAGTTGGAAAAGCTGCGAAATTGTTTACTGGTTGTACTTATAAAGAGGCCGGTCCTTCATATCGTGACTGGGTACCCTGCGGCTACTCATGGCTCACAGTAACATGCAAGCCTCAAATAATAACAGCTACATTATTTTTTGGTTGTTTCAACCAAGCATGTTAAAAGTCCTGGAAAATGAAAACTTTAAACAAAGTCTCGCACTGTGTCAAAATTGTCTAGGTACAACCCATATGATACATAGCAATATGACTAAATAAAGAACAGTGGATGCCGTCAAAAAGGTAACTACTATATCAATGTATCAGTGATCAATGTAATTATGATCACTGTTCAAAAAATAGTACGGTTTCATCTCTTCAACATCAATATTCTCTTTTCCCTTTAGCCCGAAACATTCTAATTTCCTGTTGCAAAGACGAAACAAAATATCTATGTATATTTTGTGGTATGAAAAAAAAGTATCCACACAGTGCCCACAGCCACCAGTACAACAATGAAAAGGGGCAACCGCATGTAGATAGCAGCTCAAAGCTCAGTCGAAGCCATCCTACGGAGGCAGATGGTAGAACATACTTTTACCACGTTGCTGTTTCTTCACAATTAATCGAGCAGAATCGCTCTGCCCCCTTCTCCCCAGTATACCTGATTCCAATTACCAAAATTTCCCAAGTGCTAGACATGTTAAGTTAGACCATATGAAAATGCCATCTATAAAAACATTTCCATTTCCGTTCAACCTAATGCATCAGCATCAAGGAAGAAGAAACCTTAGAGCTTTTGAGAAAGTATTCATCCCAAAGTAAATACAATGCCATTAAGTTCTAAAATCCTATAATGAACTCTCTTGTCTTACAAGCTCATCAATTTCAGGGGAAAAGGAAAATATTAAGTGAGGGGGAAATTACTAAAAATGAGGGGCAGGTTTGGAGCTGGCACTGGGTAACAAGGCTCTAGGTCCCCCAGGGTACTGGTAGAAACCCCATGGAGAGACCTGGGGTGGCCCCACCATGAAGTTAGACGTCACGAACTGTAACCCACAAACCAGCTTTATTTGGTCTGTTTTAATGAAATTAAGCCAGAATTTTTTAATTTAAATTTTTAAAATTCATGCAATTTTATATAAAAATCCATTTTTTATAGTCCCATGGCAGGTGACCCACACACCTGCATGGCAACAGCCCAGAGCCCGGGAGTGGGGCAACACTCCCCAGTTCACCGCAGCCCCCAGCCTTCCTAACACCGAAGCTGTTAGCTGTATTTTATTGGCCTGATGGTGCTGCGATTGTTTCTTCTTACACCTGGCTCACTTTTCTCACTGACATTAGATTTGGGGCTCTATTTGAATCTGCAATCCGTCGCTTTAGTCCCCTCACTTCACAGTGAGCTGTTTAGAAACATCAGAGGACCAGTGTTGGATCAGCTTTTCTCCTGGTCTTTGGCCATGCCTTACGTGAGATCACCTGCCAATTCCTATTCTCTCTGCCCTTCCTGGGTTGTACTGTTTCACTTCGTTCATAAAGAAAAAAAGATAATTAATGCCAGTGAAGTTGACAGCAGGAACTACTTTAAAGAAAATGTTATATATGTATGTATGTGGGTGTGTATGTATTCACACACACACACACACACATTATACAAAATAAATTATCTGTGATGCCAGATCTTTTTACTACATTGGGGTGGGGGGGTGGGGGATTTATTTATTTATAAATTGAAGTACTGTTGATTTACAGTGTTTCAGGTGTACAGCAAAGTGATTTGGTTATAGACAGACATTTTTTTCAGATTCTTTTCCGTTATAGGCTATTATAAGATATTGAATATAGTTCCCTGTGCTACACAGTAGGTCCTTGTTGTTTATCTATTTTATATATAGCAGTGTATATCTGTTAATCCCAAAAATTCCTATTTCTTGTTTTTATGAGAGGAAAAAAATGAGACACAGTGAGGGTTTGATGCCGATGAAAACTGTACAATATCCACTAGGATTCAAGACCTCACTAAAGAATCTTTACCATTGACGGTAGGGGTTGAAACTGAAGGAAGACTTGTCTCTTTAGTACCTGTCTTAATTCATTAATTTAAATAAAAAGCATTGCAGTGTCGTTAAACTGTGATGCGAAAAACTAGGGTAGCTAACTTGACACCCAATTCTATTGAGAGTGGCCTTGAGGACACCTACCCACTCATCCACAACCCAGATAACCATAGTGATGACCTCATTAGAATGGTGACCATGGCAACTACCATCATCACCGTGAAGAATAATTACGACCCTTAAGTATAATGCTTAAGCCATGGAATGACCCTTCGAAAACAAGGAACAATATCTCCATAAGCCTGCGAAAAGTACTCTCCTTTCTTAATAGGTTGGTAAATGGTAATCAAACAACTGAAGACTTTACCTGGGGTCTTAGATTCTGAGAATTTTTTTTAAGGGACCAGAAGCCACTTGAAATGCATTTGGGTTAGAACAGATTCATTCAAAACCACTACTCTGGCTATTGGGACTGTAGCCTCTCTGACCAGCTAACTCTGTATTAATAGTCCAGAATTTCACTGTGTATACATTAGACTTTCCCTAAACAGAACACAAAAATATACATTTCAATTAAGGAAATGATAAAATTTGACTATATGAGTAATAAGATTTTCATTGTTAAGCAGAAAAAATATTTGCTATGAATTACATTGCTGCAGCACTTACAATATAAAATGGACTTGCACATAGTACCTCTCCAGATTCTCACAGTGCTTTTGGGAGCCAGGCCAGGTATTTATTATTTTCCTCATTTCACAGACAGGCAAGCTCCAGCTCCGAGAGCTAAAAGGCTTTGCCCAGGGTCAGAGCCAAAGACTCAGTCAAAAACGTAACACCTGCCGATTGCACTGAGGTCCAGGACACCATCCAGGCTACTTCTGAGGTGCCACTGATCAAGCCAAGTAGCACAGCAGAGAGGCAGCCTGTTCTGGGGCCACAAAAACTGGAGCTCATCTCCTGGCTTTGCTTCTCACTGTCTGTGTGACGTTGAGCAAGTTGTCGAAGTGCGCTGAGGCTCTTCACCTGCACAATGACCAGGTCTGGGGTAAGGTTATAAGGAAGCATTAGACACAAACCTTGCCTTCAAGGGGTTTACAACCCAGTTCACACCACCCTCTCCCTCCCCCTCCCCCCTCCCTACATCAATCAGTGAGTAAGTGAGTAACTAAGTAAGTAATCAGAGGTCACCTGGAAAAAGAAAAGTTAAATCCAAATGTGAACCAAAACATGCTTAATTGTAAGCTACAGGTGTCAAGCATAACTTTGCAAAGAGAACTTCAGGGTAGTACTTGAAAAACCAGAATGAAGGCTGTGTGCTTTGCATTCCAACACCTTTGGGTCACTGACTCCAAGCCTGCATTAATGAAGTGCCTTTTGAATACAGTGACCTAATTCTATCACAGAAAGAAGTCAATATACCCAGTGAGGTAACTTGTTTCTTTCCCAAGGCCTTCAGCAGAGCTATATCTTAGCAGCATTGGAAGAGACACACACACACACACACACTCCTCTCTCGCTCTCATTCTCTCATTCTCTCATTCTCTCTCTCTCTCTCTCTCTCAGGCTTAAATTGGGAAAGATTCTTACGTTACAGGTGATTCCAAAATGCAAGAAAGGCTGCACCTTTCACCAGAAGCTTTGCATTAGGTGGGTCTTGTGAACATTACATCTCTCCACTGAACTTTAGGGACTACAGCAGTATTCCCATATGCTCTACTGGCTTAGTATAGCTTTTCTACAAGAAAGTGACCCCTCTCCACCCTCCCGCCAAAGAAAACCCCTCAGATCTGAAATTCTTGCAGTTCCAGATGTGAGCTTCTTAAGAACACGCTGAAAAGTGGAGGACAAATAAGAGAATTATACTACAACTCTGTCATTTGAGAACCACCATCACCAAATAATCAGTCCAAAATATCATGAGCAGCAAGCTCTACGGAGCTTGCTCTGGGGAGCGAGCATTTAACTGGCATTTATCTTTCAAATCTTGACCAGAAAGGCAATAACGAGGCCCTGGGAAGCCGGGGAGAATTAAGGATCGCATGGCCTGCTGCGCACGCCTGCCAGCTCTGCCTGCTGAGGAGGGAGTTCCCCAGCCTGGCACAGCAGCTGCCCGCCCGTGTGGAGACCTAGCCCGGGAACGGTGAGAACAAAGCTGTGTGCCCATCGCAGCAGGTCCGGAGTCCCGGGTGCTGATGCTCCCCCGGTCTTCCCACTGCCCTTCCAGGCTACGGCGGAGGTTTGCGCATCCAGTGCACCTGGGTTCAGTCAAGCCTCTGCTCCACCGTTAATAAACCTTTCCTTCCTTGAGACACAGAATCTCCATTTTTCCAATCATAAAAGCAGTTTAACAATACGACCAGTTAGGGTTTTCACTTAAAGGCCTCAGAAGAGGGCTGGGCACAGAGAAAAGTTCAACTGTGACAATTAATTAATTCTCGGGTGTGCACTAAACAACAGGATCTCCTGCCACTATTCTTTCTGGGTTGCTAAGCGGTACCAGGAAAGTCATTTTTTTTAAGAATGCTAAGTGTTGGTCACCGAAGCGAGAAAAATCAGGAGTTGGTAGAGAGGGAGGAAGAAAGGCATGTTTATAGTCAACGTAGAACATTTGATGATCCATATAGGTCAAATGTCGTCATAGAAGAGTAAACGATAAACGCACCAAGAGTTGCGAAATCAAGCGTCTACAGGATCTGGCGAGCAATGCTCCCGAGTGAGGAGGCCCAGGGACGTCAGCAGAGGAGGCCGTGAGCTGGTGACCCAGACAGCATATTCTGCAAAGGGAAGAGTCAGCGAACACTGCTGGACTGTTCACGCTCACTGTGGGCAGATCTTCTTTTCCAAGATAGGATCCAAATCTGCATTCTTAAGTGAAATTTCCTGCTGTTTTCCACATGGTTCAGGCCAAGCCAAACTACATCTCCAGTTTAGAAGATCAGCAGTTCCTTCACGAGCTTGACAGGGAAAACAAATCCCACCGCTGCCCTATCCTGGCCCTCCCGTTTCCGGCCCTCCAATATCAACCCCAGAACTGCTCTGCATGTGGACTCCAGGGCAGGATAATGGAAAAACTGCAGATACGGTTTCAGTCAGATCTGATGGGAATGCTGATCCTACGCATTACTGGCTGTGTGAGTCAGGGCAAGTTAATTAACATGTCTACACCTCAGATCTTCCCAGCTGGGGAAGAAAATGGGAATAAAACACACGTAGGGCACGGGCTGCTATGAGGGTTGCAGGAGAAATCAAGCACCAAGTTCAAGGCCTAAGATAAAGGAGACACTGGGGACATGTTCATCCTTTTCTACCATTTCATTTCACTCATTTAAAAAGCCAGCTTAGGGCTTCCCTGGTGGCGCAGTGGTTGGGAGTCCACCTGCCGATGCGGGGGACGCGGGTTCGTGCCCCGGTCCGGGAGGATCCCGCGTGCTGCAGAGCGGCTGGGCCCGTGAGCCATGGCCGCTGAGCCTGCGCGTCCGGAGCCTGTGCTCCGCAACGGGAGAGGCCACAACGGTGAGAGGCCCGCGTACCGCAAAAAAAAAAAAAAAAAGCCAGCTTACAACTAACAACATCGCAACACAGTTAACAGTCAAAGGATCATATCAATGGTTGGCTGGAAAAAACCTAGAAGGTCTCCTCTCAGCCTCGATGCTATCTAACCTCAGGAATGGCTGTGAAACCCAGGACTGCCACAGACCTCACCTTCTTGAGAGGTTTCGTCAGCTCTCAGCTAGGGGAGCAGTAGGTGGCATGACAGGGCTCCTGGCCATCAGTGAGATCCTGGGCCCAAGCCCATGACTACAGCTGAAGCAATGCTCATCCCAGCACCCTGCAGGCGCTGGGGTGCGCAGAGAATGCACAGCGGCTCTGCTGTAAACTGCACGGGGGGCCCGGGAGCTTCGGTGCTGCTGTCGAAGAAAGAGCAGGCAGATGAGGCTCAGAGGCAACCGGAACGAAGCTCTTGGAGCAAAACGATCAAATGACTCCTCACGGGGCGGCTGAAACTACAAACCACGCAACAGTTCTCGGGTGGTGAGAAATGAGTTTCATTCACCCTGTGTCCAACCCGTCAATCACTAAATGCATTCTACTGTGTACCTACAACATGCAACAGGGGCTTGTAAGACTTAGCCCATACCCTGCACAGCTGTGCCAGATGCTTCATAAGCATTCTCACTTCAACCTCACCCCATAATGGATACATCATCACAGCCACTGTACACATGAGGAGATTGAGGGTCAGAAAGCTGAAAGGCAGCAGAGCTGGGGTCGGCACCACACCGCCACCATATCGGCCAGGGGTAGGAGCAAGGGTTTGTTTGTTTGTTTGTTTGTTTTGTTTTTTTAAGCCAAGTGAGGAAAAATATTTTTAAATGTAAGACATGAAATGAGAAGCTTAGCAGAATCTTCCATCAGTACTATATCTACCTCTATCCCCCACCCTCTCTCTCTTTCTCCCATGGTAAGCATAGTGTTTTGTTTTGTTTTTTTTTTTGAAAGAGTTGTCTGAAACCATTCCCTTACTTCCTCACCTCACAAGTATTACCCAACCCTCTGTCATCAGCCCTCTGCTCCACCCCTACTTCCCACCCCCCCCCCCCCCGTCCCCAGCCCCTGCACTCAGGCAGCACGACATACGCAGCCCCAGCAAAGACCAACAGTGACCTCTCTGTTACTAAATCCCATCCAATGGCGCTTCGCTGTCCTAGGTCTCCTGACTTCCCTGCAGGAGAAAACTAGTTACAACTTCTCATTTCGTAAACTCCCATCTTGGTTCACAGGCCATTAATCTTTTCCGGTAATCCTTCCAGTTCTCTGAGCACTCCTTCAGGCACTTCACTTTCCCGAGAATTGCTCCTTAAAAGCTTCGAAGTCAGCCTTCTCCTATTCTCACTCTACTGGGCAGGTTCATCCTGGGCAACCTCAGCCACTCCCATCGCTTTTTCTATCACAGATCTTCTGTTGATCTTAAATGTACCTCACCAGCCAGGAGCACCTCCTCAGGCTCCAGACCTCTATCTTCAATTCCTTAGTAGACATCTCCACATGGATGCTATGCGGGCATCCTGAAATCAACAAACCTAAACCTGAACTCCACCCATTCTTTCATGTGCCCCTCCTCTCACGGGCCCTAACATCAGTGAAAGAGACCGACGCCCACTGCCAAATCCTGGGAGGACACAACACTCCCCATCCCTTTGCACCAACATCAGTCAGCCACTCACTGCTCAATATGCCTCAGATCTGTCACATCTCCCCACCACTCAAGGCCATCACCGTCTCCCCAGCAGACCACTGCATGTTACCTTGGGCCATGCTCAGCATTTCCACGCGCTCCTTTCCCATCGGACCTTCAGCAAACCTGCCACAAGCCAGGCATCGAAGGTGCCATGGAAGCTCCCTGATCCCTGCTTCCCCTCATCAGGGGACACCTCTACCTCTGGATTTCTATAGCATCCCAACCTCTCACTCTGTATTTTGTGGTCTGTTGTACGTCTGGATCCTCCAGTAGATTCTAAATTCCTTGAGGGCAGAAACTTACCCTCCCCTTTACCCTCTTTATAATCCCTGAGCGTGGACCATCAGTAGACTTTGAGAAAATGACCTCATAGAAAAGGTCAGATTCTGACCTTGACACTGAAGGGGAGGTAGAGATTCCCAAGGTAGGGAAAGAGGGGGAGAAAGGAGGCCATGCAGGAGCAGGGATGGGTATGAAGAAAAATCGGGGACCGAACACAAGGCACGCCCCTGAGAGGCAACAGTTAGGTTAACGGAGAGAATCCCCGATCAGATGAAGATGATCTTGAATTCCATGTAGGCGAGGATTAGTGGAGATAACACAGGCAAAAAACTACGTTCACAAAGCACATAATTCATAAACATATATTCTCACTTAACCTCATAATGATTCTATAAAGTAGGTATTATTGTCATCTGATTCAGAGGATTAATTATGGGACAAGAAGATTTCTCCCAAAGTTGAGTGCCAACTTTTAATTATCAGAACCCAGCATCTTTTGGCTTCCACACTCCATGGTCTCCAACAGTAAAAAAAAAGAAAAAAATAATTCCTTATATTTCATTAGTAACTGTAATTCAAGAAGTTCCCTGTCTTACCATACTCAGGGTTAGAGAACATGATGACATGGGTAATTTAGAAAGAAGAATCTAGCAACAAGAAGCAGGACAGCCAGCTTCAAGAGGAGAGGAGCAAGAAGGAGGAAGACCAGAGAGGAGGTCAGTACAGGGCCACACGTGACACTAGGAGGGCCTGGATCTGGAAGATGACTGGGAGGAGCAAGGTGAGGACAGAAACAAAGGAATGATATTGTAACAGAAGCAGCAGAAAGACTAGATAAGTGACTGACTAGATGGGGGCAAGGAAGAGAGAAAGATCCAGTCCAGTACTGAGGTCTTAAACTCTCTCGACTAAGAGATGAACCAAATATTCATACACAGGGATGAAAGGAAAATGATGTGTGCCAAAGAAAGGAAAGACAGTTAAAGTTTAGAAATGCTGAGTTTGAGGAACACAGACAGACGACACACTCCAACGTACACAGTGGACTGAAGTCTGGGGAAGGGAAGATTGTAGAAGAGAGGTGATGGCCGACCATCCGAGGAGACGTGCACGCTCGTGAGAAAAAGAAAATGCAAAAATGAGGAGCCGTGGCCTAAATTAGGGGAGGCATTTCATCTAGAGAAGGTAGTATAAGAGACGAAGGAGGCAAGAGGATACTCTCATAAGCCAGCTGAGGAGAATAAAACATCTCATTTCCCAAACCTGGAAGACAAACTTGACTCCAGAAAAATCCAAATATCATGTCTGAACTAATTAAAACCCAACTCTCTCATATAGTTTCCATAGGAATTAAGAAAATGGGAGTATGGATGCCCCCAAAGTACAAATAATCACCCATAGCCAGGGTCTCTGGATTTTGAACCGAATTCTAAAAGAAGAAACTCATGGGGCTTCCCTGGTGGCGCAGTGGTTGAGAGTCCGCCTGCCGATGCAGGGGACACGGGTTCGTGCCCCGGTCCGGGAAGATCCCACATGCCGCGGAGCGGCTGGGCCCGTGAGCCGTGGCCGCTGAGCCTGCGCGTCCGGAGCCTGTGCTCCGCAACGGGAGAGGCCACAACAGTGAGAGGCCCGCATACCGCAAAAAAAAAAAACATGGTAAAAGAAGAAACTCATAAATGAATCACCCAGATCGCTAAGCAGTGCCCCTCACCTACGTCAAGGGGTGGAAACTCTTGCTGAACGTATTTTGCATTTCACTATCTTCTTCAAGAGGTGACAGGGAACGTGCTTATTAGGTGCTTTTCCCTGGCCTTGAAAACTCATCCATTATTGCACAGTGAGCTGCTAGCTTGTATCTATTCCTTTCCTCTTCTGTATACTGTTTGTCCCTTTTTAACTTCATTCAAATATAATTTACATACCATAATTTTCATCCATTTTAAATGTACAATTCAATGATTTTTAATTAATTTATAGAGCTGTGCAACCACCATCATAATCCAGTTTTTAATCACCCTAATAAAACCCCTCATACCCTTACAGGGAGTCTCCACTCCCACCCCTAGCCCTAATCTACTTTCCACCCCTATAGATCGGCCTCTTCTAGACATTTCATCTCAGTGGTATTTTGTATCTGGCTTCTTTCCCTAGCAAAACGTTTTTGAATTCATCCATATTATAGGTGTATTTCACTCCTTTTTATTGCTGAGTAGTATTCCATTATGTGACTTTACTACCTTTGGTTTATCCATTCATCAGTCGACATTTGGGTTGATTCAACTCTTAGCTATTATGAATAATGCTACTAAAAACTTATATGCTACTTGCATATAAGTCTTTGCATAGGTCTATGTTTCCATTTCTCTTGAGTAGATACCTATAAGTGGAATTGTTGGGTCAGAAGATAAATTTAGGTGAAACTTTTTAAAAAACTACCAAACTGTTTTCAAAGTGGCCATATGATTTTAAATTCCCACCAGCGGTGTACAAGGGTTCCTACCTCTCCATATCCTCGGCGACATTTCTAATTGTCTTTTTTATTTATAGCCATTCTGGTTGATGTGAAATAGTATCTCACAGTGTTTTTTATTTGAATTCCCCCAATGACTAATGATATTGAGCATTTTTTCATGTGCTTTTGGTAAAATGTCTATACAAATCTTTAGACCACTTTTTAGTTGGGCTGTTTTCTTCTTATTAGGAAGTTGTAGAAGTTCTCTGTATGTTCTGAATTTAATCCTTCATCAGAAACATGATTGGCAAATATTTTCTCCCAGACTCTTTTCCGTGTCCTCCTTAATGGCTGTCTGCTATCTCTTACTGCTGCTGTGGCTCACCCACTTCTAGACACTGCTTTTCCTCCAGTGTGGATAAGCCATACTGGATTTCCTGTTATCAAGTAAGGTATAAGTGAAGCCAAAAAGATGGAAAACCACATAACTTGCCCACAGAGCAACAGAAAATTAGAGATGTCTTTCATGTAAACTCCTTGAAATGTTTCCATGAGAACTTGGATTCAAGAAAATAAGGTTTGCTGAAATCCAAAGGTCATTATTATGAAGTTTAGAAAACTGCCTCAATCCCAGTAAACTTTTATGAGGGGGAAAGGAAAAAGTAGGGTTTTACCTCCTTGCCTTACTTTAAAAACACAGCAACACCGACACTCAAAAAGGCGGGAGTCTAAGAGCCCTAATCATTGTCTATGATCCATTAACCAATGGATACCTTTTGACCACCCACTATATACCACCTACCCTAGTGATTCAAGGTAAGAGGCATGGACAGGGCTTCTAAACTCTCAAAAGAGATGACTGGTGGAGGGGAGGAAATCACTGAAAATTCGGACACCACTTTTTTTTTTTTTTTGCGGTATGCGGGCCTCTCACTTTGTGGCCTCTCCCATTGCGGAGCACAGGCTCCGGACGCGCAGGCTCAGCGGCCATGGCTCACGGGCCCAGCCGCTCCGCGGCATGTGGGATCTTCCCGGACCGGGGCACGAACCCGCGTCCCCTGCACCGGCAGGCGGACTCTCAACCACCGCGTCACCAGGGAAGCCCGGACACCACTTTTTCCATCTACTACCAAATCCAGGCCCTGAACTTCACGTGTTACTAGGGAGCAGAAGAGAAGGACAAAGTAACAGAGAAAGAAACATGTGCCTCTCCACTTGCGGCCCAATTCTTAAATATACTTTTGCCTCCGAAGTGCTCTCTCCCTGCTGACTCAGCAGATGCAACCAGAAGATTGCCTTGTACTTGGAGGGGACGAGCTTACTTGGGGGCTCTCTGCAGCTGTGTGGCATAGAAGCAATATCAGCGAGGGGACACGAAGGCCTCACATGGTTTCGTTTCATGAGAAACAGTGCGACTTCCCTACAGAGAACTGTTCCCGAAACACATCTGGCTTCAGCAACACACTTATGAAAACAGTTCCCAGGATTTCTTCTCTCTTGGATCGACACCTGAGGAAAGTCAGAAAACAGGGACTAGACACAGAGAAGGCTGCTCAAGGAGAACTGGGGGGGACTGTCCTAGAGCATTCAAAGCAACGTCACGCGCACATATGGTCTCAGGTAATCCTGAGAAAAAGGTTGTGAGGAATCTGAAGCTCAGAAAAGTTAGGGTACTTAGCCAAAAATCACACGCCAGTCACTCAAAGCTAATTTCATGATTCACTCCTAGCCCAACTCTGAGGTTGGATGGAATCCAGTTAGCACAGAGAAATACAGGGACTTACGAGACAAACGTTCAAATGGTAATAAATTCTTAATGGGAACCTATGTTTGAGGAAAACGTAGAAGCCCACATAAATCTGAGTCCTGATAGGGATTTTTTTTAGGGCCTTCGGTCCGAAATCCCAAAAAGGTCGGGTGACGATGAAGGTCACACAGCTGGTTAGTGTAAAGCCAAAACTAGAACCCTAGAGATTACAGGAATGATTGGATGCTGAATATATTTGAGCTTATAAAACACTCTTTACATATATCAGTGCTAGATCTCTTAATTTATATACAGTTGGAGATTGTTAAAACGTCTCATCATACACGTATGTAAGTACATGTGCTGAGGTTAGGGGCGGGGGCGTGTAGAGTGAGGCAGAAGCAGGGTGGCAAGGCATAGGCTAATATGTCCTGAGCACATTCTTTGACCTAGGTTCTGACAGGCGCCTTATGGACTATGTCACATAATCCTTATCACAATCCTGTTGTATGGTTGCTATTATTCTCATTTCAGAGATGAGGACACTCAGTCACAGAGATGTTAAGTAGCTTTCCCAGGGCCGCACAGTGGCATTCAGATGGAGAGAGAGCGTACACAGAAACGGTCCATGCTTCCTGGCACACTGAAAGAGCACAGAAAAACAGACAATTCTTATGTGGCACAGTCGTTCCTATCCAAAGAATAAGCCTTTTCCGAATCGTGGGGATACCTTTTTTTTTTTTTCTCTTTTTTTAAAAGTAAAGATCGAAATACTGTGTGTTCAAATTCCTGCCTAACTGTTTCTCTCCCCCCCACCCCGGCCCCCAGAAATCAAACCAGGAATAACCTATGCTGAGCCCTTGCGTCAATCGTCCCCGAGTGTTTCCTGACACGTATTTTTGCTTACAGTCCCTCAGAACTAAAGAATGGGGCTCAACGTGACATTTGCAAAATTACCAGGTAAGCGGTAGGGAAAAATGCAAAGAAAATCTTACTTGATCAATAACTGTTATTTACACTACGTGGCCATTTAGGGGTTTTAGCGGTCACCAACCAACTAACAAAATAAACCAGCATTTATCCTTGCCTTTCATTAAATGTAAAACAGCAAACATGCAGGGTGGCATCACTGAGAGAAATTTAACTTGCCGTCACTTTGGTTTTAAGCTTTGTTTCATCTAGAGACCATCTCTAAAAGAACAAGAAAGATTAAACTAATAATTGGGGAAGTTTTTCATACCCAAACTAAAGTACATATTACTTTTCAGATGTAACAGTCTAGATCAAGGTTCACTGAGATTCCCCAAGAGGTCAAGACGACATCTACCTACACTACTGGGTAGCTAGAAAATGGTCATGCAAGGGCAGCTGTGCCAGGGGAGTGACACCCTGCAATTTGCGTGACTTTGGTATTTCATTCCCACCTGGCAGGTAGAGCAGTGATATATCGTTGATACTTTCACACTTTGTGCCTAAGTGTGACGTGCCCCAACGAGCAACAATGCAGCTTCACCAAAAGCAAAAGGACCAAGATTCTTCAACACATATCGTTCAGACTGTGACTGCTATTAATGACACAAAAGTCAGAGAGTGAACATCTACTGAGTACTAGACACTGTGCTTGAAACGTATGCAGAGCATTTAACTCTCAGAAGATCCAGCAAAATGGCCGCTATTTAATCCATCTTACAAAGTCATGAAGTGACTGAACCAGCATTGTCAAAGAGGCCTGTCTGCAATGCCCTCTATCTGCCGTGTCCAATACAGGAGCCACATGTGGCTAATGCAGTATCTGGCTACAAAGCCCACGCGTTTCTCCAGCACACACAGGTGTACACACGATCCCCCTTACACACAAACACAGGCAGCCACAGCCGCAACACACATCCCACAAAACCACTCTCACAAACCCACTGGCACAAAACGATGATTTACTGTGGAACCAGTGTTCGTATGTCATTGCCTCTGCCAATTCAGTTTAAAAGGAGTTGGAAGAGGGGGCGCAGAGGGGAGAATAAGAAAGGGATTTTTACCCTCAATTATCACCCTGTAATCAAGCTCTGCACTAAACAAACAGGGAATAACATCTTGGGAGATAAGGAGTGTGTGAGCTGAGAGAAAACAGCCTGTAGACTGTAAAAACAGCTTCTAGTTTTTCTTAATTGAATCACCAAACTACTTGTCATTAAAAATGTTCCCTAACCTGGCCAAGCTCTTTACTGACAGCAAAGAACAACATGATAAAACCTCCTGGGGAAAGAAAGCCACTCACTTTTAACGGTCTTTGTTCCTGAGTGGGAAAATTGCAGAGAAATGCTTCTGGGCATAGCCACAGGCTTTGGAAAAACTGGGGCAATGATACAGAAGAGAAGAAAGGCTGGCAGGAAAGAATATACCACAGACTTAATTCTAAAAAAAAAAAAAAAAAAAAATCTATGTCACACAGAACTCTCTATATTAAGTTCTGAACCTTCCAGAGCAACCCACAGATGGTTATTCCTGCTTCGCAGGAACCATTTTTCTCTCCTACTACCATATTTATTGCATAGGATAACCCGTAACAGGCTTTAACCACTAATTTGTTTAAGCTGCCTCGTAAATGTAGAATTTGTAAATGAAGTAATAAACAAGCCCAAGCCTATTCCATTGAATTAAGAAGTCCTATATTCTAAAACGTTAATCCCATACATAAACTAAAGAAGTAAAACTGTGAGGTGACATGCTCAGCAGACTGTCTCAAAGCCATGAACGGTTCAATAATCACCGTGGAACAAGGTTACTCATACCTGATATTATTTATGACTCAGAGTATCTTTAAGGACTATTTCTGACATGCTGATTTAAGACTGTGTTTGATAATAAACATAACTGATCAGTAAATCGTCATTTAGTAAGAGTGCTTGTTCATACAATTAAAACTTTAAAGTATATAATAAACAGATACAAAATCCCTACCCAACCCTGAGAAGTATGGGTCCTTCCGTTCCACAACGGAAAAGCACAGCAGATCCAGGGAGCCGACGCTAAGGGTGGAAATACTCCATGCCTATTATGCTATGGTTCGTGAACCATTCTACTTGCATTTACAACGGTTTTGAAAATCATTCGTTAGTAATTGTTACAAGGTATAACCAGTGTTTCAGGAGATGATGTAGCTGCCCCTTTTCAGGCTGGGTCCCTCAGCTAGGCCACTTATCCTGTTTAAAAGTTACCTGTCCTCTCTCTACTTCCCTTAGGGTTCTATTCTGGGTTAGATGAAAGTAACTGCTAATAGTTTAATTGGGGAAATTAAGTCAAGCAGGTATCTTAACCCAGGTAAAGCTGCACATCTTAAGAAGCTTCTAAGGGCATGGATGCTGATGTAGATCTGATGGAGCAGAAGAGGCCAAGACTGAGACACTTCATTAAGTTAAAGACAGGCTTGAACGATCCTGTTCCAAGACAACATTTGAAACTGGCAACAGGAGTACAGATGGCAGCTGAATCAGGCATTTTAAACTTGTAAAGCTGAATAATACTGTGGGTCTCATCCTAACAGGCTAGTCCAGGTATAAATTACCAGCCTGCGTAAGGACGTTTAAGCCAGGAATACCAGTTTTTAAAAACACTTGTAGCAGAGAATAAAAGGGAAAGAATCAGCAGGGGGACAAGGTTACTCGGGAAGAGCCTACACTTAAATTTCAGGCAACAATTTAAGAACCTGTTTTTGGATTGTAATCATCAAAGCTATCTTCCTAGGTTCGCTTCTTCAAAGAAGGGAAACAAAATATATACTTCGCCGCCTGTCACGTAGGGAAATGAGGGCTAAATTCATGCTGTCAGCTCTAAAACAAAATCATTCCAAAACATAACTGTAGCTATAGTAAACATTATTAGTGAGATGTGAAAATTCAGAAATGACCTTCCTTGTCAACTTACATCCAAACAGTTCATTTGTAAATTGTTAGCTCCAGTTTAAAAAAAAGACAAAATGTAACTGGATGGTCAAGAGATTTATGGGGGCGATTGCCCAGAGGGACTGCTGACAGCTGTGCAGGTCTGACCTCTGTGGAAGAGAGAGGGGAGCAAGGAGGCAGAGGAGGAAGATTCAGACTTCAGTGTAGTTTGAAGAAAGTTTTTTTTTTTTTTTTTTGCGGTACGCGGGCCTCTCACGGTTGCAGCCTCTCCCGTGGCGGAGCACAGGCTCCGGACGCGCAAGCTCAGCGGCCATGGCTCACGGGCCCAGCCGCTCCGCGGCATGTGGGATCTTCCCGGACTGGGGCACGAACCCGTGTCCCCTGCATCGGCAGGCGGACTCTCAACCACTGCGCCACCAGGGAAGCCCTGAAGAAAGTTTTGACCAGACTGATGAAAAGTCCTCCAGCCAAAGTCACTCGTCAGAGAAACCCCTGCTGTCCCAGGAACAGGCTTGTCTTAGTATCATGTGCTCAGTTACTGGCTGGGAGCAGTCCATGCAAAGCATGGCATCAGCAAGAAAACAGTGCTGGGTTCAGAACACTGAGCTGGAGTTGCCCATCAATTACACTCCCTGCAGTAGGAGATCTGAGAGGCCCGTTCTCATGGCTGTCAGGCAAATCCAATGTTCATAAACCATTTCATTGATTATATGATACAGTGGTATGGTACAGGCCTTTAACAACACGCACTCAAAATTCCAAAATAGCAAAAGGTTTAAAATTTCCATATTCTCAGCACAATACATATAATCTAGACTTGTAAATTAAAATAGGTACCAGACTGCAATTATTTTCAATAACTGTCCTCCTTGAGAATGAATTTAAATATTAATGACAATTGTTCCTTTTTATTTCTCTTCCTAACGATGGTCCCTAAAGTTTCTTAAGTATTATAAAAAAAAAAAAAAAAGTCACGGACAAAAAATTCAAAATGACCTGCTAGTTTTACTCTTTCCCAATTCTTGATGATTAAATAGCTTAAAACTAAGAGAGAGAAAAAGATATTTCAAAGAGCCTGCCAAAGACTGCACTAAAAGAATAACCACATGCTACCATTCTGTTACATAAAATTCTAATTTTCTGCTCCCAAATTTTGTTGATTCTATTTGTAAGGATATCAAACACTGAATTAAAAATCTAATCAAGATAATTTTCACTGGTATATTTATTTTCATTTTCAAACAGTCAGCATAGAGAGCCAGAAATTCACATTTTACTCATGGGACTTGGGGGTGGGGGATTTAGGGGTGAGGTCACCAGTTCTTTTTTTTTTTTAATGTTTTTTCGTCTGTTTATTAAAGTATAGTTGATTTACAATGTTGTGTTAGTTTCTGGTGTATAGCAAAGTGATTCAGTTCTATATATACACACACACAAACACACAC
The DNA here is from genome assembly GCF_059928025.1 of Delphinapterus leucas. Classification (NCBI taxonomy): domain Eukaryota; kingdom Metazoa; phylum Chordata; class Mammalia; order Artiodactyla; family Monodontidae; genus Delphinapterus; species Delphinapterus leucas. The sequence continues at coordinate 119,286,665 of NC_143132.1, forward strand.
ACACACACACACACATTCTTTTTCATGTTCTTTTCAAGTATGGTTTATTACAGGAAATTGAGTACAGTTCCCTGCACCATACAGTAGGACCTCGTTGTGTGAGGCCACCAATTCTTTAGGCACTCAAAGTATTCACAGTGCAATAAACTGGAGTCTTTAAATTACTAAAGACATCTTTTAACTAGCCCGAAACGGCAATAGTTCAGCCTGTGAGGAAGCCCAGCACTCTGTAGGGCATGCATCAAAGCACTGAAGTGACGTCTCCCCGCTTCTCCTACAGATAATGAGCTGCACGGTCCAGGGAATCACACCCCAAGTAACACAAGCGATGGACCCGGAAAGAACACCACCATTAACAACGAATTCGACACTGTCGTCTTGCCTGGGCTTTACCTCGTCATCTTTGTGGCAAGCATCTTGCTGAATGGTCTAGCAGTGTGGATCTTCTTCCACATTAGGAATAAAACCAGCTTCATATTTTATCTCAAGAACATAGTGGTTGCTGACCTCATAATGACGCTGACGTTTCCATTTCGAATAGTCCACGATGCAGGATTTGGACCTTGGGACTTCAAGTTTATCCTCTGCCGATACACTTCGGTTTTATTTTACGCCAACATGTATACTTCCATCGTGTTTCTCGGGCTGATAAGCATTGATCGCTACCTGAAGGTGGTAAAGCCATTTGGCGACTCTCGCATGTACAGCATAACCTTTACAAAGATTTTGTCTATTGGTGTCTGGGTGCTCATGGCTATCCTGTCCTTGCCAAACATCATTCTAACAAATGGTCAACCAACGAGGGAAAATATTCATGAGTGCATGAAACTTAAGAGTCCTTTGGGAGTGAAATGGCACAAGGCCATCATTTACATCAACAGCTGCTTGTTCGTGGTTGTGCTGGCGATGCTGATAGGATGTTACATAGCCATATCCAGGTACATCCACAAATCCAGCCGGCAGTTCGTGAGCCAGTCCAGCCGAAAGCGAAGACACAACCAGAGCATTAGAGTGGTCGTGGCCGTGTTTTTCACCTGTTTCCTACCCTATCACTTGTGCAGGATTCCTTTCACTTTTAGTCACCTGGACAGACTCTTAGATGAATCGGCACATGAAATCCTATACTACTGCAAAGAAATGACGCTTTTCTTGTCTGCGTGCAACGTGTGCCTGGATCCGATAATTTACTTTTTTATGTGTCGCTCATTCTCAAGAAGGCTGTTCAAGAAATCAAATATGAGAACGAGGAGTGAGAGCATCCGATCACTGCAAAGTGTCAGAAGATCAGAGGTCCGCATATACTATGATTATACTGATGTGTAGGAGTTAAAGGCCACCAGGGCTTCTCTTGTTTGTCGAAGTCGATGTGTACAAACTGTAAATAAATTTGTCTTTTGATTACCCTCGCTTGAGCCCATCGAAATATGGATGAAAAGAGAACTGAGATGATATGAAATTGGGGTATAACTTGGAACTGAGAAAAACATTAAGGCATACCAAAAAAGTGAAATTAACAAGAGGTGGTGTGTCGCTGAGTGGCAGGGATCATGGCTCAAGGTTGAAGGAGCAGATTACAGGTGCAGAAAAGGCCACAGCAATGCCAGCGCACTGCAGGAAATGCTTCCAGGAAATGCTGGTGCTCTGAAGCCACTTCTGAAAGAAGAGGAAGTAGAGGGAACTCTATCTAACCTGGATCCCTAAGATTTGGGAAAGAAAATGCTGTTTTCAACACAGCTCATTCACTGCAGATGTAACTGAGTAAATATGGATTGCTAGGTCTTTCTGTCATTGTATCTATGGCCCATACACAACCTTTAGCCATTATCCCCTGTCTGTGTTTATTTATGTCTTATGCATATGAGAAAAACTTGCACAGTGCGGGGTGGGGTGTAGGCAAGAAAGTTCAACTGTGTTTTTTTTAAGCAACGCGTTTGAAAGACTTAAGTCAATTAACTGATTTTAAGCTTAGATTATTTCAGAGAAAAAAAAAAGTGTGACCAAAAAATAAAAAAAAACGAGTATTAAGACAAGTAGATTTTGGATAAAACACTCTGAACTTATGTTTGACATTATTATACCCTATGCTGCATTTGAATCCTCCTGTACTAAGGGTAGAGGAGAGAATGTGAAGGCTTGGTTAATAATCAAGTATATATAGTTTATTCAAAAGCCACTTAATAGTCCTTATTTTAGAAAAACTAGAGTTTTAAAATAGTCTTCCTTTTGAGCTATATCCCATCATTAATAGGGATATCATTAGTTTAAAAGTAACACCTTCAGTAGAAGAACAGAGCTCAATAAATCCAGTCAAAAACGACTGAGTAGCTTTTAAAATCTTAGAATAGTTTCTGCTTCGATATAAACCTTTGAGCCTTCATTCTTTTTCAAAGCCTTCAGCTGCTTGACCACTGACTAGATGCCTGATTTGTTCCTAACACTCAACAAGGAACCAGGGGAGCATTAAAAGACCAGGAGTGAAGGCACGTTTGCTGAGGAAAAGGGAACATTACCGGTTAATGGAGACAAAGCAGACATACACATGCAAAACAGTGCGATATTTTATTTAGACTCTTGTAAATGATCTGCCTGCTTAATTCTAAAAAGCTAAAGTGAGCAAAAAAGAAGTCAAATATCCCACTCAAAAGTGATACTACCCACTTCCGTGTGTGTGTGTGTGTGTGTGTGTGTGTGTGTGTGTGTGTGTGTGTATTCTGTTAAAGGCATGTTCACCTCAGAACATAAAAACTAATAACCTACCATCTTTAATAGCATCAATGGCTCCATTTGGTGCTCTGAAATTTACCAAACCCCAGACTTCATTTAATCCTCTAAAATTCAGGCCTCAGTCTAAGAGGTCCTTAAAATATTTCAATCCCACTTTCATGTTTCTAAAATTGGATTGCTGTAGAGTTAGTGGGTACATTTTATGTAAGGGTGGATTTATTCTCTGAAATTACATGATTAAATCAATGGGACATCTTAAAACACTGACTCAGGAAAAAAATAGAAAGGATTATCCCTATTTTTTTAAAGCTATATTACCAAAACATCAGAATCATACTGCTTGTTTTTTACACCAATGCTCACATTGTGGTCACAAAAATTACTTATCCAGGCCAACCAAGAATGAATCATTTATATAACTAACATAATATCAACAGGAACGGCATAAAATATTGTGCTGGTGTCATGAGTTAATACAAACTACTGCATTAATACTGAAGAAAACAAGAATTCTATCTGACTGGTTTTTAATTAATTGATAATTTGGAAACAATCTTAAACTTGAACTCTAAAATTTCTTACATGGAGCCTTTGGATTATATTCAATATTTCAGGACCTTCTTAAGGCAGCAATAAATAACAAAGTTATTCTTTATTTTATGCAAATGAGAAACACATTCAGATACTTTCAAAAAGAAATTTTTCTATTACTTATAAAACTTACATGCAGAGAAACTAATAGAAAATCTTCAGTAGATTACTAACTCTGTTATATTCATTATGCCATTCATACCATTTCCTTCTCATTTCCAAACAGTATACCATAATTTTTTTCTCAACTAAAGCTTCAAGGGAATGGTAACAAGGAAAATCCATAAATTTAGGTAAAAAAGCCAAAATTGTGCATAGAGACAGTACAACCTAAACCACAAATTTTATGATCATTTTGGAGAAATGTGATATATATGCAAAAAATAAACAAAAAAACAACAAGGGCAAAATAAAGCTTGGGGGGGGGGTCACTTAAATCTCATAAATAGAGAGTTTTCTCCCAGACAGAACACCGCAAGAAGACAGCTATCGAATCAATAAATACTTACTAGGCACATACCATGTAAAAAAAAAAAATGTCTAACGTTATATTTACAATAATCTTTGGCTATATCTAAGTAAATTATAAAAGTAAATATTTCTTAAGATCAAACATTTTCAAATTTCAACATAAACATCTGGTAGATGCTGACTTAGCTCCCGTCCCCAGCCCTCTAGCACCATCTAGTGGTAAAATTCATGAAACAACTGAAGAAAACGACTCCTGTCCTATTTACTGCTTGCGACTGACTACACAATAACATGGCCTAACCCTTCCCCCCTCCCCCGAGCATTCCTTCAGTCATCTCTGATGCTAATGTACACCAAAAACAGTCCTGGAGCTGCCCAGACAAATGTATGCTGGAAATGTTTAAAAAAATAATTAATACCTATAAGAAATTATCTTACAGATGTTAAAAAAAACTAAAAAGGCTGCAACATACATGGATTTCACAGGGAAAATGGAACAAATACTGGCTGCTCTTTCTTGACATACAAAAAAATTTTAATTAAATATAAAATGATTTTTTAGAGTTTATTTATTAGAGTTGAAGGAGGAGGAATAAGATTGTCAGTGTTAAAATTTTTAACGTATCAAGAAATGCATGGGATTCAAATGGCAACTTTTATTGTGAATATTCTAAAGTTTTTCTTATAAGCTACAATAACAAGAAATCATCTAAAATGATTTTTATAATGGTGTAATGTGTCTATCAGACCACCTCTCTTTTCTTCTCCTCATTTGAAAACGCAAGATATGGAACTAAACTGGAAATTCCTTTCTTTCAAACAGCTTCATTGGCAAGAGTTCTTGATAAAGTGGCCAATTTCTCTTTGAATAATGCCAGAGAATATCCACCGGTTGCAGCAGTTCTCAGAAATGAGCCACACATCTGATTAAATCAGTCTAGCTTATGAACAAGAAGCTAGAATTAGTCACCAGACCGCCCAAAGCTTCCAAGTCTAAGTTTAGGTTTAAATGTTATAAACAAGACTTTCCAACAACACTCTAGGCATGTTAACCTGGACACACATATAAACACACAGCATGTATAACGAGGGCTAATAGATTTAGTATAACAAACATGACTCAGCTCCTTAACCTGTGATGGTTTTCAAATAGCCCTTAGAAACAGACCTTAAACATCCCATCCCATGCTTGTTACTACTAGCCCAAACCAAAATACTTTCAGTAACAGTGAAGCCATCTGTCAAGTATCAAAAATAAATATCTCTGTGTTTCCTCAAAAAGCCTGAACCATATCACCAGTGTCTTTAGATTTTTATGTGCTGTTTCATGCAGCTAGAGAAATGCCACCATTAAACACAATGGGAAAATGAATAAATATATAAGGACATGAATACTGGGCAGAACACTTACATGATATAAATTTGGAATCATCTAGATCAGGGCTTCTCAACCCCATCAAACCCAGTGCACTCTTTCTGTGGGATGTATCTCAACCTATTTTTAGTACAGTGATATGAAAGCCAGACATAATGTAACCTATCTACACACACAGACCTCACTTTGCACGGTAGTGTGGGACCATAAAAATATGGACTGCATCGCTTTCTCTACCTCATCCAAAGAGGCTCCTTAACCCTGGAACTTCATTAACAGCATCACCATCCACCCAGACACCTGAACTGGAAATTCTGAGTCATCCTATGACCCCTCTTGCCCTCACCCCTATTAGCAGCCCTGCACCAAATCTTGCAGATTTGCCCTCAGATGCAGTGGGCAAGCTAGGCCTCCACCCGGCCTGGCCCTGCATCGGGCTTGCCTCGGGCCAGGGGAGGCTGTGTCATCTCATGGACCAGCAAGGACCTGGGAGCACAGCAAACCTGGCTCCCACCTCCCACCGTACGCCCAGCTGAGAGGAGAAAACAAACCAACTGCACCACGATTCTAAACTGCCAGCACTGCTGCTAGAGGCCTCAGGTTCTCCCTTCCGTCCCAGGCCCTCACATACTCTTCTTGCCTAGTACTTTTAACACTCAATGGTTATTTTCTAATGAAATAAAAATAGCTAATTTTATTGGGCACTCCCTACACAGCAGGCATCGTTCTCAGCACCTGACCTGCATCAACTACCTTCATGCCCTTGATAAACCCCTGAGGAAGCACCAGTATTACCCTAACGTTCTCAAGGTCACACAGGTCAGAAAAGCTGTTGCTGGGATCCAGACTCAGGCCACCTGGCTCCAGAATTTCTGGCTTTAACCACGGCTCAATACTGAAATGAAACGCACGCCTCAAGGTATTAATGACACGACCAAAAGCCTTGCCAATTATTTATGTTACCGAATGCTAGGAGCACAAACTATTTCACCACTGCAGATAAGGCTGGGGTTGAAGTTGAGAAGCACCCTTAAGCAAAGCCTCAATAATTTCTTTACTAAATATGAAAGATTATACTCACTATTAAGAGAACATTAAGTTAAGCCTATCAATCACACATATTTGATCATTTTATTCCCTTATAATTCAGATGAGCATATAGTTCAGGATCAAAACCTAGATAACTTTTGAGAGTGCAAGTGTCACGTACTGAGCTGGCACGGGTGTAAACTGAGACAGTGCGGGCAAACCCGTGGGCATAGCGCATCTGAAAATTCGCGTCTACGTTAGGATTGCGTTACCCAGTTAAACAAGCAGCTTAGGACAAGGAAAAAGGGCTCAGGGAATCCAGCCATTTCATCAGCGAGAGGCCCCACAGTGAAGCTTCTTCCATCCAGTTTACTAACACAAACTGGGAAGCCCTGGATGCTGGAGGAGCAGGTATTCAACAAAAATCTCTAACGGAGGTTTCCTGGGTGGGTGGATAACGGTTTCTAGGTTAGTGGTCGCTGCTAGCGGCTTTGTTCAACGCCACAGTTAAGAACCCAGCTCGCCCAAGTTGAGTATTTTTATTTGCCTTGGCTTCCTGAAGGAACACATAAGCTAAATTCTAGTTTAAATTCTCTCTCTCCTCTACAGCAAAACCATCACAAATCTTTTGTCCCACTATTAACGACTAAGTACGAAATTTATGATTGGTATGATTTCAACAGGATTTTAGAGAGGGAGGCTGCATTTGTCCTTCCAACACACAGGCCTCCGTGGAGACAACTAAACAAACAGGCTGGTCAGGAGGCTGGGCCACTGAGGGCACTGACGTCACCAACGAACTACAACTCGGGTTAGATAAACACCCCCTACAGGAAGCCTGCCAGGCTCCTGAAGGAGGAGTAGAACATGGGATCCGAACGAGCCTTCCGGTCATGATGGAGTCACACAAGTGGAACCATCCGTCCTCATTCAACCCACCCCGTGATCCCTGGCAACACGCACCGCTGCTCCCTGAACAGCTCACTTGAGGACTAAACACAGAAACTTGGCCTCACTGATTCTTCATTCTGATGACGCCAACTGGTCCATGCAAAACAGTCTAAGAATCACTGCTGTGCTCCAAATATGAACTAAACAGGTACGTAGCTCTCTACAGCATTAATGGCCTAAAACCACAGAAAAATTTCTCGGTCACGCTGCCAAGGAAACTAAATTGCCAAAGGGGACCACACGACACTTGCGCAAAGCAGAAGCACATACAAGTGTGCTTTAGCTAACAGCAGTTTGCTGCACAGAGAAGAAGACTGAGTCTACAAATTTCAGGTGTGCTTAGTCTTGGGTGGGGTGGGGACAACAACAACAAAAACCTGCATGAGCTCACCCACAGCATTCAGTTAACGTCAGGCAAGTTCGCTGAAGTCTCCCCACCACAAAACCTTCCCCCCAACATGCTAGCGCCTGCTCTTCACACATCACGCAGCCCGAACAGGCGACATCTATTTGTCGGAACAACTCTGGGAAAGTTTATCTAACCGATAAAAGGTTTATCTAACTGATATCGAGGCACGGGGAAGTCATTCTGCCCTATATGTGAGCTGACTTGAATTTCGTGCTAACAGAACAGCCTGTTTGTGGCCTATCAAACATACACTGTATATCTGCTTTAATTATTAAAGAAAAGGGTGCACAGACCAGAAGTAAAGGCCCTTGTTAAAAATAAGGATTAAATTCTTCCCTTCCTGGGGTGCCAGTGTTGGTCCTCCTTCCATGACAAGACGCCCGTTCCAGGGGCCAAGGCCACACTGACTCACTGTGTACGTGCCGATCTTTTTTTGGAAACCATGAAGGAATGTATCCCTGACTTGTTTTATGTGCTCTGTTCTGAGAAGACATAAAACTGTGCTGAAAACCACGTTTCTCCAGAGCAGTTCCTCAGGTATCTGAGAGGCTGTCTCCTGGGCTGTAGTCCTCAGTTTGGCTCAAATCAAACATTTTTCTATTCCTGTAACAGATTATTATTTTCTATTTTTCTATTCCTGTTACAGACTGTTTATTATTTTCATCGACATAATAAAAATGAAGTATTCATTCTCTATGAGTCTCCTTCCGGCAGAAGATTCTCATTCTAGCCGAAGCTTCTCTCAGTGACTTCTGAGGGCTCACTTTCCTAACTTGTTCTAACGATTTACTAAAATAGCTGAGCCGTCAGAGTGCTAAGTAAATAAACCGTCTTATAAAGCAGCGCGCAATCCTCTAAGGGACCCATCCTAGTATGAATCATTATGCAGGTCGGGGGTCCAGAAACCTACGGAAGGAACTCAAAAGTGGGCAGATACAAATGAGTAGATGATTTGATGCCACTGGGTTAACCGTATTTAAAAATTTCCACAGTCCTTGTTTTCAGATTAATTCCATCGTCTCTCTTATCTTTACCTACAGGACCAGAGCATACAGTTGCGGGATATTCCCTGTCTCTCCCCTGTGTGTTTTGGTAACACACATTCACTCAACAAACATTTCTGAGACCCTGCTATAGGAGTGGGCACTGGTGAGACCGAAACAAGCCAACCAAGGCAGCCACTGCCCACTCCAGCTGAGATTGATATAAAAACATAGGCCATGTGGGAAGTATATGAACAATGCCAAGATATCAGGGACACGCCCAGGGACAGTGACAGGTGAACTGAGTCTTAAGAGCAGTATGGAAATAATGAGAAAGGATACATTTTGGAGACTCCGAGGGATAAAAGAAAATGCCCTCTGGCTTTATGAGCACCCTTCCAAAAATCCATACATAGAAGAGGAAATACATGCACTGAGATTTTGTTTTTGTGACTATGAGTTCTCAATTTTGACGCTTTGCTAATATCATCAACTGAAATTCATTCTTTCTGATTCTTAAGGTTAAACCCAATCTAATATTAGCAACACAGAAAACCTGTTTGAGCAATTCAACTAATTGAGACTAGGTATTCAACTCATGACTCAACGTCAGTGCCTATTTCAAAGTGAGGTTTTTGTTAGCCGTCCACAAAATATGTAAATATTGCACATATCAGTTCTTTTTATGAACTGTTACTGGTGCCAACCTTCCAGAAGGTGGAGCTATCGTACCAGACATTTGTTTCTCCAATAACTCTCAGATAAAGGTAAGCACACAACTGCCAACGAATTTCCGTGCCTGTCGCTCATTTCAAGAGGTTAAAATAAACAAACGAAATAGCACTGTTTTACAGTACAGTGACTAATTATGTCTTAAAGACATAATTTCTGCCACGCTCTTCCACTACCTTAAATCAATGCACTGACTTTGGCAGGATTTGATGCTTCACATAGAGAAACACAAAAAGGCATGTCTGCATTCCATGTTTTTCTACCAGATCACACTTTTTAAAGCACGTCTTCAATTACTGTATCACAAAGCTCGAAAGTGTCATGGTACAGTGAATTATGAACGCCTCACCATGACGATCAAGATATCCTCACATTATGCCCCACCCGCCTCGGCTGACTTTTCTTCCCTGATGCCTTAGCTTACACCGCTCTTTTCCTCCCAGATTGACTTTCACCCCATTCTAGGCATAAAAGAGCCATCATTTCAGACACCAGCTCCTTCACAGATCCTTTTCGAGGGCAACTTCCAAACTCACTTCCTTCCTTCTTTGTTTTTGGCCATGAGGATTGAACTCTGGGCCTCATCAGTGGAAGCGTCGAGTCCTAACCACCGGAACTCCAGGGAACTCCCTAAATTCATTTCTTTTAAATTTCTCTGCACTTTCCTATAATGTTTCTATTAAGCCTTGTACTAAAATTCTCTGTATCCTTAACCCAGTATATCTCTCAACGTCCAGTGGAATCCTTTCTGCAAACATAACCCCCTCTCCACACACACACACACACACACACACACACACACACACACAACCGCTCTAAATCACTTGTCAGCAAAGCTTTAACTTTTTTAAAACAATGTAACCCAGTAAAGAGCTCCTGAAGTTAAAATAGATTCATTGAAAATGTCCATAGCTATCTAAATGTCCATCAATAGGGACTGACTAAATAAATTATGGGATACTGCAAAGCTATGCAGGAAAAATGGCATAATTATATAGGGCTAACGTGAGTAAGTCCCCAAGACAGCAAGTGGGAAAAAGCAAATTGCTCTAGTGTGGCTAACCGTCCAGTGAAGCAAGTGGGAAAAACTGGGGATAAGGCAGTAACAATAAGGTTGTTTTTGTACCTAAAGAAAAGATTTTGGAGTAAGGAACAAAATAAGACATTTATAGAAGTGAAGTAAACCAGCTTTTAAGGCAGCCGTTGCCAGGCTGGATGGAAAATGACTGGAAACGATAACAGACCTTGGAGGATTCCCCGAGTTAGACCCACTCTATTTGCACACAGATACACAAGAGACGTTTATATATAACCAGTCTTGTAACTGACGAGGCAGAGTCCCGCCTGGAAGCAATGCTGGGGAAAGGAAATGTGTGCATGTGTGAGCATATGGGATGGGGTGGGCTGGGGGTGACGGTCATACCCGGTTATGTGGAGGGTTCTGAGATTAATCAGGATGAAGCCCCGTGGTATTTTAATCCTAGGGTTCCACAAAGGGAAATGGGAATACATTGAGGAAACAGAGAACTATTCGGCATAAATCAAAGCATCAGAGACAGTAGGAAAACAAAACATCGATTATGTTGTCTTTTTTCCTTTTTGGAATCCTGGAAGCAGGAAATATGCCCTCTACATATTATTATTACTAATACTACTACTATTATTACCATCATCATTAGTATTTTATTTATTTTGTATTGAAACTGGTGTCTAGTGTTGAATAAAGCCACGTTATTTGCGTCGTAAATCATCAGAACAAAATACCTCTTTTTTAAAATACACAAAATAGGATCAATAGTTTGTCAAGGTAAAATATTTTTGCAAACATTAATAAGATACTTATTTCCATTTCTAATAGAGAAAAAAATGTATACAAGCTAATCTTTACATTTAGGCATATCCACAAAATGCCCAGCATAAATCTCAAGGAAATACAAAATGGTTGCAGGGCCAACTTTACATCCTGCATCGAAATATGTCTAAGTCTTTCACAGATATGCCCAGGTTTCCACAAGCTCCACACTCTGGGACACCTGAGGCCAGTTTTTAATATCTGGGTGACAGGGTGAGTGAGGTGCATAAAGAAAGGAAGACTCCACTCCTAAAACCTCCCGGCTAAAAAGAAGGAGTAACAACAGACAGTGTAAGGACAGGTTTATATCATTCACTGACATCCAATAGGGAAAAAAAAAATGATCAGAGAAGACAGGCTGAAATATAAAACTCAACGCCCCAGGAGAAGTCAGACATTCTTGTGTTTGCTACATAAGCCCCTGATGATATTCTCACTTCCTCCTTGGGTTTCACCGAATCTGTGGATGTTCTAGCCCTAGTCTCTGTCTCAAGGTCTCCCTATGAATCTCTCCTCTCTCTGATCATCACAACGTCTGCTCTCAGGGCACAGGGTCTGCACGGGCGTCCAAAGCTATGGCGGTAACTGATTAGGGCCAGGCAGCTGGAAGGAGCTAGACAAAACAGGAGGCAGGACATCTGCCCGGAGGATAAAAGTTCCTCCAAGGGCTGTAAGATCAGAGGCTCCGAAACAGCAAGGCAGGGAGGCTCACACGTGGCCACATTTCTGACTTACCCAGACACTTTTGGAAATATAGAATTCTGAGCCAGAAACAAGGACTCTGACTGGTTCATTTGAAGCAGGGTCTTGGAATCTGCATCATTAAAGCTCCCCAGCTGGTGTCAATGACCAGTCAAAGTCTATAAACAATGACCTTAAAAGAGTCAGAACTGCTTCAGAGTCCCCAGGTGAGCAGAGGGCAAGGAGGACCGCCTAGGGGTGAAGAGGTGGTAGCCTCAGGCTTTTCTTAAAAGCCTCCCAAACATTTGAAGAGAAACCACAGGACGTGCCCCTGCCCTGCTGGCAGTAAGCTCCTATAGCCAAAAACTCTACTAAGGCAGACACTCTGTCTTGAAACATGCAATCCTGAGAAGACAAGATGAACAGACAACTCACCAAGCTCCTCCTGGATCCTTATGTTTTCATCTTCCCCAGTTCCAAGGCAAGCACAGCCTTAACCACTAACTCTACCACTCGCCTTGGTATCTATCATCATTATTACCCTCACCACTTATTTGCTGCCACCACTCTCTTTACCTCAGATTAAAAAATGTCACACCTGCGCACAACCAGCATTTCCTGATGAGAAAATACACTTTTCCTGTGCTCCCAACAAGGCCTGTCCTGCCTAGAGGAGCCGGCTCTCAGATGCTTGATGAATTAATGAACCAGCGTTCACTGTTCACGTGGCTGTAGAAAAGAGCCGCTGAACTGGGGAAGGAATCCTAAACTCTGAATCTAAACTCTGGCTGCAAAGTCCAGCCCAGCTACCTCCTCGCCTGAGCAACTTCGTTACATTCTCCCAAGTTCTACTCTCTCATCTGTAAAAATATAAACAGCTGTCCCTCAAATGGTTCCTGTGTAAACTGGCTGTGACAGGATCCAATACAAAGAAAGCGCTCCTCAATCAAGTGTGGGAAAGGATGTGTATCTGTGCTTTGATCCAGTCCTCGCAGACAAGTGTTCATCTGAGTCCCCCGGCGACCTGCCGATACAACTGCTATAAAGCAGAGGCCACGAACCGGCTTCCCACGAGCCAGTCAGTCAGTCAGGTTCCGTTTCGGCCCACAAGACATCAGGCCTACACAATTTGAAAAGTGTCTGACTTAGACGGCACGTGAAACCAGAAGAGACATAAAAGTGCAGTTGAGAGCACGAGCTCCAGGAGCGGCTCTGCCAGGGTCCGAATCCCAACTCCAGGGGCTGTGGGACATCTCTGTGCCTCAGTTTCCTCATCTATTAAGAAAGAGGTGGAACCCACCCAGCTCATGGAGCTGTTGTGAGAGCACAATGAGTTAAAACACATAAACACAAAAAAGTGTTTAAAACAGGGCAATCACCACTTGAGGTTCTGACAACACTGGCCCATCCACAGAGGAGGCAACATTAGACCCTGACAAGGTCTAGCTGAGCAGCTGCCCCCCCACACCCCTGGGTGGGCCATGAGCTCTCCACTTCTCCACCATTCCTCAGTCCCCAAGGGTCTTACACCTGCTCTACTTCACTTGTCTGGCAGGACTACCTGCCATCGGGTTGACCACCTGTAGGGCTCTCCCTTTGGCCTTGGACTTTGCAAATGCTGGTATCAAGAGGAAAACAAGCAGATCCAGTGAATATAATTTAATGGTAATTTCCACCTGAGTCATGCTGCATACAAACATGGGGCACCCCATGGAGAAGGCAAGAAGCACAAGAGAGCACGGGGACAAATAATGGGTGTTTCTGAGACCGTCAGAATAAACAGAGCCTCCTGCAGTAAGTCAGGGAAGTCTTGAGAGCCGCAGTTCAGAGACTGCTAGTGCCAAATCATCCATTTCATCAGCATAATGTTTACATCTGAAGGACTCTGCAATGTGCCCTGGTAATCGTCCTTATGTCTCTTTGTCCTTACATGTATTTGCCCACCAGATCTCCTTGCAAGCTGAAGCTAGCAAGCCTCTGTAGGCAAACGGGTGCTCTGAGCCCCAGGGGTCAAAGCAGCAGCCAGGACTCTATGGGCACCGGGGAGGGAGGGAGAATGGGTGCACCCAGGCAGAGCCAAGTGGGAAGCTTCCCTAAACCAGCCCTGGGTCCCTCGGGGCCTCCGCCGAGTCTATTAAGGATCAGTAGTGACTACTGGGTTTGTATGTAAGACTCAAAATAAGCAAATATGCTTCATGAGGGAAGGGACCTGGGTCTGATTTAGTCACTACTTCATCCCCAGTGCCTGGAACACAGCCCATTACACAGTAGGTGCACGTAAAGTACCTAGAACAGCACCTGGCATATCATAAGCACAGAAATAAGTACTACTGACCACTGTGACTGCAAATGTACGTCATGTTTTTAAGTCAAATTGAACTTGACACGTTAAACTGTGAGCCCACAATTCGGCCGTGGAACCACCTGAGAGAACACACCTGCAATGTAGCAGCCTAATAAAGAGCCTTCCAGGGCAGAATTTCTTATCTGGTTCTGAGTCACACATGAGGGATTTGCAGCCCAATTCTGAGTACTTCCATCTCTAACTGCACACGATTTTTCAGTGGGAAAGACACTGGAGCACTCCTTGGAACATTACAAATTATATCATACAACCTGAAAGAAACCCAAAATACAGAGATTTCCTGCCTCTCACTTTCCAAACAGTAACATTAGCAGCACACACTTAGCGAAAGATTAACGCATGATGAGTTTATCTGAAGTCCTACTTGGGAGCTGTTGGGTTGCCCAAAGAGTTCGTTTGGGTTCTTCCATAACATCTTACAGAAAAACCGAAACGAACTTTTTGGCCAACCCAAGATTTGTCAGTAATGCTTAAATATGGAAAAATTAATGTGGGAAAAAAAATAACAATAACAGCACCTCTTATCTAACAGATGGGGTCATGGATGCCAGAATGCTTCTTTACTCAAATACTAATTCCACATTTTGGGGGAGCCCCGCTCACCACCTGTTTGTTACACCGTGTGGCCGCTGACAAGGAACGGGGAGCAAAACCTGCCCCCCCCCCACAAAATGTGTCTCTTAGGCCTGCTAATTATTTTGAGCTGGAAACAATCCAGGCACCAAAGACTCAGGAACCTTTGACCTACCCCCCTAACTGCCTAAAAGAATTTAGGTAGAGGACCTGTTCCAGGGAGGGAGCTACCACTACAGGTACCTACAGTATAATATGAATTAGGTGTGTAGACAGGGAGGAACCTAGCAGAATTTGTTTGTTAAAATGCCTCTGGGGGTCCCCCTGTCTCTGTACAGGGTACAGCAAACGTTTGTTTACCAAACACTGGCTCTTCTTTCA
The DNA here is from genome assembly GCF_059928025.1 of Delphinapterus leucas. Taxonomy (NCBI): domain Eukaryota; kingdom Metazoa; phylum Chordata; class Mammalia; order Artiodactyla; family Monodontidae; genus Delphinapterus; species Delphinapterus leucas. The sequence continues at coordinate 119,301,782 of NC_143132.1, forward strand.
CCTTCCTATGAATTGCCTCCCCCCCTTTGAATTACCAGACCACTAACCTCAACATCTTCTCTTGTCTTTGGTTGAAGATGGAGTTTGAGGTGGTGGCTTCTGCCATTTTGGTGAGTTACTCAGTTTTCCTGGGTCTCTCCCACGTACACATGTTATTAGACTTTTTAGTTGGTCTCATGTCAACGTAATTCTGAGGCCAGCCCCAGGAACCTAGAAGGGTAGAGGGAAGTTTTTGTCTCCCCCACGAGAGCTTCCTCTTAGGAGAGTGTGGTAGCTACAGCCACGTCTTCCTACCTCAGTGACCCCACCAGCTCTCCACCTTTTACCACATGTTGAATTTGGCAAATGGCAAAGTTTACAAAGAAAACCTGCTGAGGTTGTTGCCTGGCTGTTCATTTGCCGGATGACGTGGCGACGTCGGGGAGAAAAAAAAAAAAAAGTAGAAAAAAGTTCAAGAAGGAAAAAAAAAAAAAGGACCACGCTTTTTTAGGGATCGCTGAAGGAAAGGAACTAGCACGGAGGCCAGCCCGACACGCACGGAGATCCAAACATCTCTCTTCCTCCTTGTTTCCATTTCCCAACCTTGAGTGAGCGCTAACTGACCAATTCAGCAGAGTGATAGCTGACCGACTATCTCGTGGTTTCTGTCAAGTTCCTGATTTTCATCTGTTCCTGAAGACGAGCGAGAACTCTGCCTAGAACAGTCTTAACCTGGAGCGTCCACTGAGACATGTTCTGAAATGAATGCTGTTTGACTCACAGATGAAGGGCTACAAACAGGTAAGGAAACAGCTTTTCCATGAAAGAACATCAGGGTGTGTGAAGGGGGCATGAGAATGCAAGAGGAGAATTCTGGGCTAGGCGGCAGTGGTGCCGAGTACCACTGCACTGTCCCCATTTCTCAGTAAGTTACTTTGGGTTTGAGAACTATAATTGGTTGATATAGTAATATATTTGCTCGTGCTGGTTTGGGGATCCAAATCTGAAATTTTATCATCGATGATTATTTAGGATTTCCGACTGTGGCTGTCAAAATACATCTGTGATGAGGCGATATCAGAGAAAATGCTTAAAAGGTATTCACCCAGGACAAACATTTCAAAAGCTTGTAGATATATATCAAAATTGCCTCTAAAAACTGCAAACTCAATTCTGACAATAATACCTATAAGTCAGTGTGAGTATGTTTTGGTTGGCCAGTTCATGTAGGCATAGATATACAGTTAGTATCTATTTGTACATATATTTATATAGATAAAAGCTTTTATCTTTGTTGTTCTTGGGATAAATTAACCCTATTAATACCTAGTAAAGTATGTATTTACCTTGAAAGTGAATCACAAACATCTATCCTGTGCATAGCAAAACTTTAAGTTCACATGTTAACTTATTATGGCCTAGGACTAACCAGCTAAATTATTTAAAATACTTTAAACATTATAAATTTATAGGACACACAGGGGAATTATCGCAGATCCACACTGTCAGCACAGTGAACCAATCAGAAATATTTTTTTCAAGCAAGGATGCCTAATTCTATGGGGAAAGTGAACCAAAGGTCACACTGGTGAAACAGAAAATACTCTATAGCTTGCATATTTATCTTCCTAAAACTTACAGACTTGAAAACAGCTTTGGCACTAAAAAAAAAAACCTAGATAAGTTTAAAAAAATAAATAAATAAAACAATGTACTCGCTCTAAAATATCAAAATAACCTTTTATGATCTGTGAACATAAATAAATTTTATACTTCAATAAAATCTATAAATACACACATAAAAGTATGCACATATATACACATTACACACTGGTAATATACACATAAACTGTAGATTGTCGTGTCTGTTACAGCCTAGTAAGGAAGAAATGAGGGGACACCAAGATACTCAAAGCGTGAAGACCCAGGAAGGGAGAGTGGGCAGGGCGTGGGGAAAAAAAACTACTGTTTGCTGAGATGTGCAAGTGCCCATTTCACACCTGAGGAAGCAGGCAGACAGGAGGTAACCACCCTGACCAAGGTTACCCAGCTGATATCACAGTGAGCCTGAGCCCCTGGGCACAAGGAAGGTACCTGCACCCCACAGGGTTTCAGTCAGCCCAGCCTTCCCACTGCTACACCCCTCCCGGCCCTGCCACGCTGTCCCACCAGTCGCCAATTGGCATGTCCTTCAATCCTCTTCAACTACTTTCATCCTCAATCATGCGTTCGTAGGACAGTATTTCTAATTCCCTGGTGAGAAGAATGTTCAATCTAGTGTCACACACATATACTGGGGAGAAAAATTACTCTGAAAACATAAAATTATAATTATCCTTGACATATTCAAACAGGACACAAAAGGGGGAAGGAGACAGGAGTAGAAAAAGACAGTCTCTCAAAATCAGGAGAATTTTGGGGGGGTGGGGGGGGAGACACATTAAAACAGCTAATGGGTACGCCAGGCTGCAAAATACTAAGAAACCACCCTCCAAGAGGCCTGTCTACCAAGCTCCTGAGTCCCATTCCCCTATTTGTAAAACAGTGATGATATTAGCACAAGACTACTGTGAGATTAAATTAGATATTATTTGTAAAATCTTTAACATAGTAATGTAGAAAGTTCAGTGAATGTTGGCTAACATCATCATTGCTTTCACTATTATTACAAAGACTCATTTAATCGAAGCAGGTGTGTATGAAATTACATATCAGACCACTGGAAAGCATAATTTAGACATTTCAATACCTCTGTAGACCAAAACAGACAGATAAGATATAACATAAAACCGTTTACAACAGTGCCTGTCAAACTTTGCTACACATCAGAATTACCGGGGGCTTGTTGAAACGCATATCCCTGGGCCCTACTCCGCAACGTTTCTGATTCAGTAAGTTGGGGCCAGAGAATCTGCATTTCTAACAAAGTCCCAGGTGATAGTAATGCCGCTGATCTGGGGGTCCACCCTTTAAAAACCACTGATCTACGGTGAATCCCACATTCACATCTGCCTGACTAATAAATCTATCTATGTGTTTCTCATTCAGTCTAAGTCAGTTAACGAGAGGGCAAAATAATGAATAAATGCTTAAAAAGCAAAAGCACCCCCCATTATTTTTGATTTAAAAAGAAAGAGAAACAAACAGATATTTCCCATTAGATCTATGATGTTTCTGAAGTCAACTGCTGAACTGAGAAATATTGGAGGTTTGGGGTTTTTTTTTCCAATGTACAAAGAGCTAGCATTGTTTCCGTAGTTAGGTAGGAGTCCTGCATGACGCAATTCTAGCAAGTTCACTTAGTCCAATGTGACAAAGCCTGCAGAGTACTGATGGCCCACACTGGTGGCACATGGTGAAGCTGTGTTTCCGGGTCAGACTGTGCCAGTTGGAACAGATGCACCAAGAGCAAGAACCCTGGCCACATTTTCTCAGATGGCTCCAGCAGAGCCGCTGGTGACCCACCTTGCTTTTTCAGATGCAAAAGGAAAGGGCAGAGGAACACTGTTGCCCATAACAATGTTCATTCTATAAAATGCCTCTAGAGTGAATTTAGGTGCTGAGGCTTCCCCAAGCCAAAGTCTGTATGGTAAGAAACCAGAAGTCATGTTTCTTCCATTTGGTTTCAACATTTCTTTGAAGGTTAGGTTGGTACCAGGGAGCTGTCTCTGGAATGCCAAGAACAGACCAGTCCACAGAGACACAGGTCGAAGCCAACGCAAGTTTTTTCTGCCGTCTCCTTCACGGGTATCCTCGTTTGCAGAGGACTGTCTAGCGGAAGAGGACTGAACACTAAGGAGAGTTTCTTTCAACTGAAAATTACATCCTCAGCATAAGAGTGCCATGCCCGTCTAGGCAGAGCAGTAGTTCTCAAAAGTGCAGTCCCCAGACAAGCTCCTGCATCAACATCACCAGTGAACTGGTCAGACATGCAAATTTTTGATCCCAAACCTACTGAACGTGAAACTGTGGGGGTGGCACCCAGCAGTCTGTGTTTTAATAGGCTTCCAGGTAATTGTGTTGCACGTGCAAGTTTCAATTCCATTGGGTAAAGTGTCACTAAGTCCTGAGACAACTCTAGTTTTCACCCGCTTTCTGGCATAATGGTAAACGGTTCCCCCTTTCTACCTCAGAAGTGTCCTGGTTTGGACAATAAATTACATGGTCATCCTTACCCTTCAGGTCGGATGCTACAAAGGGGTTTCATTGGTTGGATTCTGTTTACTGCTTGGGATTTCAAATTAAGTGTATGTCTGCTACTACATCCTGGTACTAAACCCATCGCTGCCCTGAATGCTGAAAGATGCACTGCCTCCTGAAAGTCTAGGGATCATGGCTACAGAAACCCATTTCAGAAGAAGTATCCTATCTTTACCAAAAAAGTACCCACCATCAAACTATATAAAGTCTGGTTTAAATTTCTAGCATGTGGGATCAAGTCTCCTCCATCAGGTCTTTAAAATCCTTTTTACTAAATCTTTTGGTTCCTCTACAGGGAGTTTTCTTTTCCCAACTAGCACCCGAGAAAAGTACAAACTTAGTAGGAAATTTACTACTCGTCTTATTTTTGTGGTAATAACTTGGAAATATTAATTCACAGAAAAACCAAGTTTGCCACAAAGTTTCTCAAGCCACCTGTTCTTTTAAAGGCAGAGTGAAATATTGGTCATATGCTTTTGGATCTGATACATTTTCCATTCCTTTGAAATCTTTTGTCTTCGCTCAGCCTAAATTAAATTGCTGGCTTTTTATTCTTCACTGAAGTCTTCCATCTGCTGTTTCTGAAAAGCATCAAAGGCCTCAGGTATCATGTTCTGACCCTTTATCTTTCAGATAAAAGTCAGAGAGGGGTCGGTGGCTTCTGCTCAATTATGTAACATCTGCGGTTGAAGCTAAAATCTCAAAGAAAAAAGAGAAAGATCAGCTGTTTGGTTTCTCAGACTTGGCCCAAAGGAGACTGTACACTTTGGTGTGAACACTGGGAAAAAGAATCTGATTCTCAGTCTTCTAGGATCACACACTTATTTTTATCACGTGATTGGACTATAGGTACAATTTACACCAAGCCGACCTGAAGTGTGTTAACCTTTCTTTTATCGTGGGGGAGATACCTGGCTGGAAAGCAGGGCCCACCTGCTGCTTACAGGCACTTCCAGCCCTAAGGTCAAAGGCTGGTAAATGAGCTCGCAGGAGGCTTCATCTAACGAATGTTACCATCCTGCTACAGAGGATAAGCAAAATCTCCTTCTCATTCTAGAGCTATTTCAGTCATTCATTCATTCAACAAACACTGATTCCTTACTGTGTGGCAGCCACGATTCTAGATACTGGAGATACTCTGCTTCCAAGAGTCCCTCGCCTCAGGGAGCTTACATTCTAATAGGCACAAAGACAACCTTTCCCATCGGCAATCTTTCTCCTCTAGGAAGTGGTACTTCTTCAGTATGACAACAATCTCTGGGCCTATTTTAACTTATTAGGTTACATTTTTATTTTCTTTAGAGAGGTTTGGAAGGGATCCTAATCTCATCAGAAGCCAACCAACATGTACTGACTTGATCCAAATCTCAGACCTAACCCTGGTAGGAGCTGATCGCCCTGAACGCACTGTGATGAAAATGGAGTATGGGAAGCAATACTAAACTCAATTAAATATCCTAGGAGGTGGCCCGTAGTGTTTCATATTCTCTTTCCTGGCCCCGAAACTGCCAACAATGTTTCTGCACAAGGATCTCACCGCTTCCTTCCCTACTATAAATATCTCTGCAAGCACCATCTTTATAGAAGTGAAAAAAGGAAGGGAAAGAATATGCTCTGAGATGAAAAGAAAACCTAAAATGTAAGATTAGCTGCCTCTGTATCACTGAGCCTATGAAGAATGTGAAATCAGTAGTCCTTGTCGCCAGGGCCACTCAGGCAGGTAGCCGGTTAACCAAGAAACAAGACTATGTAGGAATCACTTTTAGAAAAGGATAAATACTTCCTTTAAATACACTACCGTAACTTACAATGCACCTTTATTGCCTAATCTTTTGGTGTTGTGGCGAAATTCTTCTTCTTGAGTATGGCTCCGCTGCTGACAGTTCTGGAACTAATTTTCCCTCATAAATTATAATTGTAGCACATTGCCAGTCATGTCCAGTTTCTTAGTTTAGTTCAAGTAGTAGGAGAATTTTTAAAGACTGGAGCAGCCGCAAGAGTTTACCACAAAAGCAAACCCAGACCTAGACTCTTAAGCCCTCAAAAGAATGGAACCTGTCTTAGCCGAGTAAGGAAAAGACACAGTAGGGCTTCCCTGGTGGCGCAGTGGTTGAGAGTCTGCCTGCCGATGCAGGGGACACGGGTTCGTGCCCCGGTCCGGGAAGATCCCACATGCCGCGGAGCAGCTGGGCCCGTGAGCCATGGCCGCTGAGCCTGCGCGTCCGGAGCCTGTGCTCCGCAACGGGAGAGGCCACAGCAGTGAGAGGCCCGCGTACCGCAAAAAAAAAAAAGACACAGTAAAATTTCTCCACAAACGTCTCATGGATGGTTGGCAATAAGGAGCATCTTATTTTAACAAACTAAATATGTCATGGAAAGAACATCCTGCCTCACTAGTTTTTATCTAATAAATCCATTCCTATCCCTACCCCACCTCAGGAGAAGTGCGTGCCTTGTTCTCGCTAAGGGAGACGCCAGTCCTCATGCTCGCAAAGCCAAGTAGCAGAGCACGATAATCAAGAGCAAAGACCGTGTATTCTGGGATCAGACTAGTTCAAATCTTTTTTTTTTTTTTTACTGTACGCGGGCCTCTCACTGCTGTGGCCTCTCCCGTTGCGGAGCACAAGCTCCGGACGCACAGGCTCAGCGGCCATGGCTCACGGGCCCAGCCACTCCGCGGCATGTGGGATCTTCCCGGACCGGGGCACGAACCCGTGTCCCCTGCATCGGCAGGTGGACTCCCAACCACCGCGTCACCAGGGAAGCCCACTAGTTCAAATCCTGACTCCATACTGCTTACTCTGATATGACCCTGATAAAGTTATTTAATGACCCTATGAATAATTTCCCTCACTTGTCATGGAAGTTAAATGAATTAATATGTATACAGCGCCCAAAGAGTGACTGGCGTGACATAAGAGTACAAGCAATGTTTACTGTTGTCATCACCTTATTTCTCAGGAGCACAAATACAGTGGTTTGATGACTACAAGAATGGTGGAAGCCAAAGAGATATATTCGAACTCCAGTGTGTCATTTAACCTCTGCCTGCGCAGTTTACTCATCTGTAAAGACAGAATAAAAACACCTACCTAGGAAGAGCTATCGTAATAGTTATCATAATGCCTGGTACACAGTCGACAGTCAAAAAATTACAGCTATTAACACTCTTATATGCAAAAACCTACAGCATACACTTAATGTAGTAAACCTACATTCCAACAGGTGTCCTCTCCTGCACATCTATCAAACCTCCATCCAAAGAACCTTAACTAGCATTTGATGATGGACTCAGCATTTCACTTGGAGCAGTGAAGGACAAACCACCTTCCCCCAGAAAACATGTTCTGAGAAAATACACACTCAACGCGTAGGGTATAACCTGGGAAAATTTAAGTGCTGTGCTGTGGAGTTAAAATAGGAGCTGAGAAATAGGAAAGAACACCGTGTGCTGGAGCATCTAGTGGACAGAAGGAACAGAATTAGGCCAAGTCTTGAAAGAGGAAAGTGATACAGCTATAGAGGGCTGGGAAATGATAAACTGAATAGGGAAACAACTTCAGTTTACATGCTTATTGACCTCAAAACATGTCTTCTTTTATTCTTATCTTGACTCCTTGGCCTGAGACCCTGACCCTGTTTGGAGTATTTTCTCTCCAATCCTAATCTCTAAGATTTATCCATTTCTGTCTTCAGAACACAACACAAACCATCTCTTGCCCAGAGAACCTTTCCCATCTGACATGCTTTTTTCTCGGCGTTCATACTTCCTGCCATCTCTGCCATCGTTCTAACATCCTATGTACCATTTACATGTGGTTTACAACATGCATGATGTCTGCTCAATATGCTTACTGCTCCAAGAGCAAGTTTTACAGCTCTGACTTTTCCCCCACTGAATTTGGGCTGGGGTATAAACTGCATGCAATAAAATGGAAAACATTTTAAATGGAAATTCAATGAGTTTGACACCCCGTAATCACCACCCCAATTACTACAATACAGTATTTTCCATCACAAAAGTTCCCTTGTGCGCCTTTCCAGTCACAGGTGTCCACATTCCTGATTTCTGTCCCTAGAGCTTAGTTTTACCTGCAGTAGAACTGCATTTAAACAGATTCACACAGTACATACCCCATTGTGTCTGACTGCTTTGGCTCAACATACTGGTTTGAGATTTATCCATGTTATTGGCATGTATGATTCCTTTTGATCCCTAAATGGTATTCTATAAGTATACCACGATTTGTTTACTCATTTTAATCTGTCAACGAACATCTGGGTCATTCCCAATTTGGGGCTATTATGAATAAAGCTGCTATGAACGTTCCAGTAAAAGTCTTTTCGTGGATATACGTTTTCACTTCTCTTAGGTAAACACCTAGGAGTTAAATTACTAGCTCATAGGTAGTTATATGTTTAACTTGATAAAAGGTTACCAAACTGTTTTCCAAAGTGTATTTTCTAGTTTACACTCGAATCAAAAATGCATGAAACTATTTATTGCTCCATTTCCTTGTCGACAGTTGACATCATCAGCTTTCTGGTATTTGTTTTATTTTTCTGCCATTCTAATGGGTATGAAGTAGTATCTCATCATTTTAATTTGCATTTCCCTGTGGACCAATGATGGGAAGCATCTTTTCATTTGTTCCTTGGTCAAACATCTTCGTATGTGATTTGTTCATTTAAGTCTTTTGGTCTTTTTTTTGAGTCCTCTGTCTTTTTTATTACAGACTTATGAGAGTTCTTTAGATAGCCTGAATCCTTTAACAGAGTTATAAATTGTGAATATTTCCTCCCAATCTATGGCTTACCTTTCATTTTCCTAATAGTGTCCAAAGAAAAATGAAAGTTTTAAATTTTTTTTTTTTTTTGCAATACGCGGGCCTCTCACTGTTGTGGCCTCTCCCGTTGCGGAGCGCAGGCTCTGGACGTTCAGGCTCAGCGGCCATGGCTCACGGGCCCAGCCGCTCCGCGGCATGTGGGATCTTCCCAGACCGGGGCACGAACCTGTGTCCCCTGCATCAGTAGGCGGACTCTCAACCACTGCGCCACCAGGGAAGCCCGAAAGTTTTAAATTTTGATAAAGTCCAATTTATTAATTTTTTATTTTATGGTTTAGTGCTTTTAATATCTAAGAAATCCTTGCCTGTCCAGCATTGGGAACACATTCTATTTTCCTCTGTTAGCTTTATGGTTTCAAGTTTTACACTGAGGTGTATGATCCATCCTGAATTGCTTCTTCAACTCCTCCACTTCATCTGGTAATAGATCTCTGCAGAGAACAGGTGCTCTGTAAACACTGCTGATTCATTTATAAATGCCCCACAGGTTAAGAGGAATGTATTTTTAAAGCCTGTTGGAGGGGCACGTGCTCAGCCTCAAGAACATCTTGGATAGATGTTCAAGAAAAAAGTCATGAATGTGACCCAAAGGAGCAAACCGGAAGCATCTGTTTAGAACTGTTATAATAATAGCCTTGCCTTATGATAAGCTTTTGACTAGGACAGGGATAACCCAAAGTTTCTATTTCTGCACAAATAACAGCTTCAAGCCAGCATCAAAAAAAAAAAAAAAATGTCGAACACTTTGCTCACAATATTTTCTTCTTCTTTGTGTATGCATTAGAACAATTACAATGTCATTAGTGTAGACTGAATTCTCTTTAATGAATTAGGCTCCATAAAAACTGTCAGTGATTCACAGCAGTTCTACTGAAAACTTACTTTAAAGTGAGTAATAAATGTTAAAAACATTACTCTCAGGGGACATATTTTCTATAACCTTTCTATAAACATTCACACTATTTTATAGGATTTAGATGACTTTTAAAAACGTTTTACTAATATTTCATCTGGAAAACACGTCAACTCAAAAAATAAAGAGAAGTATTCCTGCTATTCAGATAAAGTCTACTACCCCATGCATCTTAAAATAGAGCATTTCGAGCTATTTCCTTGAGATTTTACTAAGAAAACATAGGACTGAGAAGAGTAAAAATACTCTTTCCCATTTAATTGAGGCTTGGAGAAATTAATAAATTAACTAGGAGCACAGAGCATTTCATAAGTACTAAGTAATACAGCTGATAATTCTAAAGAGCTATATTGTGACAGCTGCTTCCTTAATAGTTTTGAGCCAAAAACACACTCATTGCTTAGCAAGGCTCACTTCTTATTACTCTGCCTTAGCTTAAGTTTCCACACTACAGTTGAGGAACTGCCATAGGAAAACTCTTTACATCTAAACAAAAACCTAGGCACTCATTTGTAGCTTGCAAGTACTCTGTTTTAAATGACTACCCAGCTTCACAAGCTAACAGCTCTTAGAAATAACCAACAGTAGTTGCTTATAATTTAGGTCGAAAAGAAGAGAAAGTACCATATAAATCTGGTATTGTTTCTTTTTATTATTATTTTTAAATTTATTTATTTAATTTTTGGCTGCATTGGGTCTTCACTGCTGCACGTGGGTTTTTCTCTAGTTGCTGAGAGCGGGGGCTACTCCTCGTTGTGGTGCGCAGGCTTCTCATTGTGGTGGCTTCTCTTTCTGTGGCTCGCGGGCTCTAGTGCGCAGGCTCAGTAGTTGTGGCGCACGGGCTTAGTTGCTCCGCGGCATGTGGGATCGTCCCCGACCAGAGCTCGAACCCGTGTCCCCTGCATTGGCAGGCAGATTCTTAACCACTGCACCACCAGGGAAGCCCCCATGGTATTGTTTCTTTTTAAAGAGAAAAGAGGGTTTTGTGTCTAGCTACTTGAATTTGGTTAAGTTACGCATTTAAACGCCTTTTCTCATCAAGTATTTCAATTATCACCATTTCCTTAATAGCACTCCATTATTTTTATGCCTTCCTAAATGTACAATCCTTTCTATCGCCGAAGGTCAAAAAGAATAAAAGTAGCAAAAAACTCCCAGTAAGAAATATTGTCTTAAGCCAAACATTCCATGAAGTGTTTAAGGGTTCCAATAATAGTCAAAATAAACTTTTCATTTAAAGAATGTGAGAAACTGTATCATGCAAGAAATACACTCTAGAATGAGCTGCCCAGACACTACTTAATTAGAAAAGTTCTCTTGTACTTTACAGCATCGATACAATTCACCAATGTCAGCTGTGAAGTAAATCCTAGTTTTCCCTAAAATCCCTTCTAAATGACTCTGAAAGCACCCCACGAGTGGCTAGATTGATTTCCAGGGAGGAGGGAGTTTATAAAAACGACAGAACCCTCTGGCACGCTGGACATGAGAATACCACTGCTTGCCTAGGAGAAGTCACTTTTTCTTCACACATGTCACATCTACAGCAATTTTGTGTTCTGACTCGACTTTCTCCTTACCAGACACCCGAATGCCCCTGTGTGCGTACTTTGTTTTTCCCTGTGCCAAGCCACCAAGTCCCAAAGCTTTTCTCCTACAGCTGGAGTTCCCTTCTACGGATTTGTTCATGTCACTTACTCATTCACTCCTTCATTTACTTAAAATCTTCGAAGTGCTAGAACAACAAAAGAATATTCAAGGAAAATGACACGCAGCACCCCTCCCCCATCTCATACAGCTAAGATTAACGTGGAAGTCAAAAATGCACCCCTCCCCCCCAAAAAAAGGGATTATACTCTTATACAACAAGCACTTTTATGCAGATACAGTTTGTATTGATGCCTAGAGTCTAGGCACCCTGCGTTTACTTAAGTTCATTCACTCAACAACAAACTGCTTTCCATTTCCATGAATATGAGTCCAAAGTTTCTTCGGTTTGGGATTTCCAGATACAGTCAATGATAAGATTAAAATACTTCACAAGTTTGTTTACATTTCGACTTCGATGAGTCCGTGTTCTCATTTTAATGGAGAATTTTAAATGCCTTGGAAATTGAGGATAGGAAGGGAAATCGAACTATTTAACAGAAATCAGATGAGCCTTCCCCAAACGCACAGTGCCAGGAGCAGACATTAGCATAAAGTTTCCATAGCAATGTTGTACCACAAACAGAAACACTCGGGAGAAAGGAGGAACTGAAAAAAGACAAGGTGAGGTGGCGGCAAAGCCAAGGGCACCTGTGTACACCGCCCGGTAGAACCTAGGCCAGTGGCTCACGAGCTCCTGTAATTAAGTTCAAGGAACAGACATCAATCAAACGCCTCCTTGGGTCAGAACTAGTCAGACTCATCCAGAACAGGCTGCCCTTGCCTTTGTCTCCACCTTCGATTCTCAGGGTTACAAGGCCCTGTTGCAAGCCCTCTCATTATTCCCTGAAAAGGGAAGAGGCCCCTCTAAATCACAAGTGTTCCGATATTGTTTTATTCATGAGGCGAATCTTACTCAGAATCTTACAGGGAATGCTAATACACCAGACAGACAGAAACAGAAATGCTCCTGATGAAGCTGAGGCAAAAACTCCATCAGCCTCCCTGGAAGCTCCCCTGGAAAGCCCTGGGGCCCAGCCCAGAGGCCCAGAAACTTCTTGAAACCACGGCTCAGAGCCCTCTGTAGAGAGAGGGATGATCTTGGATGAGCCAGCCATATACTTCCTGAGTCCCTAGAGAGAAGGCACCCTGAATATACTGTAAGACTGTCATCACTAATGCGACGGGGGTGAGCAGTCTGCAAGTGCGCGTTTGAGAAGATGAGAATAAAGACTCGAAAGTGCTTTCATGATATAAGACATAAACACAAGAGTAAAATCAAAAAGCAGAATATAATGATCAAAGATGAGAAATCAATCCATGGCACTTCTGCTTTTTGAAAATTTCTCAGAAGCTACATGTCTCTGCTCTGAAAAATAAACTGAAAGACGGATAGTTTTTCTGAACTGTTTCATTTTTAAATGTTAGAAGCTCTTCTCTTAGTCTGCCATCAATATTGAGACTAAAGCCTCAAAAGACAGCATCATACATTAAATTCTACAGGCATCTCCACTTCCTTGATTCCTTCATTAATCCAACAAGAGTTCAGAACTGAGTACCTCCATTGTGCCAGCAGGTGCTGGAGACACGGCAGTGAATGGGACAAAGCGCCTAACCTCAGGAGCTTATAATCCTGGGGAAGAAACCACTAAGCAGAATGGGGGTAGGACATAATGGGGCGTCCCCCGTGGAGGAGGTGACCAGGAGCAGTCACAGTGAAGATGAGGGATCAGAACAGGAGACCTGAGTGAAATGAGGAAGACAGAGGGAAGGGAAGGGCACATGCAAAGGCCCCAAGATGGGACTGACTCGTTGAAGAGGGGAGGATGGGGAGACGCGGCAGCAGCAGCAATGGCAAGAAGGCGACTCCTTCTGGCACCAGAAGGGGTGAGGCCAAGAGCACAGGAAATGCAGTGAGGGAACCGGGCAGAGGCCGACCAGGTCATCCAGGGCTTTGCAGGGCAGGATCCAAATGTGGATCAAAATCTCCCCGGGGTGGGTTACGACCGAGATTATGACCCAGAGAAGTTTTTTTTTTTTTTTTTTTTTTTTTTGCGGTACGCGGGCCTCTCACTGCTGTGGCCTCTCCCGTTGCGGAGCACAGGCTCCGGACGCGCAGGCTCAGCGGCCATGGCCCACGGACCCAGCCGCTCCGCGGCATGTGGGATCTTCCCGGACCGGGGCACGAACCCGCGTCCCCTGCATCGGCAGGCGGACTCTCAACCACTGCACCACCAGGGAAGCCCGAGAAGTTTTTATATACACAGATTAAACTACAATTTGAGGAGGAACAATTTCAGGGAAAGGGCGTCCCGTCGAATATAAATGAGAAAACTCTCCATGCTGCGTTTTCACAATTACATGCTAGCGAATGAGCTTAGGTTTGATTTTCTGAGAGACGGGCCACGAGAAGCTTTCAGTAAAGGCTCTCAGGCAGTTTCCTCTTTCTTATCCGGTAAACCTCACTCCTACTGCCCTCAGCTCTTCAACTGATAGGACAGGATGGCCAGTAATTATTTAGTTTTAGGCTAAGTGAGCACAAACCCTCCCTGATACCCCATCAAACAGGTGTTTACAATACAATGGAAATAATTACAGCAGCGGTACTGAGACCAACCTCAAAACACAGCCTTCAAAGTTTTGAGGGGAATGTTGGAGGGGGCAGGGAAATAAGAGTATGAGATATTTATAATGATGAGGAAAATACAAAATCATCCGAACAACCATTAATGATTCTCTCCTTCAACGGGACGGTGTGCAACTATTCCAAAGAGAAATGAGGAGCTTTAAGAACTGACATGGAAAATTCATGGAGACACACTGCGAAGTGGGTGGGGGTGAGGAACAGCGGTAAGAGACCCCAACCTCTGTCCACAGTTATCTGCTTTTCCAGGATTTAATAACTGCTAACATTTACTGAGGGCTTTCCACACTTTAGACATTGCACCGGTGCTTTGTCAGTAATAAATACCATCCCACTGAATTCTTACAGCAATCCTATGGTATACAGAGAGTTATTCCCATTGAACTGATGCGTTAAGTATTTTAGTCAGACTCAAATAGCTGCTAAGTGAGGGAGGCAGGATATGAATCCAGGAATTTCCACCCTGTAGCCCCGTCCTTAGCCTCTCCATTACTCAGCTCTCAGAGACAAGTCCTTATTCACTGAGTGTATTAAATCAATCCGCTCTTGGATTCTTTCTTTAAAATAACATTACAGGAAAAAATGTCCACTTAGTGTTCTGGGAAATAATTTTAGGGAAAATTGAATTAATGATGAAACATGCAAAGCTCGTGACATTCTGGAAAGTCGATACGACCAAGTTGGCATTACTCTCAGGATCAAAATACAAGGCCAAGGCCACTTTACAAACAAATATAATTTAAAGGCTCAGTGACCTATAATAATTCTGTCAGCCCTCACTATATTAGTAAACCGTGAACACCACACATTTGTACATTTCCTTCTGAGTCCGGCTGTTTGCGAACGTTCAGCACAGAGAACGTCACGGTACCCAGTTTAAAACTGAACAGATGCCCACCATTCTAAGGTGGGCTGGGAAGGTTCCAATCAGCAGACATTCTTTCAGCTGTTCCACATGCTGACAACAAAGGAAGAAGAGATATTTCAAGGCGAGGCTGATGGTTAGCTTAATTACTAAAGGGTCCAGAAAGCATAGGGCCTGTGCACACTTCTGAGTCCTTGCTCCATCTCTGCACCCGCCTGACCCACGGAGAAATGTCACCGTCCTCACCCCCCAACCCCAAAGCGTTCATGCAGGAGTCTCCTCTCCTCCACCATCACCTCCACCACCACCCAACAGTAATTCATAGCAGTGTTTCTTATCATCCTAGAAGACCAGAAGAGGATACACGTCTGAGGCCGAGACGGCATCTCCCTGCCTCAACTCAAATCCTTATCGGCTGTGTGACCTCGGGCAAGATGCTTAACCACTCTGAGCCTTACTGTTAGTGTTAAATTGGGGTACATTAGCAGCACTTACTCGTACACCAGCTATCAGGTTTTAATGAGTTAATGTAAATAGGGAATTTGAACACAACAGTATCTGGCATGTTATAAAACTTCAATAAATGTTAGGTATTATTAATAATGCTATTGTTATTACCCTAGTGCATAGCTAGGAGGCATAAACTCCCCTCCAGTGTCAGTCACCAAGTGACTCTTCTTTTGCTTCTTATTTTGCCGTTTACAATAACTGGTTGCCCAAGGACAAATGTTCCAATAATCTTTTTTCTTCCTTTCACTTATCTCTATTTCTAATTCGCCCATGCATTCCTTAGGAATTTTTAAAAATTTAGTTGTTTAAAGTAAATGTAATTCACTAAAAATTAATGCAAATGAATACAAAAATTCAGTTGTTTACAGAAAAGTAAAAGGGAATTCACTAAAGTCCCCTCCTGCCCTTCTGGCTGGGTGGGGGGCCCACCAGAAGCCTCCGCCACATCAAGTGTGTGGCTCGTGAGAACGTGGAAGGACCACCCAGCAGGTACCATGCTGACATTCACCACAGGGCCTAGATTAATGCCTGGAGAGATCTCAGGGCATGAGCTCTTGATGAAAAAAAAAAAGTTGGGGACAAACCACAGGCCAAGGTTACTGAAGATAAATAATCATCAAATTCTCAGATCACTGGTGTGTGACTTCCTCTAATAATTCTAATAGGATTTATTCTGAAAATTAAAGTGCTTAGTTTATATCAGAGTACTGAATCAGCGGTTCCCAAATACCCCATTATTGTGTAAAATATGTTTGTGCATTTTTCTAGCTTTCTGGCTTTCATCAAATTCTGAAAGGTCTTCACAACCTAAAGCTGCTACAAATTGTCGATTTAACAGTGATTCTCAAACTTGTGAAAGTGTGTTCAAGTTTGAGAATCACTATTAAATGATTAATAATAATCAGCCATATCCAACCATACAGTGAGGACCCACTGTCTCCCCAGCAGTGAGCTGAACGCTATAGTTGACCAAAAACTAGAAAATGCCCTGAGCTCCCCCTTTAGAGTGCTTACAAATCTGAGATATTTATCACATAACAAAAAAGGGATTTTGTTCCAAATAACTTAGAATTAAAATACTGGCACAGAGACATCATGAAGGAATCAGAATTAGAACAGAGAATAAACAGAGCAGAAAAAGAATGCATTGGGGATAAACTGTAAGCCAGGACTCCTGAAACTTTTGTTTGGAAAAGCACCGTGTGCTTTTAAGTGGTTGATGAAAGAATCCTCCTAAAGCCTAGCACAGAGTATTTATACATAGTAGATGCTCAATAAATGGACTCATATAGATGCCAGCCCTATACCATAGCAGCATTCACTACAAAGAGAGACAAGGTAGCACCTGTCTGTCTTGAGGCTCATTTTAAGGTTTTCCATAATCCTGGGCTTGCAAATGATTTGGAAATTTTTTTGGAATATTATCAAATGATAAATAGAATTTATCATTTCTATTCTGATTCTCCAGAGTGTGCCTACTGTGGGGTGAATATATGTCCCATATGCCCAGGACAGACCCAGTTCACTCCTGCAGTCCTGGTCTAATTATAATTAATGCCCCTTGTTGCTTTCAAAAGTGACCCAGTTTGAATAATAAATTATAAGATCACCCTATTCCAACCTGCTTTGGTTAAGCCTTTGGTAAGTGAAATCTCTTCAAAAGTATTTCCTGGAGCAAGGTACCTCAGATCAAAAAGTTTCTCCTTAATCTTAAAGCCGAGATGAGAAATACTTCACAGTTTAAAAGGACTGCCCATTTCTGCAGGAAAGCCAGAAAGTCATAGCACATCACAGAGAACATTGTTCGCAAAGCGAGCTATGTGGTCACAGTCCTACAGCGCCGCAATCAAACGCAAACAAAAAGAGCTCAGCACCTCAGGCGAACCATGTCATTCCATTCTAAAGCATTACCATCCGATGATGGACACTTAGGTTGTTTCCATCTCCTGGCTATTGTAAATAGAGCTGCAATGAACATTTTGGTACATGACTCTTTTTGAATTATGGTTTTCTCAGAGTATATGCCAACTAGTGGGATTGCTGGGTCATATGGTAGTTCTATTTGTAGTTTTTTTAAGGAACCTCCATACTGTTCTCCATAGTGGCTGAACCAATTCACATTCCCACCAGCAGGGCAAGAGTGTTCCCTTTTCTCCACACCCTCTCCAGCATTTACTATTTCTAGATTTTTTGATGATGGCCATTCTGACTGGTGTGAGATGATATCTCATTGTAGTTTTGATTTGCATTTCTCTAATGATTAATGATGTTGAGCATTCTTTCATGTGTTTGTTGGCAGTCTGTATATCTTCTTTGGAGAAATGTCTGTGTAGGTCTTCTGCCCATTTTTGGATTGCGTTGTTTGCTTTTCTGTTATTGAGCTGCATGAGCTGCTTGTAAATTTTGGAGATTAATCCTTTGTCAGTTGCTTCATTTGCAAATATTTTCTCCCAGTCTGAGGGTTGTCTTCTGGTCTTGTTTATGGCTTCCTTTGCTGTGCAAAAGCTTTGAAGTTTCATTAGGTCCCATTTGCTTATTTTTGTTTTTATTTCCATTTCTCTAGGAGGTATATATATAACTGATTCACTTTGTTATAAAGCAGAAACTAACACGCCATTGTAAAGCAATTATACTCCAATAAAGATGTAAAAATAAAAATAAAAAAATAAAGCATTACCAAATGCTTTTTTGCGGGGAGGGAGGGGGGTAAATTGGATTAGTGATAATAAATATATATAATTATGTAGTTAATATACACGTAAGTGCATATATCAGAGTTAGGGAAATAAGTTATCTTCAGCAAAACAAGTTAACTCATTTAATAAAGAATATACACGTGCACACGCCAAATAAAACCATAAAATAGGAAGGCACTGTCGTTCAAAGAAAAGGCAAATATTTTGGTGGCGACATTACTGTTGACTCTGTGGGGCTCCCTAGCCCACATATGTCCCTGCAGGCTGGATAACGGGCCTGGCCCGATGGCCCTCTCTGTGCTCCAGGCCCGTCTCGGAAATGCCTGAAGTGCATAATTGGTACTGCAACCACCACAAAAGGGGGACACGTTCAAATATGGCCCTGAACGTGAAGATACTAGACAGTCTAGATTTTACGGAGGTTGTCTCCGTCTTAAACACTCTAGCCTCCAAAGCCATCTGACCCAGAGAGTACCTCACGTTGTCCCAGGAAGGGCCGAGGAGCTCGGGGTAAAGAGGTAAACGCCTACCTCTGGTCCAGTGCACGACACACCCAGACCTGCTGGCCTCATACCAACAAACCAGGGTTGGTAAAGGAGGCCTGTAAAAGCCAGAAAGGAAACCCAGGTTTGAATTAATTGGTTACCTCCCTGGAGTTTTGCATGTCCTGGTATTGTAACTTCCCAAAGGGACCATATCCAATCAGCATCAACCTCCTTGCTACCTTTATTCTCCATCTCAACTTCTAAATGTCAATTCAGTGGTTTTGAATTACTAAAATATCTATGAAGCCCACGGCTGCGCCTTGTGGGATAAGCTTATTCAAGAACAAGAGTATTCTAGAAGGACACAGTTTTCAAACTGTATTCCTTAGCCATAGGGAATCATAGACATACCTTGGGGGCAACCAGGTAGAGACTGAGCAGGCAGGCCAGCTCTTCCCTGCATTCAAAGGTACACTTTCATCTGTTTTATCCACTAGGGTTCTATTTAAGATTTGAACAGAAAAAAAAAAAAAAAAAAAAAAAAATGGGTTCTACGTCTCTGCCCCTCAAAAGAAAACAGAACACACACACAGTTTTACAACCAGCGACTGAACAAACACTTTAGAGAGATACCACAAGAACTGCCAAAAAAGTCTGAAAACTTTGAGGAAAGGATCTTAGATAATCTTTCATACAATTCACTCATTAAAATTGAGGAATTAAGTGAGCCCTTGAGCATATAAGTAAAAAGCATATCCTCACAATATCATCTCCATCCCCACTTCCTGCCCACTTTTTGTCCACAACTTTCCCCAAACTCCCCCAAACCTTACCACTGACCCAAAGTGTTCAGATCCTATTTGCACAGCTTCTAAGAGATGGTGCATCTATAGCCCACAGGCGGATGTTCCAGGAATCAAAATGCTAGAGTCTGTTTCTAAGACACGCCTACTAAGTGGGGTGGGGGGAGAAGCAGAATACAATTAAATTATCTTAACTTGGAGAAATCAACAGAAATAACACTAATATTTACTAGCTCTACTTGCTGCCACAAACTGCATGCATTCCATGTGCACTATTTCACCTAACGCACGCAGCAACCCAGTCAGGGAGGCACCATTATCAGCACCATTTCCCAGGTGACAAAGGCGAAGCCTAGAGATGAACACCTGACTCCAGAGCTCCTGTCACACCTTCCCCACCCTGCAGCAGGCAGAGACGGAGACCTGCCCTCAGGACTCTGAAACGGCCCAAGCACATTAGCTTTTGATGCTAAATTTAAAGCAAACGAAGGTACAAATAAAAACTTCCCACGTTCCTCGGGATGCGTCACAACTCGGGCAATTCAACCGTGACTCTACAAGCAGCTTAGAGAATGAAGATTCTCATTCTCCTGCCGCCAGGGGTACCTTGGAACTTAACCCAGGGCCAATCCCAGACTACACTTCATCAATCAACCTTCGTCTTTTCCTCCTTCAAAGAAGACACTAAGAAAATTTCTGCACCAGGTTTGTACGTGGCGCTCATACTGGAGCATACTAAAAATTTTTATGTCAGCAACAAGCCAACAAACAGAATTAAAGAAGTAGTGAAATTATATAAGAAATAATAATTGTGAGGGTCTGGAGTACTTGATTATGCCTCTGAGCTAGTTCCAGGTAGCTTCCAGCTCTTTCTAATCCATTACAAGTAAGTAGTATACGAACTCGATTTTGTGCCTCTGAATGAAAATGAATCCCAAAAGTTGGCCTAGAGATGTCTCAGTGCCACAAGGACCCACAGATTGGAAAAGTATGGATGTCGAGTCTGCACCTTCACTATCTTATTTTATAAAAAATAGAGCTTCACGCCAGAAAAACTGAACTTCAGATTCTTAATGTTGTCTACATACAAAATGCCTAAAGCAAGTTAGAAAAAATGGTGGGAAAGGAAGCAGTAAGTAGGAATTACCGTTAAAATGCTGTCCTATGCGGAGGAAACCTGTAATGTAAAAATGTGTGTGAATCTCATCTACACCAAATGATCCAGAGACACTTAGAAGACTGTCTGAACACGGGCCAGAGGAAAATTATAATAAAATACAGTTCCGTAAATGCTATATTTAAGCTCCACTTCAAAATCATGTTTTCTCCAAGCCATCATTACCTTTGATAGATAATAAGACACCCCCTACAATGCAAGTCTCCTTCAAGTCTTTTTTTAGTTCTCCATTAGGAAATAATACTTATGACAGGCAACATTAATTCTGCTCTTCTATAGCACTCACACAGTATTCTGAGTTAAATATTACCATTGCTTTCGCAGGGATCATCCCCAGGAAGAGACTGCTGAGGCACAGAGAGGTTAAGTAATGTGCTTAAGGATTCACAGCTAGTATGAGCCTGAGCCAGCCTTCTAACTAGAACAATCTACTCCAGAGACATACTGCTCTCACATCCTCTCAACCACACATTAAGAAATATTACAAATGCCTAAAAGATAAACATGCAGTGGTAAGATCCTATAAATATTTAGACTAACTGCAACACGCCAATTGGCATTCGGTAAAAAGAGGATTAAACTGAAGGTTGTAAAAAACAGCTACAGAGAAAAGACTCTGCATCAAGATGCCTTCCAGGCAAGATCATTTAGAAACCATTCCAAATGGTTGTGAGAAAACTTAACAGGTCGAACACGTCGACAATCTCTCATAATCGTTTCCTTTTTAAAACCACACCATCTCTTATATATTTCAGAAGCAGCTGTATGATGTGCTGCTTTTTTGAAACTAAGTGCTTCCAACAGAGTGGTAATAAGCATCTGAACTTCGGGGAAATAGCATATACTTCATACGTGGAGTTGATAAGTGGTATTTGGTTTGGCAAATGGCAAGAGATTATTTAGCAAACTCAAACATTATTTTCTTCCTATGGGCCATTAATAAAAAAAAAAAAAGCCTCTGTCATTTCCCACAAAACACCAGAATAGATTAATAACCAGTCAGCTGAACTAACAAAATATACACAAAATATTCTGCTTGTATGAGCTTTTTGTTCTCCCCACCTGGGGAAAAGTAAACATTTCCTGCCTTTACTATTATGTAGCTTCATCTCCCGGCCTTTAATGAGAGAGATTCATCTAGACATGGCTAAATAATGCCATTAGCATAATAAGCTTTAGTCTTTCCTGAAGGGCAGCAGGCTGATGTGATTTCTGGCAATGGAGAGGTACTTCTGGACCACACGGTTTGTCTACATTAGGAAAAAAGAGCAGAACCCTAACAACTTCTCGAGTTGGCTACAGTGAAGAAAGAGGAAGCATGCTCCTCCATTCACACTCCCTGTGGAGACGGAGTGGAAGGAGGAATGGAACAAGGGGTAGGAAAGGGGATGGCTACCCGGCTTCCTCACCAAGAGGTCCAGGGAAGTGAAAGCACTGAAGTACTCCATCAGATGCGCCATCTTTAAAGGTTCCCAGGCTACCGCATACTGCTCATTTCCTCTTGAAATTATGTTTACAGTTTGGAAACACTTCTCCCAGGATTAAGGATGGCTAAGTTATAAAAGAGCTTTCCCATAACCATGGTTACTGAGCCAAAGACCTGCTCAAATTTGGATCCTTCCATAAAAGTCAACATTTATTAAAACTGCAAAGCATAGCACTCTCTATCTTCCATATAGTCAATGATAACACAACTTCAAGAAAATTATGAAGCAACGATTAGCCTATGATCATATTAATAAGAGCCCCTACCATTCACTGACCACCTACTTTGGCTGAGCATGGCAGTAAGAAAATATACATTACTTCATTTAAACTTTCCAACAACGTTAATGAGGTAGGTGATACTAGACCCTTTTCACAGATGGGGAAACAAAGCGATGTAGAGAGGTTACATAACTAGCCCACGATCCCCAGGCTGTTAAGAGGCAGAGCTTGCTTTTGTACCCAAAGTTAACTCTAACTACGGTATGTGGGATTAACTCTCAAGAAACACAGATTAATCTAATCCTGACTGTCTCCATGCTACAGCAGGCAAGCTGGCTGGGGTTTTTTGTTTGTTTTTTTGTTTTTCTCCCCCTTCATTTTGTCCTGGATGAAACTCTAGCCAAAGATGACCAAAGCCTTCATCTCAGGGGCAGGCTCTGACAGATTGCTCGAGATCCCCTAGAGAAGGACTGCAAGGCTACAGGAAGATGGGCTGTGATTAGTCACAGATGTCTGCAAAAGGCACATGGCAGCACAGATGCGCGGCCACTGCTTACGCACCACATCCTTGAGCCCAGCAATACTTAACTGCCACGGCCTTTCTCTCTCCTGGAGGCTCATTGTCTAGAGACCCTCCCCTTTTGAACTGTGACGAACGTTTAGGCAGATGTTTAAGTCACACTCTCACACTCTGAGGGTTACCAATTAGCAGGAATCCTCAAAGTAGGATTTTTACAAGCTAGTGGACGTCATCGAGCTCCTCCCACATCTGCCGTTATTTCTCAGATTGCTTACTCTTACGTGACACTGGTCTCCCGACAGCCTCATCAACTCCAGAAATCAACCCCCAGCCTGCCTATTTAGGACTCAGGAGCTTTTATCTTGTGATTGTCTGTATTTTTAAATGAATAAAATCAAGGGCCTTGCTTATCAGGTATAATATAATATAAGGCATCTGGGAAAACTACAAAAGAGAGCAGCAAAGCAGAGGTTCAGGATTTGATTTAGGCTTTTGGTAGCAGGCAAGTTTCAACTAGGAAGAATCAAAAACACAGTCCTGGAAGTGTGTATGCATCGCGGATGGGACTTTTCCAAGACAGCAATAACTGCAAGCTGCCCAAAGCAAGATGCCTGGAGCGGATTAAGCTGGAAGGCCTCTTCAGTGAGATTTAACAGAAAACTATTAATAACAAGGATTCGTCAACACACATTTCCTCTGCCTGTTGAGGTATAATGCTAAGAAGTGTCTATCCAGCAAAAGTTGTATTACGTAAAAATATGCCTGGGCTTTATGTATTTTCTCTAAATGCAGCTGCTGGCAAAAGTACTTTTAAGCTTATTCATACGCATATATAGTTAAGAACTGGACTAAATGAGGTTTGGCTCAAATTATAATACCGACGTGATAACAAGAGCTAACATTTATATAGCTTGTTTACATATCTTAACTAACTGTAAGTGGGAAAATGGGCAGCCTGGACTCAGGGGGAAGCCTGCCCTCATTAGACCCAAAGGGCACAGTTTCTCCTGGTCACTAGAGGCAGCTGGGGAATTGCGATCCCTTTCAGTGCAAGTGAAGAGCCTCGGTTACAAATAATATTGACATGGTTCTAATTATTTGAATGGAGGATACTGAGTTAGCAAAAAATTATAGACATAATTACCTAGGTGAAGAGAAGTATGGAGAATAAGCAAACTAAATCTTCATCTTCCACACAAAGGCGTCAACAGACACTAGTGGAAGACGAGAACTGTCAGTTATGTTAGAAATACAGGGATTGACACCCCAAAAGTGAACAAGGTCCCCACTGGGGCAAAAGAAAAGGGCAGGACTTTTCTCATTATAAGTTTTATAAAATTATTTGATTTTTTTAAAGTACATAAATGCATGACTTTGGTAAAAAATTTTAAATTAGTTTAATTTGAATTACCAACAAAAAGAAATCAAAATTAAAAGGACGTTTAGATTTCTTGGACTAGGAAAAGAAAGAAGGGAACATAGTGGAGTTCCTCATTCGTTAAATACAACCACATTCTTGTCTCTGTAAGATCTTCCTTTCTCACTGAGCTGGAGTCTTAGGAGAGAGGGTGCCCATGGATTTCAAACGGCTAACATGCTAAGCCCAGGAAGCAAACCTGGCAATATGGGGTGACAGAGGCTACAGAAAAACCACCTGCCCTCCAGCCCAGCAGGCCAGATGACTGCATGAATAACAGACGCAGGGAGTATCAGCAAAAGACCCCCCTTTCCCCAAAACCAGGAGAGACGGCCATTACCATCAGCGATACAGTACAAGGTCTGAGGAGTGATTATTCCTAATCAGAGCTCAAGTTAAGCACCACAGGAGTTTAGAGAGGAGCTAACCATTCATTCATTCTTAGTGGGAAGATAAGGAAAAGCTCCTTATCTGGCCTGGGTTTTAAGGAATGCACAAGAGGGCAACAGGTAGAGATGGAAGAAAGGGGCCATTCCAGCAAGCAACCTGAACAAGGCCAGCGGTGAGAGAAGAGATGGTGTGTTTGGAAAAGCAACATGGTCAAAGCCACATCCAAATGCACATCTCCTGCTGCTGTTGCCCCACTTCAACTCGGGAGTGTGTGGGGAGGGGTGAGCGTCTCCTGGGACAGACAGACAGTTCAGTGGTTAATGGGTCAGTGCAAAACTACAGACACGATCAACTAAAATACAGTAAGAGGGAGTGTACCTCTTAAATTACCTAGTTTAAGAAACACATCTTCCTTGGTTAAACTGGCCTGTTTTGTGCTGGACACTCTTAAATCCCAGACACTGACATTTATCTCATTATTCAGCGATCCTGTCATACCCCCAGGTTTCCCCGAGTCCTTGGCTTTGTGCTAGTGGATTCTGTCAATAATTTTTCCTTATAATTCCCCAAGAGTACAGAACTCATAAGACTTAGAGATTTGAGTTTCAGGTACCTTCAGTTCGCCCTTCAGCTTACAAAATAGAACACCGTTATAAAGGTACAAGTTCCTTTAAAAAAGAGAATTTCCCCCCTTTGGCATTCTCATGTAGCACTTGTTACTTTCAACATTGCAATCATTATTTAATCCCATAAAATGGAACCACGTTTGATCCGTACAGTCCCAATTACCAGTTTTAGTATTAAAAATATACGCATTTGACTCAAGGTTTCTTTGAGCCAGTTAGAGCAGTTCATGGATTACAGACAAACCAACCCACTCCTTCAAACTGAATATTTATAAGAGGCAGTTTATTTTTATGTCATGGGTCACAAGCCTTCAAAAGTAAAAGTGAGCCCATTAATGTTTACTCTGGCCTTTATCGTTGTTTAAAAGTCTCCTTTATGAAACATACCAAGCACCAAGTAAGTGAAACTTGGAAGAAAGGACAGCTTCCCAGGGGAAGGATCTGCTGAACAGTGTCTGAAAGCAGAGTTCCCACAGGTTTGAGAAATCCTCAAGAGAATCGAACTCAGACAAGTTTATTCCACAGTTACGTCGTTATTTTGATTAGAAGACTAAATACATAAAATCTATCATTTCAAAGCCTTTTTTACTTAGAATAAAGCTAAACATTTAATTTTTAAGGCAACTCCATGTAAATAAAAATCAGATATAATAAACAGAGCAGATGGTATATGGATATAATAAAAATTAGGACACAAGTATCACCCCTGCTTTTCAAAAGTTCGCTTTACACCACTTCGCTTTTATGAAAGATCTACTTAGTACCTGTTTTCAATAACCGAAAGAAATCCAAAGAGGCTTTTTGCTTTTATGAAAAAAGGCGAAAAGCGAAAAGCGTTCAGCGTTTGTTTTGCAGGCAGTCATTATAAAGGCAGCATGCAGCCCCAAGTAGTGAGAGCCGAACCCCCAGCTCCTCCTCCAGAACTATTCTCAGCTACTCAGCATCAAGCCACAACAGCTTTGAACTGTGTCTGTGAGCATCTGTGCTTTACTTCAACTTATGTGCATCCATTAGCAAGATAGGTCCTAAGGTAACGGCGTCTTCACTTTATGACATTCCGGCTTACGAAAGACTCCACAGGAATGCTCTACCTTCAGGTAGCGGGGAAAACTGTACAAGAATGGCTGAAACTTTAGAAACACAATTCAAATTCAGGATGAAACAGGTGAAAGGAGAAGGGAATTATTCCAGAAAGTTATTCCAGGCAGAAGGAAAGGCCCAAGGACCATCATTAGTTGCAGGAAGTTCAAAGAAGTCAGGGCTGCTATGACATAAAGTTCAAGGCAAGCAGTGGCAGCGGAGGAGGGCTGTCAAGCCTGACTTGATTAAATAGCATAAACTTGTAAGTGGTAAGGACCCACGAAAAGGTCACGGACAGGCTTAGATTTTAGAGGGACTCCACTCATGGGTGACTGGAGGGCAGACATTGTGGGTGGGGAATAGACTGGAGGCAGTGAATACAGACAACACATGACCTTGAGTTTGGTGGGAATCATAGACAAGAGATATTTAGGTGTTTAAAAAGAACCATCAGGTTTTCGTGATTGGATAGTTATGAGACAGTAAAGCAGAATTTAATGGTTTATAGCTTGGGTGACCCCTGGAGGTAGCACCAAATAAAAGGGACTTAAGGTCAATCGGAGTTTTGAGGGGTTTTGTTTCATTTTGATACTGATAAGAAGCATGACTGATAATAAGCATGCTATCTTAGGACACAGGGAAAGAAACTGGTAAAAAGAGTAAAGTTGATGACATCAGTCCACAACTGGATGAGTCTAAACTAGACAGAGTTAGGAGCTTCAAGATGGCACAAGAGTAAAACGTGGAGATCACCTTCCTCCCCAGAAATACATAAGAAATATATCTACACGTGGAACAACTCCTACAGAACACCTACTGAACGCTGGCAGAAGACCTCAGACCTCCCAAAAGGCAAGAAACTCCCCACGTTCCTGGGTAGGGCAAAAGAATAAAGAATAAACAGAGACCAAAGAATAGGGACGGGACCTGCACCAGTGGGAGGGAGCTGTGAAGGAGGAAAGGTTCCCACACGCTGGGAAGCCCCTTCGCGGGCGGACACTGCGGGTGGCGGAGGGGGTAAGCTTCGGAGCCGCGGAGGAGAGCACAGCAAGAGGGGTGCGGAGGGCAAAGCGGAGAGATTCCCGCACAGAGGATCGGTGCCGACCGGCACTCACCAGCCCGAGAGGCTTGTCTGCTCACCCGCCGGGGCGGGCGGGGCCTGGGAGCTGAGGCTCGGGCTTGGAAGTCGGATCCCAGGGAGAGGACTGTGATTGGCTGCGTGAACACAGCCTGAAGGGGGTTACTGCGCCACAGCTAGCCTAGCCGGGAGGGAGTCCGGAAAAAAGTCTGGAGCTGCCGAAGAGACAAGAGACTTTTTCTTGCCTCTTTGTTTCCTGGTGCGCGCGACGAGAGGGGCTCCAGAGACGGGCGCGAACCGCTGGTAAAAGCGCGGACCCCAGAGACGGGCATGAGACGCTAAGGCTGCTGCTGCCGCCACCAAGAAGCCTGTGTGCGAGCACAGGTCACTATCCACACCCCACTTCCGGGGAGCCTGTGCAGCCCGCCACCGCCAGGGTCCCGGGATCCAGGGACAACTTCCCCGGGAGAACACACAGCGCACCTCAGGCTGCTGCAACGTCACGCCGGCCTCTGCCGCCGCAGGCCCGCCCCGCACTCCCCCCAAGCCTGAGTGAGCCAGAGCCCCCGAATCAGCCGCTCCTTTAACCCCGTCCTGTCTGAGCGAAGAACAGACGCCCTCAGGAGACCTACACGCAGAGGCGGGGGCCAAATCCAAAGCTGAGCCCCTGGGAGCTGTGAGAACAGGGAGGAGAGGGGGAAATCTCTCCCAGCAGCCTCAGGAGCAGCAGATTAAATCTCCACAATCAACTATATGTACCCTGCATCTGTGGAATACCTGAATAGGCAATGAATCATCCCAAATTGAGGAGGTGGACTTTGGGAGCAACTATATATATTTTATTTTCCCTTTTTCTGAGTGTGTATGTCTATGCTTCTCTGAGTGATTCGGTCTGTATAGCTTTGCTTTTACCATTTGTCCTAGGGTTCTGTCTGTCCGTTTTTGTGTTTTCTTTTGCTTTTTTTAAGTATAGTTTTTAGTGCTTGTTATCATTGGTGGATTTGGTTTTGGTTTGGTTGCTCTCTTCTTTCTTTCTTTTTTAAAATTACTTAAAAAATTTTTTTAATACTTATTTCTTCTTTTAATAACTTTATTTTAGTTTATTTTATCTTCTTCCTTCCTTCCTTCCTTCCTTCCTTCCTACTTCTACTAATTCTTTCTCTCTACTTTTTCTCCCTTTTATTCTGAGCCATGTGGATGACAGGCTCTTGGTGCTCCAGCCAGGTGTCAGGGCTGTGCCACTAAGGTGGGAGATCCAAGTTCAGGACACTGGTCCACAAGAGACCTCCCACCTCTACATAATATCAAACAGCGAAAATCTGCCAGAGATCTCCATCTCAACACCAGCACCCAGCTCCACTCAACGACCTGCAAGCTACAGTGCTGGACACCTTATGCCAAAAAACTAGCAAGACAGGAACACAACCCCACCCATTAGCAGAGAGGCGGCCTAAAATCATAATAAGGCCACAGACACCCCAAAACACACAAACAGACGTGGACCTGCCACCAGAAGGACAAAATCCAGCCTCACCTACCAGAACACAGGCACTACTGCCCTCCACCAGGAAGCCTACACAACCCACTGAACCACCCTTAGACACTGGGGACAGACACCAAAAACAACGGGCACTACGAACCTGCAGCCTGTGAAAAGGAGACCCCAAATACAGTAAGTTAAGCAAAATGAGAAGACAGAGAAAGACACAGCAGATGAAGGAGCAAGGTAAAAACCCACCGACCTAACAAATGAAGAGGAAATAGGCAGTCTACAGGAAAAAGAATTCAGAATAATGAGAGTAAAGATGATCCAAAATCTTGAAAACAGAATGGAGAAAATACAAGGAATGTTTAACAAGGACCTAGAAGAACTAAAGAGCAAACAGTGATGAACAACACAATAAATGAAATTAAAAATTCTCCAGAAGGGATCAATAGCAGAATAACTGAGGCAGAAGAATGGATAAGTGACCTGGAAGATAAAATAGTGGAAATAACTACTGCAGAGCAGAATAAAGAAAAAAGAATAAAAGAACTGAGGGCAGTCTCAGAGACCTCTGGGACAACATTAACTAACCAACATTTGAATTATAGGGGTCCCAGAGGAAGAAGAGAAAAAGAAAGGGACTGAGAAAATATTTGAAGAGGTTATAGTTGAAAATTTCCCTAACATGGGAAAGGAAACAGTTAATCAAGTCGAAGAACCACAGAGAGTTCCATACAGGATAAATCCAAGGAGAAACAAGCCAAGACACATATTAATCAAACTATCAAAAATTAAATACAAAAAAAAAAATATTAAAAGCAGCAAGGGAAAAACAACAAATAACACACAAGGGAATCCCTATAAGGTTAACAGCTGATTTTTCAGCAGAAACTCTGCAAGCCAGAAGGGAGTGGCAGGACATATTTAAAGTGATGAAGGGGAAAAACCTAAAACCAAGATTACTCTACCCAGCAAGGATCTCATTCAGATTTGATGGAGAAATTAAAACCTTTACAGACAAGCAGAAGCTAAGAGAATTCAGCACCACCAAACCAGCTTTACAACAAATGCTAAAGGAACTTCTCTAGGCAGGAAACACAAGAGAAGGAAAAGACCTACAAATAACAAACAATTAAGAAAATGGTAACAGGAACATACATATTGATAACTACCTTAAATGTAAATGGATGAAATGCTCCAACCAAAAGACAAAGACTGGCTGAATGGATACAAAAACAACACCCGTATATATGCTGTCTACAAGAGACTCACTTCAGACATAGGGACACATACAGACTAAAGGTGAGGGGATGGAAAAAGATACTCCATGCTAATGGAAAGCAAAAGAAAGCTGGAGTAGCAATTCACATATCAGAAAAAACGGACTTTAAAACAAAGACTATTACAAGACACAAAGAAGGACACTACATAATGATCAAGGGATCGATCCAAGAAGAAGATATAACAATTGTAAATATTTATGCACCCAACATAGGAGCACCTCAATACATAAGGCAAATACCAACAGCAATAAAAGGGGAAATCGACAGTAACACAGTCATACTAGGGGACTTTAACACCCCACTTTCACCAATGGACAGATCATCCAAAATGAAATTAAATAAGGAAACACAAGCTTTAAATGATACATTAAACAAGATGGACTTAATCCAAAACAACAGAATACACTTTCTTCTCAAGTACTCATGGAACATTCTCCAGGATAGATCATATCTTGGGTCACAAATCAAGCCTTGGTAATTTTAAGAAAATTGAAATTGTATCAAGTATCTTTTCCGAACACAACACCATGAGACTAGATATCAATTACAGGAAAAGATCTGTAAAAAATACAAACACGTGGAGGCTAAACAATACACTACTTAATAACAAAGTGATCACTGAAGAAATCAAAGAGGAAATTTAAAAATACCTAGAAACAAATGACAGTGGAGACACGATGACCCAAAACCTATGGGATGCAGCAAAAGCAGTTCCAAGAGGGAAGTTTATAGCAATACAAGCCTACCTTAAGAAACAGGAAAAATCTCGAATAAACAAGCTAACCTTGCACCTCAAGCAATTAGAGAAAGAAGAACAAAAAAACCCCAAAGTTAGCAGAAGGAAAGAAATCATAAAAAGCAGATCAGAAATAAATGAAAAAGAAATGAAGGAAACGATGGCAAAGATCCATAAAACTAAAAGCTGGTTCTTTGAGAAGATAAACAAAATTGATAAACCATTAGCCAGACTTATCAAGAAAAAAACGGGAGAAGACTCAAATCAATAGAAATAGAAATGAAAAAGAAGTAACAACTGACACTGCAGAAATACAAAAGATCATGAGAGATTACTACAAGCAACTCTATGCCAATAAAATGGACAACCTGGAAGAAATGGACAAATTCTTAGAAAGGCACAACCTGCCAAGACTGAATCAGGAAGAAATAGAAAATATGAACAGACCAAACACAAGCACTGAAATTGAAACTGTGATTAAAAATCTTCAAACAAACAAAAGCCCAGGACCAGATGGCTTCACAGGCGAATTCTATCAAACATTTAGAGAAGAGCTAACACCTATCCTTCTCAAACTCTTCCAAAATATAGGAGAGGGAGGAACACTCCCAAACTCATTCTACAAGGCCACTATCACCCTGATACTAAAACCAGACAAGGATGTCACAAAGAAAGAAAACTACAAGCCAATATCACTGATGAACATAGATGCAAAAATCCTCAACAAAATACTAGCAAACAGAATCCAACAACACATTAAAAGGATCATACACCATGATCAAGTGGGGTTTATTCCAGGAATGCAAGGATTCTTCAATATACGCAAATCAATCAATGTGATACACCATATTAACAAACTGAAGGAGAAAAACCGTATGGTCATCTCAATAGATGCAGAGAAAGCTTTCGACAAAATTCAACACCCATTTATGATAAAAACCCTGCAGAAAGTAGGCATAGAGGGAACTTTCCTCAACATAATAAAGGCCATATATGAAAAACCCACAGCCAACATCGTCCTCAATGGTGAAAAACTGAAAGCATTTCCACTAAGATCAGGAACAAGACAAGGTTGCCCACTCTCACCACTATTATTCAACATAGTTTTGGAAGTTTTAGCCCCAGCAATCAGAGAAGAAAAGGAAATAAAAGGAATCCAAATCGGAAAAGAAGAAGTAAAGCTGTCACTGTTTGCAGACGACATGATACTATACATAGAGAATCCTAAAGATGCTACCAGAAAACTACTAGAGCTAATCAATGAATGTGGTAAAGTAGCAGGATACAAAATTAATGCACAGAAATCTCCTGCATTCCTATACACTAATGATGAAAAATCTGAAAGAGAAATTAAGGAAACACTCCCATTTACCACTGCAAGAAAAAGAATAAAACACTTAGGAATAAACCTACCTAAGGAGACAAAAGACCTGTATGCAGAAAATTATAAGACACTGATGAAAGGAATTAGAGATGATACAAACAGATGGAGAGATATACCATGTTCTTGGATTGAAAGAATCAACATTGTGAAAATGACTCTACTACCCAAAGCAATCTACAGATTCAATGCAATCAAACTACCACTGGCACTTTTCACAGAACGAGAACAAAAAATTTCACAATTTGTATGGAAACACAAAAGACCCCGAATAGCCAAAGCGATCTTGAGAACGAAAAACGGAGCTGGAGGAATCAGGCTCCCAGACTTCAGACTACACTACAAATCTACAGTAATCAAGACAGTATGGTACTGGCACAAAAACAGAAGTATAGATCAGTGGAACAGGATAGAAAGCCCAGAGATAAACCCACGCACATATGGTCACCTTATCTTTGATAAAGGAGGCAAGAATATACAGTGGAGAAAAGACAAGCCTCTTCAATAAGTGGTGCTGGGAAAACTGTACAGCTTCATGTAAAAGAATGAAATTAGAACACTCCCTAACACCATACACAAAAACAAACTCAAAATGGATGAAAGACCTAAATGTAAGGCCAGACACTATCAAACTGTTAGAGGAAAACATAGGCAGAACACTCTATGACATAAATCACAGCAAGATCCTTTTTGACCCACCTCCTACAGAAATGGAAATAAAAACAAAAATAAACAAATGGGACCTAATGAAACTTCAAAGCTTTTGCATAGCAAAGGAAACCATAAACAATACGAAAAGACAACCCTCAGAATGGGAGAAAATATTTGCAAATGAAGCAACTGACAAAGGATTAATCTCCAAAGTTTACAAGCAGCTCATGCAGCTCAATATCAAAACAACAAACCACCCAATCCAAAAATGGGCAGAAGACCTACATAGACATTTCTCCAAAGAAGATATACAGATTGCCAACAAACACATGAAAGAATGCTCAACGTCATTAATCATTAGAGAAATGCAAATCAAAACTACAATGAGATATCATCTCACACAGGTCAGAATGGCCATCATCAAAAAATCTACAAACAATAAATGCTGGAGAGGGTGTGGAGAAAAGGGAACCCTCTTGAACTGATGGTGGGAATGTAAGTTGATACAGCCACTCTGGAGAACAGTATGGAGGTTCCTTAAAAAACTAAAAATAGAACTACCATACGACCCAGCAACCCCACTACTGGGCATATACCCTGAGGAAACTATAATTCAAAAAGAGTCATGTACCACGAGGTTCACTGCAGCTCTATTTACAATAGCCAGGACATGGAAGCAACCTAAGTGTCCATTACAGATGAATGGCTAAAGCAGATGTGGCACACATATACAATGGAATATTACTCAGCCATAAAAGGAAACGAAATTGAGTCATTTGTAGTGAGGTGGCTGGACCTAGAATCTGTCATACAGAGTGAAGTTGGAAAGAGAAAAACAAATACCTTATGCTAACACATATATATATGGAATCTAAAAATAGAAAAAAAATTGTCAGAAGAACCAAAGGGCAAGATGGGAATGAAGACGCAGACCTACTAGAGAATGGACTTGAGGATACGGGCAAGGGGAAGGGTAAGCTGGGACAAAGTGAGAGAGTGGCATGGACATATATACACTACCAAATGTAAAATGGATCGCTAGTGGGAAGCAGCCGCATAGCACAGGGAGATCAGCTTGGTGCTTTGTGACCGCCTGTAGGGGTGGGATAGGGAGGGTGGGAGGGAGGGAGACACAAGAGGGAAGAGATATGGGAACATATGTATACGTATAACTGATTCACTTTGTTATAAAGCAGAAACTAACACACCATTGTAAAGCAATTATACTCCAATGAAAAAGAAACTATCCAAACATGCCCCCCCAAATAAATAAATAAATAAAGTAGACAGAGTATGGGAGACTTGGGCTCTTCCTCCAAGAGATGCATCGTGACTGCATTAATCCAGAGAACTATGTAAGAAAAGTAAAGGATCCCAGCAACAATTTGTTAAATAAGCAAACAATCCAGAAATTAGGGTCAAACAAAACCAAACTTAAGAGGAGAGGGAAACCTGAAGAAAGATTAGGAGACCCAACAGCACGAAATCCAGGTTGGGAATATGTGAGGATAACACCTGGAGTAGGCCGGGCACCAGCAGGCATCACGCGTCTGTCCTCCCCCCACACCCAGAACAGGGTGAGGCTAGAGAGGAAAATCACCCAAGTCCAAATGAGAGAGCTTTGAGGTCCTTTCAATCTCTCATCTCATTTGATAATGATCTTGCCCTCTGCTGGTCAAGACGCTCCGGTGAACATGTTACTTACACAGCCTCCCCACTCCTTCCCCTGAAAGTGAGAAATGTTCTGGTCTGGTTGACTCTCAACTATTTTTTCTGGTTTTCCAACGGTTTTCAAGGAGTTGGTGAAGCCGTGTGAATTACAACTTGAAAATACTTCCCAATAAATACAGAAGCTATTCTTACAACAGCGCCACAGGCAGAGGTCATGGCCAGGCGTGGGAATGATCCAGCCTCCTGCTGGCTGGAGCTCTGGCTTACCGGGTCGCTCTCTCCTCTCTCTTGGTACCCAGTTTCATACCAGCTACTATTTGGTCAAGCCTGGATCATTTGTCACCCTAAGCACAAATCAGATTCAATTCACAGAAGCACAGAGTACAGCTGGGCTCCAAAGAGGACTGGACATCTGTGGTACTTGACATTCAAGCCTTTGGCGAGATGTCAACATTTCATAGAGCACTTTAAATGTTTTGGTTTGAGAGCTAATGCAGCATTTCCCACTGGTCAACACCAGCAGTCCAGGCAGAAAGCAAAGTAGATTTCCCTCAACATCAGATGTTACGCTCAGTGGCTGATCCAGTCTTGCCTTCAGAGACCATAAGAGACTGGATAAATTGGTAAGTAAGAAAAGCCCATCCAATGCAGGGTTTATTTAAAGATTTAAATATTCGTGATTCCATTGTAAAACGGCTTGTTGTGCTCGTAATGTCCTAAATTCTTTTTTTGAATGAACAGAGTGACAGATTTGCAGGTGAGATTTGACTTTTCCAGGTTCAAAGACTAAACTAAGTCCAATTAACTTTTCTCTGTAAATGTTCTTTTTAATTTCATGAAGCACAATTTTCTTTCATGAGTTCCTGCATAGGCTTTCGGAAATTCCTATTTTAAACAATTTGTAATCTTACTGCTTGTAGAATATAAGACAGTGTTGTGTGTATGTGGATAGTGAGTTAAAATCAGTTTGGGATATGGTAATGGGCATAAATACAGCTGGGTTATGATGTAACCCTCAGAGCTGAGGGAGTCCAATAAAGAACTAAAATGCTGGAGGGAAAAACAGAAGGTTTGGTTTAACAGCACAAAAGGACACAACCTCACTGAAAACTGAAACCAAAGTGAAATACTTCATGAGAGGAAGCATTTTAAATCTTCTCTGAAACGGTAAATGCCTGGGCTACCGGTGTGGATTTAACGGTGAGTCACAGTTGATTTTCAAAGGAAAAAACAGGAATTAAATAAGCCTTATAGGTGCTGTTCTAGCTTTTATTAGTGTCTTATAAGTTTTGATTTTCATGTCCTTGATTCTTAACTTCTGATTTCTTCCTCTGAGATTTCATGTAACACTTAAATATCAATCATTGGTAGCATTTTTAGTTTAATTTGTGGATGGCAGGGACAAGGGACGTAACCTGTGGAACTTCTATTGCTTGTTTTTCTAGAAATTTGAGTAGTAAATTCCATAGAACCTAAACTAATAGATAATTTTAAAACCTAATTTGTGCTAAACTAATAGATAACTGTAAAACTTAATGTGTGCTTAGAATCCATTCCAGTTTATTTCCCAGCCAAAAAGAAAATATCTTTCTTTAAAGAGCCCCATTTACTGGAGAAATTGTAAGAATTTACAACTGAAGGCAACCGAAAGAAGGCGGAGGTTTAGAGCATAATTGACCAACGACAAACAGCTCCCCCCCTCTGCCAACGAAAATTTTAAAAATCACTAAATTTAGTATTTGTTATAAGTTGTGACGTCCTTCTTAATAAATTACTCTCTAAATGGAGAAACAGCAACCTCTTAAGTCTTCTCTCATTCATTTTTATACCTACCACCTCCCTGCCAGTTCTCCCCACTTAAAGAAAGCATTCACAGGAGAAAATCTATCTATTTATACACAGTGTAGACATTTAGACATATAGGTAGATCTCACACTTAACATAATTAAAATGAAGAGACTGGCATTTGCAACTAACTCCTCTTTCCTCCATTCGGGCCAACTCTCGGTATCAGACCCACCCATTCTGGGGAAGATGCTTCGTGGCCTTCAGTGCTTCTTCAACACAAAACGTTTCACTGGCTACTAGGGATTCACACGTGCCATCAGATAGCGTGAGAAAGAAAAATCCAGAGTAAAACTTTGGTTTGTAAAACATAACCAAGATCTAAGCCTTCTTTACTTTTTGCCCTATGCCCTCTGGTACAACGATATAGATTTTATTTTGACTGTTCATGTGTAATTTTACTAAAAACTATTTTAAATGTATCAGCATTAACCTAACCGTATGAAATGGACATTTTCTGCAGATAAAAAATAGTCAAATATCAGCAATTTTATGACTCATCCTAATAAAAAAGAAAACAGTCTTAAAAGGTAGCCCCAGAAGTCGAAGGGCGAGGGAAACATCAATAATTTACATAATTTTTATATGCTAGTGAGACCTAGTACGTCTAATTATCCCCATAGGTACTCCTCTGCTTTTAAAGGCTTTGCACAGATTCTGTTATCAAAACTGGGTGTTTCCAGCAGGCAAATTACGCTGGGAAAGAACTTCTATCATTTCCTCTGTTTTACTGATTAGGAAACTGGGGTCCAGAGAGGTTCAGTGATGCAAATAGGATAATACAGCTAATAAAGACCAAGGATTGAATTTAAAGGAAAAAGTCATCTGGCCTCAAATCCAATGCCCTTTCACCTACCCCATCTTGTCTCTGACCTAAGGAGATAAATGTGTCCAATAAAAATTATGATTTATACACAAATAAAAGCTGAAGATGCAAGAGTGTGCAGGACTGCTCTGCCCCTTAACTAGGTACTCACACAATAATGGTAGGAATCACATTGTATGAAACAGTCAATATTATTGGGACTCAAGTTTTTAGAGAGGCAATTTTACCTGGTCGAAAAAGCAGGCACTTTGCAGACAAACAGCTGAATTTGAATCTACTGTGAGCTTGAGCTACCTTTTGTTTTGTTTTTTAGCTCCTTTGCCTCTTTGATCTACCTCTGTTCCATCTGTCACCCCAAAGAGCTACTAAGATATTAACTGAGACATGCTAATACCAGGCACCTTAAGAGTTACTCAGTAAAAATGGAATTCCTCACTCTTCCTTGCCAGTAACTTATAAAGTTAGAGGTAGTACTGGCAAGAGTAAAAATCCCATAGGAAATTTCTTGAGTTGATTCTGACACTCATGGAGCCAAAGAACTCATAAAATAAGGGGAAATGAATACTTCTCCCAACTTACCTCCTGTCATTCCAACAGAAAACTGGGCACCATGTCAGTACCCAAGTAGTGAGTACCTGTCAACATGTCTACTGAGCGCCAACTAACTAACCATCAGTGACCACTGTAAACAAAGAGGCCGGTCCCTCCAGGCCAGAACAGTAGGCCTGACAGCTAGGAAGCGTGGAGATCTGGGTCAGGGCCCATGAGCCCCACAGGTCGTGGTCCCATACAGAAAGGGGTGGGAGGAAGACATGAGAGGTATTATTTGCTTAATTCATATGTTTGGTGGATGGATGGATAACCAAATAGACAACCTTACCAAAAACCTAAAAAAAAAAAAAAAAAAAAAAAGAAAGAAAGACATCTGATGTGTAGGAATTACAATGAGAGATGGAAGTTATACACATTTTTTCATTTAATCACTCTTCATAAAGGTCTGGTGTCTTTTTTTTTTTTTTTTTTTTTGGTATTTACAGACAGGCCACATATTGGACGGATTAAGAGCTGACATATTAAAATAAGCAAACTAACCCCCAAAAAACCTTATTAGAAAATAGAGCAAAATACATTTTAGCCAAGAATTGTCAAACTTCTGGTCTCATGATCCCTTGAACACTACTGAGAAGCCCAAAGAGCTTTTATGTTGTTATACCTAGCAATCTTTACTATATCAGAAATTTAAATTCTGAAATTCATAAAATATTTAATTCGCTTTAAAAATAGCATCAAATGTTAACATGAATAATACATTTCTATGAAAAATAATTATATTTCCCTCCAAAAGTTTTAGTTAGAAAAGTGGCATTATCCTACTTTTTTTTTTTTTTTCCCTTTTGCGGTACGCGGGCCTCTCACTGTTGTGGCCTCTCCCGTTGCGGAGCACAGGCTCCGAACGCGCAGGCTCAGCGGCCATGGCTCACGGGCCCAGCCGCTCCACGGCATGTGGGATCTTCCCTGATCGGGGCACGAACCCGGGTCCCCTGCATCGGCAGGTGGACTCTCAACCACTGCGCCACCAGGGAAGCCCCTATCCTACATTTCTGCTTATCTCTTTAACATCTGGCCTAAGACAGTTAAATTCTCATATCCACTTCTGCATTGGATCAGTTTTAAAATGTACTTTTAGTTAAAGTAAACAGAAGAAAATCTAGTTTCACACAGATATATAACAGGACAAGGAAGAAGTATTTTAATAGCCTTCTGGATTTTCTTCTTTGGTACCACACCAAAACTCAGAAAGTGGCAGTTTCTTAAAGGCTGTTTGCAAAGTAGAAACTAAATTCATATCAGTGAATATTTCTGTTACATTAAAATCCTTTAGTGTAACTTGGTCTTGGAAGAAATCTTTTACCCCTGCTAGATTTTATATCATATAATCCTTGGTCATTTGGAGAGGTATATTCATCCAGAATTTTGACGTATAGATACTTTCCATTGTGTAGCATCAAAAATAGTATTGATAGTGGCACTGATTTCATTCTAAGTACTGGAAAGTAATGCTATTTGTCTTCCCTGACTTGAAGGCTCAGTTCATTCAATTTTGAGAAAATGTCTGCCAAATACTCAAGTATGAACTGCTATAGTTTATGTGCATTCCATGAAGAAAGCATCTAATTCAACTCGCAACTTACTCAAGTGTTTTTCCTCTAGACAACCATCATATACAGAAGTGCTTTGTGAACCATTCCTACAATGTCACATGAAATATTTAAGACACACATTTTAATCAAATGGACAATACGTATTACTTCAACACAGTCACTGTAAAGTTAACTTAGTTTTTTATTTTTTGTGTTGTGTTTTTTTGTTTGTTTACTAAGATTGCATGGATGTAAGGTAGGCAATGACTACAGGACAGACAGTTGGGTACATGGCCTTCATTTGTGCTGAAGTACCAGCAGGTTTGTTTTACACATTGTGGCTTTTGCACCAATACTACAGATGTCAGCACAGTGAGTGAAAAAGGCAAACAACATGTCAGTATTCTTCTGAAAATGGGCTGACCTCATGGCCCCCCTGAAAGAGTGTCAAGGACTCCATGGTTCCACAGACCATATGTAAGAACCGTTATCTTAAAAGTGGTCCTGAAGAACCTAGGGGCAGGACAGGAATAAAGACGCAGATGTAGAGAACGGACTTGAGGACACAGGGAGGGGGAAGGGTAAGCTGGGACGAAGTGAGAGAGTGGCATGGACATATATACACTACCAAATTTAAATGGATAGCTAGTGGGAAGCAGCTGCATAGCACAGGGAGATCAGCTTGGTGCTTTGTGACCACCTAGAGGGGTGGGATAGGGAGGGTGGGAGGGAGGGAGACGCAAGAGGGAGGGGATATGGGGATATATGTATATGTATAGCTGATTCACTTTGTTATACAGCAGAAACTAACACAATAATGTAAGGGAATTATACTCCAATAAAGATGTTAAAAAATAAAAAAGAAAGGCAAAGTTGGAGCCACTACCTGAATGCTGTTTCTAGCACGGGCAGGATGCAGGTCTGTTGAGCAAAATTTGCATTTAGCTATTTTATAGTTCTGTTATATTTAAAGCCAAACCCTGTTACAGGGTCCTTTCTTCAGTGTCTCCAATATAACCAGAAGCCACCTCAGTTGAGACTTTGACATAGGAAGATTTTCTTTTGATACAAAAAAGCACTAATTTGGGGGGAAAATAATTGATAATTTGAATATACTAAAATTAATAACTTTTGTTTATCAAAATATACTTTTAAAGGAAAACGGACAAGTTACAATCTGGGAGATGCTATTCACCATACATATACCCAACAAAGCAGGTATCAACAATATTTGAAGGACTTCTACAAATCAATAATAGTACAGACAACCCAAAAGAACAATGAGCAATAGATAGGAGTAGACATTTCATGGAAATAACCAATTAGCATATGAAGAGATGCCCGTATCACTGTGATCATGGACATGTAAATCAGGACCACAATGTAGTAACATTTCATAAGCAGAAAATTTTATATCCGAGAATAGGAAACATTGAAGAAGATGTGTATCCACAGAGGATTTGCAACCACTCTGGAAAATAGTTTGGCATTATTTCCTACAGTTTAACGTTCGTATACCTATGATCCAGCAATTTAAATCCTCTATTTATACACACAAGACACTCTTTCACATGTTCATCAAGAGACGTCAAGGATATGTACCTTGGCATGGTTCAGAAGGGCAAAAACCTGGAAACATCCCAAACATAGGAAACTGAAGGAATGAACAATGGCACGGTCAGAC
Organism: Delphinapterus leucas; assembly: GCF_059928025.1. Taxonomy (NCBI): domain Eukaryota; kingdom Metazoa; phylum Chordata; class Mammalia; order Artiodactyla; family Monodontidae; genus Delphinapterus; species Delphinapterus leucas. Next base: position 119,343,070 of record NC_143132.1, read on the forward strand.
GACGGAATGTTTACAGTCACCAAAACACGTGAATTACGGCAACAGTGCTCATCAATCAGCACGGACAACACGTGGTATCTAAATTCAAATGACCTAAATCGCTAAATGATTACATATGTCTCTTTTAAAATCACAATTTCAGACACACATATACATACAACACACTTTTAGGAATACATACAGATGTAACAAAACAACTTAAAACCGCGAGAGAATGAAACAAATGGGGTTCAGGGTGCATGGTGGCCAGAGAGACGGCATGTGGGAAGCAAGAGAATTCAGTTACATGCAGCTCATAATTGTCAAAGTCTTGGCTTTTGTTTTGGTTATTGAGTTTGAGGGAAATTATTAACGTAATTAAGAATAACAAAATAGGGGCCTCCCTGGTGGCGCAGTGGTTGGGGGTCCGCCTGCCGATGCTGGGGACACGGGTTCGTGCCCCGGTCCGGGAGGATATCGCATGCCGCGGAGCGGCTGGGCCCATGAGCCATGGCCGCTGAGAGCCTGCGCGTCCGGAGCCTGTGCTCCACAGCGGGAGGGCCCACAGCAGTGAGAGGCCCGCGTACCGCAAAAATAAATAAATAAATAAATAAATAACAAAATAAAAATTTTAGAGTCAACCTTGCATGAACCTTGCGTGCTAAGAATACGCCATATGGTTATATAAGACTATGGTGAATCCAACTTTATGCACCAACAAATTTAAAAGATATCTATACATTTTAACCTATTACGCACATAGAAACTGTAAAACTCTGAGGTCCTGAACAGACTCATCATTTGACAGTTAAGTAAATCAAGTCCTTAATTTGACCAAAGTTGTACAGATAGATTCATTCATAAATTCAGTAAATATCTATTGAACATCTACTATATGCCAGGCACTAATTTAACAGTGAACAAGAGAAATAAGTTCTGTTCTCATGAAGGTTACCTTCACAGCGTAGTAGGAATGGGGGGGGGGGGTGGAGGGATGATGGAGGAAATAAATTGAAAAATAAACACTACTTTAAATAACGAAGACCACTCTGAAGAAAACAAAACATGGTGAGAGGGTGTAGAGCGCTGCCTACGCTCCTGGCTGTGTCAGGTGTCGTAAACTGGGAAGGCCTCCCTGAGAAGGTGACGCTTGAACAGAGACCAATATGAGCAGCCACAGTAAGATGCTAGAGACAGACAACGCCACAGACAGAGGCCAGGGCTCCGAGCACCTCTGCCCCAGTGAGGTTCACCTTTCTAGAAGTGGGTGTCAACATCACCGTGGTGACAGTGTGAAAGCAAATTCACCTGGGTATTCCTACTACTCCTACGCACTGCTTGACAAAACCTGGTTGTGGTCATGTCTGTAGACCCTTGCCAAGAGCCCCCGCCAATTTACAAAGGAACAGAAGCCTTTCACGATTTATCTGGGACAGAGAAAAAGAATGTACCTGCTCAGAGCTTTGTCCAGCGCTGGATGGCAGGCAAGGAAAAGCTCAAGGGGGTAGCTAGGCAGTTAAGTTTTGCTTTTCTTTTCAATTTTTGTTTCACTGGGCCAAAACACCAAGCAGCACAATGATGTTTCGTGACACGTACTGGCTTACTTGCCAAAGGGAACAAATATCCGCTACTTTGCCTTCTCTACACCCCTACCCCATACACACAAACATACCTGCACTTCCCCACAGGCTGACCATGTCAGGGACATTCGAGAGACAGAAGCAAGCTTGCTGGCACTTTTGCTGCTGCGGGCTGGGCAGATTCATATTATAGGTAAAAAAGCCACACAGCTGATGAGAGGCCTCTGTTGTCCACCAGGAGAGCAACTGTGGCCCCTGGATAAGGAATGTGGGATAGTAATAATCCAAGTTATGCTGACATTATATCTGCCAGGCCTCTCCTAGCCACCTACTAGAGGGGAGGCATGTAACCAAGGTAAGAGCATACAGGTAAGATGCTACAGCCACTGGGGGCTTGAAAAGAGTTGGGTTTCAATTGTAGGTGCTCTGGTTACCATCTCAGAACTTGTTCACGCCACTAAGCTCCCTTACACAGCTTTCTTCCTAGGTAAAATAACAATGTTTTAGGTCATTCATCAGAAATTCATGCAACTTCTACTATGAACTATTTGCTGAGCTAGATGAAAATACAAAGCTCTCTCTCCATGCAGTAGAACAGACAAGCTAATAAAAATATGACTTGTCAACAGGAAACAATATTCCCTCGTAGTTAAGGCTTTAGAATGACACTGACCTGGACCCACGTCTCAGTTCTACAATACACCAGTTCTTACACCTTGGACAAGTTACTCAAGCTGTCTAGATTTCAGTTTCCTTAACTATAATATGAGATTACTTCTGTCTTATGAGGTCTACTGGAGGATTTAAAAGTGCATAGCTGTAGTTCGTTCATTTTCAGTGCCGCACAAAAGTTCACTAAATTTTTTTAACCCTTTTTCCTGTTAATAATCAGTTGAGCTGTTTCTACGTTTTTGCCATTACAGTGTTTCTATGAGCATCCTTGTACATGGATATTCTCATACATACTTGGTATGCTTCTGGAAGAGAGACTTCTAGGGCATATACTTAGGAATTAAAATGCTCAGCTATAGGGTGAGTGAACCTTCATCTTTTCCAACTATTTCCAATTCCTTTTCCAAACTTCCCAATTCCTTTAGAAACATAATGCTGAGCTGGGGATAAAAAAAGAAAAAAGTCCTGGAACACTACACACACCATGAACCATGAACAATTTTTACAATGGAATCTATGTTCCTATAGATTTAAAATCATTTATGTTTAAAGGCAGGAAATAAGAAACACAAAATTCAGGTCAGGATCCCCTCTCAGTGGAGGAAGGCACAGCCCAGGGAGGAGGGAGGAGGGAGAAGCTGGAGTACTGGTGAGGCTCCGGGTCTCAAGTCAGCGCTGTGGTCTTTTTGTTGTGTGTTAGTTTCTTTGCATAAATTCTTTTCAAGGTATCAAGCAGTCCATTAAAAAGCAAAGGTATTTTTAAGAGCAATTACCACTGCCTGTGTCTGGTACCAGGCAAAGTTCCCCACGGACGGCAGTTACTGCTGTACGATGTGATGAGAGGGAAAGAGGTGACAAGGCAACAGCGGGAGCGCTGGAGGCGCAGCAGCCAGGCTCCGCAGCGTCCGGGGCTGTGGGAGACGCAGAAGAACCGCAGGAAACGGAGGTGCCCAGTGCGGATGGGAGAGTAGGCTGCTCAGAGGCCAGAACCACCAGACTTTGGGCCCTAAAAGGGCAGGTTTCCCAACACCAAGAACGCTATCCTGATAACAGGAGCCAAAGGCATAAGCGATAGATGAAAGGAAAAGTGTGTCTTATAGATGACAGTTTTAAGCAATGTTCTTAACAAAGATTATTTTGGCTTAGAAGAATGGGGAGAATGAGAAGAGAAGATGGCCAGAAACAGAGTAAGAAACACCAGTTTAAGGACAGGCAGAGAAACTCCCAGAGGCGAATGAGAAGCAAAGGTAAGGAGGGTAGCAGAGAGGTCTGAGGGACTGTTATGCATTTGCTACGTGTCAGGCACTGAGCTAGGGACCCTTCCCTCAAAACTAATACACACACATACGATACATACATATACGTATGCATATATATACACGTGTATACATATATAGTTACATATACCAGCAGGAAAGTACATGTATACACACATTTCTTTTACTAAATTTTCTACTACATTTCTTTTACTAAACCATTTTGAATATAAGTTGCACAAAATCATGACCCTTCCCTCCTAAATACTTCAAGATTAAGAATATTCTCCTAGTTAACCACGCCATTACCATACCTAGAAAAATTCAGACAATTCAATAACACCATCTAATATACAGTCTGTATTCAGATTCACACAAGTGCCCTAAAATAATTTCTATAGTGCTACCCTCCACCGCCCCCAGCCACCAATCACAGTTCACACAGCACATTATTTCTCTTTGGCCTCTTTTGATCTAGAACTGCTCCCGCCCACCCCATCATGTCTGTTTGCTTTTCATGACATTGATTTATTTACAGAGTCTGGGCTGTTGTTTTATAGAATGATCCATGTTCTGAATTTGTCCAATTGTTTATCCATGATTAGCTTTTTGACAAGGTAGGTTGTGTACATCTAACTGAGTCATATTGAGAGGCAAAATATCGAATTATCCCGTTTTTGGTAAGTTCAATCATTCAGTGACCGCCAGATGAAAAGGTACCATTTTTTTCTTTGTTATTCTAAATGATCTGTGAGTGATGCTTTTAGATTGGAACATCCTGTTCTCCTACAACCTTTCGCCAAGAGACTTTTCACAAACACTGAAGACTGTTGCCTGAATCAATTATTACACTGAGGTTGAAAACTGCTGACTTTCTAATTCTATCATTCCTTCTACCTTTTCTAGCTGACATTCTTCTACAAAGAAGAGCTTGTCCCTGTCTTCATCCTCCCTTTTTCATCTGTATTTTTAATATCACTATCAACTCTTGAATTTGGTTTGTTTTTAAAAGTATTTTCATCTATTACTGTCCTTCTTATTGATATCCAAACTGTTGAATCTAGAAGTGCCACCAAGTCAGCTCCCATTTCCTTTTTTGTTTTTTCCCCCCCTTAACACTTCCTCATTGGTCTGAGCACTTCCTTGCTTTTTGCCTGCAAGGTATCAACTCACCTTTCCCTGTGCCTGATTTGAAACCAGTCATTTTCCCCAAGGAGCCTTGGTCCCTGTTAGTGGGTAGTGATACTTAGAAACAAGATAATCTCATTGATAATGGAGATTGCTACTTTTCTACCTACAGAGGATTTTTTACTTTTGTTATTTAAAGTTGGAAATGGCTTGAGCAAGTTTATAGCTATTAGGGTATCAGGACTTCAAGACCTACAAATTTTATTGAGAACTTGTGGAGGTTTATACCTTGAAGGAAAGTAGCCTCTAGACTGAGAGAGAGCCTGAAAATACAAAAGGGGAAGGCAACAACGTATAAAGAAAGATTAGAAAGGAAGTCAGTGTAGGCTGCAATTAAAAAAAGAAAGAAAAAAAAAAAAAACCCCACCATGGAGTAAAATAAAGCTGGTCCTGGTCCAAGCAGGTCATGAGCATGAAAGTCAATTCATGGTACAGATAGAAAGGAGCACTTCTTATTATCAGATTCCGTACATTCGGCCATTACCTCTGAGGCAATAATGAAATGGCATCTAATAGCTCCCATAGGGCACGACAAGATGTAAGATAGCATTCTCAAAACATATATGACTGACTCATATTGAAATCCATATGAAAAGTGAAACAATCACAAATGTATTGATCTAAAGAGGACACTTACATTCAACAATGGATCCCATTGGGATGGGCCTCGGACTCATAAAAAGCAAAGGTCTTTCTTTCCATGTGTACTCTGAGCACCATCTATAAGCTGCATAAAAATGCATCTTTCACATTTAAGTCCTACTCATTTTTTGAAATGCATGTAGTTGCTTCATTGTCATATGCTGTGTTTAATAAAACACAAATTCACTTAAAGCATTTCCCAATTCATAAGTCAGTGTAACAATGTATTTTATTGCATCAAAGGTTACTGATTCCTCCAACAGGTAGGAAGTACATGAATTTGGGGCTTTAAAGTGTATGAGAATCACTTCTCCGTAGTGTTTCCACTCCCACCTAAAGTTCTAGATATTTATACTCTTTTCCTTTGGGATGTGCAAGCCTCAATCTTGAACAAACATATACCTGGCTGATATTTAGCTAAGTAAAGTTGTTGGTTCCTCACAAATGAAAATCTGTTCCCCAGCCCCCTGGCAAAGGGATATGCGTTAAGGCCCTAAGCCCCAAGATCTGAGGAACTGAGTACTGCACGCCTGATTGAGAAACGCAAACACCATCTCAGCAAAGCAAAAAGAGGTCAGAGGCTCATTTCCTTGCCTCACCCCAGGGAATAGAACCACATATTGCCAAAACAATGCTGCAGAAGAACAGGCTGGAAAAAATTAAGTCAGGAATCCTAACAGCTCAATCTAAGTCCAGATAGAGAAAGGAATCAGTTCCCCAAACTCTGAAGACAGGAGTTTCACAGCTTTACATCACTCACATCAAAAATGCAGGCCTGTGTGGACTGCCAAGTAAGTGCATGAAACGCTCTGGACTTCACTCATACTCCCTGCTGCTGAGTGCCGCTTCCTGTGACGAGAACCCAGGGACCATAAGAAGAATGGCCTTCCCCCAGCTTCCCCGAGGCAAGCACTGCTGGGCCAGACTCCCGAGGAGGTTTGGAGCACACCGCAGCCCTGCGTTTCAGTGCAGAAGAACATCAACCTCAAATAAACGTGGGGAAGTAGGGCACACCGTGGGAGCCTGACCCAGGGGAAGTCCTGGCCGGCTGAGAGTCCCAGGGACCTCCGATTCGTCTACTGTCAGCTGAGTCACTCCCTGAACCCCCAACGTTTCCCCTGAGTCATACACTGCCAGGCACCAGGTATTTGATTCTTAGAGGAATAGAAACCCTATGAGGTAGCAACTACTACCCTCTCACTTTAAGAGATGTAAAGACAGAAACATGGAGGCACTCTGTAACTATTCCAATATCACAGCTACTAAGAAATTGAGCCATATTTCTAACCAAGGTCCACTACATCCAACATGCATGCTTTTAACCATTATACTGCACTGTCTGCCCATTATTCCAACAGAGCTGTAAAGAGAGCCCACTTCACATTCCAAGACCTAAGCATGTGAATTACTTAATCGCTGCTGAGTTACTCAACATACAGTTCAGGTTTAGCACCAATGAGAGAGCTGACAAAATTCTATTCCTGTATCAAAATGATACCAAATACAACTACCATTAAGGGGCTATTACAGTAGTTCTCAACTTGGGAACATTTAAAAAAAATGTCTGGAGACATTTTTCCTTGTCTTAAGTCACGGGTGCTGCTGGCACCTAGTGGATAGGGCCAGGGATGCAGCTAAACATCTTACGATGCACCAGGCCACCACCCACAAAGAACTGGAACTCAAAAACATGTCAGTAGTGCCAAGGGTGAGAAACCCTGGGCTATACCAAAGATTGTAGGTGGAAAATCCCTCAAAACCTATCCTGACAATCCAGATGCAGCTCCTGGTACGGAGGCTAGGATGGGTAGCCATTTCCATGGCCCCAGAAGTTTGGCATCTGTGCCATACCTCGCCCTCTCCCCCAGCTCCCGTGATCTGCTTGCATCACCACAAGATGCGAAGACTGACCCGGGTTCGAGGAGGTGCCAGTCTTGCACTTTGCTAAGAGTTCTGCTAAAAGTATTTTAAGGGAAGTGGTTGGAATTAAAAGTAAAAAACTAGGTTTGGGCATCATTATCAGCTTACCATCATACTAACTCACCATCCGTTACGGAGTTTCTGTATGCAGTGGTACCCAGAGACTACCTGGAGAAACTGAAGGCATCCACAGCTTGCAGACCTTTAACACCTAGATCACAAAGGACATACTCACAAACTCACACGCACATGTCCACCTTCCCTCAAAAAACAATACTGGACAAGCGATTCCTAAAAACAATACTCCAGAAAAATGCTGAAGGGCCTGCAATACATGCACATACTCATGAACACAAACAAAGCACGCTTGCCCCGAGCTCCCTCGGGAGTAGAGGAGACCTGGCTTGGAGATGAAGAGACATAAATTTGAATACTGTCTGGCCACATGTTAGGTGCCCAATTCGCCTTTGATGAGTTACTTAACCATTCTCAGCAACAGTTTCCTCATTTGCAAAATGGTGGTAACAGTAACTGATTGGCACGGCTCTATCATGTCACTCAAGAGCTTGGGCAATCCGTGTGCCCCCCGCTGTGCTGTCCTCTCATGGGTCTTGGTGCATGTGCCCGACAGCTCTCTCTGCCCAACACTCCCTCCCTCCCCTCTGACCCCCTTCCATGAAATAAACTGGCATGCTTAAAGTGACTTCTCCTTGAACAGGTCTATGACCTAGAAGCAGAGGACTCTGTTGACCCACTCCTAAGGAGTCACAATGTTGGGGAAAAAGAGGCAGGACCAAGAGTGAGGATGCAAGAAATTCTAAAATATTCAACCGACCATAGAATAAGAAAGGCCAGAAGCCTGATGGCAGACTTAAGAATTAATTAATACCTAATTACTTATTAATTAAGTATTAATAATTAATTACTAAGTAATTAATACTTAAATACTTAATAAGGAATAAAATATTTTTAAAATATAAAGTATGTTATAAAGTACTGAATAACATAAAATGTTACAAAATATGACTACAAGACTGAATAAGTAGCCCCATATATAAATTCCCCTTCTATTCAACCCTTATGACTGTTCTGGAAACGATCTAGGATATCACATATTGGCACCACAAAGAGGAAAAAAAAAAAAGTCACACATTACAGCAAGGGAGATAAAAGCAGCAGTAATAAGAAAATGGCTTTAGTAAGTTTAGAAACGTACACAATGATTACACACATCTATACTACTTTCTATTGTTAGAAGAATCATCTAGAAACAAATATTTATCTCATATGAAAAGATCTTGGGGCACCTCGGATCAAAGTTTTTGATGTTTGGACTGTAAGGACAGAGAAGGAATTGTCAGACTGTCGTCAGATAAGAACTGAACAAAGAACAGGAAGGAAAATGCTCATCATAGGTGGGTACTGATTAAAGAGTGATTTGAAAGCAATTCATTTTCCAAATACATTTTCTTTATTGAATTTTTTTTTTTATAAATTTATTTAATTATTTTTGGCTGTGTTGGGTCTTCATTGCTGTGCACCGGCTTTCTCTAGCTGCGGCGAGCCAGGGACTACTCTTCGTTGCGGTGCACAGGCTTCTCATTGCGCTGGCTTCCCCTGTTGCAGAGCACGGGCTCTAGGTACGCGGGCTTCAGTAGTTACGGCTCGCGGGCTCTAGAGCACAGGCTCAGTAGTTGTGGCGCGTGGGCTTAGTTGCTCCGCAGCATGTGGGATCTTCCCGGCCCAGGGCTCGAACCCGTGTCCCCTGCATTGGCAGGTGGATTCTTTAACCACTGTGCCACCAGGGAAGTCCCTCCGTATACATTTTTGTTTTCTAATTATGAACTATTTCAAGTACACAAAAGTACAGAAACTAATGTTGGTTAACACCAATACACTTAATCGCCCCGTGTTAATTGATAGTAATATTTAGGCATCATTGTTTCAGAATTTAAGAGGTGAAATACCGCAACTACAACTAAAGTCCAACCACCCTATGGCATCCCTTGCCCCTCCTTCCTTCTCCGGGAGTAAGCAGTTCCCTGAAGTTAGAAGATATCATTCCTGACCAGAACATGCTCAGTACTGACCTGGATCAAATATAATATTCCACCACAGAGAACTAAATCTCTTTGTTTTGTTTCTAAAGAGAATTTCATGACCTTTTAGGGCTATTCTAGGTAAATATGCTTTTTTTACCACTGGTTCTCCATAAAATATCTATTTATATTTACAGACTAGAAGGATGAGATTATTATGATGAAATTTATAATGAGTAAACTCTAAGAAAAATCTTAGATTTCAGGCTCCTTTTAATGTAATTTTTTCCTACCTCAAGTCCCAACTACAGCAAAGAAAAATAAGGTTGTTTTTTTACCCTCCTCACCAAATATTTATTAAAGTCCCCTACGTACAGTCTTTTAACAAAAAACAAAAAAACTTGCTCTTCAAGGAGTACTCGTGGGGTTAGCAGCATCAACATTATACCCACCTCCAGACCTATGGAATCTTGAGTCTTCGTTTTAGCAGGAGCCCTGGGAAATATGTATGCGCATTAAAGTCTGAGAAGGGTTGCCTTAAAGAATTTAGAAAGGTGACAACCTAGACCGAGGCAGAACCAAACCCAACCACCATTCTGCCAAACCTATCCTCTTCCTATCATACAATATAGCTTTCAGATGTTAATCTTGGCAAAGTCCATGCATAAGTAGACCAGTGGTTATCAACCAGGGGCAATCGGGCCTCCCAGAGGACATTTTGTTCACAGCTTAGGGAGATGATACTATTGGCCCCTAACAGAAGCCAAGAATGCTGCTAAACATCCTACAATGCGGAGGACAGTCCTCATGACAAATAATTATCTAACCCAGAATGTCAATGGTAAAAAGGTTTAAAAAAAAAAAACACCAGGAAACAAAAAAAGCCTGCCTATGATTTCCTAGCTAAAATGGTCAATTGTTAACTTCAGTAATTTAAATGAGCTGATTTGAGCAACCGAACCCATAAAGTGTGTGGGGGGTGGGGAGAAAGAAACCAATAACTAAAAACACTTCATATGCAATCCTCTCAAGTAAAGGGTTTACAGGGTTTACATCACATCAGTAATCGTCAATAGTGACAACCAAAACGAAGTTCAGTAAAGCAACAACAAAAACGCACGTTGAAATATTGCACAATTATACAAGCTGTATTTAAAAAGCAAGTGCGCTGCTACGACACATACTTCTTCAGTAAAAACATTCTGGCGTTTATTTAACTTAATTAAATCTTCGTTTTTCTCCTACAATACAGGATCATTAGCGAAGAAGCACCTTGGCCACTTCAAGATGACAAGCGCCCACTAGGCTAAATTACTTCACTGAAAGGAAACCTCATATCAGACAAAAGTTTTAAAACGTAAGTGAACAAATCCTTTCCCGTTATCAAGAGCTTTGTTAATTTCATCAAAATATTACGAAGGAATAACTTCCCTTCTTCAGAGAAAGTAGAATTACAGCACACAGAACAGTGGAAGGTGGTCCATTTTAAGAGAAAAATGGGTCACTGTGTGTAATTACACAGAGGATGAGTAATGAACTCAGCATGTTTTTACTAAGATGACTGTATTTCCGGAGCGAGCATCGCCTTGTCTGGTCCTGTACCAACTGAGTTCTGCCCAAAGAGAGAGCCCTGAGGTTATATGCAATACTCTACAACCTGAAAATACGAATGCAGCCCAATCCTGAGACCTAACATTTCACTAGGAACAACAGCGCTCACTATCTGGATTAAAATGAAACTTTGCCATTGATATTCTAGCTGTGCAAAAAAAAGATGAGAGAAAGCAATTCACAGGCTCTTATTACACATTAACGGCTGTCTTTTGGTCTCATAGATCCACTCCACCATTACGTGACCAAAGATCCAAAGTGACGGTTTATATAGACTAAAACGTTTCAAGTCATTTCATTCTCCTTTACCTGGATTTGTGGAACAAGGAAGATTTCCACCTAAGAGAAGCTGAAGCCTTATAGTATTTTTTTCTAATTGAAGTATAGCTGATTTACAATGTTGTGTTAATTACTGCTATATCGCAAAGTGATTCAGCTGTGTGTATATATATATACATATACATATATATACACACACACACATTCTTCTTTTATGTGTGTGTGTGTATATATATGTATATATATGTATATATATATATATTTCTTTCCCCCCCATTACGGTTTATCTTGAAATCCTTCTTAAATGAAGTCTCAAGAATTCAGGGAGCTGTGCTTATGCTACCTGAAGCCTCAAGGTTAACGTAATGACCACTTTCACTATAGCAATTCAGAGGTAATCTCAGAAGTAACGTCCATGGGCAGGGCTGGCTACACTTCCACAAACTGGCTCCACAGAATGTCCCTTATTTCGGTTGATCATCCAGAGGTGCTTTTCCTCTTTCTTTCTCCCCCTTTGCCTGTCTCTTGTCTTTGATGGGCTGGGACAACCTGCTTAGAAATAGTAAATCAGCTGAGAGCCTGGGGCAGGGAATGGAGGGTGGCTGGGCCACATCAAGACATTCTTTCTTTCTGATTTATCTGGTTCTTTTTATTTTTACGTTACCGTATAAAATCAGCATCCGTATGTTACTATTTCCTCCATCTGTGAAATGATTTTAAGTTTTAGTAGGTCTCTATCGGGATATTAAACCACCTCTATACTAAAGACAAGGAGAGGAGACTGGACAGGTGTTACAAGGTCAAAGGAATACATGTCTCTTTTATCAGCTTGTCCTATTTTTCATCTAACGTGTATTCCTGCCTTTTGGTCTCGATATATAACTGACCTCACTTGCCTCAGATACCTTAAGATAGCCCCTTTTCCACACATCTCTTGATCCATCACTGTAGAAAAGGCTGCCACACTCTGAGCCACCAGGACCAAATATGATAAATTATGTACCTGGAGGCCACAGTGCCCTGCCATCAACACTACTGCTCAAGAAGAAGAGACTTAAGGGCGTGTTGCCACTAAAATTGTCTCAGATTTACCATTAGCTCATTGCCTACGTAGAACGAGCCTTTAATTTGCCTCTGCTGTATCCATCCAGACAGCAGCACGAGCAGCAGTGATGCCCTGCTTCTTCCCCCAGTCAACACGTCTCAAACGGAGACTCTGATCTGCCATTGCTTAAAAACAGCCCAAAATAGCAAGAAGACGTTTGGAGGGAAAGACCCAAGCAAGCCTTGAGTACTCATTTCATTTCAGAAGGCACTCCGGCTCTAGAAGTTTACCTGGGTTAGCTAGCCCCTTCCACCAACCTCAAAGTGAGGAAAGGAGGAGGCATGAGGTGCATGGCAAAGCATATATGCTCAGATTCTTGACCCTCTGAGGAACCAGAGGGTCAGAGTTGTGGACCCATGGCATCAGGCTACATTCAGACATATTGCAGTGCGAAAGGACAAAAGTCATGAGATTCTGAGAAAATGTCTTTATACAGGTTTCTAGAAGGAAAGGAAAGAAATGGTGGCTCTCACTAAATCATTTCTGGGAAATTCTTCACTATTACTATATACAGTGGCTTCTATAATTTTTCTATAAAGAGAGAAATTTGGTACTCATTAAATCATTTCTGGAAATTCTTCACTATTTCAGTATTTAGTTGTATATTATATAGCTAATATTTCTCTCTACTTTAAAATGTATTCACATCTGCTTTTTTAAAAATTTTATATTTTAAACTCCAGTGAATCCAACAATTACTGAATACACATCATGATCCCCGCACCACACTGACCGAAGGGCTTGTGTCCCCAGCACCGGGACCCCTGGGAGCATTCTCTTGAGCTCTGTGAGACTGGCTCTTAGACTAAGCTGCACCTTACTATCAGGGGACAAGACCAATTATTTACTAAATATAGACTCTTTGCCACAGTGGACAGTTAAAAATAGAAAACATGGCCCCTTCACTTACCATCTAATATATGAAACAGGCCACAGAGGACCTGCAAACAAACCCATTATGATCAGAGCCAAGTGGGCAGGGGATTAGATTTCCTTTCAAAGGAAGTCCAAGGACAGGCAAAATCAATTGCTAGAAATGTAACTAGCTTTGCCATATGCTTGCAGGAAGAGTACACAGAAGCAACATATTCTTTTGGGGGAAACAGCACACAAAGTTTGCATGTGTGATTTTTTTTTTTTATTTGCAATGTGACTGAATCTCATATTCCACATTTCCAAATTCTACTTTCTCACACTTCCTTAATTTTACTGACACAGCCCTTCACTCACTGTGTATAAAGCACCATGCTTGGCACCAGAAATACAAAGATAAACAAGATACATTCTCTGTCCTCAAGGAACCCACTGTTCTCCACAATCTTTCTTTCCCATGACCCCTGACTAGATGTAAATTTCTTAAGAGCAGGGACTCATGTCTTATATTCCCAGATTGCATTTAATTATTTCACAAATATTTTAAATATCTAATGTTCTAAATGTAATGCTAGGAATACAATGGTAAAAAAAAAAAAAAAAAAATGACATGGTCTCTCTCCTCTGAAGCTTACAGTAGTAGAGGAAACAACAAACAAACAGCTAGAGAGACAAGTGCTATGGCAGAAGAAAGGTACAGAACTAGGAGCATACATACAAGGGACCTCACACCCAATCCACCCCAACCAAGGCTTGGGAGGGCAAAGCTTCCTAAAGAAAGTGGCATCCAAACTGAGGCCTCAAGGATGAAGAGAAGTTAGCCAACCAAGAAGGTAGCGAAAGAGTCTTCCATACAAATGCAAGTTTGTGCAAAGGTCCAAGGTGAGAGAAATCCTGGAACACACGAGGTACAAGGGTTCAGAACAGCAGGAACTCATCACTGGAGGTAGAATTAGTAGGGATCAGACCAAGATGGGACTTCTGGTAGCTCAGGGTTAAAGAGTTAGGACTTTATCCTGAGGGCAGGGACCAACGGATGAAGGGTTAAACAGGACATTACAGACATTACAGATAAGATGGGCAGTAGACATTTTCTTAGATGTATCAAATAATCTTTCAAAAGAGTGCTAATCTTCCTTGTGCCATAAATCATCATGTCCAACATCAGCGAAGACTACACAGGATTCTCTAACAAAAGAAGGTTCTGGGTAATACCTAGGGTAGTGTCGTCCAATAAAAATATGATGCAAGCCGCATAGGTAATTTAAAATTTTCCAGTAGCCATATTCTTAAAAAAAGTAAAATTAAGTGAAATTAAGATTAATAATGTATTTTATTTAATGGGATATTCCTAAAATATTTCAACATATTCTCAATATTAAAAATATTGAGATATTTTACATTATTATCTGCGTACTAAGTCTGCAAAATTCATTGTGCATTTTCCATCACATCGCAATCTGGACTGGCCCCATTTCAAGACCTCTACAGCCACATATGGCTACTGGCTACCATTTGGACAGTACAGATCTAGAATGTACTTTGGGGAGCATTTCTCAGAATGCTTAAGGTCTTTCTATCGTTTTTGTTTGTTTTCTAATTTATAAAAATAATGCAAATCAGTTTTTAAATAGGGAAAAACCCCACAGAATATCTCAACTTTTAAAGGTACCCATAATCCTATACCAAAAATACCAGTTATAGTTGGACGTGTATGCTTGTAAGACACAGTCCTATGTCTAAAATATACATAGGGTAGGCTTTCTAAAAAGTAGGGTCTGTGTCAATAGCTCTTAAACCTCATATGTTGAAGAGTTGTGAATAAAATGAAACAGATTCTCTGTTTTTATAGCTTTATTACCTTTGAGACTATATTTAAATGAGTATTCCTGGAACTTTAGAGTTGTACAGGAACCTTTATCATTTTAGGGAAACGCTGGTCTCCATGATTACCTCAGTTCTCAGACTGCCCTGCTTCTCTAATTTTTCTTTCCTGTCATCTGTCTACTCCATTCTTCCCTTTTCTAAAGGAAGGAAGGGAAGGTGAAAGGGAGGAAGAGACAGGTACCTAAGGAATATACAGCAAAACCTTGGTTTCAAGAACTTGCTGGGCATGGCAAGTTCTTGCCCTTCCCTTTATTTATTTCTCGGCAAATGACTCGAAGGTCGTGACTGCACTTTGAGTGACTATTTCACATCACCTTCCAGGCCTCGCCTTCAAAAGTTACCCAACGATGAATGCCACCACTGCCCCACCTGCAGAGGGGTCCTGCCCCCAGAACACCCTCATAACCCAGCAAATCATCCCCGTGCTGTACTTCGTGGTCTTCGTGGCCGGGATCCTTCTCAATGGCGTGTCCGGGTGGATATTCTTCTACGTGCCCAGCTCCAAGAGTTTCATCGTCTATCTCAAAAACATTGTCGTCAGTGACTTCCTGATGAGCCTGACTTTTCCTTTTAAGATCCTGGGAGACTCGGGCCTCGGCCCCTGGCAGCTGAACGTGTTTGTGTGCAGGGTCTCGGCCGTGCTCTTCTATGTCAACATGTATGTCAGCATCGTGTTCTTCGGGCTCGTCGGCTTTGACAGATATTATAAAATTGTGAAGCCTCTCTTGACTTCGTTCATCCAGTCCGTGAACTACAGCAAACTCCTGTCGGTGCTGGTGTGGAGCCTCACACTGCTGCTTGCCATTCCCAACGTGATCCTGACCAACCGGAGCGTCAGGAAGGCCACACGCATTAAATGCATGGACCTTAAGAATGAACTGGGCCTCAAGTGGCACCAAGCCTCCAACTACATCTTTGTAGCCGTCTTCTGGATTGTGTTTCTTTCCTTAGTCGTTTTCTACACTGCTATCACGAGGAAAATCTTTAAGTCCCACCTTAAGTCCAGAAAGAATTCCGTCTCGGTCAAGAAGAAATCTAGCCGTAATATATTCAGCATCATGCTCGTGTTTTTTGTCTGTTTTGTGCCTTACCACGTTGCCAGAATCCCCTACACTCGGAGCCAGACAGAGACCCACTACAGCTGCCAGTCAAAAGAAATCCTGCTCTACGTGAAAGAATTCTCTCTGCTGTTGTCAGCTGCAAACGTATGCCTGGACCCCATTATTTATTTCTTTCTGTGCCATCCATTTAGAGAAATCTTACGTAAGAAACTGCATATCCCATTAAAAGCTCAGCATGACTCAGAAGCTTCCAAAACCAAAAGGGGAAATATAACACAAGAAAGCACAGATACTTTGTGAATGCCCACCTCCTTTCGAATACAGTCTGTGCATGCATATTGTAATCTTCAATTACATAATATAGGAAAATGAAGAAGAAGCATGTCCACGATAATAAGTATCATCTCTAGGCACTACTATTCAATGTAGTACAATAATAAAACTAAAATGTAAGTTTCCATGCTTGTTTTTGTACCATCAAAGAAAAGATAATACATTATTTAATCTTATCCCACCAAAATAGAAGGTTTAAGTTTATAATCAATAGTCTGGTCAGCTAACATAGCACGTTAGATAGCAATAAGGAAGACAGGAAGCAATCACGACATCTTCCTTCTTCTAAACACAAGAATTAAGTTGGCATATTATGCAATTCTTTTCAACAGGGTCATTAAAGACCAGCTTAAAAGCAGACACAGTCTGATAAAGGATTAGAGGCCTGTTTGTTGGAAAAAGTCAAGTCTTCTCTGATTAGAAGAAGCAGGATAAGCAGACACCCAAAAAATTACTTAAGAAATCCCCCACGGATTTATTTCATGGCATTTCAAAGGAAAGCAGATATAAACTCTGTACATTGCAGCAAAAAATGTAATCTTTCTCTGATAGCATTTTGAGGATGATATAAGATACATCTTAAATATGTTTTATATGAAGATTAGCTAAGCCGCTTAATGAGCCTAGTGTTCCGGTGCTAGAATATGTTTAAGTAAACTCTACAGAGGGAATCTAGATAGTAGCATAAGTTGCCAGAAACTTCCCCTGTCCAATGGTATGGGGAAAAAATCTAGGATGTCTGAGAAAAGACATATGCACACAAATACCCCCAGCTGGCAACACACTTTATTCCCTAGGAGCAGAGAAAAGCAGTTTTCTTAGAAAGCAACTGGACCTGATAAAAAGAAAATCTAAAATTTACAATAATGAGTGAGAAATTACACATAAAATCAAAATTTACACATATTTTCTGAAAAACAAATTTCATATGTGCAGATATGGGATATGGTTGCTGGCTTGTGAGTCATCAAAGCTCAGTTCTTTCTCTGCTATTAACTGGCTGGAAGACATTTAGCCCATCTTTCAAATGCTCTTCTCAAACATTTTTGTAAGTCATGTTTTCATATATATGTGTATATATATATATATATATATGTACTTCAAGCCTTACCATATATGTACTAATAAAAAATAATTTTAATAGTGTCAAGTTTTTTCTTAAGTCAAGATACCAAAAAACACTACCAGATTTACTCATAGTCAAGACATGGGTGGCTTCTTTAGTACACTCAATTACAAATGCTAATAGAATACAAAGAAAGAAGGCATAGGAGTACCCAGGAAGGAGTTGCATAGAGTACTTTTGAAATTCTATTTGCCACTGACTTTTCAAAACAAGTATTTCATATGTTCTTAGGACCTCATCAGATTTTAGGCAAAACTGAGAAAACACATTTTAAACTGAGGAAGAGCTGAGGAGGTTTTCACACTCTGTATCCGCCTTCCACCCTCATGAAAACTCTCTGCTCCCAACTCTGGGTCAAATATCCTCTCCCAAAAAGAACAAAATCACAAACCTATGATAAACGTGCCTGGCAAAACTAAGCTTGCTATAGCATTTGTTTGGCTAAATATTCTTGCAAAAGAAAGTGGCTGTGTTTATTCACAGTTTCCATTGGTCAGGACAAATTAGTAAATGCTGGTGTTTCATATGTCCCCTACTGGGCCACAGGAGAAACTGAAATTATAAAAGAAGATGAGAAGCACCAAGTTTTGCCTTTGTAACCAGTGTGCCAAAGCAAATCATAAATATGAAAGGCAATATTTTTCAGGAAACAACATGCAATGCAAATAAGGATATCGTGAAGCAAGAGTTGAATAACAGCTACTGCATATCAGAACTTTTAAGGTAAAAGGCCTGTACTTGGAAAACTGTAAGACATTGAAGACAACACACACAAATGGAAAGATGTATGCTGCTCACAAATTGGAAGAATTAATATTGTTAAAATGACCAAACTACCCAAGGTAGTCTACCAAGGGTTCAATGCAATCCCTTTCAAAATACCAATGGAATTTGTCACAGAACTAGAACAAATAATTCTAAAGTTTGTATGAAAACACAAAAGACTCCAAAGAGCCAAAATAATCTTGAAAAAGAAGAGCAAAGCTGGAGGTATCACACTCCCTGATTTCAAACTACACAGCAAAGTACAGTAATTTGATTACTCCAGTAATCAAAACAGGATGGCACTGGCACAAAAACAGACACATAGATCAGTGCAATGGAATGGAGTGCCCATGCTTACACAATCAATTAAGCTACAACAAAGGAGGTAAGAATATACAATGGAGAAAAGACAGCCTCTTTAATCAATGGTGTTGAGAAAACTGGGCAGCTATATGCAAAAGAATGAAACTGGACTATCTCACACCATATATAAAAATAAACTCAAATGGATAAAACGCTTAAGACCAGAAAGCGTAAAACTCCTAGAAGAAAACACAGGCAGTCAGTACAGTCTTAGACACTGGTTGTAGCAATATCTTTTTGGATGTGTCTCCTTAGGCAAGGGAAACAAAAGGAAAAATAAACAAATGGAACTACAGCAAACTAAACAGCTTTTGTAGAGCAAAGGAAACCAAAAACAAAGCAAAAAGGCCACCTACTGAATGGGAGAAGAGATTTGCAAATGATACATCTGATAAGGTGTTAATGTCCAAATGTACAAAGAACTCACAGAACTCAACATCAAAAAAGCAAACAACCCCACTGAAAAAATGGGTAGAAGACCTGAATAGACATTTTTCCAAAGACATACAGATGGCCAACAGACACATGAATAGATGCCCAATATCACGAATCATCAGGAAAATGCAAATCAAAACCATAATAAGATACCACCTCACACTGGTCAGAGCAGTTATCACCAAAAAGAAAAGAAATAAAAGGGTTAGAGCGGATGTGGAGAAAAGGGAACCTTTATGCACTATCGGTGGTAATGTAAATTGGTAAGGCCACTATGGAAAACAGTATGGAGGTTCCTCAAAAAATTAAAAATAGAACTATCAGCAATTCTACCTGTGGGAATTTTCCCCTAAAAAATAAAAAAAAACCCACTTATTCAAAAAGATATATGCATCCCTATGTTCATTGTAGCATTATTTACAATAGTCACGACATGGAAGCAACCTAAGTGTCCATCGGTAGATGAATGGATAAAGAAGATGTGAGAGATATATACATATATACACACACACACACATACATATATACATATACACATATACACAGAAAGACAGACAGACATATATGCCGAGAACAAACTGGTGGTTGCCAGAGGGGAGGAGGACAGGGGGATCAGTGAAACAGGTGAGGGAAAGTAAGAGGTAAAACTTTCTTTCATAAAGTACATAAATCATGGGGATGTGATGTACAACATAGAGAATAAAATCAATAACATTGCAATAACTTGGTACGCTGACAGACGCTAACCAGGCTTATCAAGGGGATCACCTTGTACTGTATAAAAGTATTGAATCACTATGTTATACACCTGAGACTAATAATATTGTAAGTCAATTACCATTCAATTAAAATAAAGAAGAAAAAAGTCAGATCAATACAAACAAATCTTTGGATTTAACTTTGGAAGATCACTTAAGACTTCAGTGAGAGGAATGTCTGTAAGGTATTAGAGTTAGAAGTCAGATCATAAGGAGTTCATTCAAATATTGAAAAGTTAGGTAAATTTAAAAAAAAGGAACTTTAAGGTCCAGGGCTACAACAAAAAATAAAATAGTAGGGCAACAGCGAGAGTGGATTAATCCAGAAACATCTCTGAGGTCATCAGTACTATTTTTTTTTTATTATTTTGTGTAATAATGTGTTCTTTTCTGTAGCTAATTTATAAATAAGGTTTGTAATACAACATTTAATCACTTTATACAAGCAGTGCTATAAAATAATTAAACATTTTGAAAAGTGGTATATGGGAAAGTAAAGCTACATTTTGTTAAAGTGGTTCTTTTGGGGGGATGTCCTGTCATAAAGTGGCAATCCACATGCCACTGGAATCTTGCAGAGAATAGGTGACCAAAAGGAAGTAGCAGCTTTTACTGTTGAAGACCACACAGTTATCAGGTCACTCCTACCCCAACACACAAACCCTCACAGCGCTGTTTACCCAAAAGGAAACCCTGTGTCATTTTGGGCAGATGACCTGTTATAATTTGTATGATATTATCTTTTGATGTCACATTCTGTATTAATAAAGTCTTTTTTTTTTCTTTTTCTCCATTGTCAAAGCACATAGGTAGTAGCAATAGGGTTTAAGGACAGAATAGAGAAATAATAGCACATACTTTACTAACATCATCAAATAGAAACAAAGCTTAGTTTAAGGGTGCTTTCTAGAGTCTCTAGATTAATCGTTTAGGTGATGCCAATGTATCAAGATTTTCTCATTTGTAAGTGACAAAAGAAAAAAGAGAAGAAAAGAAAAGAAACCTAAAATTCGGCTTGTGCAATAAAAAAAGATTTATTGGCTAATAGACCTGAATGTCCAAAGTTGTGGGTATGGCTTCCATTAATGGGCTGATGCAGGGCTGCAGGTGATGTAACCAGGGCTGGGTTTGTACTATTTTCCAGTCACCTTCCATGGTGTTAGTTTTAACTCATAAAAGGAAGCTGTCAGCTCTCCTTTTGTGGTAGCAAAATAGAAAGGGATAAAATATACAGCAGTCTATGCTATACCAGATAATGAGGTAGCACCAAAAACACACTACGCTAATAAACTAAACTTGCCTTTCTACCTGCCAAACCAGATTCCTCTCCTCAGACTGCCCTTCCCAGGACTGAGACCACAGTCTGCTCCCTGCCAGCCCGATGTCTCAGCGATTTCACCTCTGCAGTCGTTCCCAACTACCCATCTCTTCCCGGCCAATTTCAGATCCTCCTTGCCTCTCACCTAAAAAGGCTGCAAGCGCCTCCAAACTGACTTCTTGTCTTCCGCTTTCTCCCCCAACCCAACACATCCCAAAGCCCGCAGATTCACCTGGTACTGCTGAGCTGACCGCTCCTCTCTTCACATAACCTTCCTGAGCTCTCCACTGCATACTAACTAAAGCATCCAAGATGGACCAGGTGGCACCAAGATTTAGTCTCAGCCTCTTCCTCACACAGGTCCTGCACACATACTCCACGCACCCAGATTGAGTGAGGGTCCCCAAACACCCTCCCTACAGCCCAATCATGTGCATCTTCCCCAAAACCTGCCGCCACTCCCTCACTTCTCAGAAGCAGCTCTTTGCCCACCTTGGTCAGAGGACTGCACTTCCTGGATCCCCACAGGCTCTAACAGCCCAGAGTCTATCTGCATCATCGCAGGTCCTGTGTCCTCCTTGTCACCCTTTCTATACTGTGACCTTCTAAAAGCAACAAACACCTTCTCTAGGATGGGAGTTAAGGAGGCAGCCTGCAGTCAAGAAATAATTATGGTTAGAATTTCTTTTAACCACTTGATCAAAAAACAAAGACTCACATGGCAAGGGCAAGGGAGAACTGCTCCAAAAGTCTTCTCCTGGAAAGTAACAACAGAGTTCATAAAATGTGTCCTGCGCTTTGAAAACATGTTACTCAAATTTCATAAGAAATAGACCATAGCACTCAAGTGGGGGGGGCGGGGGAGAAAGAACTTCAGTGACTAAAAAGAAACAAGATATCCTTTAAGAGTTCCTTTTAAGGGACTTCCCCACTATTAATTATTTTATAACCATGGATCAAATAGCACAGTCACACCTCACAACTGAAAGGTGAGATGCATTGTATGTTGACTTGATAACACTGTACAGTCAATAAAAAGGCGGAAAACCGAAAGGACCGGCCAAGGGAACGACAGGATAGACTCGACCAGCCCTACAACCGAGTTCCCATTCCGAGAATGTACAAAACACATCGGCCTTCAACATATTTCCAAATTTTTACATGATGTTTCATTAAAAAGGGAAAACTAGGGCTTCCCTGGTGGCTCAGTGGTTGAGAGTCCGCCTGCCGATGCAGGGGACACGGGTTCGTGCCCCGGTCCGGGAAGATCCCACATGCCGCGGAGCGGCTGGGCCCGTGAGCCATGGCCGCTGAGCCTGCGCGTCCGGAGCCTGTGCTCCGCAACGGGAGAGGCCACAACAGTGAGAGGCCCGCGTACCAGAAAAAAAAAAAAAAGGGAAAACTGAAGCAGAATTCAAATAATGCAGAAACCTCCACCTCTTGAAAGCTCTGCATCTACAGCTCACTTTAAAACTACTCTGTCTAATCATGTCCATCACTGTCAGATTTGAAGCTACCAATCTCAGAGTCAGGAAAGAATGTCTTTGGACTAACTCAGGTGGGAAAGGGGATTATGTACCTTGAAAAACTTTCAAAACAGGAACCTAAAGCACAATGGCTCCAGAGAGAAGGCTGACTCGGAGCCACAGAAGCTGCTGGAGAAATGTTCTGATCAGCATTCATTAACCAAAGAACAGCCCCCTGCCCAAAGATCATAAAAAAACACTTCAGGATGCAAACTATTTTGAGCTGTGAACATCCCAAGTTGCAAACTCCGTAAGAAAAGTGGGCACAGTGGTGACTGTTCCACTGCCCAGTGGCACTCAAGTTCAAGTTCAAACAGCTGTAAACACTAAATATATGTTGGGGTGGGGGAGGGGGTGGTGGTGGTGACGAACTGACCTGGTGTCCTCCTTTATAACCCCAGTCTCCAACCAACACTTTCATTTGAAGAAGCATAATTAAGTGCTGGGACACTGGGGTCTAACAGTGCTGCTTTGGGCAAGGCCTCAGTTTCCCCCATGCCTTAGTTTCCCCATCTGTAAAGAGAGGAATCTCCTCCATTTCATGGATTTCTTTAAAGAAAATAAATTCTCAGACCTGTGTTCCTGGCCGTGGCAGCGGCTACCTACCCCAACATTCATTTTCTCCTTCCTCATTAGTTCCGAAGGCTACCATGGTACGTTTTGAAAACAAATTTTAGGAATGTTACACATTTGGGACTTCCCTGGCGGTCCAGTGGTTAAGACTCCGCGCTTCCACTGCAGGGGGCACGGGTTCGATCCCTGGTCGGGCAATTAAGATCCCGTGTGCCGCTAGGCGCAGCCAAAGAAAAAAAAGAATGTTACACATTAAAACTGATACTTCTATTGAAATACCGTTGTTTGGTATTTGTGTTCAATAAGAACAAAAGCATGATTTGTGTGGATAAGGGACTGAGGACAAAAAGATTCTCTTTCTCAATTCATGGGGCAATTCAGCTTCAATTTTTAAATATACAAAATACCCATTGAAGTAAATAGTATGTCATTTCTTAAATAAGTATTGCCAGGACGAAGGTAAGGGAAACACAACTTCCCCTCACTTCCGACTTGGGTTTCTGAAATACTGGGTTAGTGATGATGCGCAATTTCCTAGAACGCTAAGGAAATATCCGCTGAAAAACATCTGTCCTTATTAATGAAACAGAAAGAAGTGACCTATGGAAATTCAAATGGAACTCATGTTAAAGACAAAAACAACAACAGGGACGGTAGCCAAGCATGTTTCTACTGTGAATAAACCTCTGCAAAATGCAAGGTGCCTCAAGCTCATTCTCAAAAGGAGGAACATGGTTTAGTTTCACTATTAAAAGATTGGTTTCTCACTATTCCAAAAAGGAAATGGAACATCAAGAACTAGGAGACTTTAGCTCTTTTATATTTGGCAATCCAGACACAAAAAACTGCCTATAGTAGATTTTTAAGAACAGTTGAATGTATCTGATTCTATCTATACCCCAAAGTGAAGGGGGAAGTACACATATAAATATGCCTATCTAAAAAAGAAAAAAGAAACTTGACCAAAAACCTTTGATTCCAGTGTCCCTTCATATCAGTTTAAAACCAGTCACCACTCAGCTGGCAGCTAAACTGCACCTCACCGAATTCTTCCCATCTCACCCTCTCCATCCCCCTGTGAGTGTAAACTGTGGTCGTAACTGCTCACTTCACTTGACTGTCTGCAGGCATGTCTTTTCTGAAGTGGACAGAAGTGAGTTCTATCCAATGTGACGCACACAAATCTTAAAAGACAGAGCGTTTCCCAGCACTATTACGATGAAAGTTAACATTGGTTCCTAACGAAAACCAAATACAAAGTTTGAGAAAGATTTGGGTTTCTTCCTCCAATTTTTGAGTGAATATATGTAAAGTTATTCTTTTGCAAAATACAGTAATAACAATAACTACCTGAATTCGAAAGAACATCGGAGTATCAGAAACAAATGGACACTGTCATCGTAAGCGTCTTGACACATTATTGTTTTCAAAAGTTCCCTAGATCCTCCTTAAATTCCCTCCAGCTTGACAGTCCTCATTCAGTCTTTTGAGAGATTTTTCCTTAGCAAAGTGAATACCAAAAGGGAGGCATTTTAGATTCTAGAGAGGTTTCTTCTGACTTTTTTCTTTATTATTTGGAAAACTAAGAATTATTGAGAGAAAAAGAGATGAAACCAAAGTACCCTCCAAGACAATGAAGCAATAGAAAAACCCAGATCCTAAGTGATCAGGCAATGGCTTTGCACTTAACAAATCACCTTTGGACCGGCACACTCACTCCCCCACAGGAAGAATGAACATTTACCCAAACAATTTAAATGTACACTGGAGCTTCCCTTTTCATAGAATCTATTAATTACTAAACACCTGTCTCAATTCATTATGCCGTTGTGGCCAAATTGACAAATGCGCACCCCAGGTTTACTCTCATAACTGAGAAAAACAGATCCAATATCTTTTTGAATAAAAAGATTACAAACTATAAAACAGTATGCACAACATAATAACATTTTTAAGTGGGTATACACGTAGAAAAATTTTAAAACGTATGTACCAAAAACGTTAACAATGATTATCTCTCTACATAATGATTTTCCTCTTCTCTTTCCAGATTTAACAACATAAACTTGACCATATCGTTTTTGTTTGTTAATAGACGTCTCAGCAGGATCCAAACTGCAACCATCTTTTAAATTATAACTCTGAAAGACTGATGAGTATCAGTATGTATACTAAAGAAATTTTGCTTAAACACCTAATATCTTTAACTCACAACACCATTCAAGGCACAAAAGATTGACATTCTTTAAAATCATTATGACGAAATACACATCTGGGGTGTTTTCAAAACAAAAAATCACACCTAGGTATTACAACAGACGAATAAAAATCTTCCCTCTAAAAGAAGAGACGAATCTGAATTGTTTAAGAAAGCTTACACCAAATTGAAAAGGACTTGAAGAGGCTTCCATACAGTTAAGCTATGTGCAAACCACAGTTTCATCTACGTCAATATGCAGCATTTTAAAACCACATAAAAAGGAAAGGAAATTGTTAGCGCAGCCGGCAGTCCTGCAATGAGGCTGCTACCGCTGTAGCTAGCCAAACAGCTCACGCTTCTCTGCAGACTGGGAGCAAGGCGAGCTGAGGCTCAGAGAATATACCCCCAGGTATGTCTTTTTAAATACTTAATATATCCAAATGTCTTTCCATGGAAGGGAAATCTATGATTTTCAGCGCTTAAACCATGTAAGTTGAAAATGCCAGCATGTAATAAGGTTGCTGTGCAAGAAGGCACCAATTATTAAACTCCAAATGGATTCTCACCGTGAACTACGCTGTAATTTTCTTCTTCCTGATGACCTCATCCATCCCTTTCAGAAAGACAGCTTAATTCAGACAAGACTGAATACTGCTTACTTATAGGTAAGCTTAACTATTCAGTAACTCGATTTTATAACTGGATGGATAAAGGCCATTGTTGTAGGTCTTCACGACAGGGCACAACAGGTCTCTACAAACATTACGATAGGTAATTTCAAGAAAATTCCATTGTGACTTCCGTAAAAAAATATCTAATGAGTTTCTAAGCAATGGGCAGTCTCAAACAAAGGAGACACTTGAAATCTTTTCTTGATTTTGCTGGAATACATCTGGGTACCTCAGATGTCCACAGGCTAATAACTGGTTGAAAAAATACTCATGAAGCACTTAGTTTTCAAATTCATGGTAGAAAACACAGAATGTTATTATAGTACAATTTAACCTCTCCTTGATAAGACCAAAATGTTTAAATAAAGAGATTTGTGTTTCATTGAAATCTAGACTGAGGTTCAAGAAAAGCGACGGCGAGGCACTGCCTCTCAAGCATTATCGAATGAACAGTTACACTGTAATTATTTTTAAATAAATTACCCATGAGTGGTATATATGGTCAGTTCCAGTTACATAGTATATTAATTGATCAAAACAAATTATTTTCTAATCCTTCTCTTTACCACATATTCATCTATAAAATGAGACTTTATAATTGTATGAGCAAAAGGGGCACTCAGAGAAACACATAATATGTTAGTTCTCTTATAATGTAGCATTTGCAATACAACAGCATAGGCCAAAATCCTAGCACTTTGTAAAGGAACAGTGAGCAAAGGTGGGAGATGAGGGTCCATCTACACCAACACTAGCTTCTGACCCAGAGAACAAAAAAGACGTTTAGAACGCCCAGGTACTAAATAAATGGTTACTATTAAAAGTCAAGTCATAAGGAATTCAGTAAAGCCTAGAGTAGACTTCAGACCTGAAGAGCTTCCTTCAGGCATTTAGGATAGGCAGGATTGGAGCTGGGAAGAATAAAGGCAGAGAGTCTAGGGAATAATCAACAAGGTCGGATCCTAGCCTGCTCTAAGGAGCCGGGAAACCTTGACCAACACCCAAGTGCTAGACCTCAGTCTCCTCAAATCTGGGGATTGGACCAGATGCTATTAATAAAGGTTCCCTCCATCCTTAGAATCCTACGATCCCCAAATTGTATCACAACGAAAAGTACAAAGGAAGGAAGGAAGGAAGAGCTCCCAGAACCGTAGAGATCCCACCAACCTAAAGTAGAGAGTTGGGAGGAAGAGAGTGTGGATGATACGGAGGGACTAGGTCACAGGAATTTTGAAAGTAAAGGAGGTTTAGGCTTAAAAGATAGAAGCTAGGTTTGGTTTTTAAATACATGTACTGTAAAATGAAACATCAAAACACATGGAGCCTAAACATCTTTTAGTAGTATTTAGGAAAAATGAATGAATACTTTATTTCTGCTCTTTTACATGAAAATTGCTTAGACTATAGTTCCTCCCAATAGTAAGCACTTAGTAAAGGTTTGCTACTATAATAATAATAACAAGGAAGACAAATATCATATGATATTGCTTCTATGTGGAATCTAAAAAAAAAAAAGGTACAAATGAAACCTATTTACAAAACAGAAATAGAGTCACAGATGTAGAAAACAAACTTATGGTTACCAAGGGGGAAGGGAAGAGATAGATTTGGAGATTGGGATTGACATACACACACTACCATATATAAAATAGATAACTAATAAGGACCTACTGTATAGCACAGGGCACTCTACTCAGTGCTCTGTAATGACCTATATGGGAAGAGAATTTTAAAATTGTTACTCCAAACAATAATAATAATCAACATCATTATTACTGTTGTTATTATTGAGAGAAAGTTTCGAAGTGATTTTGAACATGGCTTCTGAGATCAGACTGTCTGGGTGCGACTCCTGGCTCTATAACTTACCAGCTATATAACCCTGAGTGTTAGCCTTGTGGTGCCTCAGTTTTCTCATCTGTAAGACAGGGATAATAACATCTACGTGATAGAAATAATGAAAGGTTAAATAAGTACGTGTAAAGTACTTGGCATGGTGCCAGACACAAAGTACGTGCTTGATTACTTTCATTGAGTTTAGTACAGAATGACAATATTCATGGACCCTCAAGTCCTATCTCAGGTACGGAAAGGCGAAGGACGTATACCCTTTAAATGTCACTTTAACTTAGAAAGCTTTATGTACATCTGCCTTATCCATCCACTTGCATACTGTTTCACCCCAAGAGGTACATAATGGATCATTAAATAATTAGGAGAATTAAGATTCAGAAAGGCTTCTGAAGTTCTTGTTTGTTTTTTAAAAGGACGTTTCAGAGAATGGGCTTGTTTGGCCTTCATAGCCACTATACTTACTATTTGCTATTTTTACAAGCCACATATCAATTTTTTCTTGCCAGAACACAAAAGCGATCTTCTGATTATTAAAACAAAGGAAGAAAGGTGTTTAAGATGCATGAGGAGGGTGTTTATCAGGAAGTAGCACCAGGAAGAATACCTGTGGCCCAAAGAGCATGAGTTTGACTAGACCAGGTCAAAGGGAATAAATGATACCCAGTTTGTTTTAACTTGCGCTATAAATCACCCAATGTTCCAGATTTGAAGGGAACGTGACAAGATTTTGTCACCATCAGTGATGATCACAACGGTTCTAAGGGCAGGTCTTAAACTTCTAGCCCTGAGTGCTGCAAAACCCACAATGAAAGAAGAAGAAGAAGAAGAAGAAAAAAAAACCCTCAAATGTTAAAGTTAGATGTCTTCAAACATCTGTATATATAACTGAGCTTCTCTTTGAGAACAGTGTAACCAATGATCATACACCCTTGCCCTAGAAGCCTTTAAAATACGTTCTTAGTCAAACTTCTCACCAACACTGACATGGAAACATGGAAACATCTATACACGCACTGTTCAAGAGAAATATAAAGCAAACCACAAAGGTACTTTAAAATTACCTCACAGCTACACTTAAAAAAGCAAAAAGAAACAGGCTAAATTAATTTTAATATTTAACCTAATATATCAAAAATATCATTTCAAGATGTGCTCAATATAAAAATTAAAGACATATTTTACTAATTGTACTATTTGCATAAAATAGTACAATTTTACTACTTGCACTATTCTTTATAATATCTTACACTAAATCTTTAAAACCCAGTGGGTACTTTGCACTTACAGCACACATCAATTTGTACTGGTCACATTTCAAGGGCTTAATGGTCACAGGTGGCTGCAGCCTACCAAACTGGATAGCACAGGTCTGTACCATCATAAATCTAGCGCAACAAGGCAAGACCAGAGTCTAATCCTACAACTTTTTCTGCCAAAAAAAGAAAAACGAAATGAAATTCTCATTGTGAAAATGTTCTAGTGGGTTACACAATAAAAGGCCTACCTTTTAGATACAATCTTTCAGATTTTAGTACAATTTTCTGTCCTTCCTCACCTCCCCTAGGTTCCAGCCTAGGTTCCGCTAGCATGAAGAGCTCTGTCAATCTATGAGAACAGAAAGCCAGGAAGCCTCATTGAGAGGCTCTTCAGGCTCAGCCACAACCAAACCTTTTTTGTTTCCTCTCTCTATTTCTCAGAATTTCAGTTCACTTATCTCCTCTGCAAACTAACTTCCAACCCAACTGATAACAAAAGAGCTATCAGAATGCAAAAGTGTGAAGTCAAAAATATCTTTTCTAGAAGCAACCTACGCGGGATTTCCCAAAATCATAAAATCAGACCATGGAAAACCCAGGCTTCCTCATAATCTAAGATGGTCCCACCAGTCCACACAATCTAGTAAGTTCACCAATACAATTCTAAGAGGCAGAGAGACTGTGACCGTGGTTTTGTGAATGCAGTTGTGCTTGAAGAAAATAATATCCAATTTGAATTATTAACCTCCCTTCTCTCCCCTTTCTTTTCTATTTTAACAGATACTTTGGATTTTTTTTTTTTTATGGTGGGGGGACAGCGTCATCTTGAGGGAAAGTAAGGATGACCAACAGTTCTACCTTCTGCCCAGTTTACAGAGACCTGGAGCCGTTCACATATTTTTTTTATTTAGTTTTCCTTGTTGGAATTATTGGAAGTTGTTTTGCAGCCTGGGCTTTCATACAGAAAAACACAAATCACAGGTGTGTAAGCATATACTTAATTAATTTGCTTACAGCCGACTTCCTGCTTACTCTGGCATTACCAGTAAAAATCACTGTCGACTTGGGCGTGGCCCCCTGGAAGCTGAGGATATTCCACTGCCAAGTAACAGCCTGCCTCATCTACATTAATATGTACTTATCAATTATCTTCCTAGCATTTGTTAGCATTGATCGCTGTCTTCAGTTGACATACAGCTGCAAGATTTATCGAATACAAGAACCTGGATTTGCCAAAATGATATCGACTGTTGTATGGTTAATGGTCCTTCTTATAATGGTGCCAAACATGGTAATTCCCATCAAAGACATGAAGGAAAAGCCCAACGTGGGTTGCGTGGAATTCAAAAAGGAGTTTGGAAGAAACTGGCATTTGCTGACAAATTTCATATGCATAGCAATATTCTTCAATTTCTCAGCCATCATCTTAATATCTAACTGCCTTGTCATTCGACAACTCTACAGAAACAAAGATAATGAAAATTATCCAAACGTGAAAAGAGCTCTCATCAATATACTTTTGGTGACTACAGGCTACATCATATGTTTTGTTCCTTATCACATTGTCCGAATCCCATACACCCTCAGCCAGACAGAGGTCATATCTGACTGCTCCACCAGGATTTCACTTTTCAAAGCCAAGGAGGCCACACTGCTGCTGGCTGTGTCCAACCTGTGTTTTGATCCGATCCTGTACTATCACCTCTCAAAAGCTTTCCGCTTAAAGGTCACGGAGACGTTTGCTTCACATAAGGAGACCAAGGCTCAGAAAGAAAAATCAGGTGGTGAAAACAATGCATAAAATATGGGATTTTCTCACGCTATCTCTTCCTGCCTTACTGGACAATTGAGTGTACAAAACTGCTGGGAAGGAGGGGAAGAAAGAGCCTCCATAAGTAAAAACACAGGCAGCTAGCAAATGTGGCTTGGTTCACTGAGAAACCCTGTTTCTAAATGCAAGCCAAGCAGTACTCTCGTGGTTGTCGATGCTCCTTAACCCAAACGTTTGTACAAAAAACTAAAACGTCTTGTTGCACCGACATAAACCCTGCAATATCCTTGAAATCTAAATGGCCTCTATGACACAGACTGAAGTATTCATGCGGTATTCATTTAAAGGCCTGGAACTGACTTCCTGATAGAAATATGCAAAATAATCTCCATGTCAGTTTCCAGAAAGCCCTTCAGCAATACGATTTAAAGTCCTTTAGATCGGTTAAAAAAAAAAAAAAAAAAAAAAAAAAAGCCAGCTTATTTGTTAAGTGAAACCACCTGGGCTGTGCCTGATTTTGTTTTAATCCATCACTTCAAAAATGGTAACCTTTTAGCTCACTACTCCAATTTTTAATAGCTAATTGTTTCCTACCACAATAGCTTGAAATTCTCTTAAGCTTTTTTTTTAAGCTTAATTTAAAAAGGCTTGGAAATACATGGATAGTTTTTAATGAACTATATATCCTTATATTCTACCTGTAGGCTATAAATAAAGATTTTCTACTGTCAATAATGACAAATCCAGTGATTCCTTAGTATTATTTTGTAGCAATATGAAATAGACCCCATAACATTTTCAAGGGGGGTTGTTAAATTATACTAACTGCTAAAACTACTGTTTTGGAACTCACATCAAAGGTATGGAAAAATAGCACCAGTCACATGGTCTTCAGACAGACAGGCCGACACCACATAGCAAGGCCTTGTTAGAAATGCAGCACGTGCTGGGCTGATGGGTGCCAGCCAGGTCCTGAAGATGAGTCTGACCCCATGTAGGGCCGGCAGTTTAAAGAATGGGTGACTCTACTCTCAGGGTCACAACCCGTTGATCAAATTCTCTCAAATGCCAGTAATGCAGCATGGATTCAATAGTTGGTAATAAATAAAATACTTATTTAGGGAAAAGAAGGCTGAGAAGTTTAGACAAGCATACCTAAGGCTTTGTATCTTTTTTTTTGTTTCAGTTACAAAAGTCGACATTAAAACAATTGGTAATGCATTTGCGTTAGCTGCAATGATTAAGAAACGGTATTCCTCAAACAAAAACAAACACAGAGAACAGAGTGGTGGTTACCAGAGGGGAAGGACTGGGGAGGAGGATGAAACGGGTAAAGGGGATCAACTGTATGGTGACAGAGGGAAACTAAATTTTGGGGGGTGAGCACTCTGTAAGGCAGGGATCCCCAACCCGCAGGCCGAGGACTGTTACTGGTCCGCAGCCTGTCGGGAACCGCAGAGCAGGAGGTGAGGGGCGGGCAGGCGAGCGAAGCTTCATCCGCCGCTCCCCAGCGCTCCCGTTACCGCCTGAGCAATTCCCCCACCCCATCCGTGGCAAAACTGTCTTCCGTGAAACCGGTCCCGGTGCCAGAAAGGTTGGGGACCGCGGCTGTAGTGGATATAGAAGTAGACATATAACGTTGTACACGTGAAACATAGAATGTTTTCAATCCACATTACCTCAATAAAAATAAATGATCTCAAAGGATGGGGAAAGAAAAAGAAAGAAAGAAATGGTGTTCCTGGAAGCTAACAAAACAAGTTTGATTCCAGACTCATTTTTTAGCTCTGCACTGAGAACTATTTTCTGAAGCTTGAACCCTAAAGACGACTCCTATCCACAATTTTACAATACATTCTCTGAGTTTGAAGAGAACAATAAAGGAGAAAATGCACTAAAAAGTGCCTCTTACACCTATAACAGGGTAGATACTGGACAAACTCCAGCTAGCTAGTGCTAATGACAGGAACCCCAGTCGGCATCACGTATCTAACACAGACAGCATCTAAGTGACTCACCTGTGGTACAGGCTGGGAGAATGCCTAGACACCAGAACCTGTGCTTGTTGGCAATCTAAGAACATGTTTTTACTGAAGAGCAGATCAAGACATTCATATACGACCATATATGAAACTAGTTTACTTTCCTGAATCTTTTGGTCAAGTCCCCTTTTAGTCTTCTCTCCTTGGCCTTCACTCACTAGAGCCACATTTGAGAGACAAAGGAGAGGAAAAAAAAAAACTTTTTGTTTTTTTAATCATATTCTTATATTCTCCTCACATGCATGATTGGCTAGTCGAGTTTTCCCTTTTATTAAGGAAGAGAACCAGACTCACTACAGCATTCCTAACGTCACTGTTCTATTAATATATACTTTTATTTCCCCGTTTTTGATGGCTTATTCTAAATTTCCCGCCCAGGAAAGGAGCTTCTGGACAATTGGTGAGAGAAGGCTGTTAAAAAAATTGTACCCTACAACATCAATTTTCTAGCATTTCTTTTATGATTGCACATTACAGTTGAATTATGTCATAACTCATCGTGAGGCTTATAGTCACATCATTCATGCTCTTTCCTCTAAGGAAGGGGACAGTCTTGAGAATGCTGTGCTGGGAACCACTGTGTCACCAAAGGTCACGCGAACAACAGAGGAAAGAAGCCCATGCTTGGGCAGCCCCCTGCTCTCACACCCACACACGGGCGAGGGAGACGTCCAAAGCGCTGCTCACCCAAGAGAAGAGCACAGAACCCTCAACCAATGTGAACCATTTTCAACTTTTTGCCATATTTCCTTTCCTTCATTTCCCCTGTCCATTTTTTTAATAAACTTTTTAATTTGGAATAATTTAAAATTTACAGAAAAGGTATAAAGATAGTATAGAGAGTTCCCACATACTCTTCATCTAGTCTGCCCTAAAGCTAATGCCTTACATACCACGATACATTTGTCAAAAGTAGGAAATTAACGCCTGTGCATTATTATTAACTCCAGACTGCAGCATGGCGTCTTTTTGACTCTATTTTAAAACAAATCACAGACATCATGATAGTTCAGCCATGAATTCTTCAGGATACATCTCTAAAATATCAGGCTACTCTTTTTGGCTGCCCTAAATAAACAGTGAAGTTATTCCATTATGTGGGAAATGAGTGATGCCTACTGGTAGCAGCTGAAAAATATTGATATATTCAGCCAGTGATAAACAAGAAAAAATTGTAGCTACTTTTGATATAGCCCCGGGCATAGAAAAATTAACAAGGGGTTCTCAATTGTAACAAGAAAAAAATATATGGGTGTAGTGATTTTGAGAGTCATTTCGGAGAGTGTTCAAAAATAACCAAAAAATTTAAGAAAATATTTAGCCTAGAGATCAAAACTCCTCAAAGATATCCAGTAAATAACATAATATGTACCTCACAATTACATTTTTTGTTAAAATAATAATAATAATAGTCTTCAATGAAAAAAAAAAAGACTCACTGAAATTACACTTAAAATAAAATTCCAGGGAAAAAGATAGTGAACCTAAGAATTTTAAAAAAAAATTTACAAATTTTGGCCCCATTTTCACTACAAATATCAAAAAAACTAATCTTGTTTCCCTTCAGAATAAAGCATATCACCTGTTATGACTCAAAACACTAAACTTCCTGGCAACTATTTTCCATATGCTATCCAGTTCTTAGAGTCAACAGGTCAAAATCCAAGTCCATCTCATACACAGCCTCTTCTATGAAGCCATTACCGATTTCTCAACCAGATGCTCTCCCCCTTTCCAATATTTATTCTTTGAGAGTGGAAGAGACGCAGGAATGTCAAACGGTTCTCCTTCCAGTGGACACTTGGGTTTTTACTTAATTACCGCACTTACTTTGGTGCTTGTCATTTTGTAGACATTTGCCTCCCTCCTATCTTATTCATCTTTCCTGTGCCCAAAAATTCTTACTCATCTGTATAATACCAAAAGTACCTACCACAACACAGTGCACATAGAGGCTACTCAGTAAATGAGTTTCAAATTGAAGTAGGAAAACACATTCAGACATCATTTGCAGTGACTCAGATGCTCTTGATAAAAGGACATTGACATAGAAAATTCTGTTAAATCTAGCCAGCCAGTAGTAGTATCACACCACTAACTTGGACTACATGAGCACATAAGCTACATGACGAGAATCAATAACAAAAGAAGTAGTGAAGGCAAAAACTCACCTGCTATCGTACGTAGTACACAGGCAAGCAGTTGAATAATCAATGGTCAATGACCCTGCAGTGAAATAATCAGGTTGCCAACTGACAAGCTGTGACTTACCAGAGGTATGGGAAAATGGGTTGCATACTGCAGATGTCGTAGGAGGTCATAATTAGATGGAAAAATTAACTCCCTTGGTTTTTCTCTCTTCAACAGCTTCTCACCGTTAACTGACATTCTTCTGCCCAGGGAAGGGTTAGCATTCTCACAGGACTCTCCAGGCACGGGAGAAAAAATCTAAGTCATGTAAAACAAATGTTGGAGATTGTAAATGAAAGAGAGCAAAACTAAAACACAGAACTTCAAACCCACAAGACACTCACACCATATCCTTTCCTTATTTAACCAATGAGCAAAATAATAGACTGTGTTAATTTGCACAAGTTTATATTCAGATCATTAGCATCATCCCCCATCCTGAAGATGAGACAATGACAACCACACACGTAAGAAATGTGCACAGCTACATTTCCTGGAGGACCAGAGATAAAATCAGACTTATAGGTAAGTGTTCTCCTCATAGGGTTACATTTCCTAGAAAAACATATACACAGAAACAATTCACTAATAAAGCTCATGAACAACAGATCTAAAGGTTTTAGTCTGTACCCCAAGCAACATGTGTTTTCATAAAGAGTTAGTTACACATTGAGATCCCTGAGGAAGAACACGTTGTAATTATACCGAGATAAAGCAGAAGAATGTATAACAAGTCCAGAGCCAGGAAAGCTGTTATTGAGAAGCTGAACACACATTCAGCAAATCAACATGGGCTGTCCTGAGGAAACGACATTCATGTATTCCTGAGATAATGACCTCTAAATGAACAAAGGAGTCACAGTCAACCAGGAGGATGGGACTGTTAGAATGTACAAAAGGAGGCAAGGCAGCCAAAACTGAGGATGAGCTGAAATGAGATAACTGCATGAGATGATTAACTGAGGGCTCGGGTGGAATGCGAGAGGACGACATTCACGTCACAAGTACATAGTTCATTCCAACGCACAGGGCAAGGGGCAGAAGGACAGAGACAGTTGGGGCAGAGGTGGGGAGGAGTGGTTAATGGTCAATAAGAATTTGAAGGTTGAACCTACTGGAAATTCCGAACCAAAGTCAGTTTTAAAGTCACTCTTGTCTACTTCATCAAAAATATTAGTAGTTCCTGAGTCAATGCCCATATGCGCCATAATAGTCTGTTCCTAATAATTGTCAGAGAAAGAAAGTCACGTTGTAAACTCTGTAGTTCATAAAGAAGCTGTGGAGCTAAAACACGACAGTGACATTTTAAACCATCTTATGTCCCTTTTCCCCCTAGTGTCTTTTTTTCTCCATATAAAGAAAAGGAAGTTAAGACACCCATTGCTTTACAAAGTCACATTATTTGTCCTCATGATGAAAAAGATTTAACTTCCGTGATATTTTAAGGGAAAAAGGACACAAACTTCCTGATTAAAAACAAACTGGCCATAATTTCCTTCTTGGGGGTATTCCTAGTCACACGCTCACCAACTTGCCTTAGTAAGAAAAATCTAAGAGTATATTTAAGATAATAAGATACTTTGATGTCCAAAAAGAGAAAAGAGAAAACAGAAACATAGAAAAAGCATAAACAGGTAACTTTATTTTTTACTCTTTTTAACTTCTACTGTGGACAAATTTAGAAACAAAAGTATTTACATTAAAGAAATAATTTTTAAAAATCTTAAGAGTACAAACTACAAATTCACGTGTGCAATTTTAATGGCAGGTTTTTAAATTACAAGGATAGCCACTATTTTTAAAATATCATCATAGTATATGCTTAAACTCTCTCAGAACCAATATGAGGCTTTATT
Source organism: Delphinapterus leucas (assembly GCF_059928025.1). Lineage (NCBI taxonomy): Eukaryota > Metazoa > Chordata > Mammalia > Artiodactyla > Monodontidae > Delphinapterus > Delphinapterus leucas. Next base: position 119,380,199 of record NC_143132.1, read on the forward strand.
TTTAAAAAACTGTCACAATCTCTCACCATTTTCTACTATTTCCCATCACCAACTTCATGTTTTTTTGCCTTGAAAATTTCCATAAGTATCTGGAACAATGTCCAAAATACAAGAAATTGGCAGAAAATTATAAAGTCATACAGTATAAAGTAATTTGTTAAAAAGAGCAATTCTGCAACATTTGAGAGAGGTTAAATTTTTAATTCATTGAAATGAAAATACGATGTGTTATGACAAAAACGTACGCATAAAAGAGTGATATAAGTAACGAATGATACATTGGAGAAAAGATGCTCCTCAGAATGAAAACAGACAGGATTTTAGGACCAAAACAAGTCCAATTTTGAGGCTCCACATTAAAGGAAAACTGGAGATTAGAAATACGTAAAATTGGAAGAATATAATTCCAATCCAATGAAAAATGTGATAGCCTGTCAAATCTTTTCATTACTAGTTTTAGCATAGCCAAAAGAAAATTCTAGGAGATATAAACTACAGTCCAAATTTTTTGTGTGTGAGTGAGGAGCAGAGATAAATGAGCTTTGAAGCAAGAAGAGTACAACTGGAAACGATCGCCCTTCCACCACCACACAATCCCTCTGACAGCCGTTCCCCAGCAGAGTCTGGTTTCTGGGGGTGGAACACCCCTCCCAGGGCCATACCTCCATCTTCACGTCATGGTCCTTTGCATAGTGCTCGTCTGCATTCTCTCCTGCTGGCGACCGGGGCCGAGTGGAGGCGGTGATGGACAGGTCTCCTCGAGAGATGAGGGTGCACATGTAGGCGTCATGGGAGAAGACGTCGTGCCGGATGAACTCACAGAAGAGCAGCACCAGGTTCACAAATTCCACCTTCTCACATTCACTGTTTGGATCCGCTGTAAAGAAACAAATTCAATCAAGAATCAGTTCCCTCAACTGGGTAGGGGAAAAAAACCCAAAAAAAACAATGACTAATTTTAACAATATTTTCACTATCTTTTATTTTTCTTTTAACAAAATAAGGGATTTATTGGAAAATTATGAGGCTCTAGCGTTTTGCACAGAACTGGCACACCAGGTTTTTTGTTTGTTTTGTTTTAAATTTTTATTGTTTTATTTTTTTTAACATCTTTATTGGAGTATAATCGCTTTACATTGTTGTGTTAGTTGCTGCTGTATAACAAAGAGAATCAGCTCTACGTGTATATGTATATCCCCATATCCCCTCCCTCTTGAACCTCCCTCCCACCCTCCCTACCCCACCCCTATAGGTGGACACAAAGCACTGAGCTGATCTCCCTGTGCTATGCGGCTGCTTCCCACTAACATCTATTTGACGTTTGGTGGTGTATATATGTCCATGCTACTACTCTCTCACTTCGTCCCAGCTTACCCTTCCCCCTCCCTGTGTCCTCAAGTCCATTCTCTACGTCTGCGTCTTTATTCCTGTCCTGCCCCTAGGTTCTTCAGAACCTTTTTTTTCTTTTTTAAGATTCCATATATATGTGTTAGCATACGGTATTTGTCTTTCTCTTTCTGACTTACTTCACTCTGTATGACAGACTCTAGGTCCATCCACCTCACTACAAATAACTCAATTTCGTTTCTTTTTATGGCTGAGTAATATTCCATTGTATATGTGTGCCACATTTCTTTATCCATTCATCTGTCGATGGACACTTAGGTTGCTTCCATGTCCTGGCTATTGTAAATAGAGCTGCAATGAACATTTTGGTACATGACTCTTTTTGAATTATGGTTTTCTCAGGGTATATGCCCAGTAGTGGGATTGCTGGGTCATATGGTAGTTCTACTTTTAGTTTTTTAAGGAACCTCCATATTGTTCTCCGTAGTGGCTGTATCAATTTACATTCCCACCAACAGTGCAAGAGGGTTCCCTTTTCTCCACACCCTCTCCAGCATTTATTGTTTCTAGATTTTTTGACGATGGCCATTCTGACTGGTGTGAGATGATATCTCATTGTAGTTTTGATTTGCATTTCTCTAATGATTAATGATGTTGAGCATTCTTTCATGCGTTTGTTGGCAATCTGTATATCTTCTTTGGAGAAATGTCTGTTTAGGTTTCTGCCCATTTTTGGATTGGGTTGTTTGTTTCTTTGATATTGAGCTGCATGAGCTGCTTGTATATTTGGGGGATTAATCCTTTGTCAGTTGTTTCGTCTGCAAATATTTTCTCCCATTCTGAGGGCTGTCTTTTCGTCTTGTTTATGGTTTCCTTTCCTGTGGCACACCAGTTTTGATTGTCCCACTGTAACTGAAAAATATCAATAGTATCCAGTGTTCTGAGCACCATTTCTAGATTAAAGGTAGTGGTCCCTGGCAAATGAACGATGATTTAAGTAATCATACAAACACACAAAATTTCAGGTAAGAAAAGAAAAAAAGCAGGGCTAGACTGCTTTCCTCTGGTTTTACTATTATAACTGCTCATAATTCATGACTCATGACTGTTTGTTCTACCTAGAGTGCATCCGTGTTTTGGGGGAGAGTGGTTTGCACTTTTTCAAAGGAGACTTCACAATAGAACCATAATTCAGGTGGTACTGGAAAAAACTAGCGAGTGGGATCCACTGAAAAGAAAAAGGGATAACAGAATAAAAAGGGCCCCAAGATGGAGCTGTGCCACCTTTTTAATTCATAGCCCATCTATTTCACTCACATTATGACTTTTAATATCGCAGCTGTAAAACTCTGTATCTGCACCTTTGAGAGAAGGTTAAAAAATGACTGAAGTACTGAGACTAAACCTACAAAGCTCAGTCCCTGGTACCATCACATTCACAAACACCAATAAAGACAACAGCTGGATCCAGGGAATACTACATTCAGTGCCCTAAACCTTAAGCCTAAGTGTATGCTCTCGCCCATCTCCAAAGCCAATGACGGGCAAGCTCGATTCAGAGAAGCAGAAGAGCTTTCTCTGACAGAGCAGTAAGTGGGATCCGGAGCAAGCAAAGCATAGGAGGAGGAAGTTCTTCCCAAATTTCTTTGGCAACAGGAACGGGGACACGATGAGCGGAGCGAAGGGCAAATGTCTGTCTCCCCCAGGACACGAGGTAAGTCAGAGCTGCTGACTTCCATCCCTGACAACGTATTTTCTCCTCTCCGGAATCTCTCCTGTCCTTTCGTTTCTCTGCTCCCTTCTCCAGGCTTCATCACTGCTCCCTACGTTCCGACCACCAGCTTAGCTGGGGCTCTTGTCCTCCCTCTAGCCTAGAGCAGCCACCAAGTAACTAAAAGAACCTCACCCCCAGGTGTCACTCAACCCTAAACGAGGCACTCCTCAGAGGAATAGGAAGCAGTGCTGTTTCTTGCTGCTTTACCTCTTCTCCACAGATGGCTCCCTTCTCTACCTTCCATTCTTTTCTCTCTTATCATTTGTCACTTTTTGCCATTTTTCTGTTTTTCCATCACCATCTATCCTGAGACCCTCCCTGCTGTCCTTTGTCAGATGAAAACCTCAGAATAAGGTCAAGCCCACTTAGCCCACACAAATGATTTCTTTGAAGTCTCCACCTACAGTATGAACCCACTGGGTGGTTGTTTATTCCCCAAATCCCCCTGTCCCCACCAACAATGGAATAAAGACACAAAAAGAACATGATAGGACATGAACATCTGAGAGAGTGTAGGCAAGCAGCCAACCAGCTTTACAAACCTTGTATCAGAGACCTGCTTATAAGGTACTTTTGTTTTATTTTTTTCCCCCTTTTAATGTCAGAAGTTAGAAAATCAGGAATTTAGAAAACAGTGCAAAAAGAGAAAGTTCATAATCACAATATATATATAATAAACATCACAAGACCTTAGCTCCTCTCTTTTGGTAAGAAAGATCTAGAAAGGGAAAATTAGTCCACCAAACACAAGGGAATGAGCTGACTTACTGTTTTAACTATTAAAACTCTGGAAATTTTTAAGTCTTTCAAGATTGCCTGATTCTAAAATCGCATAAAATTCTCCATTGAAAATAGGCTACAAAATTTTGCATGATAAAATATGCATTATATTCAGTACAAAGAACTTTTGATAAGATTACAGATAAGGGAGGGGGGACGGTTTTCTCCCCTTTCTGATCAATTCCAAAAAAGGTCAATCCCCTTATTTAAGATCTAAAAGCAAAGAGCTTTACTTACACAACGAGGGGGCCTGTGTATCTAAAAACCTTAGCAGAACATTCTGGAAAACAGGCAAACTAGATCCAGCAAGAGAGGCTGAAGAAATGGACTCCTTCTCATCTAAGACCTCTGATTCACCACATCTCTAAGATTAAAAATAAACAGGCAAAGTTAATTATAGAGGACAAGTTTGAAATGTGTTTTTAATTAACATTTATGTTCTTGGATAAAACAGGCGAAATTCATTGAGATTTCTGTATTTATTTGAGGGCCATGCATCGTAAGTGAATATAATTTCTAAAAGTTGAGGGAAACTGCCCCCGAACAATTTAAATGATTTCAAAGAACCCCTGTGAAAAACATGATTCACGTGAATTATATACTCTGCACAGCACGGCATGCAAATCCGCTGTACAATAAACTACTCATTACCCCTATGCAAAACTGCTAAAAATAATTTGAGGTTGTCTTCATTTTTAAATAGTTCATGTTTAATGGTATTCCCTCCGAGAAATATTTGGGCATGTATTGTTGCGTTTGATTCTTTTGTGTTTGTTTTTGTCAGGCAGTGAATTTATGAGTATGGTGGGGAGGTGTGGTATCAAATGAGAAAACTAACATTATTCTTCTAATAAGACTGTTTCACTCATCACACTTCACCAAGAAGCTCTCTCAGAACCTCCTGGAATCTCCACAGTTCATGAAACACATCTAGAGAAGCTGTTTAACTTCTACATTCTTAAGGTCAGGACTTGTTGGAAGACCGGTAAAGAAACAGTTTAGAAGCAATCAGAACCGCATTTTCTATTCTTTTTGATATTCCTTTGATTCTTCCCATTTTCATTATCTATTTTAATATTAAAATATTATATTTAGATATCATTTATTCAATCCATCCTCTCTTTATAAAGGTCAAATTTTGAAAATTGACTAATAGAAATCAATTATCTTAAACATTTCAGAGAGTATACATTTTTAGCTATGAATACATTTATACATATTAAAATTACTGTCATCTATATGTGAACCTCTTCTGAGTGTGAGTGTGTGTGTGTGTGTGAGTGCGTTAGTATGAGTGTGTGTGAGTGCGTGTGTGTGTGACTGTGCATGTGAGTGGTGGGGGTGTGGGCGGTGTTCTGGGATACACAAGCAGGGAGGGGAAGACACAATAAAAACAATCCAGAAGGAGCAATGAAATTTGAGGAATTCAACTTTATTTACTGAAGTTTAATCATTGCAATTCGCTGTAGAATATATTCTAGTCATAAAGACGTAGGAAAAAAGCAATGAAACGCTTTTCCTAATTTGGCCATTGTAAAAGGGGCCATGTGGTTTACACCTTAGCATCAATATCCTTAAGCCCCAATTTCAACGACATGGCCTTTTGTATTTGGAGAACAGTGCTTTCCCAACAGAAGGAGATGTCTATGAAAATATTCTTCCTATTTCATTTTTTAATACTGTCATAGGAAGCAGGTGTATTATCAGTAACACAACCCTGAACAGGGTGAGCAAGGCCTCTGTTGTCAAGCTTACTCTCATAGGCGTTAAATAAGAAGGCAATAAGGAGGCACCAGGCATGAACTGAGAAGCCAATGAGGAAAGTAAAACAGAGCCGCCTGAGAACGAGGGGCCGAGGGGTGGGTGCCATTACCTGTACCTAAGGTGGGGATGGAGGAGCTTCCTGAGGAGGTGACACATGTTGAGCCAGGAATGCTAGACAGGAAGCGACACCTCCGGAAACAGGAACGGCCGTGTAAAGAGCAGGGCACCGAGCGTGCCACCCGGGAGGAACAGCAAGAGCAAAGGCCCCGGGCTTCCCGGGTGGCGCAATGGTTGAGAGTCCGCCTGCCGATGCGGGGGACGCGGGTTCGTGCCCCGGTCCGGGAGGATCCCGCATGCCGCGGAGCGGCTGGGCCCGTGAGCCACGGCCGCTGAGCCTGCGCGTCCTGAGCCTGTGCTCCGCAACGGGAGAGGCCACAACAGTGAGAGGCCCGCGTACCGCAAAAAAAAAAAAAAAAAAAAAAAAAAAAGAGCAAAGGCCCCAAGAGAAACACGGGCATGGTGCGTGTGAGGACAATGAAGACCAGAGCAGCTGGGGCTGTGTGCCACCCAGCGCGGGGAGGTCCCGGAGGAGGTGGGAAGGGCAGGTGCGAGGCTCCTGTGAGGCTCTGTGGGTCACGGGAAGGAACCGCTGGGAGTTTCAGGAAGGGGACAATGTGATCTCTGTCCATTTTGAAAAGGCGTCTCTGGCTGCTGGGGGGAGGATGGTGGGGAACACGGGAGGGAGGGTGACACTAGGCAGGAGGCCCTGCGGTCACAGCTGTCCAGGGCAGAGGTGACAAGGCTGGTCAGATCACACACATGCCTTCTCCAGAGCTTCCCCAGCCAGGCCCCACAGGCAGAAAGGAAGGCTCACTTGGGAGCTTTCCTTCAACAAAGCTAATGCTGACGAGGTTAGCTTTGCTTGTTCCCTTCTAATCTACTCCAGAGGCTTTAATTGCTCTCTCCTGGGGCCAGAACACAATCTCAAAAACGAATACAAATTGGCATCTGTAACCTCACAGCCAGGACTGCCTCAAGAAAGTCTTTCTAGATCCACTACCCATGTGTACATATACACAGATGTATATAATACAAAGTGCACAGACACCTATGTATGTGTGTGTGCCTTAACCTCACAAAGGGAGATTTCCATTGTAAATCAGATATTGAAGTTTTATTTTAAAGTAGTCCAGATTATTGGCTTCATCGACTTAGAGGGATCCTACTATGGAGTCCTTATGTGAATTTGTATATTCTTCCTTTTCCCTTCAAAAGGGAAAAAAAAAAAAAAAAAAAAAGCATAATGAGAGTAAGAAACAGAATCCTGCCCAAAGCAGTATTTTTAAACAATGGCATCGACAAGGAGAAGGAAAACCCAACCTACCTCTGCCTCGATCTCCGCTTGCCTCTTCTCCAAGAGCTTTGCCACAGCCATGGCCCTGTGCTTGCCTGATCTCTTACAGCTCACGGCCCATTCGCACAGCAGCGTCACCACAGCTTCATCGCTGGGGGCAGCCTAACGACCAACAGAAATGGGTACCAGCCATGTCACATGAAACAGTCACCTGATGCACGAGACTTAGGCTGCAAGCCACAGAATATCTGAAGTTTGAAGCTTTCTTCTTACATTGTTTTACATTTGTTTTAGAAATGTCCCCAAATCTATTTTAACTGAGGTATAAAGAGTAAAACGTCAGTCATCAGGAAGGAAATCACTTACTTAGAAGAGCTGAATCTGTGACAATTCCAAGAAAATTAAGAGTTTCCTTGTATATGCTTTCACTTACACAGGATCATAAGCCAGCCCCATCGAGCCTCCAGAGCTCAATTTCAAAGGACACAGAAAAGGAGACCGACCACCGAATATCAAGGACAGCTGTTACAAAGCCCAAGTACTTCACTCCACTGCTGAGCCCCTTGGGTCCTCACTCATCGCCTCAGTCAACACATAATCCCAACGAGCCAGGCTAGAGGGTCTCCCAGTCCAAGGAGGAATTGGAAGGAACAAACTGGAGGGGAGGCCGGGGTGCTGATCAAAACTCACGGCCTTAGAGACGACAAGCATGAAGAGTGACAGCCACGCATAGAAAGGAACAAGAGTTACAAGCAGACCCAGTTAACAGAGGACGGTAGGCTGGATCAGGGGAGGGCTCAGCACTGCCACCAGAACTATGAGCTGTAGCTGCCGTGGCCTAGAGATGGGCACCACAGACTGAGGACCAGAAGAGCCAGACAAAGGCCACAGGGACCCAAGTGACATGAACTGCGGGGGGAGAGGGGGTGTAAGTAAGCAGGGGGATCGTCCCTCTATACAATCGCACCTTTCCCCGCAGAGGAGCTGTGCCAAACACTGAACATCAACTGCTCATTTTTAACATCTGCCCAGTTGTATAAACACTATGGCCAAAAGAACCAGACAAATGCCAGTACTGGCATTTATATGCTACGTGAGACGCTCTTAACTTTTTAGAATCCCCCATAAGTTCAATTAAGGTTATGATAGCTGGGAGCACACTCTCAGGAAAAATACACATATACACACATGCACTTTAGCACAACACTTCAGAAGGCGTGAGGACTCTGAGAAGACATCCAAGAATCCCTGATCAGCTTTTAGATACCAGCAGACAACTCAGATCATGAAAATCAGTTTATTCCAAGATTTTTACCCAGCCTGCCCTAAGTTCGGTTAAACACATGCTGACTTAAAGAAATGTTATCTGGGGCAGATATCTCAAAAGGAGCTCTGAGCCTCTTAATTTAAAGCCAAGAGAAATAATTCAATTACAATGTATAAAGGTTGAACATAACATTTAAAAAAGAAAGCAGGGCTCCCCTGGTGGCGCAGTGGTTGAGAGTCCGCCTGCCGATGCAGGGGACACGGGTTTGTGCCCCGGTCAGGGAAGATCCCACATGCCGCGGAGCGGCTGGGCCCGTGAGCCATGGCCGCTGAGCCTGCGCATCCGGAGCCTGCGCTCCGCAACGGGAGAGGCCACAGCAGTGAGAGGCCCGCGTACCGCAAAAACAAAAAACAACAAAAAAAAATCACTCTATCAGGTACTCATTATATGCACTGCTCTGTGCTCAGTCTTGTAAAATATTCTGGATGATAAAGAGACTAGCCCTGACCAAATGAAACTGTTTCTATTCTGATCAAATATCGATTTTCAGAACAGGTTTTCTGCAATGTATATTGCTTATTCTAGTCATTACTAAAGTCTTAGCACTTTTAACTGGCCAAAGCAGACAAAACAAAAAATGGGAAGTATCAATACTTGACCTTAAATGTAAACCTTTCAGTCGCCTCTAATGAAAATTTAAAATAAAAAATAACTTGGTATGGGCTTAATCACTCTCAAAATCACTAACAGAGATAACAATGGCAAATTTTCAGGTGCTAGTAACAAAGAGAATTAACATTTATTATTGAGTGTTTACTCAGTTTACAGTCAGACACTACGATGTGTTTCCAGAATTATTCCTTTTAACCTTCACTACCTATGAGCTAGCTATTATGATTATCCTCATTTTACAAATAAGGAAACCAAGGCATAGAGATGTTAAATAACTTGCCCAAGACCACTCAACTAATTAATGGAACTCTTGCCACAAGATACATCTTGGGAAATGAACTAAATAAGTAGAGCTACACTGTGTTCAAAGAACCTGGAAGGTGATCTTGACCCTCCCCCAGGGTACACGATGGCCCCGAGCTTCTCTTTGCTCTTCCGCCTCTACTCTGGGTGCTCAGAGCATCAAAGTATTCTGCTCCCTTGTGCAATAATATTTATTTCCATGTAATATGCATCTTTCACAACATAGCTTCATGGCTACTGGCTTTAAATATCCATTAGGAAAGGGAAACACACCTCTCAACTATTAAAGAAAAGTACTTCATCTTCCCAAACACTACAAGCCAGAGTTGGAGTCTTCATGGGCAGTAACAGACAGCTTTTCATACTGGTACTTTGACAGATAGTAAGAAGTTGTTGAAAGTACACAGCACGCACCCCCCTAGCCTCTAACTACACACAGGCAAATGGATAAACAAGAACAGGAGAGAGACAGAGAGCCATGACACATAAAGTTAAGGTCAGAGAAAAAGCACCAAACTAGGGGGTCAAGAATGTGGGGTCGGGCTTCCCTGGTGGCGCAGTGGTTAAGAATCCGCCTGCCAATGCAGGGGACACGGGTTCGAGCCCTCGTCCGGGAAGATCCCACATGCCGCGGAGCAACTAAGCCTGTGTGCCACAACTACTGAGCCTGCACTCTACAGCCCGTGAGCCACAACTACTGAAGCCCGCGCACCTAGAGCCCGTGCTCCGCAACAAGAGAAGCCACTGCAATGAGAAGCCTGCGCACCGCAACAAAGAGGAGCCCCCGCTCGCCACAACTAGAGAAAGCCCACGCGCAGCAACGAAGACCCAACGCAGCCATAAATAAATACATTAAAAAAAAAAAAAGGAATGTGGGGTCTAGCCCTGACAGAAATTAAAATGTAATCATGGCAATAATAATATTAACAACTGTAAATCTTCAATCACAGTGATAGCAGCAGTAATAACCAAAAATATTTACTGAGCAGATAACTGGGTGTTTTACATACATCATCTCTAATCTCAACAACAAACTTTAAGGAGGTGCTGTGATTCCCATTTTACAGGTGAGAAAACTAAGGTTCAGAAGTTCAGTAAGATGGCCCAGGGCACAGAGGTCAAAAGTAGCAGGACCGGGATACCTAATTTTTTCTGTTGTTCCCATCATGGGTGAATCAAGATCAGTGGAAGCACAAGGAACATCATGATTACATGGAAGTCTCCCAAGGGGCTCACATGCACCCCAGGAAGGCTGCCTCCCAGCCCACTGCAACCAACCACTGCTCCCCGCTGTTCTGGCCCTGACTTGCACCTCTCTAGGGATGACCCAGACCTCTAATCTAATTGACATGCAGAAAATGGAACCACAGGAGTGAGTTACCAAAGATTTCATTCCTCCTCTGACACTTGCTAGATCAGATGCTTGTACAAGGCAGGGATCTGCCTTTTCCATTGTTTTATTTTCAGTATCTACCACAGTGCCTGGCACATAGTAGATTGAATAGATATCATTAATCAAAGAGTAAAAGCAATAATACAGTGTTCGATGAAACCAAAGGTAAAAACAAGGTGGATGGTGGGCGGGTGGGGATGGGATTTACGATTTGTTCCCCTCCCTGACACACACATGCACTTACTTAATATGGAAAAATAGGGGACTTCCCTGGTGGCGCAGTGGTTAAGAATCCACCTGCCAATGCAGGGGACACGGGTTTGAGCCCTGGTCTGGGAAGATCCCACATGCCCGTGGAGCAACTAAGCCCGTGCGCCACAACTACTGCACCTGCGCTCTAGAGCCTGTGAGCCACAACTACTGAGCCTGTATGCCACAACTACTGAAGCCCACACACCTAGAGCCCGTGCTCCACAACAAGAGAAGCCACCGCAATGAGAAGCCTGCGCACCGCGACGAAGAGTAACCCCCGATCGCGACAACTAGAGAAAGCCCGCACACAGCAACGAAGACCCAATGCAGCCAAAGATAGATAGATAAATAAATAAACTTATTCATTTAAAAAAAAGGAAATATAGGGCTTCCCTGGTGGCGCAGTTGTTGAGAGTCCGCCTGCCGATGCAGGGGACACGGGTTTGTGCCCTGGTCCGGGAAGATCCCAAATGCCGCAGAGCGGCTGGGCCCGTGAGCCATGGCCGCTGAGCCTGCGCGTCCGGAGCCTGTGCTCCGCAACAGGACAGGCCACAACAGTAAGAGGCCCGTGTACCGCAAAAAAAAAAAGGAAAAATAATTGATTTAATCTAACAGTTGATTAAATATAAAACACTAGAAACGTTCCCATTCCTAACTTAATGAGTCACGGATGGATGCTGGCCACAAAACCTTTATTTAGCATCATTCTGAAAGACTGAGCCAATGGAAAGAAACATAAATACTTGAATGGATATGGCAAGATTACTACAGTGTGCCTAAAATGATTTTCTCCTCCCAGCAACCCAAAGAATTGAAAAACATCATGACTAGAAGAAAACAGACAACTAAAAAGTGACGAAAATACTAAGCAGTCATGAAAAAAAACAAAAACAAAAAAAACCCTGCAGAATACTTTGTAGGAAGCAATGCCATTTATGTCCCCCAACCTAGTTGTTAAGTGTTCACATACAAGTACATAAATGCCCAGGAAAGTAATGGACCAAAATGCACGGTGGTTACTGCTTGTGTATATAACAAGTGTCTGTTATACGGTCTGCCCTGCTCTAATGCTTTCACAACAATCCTATGATTGTTGAGCAAACTGAGGCCAAAGGTTAAATAACTGGTTAAATGTCTCAAAGATACTAGGTCACAGACCTAAGAGTCAAATCTAAGCTATCTGCCTCCACAGCGGGGACGCATGCCAAAGTGCCCCCCGTTCTGGGCAGAAGGGTGGGACAGCGGGTCCAAGTTGCAGGCTGAAAGGGACTTCTTGATATCAAAAATGTATTCATGTACTATGTGTATAGAAATCACAAGAAGAGTGCTCGCTTCGGCAGCATATATATGTGTGTGTGTGTATATATATATATATATATGTATGTATAGCTGATTCACTTTGTTATACAGCAGAAACTAACACACCATTGTCAAGCAATTATACTCCAATAAAGATGTTAAAAAAAATAAAAGAAATCACAAGAAGAAATAACTTCTATAATGAAAACAAGTGAGAGAGGATGGATGGACCCAAAATTCAAAAACCAGTGAGATCCTTCAACTACCAGCACTGTCATCTGGCCTCATGAACGTGGGACCCACCCATAGTGGCAAAATACTAAAATCATTATTAACGCCACTGCAAATCATCCTCATTAATGGTGCTACCTATACCTATAATAAAGATATTCCAAATGCAAAGCAAGATTCCCATCATAAGGGGGATTTGTTACATTTTTCTTTCCTAGGAGAGGGCGGGCACAAACTATTTAAATAGATTAAGTCTAATTCATTTCTTATTCAATCGCTCAGTAACCTAATGATCTCCAGAAACTAACCACGGGTCTATTCTTTAACAAACAAAGAAGGAAAAATAATTGGCAACTACACCTGAGAAGCAGGTTTCCTTCAGAAATTTAGAAGGTACTTGGTGAGGTTGTTTGCTATTTTAAAATAAGAAATTTCTTAATATACATTATAAAACAGTACCATAAGAGGGATGGGGGAAAAAAATCAATGACTCATTACTGTAAGCAACAGCAAACAAAAAGGACTTGAAATCAGATACTGAATAAAGCTCTTCAATAGCTTTTTAATCTGAGACTAAAAGGACATGTTTACAAACGTAATTAATCACTCTTAGTCAACATTAAACAAACTGGTCATATCTGGACAAAAACATTATTCATATTACAGCACCAATAAATAATATGGGACAATACATAGAGCAGTGATATTAGCAAGTCACATGGTTTGCAACCTGAAGCACATTATGGCGATCTGGATGAATTTCAAGAATTGCGTAAGGTAACAATTGGTCTGAACTGCTAACAGAGCGTAAGCCTGTTGTACACAGTCAGGAACAGTATTTCTAACGGTCAGAATCACCATATAATGTAATAAGCCTAATAAGATTATTAACCACACACTCAGAAGATTTATTATTTAAATATAAATATGCATTCATTTTTTAAAAATCTTTATACATATGAATGTTTCCATGTGTCCATTTCCAAAAGATATTTGAGACAGCTGATTTTTGATGAGGGAAAGGGCAGTTTCCTGGTCTCACAACCTTAGAATCAATGTTGCTAGTCTTTAGGTCTTTGTGACATCTGAGAAGCGAAACATGCACCATGAAAGCAAAAAAGACTTCCCTTTTTTTTTTCTCTTTAATGCAGCAGTTAAAAATAGTACAAACAACTCCAAGTTCTGAGCAGACAGGAGGAAGATAAGAAAATTAAAACAATTGCTGAGTATTTAAATCAACTGTCATTAATTTGCCCTCTGCCAAAAAATTAATTTGCTATCCCTCAGTTAAATCAACATTTAAATAATAATATGAATAAAGAAAATAGTTTTGAGAAATACATAACTGCATGATAACAGCAGTCATTTATGAGATGAATTAGCATCACAAAGTAAATCCCTCCAAGTCCATAAAAAGTGCCATGTCTCTCAAACTGAAAATAATTAAAACACTAGACTTAATTTCCAAAAGTCATCACTGTATGGTACAATAAACTTTACTGCTTTCCTCTTGTGACGAATGAAAGAAATATACAGATGAGAAGAAGGGAAACATAAATTTCTAAAGCATGGTGCTAGGTTCAAATCACTTGACATCCAAAGTTGCCCAGCCAAGAACAGAACAATTGGCATTTACTAGGCGTTTACCATATGCCACCATATGAAGTGGATTCTGTTAGTAAGGTCATCGTACAGAGAGAATGACACTGAGGGAGGTAAGTACCCAGTCTGGGGCCCCACCCAGCTACTCTACAACAAAGCCAGGATCCAAATCCAGGTCTGAACTGGCCTCAAGGTTGTGATATCCTACAAAGGCCAGATTTCTCAACTTGAAGATTTTCTAAGGTAAATACTACATTAAAATTGCCACACTTTTAAAAATCAGTTAGAGGTTATTACTGCAAATCAGTATGCCCACATCAATGTGGAAACTGCTCACTGCAATTATAAAGGTTTTTCCCTCCTTTTTCCAAAGTTACGTCTGACGCTTGTTTGTTCAGCTACAGGTACCTAAAATAAAATGACTTTTGAAAGAAGCAGCACAAGAAATAGAATGTACTAGCCAAGAATGTTGTTCTGGAACCATTTAGGACTCCAATCCCTATTCGCCCACCAAAGAGTCGGGTATGAGCTTAGGCTCTTGGTTTCCTCATCTGTAAAATAGAAGAATAAAAAAAAAAATTTTTTTTTAAACATGTGTCTCATCAGCCATGGAAAATTTCTTACAACAGGGCCTAGCGGCAAAGAAGTACTCAAGAAAAGGCTGAAGAAGGAAAAACAACACACAAACACACCGAGAGGCCCACCCCCATCTAAACGGATTCATTACCGGCCCTCCTCAATAACAGACAAGTCTAGGTGTCTGGACACACCACCTTCTCCCGCAGCTATATTAATATAACTGCCCTTGTACTAATGGATTTAGTTTAAGAAAGAAGAAAACAGTAACTGTAAAAGATGAGCAACGCTTCTTCCTTTGGGTGTCCAGCAGGAAAGTGGGTAACTTCTGAGGCACAATAAGCTCCGGCTGGGCCACGATCAAGACTCACGATAACTGTTGTAACACTTCAGCACACGGCACCTTAACGGGGAGCCATACCTGCGTGTTTTCCTAGTTCGCTTGACTTTTGGCCTCATCTGACCCTCCTATCTTGAGTCCCGGTTTTAAAAAGTGACATTTTCTTAAACAACATTTAAAAAAAAAAGGGGGGGGGGCTTCCCTGGTGGCGCATGGTTGAGAGTCCGCCTGCTGATGCAGGGGACACGGGTTCGTGCCCCGGTCCGGGAAGATCCCACGTGCCGCGGGGCGGCTGGGCCCGTGAGCCATGGCCGCTGAGCCTGCGCGTCCGGAGCCTGTGCTCCGCAACGGGAGAGGCCACAACAGTGAGAGGCCCGCGTACGGCAAAAAAAACCACAAAAACACCCGAAGCATTGAAACGAGCGCGATCTCTCTGACAACATGGTACTCAGCCACCTCACCAGGGCGAGCCAGCCCCACCCAACTGCTTCCCCACTGAGGGCAGAGCCTTCGTGAAAATCCGAGGACGTAAAAAGCCCGATAGATCCAGGCTGTGCTTTATGGGTTAAGCAGACTGTGCAACGGGTAGAGCTGTGTGTGCGTGTCTGTCTGTGTCTGTGTCTCTCTCTCTGTCTCTCTCTCTCTCCCCCTCTCTCTCTCTCGCTCTCGCTCTCTCGGAAGTCCCAAGGGATCATATTCCTTCCATCTGTCTTTCATGGTCTCCCTAAATCCATCACTCAGGAAGGACAGCAGCTAGTGTTTAGGGTACCCGTTTACAAGCTATAAATACTGAAATGTTTCCTCCATATGGTTTCGTGCCATTTTCCCGTCACCAGCAGACAGAATGCCCAGTTTACAAATGGAGAGACCGAGACTCATCAAGCTAAGTGAACTGTCCGTGATGCCACCAGATACACGCACTGACCTGCTGACTCGCCAGCTGAGAGGTCTCCTGTCAGCCGCCCACCCACCTGCAGCTGCGCGTACCTCTTGTGCGTCTGAACCTGAGCCACCGGTAAAACCCACAGACTGAACAGACCTCATCACGGCCCTCACCCCGAGCCTTCCCAGCCAAATCTTTCAGAGGGGTTGCCGCTTCCTGCCCACAGTCCCAGCAGCCTTTTTAAGAGCACCCAAAAAAACCAATTAAACATCTCCCGAGGGCTCGCTGGGCCTTGGCGCGGTGCTTGAGGCTGGTGGCGCGCCGGCGACCAGGAGGAAGCTGCCCTGGGGCTGTGCAGCCCTCGGCTCACAGGAAGAGACACGGAACGAAGCACAGCCATGACAGAAAAGACACGGAGCTTCTGCCTTGTGGGTAGAGTCCTGCAGCCGCACTACTGCGGAGCTGGCCCGGACCAGAGCTGAAAGAAGGCCTGTTCTGGACTCTCCATTCAAAAACGCCCATGTGAACTCATCACACCTGTCCAGGGAGCTGGATTTAACAGCAGGGGAAGAGCAAATGCACATCTGCCGCTGTTCCGACCAGCTTCGGCCACTGCAGCTGGTTTGGCCTTGTCATTACTCAGGAGAAAGTCTGCTTCCTCGGGCACCACAGAGAGAAGGGAAAAGGCCTCCTTTTGACTCTCCCTTCTATCCACGTCCTCAGCGCACCCCAAGACGCAGCTGCAGCTGCTTCTCCCCCCAAGCCCGACACAAACGAGGGGAGAAGCCACGCGGAAGGAAGCGGTCTGGGGGCTCTGGAAGTTGAAGGGGGCACCTCCCGACCCTGCTGCTCAGAGGTGAGGTCGGCAACGCAACCCCTGCCTGCGGGTCACACATGACAGACTCAGGCAGGGCTTGGAATCAGGAGGTCCTCACGGCCCCAAAGTAACCCCCTCGCGTGGGTATCGGGCTCCTCCACCTCTAGCACGCACAGCACAAGTGGTTCGAAGACACTGAACAGGAAGCTACCTGAGTCAGTGTTGCATAAAACACGTAGCAGGAGCTGGCACGTGACAGGCAGCTGAGCAAACACGGCCCACAAGACATACGGCTTGGCCGGCAAAGTGGTTTAAGATTGGGAGAGTTTACATACAGATCTCCACATCCAGGTTCTCCCAAAACACGGGGCGATCAGGCAACAGCGGGTCTACAAAACCAAACAGAAGCCGAGGTAGGCTGCCCTGTTCAGAAAGGACAGCCCCTTTCCCGGTCACCTGGGCTCGGCAGCCCACCACATCTCTCGCTATACTGAATGGAAAGCCACGTAGCGCAAATCTAGAATAAGTAAACGCTAGGGATTTTGGTAAAACTCCCACCAGGGAACCATGCCGTCCTGACTCAGCACTAGGGTAGAGAGCTCAGCGATCCAAAAGGACACCTGGAATTTCAGGTGTCCCTGCTGTCCTTCCAGACAGCTCACCTCTATGCATTAAGAAAAAATCTTAGTGCTGTTGAGGCCTTTCAGCTAAGAAAAAGTCTTTATTACAAATAGACAGACTTTCAGGCCTCTGTCCCAAAAGGACACAGCAACACTCTAGCCTGCATCAGTAAGCAGAGAACTGGGTAGACTTACCAGTGTGCTCTACAGAGATACTGAGGCATCTCTACTGAGACGCACTCACAAGGAGCTAGAAAACACACTCGGTCTGTACCTCACTCTCAACATCCTGACCTCCAACTTGGCATCAACGGTCTTGAACCTTATCTTTGAGAGGCAAGGTGCTGACTTACAAATTATTTCAAAAAGAAGAATAGCCTGGAACAAATTCACATCAGGTTCACATGAAGGTAGGATAAGGAAAGGTTTTTGGTTGTTGTTTTATCTCTTCTTTCCACCTATGCGTTCTCACAGGCGAGTTATGAAAATCAAAGATATTTATAATCAGCTAACTATACAGTGTTCCTTCATACAGCACAGGGAAATGTAGCCATTATTTTGTAATAACTTTAAATAGAGTATAATGTATAAGAATCCTGAATCACTATACTGTATACCTGAGTCTAATATTGTAAATCAACTATACTTCAAACAATTAAGTTAAATTAAGTGTTCCTTCAAGATGGGTACCACGTGTTAAAACTTACCTCTGCATTCCTGATGCCTCCACAACTTGGATATACCATACGTGCTTTCCATTGCAAAAGGAAGAGAAAATTTTTATTTCTCCCAAAATAAGGTTGAGAAAACATTACTGAAAATTCTGTCTTAATGGAGCAGTTCAGTAATGAGACGCTGCTAGGAAAGCATAAAATAAAAATTGTCTGTGATGCTTAATTTTATGTGTCAACTTGGCTAGGCTATGGTTCCCACTTTTCTGGTCAAACTCCAGTCTAGATGGTACTGTGAAGGTTTTTTTCTTTTTTTTTTTTAATAAAACATGAATAACGTTTAAATCAGTAAACTCTGAGTAAAGCAGATTATCTTTCCATAACGTGGGTGGGCCTCATCTAATCAGTTGAAGGCCTTAAGAGACAAAAAAGAAAGAAAAGGTTCCCTGGGTCTCCAGCCTACTGGCCTACCCTGCACATTTCAGACTTGTCAACCCCTACAATCACGTGAGCCAATTCCTTAAAATAAATAAACGTCTCCCTTGCTTTTATATTTTATATATATATATATATATATACATATACATATAATTTTTCCCCCTATTGGTTCTGTTTCTCTGGAGAATCCTGTCTAAATACATTGTCTACAGATTTTTCAAAGATCGTGACAGCAAGGATTCATTCACTGCTCTCTGACACGCTAAATAATTAGAACACATTCCCCTTAAATTAAAACCAAACCACTATATAAAATCCAATCACTAGATGAAGGATATTCTGCTAAAACTAAAATGATGGGGAGTGATGATAAAAGGGCTAAGAAAAATATTTTCAACCAATATACTTAGCTAGACCAGCCCAGCGGACAGTTCATTTTAATAATGGTAAGCTACTGTAGTCCAACAATAGAATGACTTTAGGGTGTAGACGCCTTCATAAGATATTACACTTCACAGAAAAGGCTTTGCCAGAATTCAGTGAATAAAAAAGAAGAAAATATGCTAAGAAAATAAAAGGTGAAAAGAAGAAAAGAAATATTAACTCTACCTCTTGGTTATCTTTGTTTTGGTTTGCCCAGAAAATCTTATGATAAAGTGTCTCCATTGAATTGCTGGAATCAGTTCGGTCAAAGCAGTGTCGATCCAACACCTCCAACGTGTGCAAAACCCGACTAATGGTCACCCCTAGGTGCAGAAATTAAGCATGCAGTTAAGAAGGGCCAAACAAAGCCAGAGTAGCACAGTACAAAGTCATCATCAGGTGGGACAAAGGGAATTTTAAGACATTATCATTCTCAGCATAAAAGAATTGCCAACAAAATCAAACCTGACATTCTAGACAGCCAGGATCTAAAGGGCACAGACTGAAGAACGTCCTCAAAATGCACTAGGGGGCTAAGTCCAAGAGCATCCTTATTCAGAATGAGGACTGATTGACAAGAATGAGAAACACGGCAAAAAGTCCAGCGTTCCAAAGCGCTCCTTCTTCTGTTGTGTTCTGTACCTGCTGTTGACTCTTGGCACTTGTCAAAAGACCACCGAACTTCCACTGCACGGCCTCTTTGTTTGATCTGCTGTTCTACCTCATAAATCCTGGCCCGAACCTGAAAGATAATCACCTCTAATTAACTTGTGCTTGGAAAGCCCCAATGGCTGTCTAAATCATGTCAGGTTTTTCCACACGAGCAGAACATCCTCCAGTGAGCTACAACCTCGATTGCACTGTAGGAAATTCAGCCTGCTGCCCAAGAAGTGCATTTTAAAATTTACAAGTGCTGATTCAATGCCAGTTTTCGATAATAAATACGCAGAAAAATACACGCTTGCCAAAAAAATCTTTAAGTGAAATATTTTTAGGACATCAAGACAGAAAGGTAAAAGTTCTAAAATACCATCTTTGGGCCATTCTTCTGTGTATGAAAGCAACTAGCCACGCTTTATTAATTGAAGAAAACTGCTTGGTTTAAAAAAAAAAAAAAACAGAGCTCTTGTTCTAAATATTTGTCATGGTCCTGTGGTTCAAGTTTCTTCAGTCTTTGAACCAAATAACCCAGCACTAATAAAAACATATAATAGTTACAAAATACCCAGACTCCTAACTCTATAGTGTATGACTATACTAATATACAGACTACTAACTCGGGATGTCGTGATCATGTATTAGAACCACCACCGTAATTACTGTCCAGGGGGCAGAACTGTCCACAAGAACAGTCCAGCAAGAGGGTGAGAAGAAAAGGAGCAACGTGACAAACTTCTGCAGTTCAGAGAGGCTACTGACTTCCCCGAGGTCCCCTGGAGAGATGGCGGCAGAGCTGGGAACGGCCCCCAAGAACCCGAGTGTGCTGCAATCCAGGCTTAGCCCACTGTGCTGTGATACCTCCCAAGAATGAAAACACCCAACAAACCACTGGAACAGCAAGTCTACCTGCTGGTTGAAGGCCGTGTTCCCGCCCGGCATGGGGAGGCTGGAGGGGGCCACCTGCAGCAGATCCAGGGGTGAGCCCGGGTTCGCGCTCTTATTGTCATTTGTGGAGTAGTTCCACACCAAGGCACTTGGGCAACAGAGAGTAACAGTCTGGAAATAAAGCAGGAAAATCCAGACGTTTAGAGGAAGGAGAAGAGTATCACAACAGCTTAAGGGTCATAAGCAAATTACAGTTTCCAACCAGTGAGTTTAAAATGTGAACGTCTTACCCCATTCTCAACGTTTCAACGGATGAGACAAAAAACTAAGATAGAATTATTCTTTTGAATAGGAGGAAATACACCTATTGAGAAATTAAGGAATGTTATCATCTACAACCTGGGAAACTTAATAAAAAATGCAATAATTGTCTTTTTAAAACTGTCATTTCAATTTATGTCATGCAATTAAAAAAATGAAATGGAATTAGAATATGTAATTTCTAAGGCTGTAAAAGCTAAAAAGATTTTTTTTTTTTTAAATCTCTCAAATAACGGTGTGATAAGTAGCCTCATAAGTGCTGGGCAGGCAGTAAAGCTGGATGGGGGGCTGGCAAACTTTTTCTATAAAAAGCCAGCTAGTGAATGTTTTAAACCTTCCAGGCTACCTATAGTCCCTGTCACATACTCTTCCTTTTTGTTTCAGTAATGCACTGAAATGTAAAATCTATTCTTAGTGTATAGGCTGGACTTGGCCTACAGCTTGTAGCTTGCCTACCCCAACCCTGGACCCCTGTAGACATTTTTCACTCAACCTTGCTTGCACTTTCTACGACCATCTCACTTATACATCACAACAACCTCACGAGGTAGGGAGTGGTGTTCCCCAACTGTACCAAAGAGGTATACGAGCCACAGAGGACATGAGTAGCCGGCCCGAGGTGACTTCAGCACACAGGCCTAGAATCACTATGCTAATCCCGCTGCCTCCTAACTGTGGCTTAAATAGTATAGCTCCTATTTAATTAAGCACCCACTGTGTGCTGAACACTGCCCTGGAAACGACAGTGTAAGAACTGTCTCCATCCGCCATCCACACACGGGAAAACAGAGCCTCGAGGTTAAAGTTACTAAGTGGCAGAGAAGAGGCTAGAATCAGGACTGTAATGATTCTAAAGAAGATGCCTTCACCATGATGCTATCATGCCACTCAACCACAAACTGCATCCGCCTAGAGAATGAGTGCAGTATTTCTTTTCTCAAATGCAAAATTCATTATTAAAAAACTAGAATCTGAGGCCCAGGAGACATCTTCGTGGAAACCAGATGGCAGATGTGAATAACGTCAGTCCCTGAACCCCACCAGTGCATCTGTCTCCGCTGGCCCACACCCTGATCTCCTCCGTCCCATCCGTGAGGGTGTGGGGTTCTCGTCTCCTGTCCACGAGGGAGCCCTTCCCTGTGCTCTTAATTCCGAAGCCGCCAATATCCAGGGCACTGATCCATCAAACACCCACCCCTCTGCTCCTAATCTTAGACTCGCTCTCTACCAGTTTGCCCTCAGCTTAGGAATACGTTCAAGTCTGTCCATCAAAAAACAATTTTTTTAAAAAAAATCTCCACTCGCCTAGAAGGAACCTCTATCTCTTCTCTTTATAGGCACGATTCTCAAAAGAAGAGGGATCATTTTTTTCTCCTCATTCTCCATCGTTCCTCGACCCACCTGAATATGGTTCCTCACCCACCATTCACTGATCATCAGTGACCACCATGTTGTCAACGACAGTCTCAGCCATCTTCTTATCAGACATCCCCAACCCACTGGCCACTGCCCACTACTAACTCCTTCTGGCAACTTTCTGCAGTACCTAGAGAGGCAGTTTGGCATGGTGGTTCAGAGCGTGGACTCTGGGTCCAGGCTGGGTGCGATTTCCAGCTTCGCCACTTACTTGCTGTGTGACCTATGCCACCATTGCATTATTCCTGTTACGGGAATAATATTGGCTCCTTTCCCATAGGACGGCTCTGAGAACTAAATGACACAACCTATGCTACAACTCAGAACAGTGCCTAGAACATAATAAACACTATTAATATCATTACAGTTGGATTATGACAATATTATTCTCATCATCTTTGTTTATAGCAATACTCTCCCCACCGTTCTTCTCTCTCCAGTCTGGCCAGACTTTCCTGGTCACCTCTGTGAGCTTCCCCTCTGCTACCTCTTAACCACTTGTGCCGCTCGGGTCCACAGGTCGTCCCTCACTACCAACTCTTTAGGTAATCGCCCCCCTCTTGGGGTCCTGACCAGCCGAGTGGCCCTGAGTGACCCAAATCCACACACCTGGCCCTGTCTGCCCGCGTCTTCAGAATCAGACATGTAACCACCTCTTGACCATAACCACTTGGAGATCACGAGGGATAAGACAGTCCAAAACTGAGCTTACCTCGACTCGTCCTAACTTATTTTTTGCCTTGTCTCTCTCTCCCCCACCTCCCCACTCCCACAGATCTTCCCTCTACTGTGGTCAAAACAATCTAACCAACCACACAACTGACCATGTCACTCCCCACATAAAACCCTGCAATGACATCCTAATGAGAAGGCACACAGGGGGTCTTCTGCACCCTGACCCCCAACAGATTTCACACTTTAGGTATTCTGTTAAGACCAACCTGCACGCAAGACGACTGATCAACCCTCTGGGCCTTCTCCCACGCTGTCCTTCTGCCAGGAACACTTTAAACCCGTATTATAAGCACTGGTCAGGATCACTTCCTTCAGAAAACCTCCCTGAATTCTAGGTTGGCCTAGAAGTTCCACTTCTCAACTCAGCCCCCTGAACATCCCTCCACCAACCAGTCCCTTGTCACAGAACATGGAAACTGCCCTTGTATGAGCCTGTCTGTTTCCGGACAAAACAGTAAACTCTACCAGAGTAGAGGCCGTGACTCGGTAGCCAGCCCTGTCCCAAAGCCCCTTAGTAAAGAGCAGGACACATTAGGAGCCCGAGAAATGTGACCTGAACACTGACCTGTGCGCTCCTAGAGCTAGGACAAGGCTGTATCTCACACCTGGTGGCAACAGCCCAGCTGCCGACATGCTACTAGATGTTCAAGCAGTGCTGCTTGGCAGCTGAACAGAGCCTGGTCAGCCTTTTGGATCTTAAAGACTCCCAACTCAGTTGTTTCCTGGACTGAATGTTAACATAAAACAGGAAGGGCCAAGGACTTACCTGCAACATACAACTAAGTCCATAAACCAGGGGGCCGTGCTGTGCACAGGAGAGAAAGTCGGAGAAGGCCAGCTGCACGGGGCTCATGCCGGGACCGGGGGGGCCGGGACTGGGGGCCCCGATGCCCGAGCTGTTTGGTCCTATCATCATGTGGGGCGAGTGGGCGGCAAGGAGGTTGGGGCCATCGCTAAGCAGCAACGCAAGACGCCGGGCACAGAAGTAGGCAAGGCGGCGGGACAGGTAGGCCGACTGGACAAACTCATCTGAATACTGGGGAGCACAAGGACACCAGACTTCAGTCATGTCCTAGGCTACTCGGTGAGACAGCTATCATAATACAGGCTTTTCTTCACTAAAGACAAACAAACAAACAAACAAAACCCTTCCAAAGTGCTACATAGACTGGCTCTGTCCAACAGAAATATAACGCAAGCCACATATGTAATTTTAAATTAAATTTAAAATTTTAATGGCTAGTAGCCATTAAAAAAAAAATCACAGAATGATGTATTTTATTCAGCCCAATATACCTAAATCGAAAATGCTATCATTTCAACACAGAAAGTATTAGTGAGATATTATATGCTCCTTTTTCCATACCAAGTCAGAAGCCTCGTGCGCACTTTAAATCAAGAGCACGTCACAATGTGAACTTGTCACATTGTCAAGGGCTCACGAGCCACGTCTGGCTAGTGGCTACTAGAGTGGACAGCACAGATACGGATGTCTCAGGGAGGACACAGGGCACTAGTACGGTGTGGTCTCTGGGAGGGTACTGGGTGAGAGAGAGAATGACTTCTCAACTCGATACTCTTTCATATTGCTGGAATTGTCAAATGCATGAACTACCTTTCCAAGAAATTTTTTTTTAAATAAATTTCATCCAGATAGCCTAAATTTTAACAGATCTTAGGCCAATCATGAAAATAGGAAGTTCCCACCCCCAGTGGCTCAAAGAATATCAAAAGAATGTAGAAGATCCTCTGTATCCTTACAAAGAGACGATTTGTTTTGTTTTCACAGAAATCTGTGTGAACAAGGAGACAGTATTAAAAGAGCTGTTTGCTCAGCTCAGGGAAGGGGGGAAATCAATGTGGGTAAGAATACTTGAGAGGAACACGTGGCCCAGCAAATGACTGCTACAACTCACAAGAAGCCTCTTATCACTTCAAGTGTTGGAGCATCAAGACCTTTTCTCCTTCCATTTCAAAAAGAAAATTTTTCCTCTTCCACCTCCACTTACCTCATCATTCTCATCAGACTCGTTCCTTGCCCATAAAATCAACTGGCTCATGGTTACATGTACCGTACCTGCAGCATTAGTGGTAATAAGAGTTTAAGAAGATCATCATCCATTGGTCTGATCTTTTCTAACACATCCAAGATCCATGTCAAATATTCGTGTTTTTCTAGCATTCCTTCCTTAAATGAACAAAGAAAAATTACACTAATAATGTTAAAACAAAACCAACTAAAATTCAAAAAAGAGCAGTCTTATCTTTATGCTTAAGTGTAATTTTACTATTGTTTTTGTTGTTGTAGTAAAACATGGTCTCCCTGATCAGAGTTTAAATTCTAAACAAAGCAAAGAACTGGTGCTATTCTGTATGGTTGATTGGAGGGTTCTTCTGTTGTTGTTGTTGTTGTTCTTTGGGTTGTGTATATCTGCTTCATTCTAAATTGATAAAAATTAATTCCTACAAGAAAGAAAACTCAGAAGCTTTCAGACTCCCAGGGCATGTCAAATACCTGGCTAGATTTCAGGGTACTATGAACTCATACTCATAGGAGGAAACTTGGCCAACGGTAGTAATTACAAAGAACAAAAACACCCATCGTACTATCGTCTCAGAAAAAGGGTTGGGAATCCTATCAGATCCGAGGCCGCTGAGTAGCCTCCTTCTCTATCCTAAAATGCATTTCAGCCACCATAACCTGCCTACGAAATAGAACCTTAAAAGTCAATATAATGGCCTAATCATCCGCACCATAAAGAAATAAAAGGAATTTGTAGTAAAATAATGTATAAATATTCGGACATAAATACACTAAAGAACAACACACCCACAAATTTCCAAAATGCCTCACAGGGCTGGTGTAGCTCCTCTTAACATAAGCAATGTTAACATTTTCATCTATTGTCTTCCTGTGTATGCACACATCAATACACACATTCTTTATGGCATTCTATGCACGCACACATTTAATGTCATACTATAACCTTGTATTATGATTCACATCATAAAAGAATCTTCAAGATAGAAACAAAAAGCTCTGTTTTCTGGGAAAGCCACTTACACTTTTATGGTCATTCTGGTTAACAACCTTAGTAGTTAATATGAAGTCCTACTTTGTTCCCAGCAACTCTGACATATCTACGTATCACCAGTGGTCCACTACCGTGGTTATCAATGACTTGTGTAAAAATATACTGCTAAATTATAGTTTCTGTATTTAAAACATTACAGCGACACCACATTGACATGATAGCAAAGTGTTCACTTATTGCTAACTTCTATTTTTTTAAAATGCTTACAGTCAAAAAAAAGTGAAAAGGTTAGCCACAGAAAAAGTGCAATTTATAATTTTCAGACCAATAAAGTAAACTTTAAGTTAAAGAAATAAATAAAACGGAACCTTGCATGAAGAATTAAGAGATGGTGAAGGCAAGGTTCAAAAGAAAAAGTATCTTCATAAGCATGACTTCCAACGACTACATAATGTCCATCCTCAAGATGCTTTTGTAATGTACCTGTACCCTTATCTCTGCACATGCACACCTGCACATGTACATACTAGAGACAGTTTCATGTTTCAGAATAAGGTGAATTAAAATATGATGAACTTTTAAATTAATGTCCCAGTTAGATTCATCTGTTTAGGACCTACCTAACTGCTTCCAAAAAAGAGATACTGATCTCAGTGTCCCTAATACATAAAGTAATCCTTCCTAAAATACTAAGCATGCTGAGAGACACTTTTTTCAAAGATGCAGACTAAATCCTCAGCTCAAAAAAAGTCATAAAAGCTCAGAGCAGGCACCGAAGTAGTCTTCTGCTAAATGGAACTAGAATTGGTTAAGAGTTTTTACTGATTTAAAACTAACAATGCTACTTCCCAAAGGACCGGCAAAGTTTCCTACTTTGAGCTCTTAGAAAAAGTTGCTTACCACCTGGAAATTGTAATTGAAGTTCTAAGAAGGGAAATTTAGAAACCACACATCCTTTCTACCCCCTTCCTCTTTGATCAAGATAGCAGGTCGTGAACGTCTATGCTGGTAACACAACTCCAGCTGAACACACTCGTCCTTCCTCCACGCCGGGAGTAAAGATCAATCGAGGCAAATAACAGCACAAGCGCCCTCTTCTGGTCAATATGATGTACATCAGCGTGTCAGGATGGGAGTTCAGTCGTTCCTCAATGCCCTTACCCCTCCTCTCAACTGCATTTTAAACTGCAGCTGAACAAAATTAAGATGACCTTTCATTGGAATAACTAAGCTCTAAAGGAGATCTATAAGACAGGGGGCATCAGCACAAAAATTTTTTTGAATTAATGCCTCCAGTTTTTGCAAAGTAAATGGCTTGGGAGGATTACATTTAATAGCGCAATTACAAACCAATTAATGGCATTAAAAGAGCTGGCATCATTGAAAGCTGGCGATCAATATGTATAATAGGAAGCTGTCATCTCAGGGCAAAGGTGTTACCTTTAATATTAATTTAGTGTGAGATATGTCAGATGGCTTTCTTTGAATGTATTCGTTCATATAGTGATATAATTTAACTCCCCCCTCCAAAAAAAAAAACTAAACTGTAAGGAATTTGCTCTCCTCTTAAAAGCATGCTAGCAGCCTTTGAGTTTCGTGGGAATGTTACCTGGAACATGTGGAATGCCAACTTTTCGTTGTACTCCCACTGCCTCATTGCTTGTTCCACGTCGGGTGGCACAGGGACAGGGCCATCGCCTGCGCTGGAAGCTAGGTGGTAAAAGTCGGAAATCTTGGCCAACTGCTCTCGAAGATACCTGGTAGATATTTGTGTCCACTCTGCATTTAAAAAAAGAAAACAAAAATCCATTCCCAGATACGATGACCGTAAGAACTTTTTCTTCCTTTCTGATTATCTTAAGGATATACTTATTAAACAAACATCTATTACACAAAAATGGCTTTGGAAAATGTATGCAAGCACTGTTCAGAAAGGCACACCCACCCCAAAGCCCTTAAGTAATGCAAACTAGTGTAATGTGGCTGCCCCATCGGCTGGCAAGGATGCCTTGCCGGCCAGCTCTTCCCTTGTCCCTCTGTGACCCCTGACCTAGGAGAAGAGATGCCCACACTCATATAAAAATATATCAGAGGCACAAGCAGGGAATAGAACAGGGGAGGTGAGCACTTTAAGAAATCACAATTCCAGACATAGAGAACAGACTTGTGGTTGCCGAGGGGGAGGAGGGGGGAGGAGGGATGTACTGGGAGTTTAGGATTAGCGGATGCAAACTATTACATATACAGAATAAACAACTAGGTCCTACTGTATAGAGCACAGGGAACTATATTCAATCTCCTGTGATAAACCATAATGGAAAAGAATATGAAAGAGAATGTATATGTGTACATATAACTGAGTCACTTTGCTGTATAGCAGAAATTAACACAACATCGTAAATCAACTATACTTTAATAAAATTAATTTTAAAAAAATAAATTAAAAAAGAAACCACAATTCTACTACTCCAAAAGAATTCAAAATCCCCCCAAATGCAGCTCTCTTAACGGTACATTTTTCCGGCTCCAAGTCAGGGTTCAAACATGCCTAACTAAGGTGTGTTCTGTTTCTGTCAATCTGTAAGAGGACGGACCTTCCCCTCAGGCTGGCCCCAGACAGCGTTCCGCCCTGCACTCCCCCACCCCTGCCTGGGACACAAGAGGGCCGCCTCTTGGACAATCATCTGGACCTTCAGTTATTCTACTCTCCCCAACCAACAAAAGATGCCTCAGAACTCAGTCAGAAAGAGTAGTGAGCGACAAAAGGTAGGAAACTGGGGAGGAAACAGAAAATGTAGCATTAAAAAAAAAAAAAAAAAATCACTAAAATTATTCAAAAGTATCCACCACACGGTCACAAATTAAGTCAATGTGTTGCCTCTGACTACCATGAAGGATGTGATGCCAACTTTAGCCCATTCTGTGGATAAAAATGTAATAATTGCATGCTCACAGCCAAACTTCCCCAAGGATTAGTGAAACAGCGTTTCAGAAGAAATCATCGTACTGAAATATTACCACACGGTGCTGTTTTCTCATTATTTCGGCAGTAGTTTCTCCACCCTTCTTATTTTTAAAAGGAACCTATCTTGACAAAAATAAGAGTAGAAACTAAACATCTATTAGAAATTGAGCGTTTTGATTTTATTTTTTAAGTACTACTAAAATCACTTGACAACAGTACCCAGGGATGATTAATGACTGCTAAGTTTTGGTCTAAACCACTTGTTCTAACTGTGTCTTATTTAAAACTGAAATTCAAATGCACACGTTAAGCATTGCTCCAGTAATAAGCCACTGCAAAAAGATGAACAGATACTAAGTCAACATTCTGTTCCTGGTATAATCGTTTTTCAGAAAGCACCACCAATAACAGATATTATTGTTCAAATTACTCCCTCGTCATTAAAAACCAAACAATAAATTATCAATGTCATCATTTTCTGGTGCCCCTGTTATGGACTAGTCATCTCATGACTCTAACTTGTTCAGCAAAGCAAAATACCAACCATCAGATGAGAGGAGTTTAGCTTAGCTATGATAAGCAAAAACAAAAATAACAAGGATCCAAATCCTAGCTTTTGTGTGCCAAGCCTTGCTATTAACTCACTCTTAGTATGGTACTATTCTCAATGCCCCCTCAGAATATTTTAGCTTCAAGAGCTAAAAACAACACACATTCTCACACACACCCCTACTTTGTCTAGGGTATATTTTCTTTTCAAGATTGTTTTTTTTAAATATAGAAGAAATACGCATTCACTACAGAAAATTTCTAATGCAGATATGACAAGAGAAAAATCTCATAATCATTAAACAGTTTTATATTTTTTCAGTTTTCTTTTTTCCTTCTTGTGTGCTTGACTGTTTACATAAATATATGTATATCTTTTTAAGAATCTGAATATATCATTCCACAATTTGAGTTACTTTTAAAATTCAAGTGGAATTCAAATATAGACCTCTTGGTCATGTATTTTAACTTTAACCGTATTTAACTGACATTAAGTTATCATATCAATCAGACCGATTCAGAGACCTGGGACTGAAGACAGTCCAGTGTGAACTAATATAAAAATTAGGAATGCACACAAAATTTTCATTAGAAACAAAAAATAACAAATAGCCACTAGTACTGTACTCCTTAAAATTATTAGATTCACGGACACCTCTCATGCTTAGTTAGGACTGATCATTAAAAGGGAGAAATGAGGGCAGCAGTGGCAAGACACACAGTGGTTCTCAGCCCTGAACGCAAATGCCATCACCAGAGGGGCTTTTACCAAACGCCAGTGTCTTCGGCCCCATCCCACCAGATTCTGATTTAATTGGTCTGGAGTGGGGACCCAGTCCTAAGTGATAAAAAGGAAACAGGAATGGTTAGAGATCTTAGGGAAGGTGGGGGAGCGAGGTAAGGAGGTTCAAAGGTAGAAAGATGCAGAAAGCGATGAAAGAGGCTGCTCTGAAAGTGGACCAGTTCTAAAATCGAGCAACTCAGAGGCTCTGGCTACATCTCTAGTTCACTGACGTCAGGTAGAACTCAAGGTCCACGAAGCCAGATTATTAGAAAGCTTACGAACATGAATGTTACTGACGGTGGGTCAGGGGTCAGCACTGAAAAGAATGACCTGTCCTTTTCACAACACTCTCCCTAGCATCCAAGAATCCTGTAGCCACTATTCCTCTTTGTGGATGCCTCACCCCCCAAACAGAAGGGATTTCAGAGGCCATGCGGTTCACCCTACCATACAATAGATCCAGGCACTGCAGGCGTAACTCAAGGTCACACAGGTAAACCAGAAGCACACAAACAGGTGTGAGATGTCCCACTCCAGGATATGAAAGTACATAAATTGATAAATACATGACAGGTGAGAAGAGAGACGTGTCAAGTTACATTAAAAGATGATCTCCCAGGGCCTGGAATACCTACAGTATTAATAAGAGAACTGGGAACTCAGCAGAGGAGGAACATCCACCCTGGGGGCAAACACAGAGCACCCCAAGTGCAGCAACGCTCACAGAGAGGGCGTCCTGGCAGCGTGACACAGCAGAGACGCAATACAGGGCCGCACTGAGCGCTACCGGTAGAATGAACTTAGGGACAGGATGGCCTTGGGTCCAAATCCTAGCTCTGCCACTGAGTCGTGAGCAAGGCATCTAGCCTCCACTAAACCTCAATCTCCTAATCTCTGCAACAGGGATCAATAATACATCCAGGTTGGGCCTCCCTGGTGGCGCAGTGGTTGAGAGTCCGCCTGCCGATGCAGGGGACACGGGTTCGTGCCCCGGCCCGGGAAGATCCCACATGCCGCGGAGCGGCTGGGCCCGTGAACCATGGCCGCTGAGCCTGCGCGTCCGGAGCCTGTGCTCCGCAACGGGAGAGGCCACAACAGTGAGAGGCCCGCGTACCGGAAATAATAATAATAATAATAATAATACCTCCAGGTCAGTTACTGTAAGGATGAGTTACTTAGCACAGTGCCTGCACTGCAGAAGCTATCATCATCATTATTGGTATGAAAAGTTTTTAGAAAGGAAACTAATGGTTAGACCTTGACTGCCCCTGATGTTAGACCCTGCTTCTGTCTCAGCTGAGCTGCAATGCCTAACATAATGCTCTGGATACGTGTTTACGGAATCAACCAACGTCAATTTCATGGTTCCAAAACCTTCGATGGATCTGCAGTCCTTGATGAATTGAGGTCAAACTCCTTAGCTGGGAATTAAAATCATTTCAAATACTATCTACCATTACATCCTCATACACACTCAAGGTGCTAGCTCAAGGTGTTTTCTCTCTGACTCTCATGCCTATGACGCTCTATCGACAGGACCTTCCATAACCACCTGTGTTCATGGATGGGAATATTTCTGGGCCCAATTCAAATGTCACGTCTCTCGTGTAGCCTTCTCTAGTCTCTGGACACCACCCCACCACCTAGCGGGGATCTCTCTCTCTTCTCTAACTGATGTATTAGAATTTCCTCCGTCTCTTTCATCCCTATAAAGCTATTCCTTACGTGCTCAAGATCTAAGTATTGACTTGAGTCAATACGCTATAAGGTCCTCCCAAAATAAAGCGACTAAATCAAGTTCCTCCGCAATTATTCTGCCTATCAAATCTTCATACAAGCATCTTCGCTTTCTAGTTTAAACTCATCACTGCAGACCTAGAAGGTTTCAAACACCACTGCAGGGAAAATGCCAAATTCCCTCTCTAGTGCACTCCACCTTTGTTACAGCCAATGCAACTAGAAGCGCCTGTTCATCAGTGTGCTACAAGAGGCCCACACAAATACAGAACTTTCTATTCCTTTTAGTAAACTTCCTGTAAATATAAGTATAAATGTAAACTTTACACACACACACCCTAATATATATATATATCCTTTAATTTTGTGAAGGCTTATTTTCCTTGCTAAATTCTTTCCTTTTATCAAAACCAGTGGGAACCCACTACATAAAATAGATGCAACAAAGATTGCTTTGTAAAAACTCCAACCAAGTCCAGAGATGAAGGTGCACATCTTTAAAGTGATCCACTTGAATCAGCACTTAATTCCAATGACAGGCTCCTCAATGGAAAAACCTATATCCTCCAACATTCTCCCTGAAGCTACACCACTACAATTAAAGGTTCTTGCATCTCCACAGTGAGAACGAACAGACCGCTTCTCAAAACTGCAGGATGTAGAGGATTTAACCAGCCCGACTTTGGTGCAAACCTGCCTTCGGTGCAGACAGATGGGAGGGTGGGGAGGGTCTGGGGAGGGGGAGAAGGAAAGTTCAGTATATATAAGATGCTGCACCTTCCATCTGTGAGCCCCCAAGAAAATGACTGAAAGATTTTCTCGTTTTCTGTTGTCAAAATGCTTTCTGGATCCAAGGATGCCATCAACAAAGTGAAAAGGCAAACTCACAAAATGGGGAGAAAATATTTGCAAATCATTTATCTGACAGGGGACTTGGAGCTAGAATATATAATGAATGATTACAACTCAATAATAAAGAGGTGAATAATCGATCCATTTTTTTTAAATGGGCAAAGGATCCGAATAAACATTTCTCCAAAGAATATAAACAAATGGCCAATAAGCACGTGAAAAGGTGCTCAACGTCAACAGCCACCAGGGAAATGCAAATCAAAACCACAAGGTACCACTAGGACAGTTATAAACAAGAAGACGGATAATACCAACTTTTTGGTGAGGATGTTGTGGAAACTAGAGTCCTCATACATTGCTGGTGGGAATGTAAAATGATGTAGCCACCGTGGAAAACAGTGTGGCAGTTTCTCAAAAGGTTGACCGTAGAGTTAACATATAACCCATCAAGTCCACAACTAGTTATACACCCAAGAGAAATGAAAACATACGCCCACGCAAAGATTTGTACACACTTATAGCAGCATGGTTCATAACAGCCAAGAAGTGGAAGCGATTCAAATGTCCATCAACTGATGAATGGGTAAATAAAATGTCTGATATGCCTATAATGGGATACCCCTCAGCCATTAGAAGTCATGAACTACTGATACGTACTACAACACGGGTGAACCTCGAAAACATTATACTAACTGACAGAAACCTGTTTCAAAGAACCACGTATGTTATGATTCCAGTTAGATGAAATGTCCAGAATAGGCCAATCTATAGGGCTGAGGGGGGGCTGATGGGAAATGGGGAGTGACTGCCAATGGGTACGAGATTCCCTTCAGGGTGATAAAAATATTCTAAAATGTAATGATGGTTTCACAATTCTGTAAACACATGAAAAACCTCTAAACTGTATACTTAAAATGAACTGTAAAACAGTATAAATTGTATCTAAATAAAGCTATTATATAATTTTTTAATGTTTTCTTGAAATACCTTACTACCAATAAAAATTCATTCGCATTTCATGAAGTAAAAAAGACTACTCCGCACGGATGAAAAGTAATCCACGACAAAACGACGAGACTTTGAGGGGCCCAGGGAGGAGCAGGTGTGGTTAGGGAGGAGAATAAGGGTAGAAGCAGGCGTGGCCAAGAGGGTGAACAGTTAAACCTGGGTGATGCATAACAGGGACTTTATTACATTCTCCTATATTTGTCTATGTTTGAAATGTCCATAATAAAAGGCTTAAAAAAAGTTAATCAGTTGAATTCTATAAAACGATTCACAGGAAACCGGAAATCCCGTATTCGGCCACTGGTCAAACTTGGGGAGTGAAAGGCGGGGCGGGGAACAGAGAGAGTGCTGGATAAAAACGAGCCCCAGGGAAAACTGCTGCCTCAGGGCGATGGGAGACCAAAGGAGCGTCACCCCACCGGCTGGAATGTTGGTTCTGCTGAATGGGCGGTTAGTGAGATCAGGCCCTCTGGCTGAAAAGCAGGAAACGTACGTGTGTGTGCAGGTGGCCGGTGGGGGGGGGGGGGGTGCTGGAATGGGTAGATGGGCTGTTGTCACTCGTGGAAATGCTATGGTGCAATAAATTCCTGAATCTTTTTTATGCTTTAAGTTTCCTCTCACTTAGAATTAACTGTACAACACTGGGGCTAAATGGCAAATACTGAATATCTGTTTTTGTCTGGATGAGTAATTTTACCATGTTATTTTTAACTGGCTATTTCTCTCTGGTTTTACTTACTGGAAATGACAGTAAGTACTGTCACTTGGGGATCAAGGTGACAACTCAAGAAAAAATAAAAATCATGGGCATTTGGCAGCAAACATTAAATGCCTACGGAGGGCCAGAAGCTCTCCCGGGGTCTGGAGCTACAAAGGTGAGAAGAAAGCAGTGCCCACCTGAGGTGATTCATCCTTGAGGTAGAGAGACACACAGGGACACAGATACTGACAGCAATGAGGTAAGCACTCTGACATGCCATGGGACACAGGAGATGAAGCAAGGGGATGCTTTAGCCAAGTCTGGAGGGAAGGTACAAAGGAGTTCCACAGGCAGAAAGAGCAGTGTGTAAACATCCCAGGCCATGCGGACAGCAGCAAGGCAGAGGGAGAAAGGGTCACCCGTGAGGCGAGGTAGGTGGCCCAGGCTAGAGGTCCTCAAACGCGATGGCACAGAATGGTCACCAGAGGGCGCCAGTTGGCTAAACATACCGATTTAGCTTTGACTCCGAGATTTCCACCCTGTGAGTCTGGACTGGGGTCCAGAAATCTGCATTTATAAACAATAGCCCAGGCAGTGACAAGCTATGGAGTTTGATCTTTTGCCACGAATGACTCAAAGCCATGGAAGAATTTTAAGCAAAGGAAAGAGGAGATCAGATATGTAAATTAAAATTCTCTCTCAGAAGTTGCAGGAGGGGGTGGCAGGGAGGGAGACAAATTGAGAGGCTGCAAAGTCCGGTGAAGAGGTGACTGAGGAGGGTGCAAAAAAAGAGGTAGGTAGAATTGTAAGCAACCTGACGGTGGAGAGGGAGAAACAGAGAGGAGTGGGCAGCTTCCAGATCTCCCTGTGGGGTAGCTGAGCAGGTCACGGTGCCACAGAACGGGATGTGGAACAGAGAGCAGGGCGGGGGGAGGGTAAGGGGGCTAAATTCAATGCGTTTGTTTTCATGAACGTGTTGTTTTAATTAAGCCTTTATTTTGAGATAATCATAGATTCACATGCACTTGTAAAAAACAATATAGAGAGACCCCGTGTACATTTTACTTACTTTTCCCAAATGTTAACATCTTGCAAAACTACAGGACAATATCACAACTGGGATACTGACATGGACACAATCCGCCGATCTTATTATTCAGGTGTCCCAGTTCTGAGTGCAGTTTTGAACACTTGGATTTGAGGTGTCAAAGATATTCATGGGAAGATGTGTCCAGGGGCAGGTGGATGCACAGGTCTGACATTCAGAAGGCTTGGGGTGAAGACATGGATGTGGGGGACTCTATCATACGTGGGTTCAATGCCTTAAACGATGGGACTATGACCGCAGAAGTACCCAGCAGACACAGCCCCAGGTGTAGGAAGGCTTATTCTACAGAGTAAGAATACGGCTTGTGCACTAACTAACTCAGCCCTCCCCTGAGCCCTCAGCGTATGTTTACTCGCTTGGTGGTGAAGAGCCCAGGTTCTAGAGTCAGGTGGCCTGGTTCCTGTCGCAGCTCGAATCACTTAGCAGCTCTGGAGTCCTGGGCGAGTCACTCAGCCTTTGGATGCGTCAGTTACTTGTCTGTCAAACAGGCTGATAAGTGTACTTAGCCTATATGGCTATTCTGAGAATTAAGTAAGATATAAGACGCTTAGAACTGTGACACAGTTTGCTGTGTGCTTCTGAGAGGAAGCAAACTTGCATGATTTACAGGCCGGGCGGCCAGGAGCCCCCAGATGGGCAGGAAGTAACCTGGGCTGGAAGTAGGAACTCTCTGGCCAAGACAGGAAGACATGTGAGGACTGGCTGCTGCACGTAAGTCCGTACAGGTGTGTGTCGGGGTGGAAGTGAACAGGTGGCTGAGGGAGACTGACGGAGTCTGCTCCTCTCTGAAGTCCCAGAGAAGGGTGGTGAGACAGGGGAGGGAGCCTGCAGACAGAGGCGAAGGTCCAACCAACCAACCGCTCTGAGGAGGGAGGGACAATGCCCCCCCAAAAGATAAGGGCCCTTACAGGGCAACATATAAATAACTGTGCAGTTGTGTGACTGACGCTTAATGCCTAAGGATCTCAGGGTGAAAAAGAGACCAAGTGGCCAACCAAGGAGACGGGCGGCAAGGTCTTGGGCAGGGAGAGGAAAGGGGCTGACGAGGAGGGAGCAAAAGAGACTTGAGTCCCAAAGCAGCAGGGAGACTCCTAACCGCCTGCCTCCCTGTCTTCGAGAAGCCGGGCAGCATCTCATACCTGAGGACAGCCTCTGACCCTTTTCTTGGTCTGCCCCTCTCGCTGTCAGGTCTCCGATTCCTGTTCCCAGGCTAATGGAGACAAATGCTAACTGTTGCATTTAGGGATTTTTTTCCAGTTGTCCTTTTTCTCTGTCAACCCCATAGGTGCATCTGAAGCCAAAGGCAGAATCCAGTTTTAGCCCCTGGAACGAGAACGCCGTATCCCACCCATCAACCACGGCACGAGCTTCTGGGCAGCACCGCTTCGCGGTTTCCTCCTGACAGAGGGGCACGTGCGAAATGCCTGCCGTGACAGCCCCACCCCTTCTAGGGAGGTGGGGGGGCGTTGGAAATGAATGTTCTAGCTATCAGAGGGTGAGTTCCTCAAATCCTTCCCAACTTCTGAGTGAGCGACGGCCTTGGCCTAGCTGAGATATTCCTCTCACGGAATAACTGGGATGTTATTTTTCCAAATACTAAACTGGCGCGTTTACTTAACCCCGTAGGACAAGTCCCCACCGCCTTCCACATCTGAGACCAGGCTGAGGACTTCATCGTCCCAGGAGAGGACAGCTAGGGCAAGACAAGAGACTCGAGGAGTAGACAACAAATTTGCCTCCCTGTGAACAGGAGGACATGCCTCTGCGCGTTCCTGCAGCCTCGGGAATAAAGGGGGGCCCTCCTGAGGATTTGTGGGGAGGAGAAACGCAGGCGCAGTGCTGGTGAAAGACCCGCTGCCGGCCCTACTGGAGGCGCCAAAGCTACTGAAATTACACTATATCGGACGCTTGGTTACCCTTGTCCCTCCTCCAGCTTCTGCTACAGAGGAAGCAGTAGAAAGCCCCAGTCATTTGTGGAGCAAAAACAAACTACATTTTCTTTTTTTTTTTTTTCCTTTTTGCGCTTTGCATTGGAATTTAATTCCATGACCGGTTGTGCTTTGAGTAAAGTTCCTACAGTAAGAGCAGCACAGTGTTTACTTCTTAGGTCCTAGATGTAGTTGCTGTAAAATCTGTAATTCTGAACGAGAGTCTTCCACTAGGACGCGAATACAAATACTATAGACATCACATTGCCAGATAACCGTGCAAAGAAACTCCAGACCCAAAGGCTCTAAAACATAAAAACGCTTACACATCATACAGACCACGCAGACCCATCCCCTGTATCCTCTCCTCCGGCACTCACCTGGTTTTATTTTGCTGAAGATTCCAAGACCGTATGATACATTGTACGGGTACGATATCATATTATCAATATGATATGTTTATTTCCATCTATTCATCTTAGTTGTGTTACTCTCACAAAGATGTTCCAACTGACCATTTATTGACCCTTAATGTGTTTTCTATCCTGTCAATATATTCTATATATTACTCGACTCCAAAATCATGGTGAGTTGAAATGGGTAGAAGAGCCACTTTATTGCAGGGATTTCATTTGGAAGATTATATACACTGTCTGAAAATGACCCTGAAACTTAGAGTATGTCTTTTTTAACTAAAAAAAAAAAAAAAGCTTTCTATTCATCATGGAATTAACATTCCCGTACAAATTGCAAAAAGAAAAGATCCAGCTTTTGTAAGTATTACAAAGTTAGTAGCTTAGAGCCCCTTATAAGAACAAGGCGCTCTGTGCACAGCACAGAGCAAGCACCCATTTTCTGAAAGGAACGTAAAAACATGCACTAAAGATACACATAAAATGCATTTCAGGGCTTCCCTGGTGGCGCAGTGGTTGGGAGTCCGCCTGCCGATGCAGGGGACACGGGTTCGTGCCCCGTTCCCAGAAGATCCCACATGCCACGGAGCGGCTGGGCCCGTGAGCCATGGCCACTGAGCCTACGTGTCCGGAGCCGGTACTCCACAACGGGAGAGGCCCGCGTACCGCAAAAACAAAAATACATTTCAGAAGATACACAAGAAACGTTACAACAATTCCTTCTGAAGTGTGTGATGAGGGGCCGCAGGAGGACACAGTGAGGTGAGACTTCACTGCGCCCTTTGGGGTATTTTGTGTTTTTCTACCATGGATATGTTTTACCTACTTTTAAAAAATTTTTAAGTCACACAAGCAGCTGTCTTTTCTCAAAATCCTCCTCTTTATGCTTTAAGCAACAGATCTACAAGATACACGACAAATAAAAAAACTCAGGAAACACTGAGCTTTTTGAGACACCCCTCATACCTCACTCCATCCCAGCCTCACAGTCGCCCCTCTGATATGAGCCGCTTAGAAACTCTGCAAAGCAAACAGGACCCAGAAATGGAAGTCCAGGGTGGAATTCTCAGTTCTCCCACTTTCCATGGATATTCTCACCCTAATTTGTAAAATGGAGATACCTAGCTACCTCAGAGGGATTCTGTGAGGACTGCCCCAACTGACAATATATATAAAACCAGGCTGCAAACTACAAAAACTTCCAACAAACAGATATTTTTGCTGTATAATATGTTCCAGGTATAGATGTACATGTACGTATTGATAGCCATAGACAGCAAAGAACTAAATTTTAATGAAATTGGGACTCTGATCACTATTTTGTCACAGATTCATTAGTTCAATCAGGAGTCAACATTAAAAGTGACTAGAAAACAGAGAAACTGTTGAGCGGCAATAGGTTCTGAACAGGAAATTCAAG
This sequence comes from Delphinapterus leucas, assembly GCF_059928025.1. Classification (NCBI taxonomy): domain Eukaryota; kingdom Metazoa; phylum Chordata; class Mammalia; order Artiodactyla; family Monodontidae; genus Delphinapterus; species Delphinapterus leucas. The sequence continues at coordinate 119,419,521 of NC_143132.1, forward strand.
ACCAGGTAATTCACCCAAACCAACAAGACCAGAAGAAACGACAGTGGTAAAAATCAAAGCAAATACAGTACGCATAAAAGAACTATAAATGTAACTCATGTGCTCTCAGTTTGCCGGAGAGGAAGATAACTAGCTAATTTAAGACCAAGAAATACTGTTTAAGATGTGAAAACAAAACAAAGCACAAATTTCCCAATTTTTACTTAAAGGCTAGATTTCTTTAGGGCCCAGCTCATATTCAACTCTTACAGAAAACCTCCCCTAATTTTTCCAGCCTCCCAGTCGTTTCCTGTATGATTACCGGTAATCATGTACCAACTGTTGCTCTGTGTTTTATGTATGCATCTTGTTTCCACAAAAATGCCTTTAAGGCAGCCCCCTTGAAGGCAGATGGCACAGCCTCCCTTTGGTTAAAAACTAAACAACATCTACTCCAGTGCAGAGAATCTTAATATACTTTTTTTTTAACTAAATCACTCTTTATTCAAATGAAATATATTTAAATATATTTTAAAATATATTTAAATATATTTTAAAATATATTTAAGTAAAAAAATATATATAAAGTTCTCCGAATGCATTTCTCTAAGAAATTCAAAAAGCAATCATGAGCAGACATTACCTTTAACTGATCATAAACACACACACGCACGCACACACATGCACACACACACAACCAACAACCACCACCACTACCACATACTAGCATTCTAACATGGGCCAGGTTATAACATTTTTACTTTAGAAAAAGCTGAAACATGTTTCCATAGGGCAACAATGTGGAATGCAGAGTAACAATGTAGCATATTAAACTTGATGAGAACATTTAAAAGTGTATATAAATCAGGAAAGTACAATGGCAGTTGACAGAGGTGGAGGGAGGGCAGAGGCAGAGAGGGGAAAGGAGAGTTTATTTAATGAGTATAGAGCTTCAGTTTTGCAAGATGAAAAAGTTCTGGAGACCTGTTGCACAACAATGCAGACAGTTAGACTGTACTGTACATATAAAATGGTTAAGATGATAAATTTGATGGGATTTTTACCTCAATTTTTAAGTCTCTGTAAATTTTACATATCCAATTAACTGAACAACTACACACCTGGAAAAATATAAAAGTCTTCCAATTTCTGTTAAGGTCCCAAGCAGCAGGCACTTGGCTGAGTGAAAAGTAAGCTCTCATAATATTATCTAAGAAGAACTAAAACTGTAATGCATTCCCTGAGCTTCCTTCAAATCTTTTGCATGAAACAGTTTTTTTTCAGCAAGGTATCTTCCAGAAAAGGTATCAACAACACAAAAATAGAGAGTAATAATTTGGGACTGAGATTAGGCTTAGCTAACTTTTTATTTATATCAAAGTTACACTTGGACGTGTCTTAGAGTCCAATAGCTCTGTATGACTTATTGTGAAAAACAGCAGTCCACTGTCCACAGACTCCTCCATTTCCCAGTCCCCAAAAGCAATTATTTTCAATTCTTTCACCCACTGTGCTTCTTTTGTTGACCTCTTTATCTCTAAATAACACATGTGCAGTTGTACTTCCTGATTTTAAGCATTATCTATTGGCTTCCTACTATGGAACATGATGGAATAGTCAGCTCTCCTTCACCTCCCACCAAGACGTTCCGTACTTAGATATTTCCTTTCTTCCTAACATATAGATTTTAATTCTGAATCTAGTATATGCTTATAGCAGGGTAAGACAAATAAGTAACCATGTCCTTGTTACTGGAAACCATGTCATTGTCCATGTAACAGATATGAAATAAAGGTAAAATCAGAGAAATTAATAAAAATCTTTAATGTCACATGGAAATGTTAGAGGTAAACTGGAAATAGGAATATAAACTCCCATAGGAATGCACAACATATGTACACACACATGTATTCACAGATATATATGTATCCCATCCATCCAGATAGGGCTTAGATGCCATGACGTCCTAGTAGCAATGAGCACTGTCAGTATCCAGGTCTTGCTTTCTAAATACCATTCCCCACTAGAGAGAAGTAGGGTTCCATAAAGAAACGGCTGACTGCAGACCCAAGGCAGAAAAAGTACAAGATGAACCTGGGAGGCTTTCTGTGCCAAAAAAGAAGGAGGTGCTCTAAGTCAAATGGTGTCATGTCAAAGGATACAAAAGAGCTTGAAACATCTTCCATTGGCCACCTTTGGGACAATTGGAACACTAAAATGAACAACAAGTATTAACAGGTTGCAAAATGCTGAATGAAGGAGTATCAGTAAGCCCATAACAATGACCAAAGATAAATTTTTTTAAATAAGAAAAAAGAAAAAGGAGAAACTCATTTATTAAAGAAATAAATGTGCAATGACAGCAATTCTTACTCTGAAAACTGACACTCAAAGGAAAAGAATTTAGCATTTATTCTGCCTTTTTTTTTTTAGAAAGAATTATGATTTATCACAGCTGATGAGGGAAAGCCCATTTTTACAGAAGAATGCCAACATCTAGCCATTCCCAGGGAAATAATGGTTTTGGACTCGGTTCATCAATGGATGCTACAACTTTCAGGTGAAAGGAATGGAATGGTTGCACATGCCAAAGTAGTACCCATAGGTCCTGTTCCTTCTATTGGAGAGTGGTTTTTTACTGGATATAGCCAGAGTTCCCTCACCAATTAAAACCTATTTTTCACACCTAGGTAAAGCATGAATTTAAATTATGCTTATGCAAGCACATCTGTCCAGCCTTCAGGGTTATTTTCATAGTAAACAAGGCAGATATCTCCTTTATGACAAATAAGATACAAGGAACACGTGAAAACGCGGAGGCAATCTTGACTTGAAACTCAAAACTCGTCCCTGAAATCAAAAAAAGTATGCACCGTCTTCAAGGACCCGAACTGAATGTAAGCTGGCTGGCTCTGATAAGAAACCAGACTGTCAATTATGTGTTGAGCAGGGCTTATTTTTGCAGTCCAAATGGCTCAATGAATATGTCACAAATTAATTACCCACTGAGCAAGAAAGGGGGCTGTTTCTTCTACGTGTTTTGGGGGCGATAAGGACGGTGATTCCAAGAGTACAGTCAACCAAGAAAAGTCTCTCACCCACCCCAAACACCCAACCCAACAAAGCCTCAGGGGTACAGAGGAAACAACTGGGGGTAAAGAGAGCAGTTCCCTCGGCAGTTTAACCACGAAGCATTTTAAGCTTCTTCTAATCTGTTTCCCCAAAAAAAGCCCTCATGCCCATGATATGACTTGTCACTCTTCACCATATTGAACACCCAACAATTCCTAGCCAGAATTAGAGCTGCTCATCTTGCAAGCAGTTTCACCTGGCTCTCGTCTCTCTGGCACCCTGGGCTTTGCTATGCTTTGCCTGCTCCCCATGGCACCCGCGAGCACAGGAGTTCCGGCTCCTCTGATGCTGCCCACAGCCCCCAAGTCCTGCAGCCTGTTCCCTGCCTGCACCCTTCTCCCTAGCGATGCTCCTTGCCTCCCGGGGCCAGACCTACAACATGCACATCCCCCCGGCAACCATCACAGTGGGGAGGAAAGAACAGACATCTCCTAGTAGGTCCACTCCGTGTGTGCCAGCAAGTGACTTAACTTCTGAGGCTTGGGCCCCGCATACACGGAATGAAATAATAAAACCTACATTGAAAGCATGTTGTAATGATTCCGAATAATGTCTGTAAAGTTCCCAGCACAATGCCTGCAATAATTAGTGGAGACTGGCTCGTGATAACCATAGTCCTAGTGCAGTTGTTGCATACTATTTATTAACTGTCTATATTTACCGGCCACTTACTGTGGGGTGGACACTGTTCTGAACGCTGTAGAGGTACTGACTCACTTCATCCTCAGAAGATACTGTCAGTTACGCCCATGGCACAGACAAGAAGCTGAGGGGGAGGGTGATGACAACAGTCATAGTTGTGAGAAGCCCTTCCGGGGCTCCCCATCATGCCGCTCTAGCAAACACGCCTCCCCACAGCCTTTCCGCACTGCCCCACGGGTGCCTGACGCGCCAGATCAAAGTAAACCCTGGGGCTCCCACGTCAAACCGCCTGATGGCCCTACTCCCCCGCAGATGCCATTCTTCTGCCAGAAATGCCCTTCCCTGCATGACAGACCAAGACTCTGTCCTCCTGGGCAACGCTGCTTCTTCCAAAACTGCTCTCAAATGGCACTTCCTCTGCGACCTCCCCGGGCTTCCCGAGCCCCTTGGGACTCCCTCCGCATTTTATGCGCTTCGCTGTTTGCGCTTCCTTCCTCCTCTAATATCTGCAGTGTTTGGCTGTGTGCCCCCTCCCCCCACTTGTGAACACCGGGGGGCAGTGACCACATTCTCCCCTGCGTCCCTACCGACCAGCACAGCGCCCAGCACAGACTCCAGGGCCCGGGCTGGACGCACGAGCTAAGGGGCTCCGTCCCCCACCTGCACATCAGTGTCTTCATCTGTGAACTTTCTCCCAGGGCTCCTGAATGATAAATCAGACAACAGACAGAAGAGACAGAGAGCTGAGCCAGCGCTCACTAAGAAAGGGGGAAGGCGGTACCACGGCACATCACAGCCACCCTGGTGGCCCCGGCGAGGGCTGTTCTCACACTAGCCCATAGGAAACACCGTCGTAGGGCCCAACGGCAAAAGGAGGAGGTATCCCCAAGGCTGGAAAGCTCATTTTCACAGCACGCGTCAGGAGCTGATTCAATCTAGGGCTGTCGGGTGCGCCAAAATCCTGCCCGCCGCAGTGAGGGTGGTTCCATAACTGCTCAAGGGACGGCCACTGTTACAGCGTTAGCAAGAATGGTATAATAGTACATACTAGAGTTATATGATGAACTCACATAACTCATTAACGGTAAGACTCCTCCTTACTGTTGGGGAAATTCCTACAAATAAACGTACAGGGTTCTGTGTTATTTACCATAGTCCCATTTCCAAATCTGTTCAAAGATTTTAATTATATAACTCTGTGTAAGTTTTACTTTTTTTTTATTTTTAAGTATTATCTAGCTCATTTTACTGACTGATTGGTTTTTATTTTTTAAAAATTTTTTTTTTTTGGCTGCGGCGCATGCCTTGCGGGATCTTAGTTCCCCGACCGGGGAGAACCCGGGCCCCAGCAGTGAGAGCACCGAGTCCTAACCACTGGACCACCAGGGAATTCCCTTAGCTAGCCCATTTTAAATGCTCTTCTCTGGTGAGCTCAAAACACTTAAGACAGTTAAATATTCTTGTTCTAAAAACGAAACTTCATTCAATTCCAAAAAATATCGGAAACCAAATATGTATCACGTCTGGTATTCCTTCCCTCGAGTCTCTTAACACTCATCTATTAGACGCATTTTCTAAACATCATGTCCACCTATAACCTCTTATTTTTTCAGGTCTCATAAAGAGGGAGAATTAAAGTCTCTTCTTCCAAGCTTCCCTAATTCACCTCTGGTTTAAAATCTCTGCCCTGATGTTAGGATTTGTACAAGTCAAATATTTCTTTGCCCCCCCCCACCTTGAAACTACACATGCAACCTCACCCAGAAACCCAAGGCCCCTCTCGCCCCTCTCACTTTTGGGTACACACTGCACTAGGTATGCGTTTGCCCGCTGCAAGCTCCCCAGGGCAGCAACTCACTTACTCTACATTTTAGATCTGTAACTCTGCACAATGACAGTGAAGATTTCTGTGTTGCTACATTTAAAGAATGTACACAACAGGCCTGCTTCCTTGTTACTGTTAGCCCACTGAACATTAGGAAAAACTCTCTTCGATAAAATCAAACAGCAGTGCTGTACAGCTCTGTTCCAACACTGAATGTGGGAACTGAAAATAAAACATATGTTTCTATTACAAAGGAATAAAGGCCATTTCTACTGAAAACACTTCACAAATCCTAAGAACGATCATCAAGACAATGGAAGCCATAAAACCAACGCCAGAAGAGGGTGACACTCAATAGTCCATCTTGCCCCAAATGTGCTGAATGGTTTCTAGAACATAGGAACTATTACTGCAATTTAATCATGTGCAGTGTATGCAATTTAATGCAATTCAACACATATATATGTGTGTACTTGCTTGGCTGTATAGCTCGCTTGGAGTGTGAAACTTGCTACATTATGGCCATGTCTACACAGTCAAATGTTTCCAAAGGCACTGTGTAATTTGCTTAAAGAAGCTGAAGAAGGTGCTGAAAACAAAGTAGTAAGTGAGAGATACCCAGTGTAACAGAATGACAGCAAACCAAGATCAGATATTTAAAACTGTGTGCTCTTTTCATACGGTATAAATAGTACACTACATTTGCATTTTTAAAACACATGTAGGAATATAGAAAGAGCAACTGGATATCTACCTAGTTAAATTACCAATTAATCACAAAGGATAAAACAGTAACTCTGCAGTGGAGAAACCTGATAGACACCACCTTACCCAAAAGCTCAAAGTTATCACCACTGGTACTGGGACAATGCCATGGGAGGTACCAAGACACTCACAGCATCACTTCCGTGATACTCCCACCAAAAGTGCCTGACTAGAATCTGATGATGAGCAACTGGATAAATACAAATCGAGGGACATTCTACAAAGTACCTGGCCTGTTCCCCTCAAAAATGTCAAGGTCAAAAAAAGAAAAGCTGAAGACCATGGCAATTAAAGGCCACGTGGACCATGAATTGGATCAAGGTTGAGGAGACCCATGTCTGGAGAGACTAAGGACTTCGCTTTCAGTCACCCAGACACGTAGCACCAGAGCCAAGACGAGTACAGCCCAAAGCTCTTTCTGAGATGCTAGACCTAAAAAGTTAGGGGTGAGGTTCTAAAATTCACACAATTTAAAAATATTTTTAGCCTTAAGCATTTTTTAGGTCAAAGCTTTTATACCCTACCCTGAGAAAAGGACAGTAGACAATTGACCTTCATGGATTTAACATTCACACTTTTCTATTTTCTTTTGCGGTACGCGGGCCTCTCACTGTTGTGGCCTCTCCCGTTGAGGAGCACAGGCTCCGGACGCGCAGGCCCAGCGTCCATGGCTCACGGGCCCAGCCGCTCCGCGGCACGTGGGATCTTCCCGGACCGGGGCACGAACCCATGTCCCCTGCATCGGCAGGCGGACCCCCAACCACCGCGCACCAGGGAAGCCCTAACATTCACACTTTTTAATACTCAAGAATAATCATAGAGAGGGGAAAGATGGCAGAAGAGTAAGACGCGGAGATCACCTTCCTCCCCACAGATACATCAGAAATACATCTACACGTGGAACAACTCGTACAGAACACCTACTGAATGCTGGCAGAAGACCTCAGACCTCCCAAAAGGCAAGAAACCCCCTAGATACCTGGGTAGGGCAAAAAAAAAGAAAAGAAAAAATAGAGACAAAAGAATAGGGACGGGACCTGTACCAATGGGAGGAGCCGTGAAGGAGGAAAGCTTCCCACACACTGGTAAGCCCCTTGATGGGCGGAGACTGCGGGTGGCGGAGGGGGGAAGCTTCGGAGCCGCGGAGGAGAGCACAGCCACAGGGGTGCGGAGGGCAAAGCGGTGAGGTTCCCGCACAGAGGATCGGTGCCGACCAGCACTCACCAGCCCGAGAGCCTTCTCTGCTCACCCGCCGGGGCGGGCGGGGGCTGGGAGCTGAGGCTCGGGCTTCAGACAGAGCGCAGCGAGAGGACTGGGGTTGGCGGCGTGAACACAGCCTGAAGGGGGTTACTGCGCCACGGCTAGCCAGGAGGGAGTCCGGGAAAAAGTCTGGAGCTGCCGAAGAGGCAAGAGACTTTTTTTTCCCTCTTTGTTTCCTGGTGCACGAGGAGAGGGGATTAACAGTGCTGCTTAAAGGAGCTCCAGAGACAGGCGCGAGCCGCGGCTAACAGCGCGGACCCCAGAGGCGGGCACGAGACGCTAAGGCCGCTGCTGCCGCCACCAAGAAGCCTGTGTGCGAGCACAGGTCACTATCCACACACCCCTTCCGGGGAGCCTGTGCAGCCCGCCACTGCCAGGGTCCCGGGATCCAGGGACAACTCCCCCGGGGGAACGCACGGCGCGCCTCAGGCTGTGCAACGTCACACCGGCGTCTGCCGCCGCAGGCCCGCCCCGCACTCCGTGCCCCTCCCTCACCCCCGGCCTGAGTGAGCCAGAGCCCCCGAATCAGCGGCTCCTTTAACCCCGTCCTGTCTGAGCGAAGAACAGACGCCCTCCAGCGACCTACACGCAGAGGCGGGGCCAAATCCAAAGCTGAGCCCCGGGAGCTGTGCGAACAAAGAAGAGAAAGGGAAATCTCTCCCAGCAGCCTCAGGAGTAGCGGATTAAATCTCCACAATCAATTTGATGTATCCTGCATCTGTGGAATACCTGAATAGAAAACGAATCATACCAAATTGAGGAGGTGGACTTTGAGAGCAAGATTTATTACTTTTTCCCCTTTTCTTCTTTTTGTGTGTATGTGTATGCTTCTGCGTGAGATTTTTGTCTGTATAGCTTTGCTTTCACCATTTGTCCTAGGGTTTTATCCGTCCATTTTATGTTGTTGTTGTTTTTTCTTTTTAAAAAAATTTTTTTCCTAATAATTATTTTTTATTTTAATAACTTTATTTTCTTTTATCCTCTTTCTTTCTTTCTTTCTACTTTTTCTCCCTTTTATTCTGAGCCATGTGGATGAAAGGCTCTTGATGCTGCAGCCAGGAGTCAGTGCTGTGCCTCTGAGGTGGGAGAGCCAACTTCAGGACACTGGTCCACAGGAGACCTCCCAGCTCCACATAATATCAAACGGCAAAAATCTCCCAGAGATCTCAATACTAACACCCAGCTTCACTCAACGACCAGCAAGCTACAGTGCTGGACACCCTATGCCAAACAACTAGCAAGACAGGAACACAACCCCACCCATTAGCAGAGCAGCTGCCTAAAATCACAATAAGTCCACAGACACCCCGAAACACACCACCAGACATGGACCTGCCCACCAGAAAGACAAGATGCAGCCTCATCCACCAGAACACAGGCACTAGTCCCCTCCACCAGGAAGCCTACACAACCCACTGAACCAACCTTAGCCACTGGGGGCAGACACGAAAGACAATGGGAACTGCGAACCTGCGGCCTGCAAAAAGGAGACCCTACACACGGTAAGATAAGTGCAATGGGAAGACAGAAAAACACAGAGCAGATGAAGGAGCAAGATAAAAACCCACCAGACCTAACAAATGAAGAGGAAATAGGCAGTCTATCTGAAAAAGAATTCGACCTGAAAAAGAATAATAATAGTAAAGATGATCCAAAATCCTGGAAACGGAATAGAGAAAATGCAAGAAACATTTAACAAGGACCTGGAAGAACTAAAGATGAAACAAGCAACAATGAACAACACAATAAATGAAATTAAAAATACTCTAGAAGGGATCAATAGCAGAATAACTGAGGCAAAAGAACGGGTAACTGACCTGGAAGATAAAATAGTGGAAATAACTACTGCAGAGCAGAATGAAGAAAAAAGAATGAAAAGAACTGAGGACAGTCTCAGAGACCTCTGGGACAACATTAAACGCACCAACATTCAAATTATAGGGTTTCCAGAAGAAGAAGATGAGAAAAAGAAAGGGACTGAGAAAATATTTGAAGAGATTATAGTTGAAAACTTCCCTAATATGGGAAAGGAAATAGTTCATCAAGTCCAGGAAGCACAGAGAGTCCCATACAGGATAAGTCCAAGGAGAAACATGCCAAGACATGTATTGATCAAACTATCAAAAATTAAATACAAAGAAAACATATTAAAAGCAGCAAGGGAAAAACAATGAATAACACACAAGTGAATCCCCATAAGGTTAACAGCTGATCTTTCAGCAGAAACTCTGCAAGCCAGAAGGGACTGGCAGGACATATTTAAAGTGATGAGGGAGAAAAACCTACAACCAAGATTACTCTACCCAGCAAGGATCTCATTCAGATTTGATGGAGAAATTAAAACCTTTACAGACAAGCAAAAGCTCAGAGAGTTCAGCACCACCAAACCAGCTTTACAACAAATGCTAAAGGATCCTCCCTAGGCAAGAAACACAAGAGAAGGAAAAGACCTACAATAACAAACCCAAAAGAATTAAGAAAATGGTAATTGGAACATACATATTGATAATTACCTAAATGTAAATGGATGAAATGCTCCAACCAAAAGGCACAGGCTGGCTGAATGGATACAAAAACAACACCCGTATATATACTGTCTACAACAGAACCACTTCAAACCTAGAGACACATACAGACTGAAAGTGAGGGGATGGAAAAAGATATTCCATGCAAATGGAAACCAAAAGAAAGCTGGAGTAGCAATTCTCATATCAGACAAAATAGCCTTTAAAAGAAAGACTATTAGAAGAGACAAAGAAGGACACTACATAATGATCAAGGGATCAATCCAAGAAGAAGATATAACAATTGTAAATATTCATGCACCCAACATAGGAGCACCTCAATACATAAGGCAAATACTAACAGCCATAAAAGGGGAAATCGACAGTAACACATTCATAGTAGGGGACTTTAACACCCCACTTTCACCAATGGACAGATCATCCAAAATGAAAATAAATAAGGAAACACAAGCTTTAAATGATACATTAAACAAGATGGACTTAATTGATATTTATAGGACATTCCATCCAAAAACAACAGAATACACTTTCTTCTCAAGTGCTCACGGAACATCCTCCAGGATAGATCATATCTTGGGTCACAAATCAAGCCTTGGTAAATTTTAAAAAATTGAAATTGTATCAAGTATCTTTTCCGACCACAACACTATGAGACTAGATATCAATTACAGGAAAAGATCTGTAAAAAATACAAACACATGGAGGCTAAACCATACACTACTTAATACCGAAGTGATCACTGAATAAATCAAAGAGGAAATTAATAACTACCTAGAAACAAATGACAATGGAGACACGACAACCCAAAACCTATGGGATGCAGCAAAAGCAGTTTTAAGAGGGGAGTTTATACCAATACAATCCTACCTTGAGAAACAGGAAACATCTCGAATAAACAACCTAACCTTGCACCTAAAGCAATTAGAGAAAGAAGAACAAAAAAACCCCAAAGTTAGCAGAAGGAAATCATAAAGAAGAAATCATAAAGATCAGATCAGAAATAATTTAAAAAGAAATGAAGGAAACAATAGCAAAGATCAATAAAACTAAAAGCCGGTTCTTTGAGAAGATAAACAAAATTGATAAACCATTAGCCAGACTCATCAAGAAAAAAAGGGAGAAGACTCAAATCAATAGAATTAGAAATGAAAAAGGAGAAGTAACAACTGACACTGCAGAAATACAAAAGATCATGAGAGATTACTACAAGCAACTCTATGCTAATAAAATGGACAACCTGGAAGAAATGAACAAATTCTGAGAAATGCACAGCTTGCCAAGACTGAATCAGGAAGCAACAGAAAATATGAACAGACCAATCACAAGCACTGAAATGGAAACTGTGATTAAAAATCTTCCAACAAACAAAAGGTCAGGACCAGATGCCTTCACAGGCGAATTCTATCAAACATTTAGAGAAGAGCTAACACCTATCCTTCTCAAACTCTTCCAAAATATAGTAGAGGGAGGAACACTGCGAAACTCATTCTACAAGGCCACTATCACCCTGATACTAAAACCAGACAAGGATGTCACAAAGAAAGAAAACTACAGGCCAATATCACTGATGAACATAGATGCAAAAATCCTCAACAAAATACTAGCAAACAGAATCCAACAACACATTAAAAGGATCATACACCATGATCAAGTCGGGTTTATTCCAGGAACGCAAGGATTCTTCAATATACGCAAATCAATCAATGTGATACACCATATTAACAAACTGAAGGAGAAAAACCATATGGTCATCTCAATAGATGCAGAGAAAGCTTTCGACAAAATTCAATACCCATTTATGATAAAAACCCTGCAGAAAGTAGGCATAGAGGGAACTTTCCTCAACATAATAAAGGCCATATATGACAAACCCACAGCCAACATCGTCCTCAATGGTGAAAAACTGAAAGCATTTCCACTAAGATCAGGAACAAGACAAGGTTGCCCACTCTCACCACTATTATTCAACATAGTTTTGGAAGTTTTAGCCCCAGCAATCAGAGAAGAAAAGGAAATAAAAGGAATCCAAATCGGAAAAGAAGAAGTAAAGCTGTCACTGTTTGCAGGTGACATGACACTATACATAGAGAATCCTAAAGATGCTACCAGAAAACTACTAGAGCTAATCAATGAATTTGGTAAAGTAGCAGGATACAAAATTAATGCACAGAAATCTCTGGCATTCCTATACACTAATGATGAAAAATCTGAAAGTGAAATCAAGAAAACACTCCCATTTACCACTGCAGCAAAAAGAATAAAATACCTAGGAATAAACCTACCTAAGGAGACAAAAGACCTCTATGCAGAAATTTATAAGACACTGATGAAAGAAATTAAAGATGATACAAACAGATGGAGAGATATACCATGTTCTTGGATTGGAAGAATCAACATTCTGAAAATGACTCTACTACCAAAGCAATCTACAGATTCAATGCAATCCCTATCAAACTACCACTGGTATTTTTCACAGTAGTAGAACAAAAAATTTCACAATTTGTATGGAAACACAGAAGACCCCGAATAGCCAAAGCAATCTTGAGAACGAAAAACAGAGCTGGAGGAATCAGGCTCCCTGACTTCAGACTATACTACAAAGCTACAGTAATCAAGACAGTATGGTACTGGCACAAAAACAGAAAGATAGATCAATGGAACAGGATAGAAAGCCCAGAGATAAACCCACGCACATATGGTCACCTTATCTTTGATAAAGGAGGCAGGAATGTACAGTGGAGAAAGGACAGCCTCTTCAATAAGTGGTGCTGGGAAAACTGGACAGGTACATGTCAAAGTATGAGATTAGAACAGTCCCTAACACCATACACAAAAATAAGCTCAAAATGGATTAAAGACCTAAATGTAAGGCCAGAAACTATCAAACTCTTAGAGGAAAACATAGGCAGAACACTCTATGACATAAATCACAGCAAGATCCTTTTTGACCCACCTCCAGAGAAATGGAAATAAAAACAAAAATAAACAAATGGGACCTAATGAAACTTAAAAGCTTTTGCACAGCAAAGGAAACCATAAACAAGACCAAAAGACAACCCTCACAATGGGAGAAAATATTTGCAAATGAAGCAACTGACAAAGGATTAATCTCCAAAGTTTACAAGCAGCTCATGCAGCTCAATATCAAAACAACAAACAACCCAATCCAAAAATGAGCAGAAGACCGAAAAAGACATTTCTCCAAAGAAGATATACAGATTGCCAACAAACACATGAAAGAATGCTCAACGTCATTAATCATTAGAGAAATGCAAATCAAAACTACAATGAGATATCATCTCACACCGGTTAGAATGGCCATCATCAAAAAACCTAGAAACAATAAATGCTGGAGAGGGTGTGGAGAAAAGAGAACACTCTTGCACTGCTGGTGGGAACGTGAATTGGTTCAGCCACTATGGAGAACAGTATGGAGGTTCCTTAAGAAACCACAAATAGAACTACCATATGACCCAGCAATCGCACTACTGGGCATATACCCTGAGAAAACCAAAATTCAAAAAGAGTCATGTACCAAAATGTTCATTGCAGCTCTATTTACAATAGCATGGAGATGGAAACCACCTAAGTGTCCATCATCGGATGAATGGATAAAGATGTGGCACATATATACAATGGAATATTACTCAGCCATAAAAAGAAACGAAATTGAGTTATTTGTAGTGAGGTGGATGGACCTAGAGTCTGTCGTACAGAGTGAAGTAAGTCAGAAAGAAAAAGACAAATACCGTATGCTAACACATATATATGGAATCTAAGAAAAAAAATGTCATGAAGAACCTAGGGGTAAGACAGGAATAGAGACACAGACCTACTAGAGAATGGACTTGAGGATATGGGGAGGGGGAAGGGTAAGCTGTGACAAAGTGAGAGAGTGGCATGGACATATATACACTACCAAACGTAAAATGGCTAGCTAGTGGGAAGCAGCCGCATAGCGAAGGCAGATCAGCTAAGTGGTTTGTGACCACCTAGAGGGGTGGGATAGGGAGGGTGGGTGGGAGGGAGACGCAAGAGGGAAGAGATATGGGAACATATGTATATGTATAACTGATTCACTTTATTATAAAGCAGAAACTAACACACCATTGTAAAGCAATTATACTCCAATAAAGATGTATAAAAAAAAGAATAATCATAAAGACCATGTAATACTTTGTAAATAAACTGAGCCGAAAAATGGAATCGTGTGTTATGTGGCTTATGAAACAAGAGAAAACACAGCTAGTGGGTGAACCTAATCAACTCTCTGTTGTGGGTGTGCAGATAATAGAAATTTGAGCTTGGGGGGGTGGTTAGAAAATAATCCCCTCCCGAAACCAACTGATCACACTGGTAAGGAAATTAACAGCAAAAGTAATGAATGCAACAAGAAGTCCATGATGTCCTGAGCTAGACACTGGAGCTAGGCTTCCGTCCATTTGGTAGAGGAAATCATACAGTCCTGGTGATGCATTCATATCTGGGAGGCCTAAAAACTCTTAACTACGTGTTCTTCACAAATCATGAGTGTCCATCAGACTTTCACTTTTCCTAAAATTGTTTACATTTCATTTGGCAGAATCATTCCTGCATGACCACCTTTTTTCATGACAGTTAAAATCAGATTAAATGGAATATCAAGGAAAACAGGAACAAGTTACCAAAAAATATGAAGAGCATCTAAGGAATGGAGAGTAGTCTCTCCGTTATAGCTAGCAATGCTGAAGGTTTCAAGAATTACAAATTGGAGCAAATTAGAAAATGGAAAAAAAAAAAAAGCATGCACACATATGCACAAACATACACACAAACGCTTCAAGCCTAACTGTTCATGTATTTATCGTTAAAACTACTGAGCATCTTTTGTACGCCAGGCACTGTCCTAGGAGATCCAGCACGGAACAAATCTGACAAAATATCTCATGAAGAATCAGTACAGCTCAGAGTCAGTAGAAATAGGTGATCAATAAATTAAAATATAACGAGATGGCATTAAGAGCTATGAAGAAAAATGAAGCAGGACGTGAAGAGAAGGCTTTTCTTAGGAAGTGCCCTGTGAGCTAAGCCAGCAGTGGGGGAGAGGGCAGGCCAGGGGGATATCCGGGGGCGAGAGGGAGAGTGGCAGCCACGGGTCAATGCCTGAGGTCACGATGTGCATACGGGCTGCTGGTGCTGGCTGAGGCACATGCCCGAGAGAGACAGGCGGCCGTGACAGGATGCTGAGCACAGGCGTGAACCATGATGTATGTCCTAGCAGGATCACTCTGACCACAAGCTAGAAAGTTGTCATTAGAGGGGCAAGAAGAGAAACAAGGTCCGCTGGAGGCCCTGCAATAAAAAGCACAGGCGAAGGTGGGGTTGCTGGTGCTTTGGGCCAGGGTGGCAGCAGCGGGAGCAGGAATACCTTGTTGGATTCTGATTCGATTTTGAAAGTAAAGTTAACAGGATTGCTGAGGGAGTAAATGCAGAGTTTCGAGAGGAAGCGAAAAGCCCAGAATGACAATATGTCTTTTACCCTTATCCGTCTGATCGCTATGTATAACATTTACTAAGGAGAAGTCTGAGGAAGGAACAAGTTTCGGGATGGTAAGAAATCAACTTTGATTTGATACACATCAGGTTTCGGATGCCTATTCGTCATCAAAGTAGAGGTGGCTAAGAAGCAACTAGATATCCAGGTTATGGGGAGAATTATTATTAAATGCAATAGATACACGGATAGATATAGACAGGTAGAGAGAACGAGATAAAGAAGAATTGCACATATGTGTCTGTATATGAAGGAAGGAAAGTTCAAGAAGGAAAACATGGACAAGGGAGAAAAGAAATTTATACACTGTATTGTATCTACTTCAGCACCATTTGAAAATACTGTAATGAGAACATAACTACTTTAGTAATGAAAAAGGGACACTTCTTTTGTTTCCCCCAATAAAATAATAAGCTGATGAAAAAATCAGACACATAGTTAACACAAGACTACTGTGAAAAGAGACTCAGAGACAACCACTGTTAACTTTGTGGATTATTTCCTCCCTTTTTTTTCTTGACATTTATATATATACACTACACAGTTTTGTTTTTTAAGTACAGTTCATTTTTGCTTGTTATTTTGACACACATGAGATAATGCTGAACTCAAAGGTGGCAGCCATGGAATCAGGCCATTTTTTGTTTTGAATTTCTGTGTTCATGCTTTTAGAATGTCCCCACTCTCCGGTTCGTGGAGGCCCCTTTTCCATTCCCAAATGCGCCACGCCCTGACTCACTCCCCTAGGGTGCCTCCTGGCAGTGGAGGACATTTGTGCTTTCCATCCTGCCCCTAAGAGCTTTGCAGTTGGGGGTCTGCCTTATAAAACCATAAGCACGTTTCCATGTCATAAAGAATTATTTGTAAACCTAATCTTTAAATGGACGCTTTATATACAATTCTCTGTGCACAGTTCTAATGTAGCATCCAACTTTTTATCAAGCATGTTTTAGCACCGCCTCAAGGAGTCACTGTCTAGTCACCAAAAGAGCAGAAACTCTGACTGAAAGTAGTTTCCCTTCAGTTCATTCAACAAATACCTACCAGTGCGTGTGTCTGTGCACGTGCGTGTGCGTGTGAGAGACCGAGAGAGAGGATGACGCACACAAAATCTTAAAAGATGATTTCAGACAGAGAAACGTGCTGTGAATAAAATAACAACACATGAGAACATAACTGGAAGAAAGGTGAAAAAGAGAGAGAATGCTATTTAGCTGGGTGGGCAGGCAAAACCTACTGGGGAAATGACACTTGAGCCAAAGCCTCAGTGAAGAAGAGGAGGCTGCAAATAGTCTAGAGAAGAGCAACTCAAGTGCAGGGTGAAGAGGAAAGGCAGAGGGGGGCCCAGGAAAGGAAGGAGTACACGTGTTGGAGGGGTGTGTGGCCGGAACATCGCAGAAAGAGGGGGCAGACCATGGATGGAGCTGCAGGCAAGCATCTGGATCTTTAACGAAACTGAGTTATTTGTAGTGAGGTGCATGGACCTAGAGTCTGTCATAGAGAGTGATGTAAGTCAGAAGAGAAAAACAAATACCGTATGTTAACGCATATATACAGAATCTAAAAAAAAGTGGTTCTGAAGAACCTAGGGGCAGGACAGGAATAAAGACGCAGATGTAGAGAATGGACTTGAGGACACAGGGAGGAGGAAGGGTAAGCTGGGACGAACTGAGAGAGTGGCATGGACATATATACACTACCAAATGCAAAACAGACAGCTAGTGGGAAGCAGCCACATAGCACAGGGAGATCAGCTCGGTGCTTTGTGACCACCTAGAGGGGTGGGATAGGGAGGGTGGTAGGGAGACGCAGGAGGGAGGGGATATGGGGATATATGTATACATATAGCTGATTCACTTTGTTATACAGCAGAAACTAACACATCATTGTAAAGCAATTATACTCCAATAAAGATGTTAAAAAAATAAATAAAAATAAAAAATTTAAACCTCCACCCCCCCCCCAAAAAAAAAGAATGTGGATCTTTATTCTAATTGTAATGAGAAACTACTGTAAAGTTATAAACAAGGACACAATATGATCTGATTTAGGCTGAACAATCAGTGTGGCGGTTGTGGAGAGACCAGAACGTTAAGGAACAAAAGGGAGACCAGTTAGGAGGCTGCCACTGTCTCCAGCCAAGAGAGGGGGTAGCTTGAAGCAGCATTTCAGGAACTGTGGTGGTGATGTGTTCAGACACAGGACACATTTTGGAGGTAAAAGCAACAGGACTTGCTGACTCAGGAACGAGGAATCTGTGCCTGGGTGAAGAGAACCGGCACTCCATCCACACCTCAAGCGACTTTTACCCTCACTAATGGACCTTCGCGGGACTCACCTCTCTGGGATGGGTATGGAAGGTGCAGGCAACAAGTGTTTACAGGGTAATGTAAAATGTATCATGCTGTCTCACTTACCCAAATTGGGATCAGTAGCCTGACGTTTCTTAATTTTCGCTTCAGAAATAGCAGAATAATAGGCACAAGTCATCTTGATCAGCCACGTTGCTCGAACCATTGGCACGGAATACTTAGCTAAATATGCAAAAACATCTTCTTTTTTACTAAGGATGGGAACCTAAAAAGAAATAATATATTTATAACAATCACTTATCATGTTCATCGCTAGGCCAACCTAAAGAAAGGGGAAGCAAGAGAAAGAGACTCTAAGTTCCTGCTGGCTATGAAAAACTATATCCTTTTTTTAAATGGCACGTGCCACTTTAAAAAAAAATTTTAAGCGAATTTTAAGAAAAAAGAATCAAAACTATGTTTAGCACATTGGCAACAGTTTTATCAGTTGTGCTTTCTTATTTATAAAAACAAATTATTTTCAAACTCTCAGATGCTGAAAGCTACTCGTTGTATCAGCAAAATAGGGAAAATAATCTCATGACAGTCCTCCAAGGAGTTTATATCTCAAAATTGGAAGGGACAGATAAAGTAAAAGCTATCCCCACTCTACATTTTATCAAAGAACATTTTTGTATAAAGCTTTCTGATTGTAACATTTCATAAGAATAACAATTTCCAGAAAGCTTCTAAAAGTGCGTTTAGACCAAAATTTTACATAGAGGCTAAAATGATGGATCAGTGAATCTGCCTAATAAACACGGAGCTAGAAACAGCTGGGTAATTAATTCACTGGTTGAAAGTGGGCACTTGAGGCAGTTAATTATTTCTTCCAGGCCACAAAGGTACTATTTAGCAAATTAGTGTCTCAATGTTCTGCTGAATGGCTCGAAAGAGTTAATCCAGTCTTCTCGAATTCCTCATAAATATCCTAGGAATAGCCCATTAATCTATACATAAGCTACCCAATTTACGAATACAGGGTAACTCAGCGGACAGAGAGGATGTTGGCTGCAATGCAGCAGGATGGGAAAAGTGAGATGGAGAAGCAGGCCGTGCCCACCCCCGCCCCCAGCAATGAGCACCCCTGTGCTGCAGTCGTGGCCCCAGCCTGTGGTGGTTAAACCCATGACTCCCAGGCTCTTCATTTATGAACGAGATAATACCGACCCTGGCCACCTCACGGTGGCGTGAGAAGGAGAAAGCAAAAGAATTACATGTATCAAAATTGTAACAACTTTCATTTTGTTGCCAGTTCCAGTTCCAAGGATTTCTTCCTGCCCCCCAATGTGTTCTCAAGCCATGGACCTGACTCTCTCCTAAGAGGATTCTGGAAACCCACAACCATGGACATCACTAGCCCTGGTCTCTATGCCCCGAAGTCTTGCTCGATCTTGTGTTGAAAATCAAAGCTTCAAACCAGCTAACTGATTCATATAGCATGGCATTTTTCTCTTAGTTAGCCAATGGTTCAGCCGGTGGATTTTTCTGCATTATACATATGTTACAAATCTGACTATTCGCAGTCTTGGAACAAAGTGTGATCCCAGAATTTTAAAGTAAGTGTTTTTTGTTACCCAGCTCTTTAAAACACGTTATTTCACCTGGTTCTTCCCAAAGAAACATCAAGCGGCTCCAGCGATAAAGAAAAGCTGCCTGGTTGAACACTGAGATGCAGTGTGTCCATATACTGCATTTTACGGGCAATGTAATAGACTTTTGATCATGTACAGTTCCTACCTTGGTTGCTGACTTTAGAACATAACCTCCCCCATGACAAAGGCGACTACACGGCATACCACATAACTATATAAAAGGGAGGTGAAAGTGACACAGGCTAAAGCTATAAAACTTCCTCTCTGTGGATCACGGTGATACATTTTACCTAGAAAATTTCCTGAAAATTTAGCTTACAAGGCACATCTTTCACGGAGCACAAGGCTCTGGGTTTACTGTCGTTTAGGCCAGGGACAAGAAAAGCACAGTCTTATATAGTCAGTTCAAGGCCGGAGCTGCTGGTTTTCACTAGAACACACAGTATGGTATCAGGGAGTTACATTTTAGCTGTCACGGTCAGGTTCCCTCTCTCAGCCAGACGTACCAGAAGAATATATATAAGATCAAGGCCTAAAAACCAGGCAAATGCAAAAAGTAAAGTTAGCATCTCCAAAGAAACATTACCAATAGCATCTTTATAGAAGCCTAAAGGATTTCTTTTTGAACAGCGTTTGACAAGAAGGCACGGCCGGGGATGGGGGGAGCATTCTGAGCATGTGAAATGTTTACACGAAACAGCAAACAAAGCTGAGTCTTACATGAACAGCATAAGGCAAACCTCTAGCTCACTGTCCCTGCTGGCAGAGCCCTAAGAAAAAGGGTTGGCTCAAATCAAGGGCTTTCGAATTCAGAAGAACATATGTGAAGAAAGTTATTTAATTAAGGAAGAAGACACATTTTGATGGTTTTGTCACATTTACAGTTTGGGCCAACTCAGGAAGGAAAATATGTTTACACTGACTGAAGTATGACTTCCTACAGGGATGGATTCCATTTTCAGCCAAGAAACCATCTGACTTCAACTTGTAGCTGAACCTAGGCAAGCACTGGGCAGCTGTTTGGTTTCTCAATCAAGGTGGAACTGCATCTAAGTACCAGAAGAAAACTAAGACACCTAGCATGGTTTCCCATCCACCAACGGGTTGCCCTTGCAACGCTTCTCTCCCTGTATTCTCCTTTCTGTCAGCACCCTCTGTTTGCTAAGCAGTGGGAGAGGCAAATGGAAATTCCAGAGACCACAGTAATCAAAGTCACCAGAAGTGAACACATCATTCTTAGTGAACTGTTCAAGAGCTAAAAGGATATCCCCAGGAGCAAGAAGTCTCCTTTTCCAAATCTAACTATGACCGCGATTGGATTAAAAGGCCTTTTACAGGCCATTGTTGACCTCTCTGTGGCTAAATACTTGGAGTGCTGTGGAGCTTTATAGTAACGGAAAACCAGGTCCAGAAACCTGATCCATCCCATACAGGAAACTATTTTGAACTCTAGATCAGAGCTGGAAGATGACTCAGGATCTCAGCAGGAAAAGGAAGGTCTTCTACATCAAGCCATCTTGCAGATAAATACCAGAAATTAAGAGGTATTTAAACTTTCTAATATGAAGGGCACGCAGAGGATGCAATCTTTTACCCAACTCTAAAGAGTTTTTGCCACCTCAAGAAGATGAAATGCTGAGGAAGGGATGGGAAGGAATGACTCTTGAAGTGCCCAAGAAATGAATACTTCAAAGTATATTCAATGGTTTGACAAAGAAAACATCTTTAACTTTGCAAAGAATTAACGTCAGGGCTTACCTGAGGGACACCTGACTTGGCCAGAGGCAGCTCCTAATAAAGAGAGAAGAACAACGGCTAATACACTGCACCATAATTCATCTCCCTCTTAAAAGATGAGAGACCATTACACCCCTAAAGCAACGGCATCAATTCCTCATGAGTATTCCCTTTCAGGAAATATCCCCCCCCCCCAAAAAAAAAACTGCATTCTAAAAGCTTACAAAAAAGGCAAACCTAAAACGAAAGATGTCAGGCTGGCTACATAGGAGTTGAAAGTACTAACCAACATGGAGGGTATGAACTTTTAGTAGAAAGCCATCAAATATTGAAGGACGGCCTTCGACTTCTGCAGCCTTCGGATACAATTCCCAGGCCACAGTGGGAACACGTGGTAAACGGTCAACAATGGAAAAGAAATGCTATGCGGTCCAGCCTGTGTTGAGACAGGCACTGCCTGAGTAGCAAGAGAGGGTTACGCTGATCGTCTGCTTTGCAAGGGTTTCGGTTGCCTTTAAGCACTAACATCTATGAAAGGCAACGCAAGGCTCTGACACTAGGGCAAAATAAAGCCCACGGGAGCTACAGGCACTATTTTCGAAGAGGTGCTTTAGAAAACAAAAACGCAAATACACGAAGGAGCTCTCCTCTAACCTGGGCCTGCACCAAGCCATTCGTGAAAACTTAAGAATAGAAGATGGGCTCCCCTAAAACTAAAGGGTTTCAGGGGAGATGAGAAAGACCTGGGGATTATTTGAAAGGTGTGTAAGAAGTCAGAGATCAAGACTAAGAGGGAGGTTTCTGGCTCTCATCTAAATTTCAAAAGACATTTTGTATTATTGGGACTATAAGATTGTTGAATCTGTGCAGTATTTCCCACGCGAGGAAAATGATCAAAGGCAAAGATTTTTAAAAGAACCCTCCCTTCCCTCCCCCTCCTCAAAAAAGCGGGGAGCTATGAATAAACCTGCCCATTTTGTACTGAAACTTTTTCAAAGATGGTTTTCAAGCACACACGGAATCACTATCTTTTATCTCACTTGTTCGGAAGAAGAGTTAGTTTAAGAATTTGGATGGGTACTTTTCAAGACAAGGAAATAACATTAAAGCAAGGATTTCTATTTAACCCATTTGGACATCCTGACCTAAAAAACTGAAAATGTAACAGAAATAAATGAAGTCTCACTGCCTGTTTTTGATTTTAAAACCCTGTCTACCTAATATCCACATAAACAGCTTCCTGTGTAGAATGTTTAGGTCTCTAGATGTCCTAGGCACCACATGCCATCAAAATGAAGGGGAAACAGCCTATGTGCAGCACACACCTAGTGCAGGATACCTGCCATTGAGACTTTGAGTTTTGGAGAGAATTGGGGAAAAGAAATGTATACTTGAACATTATCTCAAATATTTTCATTTCTATAAGGCCTCAATTAAAACAATGCAAGAAATACTTAATACCTTTTTTGCCAAAATAGCAAGTGGTTTATTTCCTGCTAAGTCAGAGAACCAACTATGAATCGCACTCTGGGATCGAGCAGTAACCAGCCAATAATTATCTTTAGCATTAACTTGTGGTTTCTTCTTTCCGGTGTCCTGGAAAGTGTTAAGCTTTAGTTTCTCAGCTAATATGCTGCTAAAATAAGCTCCAATCTGTGGAAGAGAAAACAGAGTTTAAAGACAATAAGCAAGAATGTTAGTAATGTACATATCAGTATTTTATTTTTATTGTTTTAACAGAAAATCTTCAAAGAGCCCATTGGAAAATAAAACGGGAATTTAAGTCCTTGAAGCTAAGAGTTGCGATTTCCTTACACTAACATAATGCAGAAACTCCCACAGCACCTTTGTTTCACTACTAACAAGTAGTTCAAGGGAACAAGAAGGGTCTCTGAAAATCCCTGTAAGATAAAATTCATTATATCCTGAATAAATTTCAAGAGAATGGGTTCTGCTTTCATCTTTAGATGAACCTCTCCTTTTTCACAGTACACACCCATTTGAAGAGAATCTTTTTCCTGAGAGGTGCTGCATACAAGATCAGAACCTGGCAATCACACAGTAATCATTCTTTTTCTTGTTTCATTTTAATAGCACATAGATTTGGAAAGGAAACGCTGTATTTACACTCAGTGCTTTAAAAAAAAAAAAGTCTAGAGAAATCTAATTTATTTAAATGGAAAATTACAAAAGGTTCAATTAAATTAAATATTCAACATTTTTGATTGGGCTGCCAATTTCATGAGTACAAGTGTTTAGAAAGAGAAAGCTAGTGTGGCTTGCTCTGAATGGAACAAAGTAGCAAAGGGAGCTTCCTGTGAATGACTGGCATTTTCATATTAACCAAATTAAAAGAGGACAAAGGAAAGACAAAGGGACAAGAAGGAAGGGGACTGAGTAATATCTAAAAACTAAATGAATCCACAGAAAACCTCTTGGAATTTCCAAGAATCCTATCACAGCATCACATTTTGTCCCCTGGAAATTCTCTAATAACAGGATGTGGACAACAATTTCTAACAAATACCTTCAATAAGGTTAGCAGACAGTGGCAACCGTGATTGAAATAAAATACCTACCCTGCTGCAGCAAAATAAGAATCACTACCTTAGTTAATGCTCATGACTCAATAAACAATTAGTCTATAGGGTGGAACGGAGTTGGAAGCAATTAGCCAAGTTTATCTACCAGGGCGAAAAGCTGGTAAACATTTTTTTTAATGTGAATTGGCATCCCTTGATCCTTGTGATTGAGGTACAGTGAAAAAGTCTGTTTTGTGTTGAGGTAATATGGCAATAAAAATTATAGTAATTAGAAAAAAAGGCTGAACCTTATTTTTTTTTACAACAACTTCATAGTATTCTTTTTTAAGCAAAGTTTGCAGAATGTCCAGAGAATTAAATGCAAAAATTCACCAAAAAAACAGCTATTTGAAAACACGGAGCCAAGAGTAACAAATTGTTTAATTTTAAATTTCTCAATCAATATTTGGTCTTTGCACCAATGGCACAAAATACCTACCTATGTAGATTGTTTAATATTTAAAAGATCTCTTATTTGCAATCATGTATGAGCATTTTAATCATAATAAACAAAGACATTAAAAATTTTTTTAAACTAGTCTAAGTACTGTCAAAGAAGAATAGCCACGGTGATCTGAAAAGACTATTCAATTAAATCAAGCCAATCACTGATTTTGCAAATCAAGGGATTTGCAAAAATTGTATTAAAAAAAAAAAAAAGTCTGGGGGGTTTCCCTGGTGGCGCAGTGGTTGACAGTCTGCCTGCTAATGCAGGGGCCACGGGTTCGAGCCCTGGTCTGGGAGGATCCCACATGCCGCGGAGCAACTAGGCCCGTGAGCCACAACTACTGAGCCTGCGCGTCTGGAGCCTGTGCTCCACAACAGGAGAGGCCCGCGCACCGCGATGAAGAGCGGCCCCCGCTTGCCACAACTAGAGAAAGCCCTCGCACAGAAACGAAGACCCAACACAGCAAAAATTAATTAATTAATTAATAAACTCCTACCCCCAACATCTTCTTAAAAAAAAAAAAAATGTCCTGGTGTAGGTAATGGCCAAAAGAATTCAGAACACGGCAAATTAAAAAGAAAAAAAAAGTCTGGGCAATCTCTTTTGCAATTATACTCTTTTCTATGTATTTAATAATAGCAATGGAACATAGTGGCTGTATATATGTTTTACTTCCTAACAAATCTTATGAACAACTGCATAAATGTAAACAAAGTCAAAATTCCCAAAAAAGCAAGAGCAGAGAAAATGCACATTAGGACTCAAAAAAAAAGGAAAAAATCAAAACATGATCATACACTTAATTTTATTCTATCAGCAATATATTCACATTATTCTAAAATCAAGAAAAAGTTAAGAGCCTCATTCCCAAGTCCCAATGCCTAACTCCAAAGAACCACCTTGATTAGTTTCTTATGTGTCTTTGCAGAGTTTCTTCATGTGAATACACATGAACAAACACGAATATATTTTTCTCTTATATCTATACCTCGTTATGTACATTGAGTAATGTCTGAGAGCCTTCTTTCCACATTTGTCTATGGAGAGCTTCCTCATTCATTTTTACAGACACATAATAATGTACTGTGTGCATGTACCACATTTTATTTAATCAAGTCCCCGTTAATGGACATTTGTTCCAAACTTCTGCGATTACAAATCACATTACAATGAATAGCCTTTCCTATTTGTTATTTCATACATGTACAGCTATAGCTTTCAGATGAATTTTCAGGATTCAGATTGTATGATTCTGTAATTTTAATCAGCATTGTCAAATTACCCTCCATAATGTTTATACCAATTTGCACTCCCTCAGACAAGGTATGAGAGATAAGGTTTAATTTAAAACTTGTTTCCATCCATCCACAGCTATTTTGAAAGTAATTCATTTGGTAAGAAAATGAAAAAGTTTAGGGGCTATACTATAGGTCATGTATTTCATATTCATTAGATCCAATTCCCCTCAGAAGGTTTGAATCCTTGAGTAAATCTCACAGGAAGGATGAGAGCTGCAGAAGTGGTAACGGGTGCTATTTCCATTTATTCAATTATTTAAATTGACATAAAACTTCACACAACTGGGAACAATTTGGCAGTTTCTATACACAAGGCGTTCATACTTTGTTATGGACAGAACTGTGTATATCCAAAATTCAGACATTGAAGCTCTAAGCCTCAATGTGACCGTATTTGGAGACAGAGCCTTTAAAGAGGTAATTAAGGTTAAATGTTCATGGGCCGATAAATGGATAAAGAAGATGTGGTACACAGATACAATGGAATATTACTCAGCCATTAGAAAGAATGGAATAATGCCATTTGCAGCAACATGGATGGACCTGGAGATTATCATACTAAGTGAAGTAAGTCAGAGAAAGACAAATATCATATGATATCGCTTATATGTGGAATCTAAAAAAAAAAATGATACAAATGAACTTATTTACAAAACAGAAACAGACTCACAGACTTAGAGAATGAATTTATGGTTACCTGGGGGGAGGGACAGATTGGGAGTTTGGGATTGACATGTACACACTGCTATATTTAAAATAGATAACCAACAAGGACCTACTGTAAAAAACAAAAAAGAGAGAAAAATAGTTAAATGAGGTCATAAGGGTGAGGCCTAATCCAATATGACTAGTGCCACTATAAGAAGGAGAACACCAGAGATACCCGCACACAGAGAAAAGCCCACGTGAGGACACAGTGAGAGGGCAGCAGTATACAAGCCGAGAAGAGAGGCCTCAGGAGAAACCAGACCTGCTGACACCTTGATCTTGGACTTCCAGCCTCCAAAACTGTGAGAAAATAAACTTTCTCAGAAAATCAAATTTCTGTTGTTTAAGCCCCTCAGTTTGTGGTATTTTGTTATGGCAGCCCCAGTAGACTAATGCACCTTCTAACCAAGTAATATGCTGCTGGGAATTTATCCTAAAGAACAAAAGCTATATGTTCAAATATGACTATACCTTCTTTATAAAAAACCATAAGAAACAGATAATAGGCAAACTGCTGTACACCAGCAGTTTCAGTTATTACAGCACATAAATGATGAAACGTTATCTATCCATTAATTACTATGAATATGAATACTTCAGCCTCAAGGAAAGGTACACACAAAATGATATTACTTCTTCTTTAAGTACATAAGTTAAGGAAGATGAAAGTTTAGAGATAGATGGTAGTTACATTTGCACAACAGTGTGAGTGTACTTAATGCCAAAGAGCTATACACTTAAATATGTTAATGGTAAATTTTATGTTACGTAAATTTTACCACAATAAAAAAAAAGTAGAAAACAAATTACAACACATACATAATTGTAGTTGTGACGTTTAAAAGGTATCAAGCAAGATTGGAAAAAGACTAAAAACACTGTGTTTGGTCAATAGGACAATCTGTAGAAAATAATTCTGTTTTTTTTCACATCACTTAAATAATACTTCAGTTGCTAGTTTAGCAAATTACATATGTTTGTGTATGCATGTGTGCATATAAAAAGAGATTTGAAATGATACACAAACTTTTAACAATGGTTATCTCTGGTTAAGAGAAAACAAGAATAGAAATTCATCTGTATGCTTGATTTCTTTTAATCTGTAGGCATGATTTTTTAAATTCAAAAGTATTTTAATATTCGAAAATAGAAATAACTCAAAAATAACAAACCTTAAAGGATACAAACAGAAACAGATAATTCCATCTATATATCTAATTGTTAACATAACCACAAAGAAAAAAGACTTAATTCAAGAAATTTTTAATACAACACTCTGACTACATACTTTTTTAAAAAATAAATTTATTTATTTATTTTTAAACTTTTGGCTGCATTGGGTCTTTGTTGCTGTGCACGGGCTTTCTCTAGTTGCAGCGAGCAGGGGATACTCTTCATTGCGGTGCATGGGCTTCTCACTGAGGTGGCTTCTTTTGTTGTAGAGCACAGGTTTTAGGCGCACGGGCTTCAGTAGTTGTGGCTCGCAGGCTCTAGAGCGCAAGCTCAGTAGCTGTGGCGCACGGGCTTAGTTGCTCCGCGGCATGTGGGATCATCCCAGACCAGGGATCGAACCTGTGTCCCCTGCATTAGCAGGAAGGTTCTTAACCAATGCACCACCAGAGAAGTCCCTCTGACTACATACTCTTAATGAAAGTTAGTCTAAAGATAAAAAGCATGGTACAGCAATTGTAAATTTTACATAGCAATTTTGTTGTTGGAATGACACTGGTATAAGTTTATTCTGGAACTTTTTATGTATATTGTAAGATAGAGTAAATGAATAAACATGCTAATATTGCTGGGATCCAGGGTTCTCACCTTAAGAGAAAGGAGATACAATGATGGAAAAGGGAAAAGCATGGGAAAGACCCTGTGGTACTGACTTAGAACAGATGGATGGATGGAAGGGAGGAAGGGAGGGAGGGAGGGAGGGAGGGAGGGAGGGAGGGAGGGAGGGAGGGAGGGAGGGAGGGAGGGAGGGAAGAAAAAGAAGAAACCTAAATATTTTTGCCATCTCTGTCCACTGAAAGGGCCTAGAAGTTGTGACACTCAAGTAGCCATGAGCAAGCTGGGCACCCAGATCTGGGATGGGGTAGGAAAAGAACAAGATGGCCCTGGACTATGTTATTGTACCTCAAGTGAGGAAGTGCCCAAAGGACTGGGTTGGGGGGTGACGGGGTTGTCCAAAAGGCCCAAGAACCAGGTTAAAGGTGCCCCCACTGGCCAAATGTGAGACAGTGTGAGCATCAAAAAGAAAACTGAAGGTCATACAACTGATTTTAAGAGTTCAGGGGTTCAAAGTGATACTGAAAAATGGGGTGTCCTTAACAAAAGAATGTCAACTAATAAACATATGAGGAATAATAACTACAAAACCAGCATTTTGCAACCATCAGCAAAATAAATCATTCATCAGGAATCGACAATTGATGCTAAAATCATAGCATAAAATTTTATTGGACAGGGCTTCCCTGGTGGTGCAGTGGTTGAGAGTCCGCCTGCCGATGCAGGGGACACGGGTTCGTACCCCGGTCCGGGAAGATCCCACACGCCGCCGAGCGGCTGCGCCCGTGGGCCATGGCCGCTGAGCCTGCGCATCCGGAGCCTGTGCTCCGCAACGGGAGAGGCCACAACAGTGAGAGGCCCGCGCACGGAAAAAAAAAAAAGAAATTTATTTGACAATAGGATATTCATACGGTCTCAAAGTATCACCCTGTGGGGATTACTACGAGGAAAAGATGACTATTTTTGCAATGTAAAGAGATGGCAGACAGCACCTTAAGTGATCAAACAGTATGAGCAATACTCAGGCAAACTAACACTGCATGTCTCTTGATATGCACTGCAGTCTTTGCACCAAAAATATTTAACCTGAAAAAAGAAAAAAACTCACAACAACAACAAAATGAGGGACTCTGGAGAGCGGTACTGCACTAGATTAAAATAGTGTTAGGAGACACGCCAGCCAAAAGCAGTGCGTGACCCCTGATTGGACCCTGCGGCAGGACAGCATAAAGGATATCTGGGGGAACTTTGAATATGGGTTGTGGTTTCAATAACACAAATTTATCAACATTAGCTCCCATGGGTCTCACATACGTATGCTCTTTCGGAAGTTTTGGGAAGCGATGAGCATTACCTTTGACGGGTTAATTACAATATTTCTAGCTGAGCCATGCTCGTCTCCAGTAAAGGCGGGCTGATTGTTGAAGCCTTGCTTTACATTCACAGCGGTAAGTTCATCCTGTGGGAGGAAAGGTACTGTTAGTCCGAAGGATGTCAAAGCTCCAACTGAAGCCAACATCCTGTAGCCTCAGGAATGACGAACTTTGCTATGCTCTGTAGAAGAG
Organism: Delphinapterus leucas; assembly: GCF_059928025.1. NCBI lineage: Eukaryota > Metazoa > Chordata > Mammalia > Artiodactyla > Monodontidae > Delphinapterus > Delphinapterus leucas. Next base: position 119,449,251 of record NC_143132.1, read on the forward strand.
AACTGTTCAACACTCACCAAGGAAAGAAGCAACAGAGGTTCAAAAATCAATATACACATGTGTAGAGAGAGAGAAAGCAAATGTGGCAAAATGTTAACAACCATTGCCTGTAGGTGAAAATTCTTCACTAATAAAATCGGAAAAAGAAAAAAAAAAAAAGCAACCTCCCCCCATAAACGTAAACTCATAGAATGTGCAGACTGGGATTGTTTCTAAAGAGCCCACAGCCTGACCGCCCCTGTGCACGTACCTTGCCCGCCCCTGTGCACGTACCTTGCCAGCCCCTGTGCACGTCTCTATGCTATGTTCCAGAAAACTGGCTCACTCAACCTACCCAAGACCCCACAGCGAGTTAAAGACAGGAATGAAGGGCTCCTAGGTGCAAGGCTTGTGATAACTACACACCACCACAGCCCTGCAACTGAGGGGAAGTTTAGAGCTTGCCAAGCTGTTCATACATCTCGGCTCACTTCACCTTTACCAATTCTGAGGCAGATGGTAGGCATGTGTCTTCATGCCTGCTTACAGATGAGAAGAGTGAGGCTCGCTCAGCTAGTACAGTAACTGGACAAAGCCAGCACTGAAAGACCACCTTCTCAATCCTAGACCAGGAAGAGAAATTTCCATGACACTGTGCACCAGAGTACAAATGCCACAGGAAAATGTGGTCTAAAAATACATAGCCACAATTCATACCCTCCTTAAAAAAGATCTACTGGATAGATATAGGAAAACTTTCCTTACCAAGGTCACAACACATCAAAAATAGCCCAAGGCATTTAAAAAAAAAAAAAAAAAAGACCTTCCCCTGCCCAGATCATTGAGTTATAGAACTAAATCAGAGTTCCCAAAATACAGACTTGAAAGAATAAAGGGGAAAGGTTTGCGTAAATGAAGCCACCTTCTGCTCCCCTCACTTCAGGCCAAGAAATGGTCTCAGTGACACCTGGGGTAATGGTAGCAACAGCACAAGAATATACACTTATTCTTCACAAGTAATTGCTGTAAGTGTAAAATGAAAAAAAAAAAATCAACTGATCAAATCACTGCTATGATCAGGCAGAAAGCCTTAGGCCAAAATCGTTAACGACATATAGCACCTGAAAGGTCACCTTGGCTGAGAACTGGGGTCTCCTGGAGTCGTGCCATGTAACTCTACTTAATTGTGTGTGCTCTAGCTAATACCTTGGCTAGGCACAGTTCTGGTGGGCCTTCAAAAAACCCCACTACAGGAAGCTTAGCTCTATGGTAACCAAGTCTCCTCCCAGCACGGAAGGTAGCTGGAATTGTGATCCGCACAGAAAATGAGTTGCATGTATATATCAGAAGACATCTCAAACTGCTCCCGCATTTTCAAATAAATTATTTGGAAATCTAGGGCAAAACTACATAATGCATATTTTAAGTCAAAAAAGTGTCAGTCAACTGAAATAAAGCAGGCATGCTAATGCAATTTCTGCCATCTCAGAGTCTAAGGAAGAAGGGGGACACGTGGTGTCATGAGGGGAATGGGACAAGAAAATGGAATTTTTATCTTTGCTTTAGCATCAGAGTAATACAAGAAACACTAATTGAGGAATAGCTTATGTTTTTACTAAAAATACGTCCTGGGTTAATCAAGAGGGAATGTGTGAGGCTTTCAGGACCAGTTAGTTCCATTTAGTGCTGCTTCAGTTTCTATTCTAAACTAACCCCTGCTCAGCTAGCTGCCTGTTGTGACTGACTGCTAAGCACTGGCCTGGACAGACATGCCACGCGCACACACACACGCACGCACGCACACGTACGCACATGCACAAATACACACACAGAATCGCCAGAAGGAAAAGAACATGGGACCATGGTAACAAGTCTGTCAACCACATCAGATTTTCCTCAAACTAGGATCCACACAGGTACTGCTGGGAGCCTTGAGTGCTGAGAACTTTCTAAACTTGTATTCTCAGTTTCATGAAAATGCATCCGGAATCTGAGCGCTTCTCACTACCACCGATGCCTCCCCCAGGTCAAGGCCACCATCACCTCATGCTTGGACATTGCAATAGCTCCTAACTGGTCTCCTTGCTTCTACCTTTGCCCTCTGAAGGCCACATTCAACACAGCAGCCACAGGGAGCTTTGGAAAACTTGAGTGAGATCATGTCACTCCTCAAAGCCTGCGATAACTCCGTACCTCAGAATACGAGCAGAGGCCCTATGAGGTCCTACAGGTCCCTGAGTGATCTGGCCCCTTATATCTTTCTGACCTCATCCCTAACCACACTCCCCTTGCTCACTCTGCAGCTCCTCAAGTGTCCAGCTGGACGATCTCCAGCCTCAGGGCCTTGCATGGTCTATCCCTTCTGCCTGGATTGCTCTTCCCTGGTTTCCACATGGCCAACTCCCTGACCACCTTAAGTCATGTCCTCGATGAGAAATCTGATGACCCTATTTGAAACTGGAACTGCTCACCCCATTCCCTTCACCCTAGCACTCCTAATCTTCCAATAATCCATAGCACTGATCACCTAAAACCCCACGTAATTTACTTATGATGTATCCTGTCTGTCTCCCCCACCAGAAGATAAGGTCTGTGAGAACAGGGGTCTTTATGTTGTTCACAGAAGCATGCCGAGAACACAGAGCAGTGGCTGGCACAGAGCACACAATATTCAATTCACAAAATATATTCAATAAATATCTGTTGAAAGAGTAAATAAGTGAATGATAACCTGTTTCGAACAATTAACATAATAAGTATATTCTGAATCACTACCCCATGACGTTGAGGTCCCTAATTCTGTGTGGATTTATGACTAGAGCCACTTAACCTCCCAGAGCAGTGGCTGTCACCCCATCAGGCCCAAGGCACCATCCTAAAAGCAAATATTTTTAAATGCCCTTTTTCCAAGCCTGAAATGAAATTCATAGACAATAACTTACCAACATTTTTTTAAAAAATCAATGTTAATGCCCTCACTCTAAAAGATTTTTCAAAATGAAAGTAAGTTATAACAACACAGGTACTTGAAAAGAAAACCCTCAGGCATACACAACAAGACCTCTACTACCCAAAAAGTGTGGTCCATGGGCCATCAGTGCTGGCTTGTTACAAATGTAGAATCTCATTTCAATCAGCTTAACAAATGCTCCAGGTAATTCATGGACACATTAACCTTTGAGAGGTGGGGCCCTAGGAGACATCAAGAATTAGTAAATGTTTGTTCCTATACCTAGAATCACCATAAATGCAATCCGTACAAAATGCAGACTGATAGAGGTGTGCTATATTGCTATTTCGAATTATCAGGAACAGCATGGTGTGAATCTCCTGTAACGGTGAAAACTCTTAGTAAAATTTTCAAACCAACAAAATAAAATCTTCTCCCAATATATTAAAACGCAATCGTTATATTCCTCAGAGCCTCAGTGTATACTGACTGTGTATTAAAATCATGCCAAAAAAATACTTTGAGATCATATGTAAATAGATTCCCACCTGGAACAGAGAGAAAACGACTTTGAAAGTTTGGTGGCACATATGACAATCCAGTGGGACACAGGACAATTCGTCATTGAGGACATCTAGCACACCTGGCCCCGCCCACTAAATGGCAGTAGCACCTCAACTCTAGTGATAGCTGACACCTGCTCCCAGAGTGTCACCACACTCCTGCAGAAAACCAAAGTTTACTGAGAGGACTGCTTTTACCTTTTAAAGCCCTGTCTCTGAAAAGGGGAATCCAGGTTTCAGAAACAGGGAGCTTCACACAGGCTCTGCTCCTGCTGCAACACCATGACGGTGGGACGTCCAGCTCCAGCCACTACAGGCCCCTACAGCTCGCAGCTGTGGCTACAGGTGGAGGCCTTGCTGACCCCAGGGTAAGGATGACTAAGTGGAAATGCACACAAGGGGGACAAGAGCCCAGGCTCTGCAATCAGACTGTCTGAATTTGAACCTCCAACTCCACTGAAGAGTAACTCAAAGCAAGCTCTGGAACTGTTACCGGGCCTCAGTTTCCTCAACTGTGAAACAGGGATAGTAAGAGTCTCTACTACTATTATCTCCATAGCCCAGTTGAGGAAATAAAAAGCAGAGAGGTTAATTAACTTACCCAAGGTCACATAGTGGTAAAGAACTCCAAAGAATCCACGTTCCTAGCCACCACGCTATATGAACGTGGCCAGCAATAAGTATTACTGCTGCTGCTGTCTGTGTCATATTTCTGGTTCAGGAAACTGATAACCTGAAGCTTCAGTAAGCACTCAGAAATACAAAAGATCTGCTTCAGAAATTAAAAAGACCTTGGCCTTCAGTAGTGGTTCCCAAACTTTTGCATGCATCAGAATCCCCTGAGGGGTTTGCTAAATAGCACCGCTGCCACTGGGGCCCCTCCCCCAGAGTTTCCAATTCAATAGGTGGGGTGGTGCCCAAAAATCTGAGTTTCTAACAACTTCCCAGATGAGTGATGCATATCCAGGGACCACACTTTGAGAGCCCCTGACATAAAGATTTGGAGTTGGTGGCTTTCTAGAAAACCAGGGCGTTCCCATGCCCAGTATCAGGGCTGCACTCACCACCAGGGAGAAACTCGATGCTCCACCTTAGCTCAGGAGCAGGAAGTCCCAAGAAGAAAAGCCTGGTCAGAATTCTCTGCCACACCCTTGTCCCCACTCCAAAGGCACACACACAAAGCTACACACACACACAACACACACATACACACAAACACACACACGAGGATCAAGGAAGAAAGCAAGTCAGAAAGTTTCTCTTTCACTCCTTTAACTTCTCATAGACCCACGAATAAAAACACTGGGGCTGCAGAGTGCTCAATTAAACCAGGAAGCTCACAGGGCTGAAACAGAAGGCTGGAAGGCACTTCTGTTAAAGTTTACTCACGCAGAACTTTAGGTCAGCTTCCTAGAGAAACCAAGTGAAACGGAGGTAAAAACCAAAGCGTCACAACCAAAACATGCACCCTGATGGTTTTTCTCCTAAAGTTTCTTTAAAGAGTGAAAGTCCACAGCAAGAATCCAAACACTGAGTTAAGAGTAAGATCCAGATTCCAGGGTGTTTACTATTGTGGTTTAGACAGTGTTTCTCAAACTTCAGTAATGCACAAACAGACCCCTTTGAAAGGAAAAACATCCTCTCTGACCCCAGGATGCATGATGAACCCAATTTGGGAAAATGAGATAGGACATGGATACTTAACAGCATTAGGCAGCGTTAAGAGATTCAGAACAAGATGTAACTTGTTATACGAACTCTAACTACAAACTTTTATGACACTTTGCTCTGAAGGCCTTTGCCAAATCTAATCAAGCAAATATGTAAGGGAGAGAGTCCAGATTTTAAAACAGCATGCCTCTAAAATCCCCAAGCCAGGGGACACAAATAGCTTCCTCTTGCACTAACCTTGAACCTCTTCAAAGGTTTTTCTAAATAAGAGCGCATAACCACCAAAGTCCTTACCATGGTCCTTACAGAAACTGAAACTTGTTTTGCTACACCTAGTCAACAATACTCATAAAAACTAGAACCGTCAGCTGCTACTTTGCCTATTTGCAAAGCTGAGACAACTAAACCCCTCAAAACTTGGGGACACAACCAACCACTAATCACGATCTTAGCACCAAATCCTTTCCAGTAGAAGAACTCCTTTGTTGGAGGTTGAAAGTTTTCCCATTGTACAATGTGGGGAATAAAGAAAAATAAAGTGCCAACCATGAACTCAGAGTTTTAAATGTTTTTGTTTATCATTAACAGCAGTGGGGACAAAACACTGTACACACATGTGTGAGCCCTAATACCTACTCAGCCAAGAGACAACGCTAGCTGAGAACACGCATTCTGCCCGGTGGCCTGGGGCAGCGGTGCACCAGGCCAGGCAGCCTATGATTTCAACAGGTTTAAAACGGAATTGGTCCAAAAGTAACCTCAACACAGAAAAAAGGAATCTCGGCCACTTGGTCGTTGGCTTCAACTAAAATGATAAGCCTTAAAGCAATTTTAGGGAGACAGGTACCCAGAGACAAACAGAAAGAAAAGCCTAGAAACTGGCCCATGTTCATATGGAAGGCCAGCATTCACTCTGCATTTCTGTATTTTGTACGGATACAGAAGTCAGACCTTCGATATTTTGGGTGAACTCCAAATGCATCCATAAATCTCGTGCATTTACCTTGAACTTCAGAGAATGATGTTATTTTTTGGATCGCTTTCAAAGCAATCTTTTAATTTCAATAAATGTTTCATCAGGAAAGTGAAACCATTTTGATGCCAGTTTGGAAATTGCTTAAGCTCTTTCTCACTCAAAAGGGGAAAAAAGTCAGTTTAGCACAATTTTCAATGACCATCTCAAAAGCAGGTAATAAATACACACACACAAGGTGCACACACACTTAACCTCCTCCAGACTTCTCATCTACCGCAAAGAACACATGCAGAGATGCCCGATTTCCTCGGTCACCTACTTGCATCTAACACACTAACTCAATGACTGTCAACAGATTGGACAGAAATGCCCACCAGGCATGACAATGTCACAGCAGTAGTTGTCTCTCTATGCACCAGTTAGGCTGTGTTAGCTAAGGTCTTACCCCAAACAAAATTTTTAAAAACAGCTTTATAACTGTTTTCCCTAGCTTGTCCACCTCTCTCCCAGAAGAGCGTTCTCTGAGACCCCTGAGGATGTCTGCAGATCCCATTTGAGAAGTGAGGCTATGATAACACCCATCATGGATAGATTCAATAGTGGTTTTTTTGTTTTTTTGGCCTTGCCATGCAGCATGCGGGATCTTAGTTCCCTGACCAGGGATCGAAACTGCGCCCCTGCAGTGGAAGCTCAGAGTCCTAACCACTGGACTGCCAGGGAACTCCCAGAATCAATAGTCTTCAGGCAACACTTAGGGTTAGCAGATACAAATGACCCAAGAGATAAGGGAAAAATCTTTCTCGCCTCAGACCTCATCATTAACCAGTTCTATCCATACTTCTCTCAAAACATGTCTCACATCTAGTCCTTCCTCTAAAATAATACGTACAGCCATCTCTCTACACTGCGGCCACTGTCACAGCAGGCCCACGTTGCTGCTCTTCACACACCTCCCCTCCTCCGTCCAGACCTTTCCTCAACCTAGCCTGCCCACTGGCCCCTGATGAACCTTCCTGAAACAGGTTTTCTTTTCTGCTCTCCCCTATTCGAAAGCCTCAGAGGCTTTCCACCCACCCCACCCCACCCCACCCCCAACCCGCAGGACCTAAAGAGAACAGAAGCATCTAGCACAACACTCTACAGATCCCCAATAACATCTGTGGGACTTCGCTGCACCTAACTCCAGCCTTGACTCAAAACACGATCACCGGGCTTCCCTGGTGGTGCAGTGGTTGAGAATCCGCCCGCCAATGCAGGGGACACGGGTTCGATCCCTGGTCCAGGAAGATCCCACATGCCGCAGAGCAACTAAGCCCGTGCGCCACAACTACCGAGCCTGCGCTCTAGAGCCCGTGAGCCACAACTACTGAGCCGACGCGCCTAGAGCCCGTGCTCTGCCACTGCAATGAAAAGCCCACGCACTGCAATGAAGAATAGCCCCCGCTCGACGCAACTGGAGAAAGCCCATGTGCAGCAACGAAGACCCAACGCAGCCAAAAATAAAAATTCATTAATTAATTTTTTTAAAAAACCCACAATCACCTAGGATGGGCATTAAACCCTCGAACAACCAAGCTCCACTTCCCAGTCTCACTTCCATTCTGAGTGTCAGAATCACAGAGATCTGAGTTTGAATATAGAGCCTTACCTATCACAGGGAACAACGTTAAGTGACCTCTCTGTACCTCAGCTGCTTCAACTGAAGTAAGACAAGAATAACTCACAGGGCTGAGGTTACATAAGATAAAATGTACAAAGTTTAGCACAGTGCCTGGCCCCATATTAAGTGCTCCATAAATGGTGGCTACTGGTATAAAAAAAATTAGAGCTTTTTTTTTTTAACTTACATTTAATCTACTTGACTATTATATTTCTTGCCACATACACTGTCTTTTCAACCTCTAAGCCTTGCCTGATTCCATTCCCATCCCCTGGAGAACAGCATGAAATCTCTTGCCTTCTTCAAACCCCAGCTCAGGGCTTCCCCTCATTTGATCAACAAATAACGAAGTATACATCACGTGTGCTAAGTACTGGGGATTCCATAGTGAGCAAACTGCAAGTGTGATAAATGCCCCAAGGAGAAGTACTACCTGCTCAGAGCACACATGATAGGGGCTTAACCGAATCTGAGAACTCAGAAAAAACTCCCTGAAGAAGTGGTCTTTGAGCCAAACTCTGAGTCTGAAATAGGAGTAAACTAAGTTAAGAGGAGGACCCTTACGACAGCAAGGTTGACATTTTGCGTGAAGTGATATAATACTAGCTCTACGAAGACCACGACAAGTTAGAGGCGTATATGGTAACCGCTAACGCAATCGCTAATAAAAACAAAACGTAAAGAGGTAAACTAAAATGTCAATAGGTAAGTTTCAATTATTTTTAACATAGTTTAATAATCCAGAAGTAAAATGGTAAATAAATCGAACCGTATCAGTAATCGGGTTAAGATTCCAACTAAAAGACAGGGATTGCTAGAATGGATGAGGAAGCAAAACCCAGCTACATGCTGTACTTTAAATATATTAAGACAGATAAGGTGACAGAAAACTGATGGAAAGAGATATATACCATACAAATGATGAACTTAAGAGGGCTGGCGTGGCTATATTAATACTGGACAAAGTCAACTTCAAGATAAAGAGCATTATCAAAGATAAAGAGGGGGGCTTCCCTGGTGGCGCAGTGGTTGAGAGTCCGCCTGCCGATGCAGGGGACACGGGTTCGTGCCCCGGTCCGGGAGGATCCCACATGCCGCAGAGCGGCTGGGCCTGTGAGCCATGGCCGCTGAGCCTGCGCGTCCGGAGCCTGTGCTCCGCAACGGGAGAGGCCACAGCAGTGAGAGACCCGCGTACCGCAAAAAAAAAAAAAAAAAAAAAAAGATAAAGAGGGCACACCATAATGATGAAAGGGTCAACTCATCGGGAAGACGTAACAACAATCACGGGCACTGTGTGCCCAACAAGAGACAGGAAGAGCGTGTGTAAGGTCTGTAGGCCTGGGAAAATGAAAGAAAGAATGCTGTCATGGCAGGAGCAAAGGGACGCAGGTGTGAGGTGAGGCTGGGCAGTGGGTGGGGATAGAATACACAGGGTCTTGTGGACCAAGTAAAGGACTTCTATCTTTACAAGAGTAAAGGGTTTTACCCACACACCTATGGTCAGTTAATCTTCGACAAAGGAGGCAAGAATATACAATGGGAAAAAGACAGTCTCTTCAGCAAGTGGTGCTGGGAAAGTTTAACAGCCACATGTAAAAATCAATGAAGTTAGAACACACTCTCACACCATACACAAAAATAAACTCAAAATGGCTTAAATGCTTAAACATACGACATGACACCACAAAACTCCTAGAAGAGAGCATAGGCAAAACATTCACCAACATAAATCGTACCAATGTTTTCTTAGGTCAGTCTCCCAAGACAATAGAAATAAGAACAAAAATAAACAAATGGGACCTAATCAAACTTACAAGCTTTTGCACAGCAAAGGGAACCATAAAGAAAACAAAAAGAGAGCCTACAGAATGGAAGAAAATATTTGCAAACCATGAGACAGACAAGGGCTTAATTTCCAAAATATACAAACAGCTCATACAACTCAATAACAAAAAAACAAACAACCCAATCAAAAAATGGGCAGAAGACCTAAATGACATTTCTCCAAAGAAGACATACAGATGGCCAATAGGCACATGAAAAGATGCTCATCATCACTAATTACTAGAGAAATGCAAATCAAAACTACAATGAGGTACCACCTCACACCAGGCAGAATGGCCATCATTAAAATGTCTACAAATGACAAACGTAGGGTGTGGAGGGTATGGAGAAAAGGGAACCCTCCTACACTGTTGGTGGGAATGTAAATTGGTGCAGCCACTATGGAGAAAGTATGGAGATTCCTTAAAAAACTAAAAATGGAGTTGCCGTATGATCCAGCAATCCCACTCCTGGGCATATACCCAGATAAAACTATAATTCAAAAAGATACATGCAACTAACACAACACTGTTAATCAACTATGCTCCAATATAAAATAAAAACTAAAAAATAAATTTTTAAAAAAGATACATGCACCCCTACGTTCATAGCAGCACTATTCACGATAGCCAAGACGGAAGCAACTTAAATGGCCATCGACAGATGAATAAAGATGTTGTCCATATATACAACGGAATACTACTCAGCCATACAAAAGAATGAAATAACGCCATTTGCAACAACATGGATGAACCTAGAGATTATCATACTAAGTGAAGTAAGTCAGAAAGAGAAAGACAAATACCATAGGACATCACTTATATGTGGAATCTAAAATATGACACAAATGAACTTATCTACAAAACAGACCCACAGACACAGAGAACAGTTGCTAAGCGGGAGGAAGGCCGGGGAAGGGATGGATTGGGAGGTTAGGATTAGCAGATGCAAATTATTATATGTAGATTGGATAAAAAACAAGGTGCTACTGTCTAGCACAGAGAACTGTATTGAATATCCTTTGATAAGCCATAATGGAAAGGAAGATGAAAAAGAATGTATAGATAGATATGTATAAGTGAATCACTTTGCCGTACAGCAGAAATTAACACAACATTGTAAATCAACTATAATTAAATAAATTTTTTGAAGAAAAGAGTAAAGGGTTTTATGCAGTGGGGTGACATCATCCAAACTGAATAGGTCCACAGTGGGGACAACTGATTGGAGCCGGTCAGACCAAACAGGAGGCCTGGGGGACAAGGGGATTGGGACGGGTTAGAGGCTCTCTTAAGAGTCGAGACGTGAGAAGACGGTAGCTAGGACCAAGACAGAGGCGGAAAGAAGGGGAAGCATGGAGGGATATTTACGGGGCTACTCAACAGGGCTTTTGGTAACATGTTGGATGGAATGACAAAGAGTGAGGTTATCAAGGATGTCCCCGGATTTCTGGGATGGCAAGAGCTCTTAAAACAGCGTATAGCAGTGTTAGGGGAATTTTTGGAGGGAAGAGGAACAGATCACAAGTTCAGTTTTAAATGTTAACTTTGAGGGCTTCCCTGGTGGCGCAGTGATTGAGAGTCCGCCTGCCGATGCAGGGGACACGGGTTCGTGCCCCGGTCCGGGAAGATCCCACATGCCACGGAGCGGCTGCGCCCGTGAGCCATGGCCGCTGAGCCTGCGCGTCCGGAGCCTGTGCTCTGCAACGGGAGAGGCCACAACAGTGAGAGGCCCGCGTACCGCAAAAAAAATAATTAAAAATAAATAAATGTTAACTTTGAGGTAGCTGGCAAAACAAGATGTTTCTTACAGACATTTAGAAGTCTAGAGTGCCCAGAAGGTAAGGTCCAGTACCAGACCAACCAGGGACATGCGGAGGAGGGTCTAGAGACAAGCCCTGCAGGCACTGAATTGTGTACCCCGAAAAGATAGGTCAAAGTCCTAACCCCTATACCTGTGACCCTATTTGGAAATAGGGTCTGGGCAGCAATCATCAAGTTAAGATCATGCTGAAATTGGATGGGTCCTAATCCAACAGCACATGGCTGGTGTCCTTATCAAAGAAAAGACACAGAAGGAAGACGGAGGCAGAGGTTGGAATTATGCTGCCACAAACGAAGGAAAGCCTGGGGCTACCAGAAGCTGGACGAGGAAAGGAAGGATCCTCCTCTAGAGGTGTGGCCCTGCCTCCGGAGCTGTGGGAGAACTTCCATTGTTTTAAGCCACCCAATTTATGGTATTTTGTTTAGGCAGCCCTAGGAAAGTAAAAAATCCATGTAGGAGAGGAAGAGGGGAAGCTCTGCCCTATCCCTCAAAGCAAGACTACCCTCTAAACTCAGGATCCAGGCCATTTGGCAGCAGCAAGGGTCTACAACGCAGAGTCTACGGCTGAGAAAAGCAGCATCGCTTGGCTCTGTAAAAGGGGACACCCCGGCGCCCTGCACCACAACAACAGGCACTGATTTCTGCTTGTATCTCTTCTAATTGACAGGTCACTTAACAGCTGTTTGAGAACTTTAGAAAAAAAAAAAAAAAGGGCGGGGTAGTGGGCTGTTTCCCCAATGCAGCCAAAATGCTTGTAAGAAAAGGCACTGCCACCAGCCTCCTGAAGAGAGAGCCAAGGGAAGGGGCCAGACTGACTCAGGGGAGGCACAACTCCCCTAAAAGGCCACCTAGCATTTCCCCTACCCCCACCAACATCTCTAACATCAGGGCCACATTTGCATCGAGGCCACATCTGAAACTCAGGTCTTTACACATCCACCCTTGTCTACACGGCTATTAATATTCACCCCCATCCAAACCACACCTGCAGGCCATCAATCACTAACGGTGGGGACTCAGACGAACCCCAAAGGATATGAGCTCAACACAAAACAGCAAGTCCTATCTTGCACACCTGTACCGAGCAGTAGGCAAAAGAGAAGAAAAGAAAATCATGGTTATAGTAATACTACTCTACTCTCTGGCCTTTACGCAGCATATTCACGCCCATCTTCCTAAAAGCCAAATGGCTCTGGCAGGATGGGTGCCCGTTTACAGGCTGAGAAACTGAGGCTGAAGTTGGGGGGGCGGGGCAGTGAAATGGTTAAGCGGCCACGTGAGAATCAAGCCTCCAAGAGGCCCAATGTGCTCTCCAAGAAGTTGAGATCTTGGAGGAGATCAGTATGATTCCAATCAACCTCAACTAGAATCCTGGCTCCCTCCTTTCCTGTGAAATGGAGATCCACCTACCTTCCGTTGTAAAGAATAAGAGGAAATCGTATGTGAGGCACTCAGCGCTTTAAAAATGGGCTCATGGGAGTTCCCTTGTGGTCCAGTGGTTAGGACTCTGCACTTTCACTGCCAAGGGCCCGTGTTCAATCCCTGGTCGGGGCACTGAGATCCCACAAGCCACCCATCATGGCCAAAAAAAAAAATGCTCATCACGGTCATTATAACTGTGATTCTTCACCAGGCAGCACATCCAGGCCCACACCACGCACCACACGTCCGGAGATTCAGCCACTCTCCAAAAAGCGAATGGGAATGTCCACCGAGTAGGATGTGCTGAACACACGAGACTCTGGGGCCCGACTCCCCAGGAGAACCTCCCTCATCCTTAACCATGAGACAGGCAGGCCCTCCCCCTCCACTGAAAGTGGGAGAGACTTTGATTCAAATTACCTCCAAATACACTTAGCATTTATTCCACTTGTATCTAAATAATTGTAGCCTATTAATTCATATTCAAATCACCTTCAAATGCATGTCACCCTCTGATATCAAACACCTGGATGTGGCTCTCAGGAGAATTGTAGGAAAACTGCCAGAGAAAACTACTTGAACTTTTAGATTTGCAGACACATAAAGCAGGAAAGGGGATTTAAGGTGTCCAGAGTTGATTCTGCCCAGAGCTGTATTTAAGGCAGCCTCAGGAGACAATTTTCTCTTTGGATCCCCCATTGCTCAGGTAAGTCACCGTCCCACACAACTCACGCATTGCAGTCACATCTTAATGTAAGCTCTTCCTGTAAATCGTATTTTTCGCTTAGTGCTGAATCTGCCTCCCACTGGGCTAGGTGATCTGAGGGCAGAAAAAACAAACTCAAGCCATGGTTTCTGTCCTCTGAAGTTAACTGTCCGGTGGACTGACTCACTGTGCCCCTTACCTGGGTGCTCCTGTTCACTTCTACCCTACGCCTAACTGCATCCCGCATGCCACGTGCCTGTAGGAAGGCGTGTTGTGCGATTTCCACCAAATGAACTGCAAATTCACAAAGAGGAAAACTTCTTGGGTGATAGGGATGGAACGGGCGCCGGAAAAATCTAGTAAAACTGCAGAACACCCTTCTTCCTGCCTGGGAGGGAGAACAGAGATTGGGAATGTGTCTTTTTGGCTGCTGATGGTGATGACGTTGTTCATTTGTTTACCCGGAAACAGAGAGGCTAAACCTACAGTTTTGAACCAAGAAAGCAAATGTCCGTGAGTCCACCTCCGAAAATGTAGTCCTAAAGTCAACCTCTGTTAACACCTCTCAGCCTCCACCCTTTTTATTTTCGGGAGGCTTGCTCATTCCCACCTCTTCCGGGGAGCTTAGCCAACCTTCCAAGCAGTCTGGCGGTTCACCGCCACCAAAGCCGCCCATGGAGGGCTGAATAACAGGTATTGAAGGCGAGGTTTAAAGCATGGGACAATAAACCAAAAGCCCTTTGAGTCATCAGACCCTCGAGTAAACGTTCCGTGCCGCAGGGTGAGTGAGGTGCGTGGGGAGGGGTGGGAGGGGAGGGGAGTCCGAATATTCATTCCAATCTAGCCATCAGGTAATTCTAGATACCTGCCATATCTCTAAAGACTGAGCACAAAAAGGTGTCACTCTGAGATGCTCAAGCAACAGGACCTACTACCACCCCAGGTGAACGGTGTCCAAGAACTCGAAGCATTTTCCGCACTCCCCTCGCCTTCATTTCCTTTGACCAATTTGTCACTGACCGCCAGTTCCTCTTCTCCGGTCCTATTTAAAGCCCAGATCTGTCGGGCTCTTTTTACTTCATGCTTTGGTTACTACAGCTGCCTCCCTCACAGCCTCCCCGACTCCCGGATTTATTAGGCATGAGCTAGTGGGATAAATCTGACAGCGGGACCTCGTGAACTCGTCACCACCACCCCGCAACCGCAACCCGCCAGGACTCCAGGACTCCAAGCCCCATCTGCAGAGACACTGCCTTTTCCCCTCCATGCCTCGCTCATCCTACCTTCAGCTCTTTCTTAGGAAAGAAAGGGTACAACCTGCCCCGACTCACTCGGGTCCTGCCCCTCACACCTACATCCTCCAGGGAGACCTCCACGTATTCCAACCCTCTCTTTCCTGAACTCACGCAGCATTTTTAGCGGCACTATATAGAGAGCAGAATGGTTACAGCACGGGCTCAGGAGTCCAATCCCAACTCCATCACTATGCAGCTAAAGGACCTTGGGCAAGTGAAGTGACCCCTGTGACCGCCCTCCTGTGCCTCAGTTTCTTCGTCTGTAAAAAGGAGGTAAGAGTACCCACCTGAGAGGTGTTTGTGAGGCTGGCATAAAACCAAACATGTAAAGCACTCAGAATAACCAACACAACGCTGTCTATCGTGATGGAACGCGGCACTTTATACCCCATACTGAATGTATACGTTATTCCTCAATTTTAAAATAAACAAAAACCAATGCATTAGTCATTTTTAAAACCGTTTTATGTGCGTCAGTGAGCCAGATGTTAATTTCTAGAGCTGTGCTACTCAGAGTGTGGTCTGAAACTGCTACCGGCCCTCAAGGATAATATGCAAAAATTGAGAGTGAGTGCTTGGAAACTTTCATAGCAACTTGACATTGCCACTACATTCAAGCAGCATTTCATTTTTCTAGTAATTCATTTTTATCATACATGTATATCAGTCTGCAACAGATTGAAAATTAATTTTAAAGAAACTTGTCCTTCACCATAGATATTTTGAGAAGCGCTGTTCTAGAGGGGACAGAAGCCGACTTCTATTTCTTTCCTACACACCCACATCGCTGAGTGCTGTAGGAGGCACATATCAAGTACTAAGTAAATGGAAGTATAACTTCACAAACATTTTCGATTATTTAATAATGACTTAAAAGCAGATCTCATGTGAGTAGTCGAAATGTAAAGTGTCTCCAGTTCACGATCATTTTTTTTCCCAAGGAGTTGACATTTAGTCTAAAATTGACCAAAGAGTGAAAACAGCTCTGACCCCAAAAATACTTTCCATACTGTCTACTAGCAGCACTGTGTAGAGCTTTAAAAAAACCCCGAAAGAAAAAAAAAAAGAAAGAAAGAAAAAACTCTAAGCAATGTCAATATTAACCTTCCTCACAGAACTCAGGAGAAATATAAATTGTTTCGCACTGCCTTGGACATACTTTTGATAGAGCCTCTCTCTATACCTTCATGTAAACCAGCACCTTAGCAAAAAATTCCAATGACGACGCTTCAGACAAAATACATTTTCCTTAGTTCTTCCCTGCTGCCAATGCCTTAAAATGGTCCTAATCTCAACAACCTCATTAGATTAATCCATGAATGAAATGGCTGGAAAAGGAAAGCAGTAAATTCCACCAAATTTTAGTTGACAACAAGGCGGCATTTGCGTAGCTGAGCTGTGGCACATTGGATGTGGGTTGAAGGCTGAGTTAATTCTTGCCGAGGAAAATCTTTGCGCATTCAAACTAACTCTGGAAATGCTTGCAGAAAATTAAAGGTAAACAGGGAGTCCTGTATACGTCCTGCATCCCGTCCTTTCTCAGAGGCAGCAATGCGTAACACTACATATAAAGTGTCACTCCCAGTAGGACCTCAGTCCCCTGGTCCCTGGACCAGGTCAGCCTTGCTCCAGCGGACAGCCCTCTCTCTCCAGCAGATTTAATCTCTTCCTCTCTCTAACTGTCCCCAAAATCTATAGATATGTTCAAGTTGAGGATGCAATACGCTCTTGCTTTACTGAACTACTTGCAATTCCTCCAAAGACTGTGTCCCATTTCCCATCTCGGTGCCTTTGCTCATACCCTCTGCCCAGAAGACCCTGTCATCTGAAAAACACCCACATTTCTGAAGACTCTTCTCATCCTCAAGAGAGATGACCCCTCCCTCATTGGTTTCCGCCACCACGCTGAATGACCTCAGGGCTCTGCACACAGGACTGTCATCTCTCCACGCAAAGCTCCTCAACGGTAGAAACCATGTCTTACATTTCCTGGCATCGCGGTGCCCTGTACAGGGCTTCTGAGAGCCATTTGCTAATAATGACTGCCCCGTTACCAGATCCAGACAACAAATATTTCTTTAACCCCTACCGTACCCCAGACCCCCTCCATGCCGCTGGTCATCAGTGGGGAGGGGGAAAGGACATCGCCCTTGCTTCATGAAACCTACACTGGTTGGAGGACAGAGCACAGAAGAAAAACACAAACCGTGCTGAGGAGCAAATCATCACACTGCAGTGACAAAGAGAAGGCAACCAGGCGGCAGGAAGCACACGTGCAAAGGCCCTGAAGGGGGAACTGCCAAACTAAGAGGAGGCCAAGGAGACGCTAGCTCTCCCCTTGGACCAGTGCTCACCCCCACACCCGTCTCCCTAACAACTCCCCTCCTCGGAGGTCCTGCTGCCAAGTGTCTAGAGTCTGCCTCCTCCTCCCTCTCTCTGCACATGCTCAACAGGTAATCGCAGCCATGACTTCAACTAGCCATGCACAAATCACACCCAAAGCCAGATCTGTTCTACTGCTCTACAGTTCAACCTGGATTCCCCAGAGGCATCTCAAATTGAAAATATTAAAAAAAAAAAATGAACTCATTCTCTCCACTCCCCTCCCCTACCTTCCCACCCTTGGGAAAAAAAAAAAAAGTTAACAAGTTCTTTCGCTCCCTATGGCATGTTAGTTTGAGGGGTACTATCAACCATCTACCTACCCAGCTGTGTAAGCCAGTGCTCTCCATTTCAAAGACCTCTGAGGTTCCCAAGAACTTTCCAGCTACACATCCGTGAGACCAAATTTTCTTCATATCCTTCAAACGGAACAACATACTATAATAGACTAAATGGAGAACTAGATAAGAGAATCCAGACACTAAAGAGATTAGATTTGCAGAAATGTAAAACAATGCCACTCTTTCCACAATTTTTTTTTGATTTGGAAAAATAGTTCCTGTTCGTAAAAAACATGTGAAGCATGAAACTGGTTTATTATTATTTTTAAATGAATTAATACATATTTCTAAAATTTCTCAGGTCTAATTTCTAATATGGTAAATACTGAGATATAACTTACATGAAAGCTCTGTGGCATCCTAAATAAGGTTTATTATAAAGGGGTCCTAAGATCAGAGAGTTTGGGAACCACTGGCCTAAGCTAAAAATGTTGGTATAGCCTTGTACTCGTTCGTCCCTCTCACCAAACGCATCCACTTTGCCAGTTCTGCCGCCCCAATAACCTTTCTCCTAAATTCTCTCCTACTCTTTCTTCCCAAGCCCAGGAGGCCAAAAGGACCCACAAGAGACATCCCAATCAAATCCTGGAACCTGTGAGTGTTACTTATTCGGAAAAAGGGTCTTTATATATACACTACTATGTATTAATATAAAGTAAATAACTAATGAGACTGTATAGCACAGGGAACTCTACTCAATGCTCTGTGGTGACCTAAATGGGAAGGAAATCCAAAAGAGGGGATATATGTGTACGTATAGCTGATTCACTTTGCCGTACAGCAGAAACTAACACAACACTTTAAAGCAAATATACTCTAAAAAAAATTAATTGAAAAAAAAAAAAGGAGAAAGTGTCTTTGCAGATGTAATTAAGTTAAATATCTTGAGATGAGATCATCCTGTGTCATCCAAGTGGGCCCTAAATCCAATAACAAGTGCCCTTATCAGGCACACCCAGAGAACAGACACACAGAGAAGGCCATGTGAAGACGGAAGCAGAAGTGAGACAGATGTGGTCACAAAGAGGCCAAGGGATGCCCGGAGCCACCAGAGGCGGGGTGCAGAAAGGAAACGCTCTCCCCTAGAGCTCCAGAGGAGTATAAGCCCACCAACGCTCCCTTCAGACAGCCGGCCTCCAGAGCTGCGAGAGAATAAATCTCCGTCGTTCTAGGCCACCTGATTTGTGGTACCTTGTTATGGCAGCCACGAAAAGCTAAACCACCACCACCACCACCCCCGAGGCCTGGGACGTCAGTGACCACCTAGCTCGTCAGTCTTTCTGCCTCAGTGTGACCCTCAGAAGCACCATCCCTTCAAACTGAGACCCTTAGTCATCTTAAATCTCACTCCCCTAACACCCCTGAACGGCCACCTCGTGGCCTCCGCACAGCACACAAAGGACCCCATAACTTGACCTTTCCTTCCCACTCTGACCCGGGTGCCCCTTGCACGCCCCACACCACACCTCAGGCTCACAGCACAGCCCACGTTCCTCCTGGCCTGTGACCCTTCACACCGCACCCTCAGCCCCCGCCACTGCTACGCACCCTCCAAGTCCAAGGCTCAAAATCTCCTCCTCTACCAGGTCCTGTCAAAAAGCGGGTCACTGCCGCTTGTCTCCACAGCACTTCGTACATTCCCCTCGAATAACATGTGAAACACTGTATCCCGTATTTACAGGTCTGTCACTCCCTCCAGACCAGGGTTTCTCAACCTGGGAACCACTGACGTTTGAGTCCAGATAAGCCTTTGTTGTGAGGACTGTCTGAAGTACTGGAGAGTGTTAGCGACGTCCCCTGACTCCTGCCTACCAGATGCCAGTAGCAGTTAACGCACGTGCGCATGCGCGCACACACAGGCACCCATAACTGCAACAACCCAAAATGTCTTCAAACACTGCCAGTGTCCATAGGGGGCCACCCCAGATGAAAACCGCTGCTCTGTATTGAAACCGTTGGGTGCCCAGGACCATATCCAATGCTCCCAGCATCTGTTTACGCTTTCATTCGTAAAAGACATTTTGAGTCTGAGGTTTGGTCCAGGCACTGTGCTCAAAGCCAGAGACACAGGAGGAAATACAAGTCTTAGGCCCTGTCCTCATGAAGCCACGGCTGGCAAAATGCCTACAAGGTGCTCAATAATAGTGACTGGATGACAGAATCCGTTTGGCATGCACACATATAGTCATGCTTCCTTCGGAACATGGCAAATAAAACCCAGGGGCTAAAATTTTTCTCCTCTTCTCATGCCCGAGCATTTCGTAACTAAGGGGGATCCCTTTGTATACAGAATGCCATGTATAAGTGTCACTCCCTGGAAGTGGGCAACTGGTACAGCTTGTGTGTTTGTATCTCCAAGAGAGCTACCCATAAATAAAGGAGAATCTCAACCAAGAAAATGAAAACTGGACAGGCTCAATCCCCAACACAGCCCACAAAGGCCAGTGCCAGAGCTATCTGCACCAGAGGCCATGGACAGGGCTGAGAACCTCCCACCAAAAAACAGGACGACAAGAGCGCCTGAGCTTCCAGAGTATTCTTCCCTCTGCCCAGGAGACACCACACAAGGTTCTGGCAGGCTCTGAGAAGATCAAGTAAATGGCTAGCCGAACAGTCCCCAGCTCTCGCAGAGGCACTGGGTGCCCTAAAAATGCAGGGTAGTTCTCATTGCCAGGGCAACGCAAGGGTGTTTACCAGAAGCGGAGGCTGTGTACAGAGGGGAGGCCAAGTAAAGCCGCAAGAACAAATCAGGGCACACAAGTGCCTGGCCAAGATCTGCCTTCACGAGTCACTTTAACCTCTCTGGGACTCAACTTCCACTTGTATTGAATGAGGAAAGTGAGAGCGACCTATCTCTAAGCTCCCTTCTAGCTCTAAACACATCTGGTTTCCCCCGCCCCCAGAATGATACAGACCCACAGAATCTCCCTCTCCAAACAAAACCCAATAGGGATCTCCCTCCCTTCCCACCAAAACTCTTTCTGCCAGAAATGGAAACAAATGAAGGAGCCATTTCCACATCCCCTCAGCTTCTGAGAGGCGCTCTGCAGAATTAAGCACCGAACAGACAAGGTGCAGGTGATCTTTGTCTCTTGCTGTACTCAGGAAGCCGGAGAGTAGGAGAGTTCTGGGAGAAAAGGCTCATGCTGTGACGGTTTGAGGGGGACAAAACAGAAATGGGAAGTACCATGACAACCTTCCAATGCTTTCAGACACAAGAAATTGACAACTGGCCCAACAATGGTTTAAACCAGGTGGACACCTCTTGTTTACTTAACAAGAAGTCCAGGGAGAGGTGGTCAAGGTCAGTTCAGTAGCTTAACAATTTCATAAAGCCACTGAATCACCTCCACTCTTCATCCATAGGCTCACTGCCTCATGGTAACAAGACAGGTGCCCTAGCTCCAACCATCATATCCTCTTATTAATTTTCCAAAGATAGGAAGCTAAGGAGCTATCAGGGCATCAAGAGAAGGCACCCTCTCCCTTGCCTGTACTTTTTTCAGCAAGGAAAAATATTCTTCTCCAAAAAGTCACAAAGCAGATTTCTATTAAATCTCTTTAGCCAGAATTCAGTTATATGCTCACCCCAAGCTGCAAGAGAGGCTAAGAAAGTGGGGATCTGGCTTTAAATTTTTTTTTTTTTTTTTTTTTTTTTGGGAAGCAAGTAGGGGAAACAGGGATAAGAATGATGGTAAAGTAGCCAACAAGGCAGCTGGCACATACAACCATACCCAGCACTGTGTGGGGAAATGCTTAACAACCAGCTTTCAAAAGAACTAAAACAAAACAAAAACCCTTAATGCGTAGCATTTGCCAATTTCCTTGGTGTAAATACTCCCTTGATGCCAAATTTCAAGTCACCAGCATGATATTAACCAGCTCACAAAATTCCTGAAATTTTAATAATCAGCTGGTACCACTGAACTGATACCTCAACATTTGGTAAAAATTAAGTTTACAATACTCCTCCCACATTCAAAACACTCTAGATGACTCGATATTATTCTCTCCAGCTCATAGGTGAGGAAGATGACACAGCACCCCAAATCACACAGCTTAAGTGGCAGGGTTGAAATGTTGACCTAACAGCCCTAGCCCAGCCTCATCACAGCTTTGACACGTCACAAGTGCCTATACCTACACCCTCAAGATCGCTCTGCCTAAACCTCAGCTAAAGGGGCTCTAACTTGGTTTGGAACCAACAACAAAGGTGCACTCCAGTAAACCCAATCAAAGTTACCTAATAATTATTAAGTTACTTCCTCCAATGACACTGGTAGTGCACATTTATTGTTACGGTGGAGAATACAGATTAGTACAAAAGAGAAAATAAAAATCACCCCTACACCCATCCTTAAAAGAGAGCAATTGTCTACATGTGGGTGATAATCTTTCCAGATTACGTAGACATATATTTTTAAAGTAGAAATCATGCTATTGGGTAACATAACGACACTCTTCTTTTTAATGTAAATTTTCCAAAACAGAGAAATAGAGAGGACTGTACCATGAACTCCCTTGTTGTCATCACCCAACTTCAGAAATCCTCTAAAAACAATGAGAAGTCCAAGCGTTTCCATGTTCCCTTCTCAGAGTGGAATGTGTAGGAGGTAGGCGCCTCCCTCCACACTTCCCTCGGATTTCTCTCCTGCCTGGCCTTCCCCACTCAGACTCTGAGGTCAGCCCTTCTCCAGGCTTAGGCCACCAGCTCCTTTCATCGCTGCTCAGAGAACACTGGGGAAGGGAACTTGTAATCATGCTCACTCTTCTTATGGATCCCTCTACCTTCTCTAATTCCTGCCTAGTCTGTCAAGAAGCCTCACAGCTGGGGTTCAGAACCTCATTAAAGGAGAGTTTCAGAAGAAATACATCACAATTCTTTGGAATTTCCAACTTCCACTTACTCCATTCTCCCACCTCTGTTTTATTTTCACCTGGATGGATATACACCCCTGAGAGGCATTGCTAACCGGTTCAGCTAAAATCCTAGGGCTCTGTTCATCCTCATTTTCTCCCACTCAGTGCCCACCCAAGGCAGTCTGCCTTCCAGACCTCACTTCCTGGTCCTCCGTCTTCCTAAGGAATCACATTTTACCTCTACAGGTGCCAGACTAAGTGAAATACCCAACAGGCTAAAGGATGGTGGCTGCACCCCAAATTAACAGCTTTACATGAGTCCCCAAAGAGCCTAGTTGAAAGCCCAGGCCCAAAGTCAAATATAAACTCTGTAGCCCCCAATAAGTTCAAAGAACATGCTCATGGGACAAAGCAAGAACGGCTCCCCTGAGCCCCAAGTTTAGCCAAGTGCACATAGAAGGGAGCTGTGGATATTTCAAGCCCAAGGCATGGAATTCTAGTCTGCCATAAACCACGTACAGCTGACAGAAAACAAGCCTATGCTGGGAATCATGGGTATTAGAACAGAACTTCAGGGGGGACAGCAGCTAAATGCATTTGCTCTGAATAGTGTATTTGTCTAAAGACTCCAACACATCAAATAGTGGGGAGCAGGCAGGAATAAGGGGAGAGTCTGGCTTACAATGGTCTCTACAGGTAAAGACACAAACTAAAGCAGTGGCTTTCAAAACTTCATGTGTTTGGGAATCACCTAGAAAACGCGTTTAAAATGCAAATTCCTCAACCTCCTTCCCAGAAATTCTGACTCAGCAGGTCTGGGGTGGAGGCGGGCGCATTATGGCGGCATTTTTAAGGAGCATCTTTGACAACGCTGTGGCAGGTGTTGGCAGTCCCTGAGAAATGACAGCCACTTGCGTTCCTCCGCCACAAAGTTTTTGTGGCAACACTCCTGTGAGCAGTGGAAGAAACAGGGCCTCTCACCCAGTGCTTTTTACACTGGTTCTGGCCTAAGAGTCTCAGGAGGAATAAGTTAAATACACAGAGGCCTCTCCCAAACACTGCTATTCAGGGAGGTCTATGATGGGGCCCTGGGGCCAGCCAATTCATCTCAGGGGGAAGCTTTCTCCCTAAACATCTCCGTCTTTTGGTGCCCCAGGCAACTGGTCAACCTGTCCTCTCATCCCGGGCAACTTCATCAACATCCTCCCTCTCAGAGGTTATTAAGAAACAAATTTTCACCGCCCCTCCCCCCAACCTCCCCAGCTGTCACTAAAACAAGCATTTAATGTTTTAAGGGTTTTAGATGCTAACAAGAAAACAGGCGTTACCAAAATAAAACAAGCATTGGGACAGTTAAGAGTTATAAATACTCATAACTGCTCGTTAAGAGCTCTGTCTGCATTTTATTCATTTCTTCGAGAACTATTTACTGAGCACCCAGTCTCATCCCAGGCACTAGGCAGTTCACAAGTGTGGACGCCACAGACAAGCCCCTGCTGTCCTGCAGCTTACATCCTAGTGTGGAAGGAAGACCAGGGAGAGGATAAGGATTCTAATAAGGGAATTTCTGACAGTGACAAGCACCACAAAACATATGAACACAAAATAATGAACTAACAAGGATAAGAGAAGATGGGTTACAAAGAAGGTCTCCTTGCCAGCTAGTCTCTATAAGTAAATGACAGGAGACATGACTGCAGGGGCAGCAAGGGACAAGAACCTAAACACTAAGGAGCTGGGCCTGCTAGGAGAGAGGTGGCCAGTGGTCCCACCACACAGCCAGGAGGTGGCTAAGCAAATCAGGAGGGGCCAGATCTCCAAGGGCCAGGGTCTTGGGGATGTTACAGGTATAATGAAGCCCCGGGATCATTTAACAAGGGAGGGGTTATACTAAGAGTAGCTGACCTGTACTAAGCACCGTTTGTGTGCCAGGCACCATTCAAATCTCATTTTATCTTCCCAGCAACCCCGTGAAGTAGGAACAAATAAGTAGGAACACCCCACACCCCCCGCCGTTCCACAGGTCATATCTGAGTCAAAACAGGCAGTAGGGGGCTTCCCTGGTGGCGCAGTGGTTGAGAGTCCGCCTGCCGATGCAGGGGACGCGGGTTCGTGCCCCGGTCCAGGAAGATCCCACATGCCGCGGAGCGGCTGGGCCCGTGAGCCGTGGCCGCTGAGCCTGCGCGTCCGGAGCCTGTGCTCCGCGACGGGAGAGGCCACAGCGGTGAGAGGCCCGCGTACCCCAAAAAAAAAAAAAAACAGGCAGTAAGTGATGGAGCCAGACCGCAAAGCCAGGTGGTCTGGCTACAGGCAGTGGTTGTGGAAGTGACCAAGGGGCAGATGGGCGGGGCCTCGAAGGCCTAATTCAGTAGGGAGTTTGAGTTTTATTCCAAGTGTGATGGAAAGCCATTGGAGGGGGGCTGAGACTTTCTGACTCGTTCCCTTAGATCTAAGAGAGGGGACAACTTCTGGGGAAAGCCCACCGTACCCTGGCTGAGCTGGCTGCTAGACCAAACTACAGCGACTTCGGCCACAGAGATGTCTAACCCTGCCCTGCCTGGGTTGGAAGAGCTCTCCAGCCCCTGCAGAATTGGATGCCACCTTCGCTCTAGGTAAGTATCTCAAAGTGGAGCCCCGGACCAGCAGCATTAAATCACCAGGATCTTGTTAGAAATGCAAATTACGGGGTCCCACCTCAGCCCTACTGAATCTGAAAAACTCGGGCCATCTGTTTTTAACAAGCCCTACAGGTGTGTCGAGTGTGACACATTATCCACATGGAGCCATCCCCACCCCCATACCCTCCCAAATCACGCTCTACTGGTCCTCGGGCAGCCTCTGCACTGCGCACCAAGCCATCCTCCCCTCTGGACCCTACTGGCGGGGTTCTATGGCTCCTGATGCCTGGAAATCTCACTATTGCCCCAACCTACTTTTCTAACTCATTTGATTTCCTAGAAACATTGACTACTCAGCTATTTAGGCCTCTTCTACCCTGGAAGTAAAACTTCTCTTCCTTTCTACTTCTAGAGTTTAATTCTGCTTTCAGCCTTGTAGCCTCCAAAGTAGACAGCAAGGATAATTTCTGCCTTAACCTAGACTCTCCCTAACACCCCTCAGTCGCCAGATTTCTCTTCATTCATTCATTCCCACTCTCAGTTATAAATTCCTACAAGTGCCCATGCCCTCAGCTAGGAACTAACTGCAGTAGGTGCCGGGTACTTCAGGGATTCCTCAACAGCTCTCAGCCCTGCCCTCGTTTCTGACTCCTTAGTGGGGGGCTGGGGGCGACACGCAAATAAATACAGAATTAATTACAAATTATCTACGTGTACTAGGAAGGCCTCTGAGGAGGCCGCTGGGCTGAGACCTGAATGATGAAGAAGCAGGCCTGACGGTAGTTTAAAACAGCAAATATTTGCGTGTTGAATCCATGCCATACTCTGGTCTAAGTGTTTTATGTTTACTATCCATATAATCTTCCAACAGCCCTAAGGAGCGGGTAGTATTCTCATCCCGAAGCTACAAGAGGGGATATTGAGGCACAGGGAGAATAAGGAGTATATGTAAACAGCAGAGCCAGGATTCAAAACCAAGCACACTGGCTCCAGAGCCTACCTACTCTCCTAACCACAGGATTCGGTGATGAGAGCAGGGTAGAATGGTGCGGGTGCGGGTGCGGGTGGAAAGGCAGACAGGGGTCCAGGCAGGCAGAGTAGCACATGTAAGAGCCCCGGGGCAGAGCAAAGTCAGACTGAAGCAGAAAGGAAGTGGAAACTGGTAAGCGGTGAGGTGAAACTGGGGAGCGGCAGAGGGACTGGAAATATATTTGGGAAATGGACGGGACAAGACGTGCTGACAGGTGTATTATGGGGTGTAAGGGAGAAGGAGGAAACAAGGAGAACTCACAGTTTTCTGGTGCCCTATTTTCGAGGCTTGAGGACAGAGGGTAAAGTATTATAACACAAGATATACTAAAGTCCCGCGGAGCGCTGAGGCACAGCAAGCTCTCAAATGAACAGACTCCATCGATCAAGCAGGTTAAAGCTTCCAGTCCCCCCCACCCCACCCCCACCTCTCTACAGGAGGTCTTCATTCAAGGGTCCCATCCTGTCCCCCGGGAGCTAGTTTCCAGAACACTATTAGCCCGGGTAACAGCAGTAAAAGCTGCAGCTCCAGTAATAAGAATAGCTTTACCAGGAGGAGGGTTTTTCTCACAAAAATGTAATGCGTTTAGGACCAGGGTTCTCAAGTTTTTCTCAACAGCACAATGATGCTAATTTACAAATGAGAAGTGATGCGGCTTGCCCGAGGCCACACAAATGCAAAGAGGCTGAAACAGAATCCAATTCCAGGTCTGCCTAACTTGGAAGCCCACACTTCCTCCATTAAATCAGCATTTCCCACAGCGTGGGACAGGTCTCTCTGATGGAATACACCAGTGGTTTTAGATGAACTTTTTAAAGTTTTAATCCTTATGGTCGTGTTTCAATATGAATAATCATATATGTGTGTATATAACATCAAATAAATAAAAATTTTAAATGAGATATATACATGATTTGATATGAATTTATATATATATCACATCAAATCCATGACTTCTTGTGTATTACTGCCTAAGAAACAGAAAAGGTTGCCTAAAAGTTAAACATTAGAATAAAAGTACAGGTGATAGAGGGATAGAAGAGAAATGTTGAGGTGACGCAGAAATAACTGAAGCTTGTGAAACGCTGCTCACCACAGCACCGCCCAAGAACAGCCAAGCACCTGTTCCATGTTGTATTCAAATCTGGCTACAGCCACACATAACTCTGACTCTGCTCCAGAGGGATAAAATGTTGGTTGCCTCTGGGGAAAGGGAATAATATCAGAACAACGCAATTTAGCATAAATCATCCTTAGCACAGTACTGGTCTTGACAGAAGATACTGTTTTGGTCATCCAACTCCTCTCTGCTGATTCACCACACACCTTAAGTCAGGTAAGCTTTCCTGGGCCTCAGTTTCACTTTGTCCAAAGGAAGTTACAAAAAGCAGGCTCTAAGGTCACTTCCAGTTTTAGAGTTCCATAAAATGTCATAAATACCCTAAAATCCAAAAGTATTTTTTTCCAGAATCATAGAGGCCCCAACCCTGAGTGAGTGTCGACCTGAGGTATAAATGTTAAATAACCCCACAAGGCATCCCAGGCCCCCATCCCTTAACTGGGGAGATGCTATCAATTATGCTGCCCTCTGGAAAGATGTGACAAAAGACATTAATTACAAGATGATATGTCCCTGTCCCCTCCAAAACTTTAAGAATTTTCTGCCACAAATGTTTAAGTTATTAACTTTCACTATACTTGGTTGTTAGTGTTTGTTATTTCGTCTGTAACAATTAACTGTATTCTGGGTGGCAGTAGCAGGGAGAGAAATGGGTAGGGAAGAAATCTGCAAAATCTCATCAAACTCCTATCCTCATATTAAGCCTCCGCTGAGAAACACCTGTAAAACCTTCCAAGCTTCGATGTGAATTACTCCCCGGATGTTCGAACACGTTTAATATGCTAAACCTCTAAAAGGAGTCCTCACTCCTTATCTTTCAGAAACATTATTAACAAAACAGTTTAACCAGAACAAGCATTCTTCCTTTATTATTGAAATAGATACATTCATCAAAAGGGAAGTCTTAAGGACCCTCCTGGCCTTCTTTACAAAGCCCCTTCTGGGATGTCAGTAGGCCTGTAAACTTTTAATAGAAGGTTTTTAGGTTCCCAGAAAGAGAAGTTTTGAAATGTGCTCACTTCATGTTTAGCTGAAGACAACAGAGGATGGGTGGGCTGCAGCTGGCAAACTCAGAAAGCACAGCTGGGTAGCAGGTGATCTTAAAAAAAAAAAAAGCAAATCCCAGGGCAAATTGCGTAGCCAGGGGTGATCATTATAACTGGAGAGTTGTTACATAATTACTTGTTAACTACTAACAAACATATACAAGGTTTCAAAATGCCATGGTTACTCTAGCCATCGAAGCTAGTGTATCTAGTGGAAGAGTCCAGGTTCCTCCAATTAATTTCATTCAAAGAAACAAGCAATCCCAGGACCTATTCCCTTCCAAGGTAACCTGACTGCCTTTACATATACAAAACAGCCTCCAGCAATTAAGCCAATCGCCTCTAGGGATGAAAATCAGTGTTTCCCTTTCATATTGATTTTTAAAGGGGAGAGGGGAGACAGAAGTACGTTACAAGAGCTAAATATTCATCACCTCGACAAAAACGACTTCCACTCCAAACTGGAAAATTTGAACAGAAAAGGTCTTCCGCCACCCCACCCACAGCCGCCCCTGCTCGGCTGGCGCAAAACCCAAGACCTGTGTCGGATGCACTGCATTCCAACATTTTTCAAAAAGTTTACGAGGCTTTACCGAAGCGGCGGGGAGAAAAATAAAGCAGGCAAAAGCCGGGGAGAGGGAGCTGGAGGGTTTCCGTAGGGAAGAACCGGGTGAAGCGCCCGGCTGCGCCGTGCAAGGCCCGGTAACGGGGAAGCGACCCGGCACCCGGAGAGCGAGCGCCCCCGTGGCGCGCAGGGACTGACAGCCGCTCGGTCTCCACCGCCGGGGGTCCCCCAGCCCCCCAGCCCGGCCCCCGCCGCCAGTCCCCCTGCCCACCCTTCCCCCGCAGCGCCGGCGATGCCCGCTGGGCCAACTTGGCCCCGGGTCAGCGCTGCGGAGCGCGGCCCCGGTTGCCGGGGAGGCCGCCGGCGCCCTTACCTCCTTCTGCTTGGGGTCCTGCGGGTAGACGTCCGGCGGCCCGAGCCGGGGGCGTTTCAGCGGTCTCTGCTCATAGCTGAGAAGCCCGAAGGCGGCCATGATCTCTCATGTTAACCGGCGAAATGAATGAGAGTTGGAGCTGGAGCAGCCGCCTCTGAGCACCAGGGAGCAGCACTTTGCAGACAGACTCCCTCTCCCCCTCCTCGCTCGTGTGGCGCTGCAGGCAGGAATAAAGCAGGTTGGATGCTGCCGCTGCCCGGCACGCAGACACGCGCTGATGGGGGCAGCCTTCGGCGGGCACCCTGCTGCGCTGGAGCCCCGGGACGCACCGCCAACGGAGGGGCTGGAGGTCCACCTGGATCCTCCGAGGCGCCTGCCTCCTGTTCCCCACCACCCTGTCCCCAGGGGGAGGAGCAGCTGATGGGAACGTGTGACTTTTTTCACCAATGGACCTAAACCCACCCCAGCCGAGCGCAGGGTGGGGTGGGGGAGGGGCACGGGGCGGGGGGAAAAAAACTTTTCTTGGCGCCCCAGGCAGGTGGCTCGAGTGCTTGCCCTAGGCGCGGGTGGCCCGCCTACCCGAGGAAGAGACGGCGGAGGGGCCCGCCCCCGCCCCCTCTTCTACAGCAGGGACCCTTCCCCCGCCGCCACGCGCCCCGCAGACCCCGCCACCTGGGCGCGGACCCGGTTGGGAAGGAGGGGGACAGGCCTGGAGGGGGTGGGGGAGACAGGGATGCGGGCGGTGGGGAAGCGGCCAGTGCCTCCTAGACGCCCGCCGGGCTCCGGTGGCGCATCCGCGGCTCCGGTCCCCTCGGCGGCTCCGGGCAGGCGCCGAGGCGCGCTGCTAGCGGTCGCAGCGGGTGGAGGGGGCCGTGCTCACGGTGGCTCGGGGCCGACTTAACCCTTTGCTGCCCCTCCAGGGGCTGGGGAAGTGGGGGTGGTGAGGAGGGTTGGCAGCGAGTGCCGACGGGGGTAGCTAGCCCGCGGGCATCTCGGGCTCCTCCAACCCCCCGCCCACCCCCGGCCGCGCTCCTTCCCCCTCCCCCCGCCCCCAACAGTTTACCTGTTGGTCCCCGGCTAGTGGTCAGGGGCCGCCAGCCGCGGCGGCACTTTGGCGGCCGCAGCCTCCACGATTCGGGTTGGGATGGGGCGGAGGGGGGGGGCGGGGGGAGGCAACTGGATTTGATCTGATTTGTAAGGTATCAGTCTCGGCCGGGCGAGCTCCGGGGAGGCCGCGAAGTTTGCCACTGTCTGGGGGCGGCGAGCGACGCCGGCTCGCCGCCGCCGGCGTTCTCGCCCCCAAGGCCGGGGAGCGCGAGCTTCCGAGTTGGCGGACGGCGGCCGCACTGAGCATGCCCAGCTTGGCGGCCGGACCGCGGAGGAGTTTGCTGCGAGCGCGCTCCGATCCGCCTCTCCGGGTTTTCGCAGCTGCAGAGCGCGCAGCCCGCGGGCCCGGGCGCCGAGGCTGGCCCTGGAGTGTATCTGGGCGAGGGAGGGGGCGCCCCCTGGACCCCCTCTCCCGGCCGCGGGCTTCGCTGTCCGCCTCGACCTCTGTTAAGGTCGCTGTCCCCGTGGCCTGAGCCGGAAACCTCACCTGCGCCGGGCGTGGGGGGGGCGGGGCGGGGGAGAATCCTCCAGGGGAGACCTCGGTGCTCCAATCCTCCCGCGCTCCCCGCTCGCTTTGGGGCGTGGGCACCCTGATGCTGGGACACCTGCCGCGAGCCCGGCGAGACCGGAGCCGCGGAGGCGGGCCCGGTCTGTCCCGAGGGACCCCGCGGGAGGATGCGCCCGCGCTTGGCCAAGAATGATGGCTGCCATCTATGGAGCCCTCGCTTCATGCCAGGATCTTGACAGTAAAGGTCTCTGGTCCTTTAAAATAACAACACAAAACTTACAAGGTTTTACTCTACCCTTTTTATAGATAGAGAAATCGAGTCACCTTAGGAAGGCCCGGTGACTTGCTCAAAGTCGCGAAGCAAACTCTGCCTGATCCCATGTTTCTGATTTATTCTCCACGACTTGGAATTGGAAGAAGTGGGTTCCTGAACTGCCCTTGCCTGATAGGGTCAGGTTCCCCATACCTTGAGGAACTCTCTGAGTCCTATTCCATCCTCCATAAGATGGTGCTAACAGAATCTAACGCAAAGCCTTTGTATAGCGCCAGGCACATAGTAGGTGCTCAGGAGATGCTGGCTAAATCTGATTATCTATCTACTTACCTCTGCTGACTTTAAGCAAGGGGGGCAGGGGGGTAGATAAGCCATCGCAATGTGATAGGCTAGTTCTTAACTCTTGACTCTGACCTATTAGCACTTCCCAAAGCAGCTGAGGCCAAGTCAGGCCCGTAGTTTTTGGATTCTTTACTCAATCTTAGCAAGTACTTTTAGAGAACAGTTACTTCCACCAAGAGGCATTTCCTGACCACTCTGCACCCTCCCCCACGGACTTCTCTTCCACTAATACCTTGGGTGTAACTTCAAGGCTGAACTTGCCCTTGGGATATAGGTATCTGTCAAATCTAGCTTCCTTGCTTGAGAAACAGGACAGTTGTCTAACTTCGTTAGGAAAATTGTCAAACATACCAAAATGCAGAAGAAATGGCATAATGAACCCGCAAGTACTCATCTCCCATAGAAAAGTTTTGTCATTCTTGTTTAATCTCCCCCGCCCCTAACACAATGACATACACTGGAGAGGACAGTGTTGTTCACTGTTGCAACTTAGTTAGGTACACAGCATGGAACCTGGCACATGGGGGGCGCTCAAAAAATGTTTGTTGGCTGGTGGGACCGGTGACTGGGTGTGTGAGTGGGTGAGTAGGTGTGTGGCTGGGTAGATCACTGGTGGTACTATACTTTGGGGATCCTTGTGCTGACACGCTAGTCTGGTTGGGAGATGTAACCTAAATTCTTCCCTTGGAGTATCTAGGTGACAGCCTCCAACTGGCTTCCACAAAGGAAAAACTTTTGAAGCACTCAAAATTGTATCTAACCATAAAGATTTTAAAATCAAAATGAATTCATAATGTGTCCCTAGTGCTTGGGTAAAAGGGAAAGGAAGAGTTCTCTCCCTGTTGGTCTCCCTTCTTAGTTCCTTCCCTTGTTTTGAGACGGTCTGGCATGGATGCTTTGGCCCTCTCAACATTTAAAAAAAAAAAAGAGTGACAGCTTCAGTTTGCTGAGACACTTCCTCAAAAATCATCTTTTCGCTACATGGACTTCCCAACGGTGTTTGGTCCCCTCAGCCTGACATTTGCACTCTTCACAATCTACTGCCATCTACCAATCCAGCTTTTTCTCCTTAATCCCTCGCCCCAGTTAGCTCTCACTCCTACTTCCAATATGAAATTCCCAGACCCTTCACTTTCTGATAGCCACCTAAGGACAGTCCTTAGAGTCTGGACTCCTGTATGAAGCCCACCCCAAACTCTTGATGCACAAAATCATCCTTTGGTTCTTTTAGTACCCTAAGCACTTATTTTATTTCTTTTTCACCAGGTTTATTGAAAAATAATTGACATCCACCACTGTGCAAGTTTAAGGCATACAGCATGATGCTTCAACTTACATATATTGTGAAATGATTACTTTAATAGGTTCAGCTAGCATCCATCTTTTCATACAGATACAATAAAAAGGAAAGAAAAGAGGAAAAAAATTCTTTTTGTGATGAGAACTCTGAGGATTTACTCTCTTAACAACTTTCCTATGTATAATAGAGCAGCGTTAACTATAGCGTCACGTGGTACATTACATCCCTAGTACTTATCTTATAACTAGAGGTTTGCATATTTGGGCCACCTTCCTCCATTCCCCCATCCCCCATCCTCTGTTTCTGGTAATCACAAGTCCGATCTCTTTTTCTATGAGTTTGATTTTGTTTCTAGATTCCACATATAAGTGAGATCATACAGTATTTGTCTTCTTCTGTCTGATTTATCTCACTTAGCATAGCGCCTTCAAGGTCCCTCCATACTGTCACAAATGGTAGGATTTCCTCATTTGTTAATGGCTGAATAATATTCCACAACGGCTTTATCCATTCGTCCATTAATGAACACTTAGGCTGTTTCCATGTCTTGGATACTGTAAATAGTGCTGCCATGAACATGGGGGTACAGATATCTTTTCAAGTCAGTGTTTTCATTTCCTTTGGATATATTCCCAGAAGTGGTCGCTCTCTTCTTTTAATACCTCATCATTTATTGGCATGCTTTCAAACTTGCCACACAGAAGTCTTCTTCCCATCCCCACCATAACCTCTTACTCTCCTTCCATTCCAGAGCTAGTCTTTAAGCTCACTAAGGCCAGTTAACACGGCTTAACATAAAGCCACAGGGTCTCTGCCGTGCTTGAATTTCCTTCACAGTGCCGGTTAACACAGCAGATAGGCACAGATTCTTGTCGAATAATGTGTCTCATTTGCTACTGTTCCTATAAGGGACATCTTATCTTTACCTGTCTAATGACTCTCCCCTCCCTGGGCCTGGGAAAAGTTTGCATAGAACATGAATTGATCAGAGGACACCAGAGGCTCCCCAGAGAGGCCCCAGCCTAGCAAGAAGAGATGAGTTCAGGTACCTGAGGAAGTTTAGGACAGCTGGTGAGGGAAAGGGACTGAAACGTGGCCAGAGAAGGAGGAATTACAGACCATTTACAGCATAGAGGACTTTATCCCCCAAGTATGAAGCTAAATCTCTAGGGCTGCTTTGGTGGGTTATAAAAAGGGGTGTGACCCTTTTTCTTGCATCATATCCAAGGACTCCTCAAAGATCCCTCAGCAACAGGAACCTCCCTAGCTGCTTCTGTTCCTTCTGCAAGCCCTGGTTTTCAAAATTCTACAAGAAGTCCCTCATAGTTGGGACCTCTTTTGTGCTCTTGGACAAAGTCTCTTTAAGACAGCTCACGGCTGGCTTTCTCTCCCTACGTTTGGTCTGAGGAAATACACAGATGTCCTTTGCCTGTACATACTCTAGGGCTGGCATCTTCTCACCAGCCTTATCTCCTTGCCCCCATGGACACATTCTGCAAGCTACAGTTCTTTGCCTTGAAAGATCTCAAGTCTGGGTCAGAGACCACTTCCTCAGGTTCTCGCAAACTGCAGCAGACAGATGTTAAATGCCCAGGCCAGAGGTCCTCTCAAAGCTCTTTTCATGAGGCTTGAGGTGAGGAATAACATTTCTTGGGTGAAAGACAGAGACACAATCATATTTGCCAAGCGGATTTCAGAAAATGAGAGTAGAGAATGGCTAGGAGCAGAAGCAGGGTGTTGACCCTTCAGAAGCAATGGTCCTATTATCCCTATTCTACAGATTAGCACTTGAGGCTCCGGAGGTGAAGTAACTGGCACAAGGCCATTGAGTTAGCAAGTGGCAAAGCCAGGATGAAACCTAGATCCCTCTGACTCTCCAACCTACGCCCATTATTGTCAGTGTGCTACATGTATTAATTATCATTTACATAACACCTATAAAAGTGAACCTCGGAAGACAGTTCTGGTATAAGAGAAGCAAAACTCCCGCCAGCTCACTCTGGCATATCGCATGCTTCCACTCAAGTGGAAAGAAACAATTCTCAGTGTAGTGCCTGTAGGTGAAGTAATTAAGTTGCTGGTTTTCCCCATGGGACTGATGCTTGTCCGGGTGTATGTATTACTGTGTTTTGTTAACAGATTGTCTAGAGGCAGTCTTGCCTATTTTCAGTTTTTCTTATATCCCCATTACATTTAAGTATATTTGTCCTGTGACTGCTTCTGAATCAAAAAAGAAAAAATCCCCCCTTTCTTTCAGCCTCTTAAAAAAAAAAAAGGAAAAGTGAGAATGACTTGAGAAGGAATAAGAATATAGAAAAGAAAAATGGAGGATTCATTTGGGGACATTCCAACCAAATGGAGTTTTTAATATAGTCTTTAGGCTCCTTAGAGAAATATAAATAATGCAGACATTAAGATTTCCTAAAGGAGCATTGACAATAGAATTATATTGCTAGCTAAATGCGTACTTTTACATTTTCTAGTAGCCACGTTAAAAAAAAGAAATAGATGAAATTAATTTTAGTAATACTTTTGTTTAACCCAATATAACCAAAATATTGCATTTCAACATGTGGCCAATCTCTTTAAATGTATTAATGAGATATTTTACACTCTTTATTTTTTCTACTAAGTCAGAAATCTGGTGTCCAATTCATACTTACAGCACATCTCATTTCAGATCAGCCATGTTTTATGTGTTCAGCCGCCACATATGGCTAGCGACTACCATATTGGTCAGCCCAGCTCTAAAGGGATGTTTCAGTCCTAGTGAACCTGTAACATGTGGGATCTTAATAAAATCACTGAGGAAGCAGGGGAGTTTCCAAATTTAAAGAACAAAAAGTAATGGAAAGGGCTTTCCGGGTGGCGCAGTGGTTGAGAGTCCGCCTGCCGATGCAGGGGACGCGGGTTCGTGCCCCGGTCCGGGAAGATCCCACATGACGCGGAGCGGCTGGGCCCGTGAGCCATGGCCGCTGAGCCTGCGCGTCCGGAGCCTGTGCTCCGCAACGGGAGAGGCCACAACAGTGAGAGGCCCGCGTACCGCAAAAAAAAAAAAAAAAAAAAAAAAAAGTAATGGAAAGAATAAAACCGGAGAAAGGTGAAGAAGTAAAGAAGAAAAGTAAAGGCAATTTGGGAAGACAGTAGATACCCAAAAAGCACTTAGTAGCTCAACAGACAGAAGTGTCAGGGAGGCAAGGACATGGAAAGAAAACTCTGGGGACTGAAAATCAAAGGATGAGATAAGAGAGTTTTGAATTACGAAGCTGAGCCAATGACAAGTCTAAAGATTTAACCTCATTCACCAGCAAAATGGTGTCTGCCACATTTACAGAAAGAAGGACAGCTGGTTGATTTCTGGAGCGGGACCGTGGTACACAAATGCAGGGCACTGTCTGGGTCACATAGTCAGCTTTTCAGCACCAGGATCTTATTTTGTTCACTCACCCAGAGCTGTTCAAAACTCCACAAGGCAGACAAATGCTAAACAGACTCAAGAAAGAGTGCAGCGGAAAGTCAGAATGCTGGTTTATTGACACACAGGAATAGCCCTTTCCAGGGACTGAAATAGGTATAGCGCCTTATTCAGATCACCCGCTGGCTAGTTTTCAAGTTTGTTGTAAAACTGAATTCGTAAGCAGGTTTTTTTTGGTAAGCATAAAATTAAAGCAAGGAGAATTGGGTAATCTCTGAAGAATGTCCACAGAGTGCCTTACAGTAGAATTCACCTCCCTTGTGACACAAATGGGAAACATGCCACACCTCGGCCCAGTGGTGCCTTTGGTGGATTGTTACTGACCAATGCCTGGATTATTTACTATATAGCAGAGGTTCCTGGTGGTCCACAAACACAGTTTTGTGGGTTTTTTCAGGTTTGTTTGTTTTGTGTTGGGCTTGCACAGTGACTTCTGGACTCTAGAAAAACCTGCCTGAACTGGGTCCACATTCTCAAGTGACACCAATCTGCTGGCGCTGAGGCCGACCTGCCCATTTGAGCATGGCCTGTTGTCATAGCCCAAACAGACCAGCTCCCCTCTGAAGGTGGCTTACCTGCCTGGCTCCTGTAGCTCGTGAGAGCAAGATCCCTATTATATGGGGACGTCTACTAACCAGGCCTAAATTCAGACTTTCCCGTTGAGAGAGACACACAGAGAGGCACATACAGAAAGAGAGATTCATTTTCAGTTACGTGATTCTTCGGTTACTGCTTTCTTATTGTTCATTAGTCAAAGTTCCAGTCTTCATCGTCTCTTAGTTTCCGATTACTACTCATCTTTTAGGATGGTTAACATCTGATGAAAGTGAATCTTACAAACCTATATTTATTAATGATGAAATATTTCAGTTCTCAGAGAATTATTTCTTTTCCCAGTTCTAGGGACATCCTCTAGTACTTCCTTATATACCTGCTGCAGTCACACAGAGCAAGACAACATGGAAAATGTATTCAGTGGCAGAATCTGTATATTACACCGGATATCTTGACAGATTGAAATGATGAACTAAATTAACAGGATCAAATCTGATATAAGAATAAACTCTTCCTCCATCTACTGGATGTATTAAAGACAGTTGGGTACCTACTATTCCAAAGTTTAAATTCTAAGCAATAAAAAATGAATGCTGCCAACTCTTTGGTCTCATTTGCGGAATAGTAGTATACAGATCAATTACATGAATCCTTTATATAATAGCATTTTTTAATTAATATTGCTAAACCATTGCCCAACATTCTCACCACTGTGCCTCTTTCCAAAGCTGTTAACAAATAGTAAAATTTAGCAATTTGATTTTCATCTTCCTTCATTTCTTCTGCTCACCCTCTGACAGAGTTACTGTCAATCAGCCAAAAATGTCAGCAAGAAGATGGAAGAAAAGAAGCAGAATTCCTGCTTAGACTTCAAACCGGAAAACAAGAGCTTGACCAATCTAGAAGTAACCACAAATGATTAGATAAAGTCAATGGCTCAGGCTGCTCCTCCTGCCTCCCCAGTGTACTTAAACTTGGTCCTCAGCAATTCTCCTTCTCTCCTCTCATCCGTACTTGCTAGTCTCTACTCTCGTCTTCCAGTGGTCTGGGCCAGTTCATCCCTAAATCTGTACGGAGACCTTCCTGGATCTGGATCCAGAGCCTAGAGCATTTGTGAATCCTGAATAAGCAGGTGGAATTAAATCACATACTGGCTCAGTGATCCCCACTAGGCCAAGCCAGTAGATCTTTGGCTGCATCCATTTGGGAAGAGTTATGATCAAGAAACTCCATTTGCTTAACACATGTTTATTGAGTAACTATTATGCACCATGTACTCTATAAATGCTGGGGATACAATGATATGACTGAGTAGATTACACTTCCAGAATATAGAAGAGACAGATAAGGAAACAACCACACAAACTAGTATAAAATTGCAACTGTGACAAGATCTTCAAAGAGAAGGACATGAGTTCTGAGGTTCTGGAAGGGGCATTTCCCATGGAAGAAATGCTTGTGTTGAGATCTAAAAATTGAATAGGAGTTAACTGGGCAAAAAGGAGGGAAGAATGTTTTAAGTAGGAACAGCATATGCAAAGACCCTGTGGCTAGTAGGGCTGAAAGAAGGCCAGTATGCCTGGACAGGGGAAAGAGAGGCGAGTCTGGTGTGAAGTGAGGCTGGGAGGTGGAGAGGACCACAAAGAACAGTGTAAGTTATTGAGGAGTTCTGTCTTTCTCCAATAGGAAATGGGAAGCTATTTAATGGTTTTAAGCAGAATTGTGTCACAATCAGATTTATATGGTGAAGAGATCACTTTGTCTGCAACATAGAACCTATATTGGAAGGGAAGTGGTCAGAGTAGAAGGGGGTGGACCAGTTAGTAGATAATTGCAAGCTCCAGCAGGAAATGATGGTTGCTTCCATCAGGCTGACAGTGGTAGTGGTGGAGATAAGTGAGCAGATTTGAGTGATATTTGAGAAATAAACTGAAAGAATTTAGTTATGATCACATATGGAGTGTGAGATTGAAGAGATAGTCCAGAATGATTGCTAGGTTTCTGGGTTGCTGAACAGGATTGATGGAGGTGTCAGTCACTGAGAAAGAGAAACTGGGAGGAGAGCCCTGTTTCTGGTGCCGGGGATAGGGTGGTAGGTACAGCAAGAGTTTAATTTTGGACACGATGAATATGAGGTCACATGGTAGGCAGCCTCTGAAATGACTCCCAACGATACCTGACTCTTGGTATTCACATCCTTATATAATCCCTCTCTCGTGTGTGGCTAGACCTGGTGGTTTGCTTCTAAAGAACAGAATAAGGCGAAAGTGATGGGATATCACTTCTGAAATTACGTTACAAAGAGACCGTGACTGCTATCTTCCCCTCCCTCTCCCTCTCCTCTCTCTCTCTCTCTCTGAATCCTCACTCTGGGGAAAGCCAGCTGTCATACTATAAGCAGCCTTATGAAGAGGCCCCAGGGTAAGGGAGTGATGTCTCAGAACAACAGCCAGTGTGGATCTGAGACCCACCAACAGCCACATGAGTGGGCTTAGAAGTGGGTCCTCCCCTATTTGAGCCATGAGCTGACCGCATCCCTGGCCAACACCTTGATTTCAGCCACCTGAGAGACTCTGAGACAGAGGATCTCACTAGCCTACACCTGGATTCCTGACCCACAAAAACTGTGAGATAATAAACATATGTGGTTTTAAGTGGTTTGTGGTTTAGGGATAATTTGTTACACAGCCATAGATACTTAATACAAATGACTTAAACAGATAAGTACTTTATATAAAAAAAATATGTTAAGTTGTGGGATTTCCCTGGCGGTCCAGTGGTTAAGATTCTGCGTTTCCACTGCGGGGGACACAGGTTCGATCCCTGGTTGGGGAACTAGGATCCCGCATGCCGCATGGTGTGGCCAAAAAAAGGAAAAAAATACGTTAAGTTGAAAATTAGTTGCTATAGGTCAGGAGCACAGAAAACTCTGGACTAAAGATATAAACTTGATATTCATACACACTGAGAGAGAAAGTATGAAATGAAGGAGGAGAGATTACCGAAACAAGTCTTGAGGATCTCCATAATGTACTGGCAAGTAGAGATAGATGAGCTTGCAAAGGAAATAGAAAAGGAGCAGCTGCAGAGGTGGGAAGACAGCCAGGAGAAAGTTGAATCATGTAAGTCAGTAGCAGACATTGTTCCCCCAAAGTAGGGAATGGTCAAGTAAGAGAAATACTGAAACACTCTTTTTAGTATGAAAGTAGTTCACAATTCCAGCAAAAGCTTATGGTAGGACCGGAAGACAGAATGGTATGGATTGAGGTTGGGAGATACAGAAATGGAGATAGAAAATTCTCTACA
Source organism: Delphinapterus leucas (assembly GCF_059928025.1). NCBI lineage: Eukaryota > Metazoa > Chordata > Mammalia > Artiodactyla > Monodontidae > Delphinapterus > Delphinapterus leucas. The sequence continues at coordinate 119,489,323 of NC_143132.1, forward strand.
GAATTTGACCTCTGAAGGTGAGAAGGGAGATCAATTAGCAGCTGGGAGTGGATTATGGTTGTTATTTTGTTTTTAAATGAGAAGACGTATAAAGAAAATAGGAAAGATTCAGGCCAGAGAAAAGGGAAAATACAGGAAAGAAAAAAGAAATAGTAGATAGTGTAAGCTTCCTAGAAGGCAGAAGGGGATTCTCCTCAGATGGGAGGTGAAATAGCTCTGCTATTAGAACAGGTGAGAAGGACCCACAGGACAGCTACAGAAATACTCAGTATTAAGAAAGTTTCTATGTGAGAGCTCCTACTTTCTCTCTAATATAGTACGAGGAGGTCATCTGCTCAGGGAAGAAAAGAAGGAAGGTTGGAGGCTTCAGGAAAGGAGAAAGGTTTGAGACAGTCACTGTGGAAAACAGGAAAAAGATAGATCTATAGTAAGTTTTTTGCGTAGTGCGAGGACTTGTTAGAAGTTAATGACCTTGAACTTATAGTAGAATCAATCTGCCTCACTGGGTGATGCCCAGCTGCTTGGATGCAGGCACAGAGAAACAGACAGTTGGGTTCAGAAGTGTAGAGACAAATGGAGGCAACAGAGGGACAAGGAAGTTTGGGGAGTAAGAGATGTAGGGCAGAGATGGGAGTCTAGAAATATTGCTCATGAACTCCCATCATAAGGGAAGTAAAGAAAGAGGAATGTTGATGAATTGAGAGATAGCAGAGGACAGACAGTGCCAATGATGCTAAAGAAGGGCTGGTGCGAGAGCAGTAGAATAAACACTGAGAAGCAGGGGAGGTTATAGTCAAGTAGAGGAGTGCTCAGATTGATAATTTTGGAGGAGTAGCATTACAGATAATGATAATATCCAGGGACTTTCCATGGGAGTGGGTGGCCAAAGTGGAGAGGAAATCACTGGAGGTGAAAGGAAGGTGAGCACCTGAGAGACCACAGTGTTGGATAGGCCACCCACCTGGACACTGTTGTCATGCAGACTGATCAAGGCTTGGGGGTAGGGAAAAGCAACTGGTTTATCCCATGGAGCGGTGGGCTTTTTGCCCATTGCCAATGTAGAGAATGAATGAGAGGACCCACCCCCACCCCCACAGTGGATAACAGCAACAGCAGTGGTTGAAGCAGAAAATCTAAATGGCATGGGTGCAAAGAAGCAGGGTTTTAACAGGAGAGTGGAAATACAATATTGGGGAGTAAGAGAGAAACTGTGGAAGACACTGCTTGTTCTCTACCTGATATCTTTATCCCTTTTCTTCCTTGCTAACAGAGTCCTGATCTTTTCTGGTGTGCAATATGCCAGCAAATATAGATTCCCTTCCTAGATTCCCTTGTATCAAACAGTGGCCATGTGGCACACTTCTAGCCAATGAGACCTAAACTTAATTTCACTAGGGAATCTGTGCATGTTTTTGCTTTCCTGATGCAGGCACCATCCCTTAGCTCCTTCTCTCTTCATGCACGGAATTCAAACGTGATGGCTGGGCTGCAGCAGCCGTATTGTGTCCAAGAGGTTATAAATATGCGGAAAAGGCAAAGATAATCACAGAGCTGTAAGCCCAGGTTTTGACTGGCCACCAAACTAATACCAGCATCCTCCTACATCCAGATTTCTTATATTATGAAGAAAGATGAACCCTACTTCATTAAGCCAGTGTTAGTTGAGTTTCTATTATTTGTAATAAATTACGGAAGAAGACAGTAACCACATGAGAGGTCTCTCAGGGATGAGGACAGCTTCAGCCAAAGAAGAGTCAGGAGGTGATGGAGTGTTATAAAAGAAATTGTGCAGGTAGGGCAATTTGTTAGTTATGGAGAAAGGATTCAAGAGGCCAAGGCGGAAGAGAATGAGAAAGAGGGGAGGACTGCAAGACTGGGACAGAAGGATGTACAAAGGTTCGTGAGAATGATGGTGGAAGTGGATCAATTGACCATGTAGGCATGGAGGTGGAGGTTGCACTTTGGACCTTGACCAATGAAGACAGAAATGAAAGGCATAATGGATTTGATCTCCTAGACTCTTTGAGGGCAAAAACCTGTGTTACCTTCCTGGAGGGATCACCAGCTGTGTGAGTGGGGCTATCATCTTTCCGCATCCTGAGTTAGGCAAAAAAAGAGACATGTCATCCTTTTGGCCTCTCTAGAGAATCAACATGCAGATTCAAAGCTGCATAATGAAACCTGGCAATTTCTCTGGATCCCCTCCGAATCTCCCTGGGGGCAGGAACAGAAGCACCCCTGGGGAGGGGGAGGCAGTGTGGTCCACGGGGCCTGCCAGGGCTGGGTGAGGGAGGCATTTTGCCCTCTCCTCTGGTAATTGGCCCACAAAGGTGGTTATCTTCCTCAGGAGGGTGGTATTCCCCTTGCCAAGCTCTCAGAGTCCCAAAGCAGAGTGACAGCATGTGCCTGGTGGACCACCCACGTTGCTATAGCAGCAGGCTTGCCCCTGGAGCCATGGGTTCATGGCAAAACGATCAGGCCTCTCTGAAAGGTTTCTGATGTGGGTTTGACCAGGCTGCAGGCCAGGTGGGCAGACATGAAAGCCTGGAGTCAAGAATAATCAGGGTAGGAACTTTACCCCAAACAGTCAAAAGCCTAAAGAGTCTGAGAATGAGTATAAGCTAGATGCAACAGGGACCCAGGGGTCAAACAGAAGAAGCATAATCCAGCCACCAAGACTAAGGGACATTCCTGTGATGGATTTGAGGGGAGACGGGGCTGGTAGTGAAAGTAAGGGAAGAACCCAAAGCAAAAGGGGCTGAGTGTGCGTGATTCTTTTTTCACTGGCTGCTGGCTGCAGGGTGTGATGGCTGAATTGCACTAATATTCAGGGACTCTGGGAGGACAGGGACCCCCAACCCTGGTCAGCCATGGACAGCTTGCCTTCCAGATTCTCTGCAGACTATATCTGATTCTTGCTCTAAGTTAATGAAAATTGATTCTGATGGTGTTAGGACTGCATCCTCACCTCCTGCCTCAATTCTTTTATCTAGACGGAGTTCTCAGCATCTCTCTGTGGGACCATACAACTGCAGCTACTACCCAGGATATCTGGCCAGTCTCTACCACCAGGCTTGGTTCATAATTTACAACATCGTTCTCAGCTAGGACTAGAATCTACAGCTCTCTAGGCTGAGACCTAGTGGAATATAAGCTCCATTAGGAAAGGGTCTTTGAGAGTTTATCACTGTATCCCTAACACGTAGCACAGAGCCTGTCGTACAATAGGAACTTACTAAATATTCATTGAATCATGGGTCACTGACAACCTTTCCAGCCCTTGCCTACATTCCAGGCTACTGGACGCTCCTGTGGGTGCCTGCCATTGGCACGGTCCTGCTTCTTCCAGGATGGACCCTCGTAGAACCAAGACCTTTTGCCCCCTTGTCACTGAGAGCACCTGTGACCAGAGATTCTCAGTGTTATCCACCTGCAAAGATTTTTGGACACCAGTGCCAGCCTGGACTAGTACAAGATGTCAAATGTCCCTTTAGCCATTGCAATAGCAGCAACTGTATCCCTTCCTTGGTGATGACAGCATTAGTCCCCTGGCCTAGACCTGCTCCGACCCAGCATACTTCCCCCTCTCCATCAGCTGAGGACTTGTCATCCTTCACAGTCAAGGCCTGTGGAGTCTGTGAGAGTTTTGGCAATACTACAGATGACCTTGAAGATCTCCCAGCTGCAAAAGCCTGGGAGTAAAAATTAGGATTACAGTAATGTAATTTTACTCTGATTCACAATTGAAGAAATATAGTCTCTCACCTAATACACTATCTAAAATCATATAGTAAATAGGAAATAGTGTATGTATATATGTTTTTACACTATTTGAAATTATATATTTGTTAACCTATTTATATATTTGTCAATTTTTTTTCTTTTTTTGCCAGTATCTCCCATTGGAATACAAACTCCATCATGTCAGGAACTCTGTTCATTTTGTTTACTACCTAACTAGTAGGTGTCCAGTAACTATTAAAATAGATGAATAAATTACTTCCAGATGTTCTCAGAGTGGGCCTTCTGCGTACCTAGGAACCCAGTTCTCTGGCTGCCTGTGGAACGCCCATTTTCCTCTTCACCTTCTCCATCTTCCCCTTGGCATGTGTGTGTAGACATCACCTCTGCCCTCCACCACCACCGTCAAGGCAGGGGTGCCTCATTTGCTATCAAAACGCCCAGGGCCACCTCCCACTCATATCTGCCAAAACCACGCTGCACCAGGTTTGTTCATCTGGGCCCAAGCCTGCCCTACCAATGATCCCGATAACACACCAGTGCAAAGATGCCTGGCTGAGTCTCCCACTGGGGAGGAGACAGTCCCTTTCCCCACCCTTTATGTCACCCACATCCCAAACAAGGCTGCCTTGAGCTTCCAGATGTTTTGTAAAAATAACTTTTTTTTTTTTTTTTTGCGGTACGCGGGCCTCTCACTGTCGCGGCCTCTCCTGTTGCGGAGCGCAGGCTCAGCGGCCATGGCTCACGGGCCCAGTCGCTCCACGGCATGTGGGATCTTCCCGGACCGGGGCACGAACCCGTGTCCCCTGCATCGGCAGGTGGACTCTCAACCACTGCGCCACCAGGGAAGCCCCAAATAACTCTTTTGATCTTTGCAGCCAGCCCCCTGGCCTAGAAATCTGGCCTAAGCCCATCTCATGACAAGCTTAGTGCTGTACTGAGGTGTTGGTATTGGACCAAGCTGATACGCGTTGTTTTTTTTCCACTGTCTGACTTTTATCCACTCAGGTCCCTCAATGTCTCTTCTTATAGTCCTTAGCACCAAGGGCTCTGTCCCCCTAGCATGACCGCCACCTGTTCCCCTAGCATGACCTACAATCCTCCTGTAGGCACAGTTAGAGCAGCAGCTAGACTGGCCACAACACAAGGCGTTGGGATTTTATCCTGTGGGTGATGAAGAGCAAGGGAAGACTTTGGAATTGGAGGTTATCTTGAAGAACCAGTACCTTATAGATAGACATTTATTGTCATGTACAGAATGAGACATGAGGGAAGACTCTAGGATATCTTCGGTCATTGTAATTCATTCCCCGAAGATCCTGATTGAACAGAATTCTACTTCCCTGCCACATCCCTATGGGAGTCAGTTGTTCCTTCTGAATATTTCTGGCTTTCTGAGCACCTGCTATGATATCAGTTTATGGTCCTCTGTGGTTAGGTGGCATCATATGACCAGTTGTGGCCAATGAATTGTAGTGAGAGGTGACAAGTAATTGCAGATGTGAGACACTTCAGGACTCTTTCCTTCTGGGGTGATGATTGAACGTGGGAGGAAACAACACAACCGTGAGGAAGTAGTGGTGGGTGGCAGGTGGGCTGATCCCACTGGGGCCGTTGCTATAACCATCACCACATCCGGCAACCCCGAGATGGTGGCTACTCACTCCATCAGCCTGGACTCTTGAGAGGCCTCGAGGAGCAGAGCCCTCACCAGTGTCCTGTGAAGGACAAGGAGATTGAATGAGATAGAAATCTAGCTTTAGGCCACTGAATTTGGAGGTTCTCGCCAGAGCTCAGCCTAACATATCCTGACCAGTACATCTCTTTCCCTCCTTTCTTCTCTGTTTTTCTTAACCAGTAATTGATAACTTCCAGGCGGCCTTAAAACCTTCCTTCCTGGCCAGGAGCCTTTGGGGGTTCCAGGGCCAGGAAAAACACTAAGAAGTATCACAAGGGCAACCCTTCAAATCAGACACAGTCATAGGGCTACATCTTCACCAGTGTAACAACTGGACATTAGAATCAGGCAACCATCCATTTAAACAGTACTAATTTCCTGTAAAGCACAAAAACCGTCTAGAAATGCTATGTTCCAGCATGACACAGAAGAACACAGCATCCTTCTCTCTCCTCAGCAGTACAGCTCATTAGCTCCTCTTCCAGGGGAGGAACCAGTGACCTAGTCAGCATTCCAGGGCATTCCTGGGCCACGTTATAAAGGCATATGCACAGATTTCCCTTCACTTTGGCTTGCCTTTCTTAACTTCTTTTCTCAGTGTGTTAAACAGAGCTGGACAAGGCCTGGCCCGTACAGCAGCTGAGTGGTCCATGGACTTGAGGCCTCTCCTACTCCCTCTTTTTCTCTGTCTCTATCTTCTCCTTCCTCTAAGGTTCCTAGGATTTCGATTCAGAGGTACAGGATGGAGAGACAGAAAGAAAGCCCAATTAGGCCACCAGCTTTCTACGCGAGCGCAAAAATCTTGGCAACAAGTGTGGCGATTTGGATTGTGTCAACTTAGCTAAACTGGAACTGTGATGCCCAGATTCCCCTGTGTACTTCCGCGTCTACGTGGACCTAAAGAGGCACTCTGTGCAAGATTTAGAAGGTGGAAGTGAAGCATCTATGCATCCTCGGAACATCAGTGCAGGAGCCCCGGGCACCTTGTGGGCGTCTTGCCCACCCAGAGCAACTCCAGCTGCCCCTTCTGCTTCTCTGACTCCTGAGTCAGAGCTTGTTTGGCTCTGTGACAGGCATCGCTGCTCCTACAGCTGTCATCAAAGCTGGACACCTAGGGGCATCGGGGAACAACCCGGGCTCCAGCTCATCCTCGCTTCCCCTGCTTCACACCCAACTTCCCTTCCCGACTGCCTGCGCTGCAGAGTCTGTGTCCCAGCACGAGAACCAGAGCCAACAGCCTGATCCCCAGCTCCCACTGCTGGGTCCGGTCAAGCCCCTTCAGTCAGTCCCTTACTAGGTAGCACTCTTCACGCTTCTGCTTCTCTGATCCAACCCTGACCAATGCACACAGATGCTGCTAAAAGGGCTTGTTGATTTTTCTCTCCCAGTTTTCTCAGCTTCCTCAGGAGTCACAGCACGGGGGATGGGGATAATTAGCAAGCCGGCCAGGCATTCCTGGGCTCTCTCGCTATGACCTCATCCACATTTCTTCAAGTACCCCTCGCATATCAATAAAAATAGAAATTCGGAAGTCCTTAAAATGACCAACATAGCTCACGTTAACTCAATAACCATGGGATACGCAAGGTCCAAAACACTGTATGAAAACTTAATGAAACAAGATCAGTGAGGAACACACAGGCTAATCCAAGGGATGAGAAGACCACCTTCCCTGCACATGTGCTTTATCCCTCATTTATTAAATACTTAATATGCGTTAGGAAGCCAGCTGTTAAATGAGGTAATAAAACTAGCTGACATCTGAGGGTTTCTTTTATGCGATGCAGTTTTCTAAGGTCAAAGCACTTACAACAATACTTGGTTTAAGCACTCAATACACATCACCTGTTCTTCTTGTTCCAAGTGCTTTATGTGTAACATCATGTTTAACCCTTACCATGACCTGGTGAGGTGGTGACTGTAGCAGTTGCCGTTGGTACCCCCATCCCTTTGACCAGCTGGGCACATCCACCTCCCAGCTGCTGTGGAAGAGGGCTGCTAAAGGTTCGCAGCTCTCCCTTCTCTCCAGAGACTTGCCTTCCCATCTAACAGGAGCTGCCCTAGGAGGTTACATCACAAACCAACCCCGGGTGACTTTCGGCAGCCAATGACTGAGGGACACAGGGCACAAAAACCTAGTCCCTTGCCTTAGGGTGGAACTAACTTTGTGGTCCAATTCATTAGCTCCCTGTGGATCAGACTGAAGCTAGACCCCCACTGAGACCACACCTTGGCTTGGCCCTCCCCTAGCCCACTGTTCCCTTTCTGTCTGTTCAGAGTACTCTTTCAATAAACCATGTGCCCCCGAAAACTTTTTTCCAATTCTGCTGCAAGGGAAGCTAACCAGGAGTGTGCTATAGACGTGCCCATTTCCAATGAGGAAATAGAAGCCAGGGAGGCCAAGGAACTTCCCCAGGAACTGTCTCAGACCTCACAGTAAGCTGTGCAAGCAGGATTTGAACCCAGGTAGCCTGAGCCTATGCTCTTTGCCACTGCTCTTCATATGGAAAGAACTTGTATGTGCCAATAAAAGTTATGTCTCAATAAACATTAGTTCTAGCCTCTTTGCTCGGATGCTGAGAATTGAAAGGCAATCAGACATGATCCTTGTACTTCTAGGAGGTTTTTAGCTCATGGAAGAGACAAACAGTCACCAGTAGGAGGCAGTGGTTATAGGAATAAACACACACACACACACACACACACACACACACACAGCCATGTGCATACACAAGCACACACAAATATAAGCCTCCTACTGAAGCCAGGTACTGAAGGGTTAAACAGAAGTGAGAGGCTCCTAAAGTAAATTCTTAAAAGTTGCGTTCGTGAGTCAAAGGGTAAATAAATATTTTGGTAGATTTTGATGAATTTTTTTCCATAGGGGTTTATCATTCTGCATTTCCACCAACAATATATGAGAGTACCCCATTATTATCTTAAAACCTCTACAGCAAAGTGTGTTGCCAAGCTTTTCACTTTTTGTCAATATAATAATTGTGACATCTTACCTCATTGCTATTTTAATTTGAATTTATTTTATTAGCATAGCAGTGAAGTTGAACATCTTTTTATATGTTGAGTCATTTTTATCTTTTTTCGGGGGGGTAAATTGTTTATGTCTTTTGTCCATTTTTCTGTTAGGTTATAAAATAAGTTCTTAAGTAACTTAGAGCAGGGGAAAAAAAGCCAGGTTAGCTACAACTGCAAATTACTTGTGAAGAAACAGTTTTGTAGGGCTTTTTGTTGTTGTTTACTCTTATGTTAGAGACCAAAGTTCAAATCTAAGTTTAGTTTATATCAATATTTACTGAGTCCTCCCTGTGGACCAGACACCAGAGTCAGAGTAAGAAACAGTTCTTGCTGTTAAGTAGCTTACATCTTAGTGGGAAAATGGACTGTGACATAATCTGGGAGACAGTAGAAGATAGTGATTCAAATATGGATTTGGAGTTATGTGGGCTCGAGTTCAAATTCTGACATTGCCATTTCAACAATGAGCTGTGTAATGTTGGGTGGGCCACTCATCTTTCTGCCTAAGTTTCTTAAGATGAAAATAATAATAAGCACCTCATAGATTTATTATAGAACTACATTAGTTATTACATGAAAACCACTAACATACTGCCTGGTAAACAGTAAACATACAATAATCAGTAGATAATAACACTAATAAACAAAAATGATTATAATTATAGTAACAAAAGTGACAGAGGAATTTACAGAGTGCCATTGTACCGTATATATGCTCATTAAATTTTAGGTGAATTTAAGTGTATTATCACTAAGTTATCAAAAATGTTTAAACCATATGCAGTATATTGATGAAATAAAAGTAAATGTTTAAGAAATAGTAAAATCACAGATATAGAAACAACAACTCTGGCATTCTGAATTGTTAATTGTATAAATAAATAGTAGTATAAAATGCAAAACAGTAGAATTCACACATTATTGTCACCCATTGATGCTTTTAAAGACAATTCAGGGAATTACACTTCAATTGATTGATTTATTTACTAATTTTCTTTCTGTTTATCACCTAATATATACTGCTAAATAAAAGATGAATTCAAAGCTCATGTTTAATTTAAAATATAAAAATATTTATAAGATTTAAAATATTTAAACATAATCAATAAAGATGCTCAATTCATTATGATACAATATAATCTACCTCCTCTAGTTCAAAAAAGTTAGCAAAAATGTCCTAGGAACTATGATCTGGAATGCAGCTCTGTACAAAGCTGTAAGGAAACACATTTGTTTTATTTTACCTGATTACAAACGTCCCAGCTATACCTTGAGGGAAATTCATAGAATACAGAAAAGCAAAAAAGGAGAAAAGTCACATGTTATCCTACCACCCTGGAGATAAATTGTATTTGGGTTGTATCATACTCAAAAAAATTCAACAGGTGTTTAGGGACCACCAACTATGTGCCAGGTCTAGCTTTTTCTTGTTGCCATTGTTGTTGTTTGTTTTTGGCCGCACTGCGCAGCATGTGGGATCTTAGTTCCCCAACCAGAGATGGAACCCGCACCCCCTGCAGTGGAAGTGTGGAGTCTTAACCACTGGACTGTCAGGGAATTCCCAAGCCAGGTCTAGTTTTAAGCACTGGGACTGCTTGTACCCCAGGGAGGTGGGAAGCATCTTTGCGGTGTAGTCTCCGTCCTCCTGAACGGGCAATAGCTTCTGTTCCCTGGGATCAAGACATGGCCTGAAAAATCTACTCCCATTCCAGGGACCTAGATGACCGTGCACAGCACTATTTAAAACACAGACTGTACGTTCTAAGAACACACATGCGAATATCACTTTTTCCAAAGGCTTTCATCTTTGCTTGAGCAAGGGAGGCTAAAGGCCAGGAAAAATTTGACAGGACTTAAAGCCCAGCCTTGCTTTAAAGAAACCTGAAGTACAAAGCCGAACTCTCAAAACATGAATTATCAGGTGATTATTTGTTTAAAAAGTGATCTTCTTTACTAAAGGATTTGCTGCAATCACTTTTTAATTTTACTGCATTAACCTGAACAGAGGCTGCTAGGAATTCTTTTCATTCGAGTCCCAGGGTGTATTTGAAATTTCAACTTAATTTACCAGAAGTTTATTCCAAGTATGAATTTTTGAGAACATGTTAACTGTATACACCTCTAAATATGGCAAATTTTGTCTCTTGCTTGGGACTGTGGAGGAACCCGGCTCAGTGGCTTAGCCGTGTGTTGTTTCTGCTAACATTGGTTCCATTAGAATGCACTCAATAGATGGGGCTTCAAAACTTTGCTAAAATTGCATTGGTTTGCAGAATAGCTATGTTGTGTTAAGATTCATATCTTCCATAATAGCTTCTAATATTAATCTTTAAAGATCCTAAATTGAGTTAGATTTCTTGATAGGTTCTTAGATGGGTCTTTTCCTTGTCATCCTTTCTCCTGTGGCCCCATGTCATCACTGGTATCAAAATCATCTCAGAGACGTCTTCAAAAATGAAAATACGAGAATACACAAGTCTAAAATGTGCCTGTCACCTTGCAGGCTCATCTTCCAAGGACATTTTCTTCTGGTATAAATTTAATTAAACAAAAGGCATAGTGCCCAGCCATTGCCATTTTGACACATTCTAGTTAAGGATCGACTGCATTTTCTAACATTTGTGAATGATACTACTATTTGAAAAAGGAATCACAAGGGAACATCTGAAGTTGGACAGAAAGCAAGTATTCGACGAATGGCTCTCAGAAAAACCGTCCAATGGTTTTACATGTCGTTGCTGAGAGTGTGACTGGTAGAACCTTTCTGGAAAGCGATTTTGCATTCCATAACTTGATTTACTCATTCCATCTGGGAACTTATCATAAGGAAATAATAAGAGATATAAAGATGTTTGTGCAAAGATGTTTACTGTGGCAACTGGTATAATGGCGAAAACTAGAAAAACAACTAAATATTCCTCTTAGGAAATTGGTTAAATAAAATATTACACCATATGATGCTGTGGCAGAGATAGCTTAGCTGCCCAATTTCCATTCTCCTCTTTGTCATTAACAGGACCCTCTATTATTGTGGCCAGCAATGTGCTTAGCTAAAAATACTACATTTCACAGACTTCCTTGCAGACAAGGGGGCCAATAAGATATAAGTAGAAGTCCTTGCATGAGACTTCCAAGCGCCTGGATTGCTGCCGAGACCCAGCTGTCTTGATCACTGAGATGATCACTCAAGCTCCACCAGCCATTTGGGGAGCACGCGATAAAAGCCAGGAGAATTCTAGTGACTGCAACTCTGACACCCTTGAACCACTGTAATAAAGCCAGTGACTGGCTCCTTCCAGATGTCTCATTATACGACAAAAAGTAAACCATTATATGTTTATGCTAGTCAAACCCTGTTCATGGCAGCCAAACACAATTCCTTACTGATACAGATGAAACATTCTGCAACCAGTTAAAATTATCTTTCTGAAAAGTGAAATATAATATTAAAGGAGAAAGGCAGAATATAAAACCCTATATGTGGTATGCCCTATTTTATTCTTAAATTATACATATATATTATATATGAGTGAAAAAACTATAAAATATATTAAAATATTAATGGATGTCTCAGGATTGCGGGTTGTTTGTTATTGTTATGATTTACTTTCCTATGCTTCCTAAATTTTCAACATTGAGAATTTTTTAAAAGTGATTTTAAGATTGCTTAATATACACACATGGGTGGTGAATGTATCCATTGATTACATCTACTCTTTGTGGAAAGCAGTGGGTCAAGATGGATCAAAAGCTTTTAGAGTTTTCATACTTTTTAACTCTATTTCCACTTGACTTATCTTGATAAAATAATATGAGACCCAGACAAAGAACTATGCACAATGATGTTTGCTATAACATTATTTTTGATACTGAAAGAATGGAAACAAACTAAACGTCCAACATCAGAAAAGTTTATAATTAAATAAATTATGGTATATCCATCCTATATTATGAGCACTTACAAATCACAATTAAAAGTAAGAGAAAGAACATTTTGGAACTTGTTTTAGAGCTATTTCCATATCCCTAAATCCCCCCACCCACTGATGCAATGATGGGCATCAGTGAAACATGGAGGCACCCTCGATCTAGAAGACATTTCTGCCTCAGTTGAAATTAGATTTTTATCTGAGTCCACGGCAAGAAATTAGCTTTGTTGAGAAAGACAGAAGATTTTTCTAAATGATGTTTACGTGCCAAGAGCCAAGCCTGGGGGAGTTCATTCTTCAGGTTCTGCCTGTCTGCCATGGCAGCAAGACCGTGAGATTGGCGGCCCAGGTAGGAGGAAGAATGATGTACTGGGTGGAGAAGCCTGAGGTTTCCCCCTCTCCAATCGAGGAAGTGGCAGCTGCTTTTCTGTGCTCTGCATCCCATGCTCCTGGTTCACTCATGTTTCAGTGGAGGCTGTGAGGAAGCTTCTATGCATGATGATAGCCCCCCATTCAGGTACCCACCTTTTGTCTCTCCATTTTTCTGCAGTCAGGTGGGGAAGTAGTTTGGACACCCTCAACCAACGAAGATAAACGTTCCAGCCTCCCACCCTTTGGAGGAACCATTCTGAGGGCTTTCTTTCCATCCCTCAAGGGTTCTCCATTGGATTGAGACCCAGTTGCCCATGGCAGCAGCTAGCTCCATAACATACCTTGATTCAACCTATCCTTCTTCTCACTTCTGTTTCCTGATATCACCTTCCAAATAAATAACCTGCGTCCCATTCCAATCCTTACCTCAAGCTCTACTTCTAGGGAAGAACCAAGCAAGACAGATGGAGTATGGGAGGAAAGAAGAGAAAGAGAAGTAACAGCTCTGATTTATCCAACTTTGGGAATCCAAGAACATTAAGCGTAGTAACCCATTTCCCCTGGTATATTTGACCAACAATTTTGGAAAAACAAAAACAAAAACACTAAATAGAAAAGAATGTATCAGAGTACATAGCATGTAGTAGGGGTAAGTACTGTTTCATGAAACTTCTGTTTCAGGGGTGTGTGTGTAAGTACTGGGTCACAGTGTATAACATATTTCTTTGGTGGATTGTGGTCCAAAAAGCTGGAAAGCCATTGGTCAAGAGGGTACCATATGAGCCCAAGGAATCCCTGCTCTGCTGCAGCAAAATTGTCTAAACATTTATAAAAAAATTTTAATGACATGGAAAACTACTTTTATTTGGGACTGGGAGTGATGGGGGAAAAAATGACAAAATGTTGGATACAGTATAACTACAACTATGTAAGAGAAAAACTATGAAGTAAAAGACAAGAGCCATTTATTTATTTCCAAGTTTATCCAATGGGCGTATATTCCTAAAACACCATTAGTAATGAAAAGGCACTTAATTTAAAACAAGTGTTTTCAAGGACTTCCCTGGTGGTCCAGTGGTTAAGACTTTGCCTTCCAGTGCAGGGGGTGCGGGTTTGACCCCTGGTTGGGGAGTTGAGATCCCACATGCCTCACGGCCAAAAAACCAAAACATAAAACAGAAGCAATATTGTAACAAATTCAATAAAGACTTTTTAAAAAATGGTCCACATTGAAAGAAAAACACATTAAAACAAGTGTTTTCATATAAAATAAGGGAAAAGCAGGAGACACAGGGCAGGGATTCCTTGGGTCTTGTTCCAAGTTCCTAAAGTCATGTTTGCTACCCAGAAGCTAAGAACTACTTGTGGGATGAAAGAGTGAAAATTAAGGGGGCCCATGTTCAAAGACCCTAATCTTAGAAGCACACTGTCTAGCCCCAGGGAAGAGGGGGAAGCTGAGTGATGACACTGACCACGTGGCTATAACAGCTGTAAACCTTCCAGCATTTGCTGTGGCCTCCCAGAGTTTCAGATACTGCAGTTGCCACAGATCCTGCTGTCACCACCCATTTGGCAGACAATTCTGTAGGTTGGTTTTGAAAAAGGTTTTAATTTTTTCAGTGTTTTATTGAAAAAGCAGTGTAAATGAATTGTTAATAAATTGAGTGGAAGGCATATCTGACAAAACGTTAATCATGGTTTCTTCTGGATAATGGGGTTATAAGAGGCACCAAGATTAGCGAGGATTTAAGGCCCAAGCCCTGTGGCAAACTCTGTATCTACTAGACCTGTATTTTGTTTTCACAGCCATGCGATGAAACAGGTACTGTTATCCTTATTTGACAGAAAAGGAAAATGCTTAATATTAATAACAACTAATAGTTACTGAGCAATAACTATGTACCAAAAATAATGCTGAAAGCTTTACGTGTATAGTATCGTTTAATTCTCACAATGACCCTATGAACCCTATGAATTTATTTTCCCATTTTACAGATGAGGAAAAGAGAGGATTTAGAGAGGGGTGAGGAAAGAGTGAAACAGCAGGTATAACTGCTTTCTCCTTACTGTCTCCAAGGGAGCCGTGATTGACCCTTGGCCAATCCCTGGGAACGTGGCCCTCAGAGAGCTCTTCATATTAGTGATGAATGATTTTGTTATATACACCTGGAGCAGTGGACCATGTCCTGCTGGCTTGTCGGGTTGCTTTGCAATAACATCAGACTGATGATATGTATTTGGTTTCATTGTTGGGTCCCGATTTTTGATTGCCATGGCAGATTGTACAGCAGGAAATACCTATGCTACCAGCCCCCGCATAAAAGCCTTGGATCCAGAGACTCAAAGAGTCCTCCCTGGGCAGAGAGAGACATTCCAGACATGTCCCTATGCGTCTCTGCTAGAGAGAAAGCACATCCTGTGTGGCCTCTGATGAGGAAGAGCTTTGGAAGCCTTTGCCTGATCTCTCTGGACTTAGAAGATGTACATCTTTTTCCCTGATGCTTTTTCTCTGTATCCTTTGCTACCAAAAATCCTACTCAAATTGCTGTTGGATCTTGTACGTTTTCCCTGAGTGAAACACTACTCAAGACCATGCAACCAGAAAGGTGGTAGAAATAGAATTCAAGCTTAGGAAGCCTGACTTCCAGGCTTGATCTCTTAACCATCATGTCTTACCACCCTATAGCTGGCATGTATGTTAGGCACTGCACTTGAAATTGGTGCTATTATTATGATGATTACTGCACTTCCTTTGTTTTCTAAATCTTCTTTAATGAACATGCACTGTTTGATCATCAAAGGGAGAAAAATTTGGAAATGTCCACGATTAAGAGGCAGGAAGAAGAGAAGTCAGAAAGGAAATAGACTCCAAGGAAACGTTAGGATGGTACAAATCACCACGTGGAGGAGTAGCAAGGTTAAATACAAGGCAGGTTTTTTGTGTTTTTTTTTTGCGGTACGCGGGTCTCTCACTGTTGTGGCCTCTCCCGTTGCGGAGCACAGGCTCCGGACGTGCAGGCTCAGCGGCCATGGCTCACGGGCCCAGCCGCTCCACGGCATGTGGGATCTTCCCGGACCGGGGCACGAACCCGTGTGCCCTGCATCCGCAGGCGGACTCTCAACCACTGCGCCACCAGGGAAGCCCTACAAGGCAGTTTTATTATTATATAGGAGAAAACCTCCTCAGTCTTGGAGTAGGCAAAGATTTATTAGATAGGACACACAAAATATAAATCATAAAAGGAAAAACTGATAACTTGGACATCATCAATATTACACATTTCTACTATGTTAAGACATTGTTAAGTAAGTGAAAAGGTAACTCATGCATTGGAAGCAAATATTTGTAATAGATATATCTGACAAAGGACTGGTATCCCGAATATACAAAGAATTCTCACAATTTAAGTATATATTAGACGTGGGGTAAGTATCTGAATAGATACTTCACAAAAGAAGATGTAGGAATGGAAAATAAGCACAGAAAAAGACTGTCAATATGATGAATCATTAGAGAAATGCAAATGAGAATCACAAAGAGATATGACTGCACACCCATCAGAATGGCTAAAATTAAAGACTGACAACACATAACAACTAGAATTCTTTTACTTTGCTCTTAGGAATGTAACCGGTTTGGAAAAACAGTTTGGCACTTCTTTAAATGTGTACTTACCAGATAGAGGAGTATTTCTAAATATTTACTCCCCCCAAATAATATATGTCCACCCAAATATTTGTATATTAATGTTCATAGCAGTTTTATTCATGATAGCTAAAACCTGAAAACAAACTCAAATGTCTGTCAGCAGATGAATGGATAAAGAAATTGTGGATCCTCAATTCAATGGAAAACTAACTAGTTAACAATGAAGGAGAACACACTTGATACGTACAGCAACATGGATGAATCTCAAGTACAACATGTTAAGCAAAAGAGGTCGACACAAAAGAATGCCTAGTATATGATTATATTTATATGACATTCCTGTGGTTGTCTTGGGATCTTTTGGAATGACGAAAGTGTTCTCTTTTTTTTTTTTTTTTTTTTGCAGTACGTGGGCCTCTCACTGTGGCGGCCTCTCCCGTTGCGGAGCACAGGCTCCGGACGCGCAGGCTCAGCGGCCATGTCTCACGGGCCCAGCCGCTCCGCGGCATGCGGGATCTTCCCGGACCGGGGCACGAACCCGTGTGCCCTGCATCCGCAGGCGGACTCTCAATCACTGTGCCACCAGGGAAGCCCGTTCTCTATCTTAATTGTGGTGGTGGTTATATAAGCATATACATTTGTAAAAACCCAAGAAACGACACACTTAAAATGGGTGAATTTATTGAATATAAGTTATACCTCAATACTGTTCACTTAAAAATATATAAGGCAAAAAAAAATATACATATATATATATATATATATATATAAGGCAGTTTTCATTTGCAGCAACATGGATGGACCTAGAGATTATCATACTAAGTGAAGTAGGTCAGAAAGAGAAAGACAAATACCATATGAGATCACTTTTATGTGGAATCTAACATATGACACAAATGAACCTATCTACGAAAAAGAAATGGACTCACAGACATAGAGAACAGACTTGTGGTTGCCAAGGGGGAGGGGGTTGGGGGAGGGGTGTTGTGGTAGGTTGGGGTTAGCAGATGTAAACTAATATATACATAGGATGGATAAACAACAAGGTGCTACTGTATAGTACAGGGAACTATATTCAATATCCTGTGATAAACCATAATAGAAAAGAATATGAAAAAGAATGTATAGGGCTTCCCTGGTGGCGCAGTGGTTAAGAATCCGCCTGCCAGTGCAGGGGACACAGGTTTGAGCCCTGGTCCGGGAAGATCCCACATGCTGCGGAACAACTAAGCCCATGCGCCACAACTACTGAGCCTGTATTCTAGACCCTGTGAACCACAACTACTGAAGCCCGTGCACCTAGAGCCCATGCTCCACAGCAAGAGAAGCCACCGCAATGAGAAGCCCATGCACCGCAACGAAGAGTATCCCTGCTCGCTGCAACTAGAGAAAGCCAGCGCACAGCAACGAAGACCCAACGCAGCCAAAAAATTCTTTAAATTTTTTGAGAAGAATGTATATATATGTATATCTGAATTACTTTGCTGTGCAGCAGAAATGAACTCAACCTTATAAATCAACTATACTTCAATAAATAAGTGTATATATAGGCAGTTTTATCGAACGGGGACTGGTCAATACTTTCAAATGTTGCAGAAAGGCAAGGAGAAGGTAAATGGGAAAAAGCCATTAGATCTGTCCAATTGGGCGTGACTCGGAGCTTCAAGATTACAAATTCAATAGACTCGGGGGTCAGAAACCTAACTGTTGGGATGTGAGAAGGGTATACTTGACATGTAGAACAACTTGGATGCACAGAGCACCAGATGCTGTCTCACACATGACATAGGCCAACCATAGAGCAATAGCTCCCAACCTGCTGAAATCCCAAACCCAGACATCTAATCAAGTACCCAGTTATACTGTTTATTAAAGATATTTTGTAACCTCAAGTAGAGAAATGTAATGACCATCTTCATCACTATAAGAGTTTTTTTTTAGAGTAAAACATGAATTTTTCAGCCTTCTCTGCGTTCTCCTATCCGTTCTCAGCAGGAGGTTCCCCTCCTTCTGAACTTAGAAGACTTCCTCTTACATTAGCATAAGTTTCTCCATCTATCTTCTCATCATCCACAGCCCCTCTCCTCTGTGCCAGGAAGATGTCTCCTCCCCCAATTAAGGACTCTCCCCTACCTGTACTGCGAATTCTACCACCACCCTCTTAAGTACTGGAAAGGTTCCTCTTCAGTAAGCATATCCCATCACTCCCTTACCTCTGCCTTCCCTTTGCCTTGACCAGGGGCTCCTAACCCCCAAAGCATTTCTCCCACCTCTTTTCAACACCACAGCTGTCAAACTTCTCAAGCAAGGCAAACCCTTCAGTCACTATTTCCTGATCATATTTCTCACAATTGGGCTTCTCTTTTGCCACAAGAAGCTCTCTCATGCCAAAACCAGTTGGATTCTACAGACATACCCTCCCTAGTCCTTCTATAATATTTAACCTGAGGGTCCAGCCCTTTCCTTATTCAATGTCCCTTTTCGGCTTCTGAGAAATGTTTTCTCCCACTTACCAAGCTAGTTCCATTCATTCCTTCCTCCACTAAATCTTCCTACCAAAGAGTTTGGACGTTCCCTCAGAGTTTCTGCAACATTCCCTCCACCTCCCCGCCCCACCTCAGGGCAACACTTCTCAAACTGGAATGTGCACGTGACTCCCCTGGGAATCCTGTTAAAAGGCAGATCCTGATTTAGCAGGGTTGGAGTGGGGCCTGAGGTTTTGCCTATCTAAACAGCTCCCGGGAGAGGCTGATGCTGCCAGCTCCGTCCAGGGCAACGCTGAGCAGTAAGATCTCAGAGAACAGAGCCTGCAGCCAGATTGAAACAGGTTCCACCCCAACAACTCTAAATGTGTCCAACACGAAATGCTCGTGAGTCACAATTTAAGAGCCACACAGTTGAACATTCAGTGAGGATCACCCGTAACTTTAATTCTTTAAGGGAAAGCAGTTTCCCTCAATATATTAGAGATGGATAGGAAGCACAACCCCAGATGTTGCAAAAACACAGAATCAGTTTTTCATTAGCAGCAGCTGGAATAAGAAGGTGACATTATGTGAGAGAGAGGGTTCTGCCGAATCCTCAGGCTGGAAGGCACCTGAAACATGAGAGTTTTTCCTAGAATATGTATTGATCACCTAGTGACAAGAAGATTCAGTCACTCTCAATTCTGAATAAACCAAACTTCCATCCCCTCACATATGACTGTCCAATTGCACGCACTGCCTTTCTTCATAGATTGTGCCCTTCAACCGGCATTTGATTTTAGATTCATCCTCCCAGGCCTATTCAGCTAAGCCAGTAATTCAGCCTTGATGGGATGTCAATGATCCCCCAGGAAGATAACAGTCCTGGTCCTCCTGTGGCACGAAGCTTTGAAAGGCTGGTTTCTTTCATCTCCTTTCCTCCCGTGTATTAGAAAGATTTCTCCCGCAGTTGGAGAATGCATTCAATAGCGTGATTTGGGCCTGACGATTACGAGGTGTCTCAGCTGCACTTTGTTATTTAATCACCTACCAAAAAAAGGGGCCATTTATTGTTCCTGGTACTTCAGCGGTAGACAGACTTCGGATTTCAAATCTTCTATGAGTTCACTAAAACTCCGCTCTGAAGAAAATAAGGTGGCATCAGAACACAGAACATTTGGGAGCAATTTCCTGATGAAAGGCTTCACCTACTGAGGATATTATTTCAGGCAACCAGAAAATAAAGACTGAATTATAAAGCAATTTGTGTTAAGATGCAAGTAATAACTACGAATAGCAAATGAATGTTATATTATCACTGCTACTGAAATGAGTCAAAATTAATTCACGGTGAACCATTTTTCTAAAGGTGGAAAGAATTTGTGGGTTCACTATCATGAACACCCAACAGTAGACGTTACATTTGTCAAATACTAAATGCAAATATTCAGATAATTAAATAAGGTCAGAAGAGGATGGGGAACAGAAATGTTCCTTTTGAGTTCACTGAGCAAAATCTGTTATCTGATTGACAATAATTAATTAAAGACAGAAATGAAGTCAGACCTGATCTTACAGTCTCTGCACAGACAGGACACTTCACTTCCTGTCCCTGAATTCCGAGCAATTCATCCTAGGAGAGCTTCCAGGCTTGGGAGAGACACTGTTTAAAGCACACGATGAGAAGAAGTATATATCTCTTTTCATCACTAAATCTCTGCTCGATTCACAACATGACAGGTCTGCTTTTCCGTATTTCAGTGACCCAAGGGTATGAGCTGCAAATGGTCTGGTGTTATCCTGTCCACGCTTCCAGTCACCACCAATGAGTCTCCAAGGGGAGACACCATGGAGTAGTGGGAGGCACGGGAATTGGAGTAAAACACGCCAGGGTGCAAGTCTTGCCTAGGCTGTTTGCTAACTGTGTGATCCTAAATAATTCCCTTAGCCTCTTAGAGATTCAGTTAACACAGATGGAGTTACTATTATCTAATCCTTAGAATGATGAGGATTAAACAAGTTAACACACACAAAGGACTTAGCCCAGTCAATAAAGGGTTGCTGCTATTGTCCTCAGGGTCACTTCAACACTTCATAATTACCATGCTGAAAATCTATCATGTTTCTCCATTACATGCTGGAGAAAGTCCGGTGTAGACTGACAAACAACAACCACCTCCTGATTAGTCCCACTTCCGGCCCAGACTAGTTAATTCACTACCCCCTGAGTATCCTTTGGGCTTTCCTATTTGTTTATTCACTCATTCAATCTTTCATTAATTTATCAAGTATATACTGAGTACCCATGATGAGTGAACTGGGATAAGTTCTGGGGTTCCAAAGAAAAGTAAGACACAGCCTCTACGCTCAACGTGGGTCTAAAAGAAGAGACAGCTATCTACATCAGTATTTATAATGCAATGGGAAATCTGCTGTGAAAGACAAAGTGCTACGAGAGCACCAAGAAGGAAGCATTTAATTCAGACCTTGTTTTCCTCCTTCAATGTCTTCCTCCATCTCTATTATATAAAGTATATTCATCTGTCAAAACTAAACAATTCTAAGCATTGACCCTTTCAATAGGCATTTATTGTGTGCTTACTTAATGCTTGGCCTCATAGTTGGTGCTGAGCAGCCATTAAAAGGGCATTTTCCAGTAGGGGCGTTCCTCAAAAAACTAAAAATAGAGTTGCCATATGATCCAGCAATCCCACTCCTGGGCATATATCCAGACAAAACTATAATTCAAAAAGATACATGCACCTCTATATTCATAGCGGCACTATTCACAATAGCCAAGACATGGGAACAGCCTAAGTGTCCACTGACAGATGAATGGATAAAGTAGATGTGGTATATACACACAATGGAATATTGCTCAGCCATAAAAAAGAATGAAATAATGTCATTTGCAGCAACATGGGTGGACCTAGAGATTATCACGCTAAGTGAAGTAAGTCAGAAAGAGGAAGACAAATACCACATGATATCACTTATATGTGGAATCTAAAAATATGACACAGATGAAACTATCTACAAAACAGAAACAGACTCACAGACTATAGAGAACAGACAAGTGGTTGCCAAGGGGGAGTGCAGGTGGGGGAGGGATGAAGTGGGAGTTTGAGATTAGCAGAAGCAAACTGGTATCTATAGGATGGATAAACAACAAGGTCCTACTGTATAGCACAGGGAACTATATTCAATATCCTGTGATAAACCATAATGGAAAAGAACATGAAAAAGAATGTATATATATATGTATAACTGAGTCACTCTGATGTACAGCAGAAATTAACACAACCTGGTAAATCAACTATACTTCAATAAAAAAGGGCATTTTCACAACTCAGTTGCTGTTCATTTATTATCTATCATACACTCTCTTGTATTCCCAATGATGCCATCGTGTGTCTCTATTCTCCAATTTGCTTTTGAGTTCCTTGAAATCAAGGATTGGGTCTTCCTGGATGGATACCCACAGCTGCTAACACAGCAGAAGCCGATAGTAGATGATCAATAAGTGTTTGTTTACTGCTTCGAAGTCTAAATGCCAAGTTGAGTTTGAGATTCAAAGTAATTTCTACAGAATGTTTATAAGAAGTAAATGGATTTAAAATGATGTATAACATAGGCTATTGGCAGTGGATGCCCGAACAAAAAGAGGGGAATGGATTCTGAGTAGATAACCAACAAGCTCAGCCATATCTCCGCCATGATATTTTTAATACAGGATGATTGGCTTCCACTATTTGACACTGAGAATGTTGTGTCTCAGAATATCTGAATAAGATATTGTCATCAGAATGACATTCACATTAACGAATTTTCATCTTGAAAGGACTAGTACACATTTTCCAAGGCAAATGCCATTATGTTAATTTAAATCCTTGATCAATTTTCTATACATTACAGTGAAAACATTTCCATTTTTGTATTATACTCCCACTTTTACTTTACTGAAATTATTGATATTTTCATTGGGATCAGTTCTCCTTATGTAAAATTTTCCAACAGAGGTTTGATGTACCATTCAAGTTTTTGTCCACATCAAACTTTACTGATTATATTTTTGCCACCTTATGTTTTCTTTTGTTGCCCTCATTTTCACTAATTCCAATTTTATCTTGGTCAAATTAGACAAACCTAAATGTTATTAAGAAGGTCTCATTCCTGGAGTTTGAATTTTGTGTCGATAATTTCTGAGTCCAATTTTCCACATCAAATTTTAGTTTTCAGTATCACTAAGATGATCTCATTCCTCAGCCAGGTTTGTGCTTTTCTAATAAATGTTGTTTGTGAACAGCATTAGCCACTGTCAGTTGGTTATTTCTCCCAAGTCTAGTGTTTGTAGCGATCTGGTCAAATTGTCCTTGGGGTGAAAACAGCAGAGTCCAAATGGTGCTGTTAATGGAGAAGGATCACAGTTTTCTGCTTCAGAAGACACACGTTAGAGATGCAATCGTTTTTCCTTTCTACTCTTATAATACAAACACCCTCTGGAAGAATAAGACTTTAAAATATCAATTGGTGAGAAGCAAGTAATTGAGAATATACACTCTGCAGAACTGGCAGGGTTCATACCTCATCTCTACCATTTACTACCTGTGTGACTTTTACAGGTTTCTTACTAAATTGTGCCTCAGTTTCCTCACTTTAAAATAGGACTGTTTTGAAGATTAAATGAGTTAATAAGCCCAGAACAATCATTGGTACATAATGACCTCTCAATAAAAGTTGGGTTCCACTAAATGTCCATAAACAGATGAATGGAAAAAGAAGATATGGTACGTATATACAATGGAATATTACTCAGCCATAAAAGAGAATGGAATAATGTCATTTGTAGCAACATGGATAGACCTAGAAGTGATCATACTAAGTGAAGTAAGTCAGACAGAAGTATCATATGATATCGTCTATATGTGGAATCTAAAAAAACAGTACAAATGAAGTTATTTACAGAACAGGAATAGACTCACAGCCATAGAAAACAAACTTATGGTTACCAAAGGGGAAAGGGGGGAGGGATAAATTGAGAGTATGGGATTAACATATACACACTACTATGTATAAATATTATAGATAACAAGCATTTATTGTATACCACAGGGAACTACGTTCAGTATCTTATAAAAACTATAATGGAAAATGACTGAAAAAAAAGAATACAGATATACACACAAATATATACGTATAACCAAATCACTTTGCTGTACACCTGAAACTAACACAGTATTGTAAATCAGCTATGCTTCAATAAATAAATAAATAAACAAACAAACTGGATGGAACAAAAACAAAGTTAGGTTCCATTATTACTATTAGCCAGAACAATTCCATCAATGTTCTTCATATATATTGTTTTACATCTTTGTTCAACTGTGCCGTGCCTCAATTTTCTCTTCTGCAAAATGGGGCTGTTAATAGTACCTACCTCATGGGGTGGTTGTGCCGTTTGAATGTGTAATACAGTGCTTAGAATGATGTGTGGTACAAGGTTAAGTGTGGTTCAAGTGCTGTGTTAGCTGCTATTATTTTTTCACCTTCGAGTGAGTGAGTTCACTGCATCCTAAGAGCTAGTTTCCATACAGAATATTGTAGAGGCAACACATGGAGCCTAGGGCCCTGAGGCCAAAGGGTGCCACTAATGAGTATGAAAATACATCGAAAGCAAAAGGGAATCATGCAGCTATGTGAAATGATAATTCATAATAATGTAAGCTCCATGATAGACATTTTTGCCTTTTTGTTCTCTGTTATATACCCAGCACCTGGAACAGTGCCTGGAACATCTTAGGCAGTCAATAAATATTTGTTGAATGAATGCATAAATGAATGAATGAATATAAAGATTGTGTGGCAATATTGAAAATGCTTCTTATACAGTATTAAGTAAATAAAGCAAGGTATAAATTTACAGTAAGTCCCCTACATACAAACCTTCAAGTTGCAAACTTTCAAAGATGCAAACGTGCATTCGCATGTCCAATCATGTTAGTTAGTTCATGTGTCTGGCGTACATTGTCACGTGCGTGCATCCTGTACAAGTGGTTATGCTTTTGTGTACTTTACTGTACAGTACTGTATAGAATACAGTAGTACAGTATCTTTGTTTCAGGCCCAGAATGTCTGGAAGCAAGTGTAAAAAACAATGGTGGGCTTCCCTGGTGGCGCAGTGGTTGAGAGTCCGCCTGCCGATGCAGGGGACAGGGGTTCGTGCCCCGGTCCGGGAAGATCCCACATGCCGCGGAGCGCCTGGGCCCGTGAGCCATGGCTGCTGAGCCTGCGCATCCGGAGCCTGTTGCTCCGCAACGGGAGAGGCCACAACAGTGAGAGGCCCGCGTACCGCAAAAAAAAAAAAAAAAAAATATATATATATATATATATATAAACAATGGTGATGTAGCTGGTACTACTAAGAAGCGCCAAGAGATAACAATGGAAACAAAAGTGAAAATAACTGAGAGAGTGGAGCGAGGTGAAAAGGTGGTAGCTGTAACTCGTTCTTATAAGTATTATAAGCCTATCACAGTACAGTACTATATAGCCAATTGTGTTAGCTGGGTACCTAGGCTAACTGTGTTGAGCTTATGAACAAATTGGACTTACGAATGCACTCTTGGAACTGAACAAATTCGTGTGTAGGGGACTTACTTGTATATTACACTATGATCACAGCTTTGTGGAAATATACATGCAAATGATGAAGACCAGAAAGTAATGTGTAGAACTGAAAATAATTGTACTGCTATGCTGTCTGTAACATTGTTATATTGTCTTTTTATACAGCAAAACAAAGAAGGTGAAGGTAAAAAGTTTCTAGAGAAAAATTAAAGCCATGTCATAACTTTATA
Organism: Delphinapterus leucas; assembly: GCF_059928025.1. NCBI lineage: Eukaryota > Metazoa > Chordata > Mammalia > Artiodactyla > Monodontidae > Delphinapterus > Delphinapterus leucas. Next base: position 119,515,047 of record NC_143132.1, read on the forward strand.
TAACGTGGGACACTGCACCCATATCCTTTTAAAGTTAGTCCTGAGAAATCAAATTACGATCATACAGAAACAAAATTTGACTTAAATCAAACAACCGGGACACTTGATTAGTGGGATTAATTTTTATTTCTGATTTCAAGAGGAAACCACAAAGGTACAAAGACATAAATGGAATACATGTGATATGTAACATACACACACACACACACACACACACACACACACACACACACTTCCTTTCAGGTCATATCTTGAGCTGATTATCCATTCAACACAATCTCCTCGACTGGCTCCATCAATCATAGAATACAATGAGTATTTACATTCATAATGATCTTTCTGGGGCACTGCAAGGACTTCAATCATCAAACAAAGATTCAATTACATTTACCACCCTATACTTCCTAAGGCATTAAAGGGGCTAATGCATTTTAGAAAGATTTTTCTATGAAAAGATTTGAACAAAGGGTGTCAGGTTAATTTTTAGTTAACCAGAAAATTTAATTAACCAGAATGACTCGTCCCCTGAACTTTCCCAATAAATGAGGTTTGATTGTACTTTGGTTTCTGAAATCCTTGTCTAGCCTCTTCCTATTAATAGGGCCTGGTAGAAAAGACATAGTCCTGGAGTCACCTGCTTAGGGAAGACTAGACTGTTTTCAGTCTTGAAAACAAAAAGACAACAAGTGAAAAAAAAACATATCCTCTTTTTTGAATGCTTCTGACTAGGTTTGCCTTTGACCCTTAGATATGCTGCATGAATTAGCCCAGTTAGAAAACACGAGTTCAAGGTCTTATGGTTTCTATTTAAAACTCTATTAATGTTGTAAGTCTCATTTTGAGAAAATATACATTAGCCATTAAAAATTAATTCATTTTTATTTGTTTTCCAGATTGGTGGTCTTTCTAAAACAGAAAATTAAGGACTTAGTTATTTCATTGGCAGAAGCTAATTGAAGCACATATTTGTGAAATTAGACATGGAGAAGTGAAGCACCACCACTCACTCAACCACAGTGAGAATCATTTTTAACTTATGAGACAGAATAAAAGAAGAGAAATTAATATGTGTGTGATAGGTCCTCCATCTTCCTTCTCATCCTGCTGTGTCTATTAAGGAGGAGTCTGGGTCTTTTGTGATGATAATGGCGACAAGGGCAGAGTTGAAAATCTCAGGGAGTTGGGAGGCAGATGAAAGGAGAGGTCCCGGGCACTGGATTTTGTGCTTTTTAAAATATTAAGTCTTAAATTTATCAATGTTTCCATGAGAACAGAAGAAAGGGACAGTTATTTCTAAAGAGTTGATAATCAACCTGTAGCCCCTCAGGTCTCCCCCCATCCATCCAGCAGCAGGCTTCCTCACAGGGTGTCAGCAGCATTTCAACAAGGCAAACCCCAAAGCACAAGGTCTCATCAAGTCTGTGCTTTGTACCACATTTGCTGGTTTCTCGTTGGCCAAATCAAGTCACGTGGCCAAGCCCACCACCAATGTGGGAGGGGAACTACACAGGGCACAAATAGGGAGAGGTGTCATTCAGTTAGCATAATAATCTCCAACACATGTGGAAACAATATGACTGTCTCTTTTTGGTAATAATGTCCATCCTCCTAACTCAAAGATGAAATTCACAGAGCCAAGTATTTTTAAAAATTAATTAAATTAATTTATTTATTTTTGGCTGCATTGCGTCTTCGTTGCTGCGCATGGGCTTTCTCTAGTTGTGGCAAGCAGGGGTTACTTTTCCTTGTGAAGCGTGGGCTTCTCATTGCAGTGGCTTCTCTTGTTGCGGAGCACAGGCTCTAGGTGCATGGGCTTCAGTAGTTGTGGCATGTGGGCTCAGTAGTTGTGGCTCACGGGCTCTAGAGCACAGTCTCAGTAGTTGTGGCACATGGGCTTAGCTGCTCCATGGCATGTGGGATCTTCCCGGACTAGGGCTCGAACCCGTGTCCCCTGCATTGGCAGGTGGATTCTTAACCACTGCACCACCAGGGAAGCCCAGAGCCGAGTATTTTTATGGCTCATTCCACATTAAGCGAAGTCTTCCCAGGAATACCCAAGTGGTTCTCTGTTAACAATGCACAGCAAAAGTTCCTACTGTCCACTCTTCCCATCTTTCCTTCTGCCTCTTTCATGGGCACTACAGCAATCTCCCTGTATTTGTTTTCTGTTGTTGCCGTAACAAATGACCATAAAACTAGCGACTTCTTATCTGAAAGCCCAAAGTCCAGCAGGCTTGACTGGGTATTCTGTTGGGAACCAGGCTGAAATCAAGGTGTCAGCTGGCCTGGATCTTATCGGAAGCTCTGGGGCAGAATCTGATTCCAGGTTCATTCAGGTTGTTCGCAGCATTCTGTACCAGAGCTATCAGAGGGAGGTCCCTGTTTCCTTGTTGTCTGTTGACATGGGGTTGTTCTCAGCTTCTAGAGGCAGATCAGATCGCATTCCTTGACTCCTGGACTGCTATGTCTCAAAGCCAACGGTTGAGCACCGAGTCCTTCTCAAGCTTCATATCTCTGTGATCTCTCCTTCTGTTTCATCTCTCCTTCTTCTCTCCTGCCACGTCTCTCTGACTCCTTTGACATCAAGGGCTCAGGGGATTACATTGGGCCCATCTAGAAGATCCAGGATAATCTTCTTATCAGTAGCCTTAATTCCATTTGCAAGATTCCTTCACAGCAATCCTTAGATTAGTGTTTGATTGAATGAACAGAGAACAAGAACCTTGGGAGGACATCTTTGGAATTCTACCTGCCATACCCCAAAGTCTCTTTCTTATCTTATACCTCTCACAAAAACGTCTCTAAAATTCAGTTCTAGGTGGTGGTATAAAGATGTTTCTCCCCTCTTTCCTCTTTAAAATTACTCCCAAACTACAAGAAGAAGAATAAACTGAAACACCAACTCCATCTTTTATTAAACTAGAAAACATCTTTCCTACCACAATATACAGGTGGAGAAAGTAGATGGAGGAATTACAAATGACTTAACAGAGAGGGGGAAATTCAAACTTAGTGCTTGTGAGAAACAAGCCAATTTGTCTCATGGAAGTCCCAGAAAATCTCAGGAATTCAAGATACCTGAGGGTGAAAAACACTACATTACTGATATTTAGGGTTCTCCAATAAAAATTCCAGCTCACCTCCTGACCCATCTATAGGAAGCTCACCAGTGGTCATGCCCCACTCATGCACAGGAGGTTCTAGTCAGCTTTCAACTGTTTGACTCTTTAATATAAAACAGAGAGCTATGGATCATCAGACATTTGTACAGACAAAGACCGAAACAAACAAAGAAAAAAGAAAAAAAGAACCTAAAGGAAACTCAAAGGAGAAGAAAACTCAAAAGTAAATATAATTAACATTCTCAGAGAGATACAAGAAACACTTGCTTCCACCAAATAAGAAGAATGTGCTATAAAAAGAAGTAACCAGAAAATAAGAACCTTTTATAAGTTAAAGACATATTAATAGAAATGAAAAAATTAACATATGGTTTGAAAGATGGAGTCTAGGAAATCTCTAAGAAAATATTTTAAAAGAATGGTGCAATACGAAAGAGAAGGTAAGAGCATTCAAAGATCATTATAAGACAGGGCTTCCCTGGTAGCACAGTGGTTGGGAATCCACCTGCCAATGCAGGGGACACGGGTTCGAGCCCTGGTCTGGGAAGATCCCATATGCCGTGGAGCAACTAAGCCTGTTGCACCACAACTACTGAGCCCGCATGCCACAACTACTGAAGCCTGTGTGCCTAGAGCCCGTGCTCCGCAACAAGAGAAGCCACCACAATGAGAAGCCTGTGCACCACAATGAAGAGTTGCCCCTGCTCGCCGCAACTAGAGAAAGCCTGCACACAGCAACGAAGACCCAATGCAGCCAAAAATAAAAATAAATAAAAAATAAAAATATTATAAGACGTTGAATATCTGAATAATAGGAGCTCCAGAAAAAGAAAAAAGAGAAAAGGAAGGTGGGGATATTATCAAAAGAAGAGTACAAGTTTTTGGACTTAAGGACTAGAAAAGCCCCACCCATGTGCCCAGTACAACAAATGGGAAAAAGACCTATACTAATGCATGTTACTGGGAAATTTCAGAAAAACAGAATTAAAAAAAGATTCTGGTAAAAATAGCCCACATTCAAAGGGTCAGGAGTCAGGGCATTATTGTTTCTCTCAAGTGTAAGAGCAGAAAGCTCTCAAAGAGTAGAGCAATGGCTTTAAATTACTGAGGCAAAAACAATTTCCAACCTATAAGTCTGCACCCAGACAATCAAATAGAAGGATGGAATAAAAACATTTTACGATTTACAGTTTCCAAACCAAAAATCTCTTGTTCACCTTTCCTCAGAGTGTTATTGGAGTATATCTCCACTCCACCCCCAGCTCCCCACAGACACCTCTGTGCCATGAGGAAATAAGCAAGAAGGAGGGACCCAGGAGGCAGGAAATGCAACAAAGAAGCATAGGAAATTCCCAAAACACTGGCAAGGGAGGTTCCTGGACTACAGCTGGGCAACAGACCCAAAGGGCAATCAGTCCAACCTAGAGCAGAACAGAGGGCTTTTGGAAGAAGTTCTTCAATAAAAACCAAAACAAAATAGGGGAGGAAGAACGAGAAATTTTCTGACAGATTTGACTGTGTAGAAAACGGTTACTAAAGGGGTATTTTATCAAGTGGTTACAGAATGTAGGAAGACATCAACTATGTAAAAAAAAAAACAAACCTAATTTAAAAATAAGATAATTTTTATATTTTAGGGAAAAAAGTAAAGAGAGGAAGTACAATCTTAGTACAATACTTGGCTCAAGAGCTAACAATATAAATAAAAACTCTATATGTGGCTTTAATAAAAAAAATAGAAGTATGATTATGAGGGTGGTGGTGAACATGTTCAAAACTGTGGGGAACCACAAGACAAGGCTAACAGAGTTGAAAGTAGTTGCCACCAGGGAGCTGGATGGCTGCTGGGGAAAGGAGGGACTGAGGGGCTATAGGGTTATTATAAACTTGTTCGAAATAATTATCTTCTAAAATCTATGTGCATGTACACATTGATAAACTTAAAATTAATACTTAAAAAGCATAAAATCCAGTCCACAGGGTCTCTCCTCTCATCGACCTCCTAGCTCCCTGGGATTTTCTCTTCCTTTTCCCCCCTGAGATTTTTCAACTTCTGCCATGGAGAAGAGAACTAGCCATCCCAGCTGAGCACAGCCCCAGCTGACCCTCCAGCTGAATGCAGCCTCGTGAATAGCCCAGGTGAAACACAGAAATGCCCAGCCAACCCAAGAACTGTGAGCTATTGTAGATAGTTGTTGTTTTGAGCCACCCAGTTTTGCGGTGGTTTGTTACACAGCAATAGATGAGTGATACAACATGTAACTAAAACCAATGGATTTCTCCTCCACGTGTACACGCCACTGAGAAACACACTGCAGACTGATTGAGTGTGTAGATTAGCCATTTTCTACATGTGAGACCCCCGGTGGATTATTTATCTCTCATTCTTCTCATCTGTAGAACGGGGATAATAATAATGAACTACCTTATCGGGTTGTTGTGAAGATTAAATGAGTTGATAGATGCAAAGCAACTCAGAAGCGTTCTGAAGTCCATGTGTATTCTCAGTGTTAGCTATTATTTCATCATTATCCTTTTTTTTTTTTTACATCTTTATTGGAGTGTAATTGCTTTACAATGGTGCGTTAGTTTCTGCTTTATAACAAGTAGATAAAAATGCTTGAAATCTAAAAAAAAAAAAATGCTTGAAATCTAAATACGTTAGTTATACATCTCGGTAGCTGTTAGCTCCCAGGAACAAGATGAGACTCCAGTCCTGACTTTCAGACCAACTGCTTGATCAGGCAGGCTTTTGTCTGTTTGTTTAACATTTTGTAGTGGACAGTTTTAAACATACACAAAGGCAGAGAAAGCTTGATAAACTCCTATGTACTCAGCTTCAGCAGTTATCAACTTACGGTCAAACTTGTTCCATCTAAATTTCACCGTCTTGTCTCACACGGGATTATTCGAAGCAAATGCCAGATATCATGTCATTTCATCTTTAAGTATTTTGAAGAGACGAGACTCTTCCTTGTAAACATAACCCAATATCCATATCACTCCCAAAAGTTTAATATCCTTTTAGTACCATCAAATATTAGAGTCAAACTGCCCTGATTTTTTCTTTATACTTTGCTCAAATTAGGATCTAAACAAGACCTATATATTGCAACTGGTTCATAGATATGCCTGAGGTGTGGTTTATATAGTAAAAGCAGGATAAATGCCTGATTCTTTCTGCTTATTTACCACTTTTCAGCATAAGATTTGGAATCCCAGATCCTCCAAAGCTGAGCAATCTCTTCATCCTCTCTGGTCCTCGTGTAAAATCAGAGGGTGGGATTAGGTAATATCTAAGCTCCTTCCACCTCTCTGATTCTAGTATTTTGTCTCCATTATCCCTCAGAATTGTGCAAGCTTGCACATTGAAGTGGCCTTTTCTTGAACCACTTTCTCCCCTCTGAGTGCACTTTCTCCTCTCCTTTGCCTAGTCAACTCCTATTCATCCTGTAAAGCCCAGCTAGGATGTCACCTTATGCACGATGCATTTCATGGAACAAATGTTAATTGGGTGCTCATTCCACCTGCTGCCTCTCCACTCACCCCACTCTCTCCTGTCTACTCTCCTTCCATAGCGCTCTGCACTCACCTCTCTGGGAGTCCTTATTATGGTGCATCTTAATTATTCAACCACATGTCTGTTTCCTATGATCATATGTTGATTCCCTGGGTCAGTGAGATCACAAATAAAATGTAGGTCTTATTGGAGTGACCCAATACTGTCTTCATGCTTCAGAGATAATCATGAATTTCCAGAACTGACCAAGTTGGTGAACTCTCAAAGGCCTCTTGACCTTCTCTTATCTCCATTCAACTTCCTATATACAGGATACTAAATGTGCCTAGGTTCACTTTTGAATTGCCTGTAGAGATGGTCTTTATCTGAGTCTGCATCCTAGAGTAAATGGTAGCCAGCATCCCCTAGGAGTTCTCATCAGCCTCTAAAATAGGTGTAGATTAAAATATGGCACTTGGATATGACTGCTAACACAACATTTTGGGGTATTCAACAACAGTGAACCCAAGAGAAGAAGTCCGATTAGTTTTCCTCCTCTGTGTGTTTGTGTGCGTGTGTTTGTGTGTGTGTGCACTTTTGTCATTTGCCCTCAGCTCATTTGATTTCAGAGCACAGGCTGCCAAATAACAAAAATAAGAATGAATTGATAGCTAATCTTGTAAACACACTTTGAATAGAGTTGCAGGGTGGGAACCACAAAGGATGGGTTCCAAACTCTCCTAATAGAATGAAGCTGGTCCTCTTGGACTGCTGGTTTGCTGTATGGAAAAACAATGACAAGGGTGCAAAATGGCTTGGCCAGAATGTGATGTTTTAAGCAGATATGTGGTTCTATGCAAAAACTACAGTGAAATATGGAGCCAGTATGCCCTTTGAAGTGTTTCTTAAAATCTTGGAAAATATCTTAGAAATTATTTTGGCAATGATTTGAAACACTACCATTCCTGTGACCCATGGAGAGTTTGATACTTTAGGTGCTATAATTCTACAATATAAGGATGCTCAGGAAAAACATATGCTTATTAACCGTGCAGAGAGGGCTTTTTCTTTACTCTCTATCTTTGCATATATTCCCTAATGGTTTAAAGAGAGGGATGACACAAAAATGACATCACTGTTGAGGTGAGGTTGAGGTTTCTTGTTGTCAGAAGGCACATAAACATAATGATTCAGTGAGTATTTTTGCCAAGTATCCTTAGATCTGTTCTAGGCCTTTTGGAAAGTTATTTCCAACTCCAAAGGTTGCTCCCCAGGACCAGTGGAAAGTAGGCAGAGACAGCAGGCACTTAAGCATGGTGTTAGGACTCAGGGGCTACTGAAGTACTTCTCTGCTCTCTATGTCCTCTCCCAAAAAACAAAACAAAACAATACAACTACACCAAGTATACTTTCTTTAAACCGCTTTAAAAATGCATTAGCGACGACTTAAAATTTATGTAACACACTGATATAAATTCTGTCTTGTTCCCCCATCCCCGTCTCTCCCCCAAAGGACATTTTAGCATAGGGTGAGGGGTCTAGTTGCTCCACATCCCACCCACTAAGATTACTTTAGGTATAAAGGACACTTTGCAAACACAGTCTTGTTTATTCCTTTCAATAGCAAGCAGTATAGTTATCTCCATCCAGAGGTGGTGAAGGCTTTGGAGTTAGATTCACGTTGTCTAAATTCTCGAGCGACACACACATGCGCGCGTGCACATGTGCACACACACACACACATACACACACACACCCACACACATACACACACACACCAGATAGCCAATTTGTTAATCTGAGAACTAAAACTACCAGGAGGCTGAACCGGTCAGGACATCCTCTCCATTTTGAATCAAAACCCCTGGGGAAAGCCAGGGCACTCATAGAAGGCTATTTGGTGTAATGACAGCCAAGCCAACCCAAGGCTCTTCCTGGGGAGAGTCAGGAAGCTAGTGAGCCAGGTGTACACAGCCCACCACGCTTGTGAACAGAGGTTGCCCACCCTCCAACATGCTCACACTTTGGATACTCCTACTCTAGAATCAGCTCATTCAACTGAAATATTAACTGATGACAAGTACTGTTTTACGTCCTGGGAAGAGAAGCTAACCCAAGTCGTCTAGCAACTTCCTGCTCAGTAGGGGAGCATGAGTGTGAACAACCACCATTTGGGAAAGCTATCAAATCAGTCCATCAGTTACAGAAGTGTTACTGAAAAGGGAATCCATGGGTGCATTCTCTGGGATGGGACCTTTCTCTTGAAAACTTTTTCATGTGTGTTTTCATTTCGATGATAATCTAATAAAAACCATGGAATGTGAGCCTATGCTATTTCATCTGAGTGGCCACCTCATAAGTGACATTGTGGAAGAACTGAATCATATACAGGGTAGAAAAGGCAGGCCAAACACCAAGGCTTCTCTGCAGTAGCAGTAAGATAGTCACACGGTGAAAAGCAATTTCGTTTCAGCCACCACTTCGAATTAATGCTATTAACTTGAATTTTATTGGTTTTGCAATTTTGTTTGTATTTTTATTTGTTTGTTTTGGTTTATAATAATATAAGCTCTATAAGTATAAGGCATTTATATATAGTTTTACACATATTCAAGAAACATAATAAAGGGCTTCCCCGGTGGCGCAGTGGTTGAGAGTCCGCCTGCCGATGCAGGGGACACGGGTTCATGTCCCGGTCCGGGAAGATCCCACATGCCACGGAGCAGCTGGGCCCGTGAGCCATGGCCGCTGAGCCTGCGCGTCCGGAGCCTGTGCTCCGCAACGGGAGAGGCCACAACAGTGAGAGGCCCGCGTACCGCAAAAAAAAAAAAAAAAGAAACATAATAAAAACTATATAAATCAACCCTGGGGTCCATCAGAAAGTTTTTATTTTTTAAAGGGCTCCACATATTACTCAATTTGACAAGCACTGGGTAGAGCTGACTTCAACTGCATTCTAGGCGTGATTACCTTTATTCGGTTCTCTACTAGCAATACATTTGGGCTACCTATGCAGGTAGCTAAATTATCCCTTTTGCATTGAATTTTAGCTCTCAGGAAGCTACACCACAAACTCAGTAAACTGCACTGCAAAAGCCATGTTCATTTCACATGTCATTCTCCCTCTTTCTTCCTCCCGTCTTTGTATCAACACACGCAGGCACTGCACTCGGACCTAAATGTAACAGATACAAATATGGAAGGGATAGGAACGATCCCTGCCTTCACGGAGCTTATAAGCCTAGCAGTGTTTTCCAAAAGCTCTTGACAATCAGCAGTACATGGCAGGCATGTTAATACACATTTCTGAGCAACATCGCGAGCTCACTGAACCAGAATCTCCAAACAGGTCCAAGAAGCTGTCAATTTAGCAAGCACCCCAGGTAAGTGTTATCAGGAGAATTTTTATAAATTTTTCTACAGATTTTGCTTCTCTAAGTCTGGAGTGGGGTCTAGGAACTGACTATGGTCCTCAGGGATGGAGGAAGTCAGCAAAGCATTTTACGTGTGGACGGGAGATGACTGTGTTCACATTTGAGATGGCAATCGCTCTACCATGTGGATGATGGATGATTAAGGGGGAAGATGAGAGCCCTAAGGCTAGTTAGAAAGGTGATGGGCCACTGGGACAGGACATAATGGTGACCGGAGTAGAGCAGTGGCAGTGGGAGCTGAAATAGGTGAACAGACTCAAGAAGAATTTAAGAGGAGAAACTACAGGGCCAACTAATGGATTGACATGGGGGTTGAGGGAGAGAGGAGAGTCAAGGTTGACTCCTGAATTTCTGGGCTCAGCTCCTGAGTTGATGGAGAGGCCTTTTTGCTAGGATAGAAGCAGCAGCAGAAGAAGGCTGTGGGGCATGGAAAGGGTAGATCATGAGCTTAACTTTGGAAAATTTGAGATTAAAGTGCCTCAGGTACATCAAAGTGGAGACAGATGTTTCACATGAAGTATCTATGTGAACCGGCTATAGACTGAATGTCCCCCCTCCAAACTTTATCTGTTGAAATCCTAACCCCCATTATAATGGTATTGGGAAGTGGGGGCTTTGGGGGGGATTAGGCAGAGCCCTCATGCATGGGATTGGTGCCCTTATAAAAGAGACTGGAGAGAGCTCCCTTACCTCTTCTGCCGTGTGAGATCACGCAAGAAGATGGCTGTCTATGAGCCAGGAAGAGGGCTCTCACCAGACAGAGTCTGCTGGTGCCTTGACCTTAGACTATAAGCCCCCAGAGCTGTGAGAATAAATGTGGGTTGTCTAAAAACCACCCAGTCTATGGTATGTTCATTGTAACAGCCCACATGGATTAAGGCAAATCCTAGCTCGGGAGAAGAGTTTAGGACGGATATTTTCACTTAGGAACCAACAGATAAAAGATTCCTTGAAGATATAGCAGTGGATAAGATTGCCAAGGGAGTGTACACATAGAGAGACATAAGAATGCTTAAGGCAAAAAAACCTCCGAGGAACATTTAAAGAAAGAAGATGCCAAATGGAGACGTAAAAGGAAACCCAGAAGGGGCTTCCCTGGTGGCGCAGTGGTTGAGAGTTCGCCTGCCGATGCAGGGGACACGGGTTCGTGCCCCGGTCCGGGAGGATCCCACATGCCGCGGAGCGGCTGGGCCCGTGAGCCATGGCCGCTGGGCCTGCGCGTCCAGAGCCTGTGCTCCGCAACGGGAGAGGCCACAACAGTGAGAGGCCCGCAAAAAAAAAAAAAAAAAAGGAAACCCAGAAGAGTAAGAAGTCACTGCACCCAAGGGAAAGATTGTTTCAAAGGGGGGAAATGGCCTGCACTGTGGAATGCTGCCAAGGGGTCAGTAAGATAAGAACTGAGACGTGTCCACTGATATGAACAAGTAAGTCATGGGTGATGTCGATCAGAACAATTTCACTGACACAGTGAAGGCAGATCTCAGCCGGCAGAGGAGTGGCAGTCGAGGAAGGGGAGGTGGCAAGGGAGGGCACTCTTTCGGGAAGTTTATCTGAAAGGATAAGGAGAGAGCCATAAAGAACAGGATAGTAAGAGTGAGGGAAGGTGAGCATGTTCAATGCTATCAGGGAATAGAGGAGGAATATTTGTAGCTACAGAGGAAGGACACTGCAGAGGAATAGGTGTCTGGAAGGCTGGAGGAGAGGAAAGACAGCAACAGTGAAGGGACTGGCCCTTGATGGAGGTGGTTCAGCTCTTCCATGGAGGTGCTGGTGAGTGGGAAGCACAAGGACAGGAGGAAGACACCATGTGGTCTTGGTGGTGCACCGCCGGGCTGGGATGGGGCACAGAGTCAGAGGTTTGAGGAGAGCAGAGCACAGGAGAGGTGACTAACAAAACACAGCAGGACTCTGGTGGCGCTGAAGCCTGCTCGGGTTACTGCCCACAAAACAATCCTCATGTGGGGTGACTTTCTTCAGCTCCACCACCCCCTGGGGAGAAAGGCAGAAGAGGTGGGTAACTGGACTCAGACAGGCTAGAGGCTTTTCCAAATGTGTTTAGTGGGGAAAAAAAAGTAAAAGGAGTTGAAGAATATATACTCTACTAAACGTAAGGTAGATAGCTAGTGGGAAGCAGCTGCATAGCACAGGGAGATCAGCTCGGTGCCTTGTGACCACCTAGAGGGTTGGGCTAGGGAGGGTGGGAGGGAGATGCAAGAGGGAGGAGATATGGGGATATATGTATATGTATAGCTGATTCACTTTGTTACACAGCAGAAACTAACACACCATTGTAAAGCAATTATACTCCAATAAACATGTTTTTAAAAAAAAAAGGAGTTGAAAATATTGGTAAGAGAGTGATTGAGGTGAAGGGGGACATTTGTGATTTGTGACCATGAGGGTGGGTGGCTAAAGTGGAGGGAAGGTTATCTGAGATGAGGGATATTTTAAGGCAACAGCTAACTGCTGTCACAAACTCCAAAAGCTCATTGGCTTCACACAGCAACAAGTGTCCTTTTCATTCACATAAGACGCTGATGTGGATGTTCCTCACTGGGCAACAGTTTTCACTCAAGACCCCACACTGCTTTCACCCTGTGCCTCTGACATCTTCTACAAGTGGGTCCCAAGGCCATCCTGAGCTTCTCCACTCTCGTCAGCAAGAAGAGGAAGAGGCGTGGGCATAATGGGTGAAAGGTTTTTGCATCCCAAGCCAGAAAGTGGCATATATCACTTATGCCCAAGTCACATAGGGTAAAACTCAGGCACATGGACACACTCATGTACCAGGGAACAGGGAAGTGAGTGCCCAGGAAAAATGGGAAGTAGGGTGGGTGATCAACCAGAAGACTTTGTGACAGAGACCAGAGCGTTAGCCGTCCGTTTGGATGTGAAGCCACCCAGGCTGCATAGATGCTGAGAGGTGGAAATAAAACCCTGTTTGGGTGAAACATTCTTTAGTGAGGCATAGTGATAGAGTGGCTGCTAAAGTGGTAAAGTGGGGCCAGAGGGTAAAGGCCAAGAAGCTCAAAGGTATAGCGTGGGCCCATCCTCCCTGGGAGTGGAGGTGAATGGTGTAGAGGCTCTGGGTACTTGGAGGATGGGCAACCTCCACTAGAAGGGCTGCAGCTTGGGGGTAAGTAGCATCCTTTAGAATGAGGCTATCTCAAGGCCAAAGGATGAAGTCTTTATGGAAGCAGCTGAAGACATGTGGCTGGGGGGTGTTAAATGTGGAACAGAATCGCAGCAGGAGGCAGGAAGGAAGTAGGAGGGAGAGGTCCAGAGCAGGACGGATGGAAGAGAGGTGACCGGAAGGAATTATACCTGAGTAGTCAGCAAGGATTATAAGGGTGTGTGGAAAGGGGGATTTAGGTGGCCCCAAAGTGGCCAAGAGAATTGATGTCTGCTATTCCCTGTGGTCAGGAGCATTCAAGTGTCCTGGTTACAACCTGGGCATGTTACTCTTCCCACAGAATTCAAGTCTCTGGTGGGTAAGAAGACGTTCATCCCTCTGGAAGGAGTTAGCAGAGATGTGGCTTTGCGTGTGAAGAGACAGAAGACAGGCTCAGTCAGGGCTCAGGGCTGAGGCAACAGGAATGGGGTTTTCCAAGGCAATGGAGGCTCTAACCCTGAGCAGGGAAACGGCTCCCTGTGAATCCCTGGCGCAGAGCAGGCACACTGGTTGACATGAATTCCAATGTAACATCTGATTTTTTGAGATGAATAGAAACTGCCGAGCCACTGCTCTCTGTTAAGTGTTTCAGAGGTGGGAGGGCTCTGAGATTACAATCTGGATACGGAAGCTGCATGCTCCCATCTCGAAAGCTTAGTAGTGAGTATGCCACTCTGGCTTGCTATGATGCGCGATGAGGTAGTTCGGTTTGAGAAAAACATCTTGTTGGTTTTGGAGCCAAAAAAAAATCAAAGCTGTAAAGACCATATGATCTGTGGTAGCAGCTTCTCTTCAATGACAGGTTTTATAAGTAATCAGAGTAGGAGGCCCTGTCGGGTGAGGCACGAATCTTTCCAAACGCTGTTAACTGGCACAGAAGGATGCCAAGTTCATTCTACTTTAACACTTACTCTGTTACCCTGATATGAACAAAAGAGTTACACTAATGGTTATGATTAGTGGAGTACTTTAAGATACCTACATTCCAATGAAGTATTTCCTTTCCCTCTATTTCACAGAGATATGCTCTGATCTACCCCAGATATTCAGTGGAATGTGTGTGAGCCAGAAATTACACTAATAGGAAGGTAGGAGGAAGAGCATTAGAGATGCAAGAAGAGAAGAGAGACAGTTTATCAAGACCTGTATTTTACAGTATGAATAATGTTACCTCATTTTTTTGTTTTTTTAGAGCAGAGAAAGGTTTATTGCAGGGCCAGGCAAGGAGAATGGGAGGCTCATGCCCCCAAAACCCTGAACTCTTCCAAGGGTTTGAGCAAAGCAATTTTAAAGGCAAGGTGAGGGAGGGGAGTCTCAGGGTAAGTGATCAGCCCGTGCAAAATCCTCTGATTGTTTGATGTTGAAGTAACAGGGAGGTTAACATTATCAACCCTTAGGCACCAGTAGGTCCAGGGCTACGTGCTCGTGATCATCAAGTAGTTAATTTCCTCCATTTGGTGGTTATCTCATTTTTTTTAAACAATAGGAAGTACTATATAGTATGATAGTGCATTGAGATGAGCAGAGTATGTTAAGAGATGCCAGTAACTCATGCTTCTATTTCCACAGTGCTAGTATCACTGATAGAGTTTGATCTGCAAGCTGCTTTATTATTTAGCATCTATATACAAACCTCAAGAAGAGGTGTGGATTTTATATATGACCTTGTCTTTACAAACTAAAGAAAAGAAAAAAGAAACTATAGCATACCTCACTACTTTGGAACTACTTTATATAAATAACTACCTGCACTTTATATGAAAGTGGCTTTGACCTTTAGGGAAAGACCTTTTCTACAAGGCAATCGATTTTTGCCATTCCCTGGAGTGTTTACTTAAGAAAGCCTTTCCTGTGATCAAGCTTCCATGGAAAAGACATTATTTCTAACAAACACCGGTTCCTATATGAAAATTGTATGGTCTAAAATCCATGCTTAGGGTGTGCTGTGATATTCTCTTACGGTACAGAGGCATCATGACTTGAATGGGTTATTTCAGATCAGGCTTCAGAAACACTATATGGAGCCGTTGGGCTCTAAAAAGGAGTTGTTTCTATCACAAATTGTTTTGACAGTTCTACCATCCATTGCAGACCTCTTGATATTGCAAAAAGGAATTTTTAAAAAAGAACATGGGCCCTTCTTTCTGAATCAATACTAGACTGGAGATATTTTGGGGAAAAGAGACCTTATAAGACTTGGAGGAACAGCGTCAACAGAATATTTATTATTCTCTCCACTTCCTTTCTTCAAAGTGTTGTGATTGAGGTCATTATAAATCTTTGAAAGTAACACTTCTCTTGTATATGCTATACCCACTACCAGAAGATATTTATAGAGATAAAATAGTACCTCACATCCCTTCAGTAAAGTTCCATGAAGCTGTTTCCAAATAAAAATGAATAAATAATGTTTATCTAGGCCCTGCAGATAATGTTAAAAAGCAAACAATTGATTAGTCCATCAGTTCTGTTATGTGCTGACACTAACATCCTAGAGTTTGGGAGGCTGGCTTATTTTAAGAGAAAATGGTTTAGAAGAGGCAAGGAAAAACTAAAAGACAAACCCATTAATAGATACTGATTTTGTTGTTAACATTAACTTGATAACTTTGCAATTGCATTTTAACAGTGGTACATTCTTTGAGTTAGCATGATTTGGTGAAAAAAAAAACCCCAACATATATTGGGTTGGCCGAAAAGTTCATTCGGGTGTTTCCATAACATCTTACGGAAAATGAAATTTTTGACCAACACAATATATATAATATAATATGTATATGTACGTTAAGTTTATCATTTCTATTTCAGCATCAGAAAAAAGATTTGAGATTTGAAAATAAACTGTAATGATGTTGACATGCATTAGAAATCAATCCTCAACCATGGCGATTCAGACTGCTTATTCATGAGAGCCAACGAATAAGTGTGAATCTTAATCAAGTTGCAAGAATCACCTTTCTCTCCTGCTTTTCAAAGGAGAAGATTCCTCTACATTGAAGGTATATGTTTGAAGTAATAAGGCTCTAATTGTAGTACTTTCTTTAAGTACCTGCATTAAGACATCACATTTAAGCTTAGATTACTCCTAAGATTTCTTTAAAACATATACATATTATAAGCCTAGAAAGCTGCCAACTTATATTTTTTTTCAATTTCTGAGTTTCAAGGAAGCAAGCTTACTGCGTTTGTTTTTATATCCCTGATTCCATGCATGATATCAACACACATTGGGTCTTCTATAAATGTCTGTTGGATGAAAGAGTAAATGAATGTCTGAATGAGGCTTTAGGATGAGGGGAAACACTGTAGAAAGTCACTTTCCTTCCATTAAGATTCAACCTGAAGCATTCTGCAGCTTCTTTAATTGGAATCAATGGATTTTCACATTCGTATTCTGGTATGGATGCGGCCCTGGGGAAGGTCAGTGCCCCTAACCTCCCAACCCCCCCTGCATTGTTCCAGGGTCAGCTGTGTATGACTTAATCAACTTTGCAGCCACCCTGTGAGATAGGATGTTGTTATTCCAACAATAAGAAAAATTAAGAAAAGATAAGAAAAATTAGCTTCAGAAAGGTCCATAATTTGCCTAGGGTCACACAGTCAGTCAATGTTCAGGCCAGGATTCAAATCCAGTTCTAATGACTTCAAAGTCTATTTACTTTCTTTTAGGCAAATGATTGCACTTGCTTAAATTCTGATAAAAAAAGAGAACCAGTTTTTAATGAGGGTAGGATATACTCTTTTCATTTTTGCTTCTTCGTTTTACAATTTGAATCAAGGAAAAATATGGGAGATTCTTGCCAGGAACATACTTCCTAATTCTATTTCATCTGCTTAAGCTCCGTGAAGAAAGTGGAAACTGAGGGCATATCAAATAAGGGAAAGAAGCCATGTATCAAAGCATGAAAAAGGTGGCTCTACCAACTGGATAATATCAATAACATGAGAAGGACTGGTAGGAAAACAAGACAGTGACAGGACAGGCCTGATGGGGTGGAGGGAGAGCAAAGAGTGTTTGCCTGATAAGAGCAAAAAGTCCAGGTTATGAGGATCAACATAGGAAATGACAAGTTTGTGGTGGCTTCACAGGAAAAGTCCCATAAAGATCTCTGCACCCTGTGGTGTGTTAGATGATTAGATACCGTGATGGGCACAGGCCACTGCAGTAGACTGTGCATTTCCAAACTAATATCAGACCTATCATAGTTTTAAGGGCTATTCTTTAAATCTTTTGCTGCTTGATTTTGTTTTAACAGGTTAACTTTCATTTTAACAACTTTAGGTGTTGTAAGCAGAATAATTCTAGGGATTTGTACGTGAATGAGGTCCAACGGCCCCTACACAATCACAGGAGCAATGTGGGATGGATTTGTGTGTGCTCTCAATAGAAAATCTGAAGCAAGTTGATGATATCTTTGACAGGAAATGTAAACGGATTTCTGTAGTGTCCAATTTTCTTCCTGATAACTTAGGTTTTCTCAAAAGTTATACATTGGGCTTCCCTGGTGGCACATTGTTTGAGAGTCCATCTGCCAATGCAGGGGACACGGGTTCGTACCCCAGTCTGGGAGGATCCCACATGCGGCGGAGCGGCTGGGCCCGTGAGCCATGGCTGCTGAGCCTGAGCATCCCGAGCCTGTGCTCCGCAACGGGAGAGGCCACAGCAGTGAGAGGCCCGCGTACCACACACACACAAAAAAGTTATACATTAATTCACGATACTCCAGTAAACTTCTAACATAAGTTTTCTCCAAATGGAAGCTGTAAGGATCTAAATTTGATGGGAAGAAAGGCAGAGAAAAAGCTCCTATAGAGTGTACACGTGCAAGAAGCCAGGTGCCTGATGGTCAGCCAGTCAACATTGGTTAGGTGGGGGTTGGCTCAGCCTGGGATAAACCAAATTAAGCTGGGGGACTTTTCTTTACACATTAGAAAAGAACATTTATCATCAAGATCTTTGTTTCTAACAGCATTCTCCAATAAAAGAAACCAGGGCTACTGGGAGAAGTGGGTGATTCTAAGACTGGGACAGGAAATATGCAAGATGAGCCTGGAGCCTACCGAAGTACCAGAGAGTAAGGAGGTGACCAAACAAAGAAACAAAGAAAATAAAACCATCGCTGGGAGTATGTCAAAGGAACTCAGGAGCCACTGGAAAGAGGTCCCAGTGGGCAAAACTAGAACAATTTGAGCAAATAAATAAAATAGTATTGGATTATAAACCAAAGTACAAAATAAATATCTATGAATCCATACTGATACAAACAAATGATTTAATAAATAAATAAATGGGAAAAGTAGACAAATCTCTTAGGCAGAATAATTCCAAATAACTTATGTAACACTCTCCTCTCTAGGAGGAGGAGCATAACCCCCCTCTCCTTAAGAGTGGACTGTGCAGAAATAGAACATATAATCCTAAAATTTATAGGGAACCATAAAAGACCCAGAATTGCCAAAGCAATCCTGAAGAAAAAGAACAAAGCAGGAGGCATAACTCTTCCAGACTTTAGACAATACTTCAAAGCTATGGTAATCAAAATGGCATGGTATTGGCACAAAAACAGACATGTGGATCAATAGAACAGAATAGAGAACACAGAAATAAACCCACACACCTAAGGTCAATTAATCTTTGACAAAGGAGGCAAGAATATACAACGGGAAAAAGATAGTCTCTTCAGCAAGTGGTGTTGGGAATGTTGAACAGCTCCATGTAAATCAATGAAGTTAGAGCACACCCCCACCCCATACACAAAAATAAACTCAAATGGCTTAAAGACTTAAACATAAGACATGACACCATAAAACTCCTAGGAGAGAGCATAGGCAAAACATTTTCTGACATAAATCGTACCAGTGTTTTCTTAGGTCAGTCTCCCAAGGCAATAGAAATAAAAACAAAAGTAGACAAATGGGGCCTAATCAAACTTACAAGCTTTGCACAGCAAAGGAAATCATAAACTAAACAAAAAGATAACCTACATAATGGGAGAAAATATTTGCAAATGATGTGACCGACAAGGGCTTAATTTCCAAAATATACAAGCAGCTCATACAACTCAATAACAAAAAAACAAAACCCAATTGAAATATGGGCAGAACAGCTAAATAGACGTTTCTTCAAAGAAGACATACAGATGGCCAACAGGCACATGAAAATATGCTCAACATGGCTAATTATTAGAGAAATACACATCAAAACTACAATGAGATATCGCCTCATGCCAGTCAGAATGGCCAACATTAAAAAGTCTACAAATAACAAATGCTGGAGAGGGTGTGGAGAAAAGAGAACCCTCTTACACTGTTGCTGTGAATGCTAGTTGGTGAAGCCATTATGGAAAACAGTATGGAGGTTCCTCAGAAAACTAAAAATAGAATTACCATGTGATCCAGCAATCCCACTCCTGGGCATATATCTGGATAAAACTATAATTCAAAAAGATACACGCACCCCTATGTTCATAGTAGCACTATTCATAATAAGCAAGGCATGGAAACAACCTAAATGTCCATCGACAGATGAATGGATAAAGAAGATGTGGTACATATACAATGGAATACTGCTCAGCCATAAAAAGAATGAAACAATGCCA
This sequence comes from Delphinapterus leucas, assembly GCF_059928025.1. Classification (NCBI taxonomy): domain Eukaryota; kingdom Metazoa; phylum Chordata; class Mammalia; order Artiodactyla; family Monodontidae; genus Delphinapterus; species Delphinapterus leucas. The sequence continues at coordinate 119,534,873 of NC_143132.1, forward strand.
TTTGCAGCAACACGGATGCAACTAGAGATTACCATACTAAGTGAAGTAAGTCAGAAAGAAAAATACCATATGATATCACTTATATGTGGAATCTAAAATATGACACAAACGAACCTATCTACAAAACAGACTCATGGACGAGAGAACAAACTTGTGGTTGCCAAGGGGGAGGGAGTTGGGTGAGGGATGGAGTGGGAGTTTGGGGTTAGCAGATGTAAGATTTTATATATAGAACGGATAAACGACAAGGTCCTGCTGTGTAGCACAGGGAACTATATTCAATACCCTATGATAAAATATAATGGAAAAAAGTATATATATTTATAGCTGAATCACTTTGTTGTACAGCAGAAATTAACACAATATTGTAAAAAACTATGCTTCAATTAAAAAAAAAAAAAGACTGGGCTGTGCAGAGTGGCTTCTTTCCAGAAAGCACAGTATGGAAAGGGGTGGGAGGAGAATAGTAACTTGACAGGAGGAACCTGACAAGCGCTACCTCAGGCAGGTGATCAAGGTCAACATCAACATCAATCTGTCATGTTTATTACAGGTACCTTTGATGTGACTTAAGGAAAATGGCACTTTACTTCTGTGGTTTTTCTCCCCAAAACCCATACCCAGTATAATCATGAAAAAGACATCAGACAAATCCCGGTACAGAGCTTCTTACAAAATACCTGACTTCTCAAAGCTGTCGAGATCACCAAAAACAAAGAAAGCCTGAGAAACTGTCATAGTACCAGTTCGATGGGTACTCAGATCTATCTCTGTGTGTGTGTGTGTGTGTGTGTGTGTGTGTTTATAAAATGTTTTGGACTCCTTGTGTGTGGCTGCTAAGAATGTTCCTTTCTTCGAGAATGTCTCAAGATACACAGAGATGGGTCTGTGGAATATTCTACATATTTTCTGCCCTTCTAGGTCATGGCTGATTGATCTAAGAATAGATACCATAAGCCAAGATAATTACATGATCTTCATCCCGTGGAGTATCAGGGAGACTGGGGCTTGGGAGCTGGGCCAGTTCACTGGTAGTGCTCTAAAGAGTTCTGTGTCCTGAGGCCTCGATGTTGCCCTGGTTCTTTCCCACCCCATTCCTGAATCTTGATGGTCTAACATTTGCCATCTATTCATTAGCTATCTCAATATTCATTCAAAAAAAATTTCATTTTACTTTTGCTCAGGCTCACCAGGACTAGCTTTTGCTGCTTACAATCACAAAGCCTAAGTGTATATACATACACATAAAATATTTCTAAAATGGGGTCACAGAATTCATTATATCCTGAAGCATCTTTTTCCTATTGTGCTATGTATCTTTTTTTTTTTTTTTTTTTGCAGTACGCGGGCCTCTCACTATTGTGGCCTCTCCCGTCGCGGAGCACAGGCTCTGGACGCGCAGGCTCAGCGGCCATGGCTCACGGGCCAAGCCGCTCCGCGGCATGCGGGATCCTCCCGGACCGGGGCACGAACCCGTGTCCCCTGCATCGACAGGCAGACTCTCAACCACTGAGCCACCAGGGAAGCCCCTGTGCTATGTATCTTGAACATCATTCTACATACTTCTTTTAGTGACTGTACAGCATTTTATGTATAGATGTACTATAATATATTTAGCCATCTCCCTTCTGATAGGTTATTTTCAGTATTTTTGCCACGAAATACAACGCTGAGTGCAGAGGAGGATTATGAGAAGCTGAAGGAAGAGGACATGGCTCCTTTCTTCTCTGCTCCTAACTCTAACCTGTCTGCCCCTCCTGAGACAAATAGCTTTATGAGGCTCTAGGCTCTGTAAAGGTTCCAACAAAGAACACTTCGTACTTGGTGGACTGGGGAAGCCAGCTGAGGATCCTTTCTGCCCACAGTCCCCAGCCCTGGAAGCTTTTCACAAAGCAAGGAATCCAGTGAAGACCTTGTCTCAGAGATCTGTGGCCCTCAGGGACAATGACCTCAGTCCCACATAAGCGTGCCACATCTCCTTGGCTCCCAGGAGACCTAGAGGAAATTGACCCGGTGGGCAGAGTCCTCTCGCTCCTGAAGCTGGGAGAGTGGAGGACGCTGGGGAACAAGCAAGCTTCCTCCAGGTGACCCAGGAGGGGCCTGGCAGCCTGCTGGCTTCTCTACTGCAGCCTCATGGGAGAAAAGACGGCTCCATCTTCCTCCTGGAGGATGCAGGAATGTCACCCTGAAGACTACTCTAGTAAACAGACACTGCCCCAGGGAGTAACCAAGAGCAAGAGACACACCTCTAAGACAGTCCTGCAGTCAAAGAGAGGAAGACCGTTCAGGTCACGCAGAACACATGTCCACTTAAGTCAAGCTTCTGGAACAGACAGATGGAAAATTGATTAAAGAAAGAGAACTTAAGGAGATGCAAGTAATCACACACATACACACTCACACACACAGACTTTCTGGCTCTAAAAACACGATTTCCCATCTATACAATTCAGTTGATAAACTGAAGGAGATTTACCAATGGTCTGGTAAATCAAATTAAAGAGTCATCTCAAAACACAGAGCAAAAATTAAAGAGAGGGAATCATCAGGGAAGAGGTAAGAGACTTGGAGGATGCATCAAGGGTGTGTAACCAGCAAATAAGAGGTGTTCCAGAGGAGTTAAAGGAACAGATGGAGAAGACGAAGTAATTAAACAAATTAGAAGACCATTTCCCCGCAATGAGTGAAAGTCTGAGTTTGCAAATTGAGAGGGCTCACTAAGTTCCAGGAATGACTGATGAGAAAACTTACACCTTTAGGCAAACCCTGCTAAAGTCTTGAATTCTAAGGATAAAAAGAATAATGGTACGTTTCTAGGGCAGAACAAAAAAGTTACCTACAAAAGAAAAAGAGTAAGACTCTCATAGTGTTTCTCGCTGGCCATGTAGACAACTAAGAGAAAAAAAAAGCAGCCCAAGAATTCGATCTCACCACGTTCTCATTTACCTGTCTGGGAGGGCAAAGGTGTTTACGGATATGCCAGAATTCAGAGCATACAGATGCCATGTCATCCACCAACCCCCGCTATGGCAAAGAACAGCATTTCTCAACTTTACTGTGAAATCAGCTGAGGAGCTTGTTAAAATGCAGATTCCAGTTCAGCAGGTCTTAGATGGAAATAGGAGATTCTGCATTTCTAACAAGCTCCCAGGTATGGATCACAGGCAAGGACTCCCAGGCGACATTTTGCGTTTGAATCCTTGGCTCTACCTCTTTCCAGTTGTGCGCACTTGTTCTTTAACTTTTCTCTGCTTCAGTTTCTTCATCTGTAAAGTGAGGATAATCATAGTAACCGCCTCATAGAGTTGTAAACATTAAGTGAGATCACACATGTGAACTCCTTAAACTGAGCCTGGCACATAGTAAGTATTTGATAAATATTGGCTATCACCATAATGAAAGACTCTCTGGCAAAGTGTAATACGAGTGTTACACTAGAAGTTTTAGAACAGATGTAGATGCTGCGAAGACCATTTTATTATGGTAACTGAAGGTACTGAATGACCTCAGCAAGTCCTGACAGTGGAGAGTACGGAGGCAGGAGTATCATCACTGCCAAGGTTCCATCTGAGAAAGACAGAGGGGAGAGGAGAGAACAAGTGCATTCAGAACCATTTCAGGGTCATCTTGTGGGAAAGATGGCCAGCTTGTTTTCAGATAGTAGAGAAAATACTCTTATCATGAGCACAGGAGTAGAGAAGGTGTCTGTTAACAGGATATAAAAGAATATTAGAATTTCCATGTTAACAGAAGAAAATGAAATGGACTGAACAGAAAATTTATCAAACTAGCAAGAAAAAAAGAATAAACTCAAGTATTACTCTTAAGAATCTTGCAAGAAAATCTAGGAAATTAAAAGTACAATCTAGGGACTTCCCTGGTGGCACAGTGGTTAAGAATCTACCTGCCAATGCAGCGGACACGGGTTCAAGCCCTGGTCTGGGAAGATACCACATGCCATGGAGCAACTAAGCCCGTGCGCCACAACTACTGAGCCTGCGCTCTGGAGCCCGCATGCCACAACTACTGAAGCCCGTGCACCACAACTACTGAGCCTGCACTCTGGAGCCCACGTGCCACAACTACTGAGTCTGAGAGCCACAACTGCTGAAGGCTGCACACCTAGAGCCCGTGCTCCACAACAAGAGAAGCCACTGCAATGAGAAGCCCGAGCACCGCAATGAAGAGCAGCCCCCGCTCGTCCCAACTAGAGAAAGCCCGCACGCAGCAACGAAGAACCAACACAGCCAAAAATAATAAAATTTAAAAAGATTTTTTAAAAAAATACAATCTAGTGTCAAGACAGACTTTCTTGACCAATCCTGATAAGCCAGACACTTCGCCCCTGCCACCCGAACAGATCTGACTGTAAGAAATGGCAAATTGGGGAGAAAAATATATATATAATTATGAAAGATTGGCTAGCTGTTCACAAAACTGATTCCTTTTCCTCAAGGGACACACTTTTTCCCCGATTATATTTTTACAGCTTACTGAGATACAACTGAGGTACAGTAGCCACGTTTAACATGTACAATATAATGAGTCTTGCCATATGTATAACACCTGTGAAATCATCACCATAATCAAGGTAAAGAACATTCATCACCCCCAAAAGCTTCTTGGTGCCCCTTTATAATCCATCCCTCACTCTCCACTCCATCCCCATGGGCTGGGCTTACATGTAGCCTACATTTCCTAACTTTCCTATAGGGTTATGGCCAAGTGCCTAGGCGCTGGCCAGAGGCATGTGAGTGGAAGCCACAGCATCCTCCAGGCCTAGTCTCCCACATATGAGCGTTTCTCTCTTCCCCTAGGTCTCGGCTGCCTGTTGACAGCCAAGGTGACCAAGGAAGCCGCTGTTGAAGATGGCAGAGCGCTCAGCAGCCCGGGTCTCTGAATGACTGTGGAGCAGAGCGCCCATCCCACTGACAATAAATCTCTACTGTGTTAAACCATTACTTGGGTGTTTGTTGCAGCAACTAGTATTGCCTTAGCTAATATGGTGATATTCACAGATCACTTACAAACTGACAAGAAATGACCAAACAACCCAACGGAAAAAGGTTAACAAGAGTCAGTTCACAGGAGGGCAAATCCAAATTATGAACATATGAAACATATGGAAAGATGTTCATACACTAGTGTGAATATTCAAATTAAAGTAACATACTGAACTAGTAACCATTAAAGAGACAGTACTATCAGGGATGAAGTGGAAAGGGTACTCAAACACTGGTGGTAAAAATGTGAGTTGTTACAAACTTTTTGGAAAATTAATCTGGCAACATATACTAAAATAATAAATACACATATTCTTTGCTTCAGTAGTTCCACTCCTGGGAACCCATTTCAGACAATAAAGGCACTAGGATACAAGGATATCTTTGTAAGAGAATGTTTATTGCAGATCGTACGTGTGACAAAAACAAAAACAATTAAAACATAACTGGAAGCAAAAATTATAACTATCAGTAAATGAATGGTTGAATAAATGATAAAATAACCATTCCATGGAAAGTAATGCAGCAAATATGAAAAAATAAATGAGAGCTAAATCAGATAACATGTAGGGATTTCCATGAGGTTTCACTGATTAAGAAAAGAAAAATGCAGAAAAGTGTATATAACACAAACTTATTTTCATTAAACAAAACCTTCCAGTATATGTATATGTGTACAAAAATATGTTCATATGTATATATATGTGTGTGTGTAAAATTAAAAGAGCATGGAGGGCTTCCCTGGTGGCGCAGTGGTTGAGAGTCCGCCTGCCGATGCAGGGGACACGGGTTCGTGCCCCGGTCCGGGAAGATCCCACATGCCGTGGAGCAACTGGGCCCGTGAGCCATGGCCGCTGAGTCTGCGCGTCCGGAGCCTGCGCTCCGCAACGGGAGAGGCCACAACAGTGAGAGGCCCGCGTACCATTAAAAAAAAAAAAAAAAAAAAAAAAAAGAGCATGGAAAACTATTTAGAGATAACATAGGACATTAAAACACGAATCATAAGTATGGTTGGGGAGGAAGGTATGATAGGTTAAATAATGGCTCCCCAAGATGTCCATGTTCTAACCCTCAGAACCTGTGAATATTAACGTATATGGCAAGAGGGACTTCACAGGTGTGATTAAATTAAGAACCTCAAACTGGGGAAATTATCCTAGATTATCCGAGTGGGCCCAATATCACTGCAGGGGTTTTTATAAGAGGGAGGCAGGTGAGGATAGAAAAGAAAGGAGAGAGAGGAAAAGGCAGTGGGACAACATTGGCAGCCACAAGCCAAGGGATGCAGCCACCAAGAGCTGGAAAGCACAGGGAACAAACAGATTCTCCCCTGGAGCCTCTGAAAGGAATCAGCCCTGGCCACACCTTGATTTTAGCCCTGTAAGACTCATTTCAACTTCTGGCCTCTAGAACTATCAGAGAAATAAATGTCTGCTTTAAGCTACTACATATGTGGATACTTGTTACAACAGCAACAGGAAACTAATGCAGGGGTGATATTGGTAAAGGGAGTGGTAAGGGAAAATCTTAGATGAGTCCCTAATGACCTTCATCTGTGTGTAATCTTCTCCTCTAGGGTGTGGGTGGAATCAGTGAATATGATGGGATATCACTCCTGTGATTACGTTAGATGGTGAAAGTGAAGGGATTTTTGAAGATGTAATTAGGTTTGACTTTGAATTCATCAAAAACATTGTCCTGGATGATCCTGATTTAATCAAGTAAACTCTTTAAAAGAGGGCTTAGGCCTTCCCTGAGATCAGAAATGCTGGCTTTGCAGAAGTCGGTCACCACGAGTTCTACAGCCCCAGTGGATGAATTCTGCCAACAACCACATGAGCTTAGAAGGGGATGCCGAGCCTCAGATGAAACTGCAACCCCAAAGACACCTTAATGCAGCCTGTGAGACCCTGAGCAGAGGACCCAGCTAAGCCATGCCCAAACTCTTGACCCAAAGAAACGGGGAGATCATAAATGGGTGTTATTTTAAGCCTTTGAGTTTGGAGTAATTTCTTACACAATAGAAAACTAATACAGAGGGTGAAAATAGAGGACAAAGGAAAGATGAGGTAGAAGAAAGAAATTACTGCACTCAAAAATGATACTGATTATATTTATAATCAATATAAAACCGTAGAGATTTATATAAAGTAAAAATGAATATTTTAAAAGCAAAAAATAAACCTCACAAACCTGTGGAAATTTAAAGAACAATTGTTGATTGAATTTAGAAGAATTTGGGGGAATGATATATGAGAAAGAGAGAAGGATGAAGGTACCTGTGCTGCTATAAAGTGAGAAATGAGAGAGAGATGGCAGAAAGGATTTTAAGAAGTTTAGCTGTATGTTTTAAGTGGAATTCCCTTTGGTACACATTTGGGTGGTTTCAGTGGAGTTTTTCACTGTAGTCAATGTGGGGATGTTGACGATATTTCTTTTGGCTATAAGATAATGCTAAGGCTGTCCAGAAGGTGACTCCTCTTTCTATGGATTATGGTCCCCCAAATTCCCTGTGGCCCCCCATAGCCCTTGGGCGAAAGCCCATGCTTCTTAGCAGGACTCCCGAGCCTCTTACCTTTGGCCCAACCTGTCTATGTACAGAGCTTTCGTTCTTTCCATTTAAATCACAAAGTCACATAGCCCTCCCTTAAAAAAAGTTGCAACAATAAATATTTTTATATATATATGGAGCCATCTTATGTGGTTATATCAGTAGGACAGATTCTTATAGTGGAATTGCTGGGTGAAAGAATATGCACATTAAATTATGATTAAATCTTTATGTTTTCAAAGTTTGTCTCCATAAGAAACCTCTATCGAGGGGCTTCCCTGGTGGCGCAGTGGTTGAGAGTCCGCCTGCCGATGCAGGGGACATGGGTTCGTGCCCTGGTCCGGGAGGATCCCACCTACCGCGGAGCGGCTGGGCCCGTGAGCCATGGCCGCTGAGCCTGCGCGTCCGGAGCCTGTGCTCCGCAACGGGAGAGGCCGCAACAGTGAGAGGCCCGCGTACCGCAAAAAAAAAAAAAAACAAAAAACCTGTATCGAGCTACAGCCTCCTCCACATAGGGCATGAGAGGGCCCATTTCCCCATATCTTGCCTGCTGCAATAGTATAAATATTGATAATACCATTTATCAGAAATCTTTAAAAGTTTTGCCTATCAGGCAAAAAACGATAAAGCTTGTTTTTCTGATATGCATCAGCCATTTGCATGATTTCTCTGAATTGCCTATTCATAACCTTCCAGTCTGAAATGATTGTTGCCAAATGAAAGGCAAGCCACCTTCTGTGGGACATAGTGATAGAAAATCTTCCCCCTTCCAACAATATCACCGTGGAGTGGTGAAGGACCGAGTATCTCACCATCTAAGCTATTCTGTTACTCACAAAAAGCTGCTTTGGGAAAACATTCTGGTGAGTAAAACAGTAAAAATATTCCTGCCTACTAAGGTATGTGATACAACACAAATGAATCATTAAAATCATTGTAAGAATAGCTCTCATTTAAGTATAAAAGTCAGCAGGGAAATTTTTTTCAGGGTTTGCTACAATAATCTACTCTGACTTAACGTCTTCTCTCTCACAAGGTTCTAAAGCGTTGCCAAATTTATCTTGTTCACCTGCTTCGCTCTGCTAACTTTCAAAGGAGCTGGATCTACATTGTTGAAACTCCATCGGGTAATATTTAGTTACCATTTTACTAAAGATCCCTGGCTGAGTCAAGCATAACTCACTTCATTCATTCATCCACTCATTCATTCATTCAAAAAAATATTTAACACGGATTACACACTAGGCTTCTGGTAAGACTGAGGAAACGGTGATGAACATAACTGACATATACCCTGTCTTCATGGATGTATAGTTTAGTGGGAGAAGTCAGTTCAATAAACAGAGCGTTATTTTATAGTGTGGTGATTAAGGAAGTTCAGTAAGCAGTCGTGGCTGGTTTGGGGTGGGCATGGGGAAGAGTGCTCCAAGCACAGGAAACTGCATGTCTTTTATCAAAAACTACCATCATGATCATGTAATATTCCCTAAGCATGCATGATGTTAGCTAGACATGGAATCAACAACTGTGAAAATTTTAAGAACCTTGATACATCCACTAGAGTCTCTGCCTCTGCCAGGCAGGGAAGAGTCTCCCTAGAGCCTCTGGAACCTCTTGCCTGCTCTACAATCATTCAGCTGACATCTGTGGAGCATCTTCTCCATGCCGAGCTATGTGTTGGACATTGTGAATACCTAGCTGAATAAGACACCATTGCTAGCCTCAAGGGTCAATAGTCTCATAGGGATGGGAGGAGATAGACAAGTAACTATTACCATAATTCCACATGATAAATACCGTGGAAGAGGAAGTATGGACATTACGAGATGAGAATAAAAAGAAGGAATGGACTTACTCCACCAGGGAGTGGGGAAGGAATCACAGGTCTTGATGAGTGGATATTTACCAGAAAGTCAAACTGGGAAAGATTTTTTTTTGTCGTTGTTGTTAAACAGAAGGAACACCAAGGCTGAGAAGGAAACATGTACATTCAGATGGTGAAGGCCTTGACTGGTGAGTGAGCAATGATGTCTGGACTGTTAACCCCAGGAGAGGATGGGTGAAGGTGTTATACAGGAAGTGTCATGGCAACCATCCATCTATGCAACGGGGGATTTATTTTCAGAGCCCACTCTGAACAGGAAGTAATCTTTTACACCCCCTAAAATTTAAGCCACTCTTTCCTCACCCTCCGCCATTACAGCTCCAACTAATGCAATCCCATAGGGGTACTGCCTATTCCAGGAAGTCCAGAGACAGATTTGCCTAAGACCAACCATTCCTGTGGCTAATGTTCAGAAGCTGAGAACTACCAGCAAAAGTAATAAAAACCTGAGATTAAAAAGTGAGCATCGCAGTACAGGTACCCCAGGAATCAAACAGTGAGAAGCACACAGAGGAATACTGTCAAGGGTTATTACCAGTTTCTTAGGAAAGATCCACTGGAGACAAATAAAACAACCCATTACGTGTCCTCTTTATGGTTAGCTGAATGTAACTGTGTATAATAAACTTGACAGTGTTCTCATTTCAGAGTGTGGCTTCAGTCATCATCTTTTGCCATCTTCATAAATTCCCTAGTTAAACAACCCTTCTGTATAGGGTTCTGTATGCAGATGTCTGCGCTGAGCAGACAGTCAAGAGTTCAGTGTCCAGGGTGGCCCCCATTTAGACTGCTGCCCGGACGTGTTACCTGCGACACAGCTTAAGGTGTTTGGACTTCATTCTGTAGGCCAGAAATTCCTAGTGTCTGAGCAGTGAAAGAGCTGTACGGATCCTCTTAGACCTTCGGGTAACCAGGCAGGACCCGAGGCAATCATAGTCCTAAGCTCTTTGCCTTTGGCCACAATCTCTTCCATTTAGCCCAATGGAAGCCTAAAACTATTACAGTTTCCTATGTGTAGATAAGTGAAAAGACCAGACTGCAATGGGCAGCTGTAATGAACTGTGGTTATTGTTCTGAAACACGGGCACCTCCAACTCAAAGCTTTGGATGCCTCTCTGGGTGTGCCAAGGAAATATGCTTGTAGGATAGAAGATCTGGGTAGGACGTCCACACTGGGATAATGAAGGCGAATTAGCAGGAAGGATTGAGAGCAGAGGTAAAGTCATCATTAAATTACCCTTTGAGATGCAATTACACGAAAGATAGTAAAGAGCTGCTACCCATCTCTTTCTAGAAATGAGACAGAACTGGGTTTTAACTGCAGCCTGAGGAATTGATGTTAGATAAAAGGATGCAACAGGACCACTTCCATGCTCTCAAGTCACTCATGTTTATAGTACGAGAGCTTTCCTTGTATAAGTATCACAGGCTGCTTTGATATGGAGTCATCATTGTGTTCATCTGCCATGTTCATTCATTTTTGTATCCACAGTACCTAGTACAGTGCCTTGTACAGAGTGGGCTTTCAATAAATGTCGCATTCCATTAACTTGTCAAGTGATGGTGATCAGGAGAGACAGGATGATATTACCTGAAATTCATTAAATACAGAACAAATTTCCTCACTTGGAATGTCTTAGGAGTCATGGACCATGGAGCCATGATGTATCCTTTTGTTATGCCTTTTTATTTCTCACACACCTGTCTCCCAAGTTCTAAACTGAGAAACTCATACTCCCTTCCATGGAGGTAGTTGACTTACTGAATTTTCAAGAGTAAAATGTCATTGGTTATGTTCCTTTGGAACTTAAATCTATGAGGTGTCCTTTAGTATAAATACATTCTATAGTTGAAGATTTACTGTTCTGTTCGCCGCATGTTCTGAATTCATTATGTAGCTCCTGATTCTTCAGTTGCCAGTTTTCCACATCCCTGTACTGTTATCTTTCTCCCTCCCTGACTACATGCCCTGCCTGGGGCCAGACAAAGAACCAATTAATGTATTGTTTTTTTTCCTGCTGTATGAACTTTACTATCTTGACACAGGAAAGGGGAATAAAAGGAAAACCTTGTCTTTGCTACTTGTCTGAATTTAAACAATCTCAGAGCTTTACTAAGACTTCTGTAAAAAGGAGTCATCGGGCTTCCCTGCTGGCGCAGTGGTTGAGAATCCGCCTGCCAATACAGGGGACATGGGTTCAAGCCCCGGTCCGGGAAGATCCCACAGGTTGCAAAGCACCTCAGCCCGTGCGCCATAACTACTGAGCCTGTGCTCTAGAGCCCGCGAGCCACAACTACTGAAGCCCGTGCGCCTAAAGCCCTTGCTCTGCAACAAGAGAAGCCACCGCGATGAGAAGCCCACGCACCACACCGCAACGAAGAGTAGCCCCCGCTCACCGCAATTAGAGAAAGCCACGCACAGCAACAAAGACCATACGTTAATTAATTTTTTTAAAAATGAAGCATTGCAGTGAATAAAACTCCAATCTGCATAAGTCTTAAAATCCACTATAGCAGTCAGGGTCCTGGCAGGGAATAACTGACACACTCAATTACCTCGGGAGTAAAGGTGGAGAGTTTAAGGAAAGAAATATTTCATGAAGATGGGTCAGAGTTAAGGGAACCAACCAGAAATGGTGAAGCACCAAGGAATGAGCCACACTAGGGAGCTATTACCATCCATAGAGTTGGAAGGGCAAAGTGATGGCCCTGGTCATCGCTGAGGCCTGGGAGAGGGCCTGCCCGCCAGGAGCTATGGTCTGAAGTAGAACACAACTGCCAAGTCAAAACCTGGCAGGGAATAAATAACCCATCCTCTCTCCTCCAGCCCTCAGATCTCCTGATGGTGGCTCCCATTGGCCAAATCCAACGTGAGGTCTCCAGAGATCTGCCTCTGGAGATACAGAACATGGGGAGAAAGGGTAAATATTTTTGGGGTGTCAAACAAAGAATATGGAGCTACTCACGGTATCAGTCGGGCTCCAACAGGGACAAATGGTAACCCTTAGTTAGAATAATACATCAAGAGTTCCCTCACAAGGCATCTATTTACAAAAGTGTGGGCAGGACATGGGGGAACCACAGAGGTCAATGCAGTAACCTGGAATTAGTAGCAATGGAGCTATTACCACCTAATGATTCTAATACCAATTCTAACGCGTGAGTTTTTTTTCCCCATACCACCCAGCAATTCCAACACCAGCTGGGCGTCCTACAATTTAACTCATTTCTGACGCTGTCCACCTGGAGAAGAAATCAGATCCCACCACTTAAGGGCTCAGCCCCACAAGACTGCCCTCCACTTTGGATGCCAATCAGAAGTCCAGATTTTTATCTGTGCTACTGACCAACTGGCTATAAATTAGAGGTTCCCACGACCCCCTTCTCAGTTAATTTGCTAGAGAAGCTCACAGAACTCAGGATTACTGACTTATTACAAAAGATATTGAAGGATACAATGCAACAGCCAGATGAGGAGATACATAGGGCAAGATCCTAAACAAAGGCGCTTCTGTCCTCATGGAGTTTGGGGCCTGGCACAGCGGCACATGGAAGTATTCTGGTTCACCAACCTGGAAGCTCTCCAAACCCCATCCTTGTCCGTTTTTATGGAGGCTTCATTACGTAGGCACGACTGATTAAATCAATGGCCATTGGTGGTTGAATTCACTCTCCAGCCCCTCTCCTCTCCCTGGAGGTCAGGGAGGTGGGACTGACAGTTCCAACCCTCCAATCACATGGTAGTTTCCCCTGGCAACCAGTTTCCATTCTTTGGTTATCTGGGGGCTTTCCAAAGGTTGCCTCATTAACAAAAGACCCGCCCCCCATCATTTAGGGAATTCCAAGGGTTTTAGGAGCTATGTGCCAGGATTGGAGCAAAGGCCAAATATATATATATATATATAGTTTTTATTATAAAGTACAGTATTATACCTCCCCAGCCCCAAAGAGGCAAGGGGAGAACACTGATACCAGAACCTGGAAGGAGAGTGTGTGGAGGAGGCTGCCTTGAGAGGAGCAGTGGCGTTTGATGAAGAAACACAAACAGCCTAAGGGAGAGCCAGGGTGTAAATACCCTGACCTCCCCCTTATTACACCCTCTAGAGTCCCACCAGGGCCTCCTGTTAGCCAAAATGCACTGGAGGCCAAGGCAATGGACCTCCGGTAATATGCCCATATAGGTCAGCCTCCCGATAGGGAGTAGGGTGGAGAAGAGTGAAAAGTGAATCTAGAGAGCCCAAAGATAGCTAGCACACCTGCTTTTAATTAAGTCTCTCTTTTCCTTCCTTCCCTCCTTCCTTCCTTCCTTCCTTCCTTCCTGCCTTCCTCCCTCCCTCCCTCCCTCCCTCCCTCCCTTCCACTAAACTTTACTAACCTTGATACCAGTGGTCCCCAATATTTTGGGCACCAGGGACCGTGGAAGACAATTTTTCCACGGACAGGGCGGCGGTGGGGGAAATGGTTCAGGAGGTAATGCGAGCGCTGGGGAGCCACGGGGAGCGGCAGATGAAGCTTCGCTCCGCTAGCTCACCTCCTGCTGTGCAGCACTGTGGTTCTCACACAAATTATTTCATTTAACCCTTAAGATTTCTCTCTAAGGCAGGAAATATTGCTTTTCCCCCCAGCAAGCGTCCTCCACCATGTTGATCTCTCAGCCATTTCAACCTTTTTAATAGAAGAGCTCTTTTTAAAAAAATGAAACCTCACTGGAACTCTAATATATGAAACCAGTCAAGGAGTATATATTAGTGGAAACTTTAAAATGTAAATTTACATTTCCTTATAATTAGGTTAACCAAGGAGAACAGGATTTTTTTTTTTTTTTTTTTGCTGCACCTGGAGGCTTGTGGGATCTTAGTTCCCTGACCAGGGATCGAACCCGGGCCCTCAGCAGTGAGAGTGCAGAGTCCAGGGAAGTCCCTGAGAACAGGATTTTTGATTAATGCAAAAGTTTGACATTGGTTTCACTAGCTTCCATTAACATCAGCAGCCACAAACATTGATAGACTCCCTGAAACAGAGTTTGATGACCACTGAAATACGTGACTGCGGAAACAGGACATTTCAGTTTTTTCGACCTAAAATTTCCCGGCAATGCCTCCCTTTTGTAATCAGAATCTGATTACTAGAACACGTGAGATACGACTGACAGCTACACTTTTCCGGTCACCTGGTCAGGAAATCTCATCCGTCTGAAAACTCATCCTTTATACCTCAGTTATTGAACACTTTGGAGCAGCTTAGCCCAGGAAATGAAGGCTCTTGTTAAAAACATGGAGATTTAGGAAGCCGGGACGTGATTAACCATGTTGACATTTTGCCAAATGACCAGTGAACAACCAGGGCCAGGAAAATAAGTGCTGATTATAATCCCTGGGTTTAGACCCGATCCTAACAATCCACTGTGACAGACCAGAAAATTCCTAACCTATTGTAGCTGCAACCACGCTGCCTTGAACAAAAAAGTATTAGTCTAATCAAAATTTATTCACCAGTGCTCTACTCATAAAGAAAAAAAATCCTGTAAGATTATTTATATTTAAATCTAGCAGACTGGAAATCACCTAGGTGCTCTCTAGAAAACATAAAATTAAACTTTGAACCTACACATGAGGTTTCTAATGGTCAATGTTGGTTTAAAAAATGTTTTGATGTTGAATTTAGTCTTCATTCATTCATTCATTTAACAAATATTTGAATGCAGGTCATGTTCCAAGAGCTATTCTAAATTCCCGATAAGTCTCAGCGAGTGATATACCAGAAAGAACACTGGTTCTGAAGTCGATTGGAATTGGTGTACCGGTTTTGAATGCATTTTATCAAGTAACAGAATACCAAACTTACACCAGCTCAAACTAACCTTTTACATTTTTGTCCAATTCCTAGAAGTCTGGAGGGAAGCAGCTGCTCAGAGGCTTGACCACGAGGGGCTGCATCTCTGCAGTGCTGCTGGTCTTTCTCTCATACTCATCCCTCTGTGGTGACCAGACGGCTGTGAGGGAAGGAGGACATGAGGACATGGGTTGGTGATGGCGAACTTGGAGGAGGGTTGTGATGAAGGTAAGTCCCATTAGGGGCATATTGTCAGGGGACTTGGTGATGCCATGACACTTAGCATATGTGTCCTATAGGCCAGTAGAGATACAGAACTGGATTTGAGGACTGAAGTCAGAGTTGAGGAGGACGTCTAAGGAGGCAAGAAGGCAGGAAGAGTCAGAATCGAGAGGTTAGGGGAAGAGTGAATTCTTAGAACTGAGAGATATACCCCTTCTGTAAACAGGGATTGGTCTGAAAGGGAGGTGAGTGTAGATGGGACAGCTGAAATATGGTAGCCTCATCAAAGAGGGAGGTAAGGTCCTCTGGGAGGGGGATTGGGGCCATATTGAGTGATTGGATTGGAAACAGCCAGTGTGGGGATGTGTAAGGGCTGAAGAAAACTGGCTCAGCTGGTAGCATGATAAAACTTGTAGTGATTCAGGTCTGCAGATTTCCAGTTTCCCCAGCAGCAGTTCAGGGCCTAAGAGAGGAAACACAGCCAGAGGACATGAATGACACAAGGATGGTGATGGCCATGGATGATGAGGGATTCAGGAGTGTCCATTGTGACCAGGTAGAAGAGGCTGACTAGAATCCCAGCTAAGCAAGGAGAGCATTCAGGGAGTCACCCATCTACGAGGAAGTCCCTGGCGCCATGTCTCAGGCTCCTTCTCCTCCTGGAGAACGAAGAACTTTGGGATTCCTTTCCCTACAAGACCAGCTGCAGGGCACCAGTGGTAGATAAATTTTCCAAGAAAAAACAGAGAAGGGACAACTGGAATCAAACGACGAAGAGGTTAGCCAGGCTCCAGGTTCTAGCAAACGCTGGTGTAATAGAACTTTATCTCCAGATCCCGGATCACTTCTGAGGGGCTAACTCTAAATCCTGCTGAACTGACATACTTTCTCTTATGTTTATACTTTGTTTCTTATCCTTGTATTTTTAAGAGTGGGGTTCTCCAAACCTCCTTCCCCTATGGAGGGCTTTTTTTTTTTTTAAAGATTTTTTTGTTGCAGACCATTTTTAAAGTCTTTATTGAACTTATTACAATGTTACTTCTGTTTTCTGTTTTGGTTTTTTGGCCATGAGGCATGCGGATCTTAGCTCCCTGACCAGGGATTGAACCCGCACCCCCTGCATTGGAAGGCGAAGTCTTAATCACTGGACCGCCAGGTGAAGTGAAGTCCCCTGCTATGGAGGGTTTTAACTTTGAAGGACATGCTGGTATATCCTTTAAGAAGACTCCTCCATAGCACAGGGAGATCAGCTCCCTGCTTTTTGTCCACCTAGAGGGGTGGGATAGGGAGGGCGGGAGGGAGATGAAAGAGGGAGGGGATATGGGGATACATGTATACATATAGCTGATTCACTTTGTTATATAGCAGAAACTAACACACAATTGTAAAACAATTATGCTCTAATAAAGATGTTAAAAAAAAAAAAAAAAGACTCCTCCAGCCAAGTTCTGACCAGTAGAGGCACTGATGCAGAATTAGCCACTCTCTCATCACAGGATGGTCATCCACACTTCAGTGGCCTTCCAGGATCATTCCTGGTTCCTGGGGAAGTTCCTTGTACTCATGTAGTAACACAGGAAGCGGGGTGGGTATTAGGCGAATTGGGAGTGACTGAAGGATCTATCGCAGATGGAGCTCCAAGTCTGAGGAAAGTAGAAGGATGTGACTGGAGAGCACCAAGAATGCCAAATGTGAAATCTTTCCAGGGGAAGAAAGAGTACCATGATGGTTTCTGAACGGGTGAAATCAAATGACAGCTCTTGTTTCTCTCCACTTTCTCACTTCAGAACTGTAACCTTCCCTTTAGGAAAGAAAGATGGTTTCTCTAGTCTCACAGAATTCTAGGCTCTTAGTATTGGGAGGTCATCTACTGGTCATCTAGTCCAGGCTACCACCAAAGCAGCAGGCACTTCTGAAATTGCCTTGGTAGCTGGCTGGTTAGCATTTCCTCAAACCTTCCTGGGGATGCGAGCTGTCCACTGCTGGTGAAGAAGTTCATTACTTTCTGGAAACTCCTGATTTCTTAGACAACTGTCCCTGACGTGGGATTGTCATTTACAACACTTCCCTGTAGCTCTCATTTATCTGTCCCAGTTTCATCCTCTGGTGCCTCATGAGGTAGAGATTTTCCCTTTCTCAAATGAGGGTCCTTCCAATGTTTCAGTGCTTCTCTCAGGTTGCCACTAATACTTTTTCTTGAGACCAAACACCCCCAGTCCTTTAACTTCCCCTTCAGTGGCATGGCTTTGGGACTCCTCACCACGCTGGTCTTCATCTCTCAATTGGTCATGCAAGAATGACACACCCAGACCTGGACACCACATTTAGGATGCAGGCTGACCAGGATGAGGAACAGTGGAACTATTCCCTCCTCTAAACTGGACACTCATGATACAACTACTCTAGCCTAAGATTGCATTCATCTCTTTAGTCTGATGAGGCTATAACCCCATCTTCTGGGATTTCAGTGTACTACCACTTAGCTCTGCTTTCTTCCTGTGGTTTCGGAACCAAAATTATGTACGAAACTTGTCCTGAATCCTCTTTCTCCAAAGTCTTGGGCTAAATTCCACACCTCATTTGGATCCCTGGGAAATTTCTCATTACCAAGTGTCATGATTGTTGCTTCCATTTCCCCAACTGAGATGTTAGTTCAGTTTAGTTTAGCGATATTTATTGAGTCATTGCCGTGTGCCAGGAATTGTACTGGATGCTAAAGTCGGGGGAGAGGATACAAATGAATCAGGGTATGCTTTCTACCCTAGCACAGCTTGCAACACAAAAACACAGCATTATAATGCGATACAGGAAGAATTGTAACATATAAACACAGTGTTTATGGGGGTCCAGATGAGCGACTCTTGGCCCAAACTGGAAATTCAGGGAAGGGTTCCCAGAAAGAGAAGTATCTTGACTGTTGGGTAAGAATTAGAGGGCACTGGGAACTATGTGGGAAGACAGCAAGGACAGAAAGAGCGAAGTCAAGGAGGCAGAAAGCATGCTGGTGTATGTGAGGAGCTACAGGCTCTTTGGAAGTACTAGAGCATCAAGGACCAGACAAGGAGGGGTGAGGTCACCGAAAACCTTACTCTCCACCTTGGGCTTGACTCAGTAGGCATTGGCGAGCTCTCAAAATGTTTCAAGAAGATGGGAGAGTGATCAAATTTGCCTTTATCACTTTGGTCTCAATATAAAAAATAGATTTCAAGAAGGTTAATCTGGAGGCAGGCAAATGGGTCGGGAGTACTTAAAAGTCTAATGTGATAATTTAAGCAAGAGATGTTGAGGACCTTAATGAAGACAGTGGTAGTAGGATTAGACAGATCAAGCAATATAATGGGTACAATTGACAGGCCTTGGTTTTGGAGAGCTATGAATGACAGAGAATAACAATAACACAAAAATTCAGATTAACTCCCCAAAATCTGGATTGAATGGCTAGGAGAATGGTGATACAACCAGCTGAGAGGGTAGCGAGATGTCTGGGGAACGATGAGTTCAAGTTTGAACATGTGGAACTTGAATTGCTTATCGAACATGCAATTATAACGTCCAACAAGTAATTGGGTTTATGTACCTGAGTGTCACAGGAGAGACCAGACTGGGAGATGAGGGGCTTCGGTTCCTTGGTGGGAGTTAAAATCATGAGAATAGTTGAGCCCGTATAAGGAGAGTATGTAAAGAGATAGCCATGGGGCCAGAACACAACTGTGAGGTACACCAATATTTAAGGTAGATGTTACAAACAAGTTCAGCATGTTTTCTTTGATTCTGTGGCCAACATTTAACATCAGAAATTTCATCTGAAAATGAGAATTTCCAGATTCTCTTAAAGTCAGGAGCTCTGGACCCCCTGGACTTGCATTTTCACACAGCAACATTCTACCAAACCTGAGTAGCAGCTTCCCGTTTTGAATGGGATACATGTTCTCCAACTGTTTACAGCCCCCCCCACTCACCGCTGTCTTTCTAACGCCAAGGCTAATGTCAACTCCCATTAATTATTACTATGGTGCTGCTGTTTCATATACTTGCTTCATTTATTTATATTACTTCCCTGGTCCTGGTAGATACTTGAGTTTTTAATTCCCAGCTTAAAAGGTGAGTAAAGGAAGAGGAGCCCTCTAGAGAGATCAAGAAGCACAGTCAGAGAAATGGCAAGGAACCAGGAGATAAATATTCTAGTTGCCAAGAAGTTTCAAGAATGAGAAGATCAATAGCGTCAAGTACTACAGAGAGGTCTAATAAGATAAAGATTTAAAGTGACTATTGGTTTTGTCAATATGAAGACCATTCGAAATCTTTGCCAGAGTAGAGATCTTGGCCAGAATCATTTTCAGCAGAGGGATGGGTGAAGGAAGTGAGATCTCAGGGATGTGAGAACTGAACGCAAGGTGAGCAAGTGGAAAAACAAGTGAATTTTCTTCTTTCCAGAAACTTGACTAGAAAGGGAAGCTTGACTAGAAAGATCTGGGCAGCAGCCGGAGGCATTGGAAGGTGGAAAGGGTCAAAAGAGATTGTTTCTTTCCAAAAGAAGTCTTTGAACATATTTACGGATTGTATGCAAAGAGCCAGTAGAAAGGAGAACAACTGGTGATGTGTAGGAGAGATGATAAGGCATAGAAGACGACGCCAGAAATGAGAGGAAAAGGATCAAGAATATAGGTGAAGGGGCTGGCTTTGAACTAAAAAGGGAACTCTTTATCCCCATGAATGGTGGAGAGGAGAAACTTATGGGAAAAGGGAAGTTTGTAAGGTCAAACTGTTTATGGATAATCACTTTCTTGATAAAGTAGAGGGAGGGTCATCTGCTGAATGTCAGAACTATGGGTTGGAAGGGCTGTCAGAATTCCTGGGTGGGAAGGGGAGTAGGGGCTCGCTGAGAATTATCACAAGGGTTGTTGAAAGGTCCCAAGGGCCCAGCTGAGGCTGGAGGTCAGTAATTCCCAGTGACGCCAGTGGTTTGAGTGGTTGAGTGATCTTCTCTAGCACCTGAGGGACATGCTCAGCTACGCAGCGTATTTACTACAGCACATGGCAGTACTATCTTTAGGGGTGGCAAATACTATGGCTAAAAATACAGACCTAGTGAAAAAGCATGGATCACTGTCATCTTCAAAGCAGGAACTGTTCAAGAAACCTCAGTTGAACTCTTGGTATCATCTTTGACACATTCCCCAAGTTTTAGCAACAGGAGGAAGGTAATACTTGGCCCCAGGAGGCTCTTACTACAATTGTTTTTTCCAATTTTCAGCTGACTGAAGGTGCTCATTCTCATCCAGGGTAAGCTGACCATGTTTCAGGGAAGCTCAAGACATAAGACAGAAGCAGAGTCCGCAGCCTAGCCAAGGGGCGGGTTGAAACTTGAACTGAGAAGACGGTATCAAGAAAGAGCCAGAGAGAAGGCAGTACAAATTAAGGGACAAAGACTGAGGTGGAGCAGGGTTAGGGACAGAGGGAACAAAAGAAAGTGAGAAAACAAAGAAAGAAGGGGGGGGAGGGAGAAGTCTGAAAAGACAGAGAGACGGAGAGGTACTACAAAGAAAAGTGAGAAATAAAGCAAGAAGGAAGAGGCTAACTCTGACTCTGGAACCAAGAAGGCTGCCTGGGAACCAGCCGCTCCCATCCATCTGCCTTGGGATGTGGGCCTGGGGCCTCACCTGTAAACCTCTCCTGTTGGTACCACAGATGCACACCCATTCCCACCCATGGCCTCCACCTACTGCTCAAAGTCCAGGCCTTTTTCTTTTAAGGTCTCTGTCAATTAAATGGACAGTGGTGTCCAAGAAGCTACAAGGATATAACTCAGCAGAAATTTCTCCCCTTTTTATTTTTTAACCTCTATGTAAACATAATAGGACCCCGCTAAGCCTCAAAACCAGTCTATTTTGCTGACGAAAGTTAAAACAAATTGAGAGGTTTAAAACTTTCCTCAGGGCTTCCCTGGTGGCGCAGTGGTTGAGCGTCCGCCTGCCGATGCAGGGGACACGGGTTCGTGCCCCGGTCCGGGAAGATCCCACGTGCCGCGGAGCGGCTGGGCCCGTGAGCCATGGCCGCTGAGCCTGCGCGTCCGGAGCCTGTGCTCCGCGACGGGAGAGGCCACAGCAGTGAGAGGCCCGCGTACAGCAAAAACAAAACAAAAACAAAAACTTTCTTCAGCCATTGGCTGGTTAGGTAATCATGGGTCCTCCACTTAAACTCTGAGTCCCTGTAAACTTTTTTTTTAAAAGTCTGTAAATCCATTCACCTCATCAGTCTACAAAATGACCTTCTCTGAGTATGAAGGTACAAAGACCTTGTAACACCCTGTTTTCAAGGAGCTTATTAATCCGTAGAGGGTGAACAGATGTGTGGCCACAATTTTTTAGGTTATGTCACCGTCAGGGTGTCTCTTATTCAAGGAGCTGTTAGCTTCCTCTAAATATCCCTTAGGCGTTACTCCAGTCTTTTTAATTGTTATTTTGTATCTATTTTAAATGACAGCTTTATTGAGACCCACACTAGCTTTTTATGTGGCGTCCTAAGCTACCCCCCCACCATATTCCAACTGGTTTGCCTTCTTAATCCCCTTGTTCTAGAAATTCTGGCGTTCCCAACTGTGTCACAGGTCCCCAAGACCACACCCAGTATTGGTGATGCGCTAGGACTCGCAGGACTCAGCAAATAATCATATTCATGGCTGCGATTGATTATGGAGAAAGGATATAAAGCCATCAGCAAAGGGAAGAGGCACATGGGTGGAGATCTGGAGGAAACCAGCATAGGCTTCCAAGAGGCCTCTCCCAATGGAGTCACACAGGATGTGCTTAGTTCCCCCCACAATAAATTGTGATGTCACGGGCTTCCCTGGTGGTGCAGTGGTTGAGAATCTGCCTGCCAATGCACGGGACACGGGTTCGAGCTCCCGGTCTGGGAAGATCCCACATGCCGTGGAGCAACTAGGCCCCTGAGCCACAACTACTGAGCCTGCACGTCTGGAGCCTGTGCTCCGCAACAAGAGAGGCCGCGACAGTGAGAGGTCCGCGCACCGCGATGAAGAGTGGCCCCCGCTCGCCGCAACTAGAGAAAGCCCTCGCACAGAAACGAAGACCCAACACAGCCAGAAATAAATAAATAAATAAAAATTTTTTTTAAAAATTGTGACATCACATGTGAAATGTTGTTTACCAGGGAAGCTCACTGAAGATTCAGTGCCAGGGTTTTTACTGGGGGCTGGTCACACAGACATCCTCTGCCCAGCACATACCAAAATTCCAGACTCCCAGAAGGAAAGCAGCTGTTCAGACAGTTTAGGCAAGTAAGCCACACTTACCGCTCGGTTTTCTTCCAGTGTAGAGAACGGTTTACCATTCAAGTTCCCAGATACCAGCCAAGGACCAACCTGGCAAGCGGCCTTTTTAGGCAGAGCAGCCTCAGCCTTGCTAGTTCATTATTTTCTGCACACCAACTTTATTGAGATATTTATTGGTTATAATAAATTCACTCTGCAATACTACCTTGGAATACCTGTCACTAACTAAAATCATAATATATTGTATATGTTGTTCAGTTGCCTACTTGTTTATTTTCTGCCTCCCCTACTAGAACGTAAGCCTCGGGAAGGTAATGACATTGTCACGTTCACTGCAGTATCTTTCACACCTTGAACAGGGCCTCCCCCATCATAGGCACTCAACAAATATTGGCTGAAGGAATAAAAGGAGAGATCAACAGTCCAGCCTGGGCCAGATTCAGGTCTGAGCTTCCCGGGAACATCTGGGGAGTAAAACTCCTTCATGGGTGACAATGACCATCAGATGAGACGTGGGCCTAAGGAGTACTTTTTTTTTTTTTGCGATATGTGGGCCTCTCACTGTTGTGGCCTCTCCCGTTGCGGAGCACAGGCTCCAGACGCGCAGGCTCAACAGCCATGGCTCACGGGCCCAGCCGCTCCGTGGCATGTGGGATCTTCCCAGACCAGGGCACGAACCCGTGTCCCCTGCATCGGCAGGCGGACTCTCAACCACTGCACCACCAGGGAAGCCCCTAAAGAGTACTTTTCAAAGGGAGTTTTGTCACAGAGATCCCTGGTCTGGTAGGCATCTAAAGTCAGAGTCTCTGCCATGGAAGCAACCTAAATGTCCATCAACTGATGAATGGATAAAGAAGATGTGGTATATATATACACAATGGAATATTACTCAGCCATTAAAAAGAATGAAGTTATGCCATTTGCAGCAATATGGATGGACCTGGAGATTATCATACTAAGTGAAGTAAGTCAGACAGAGAAAGACAAATCTCATGTGATATCGCTTATATGAGAAATCTAAAAAAAAAAAAAAAAGACACAAATAAACTTATTTACGAAACAGAAACAGACTCACAGACATAGAAAACAAACTTATGATTACCGAAGGGGAAAGGTCGGGGGGAGGGATAAGTTGGGAGTTTGGGATTGACATATGCACACTGCTATATTTAAAATAGATAACCAACAAGGACCTACTCTATAGCACAGGGAACTCTGCTCAGTAATCTGTAATAACCTAAATGGGAAAAGAATTTGAAAAAGAATAGATATTTATGTATATGTATAACTGAATCACTTTGCTGTACATCTGAAACTAACACAACATTTTAAATCAGCTATAGTCCAATATAAAATACAATTTAAAGAAATAAATTAATTAAACTAAAAACATAAAAGTAAATAAAGGTCAGGTCGACTGTCAAAACATAAATAAAGTCAGAGTCTCTGGGATCTCACCTGCAGCTGAGTCAAGAACAAAATATAAGAATGTTCTGTATCTGCTTATTCCTTTCCCTCTCTCTTACAAAAGAGAAACACGGCGCCAGTGAGGTTTTCATGTGTTCCTCCCCACTCTCGGAAACATTTCCAATGCCCAGATTAAGTAGCTCCTGGGGGTAGGAAAAAACCATATTCCTTGCAAAAAATGGCAATCTGTGCAGCCTTGGAGAAACCCTCAAGGACTCCTGAATGGAAAGGGATCTCCGGACCGAAAATCAGTTCTCACTTAATGTCTCCTCTCGCTGTTGCTCTGACAGCTGAATGGGGTCAGTCTTTCATCTTATGTAATATGATGGGACAATTCAGCTTCCAATGAATGTAGCAAATTTCCCTAGAGCTACACAGGACAGAGCTAAGCGGTTACATAAACACATATGGAGACTTCGAAATTTTAAAGAGAGGCCAAATACTCGGAGGGACGTGTTGCCCGGGGGGGAAATTAACAGCTGGGTCAACAAGAAGAACTCTCCAAGTTCCACGCGATCTCGGACACTTTTGTGACTGCACCTCAAGAAGAGGAAATGACTTTAGGCACACATTCTTTGCGCTCACTCTGAGAAGAAGAAAATAAACAACACATTTTATCTCAGGATACCAGGAGGAAGAAAAAGTAATACTGCCAGAAATGACCACCAGGTGAAGGATCTGGGGTCAGAACAATGTATCAGTTGGGGAAACACACACTGGCTGAAAGGACTGGCTGAAAGAATTGAATGAAGGGACTTGTTACAGGGGTGTGGACAGGTTAAGTGAACAAGGAGTGGTCAGGCACCTAGGCACTAACAGCAGCCGGAAGCTTATACTACGTTTAGGCCTGATGAGAGCAAAGGGCAGAAGGGGTGTCATTGGAGCCAGCAAGCTCTGTAGTCCTGGAAGAGGAGCCACCCATTAGAGCTGCAGCTGGACGCCGACAGGGTCGGAACCATAAGAAAATTTGGGGGAGCAGGGAAGGGGGATGATAAGTATCCCAGTCTCTTTTTCCTCCTACTCATCAATCTCCCGCTGATGCCTCCCACTGGCCAAAGGCAACGGGAAGCCAGGGGCAGGGAACTCTGTGTAAGACAGAACACAGAGGTCAGCTTCCTTGGGCTCAATCAAGTCAGAGAAGTGATGAGCAAGCCGGAGAGGGCATGTGCACAAAAGTCAGCACAAGTGAGCTCTCCTACCCTCACCAGCCCTCAGCTGCCAACAATGGTTGACCTCTGTTGAATGGGTTAGGCACAGTCCTGTGTCCTTTACACGGATAATCCTACTGCATACTCGTGAAGTGATTTACCATGAAACGAACCAACTTGAAGCTTCAGGGCCTCTCACTTGCACAGACATCTTTGAAGATCTTTAGAGGGATCCTAAAAATGAGTTCACACCGTCACATTTTTAGAACGTTTGTAAGCGGAAGATATATTTACCTTAATCAAGATGACTGACCAGGCTTCCCTTCTTGTCAGGGGGCATTAAGTACCTGTGGGAAGTTTTTGGATCTGACTGATGAGAAGTTGAGTTGGGATTACACTTAATTTGGATGCAGTGGAATCTTTTGAGGTGGTTTATAATCGTCCCAGTGTAGGGATGGCTTCTAGGAATGCTCCTTCTGTCCACTCTGCTGACTCATCATAAAACAAAGCTCAGGACCAGGGATCATATCCTGAGACGAAAGTGACCTACAGCACATGGCAGTGGATATGTGGGTGTGGAAGAGAAGCAAGATTTGAAAGAAACAGAGCCAGAAGCTAGTCTTTGGAAAATTCTTCCAGTCATCAGACGTGCATTCTCATTGATGCCTAGACAAGATGGAAGTTCTCTCCTGGCAAGAATGGTTCAGTGCATACAGTTGTAACTTTGTTGTACTTTTCCCTCCATTTTTGATGGGAATTATGTGAAATAATAGAATTCCTGTGCCTGTGGGGCATAAACCAATATCACCACCAATTATACGCAAGTTATATAAGTTATTCTATATCTTACTATGTACTTTGTAAATTATATAAATAAAACTAGAGAAAAATATGTAAATATATTCTAAAATAATGTATAATAATAACAGCTAATATTTACAGAAACTATATGATGTGTCTGGAACTGTATCAAGCACTGATAGATAATTCATTTAATCTTCACAAGAAACTTTTGAGGTAGGTATTGCTGTTATCCTCTTCCTGGCTTTTATTTTCAAAAGCCGAAACCCATTGTGGAGACCAAAATTAGATGTGAGAGATGAGTACTTTTCCGAGAAGCACGATCACAGGAGGACTTTTCTAGAACAAAGCCCCAGGGACTGGACCTCAGTGGCTGGGCCCCAGGCTGTAGCCATGATGTGCTATAAGGATCAGCAAGGCCAAAGTGTGGTACGGAAATAGCTATAAATTAAAACAGGATAACCATTAAAACATTGTACAATGGATAACCATGTTTTATGAATTCAACGAGTACATGGAATATTTTCGTGTCTGTCCTAAAAAGTACTTTAAACACACGTAAGAATACTCAGTGGTCATCAAGATCAAATGAAATCAGCCACCATCCCATGTAAAATAATAACATTTAGCAAATACTAATGTATGTGTGTGTGTATATAAATATATATGTATATTTTTTATATGAAACATGTATTAGCAAATAACACTAATACTTGCAGACCCTAAGGAAACACTTGGTCTGGAACAATGAGGACTTCAGCAGAAATTAGTCGAACATCTAACAGGACAGAGGCCTGAAATTATGATAAAGTTGCTTTATGAACATTTTAAAAATGAATTTTTTTAGACCTCTGAGTTTGAGGACTAAGATGTATATCTGCTATCTAAGTTTAACGCTGAAAGCTGAGTTGAAAGAATTATACAGCTTAGCTTCACCTCCTTTAGTATCTGGGTTAACTGACAAAAAGAACATTGGCTTTGAGCCAAAAATAACTACCTTTAAATCCCAGCTCTGCTATTTATCAGGTAAGTGACCTTGGAAAATTTACAAAGTCTCCCTGAGCCTCAGTTTCCTCAACTGTAAAATGGGCGTCATTGTAGGAAATCACTTAGGTAGTACCTTTAAAACTCCGAGCTAGCTACTATATAACAGGCACTTAAAGATCGGTTCCCTTTTTAAAAGAAAATAAAATCAACACATTTTCTGGAGGAAAGTGTTACAGAAGCACTAATTACATAGTCCTGTTCCAACACCACCTAGCTAATATGTTTTATGAAGAAACCCAACTGTAATTAAAAAAAATTTTGACTCACCCAACGTTTTCCCCCTGCTTTCTAAAACTGGAAACCAAGGAGGTAACATGTATCCATCTGTGCACCCACACCCTTCTGAATATGAAATTTACATAAAAGCCTTCTCAGTCTGTTTATCCAGGCCTCCTTGGCTTTGAGGCAGATATATCTGCTTCAATTAGAACCTAATCCTGCTCACCTCATACTAAAACCAGTGAGAAAGAAAAACAATAGTCCATTTAATTAAATTATGCTAAAGCCTGAATTCAATCCATTGGTGTATTAAGGAAGATTTTGAATATTGATTACTGTTCCCTGCATAAAAACCCCACTACCTGCTCCCCACTCTCCCCCTAGTAAACAATGATGTTTCCCCTCCCCCCCAACCCCGCCCTCTACCCTGGCAGATTTTATTTTATTTAAAAACAAATTAAATAGGTCCAGTTGTAGACAAAAAAAGAATGAGAGCTTCCCCTTCTCCCTTCTTTCAACAGTCTGTTTCTGGTTTCTGGGACTTTCTCTCTATCCTTATCCCAACCATACGATGCTGGGGGGAGGAGGGGCACCGTCCTCCTGGTGCCCACTGTGACTTTTCATTCCTTGGACAGCACCCTGGCCTACTAGGGTCTCTTTCCTCTCTGCCTGCCCTGTTTGTTCTGCTAACTACCCTTAAAGAGAGGCTTGGTTCTGCTTGGGCCCAGACCCTGAGCTACACTAGGCATCTCCCTTTTTTGTTTGCCTACAAGTTACGCAAACGGTTGTGCATAGAAACCTTGAGTTAACTGATGTCCTGCTTCTCACCTATTTGGGATGATTTGGAGGCTCATACAGAATCTGCACCCCAACCCAGCTCTGAAGGAAGGTGCACAATAAAGTTCAGATTCCATACTGCTCTGTGTGAAAGGGGAAGGGGCTCCCCCTTACAGGAATTGGCTAAGGAGGAAGAATTGCACAAACAGATTGGATTCCGGATTAGAGATTAGGGCAGTTACTTGCAAATCTGATTGTACCATGGAATCATTCTGGGAACTTTTAAATAATATTGAAGTCCTAGCCCCATTTCACCCGATTTAATTCATCTGGTTGGGACTTAGGATGATATATATATATATATATATTTTTTAATTGTGGTAAAAAAAATCCACATAACATTTCCAGCATAACCATTTTAAAGTGTATACGTTCATTAGTGTTGTGAAAGGGATCACCAGTTCTCTTTTATCTTGCGGCTCTGAACTCTAACCCCACTAAATATCAATTCCTCTTTTTCTCCCCTCTCTCCAGACCCTGGTAACCACCATACCACTTTCTGTCTCTATGAATTTGACTACTTTAGATATTTCATTTAAGTGGACTCATGCAGTATTTGTCCTTTTGTGACTGGCATATTTCACTTAGTATAATGTCCTCAAGTTTCATCCATGTTGTAGCATGTGACTAGTTTCCCCCCTTTTTTTTAAAGGCTGAATAATATTCCTTTGTATGTTTGCACCATATCTTGTTTATCCATCTGTCTTTTGGTGGATATTTGGTTTGCTTCCACCTCTTGGCTATTGTGAATAATGCTGCTTATGAACACGAGTGTGCAAATATCTCTTCAAGACCCTGCTTTAGATGCTTTTGGATACACATCCAGAAGTAGGATTGCTGGACCGTATGACAGTTCTATTTTTAAGTTTTTGGGAAACCTCCATACTGTTTTCCATGATGGCTGCACAATTTTACATTCTTATCAATGGTGTACAAGAGTTCTAATTTCTTCACATCCTTGCCCACATTTGCTCTCTTGTGGGGTGTTTTTTGGTTTGGTTTGTAATAGCCATCTTAATGGGTGTGAGGAATGATGGTGATATCTCATTGTGATTTTGATATGAATTTCTCTAATTAGTGATATTGAGCATCTTTTGATATGCCTGTTGGCCATTTATATATCACCTTTGGAGAAATATCTATTCAAGTCCTTTAGCCAATTTTTAATCAGGTTATTTAATTTTCTGTTGTTTTCGAGTTGTAGGAGTTCATTATATATTCTGGATATCAGTCCCTTATCAGATATTATGATTTGCAAATATTTTCTTCCATTCCATAGATTGCTTTTTCACTCTGTTGATTGCATCCTTTGATGCACAAAAGTTTTAAGTTTGACGTATTCCCATTTGTCTATTTTTGCTTTTGTTGTCTGTGCTTTTGATGTCATATCCAAGACACCATTGTCAAATCCAATGTCATTAAGGTTTTCCCCTATGTTTTCTTCTAGGAGGTTTATAGTTTTGGTTCTTACATTTAGGTCTTTACTGTATTTAGAGTTGACTTTTATATGTGGTAAGGGTCCAACCTCATTTTTTTTTTTTTGCATATGGTTATCCAATTTTCCCAACACCTTTTTTTTTTTTTTGGCTGCGTTGGGTCTTCGTTGCTGTGGGCTTTTCTCTAGTTGTGGCGAGCGGGGGATACTCTTCGTCGAGGTGCACGCGCTTCTCATTGCGGTGGCTTCTCTTGTTGCGGATCACGGGCTCTACGTGCTCGGGCTTCAGTAGTTGTGGCTCGCGGGCTCTAGAGTGCAGGCTCAGTAGTTGTGGCACACAGGCTTAGTTGCTCTGTGGCATGTAGGATCTTCCCGGACCAGGGCTCGAACCCGTGTCCCCTGCATTGGCAGGCGGATTCTCAACCACTGTGCCACCAGGGAAGCCCCCAACACCATTTGTTGAAGAGACTTTCCTTTGTCCATCGAGTGGTCTTTGTACTTTTGTTGAAGATCATGTGACCATATAGGTAAGGGTTTATTTCTCTATTCTATTCCACTGGTCTATATGTCTGCCATTATGCCAGTTTCACATTGTTTGGATCACTGTAGCTTCATAATATGTTTTGAGATCAGGAGTGTGAGTCCTCCAACTTTGTTCTTCTTTTTCAAATTGTTTGGACTATTTGGGATCACTTGAGATTTTATGTAAGGTTTAGGATGAATTTTTCTGTTTCTGAAAAAAACTGCCACTGGGATTTTGATAGGAATTACATTAAATCTGTAGATTATTTTGAGTAGTATGGACATCTTAATAATATTTTCTTCCAATCCATGAACACGATGTCTTTCCATTTATTTCTGCTTGTATTTTCCCCAGCCTCAGTAATTTCTTCAGAGATAGGTTCATTGCCCCTTCAGAGCCAATGAGACACAAGGAGAATTTTATTGAGATTTCTGAAACAAAAGCAAGCTCTAGTCCCATGTGCCTTGAACCTGAGGGGATAAAGAGACTAAATCTGTTGTTACCATCAAGCCATGAAACCGGAGATGGATGTCAACACAGTAAAAGGCTGAGATAAGAGATGGAGTGATATTGAGCCTGGATTATTTCCTCTGAGCCCTGAAGGCATCACTACTCCTGATCTTTTCAGTTATATGAGCCCAAACAGTTCCCTTTCTGCTTAAACAAGTTTTCAGGGAATTCCCTGGTGGTCCAGTAGTTAGGACTCCATGCTCTCACTTCCTAGGGTCCGGGTTCAATCCCTGGTCGGGGAACTAAGATCCCACAAGCCGTGCAGCCAAAAATAAATAAATAAATAAATAAAAATAAAATAGTTGTCGGTTGGCATTTCTGTCACTTGCAACCAAGATCCTCACTGATTTAGAAAACAAGATAGCTGTCAAAGAGTGGGTGACCAGGCAGGCAGAACCCAGGCCAGCAGTCCTGGGCATGAGCTTTCAACGATCAGAATAATGCTGCCCTTGAACAGAACTTGATCACTGGTTGAGGCCAGCCTGCAATTTGAAAAGGTAGCCCAGCTTGCCAACCTTGCAAGAATCTCCAGAGTCCCCAAGCCCATCACATCTGATTCTTGCAGATTACTCTTCTCTTCCTCCCAGCACTAATCTATTCTGCCCATCAACACTGCTCTCAGGGAAAGAGGTAATTAATTCATTCACACTAAGGTTTACATGACTCATATGTTCCTACCTGTTAGAATATCTACATTTCAAAAGGGAGGAAAATATCCCAGTAACGAATAACATTTCTAGTGATGGAATGTTTTAACATGAGAGTAGTTACTTATTTAAAAATTTAAACTGTCTTGGTTCACTGTACCATCTTTGAAGCACCATTCATTGAAGACAAATGAATTTGTCTATGCCTCTATAGCTCTATACTGATCATATAACTCAGTGATACAGTACTTTATTAATCATTATAGAAAACAGCAATTCACAGTAGGCTCAGTTTACTCTCCTCCTATGCAAAAAAAGTGCAAAGTACCCTCAAAAACATCAAGGAAACCTCAGCATCATTGATACTTATTGAACACTTACTACACGTTCTGTATGCTAGGCACTGCTCTGAGAACTTTACGTAGGTTACCTGGTCTAATCCTCACTGGCACTCCATGAGGCAACTACCTTACGAATCACATATCGCAGCTGAGGAAATTAAGGCACAGAGATGTTAAGCAACTTGTTCAAAGTGGCACAGTTACTTTTTGAAGAAAACTACAGAGCAAAAAATTAGAGGCTCCAGGGTGGAGATGGCCCCCAGGGTTCCTCTGAGGTCCCCCAGGATTCACAATCTGGAATCTAATGAAACTGTGAACTGAAAAAAATTATTTTAGAATCACAGAAAACAGGAGTGTCCGATGTGCCATTAAAAATACAAGAAAAATGAGATCCAGCCCGAATATCAGAAATAAGACGAGATCACAAAGCTGGTGCTTCCTAGTCTGTGCTCTTTGCATTCATTCATTCACTTATTCATTCATTCAGCATAAACATTCCACAGAAAATGTTCATTCACTGCACATGGAAAATGTTGGGGGTGCCAAAATTTTAAACGTAAATATATAAGAAAAATAAGCTCTTTGTCCTCAAAGAAACAATAGTGTTGGGGGAAAAGTGTGAAATCATTGCCATAAAGTGTGATGATGCACTGATCAGCCACTTGGAAAGGGAGAATGAAGCCAAGACAGGGAAGGGCCATCCAGAGAGGGAACCACAGAGGCCAGGAGACAGGGTGGGAGACAGCACGGGAAGTGTTTGGGGAGCTGCAGCGGCCTTGTTGCTGAAAGTCAGGCTGGGAAGATGGGCAGACAGGGTGGTGAGAATTCTTACACCAGGCTGAGAATTAACTCTTTTGGGGGGGCCATGGGTGTTCTTGGTCACATTTGCGATTGGAAACAGATAAAGGTCTGGGATTAACATATACACACTATTATATATAAAACGGGTAAACAACCAGGATCTACTATATATCACAGGGAACAATACTCAATATCTTGTAATGACCTATAATGGAAAAGAATCTGAAAAAGAATCACTTGCTGTACACGTGAAACTAACACAACATTGTAAATTAACTACACTTCAATAAAAAAATTTGTCTGTGAAGAAAGGGTTAGAGCTTGGTAGGTGTGCTGAGCGGGGGATTTCGAGCATGGAAGTGACCTGGTTAGATTTGCTCTTAGGTTTGGGGTGAGGTGGGGAGGCTTCTGAGGAGCTGGGAAGAAAATGGATGAAGTTACAGGGGGTCGGGTTCAGAGGCCATTGCCTTAGTCAGACGAGAGCTCACGAGCTCTCACGAGGGCTGCAGAGATGGGAGTAGGGGTGCACTGAGAGATACATAGGAAGTAAACTCACAGGGCTCGGTTACTGAGCATATCATGTATGGGGGGCAAAAGGGAAAAAGGCAAGTCTGCCCCCTGGTTTCTGAGCTGGGAGATGGAGCAGATGGTAAGGCCTCAGGCTTCTTTTCTGCATTGGTACACGCAGGCTGTAAACAATTCAACCAGGCAGACCTGGAAGAAGCAACAAGTAACAGCTCCCTTCTCTTCTTCCTGCCTCATCTCCAGTGCCACTCGCAAAGGCAGAACCATTGTTAGTGCTATCTTCGTGTATTCCTTCAATGTTTTCCTATGCCCATGGTGAACTCAGATAATTTTTTTTTTTTTTTTTTTTTTGTGATACGTGGGCCTCTCACTGTTGTGGCCTCTCCCGTTGCAGAGCACAGGCTCCGGACGCGCAGGCTCAGCGGCCATGGCTCACGGGCCCAGCCTCTCCGCAGCATGTGGGATCTTCCCGGACCGGGGCACGAACCCATGTCCCCTGCATCGGCAGGCGGACTCTCAACCACTGCGCCACCAGGGAAGCCCTGAACTCAGATAATTTTTTAAACACAAAGAACGATTCTGCTACAAAGACATCTTGCTAAATTGTTGACGTTTCTGGAGAGAATGTTTGCAATCAACTATGCATATCACAGTGTTGGGCAAAGTTTCAGGAAAGGGGGCAGTGTCAGAGATGACACTTTTGGGAACCACATTGCTGAGAGTTTATTTGGGGCTATGACACAGATTCACCCCGTGTTACAGCACAGTCATTCAGAGGACTAAAAAACTGTCACACGATGCCCAGGTATAATGCACCAGTAATGCAATTAATAAACCTTCTTTATTAACAATTCTCCTATAATATAGGTATATTCATCTCCAAAAATTAAATATAAAAATATGTCCTCTTTGGTATTCAATGCCCTGGAAATGCCAGCAGAATTGTTTGTAGGTACATCAGCTTTCAATTGGAGAATTGGCTTTGGAAATTTTTCTTTCCCCTGTGACCGAGATAATATTACTTCTACAAATTAAAAGTAAGGTAAATGTCATAAGGATGTGAAGAGATGATTTTGATAGCATATGCAACTGCAATTAAATGGGATCTCTCTCTCTCTGCATCTCTCTCTCTCTCTCTCTCTCTCCACACACACACACACACACACACACACACACACACTCCATAAAAGTTGCTCAAATTTTCAGAGGAAAAACAAAGTCTACCCTTTTTATGGAGCTAAAATAAATCATATTGCACACACTAAATTGTGCATGTTCCTATAGGGAATTCACTGGTTGGGAGCCGCTATCAAGAACTAAAATGGAACAAAATAGCCCCATTTAAGAACTCTAAATCTTTCTAAAGTTACGTTTCAGAGGGAACCTGTAACAACAGTTATAGTAGAATGGTAACTAAGAATATTAGGGCATTGGGCAAGAAAAATTTAAGTCTTATGCTTAATATTTTTAACTTGATGTAAAAATAGAAACTAATATGTAGCAAGTGTTAATTCTTGGTCCCTTGGTTTTCTTCAAATGTGCTTATGATTTTAGCTATTTCCAGTGAGGCATCTCCCCAGTTCAGGAAGTAATTATAATACATTATAATATAATAATATCTGTTACTATGGTAAAGAATAGATAACATTCACTGAGCATTTATTAGGTGCCAGGAACTATTTTAAGGTGTTTGTATCATTATTCTATTCATCCTTGCAATCCATTTTTATCCCCCATTTTAGACATATGACCATTCCTGACTTCTAGTATTGGGTGTTATAGACTTGAGGGCTGCTTAATCAGGGTATTGTTTCGGGGTGACAAAACATTAAAATGGTTTCAAAAACATTTGTGCAAGGAACCCTGTCCAAATCAGGTATTTGGGGCTGCTTCACAGCTGAGAGTAAATTGCCCAGGTTGGTAACGGCAATAAAATGGAAGTTAAAGCGCTTGGTTCCACCCTTGGCACACAGAGAGTCCAAACTCAGAAACATTACCCTTTTGCATCTTGGACTACAGGTTGCCAGGATAGGGCATTCAACATGAATCCAGAAGAGAACTGCTTCCAGATCTCAAATTAGGGAGAGGGTGTGTATATCCTGGGAAGTTGCAGTGGGAAGCTGTGGATACGTGCATGGACAGGGTGCATACTTCATCAATGAGATCCCACCACAGAGTCAGTAAAAGTTGAATTTGTTGCTGTCAAAACAATCAGACCAACCAACCAAAACAATCATGTATATGTTCCCATTAGAATGTCCGCGAAGACATTTTATTAAATGAAAAAGCCAGATGTAGAAGAGTCTGCGTGGTACATTATCAATTGTTTAGAAAGCAGGTGGTGGAGAGAGGATGTATTTACGTCTATGCTAAGATGGTCAGTGAATATAACAGGAAAGTTTCACAAGAAATCACCTCAGGGGAGAGAGCTTGGGAAACTGAAGGTCAAGGATAGAAGACTTAGTTTTCACTGTTCACATTTTTATCATTTTTAAATTTTGTAAACCATGTGTATACTTTACTACTTCAGTTAGATAGATAGATAATAGAAGGATGGATGGATGGATGGATGGTGGTTGGTTGGATAGATAGAAAGATAGATATTTATAGTCAGCAAGATTTCTTACATTTCCCCCTTCATATCCATTTCCCCTACATATCAATTTTCCACTCTTCTCCACCATGCCCGATGCCCTGAGAGACTGACTTTTGGTTTCCAGTTAGGTTTGGCCAATGGGAACACCAGTAGCAGATCAGAGGAGAGGAAAAGGAAGTGGCTCTCTCCACACAGCCTTCTTTATCTATAGATTCTGAGAACTGTGCCCTCTCCAGTCCCCTTCACTTCTCATAGAGGATGACATCATCCCTTGTGATTCCTCTAAACTCTGCCCACACCTTTGTAAATTGTCCCTTTATTAAACTCTCCTGCTCAGATTACCACATTTGAGTGAGCCGAAATTTCCAGCTGGGATGCTAAGACAGACAGAGATGGTAGACTAAGATAGATAGATAGAAGGAAGGAAAGGAGAAAGGAAGGAGGAAGGAAGGAAGGAGGGAAGGGGAAAGAAAATAAGTTTAAAAGAGGGTGGTTTAGATGTGTTGGTTCACCAGGGCACCCCATTGCAGAGTCTGGCACTCAGCATTTCAGACGCATTAACTTGATTCTGCTAGGGCTCTGAGAATGGTTCTCTTCTTGGGGGTAGACTCCCACTAACAAAGGTCACAAAAGACTGAAGAATAAATCAGAACACAGGTTCCTTATTTAAGGCACAAACCAGAACTCCCAAAGGGACTGGCCACTTATCTGCTCTGGACAGCACCTTCCTCCCAGGAGAGGAATCCACGGGTAAAGCCAGATTACCCTCTGGGAGCAGACAACTAGGGTCAGAGCAGTGGAGCTCAGTGAGCCTCGTGTTTAAAGGATCAGGGTGTCATCATCTTTTTGGGTCCATCTCTGTTGCAGGAACGTCTTTGTATCAGGAACACAACATATCAGGTTTAAAGGCCAAAACCTCCCTCTTGCAACAACTGAAGGCACATTGCTAACTTTTTCTCTCTCTGACATTCTCTTTTATATTTTCTCTGCTGATTCTTCTGATTGACCTTTTTTTTTTTTTGGCTGCATTGGGTCTTCATGGCTGCACGGGCTTTCTCTAGTTGTGGCGAGCTGGGGCTGCTCTTCGTTGCAGTGCACGGGCTTCTCATTGCGGTGGCTTCTCTTGTTGCAGAGCACGGGGTCTAGGTACGCAGGCTTCAGCAGTTGTGGCATGCTGACTCAGTAGTTGTGGCTCGCGTGCTCTAGAGCGCAGTTTCAGTAGTTGTGGCTCACGGGCTTAGCTGCTCTGCGGCATGTGTGATCTTCCTGGACCAGGGCTCGAACCTGTGTCCCCTGCATTGGCAGGCGGATTCTTAACCACTATGCTACCAGGGAAGTCCCTGATTGACTCATTTTTCTCTTTAGACATACTAATACCATTTACTCTGCAAAGATTTTAGACAGGCTATTATTGTCAGATTTTGCTTGTCTTCCCCGCTTCTGATCTGGAGAAACATTTTGCCTACGCATGCACCCATTTATTCTGTTAATGGTATTTATTTTGGGTCTTCCCTGTGTCAGAAGATATGTGTTCCATGCCCTGGAGACATAGTGGAGAACCAGAAAATTTCCCTGTCCTCATGGAAATCTTATTCTAATGGGAGAAACAGACAATAGTCAAGTTGACCAACAAACAAATTATATAATACAATTTTAGGTGGCAATATGAAGAAAATAAAACAGAGCAATGGGACAGAGTGGTTGGCCAAGGGGTGCTTTCAAGGAGGGTGATCCAGGAAAGACCTTCTGAGAAGGCAATGTTTGGGCTGAGATCTGCAATGGAAAGATGGGACCAGCTATTGGGAGGTCTAGGGGATAATCATTCCCAGCACAGGGAAGGACAAGAGCAAAGTCCCTGGGGCCCACACAAGCACTGACTGTCCCAGGAAGAGAAAGCAGACAGGTGCCGAGCCCAAGGAGAGAGGGAAAGAGTGGTAAGAAGAGATTTCGTGGGGTAGATAGGCTGGAGCCCAGAGGAGCTTGTAGGTCCCAGTAGAGTCTAGATTATATTACGAGTGAGATGGGATGTCACCACAAAGCATCCACCAGGTGTGTGATGGGATCTGACTTACATTTATAAAGAATCATTGTGTTGGCCGAATTGAGAATAAATTGTACAAGGGAGAGAACCTAAGAGGTAATTGCAAGAGCCCAGGCCAGAGCCAATGGTGACTAAGATGAGCATGATAAAAACACCCAGTCAGTATCAGGATATAATTTGGAGACAGAGATGGAAGAATGTACTGATAGATTGAATGTTGCAGAGTAGAAGGTGGTGGCAAAAATCAAGAACAACTCTGGGGTTTGACCTGAGCTGAGGGGAGACAGGGATGCCATTAACAGTATGGGAAAGGATCAGGATTAGGGAGTGGGGAGGAAGCGTTGTGTTTTGGTTTTGTTAAATGATTCTTCCAATCATTGTCATCTGATGGTTCATGTCTCAGAGTTCTGGGGGGAGACCTGGCTCACATTCTTACTCTTGGAATTCCTTGCTCCCTCTTTTATCCCCCCATAATACAAGCAAGCAGAAAAGACAAATAACTGGATTTTTTTCCCTTGCTTCTATTTCTATGAAAAAGAAACACATGACAAATAAACCCAACTCGATTTATTTAAAATAGAACTTGCAGGGTGTCATAGGGTCAGCACAGTTTCAGCCTAGTGCTCTGTACCATCTGTACTCTCTGCTCTGCTTGGTGGGAGCTGATGGTCCAAGTGACCGTGGTGATGATCCCGGGACACTGCAGGGTATGTGTGTCTTCTGAATCGTCACAGAAAGATGAACTTCTGTGCAGCACCAAGTTAGTGTTAGGTAGACACTGTTTTATTATGCTCTCAGCCAAATCCCAGAATGAACTAAAATGCTTCATGGAGGCTATTTAATATAATAATTTTTCAAACAAGTAGAGGGTGACTCCCTCAACAAGTTCAGGTGTGTGAGAACTTTTAAAATGTCTCATTACCGGGACATCCCTGGTGGTCCAGTGGGTAAGACTCTGAGCTCCCAATGCCGGGGGCCTGGGTTCGATCCCTGGTCGGGGAACTAGATCCCTCATGCATGCCGCAAGTAAGCGTCTGCATGCCACAACTAAAGATCCCACGTGACGCAACTAAGACCCAGCACAGCCTAAATTAATTAATTAATTAATTATTTTTTTAAACGTCTCATCACCCCCAAAGATACTAAAATGACCCTTTGAGGGTTAGTTTCTCCCTTGGCTGCTTCCCCTAACCTGTTGGAAACCACTATCTGTGACGGAAACTGCCCCCAATGACAGTGGATTTTATCTGCTGCTCCTGCATAGGCAGAAGAAAAGGTTGAGAACTATGAATCATGTCAAATTTACTAGTGTGAAGTAGGAAAAAATAAAAGCCAAAGAGGAAAATTACTTGTCCATGGTCACTGGATAAGATAGTGTCAAGACCTTTAGTTGAACCCAGGTCTCGTGACTATGCCACTTCTAAAACACCTTGAAGGTTTATAGAACAAATTTTGAAAGAAGTATTTCTTGAATTATAATTCCTTTAGAAGCAATGCTTCCTGTTAAACAAAATATTGAGTTGACGAATATATCCTGTTTTCCTATTCTAAGAAAAAGTTTAATTCATGTTTAACTTTTTAAAAAATTAATTAATTAATTTATTTATTTAGGCTGCATTGGGTCTTCATTGCTGTGCACGGACTTTCTCTCTAGTTGTGGCGAGCGGGGGCTACTCTTCATTGCCATGCGTGGGCTTCTTACTGCGGTGGCTTCTCTTGTTGCAGAGCGTGAGCTCTAGGCACGCGGGCTTCAGTAGTTGTGGCTCTTGGGCTCAGTAGTTGTGGCTTGTGGGCTCTAGAGCACAGGCTCAGTAGTTGTGGCCCAGGGGCTTAAGTTGCTCCGTGGCACGTGGGATTTTCCTGGACCAGGGCTCAAACCCGTGTCCCCCGCATTGGCAGGCGGATTCTTAACCACTGCGCCACCAGGGAAGTCCCATGTTTAACTTCTTGCACGAGGAAATATATGGAGAGCTATATGTCGAGTGGTGGCATTTCAAGATATTTTCATTTTTTTCCCTTTTGGGGGATATAATTTCAATATAGTAGAATTCTCCCTCTAAAGGAGAATTAGGTGTGCAGTTCTAGAAATGTTGACAAGTGTTTTCAGGTATGTAACCCCACCACAGTCATCACCCAAATTTCCCTTCTGCCTCTTAATAGTCGATACCTGCCAGCCCCAGATTCTGACACTCACTGATGTAATTTTTGTCCCAATAGTTTTCCAGACATCGTATAAGTGAAATCATACAATTGAGTCTGACTTCTTTCACTTGGAAAAAAACATTTGAGATTTATCCATTTTGGTGTGTGTGTCAGTAGTTTGTTTCTCTTTGTTCCTGAGTGGTATTTCATTGCGTCAATGTACCACAGTTTATCCATTCACAGTTGGTGGACATTTAGGTTGTTTCCATTTGGGGGCAATTATGAATTAAACCACTATAAACATTTGAGTACAGGTTTTTACGTGGCCATATGCTTTCATTTCTCGTTGGTAAATATCTAGAGTAGATTACTGGGTCATATTGAAACTGTATGTTTAATTTTTCAAGGAACTACTAAACTTTTTCCCAAAGCAGCTGTGCCATTTTTCCTTCCCAACAACGCTTTAGAGTTCCATTTGCTCTGCATCTTTGCCAGGACTTGGTGTTGTCAGGTTTTTTGTTGTTTTTTTTGTTTGTATGTTTTATTTTATCTTGTTTTAATCATTTTATAAGAGATTATAGTATCCCATTGTGGTTTTATTCTGACCAATGATATGGAGCATCTTTTCAAGGGCTTA
The DNA here is from genome assembly GCF_059928025.1 of Delphinapterus leucas. NCBI lineage: Eukaryota > Metazoa > Chordata > Mammalia > Artiodactyla > Monodontidae > Delphinapterus > Delphinapterus leucas. The sequence goes on from NC_143132.1 coordinate 119,575,374, forward strand.
TTTGCCACTCACATCTCTTCTTTGGTGAAATGTCTGTTAAAATATTTTTCCCGCTTTCTTTCCTTAGGATGTTTATTTTCCTATTGTCGAGAGTTCTTTATATATTCTATATACAAGTCCTTTATCACGTACATATTTTTCATATATTTTCTCCCATTCTGTGACTTACCTCTTCATTTTTTTACAGTGTCTTTCAAAGAGTAGACACTTTTATCAATTTTTAAATTTTATGGTTCATACTCTTTTTGTCTAAGAAATCTTTACCTAACTTAAGGTTACAAAGATTTTGTCCTAGAAGCTTTATATTTTAGGCCTCATATTTAGACCTATAATACATTTCTAATTAATTTTTAATAGGATATGGTTCTCCTTTTAAAATATCTTTGTTAAAGTAATCTTTTTCATAATGATAAAACATTTCTTGTGTCATCATTGATATGAAAAAGTCATTGGCTAGCGTAGCTTTCATTCCAACAGAAGTGAAGACACAGAGTGAAGTGTGGTTCTCTTTCATAAGCATCTCGGGTTCACTGAATTTATATCTATTCTCTGTAGTGCCCACGGCTCAGTGCCCAGGGCTTTGACATCATTTAAAGACACAGCGTCACGTCTGATCTGACTTGCTGGTCATTTTCAGCACATGACGAGTCAAAGAGTTTTGGCTCCTAAGTATGGTAATTCCATAGGCTCTTCCCAGACCAGCTTGGGTTTCCCAGCACTCACCACCCCTTTGTCCATCCATGGGTGCTCATCTTGGAAAGAGCCTTTAAAGATAAGGCATTTGTAGCCTTCTAGGTTGCTTTGTCTACAATTTGCTTTTATTATTTTTTCAAATAAGGACTATGCACAGAGAAGTCAGATAATTAATAAAAATCTCATGTTCATTTCGATCTGAATTTCCTGGTAAGGGCCTCTTAACCTAGAAGTTTTGCCTTGCTTTACAAGAGCTTAATGAAGCTGTCTTGGCCACCAGGTTTAAACTGTTCAGTTTTAACACTTTGATGTCCTAGTGACTATCTTATGTTTTACCATCCAATAGGACAGTATTGTTTTACAAAGATGAATAAATATGCACTTGGGCAAGATCTTCTCACCGGTGAACAAAATATTTATTTTTCTAATTAAGCTGAGGAAGAGAGGGGTGGAGCGGCGGGGAGAGAATGGTTATGGTAGAAGAAAAGATATGTGAAGATTAATTCATGTGTGATCCGCCCTGAGGGTGGGCGGAAAGAATCAGATCCGAGTAGGGCATGCCTTGTTGCTTGCAGATTTGCTAAAGGATATTACAGTCTGGGAAGGCAAAGAAGAGGAAGGGACCCAGTATTCAGGAGAGAGTGTAGAGGGAAACTGAGTTCGAGCTAGGGCTGGGCATGCAGGTCAAGTCCCAGATCACCATACCTAACTGCACTGTTTTTGGGGGTTTTTTTAGTAACCATTTTTAAAATTTAAGTACAGTTAATTTACAATGTTGTGTTAGTTCCATGTATACAGCCAAGTGATTCAGATATATAGATATAGATGTATATACACGCATGCATACATATATATGTACTCTTTTTCAGATTCTTTTCCATGATAGGTTATTACAAGATATTAAGTAGAGTTCCCTGTGCTATACAGGTCTTTGTTGTTTATCTAGTTATATACAGTAGTGTGTATATGTTAACCCCGTACTCCTAATTTATCCCCCACCCCCTTTGGTAACCATAAGTTTGTTTTCTATGTCTGTGAGCCTATTTCTGTTTTGTAAATAAGTTCATTGTATCATTTTTTTAGATTCCACATATAAGTGATCGCATATGATATTTGTCTTTCTCCGGCTGACCCTAACTGCACTGTTATACAATCCGTCTCAGGACCAGCTAGTGAGGCCCCACGCTGAAGGGCAGCCAGCACACTGCCAGCTACAGAGCTGCAGCAGGGTTGCTTGTATGTGCCCCAGGATTCACTTCAGCCCTACCTACTCCCTTCTGTTCTTCTCCATGAAGTCAATCCCAGGAAGGTCAGCAACCCAAGACTCTTGTGGTTCCTCCAGGATTGGAGCAGGGGGTCCTGGACACCTATGGGGGTAGGGACAGCATGAGAGGGAAATGCTCCTGCTTGATGAAGGAGGGACCAGCTAAGACCAGCCTGAGCAAAAGTTCCCATGAGCTAAGGCAGGGCGGGACACAGGGGCTCATGCACTGCACATGGGGTCCAAGGCTGATACCACACACCCTTCACTCAGGTGACCCTCCCAGCCAGTTCCACCTGGTGCAACAAACCAAGTACCAGACTTGGTGGGAAGAGCTGAAATCTGTGCTTCTCAGGAAAACAAACAAACAGATAAAAGACTTAAGAAAACGGGCAGGGGAGACCTACATTTGACTTCTGGGAAGAAGGGTGACAGCTGGCAGAAAAACAGAGCAATCAGCTAGAGCAGTAGAGGACACTTCAAGGCCCTCTTTGTGGGGCAAAACTGCTTCCTTCTTTCTGCAGACTGGCCTCCGAAGCTTTGACCTTGTGCCTCTCAATTCACCTCCAAATTTCCAGGAGACGGACTCTGAGTGATCCAGATGTCTATTCCTAATCAACGTAGGTGAGAAAGGGTGGGTCACACAGTACAAATGTGGTAGCCACAGAGTTGATATCTGTGTGTATTGAAGGAATTTCCCAAAGGAAGTGCTGGGGGCTGGGCAGACACCCCAAAGGCACACATGTTACACTGCAGTAGCACCTACAGTAGTCATTTCACACTGTTGGCTCCGCGGGTATCATTGTCTGGTTAATTGTCTTTTCCCGTGAAGCCCTGCCAACCCAGATTTCCCCAGGCAATTAACGTTTTCAAACCTGAAGATATCTTGTTGCTTTGGTCCCATCCTTAGAAACTCTTAAGACAATATCGAGTCTCCATTTGGTCATCTATTACTTTTAGCCCTCTTTGCCCATAGTCAGTGCTCAGGTAAAGGTTTGATATGAAGCTAACATTTTGAATGAGAGACTAGTCTATGTTTTTAAGTAAGTCACTGATAAAAATGTATGTCTATGTACACACTGCTATATTTAAAAGGACCTACTGTATAGTACAGGGAACTCTGCTCAATACTCTGTAATAACCTAAATAGGAAAAGAATTTGAAAAAGTGTAAATGCGTGTATATGTATAGCTGAATCACTTTGCTGCACACCTGAAACTAACACAGCATTGTCAGTCAACTCTACTCCAATATAAAATTTAAAATTTTTTAAATGTTTAAAGTTTAGAATTAACACAACATTGTTAATCAACTATACTTCAATAAAAATAAATATATTTAAAAAGAATATGGTAAATATGTGGAAAATATTAAAAATCACTCATTTTTAATAAGCCACGTTTATTATTTTTGCTTTAAGCAAAATAATGTAAATAATAGTATACTATTGAGTTTATAACAAATGTAGAAATAAAACATACAACAACAAAAATAAAATTTAGAGTTAGTCTAAATCTCTCTCTAGCTAGCATAGCTCCATAAGTCAACACTCCTTGTTTCTACAGATTTGACAAGATATAAATCCACCTAATTGTACTATCATTCAATTCTCCAAGTTGAGAATATTTTAGGAGACTCTGTGATCTGCCTGACTGAAAATTAAGCTATCCTACTACTTGGAACATCTTAACCAGAGAAGGGGTAGGAAATCTAATAATTGCCCCAGTGTGTCTGAAAAGAAATGAGTTAATACGTAGAATAACAGCTGAAACAGAGTAAGCCCCGCTATGTATTACATTTTTGTTAATATTATTTTGATGCAAATCATCAAGGAAATTGTCAGGATTTTAAGTGTCACACACCCACACAAAAGAAAACATTTATACGATAATAACAGTTGGTAATGACAGATTCAAACTACTCCAAAGTTTACCATCTCAACACACCTACCCTGGGTTATATCAACGAGGAAAATTTTTACTATTTCCCTGTACTAGAAACTGGTTCATCTATTCTTATTAAAGGAGGTACCTCAGACTGTGTCTTCCTTCTGTAATAGCTTGGGCATCCTGCTGGGTTGAGGTTTACGAATCAACCTATCCTTGTAATGAGATACCAACAAGAAACCCAGAAATATCAGGGGTATCACACATCTTATCTGACACAGGCAGCAATTTTCCTCCACTCCCGGCTCTCTGGCTGTTCTGTATAAGAAGCCCAACTCTTATACTTATCCCACAGTCATCACCAACCCTGAAAATCCCACACTGAATTCTCCCTCCAGTCCAAATCCACAGAGGCTTCATCTGTATTCTAAGAGAACTTTGTTTTCTTTTTCTTCCCTTCCCTCAACCCTTTTAATCCTCTAGTTCAAGCAATTAGCTCTACGAATATGAGCTGCAATCAAGGTCTAGCACATGTGGTAATTTTCCTCCTAATAAATCAATCAGTTCTTTCTGTGGAGTGGTTTCTTTTCCCCTTACAGTCATTAGAGAATGACAATGCTACTTCAGGATCACCAGCAACTTGAATTAGTCGAGGAACGTCAATCAAATTTGCCAGATTTTGCTTTAAAGATGAGAAAAATGGGATAGATTCACAAAGACCTCTTGTCTTAGAATAGGGAGCTTGATAAGCCCTTGCTGAATCTCTCTTAGAGACGCCTTGGAGTATAATGATCCATTTGGAAGAAAATCGAAATCACTCTTACTTGTGACAAATCAGACAAAACCCAGAAACGCTCACCAAATAATCTAAAAAATAATAATTGGAATAATCAACCATCCGGTGTTTCTCAGCCGTGCAATGTTCTATAATACATAACAGGTTAGTACAGCAAATAAAGAGAGAGAAATAATCTAGCAAATGGACAAATTTTAATACTATAACTTGTGAAAAAAATGTTTTGTAGTTAGAAGGGAATTAAACGATCATGTGGTCCATGCTTATCACACTTTAGGGTTGGGATGGGGGGCTCTTAGGGAATAAGGAGCGAGGGAGGTGCCCAGTGACAAGGCTCCTGGGTCCCCACCTCTCCCAATATAAAAGCTCGATTTTTATCTCTTATTACACCCAAGAGTTCAGTTGAGGAAACGGTTTCTCCAGTTAAAAATAATTTGGGAATTGCTATACTTATAGCCAAGACCACTCTTTTCATAAATGACTAAAACAAATGCCAGAGAAATTAAAGCATTCTTAATTTAGTGACAGACCTGGAGCCAGACCCTGGAGCACATCTTTCTCCCCAGCTCTCTCTCCACACCCGACCGTGCCGTGCTACCTCTTACTCTCAGGGGGCAAATCAGGTGAGAATCTCTATGCCTTTGGATTGGAGCCTTTTTTTTTTTTTTTTGAATGACCATAAGGAAAAACCAATGAAGCCAAATTAGCGTGAGAAGAGACACAAATACTATATTGGAAGTAAAAACATCGACTGCAGTTGTACTCCTTTCTTGATATTGTTTCCAGTCACACTGGGGAATTATAACATCATCCAGCACCGGAAAGGGGTCACTGGGGAGGGTGGAAAGACTTAGTTCCCTTTTCTTATGTCACCAAATGTATTGCTATTAGGATTGAGAGAAGTAAAGAATACTTGGTGAAAACTTGCTGACATTAATGACTCACGTTCTCGGAGAGGCTGCAAGGAAAATGGTGTCGTCAGTGTCATTCAAGACACTTAAGATGAAATTTCAAAAGAAGGCTGTCAGGCATAATGACTGCCAGGTTCTATTATATCATTCTCAGAGGGTGGATCACACACAGCACTATGCAGTTTGTGGGCGGTTGATATTGAAGTTTGAAAGGGAGCTGCACAGAGAGGAGGGGAGACAGGCGTAGGACCCGAGGGGGGCCCTTCACAACCAGGAGACATCACCGCTAATGCTCATGTGGTGACTTGGGGTAAAGCTACGATCCACGACCTGGTCTTTCATCTTGGATAGGCTGAAACTTGACCTCATCAGGACAGTTCGACAAGATGATGCTCTTGGTGCTGAACAGAATTCAGGAAAGTCTGAGCTGTAAGTGGTTGTGCCAGTTTATTCATTTATAATGAGAAACTTTCTCTCAAGTGACCAGATGGCCATGCCTGATACATTCCACCGCTGAGATATCTGCAAAGCCCAGTCAGTCATCAGGAGGCAGCCCTTTAGAATGGGGTCTGAACCCTGGCTCCGAACCTTGACTGCACAGTGCAATCACCTGGTGTGATTCTACATGAAGGCCATACTCGAAAATCAAACAAATCTGAATTTCAGGGATTAGAACCCAGACATCAGCAGTTTTAAAAAATCTCCTTAAGTGATTCCAATGAGCAGCTGAGAACCACTGGCTTAGGGCAAAGAGACCAGGTCACCAGGAGGTTTTAGGCCACGTTGTTTCCACACGGGGATCCATAATTTGTATGTCATAGACAAGTAGTTTTTTTTTAACTGGGAACAGATATAGTTTTGTCAATTTTTTAGCTTGCCAGGTAAGATGTTAAAAATTCAACTACTATTATTCCATTAAAGAAAGGAAATCTTAACAAAAATTAGGAAAGACAAATTTCAGAATGAAAGGTGAACTCACTACGCTGTATTTATTTTTCTCATGTTTCTACAGATCGGGGAAAACTTCGCTATAGACTGATGCAAACTTAAGAACTGACGTGATCTAACTGCTGTCCACACACATAGTCAAGGGCTTTTCTTCTTGGACAGCTTTAGGTACATTTGACAGGGTTTTGTTCATTAAACCAACATCCTATGCTAACTACCCCTCTCTTCCCATGTCCTTTCTGTAGAGGTATTAATTGTATTTATTAAGTTGTAGATGATTTCTGCTTCTAGGCTTGGAAATGTTCTGTCTCCTCCAATTACAGAACATGTTGATTTAATTAACTTAGCTCTCCTTAGACACCTTAAAGCTTCTGGAATGGGTGTGGCATATGGACCCTCACATAACGGCTTACTGGGGGACACTGGTGCCCCCTTGTTTTGCTAGTAGACAATCATGGCGATTATTCTAAATCCAGTAGAGGATTCATTGGGAAGCCAAATGAGTTGTTTATTCTGTGTGTCAAGTTACATGAAATAAATAGGCTTACTTATATTGTAAACCTAATTTTGAGTGACTCTTCGGAATCTCGTGTGTGCCCTGTCCTGTGGCCATGGTTTATGTTCCCCCTTCCTCCCCTGAAGGGACATTGGCATTATTGAATTGGTTCTATACTTAGTTGTCTATCTCCAACAAGACAGCCTCTGGCAACTACTAAAAGATGGTAGCCGTGCCAAGAAGTCCAAGAGTATACCTTAAAGTCTCCCTCAAAGCGCTGTTAACCTAAGACTCATTTATGCTGCCAGTGGTGTGGAATCTTCACAGATTAATTTCTTCTAAGCTGCCATGCTTAAAAGTGCATCAAGAGACTAGACGCTAGCGTCAACAGGTGCTTCTGACCAACTGGGGAAGTTCTATTCGCAGGTGTCTGTGTTCTGTGTTTTCCAGGCACCCAAGATGTATAACGGATGATGGGCTACCCTGCCGTTACTCCCAGCCCAACCCAACCCAAAGTGAAGAGCCGGCCATCTCTTCAGGGTCAAGGGCTGCTACGAATAGCAAATAAAGCTCAGGAAGCCTGGATTTGGATCCAGTTTCACTACTCTCTTGGGCAAGTTGTTTGCTCGTTCTGAGCCTCAGTTTCCTTATCTGTGAAATGGGGATATCATCATGATCTTCTTCCTCATCACTTTATACACTAATCGTGAGGATTAGATAATGTAGGTAAAACACTTAGCAAGGTGCCAGATGTAATAAGTTCTTACTAAAAGTTCACTTTGTAGGTCAGAGCCTAGCACAATAATGTGGCATAAATAGACATTCATTAAACACTTACACACACACACACAAACGAGTACTATATCTGTTTGCAGAAAGAGGAATCTCACTGGAAATGCGGTTAAAAAGCTGTCACTAAATTCTGAACTTTAGTTTTCAGATCTCGACAATTTAACCAAACTCACTTTGCTATTTAATATTGCTCACACCTTTGCCTCTCGAGTTACCTCTGCTGGAACCTGTGCTTTTCAGTGATGAATTCTCAGTGCCTTCCATCTGACTACAATCCATTATTTCCATGACAATGCCTTCATCTTCTTTCCAGATTCTGGTATTTCTCAGATCCAGAACCACATTCCCTTGCCATTGTCCCAAAGCAGCCAAATGTTTTAAAGGAAAACATTTAGAAATCTAGATATTTGCACCTGCCTCTCCATATTTTTGTGTGCCAGGAAAAAACTGAATCAAACTCTCTATTGACACACTGGTTCTAAATCACTGATCTGGGAGAAAAGGAGCTAGGAGCCCCGGTGGTTGGTCTACGGTGCTTCAGATCCATACAGAATCCCCTTCAGTCCATTATTTTATCCTGCTACAATGAATATTTTCCAAAATCAATTAATTGCCAATATGTGTGTGTGTGTATTCTTCCTACCTCTAATGACACTCCTCTTCTCTCCCCACCAAAAGCAAAAACAAAAATAAAAACACATCAATAAACGAACTTCTCAAGTTGCTGAAAATTTACCATAGGAGCCAAGCTCGTTTCTGAAAGTTTCAACTCACCCAATCAGACAAAAGGCAGAGGAGAGGGGAGGCATTCATCAAGTTACACGGAGGACTCCATCTGTTATCTTAGACCTCTGTTACCAAGGGACACAAGAGGAGATACTTGAAGGCAGTTTGAAAGAGTTTTATTTTACAGATTCTTAGTCCAAAGATTTCAAATTAGAAGCGGCAGCAGAAAAGGAGAAAAAAAACAAGTACGCGTGATGAAGCCACCTTCATCCTGGCGTTGTGACATTTAACCTGGTGAGAAACACCGTCGATGGTGAAGTTGCCTTTTCAGCGGGGTTCTGTCTGTTCACCTTCCATAATAAATGCAGTCAAAGGGGCAGTCACTTCTCATCGGTCACAAAGGTCTGGTTTTTGAACCTCACCCTCACAAGAGCCATTTCTCATCATGCCAAGCCAACAGAAGAAAGTCATTTTTTGCATGGCTGGGATGTTAAGCTTTGTGTGTGCCCTCGGAGCTGTGGCAGCCCTGGGGACACCTTTGTGGATCAAAGCCACCTTCTTCTGCAAAACTGGGGCTCTGCTCGTCAATGCCTCGGGGCAGGAGCTGGACAAGTTCATGGGCGAGATGCAGTACGGGCTTTTCCATGGAGAGGGCGTGAGGCAATGCGGGCTGGGAGCAAGGCCCTTTCGGTTCTCATGTAAGTAACTATTGCATTTGAATTATTTAATACTTTAGGCAAACTCTTCAAAGTGTTGCAAGAAATTATTTTGAAGAGCCTGGCCCTGTCTATTGCAGGACTTTTTAAACAGGTATGAACTACTTGAAATACCCAGGTCTCTTCTGGGTAGTTTCTTCTTCCTCGTTTTCATTATTTCATTCTTGCTATTTTTCTTATGACAACTTACAGTTCATGAGTTGCCAGGGAATTAAACTTTTTGAAAAGACAAGCAATTAAAGTTCTTAAATATTAATATTTATGTAAGAAATTATGGGCTCCGTTTTTAAAAGGGAGGAACTTGTGCAACAGGAAAGCTGTAAGAGATGATCTTGGTTTTGTTCTTTAAAAAAGAACCAGTGTCATGGGCTCCTTAACCAACTGCTTTTCCCCCTTGCACAGAACTTTGTTTCCTGTCTACACCCTTATTTTCCCTCCTAGGAGCTTTGCAGTTGAAAAATATTCTTTTTTTTTTTTCCTTACCCAATTTGGATCATTTGACTATAGAAATTTAAAATGATATGCTGTGCTAACTGAGAAAGAATTAGAAGCCTATTTAGCATAGAAAATTTGCCACTGATTAACCTTCGAATCACGTACAGAATATGAGACAGATTTTCCTGTCGCGATATTTGTGAAATGGAAGTGTTACCTGTAGTATTTACAACCTGTTTATCTTAAGAAGAGAATTTTTAAAAAATTACCATGTGAATAGGCAACTCATTAAATGAAAATTAATAAAGAGTCATCTGTTATATCTCTCCTAGTGCACATTCAGAAATTATGATTATTTCAAAAGGGCTGGTTTGGAACAATCTTATGACGACACAGCCAGGAAATTACTGCATAAATCACTCTTCAGGAAAGGAGGTTACCAACTGAGGCATTTAAAATGAATTATTATGTTGCCTGGGTATTTTTTTTCTAGCATAGGTAGAAGGCTAAATTAATTGAATTTATTATTAACGTATGCAGTGTCTAATTAAATTTCAGTGCTGGCCTATTTATATTTCTGCAACATTCCTGACAATTTCTTAGCAGTCATTGGACACCAACCTTCAACTCACATAGGCTGTTAAGTGATATGAATTTGCATAGGGCTCCAGAAAATCCCCAAGAATTAGTCTTCAGCTTTTCAAGAAATTATCATCTACTAGATTTGATGAAGTGGATACCCACCCTTTTCACTGCATGGCTTTAGTTCATTAAGGTAATGGGACTCTTAGAGTTGCTTAGCTTCCCTTAGGGGGGAAAAAAGAACAAAGCAGAATGTCACGTGATTTGCAACTGTATTAAAAAACAAAAAAGGAAAAAAGATGAGTGAAACGATTTAACCATGAGTCATTGGCAGCTAAAGTGTGAGTAAAGCTTCTCACAAATGAACTTAGACAAAAGCAGGGAGCCTACAGGGGATTTTTCTGGAGCCTCTGCATTTTGTACAGTGAAATGAAGATAAACTTTACTCATAGCACAGGACATGTTCCGAAACAATATGTCTTCTAAACACTTACTTCACAGTAAGCGCTATGCATATCTTGTCTCATTTAATCCTCACAGGGCCACAGTCCTCTCTGGTTCAATGAAGGATTTTTTGTGGCTGTGTCCTACGCCGGCCCTGTCTGTAATGAAGTTGTTCTAATCAGGTGCCCCTTTGCTTTCTGTGAAGACTCACAGAGCTGGTGGGGTTTAAACAGTACCCTAGCCTATCTCACAGGATTGCATTAGTCCCCATGATACTCTGAACATTTTCCCCAGCCTAGTGAAGAAAATCTTGCATTGGACAGTGCAGATTTAGTTGGAGGTTTACTCTGAATAAATTGGGCATTGACAGTGTCCTTATTCTAAATGAATTTTTGCTTGGTTCTGCTGTACAAGTTGATGTGTGTTATTTTTATGTGCAATGTATGTGTCACTCTTAAAACCCAGATGTATGGTATAACGTGAGGATGAAGAATGGACCAGAAAAATAGTTAGGTGATGTTGTCATATTTGTTCCTATTAAATGTTCCCTATTGACCATTCTATCTCTTTTAATTATAACAAACATCTTCCCTGCCAGCATGCACAATTATGCTGGGAAAACTTCTGCCTCGTTTACTCTGGCTGATTCTCATCCATTTATGGGTCAGTGATTCATCTTCTAGAGGTCACTAGCCTTCATACCTAGCACACAATTTCATTCATTATAATGAAGGACTGTTTTTCTGTCTAGGCAACACAGCTTGGTCGGCTTAGTTTTTCCTGATATGTCACCCGTAAAATTTTAATGATGATGTTTAAACTCTAAATGTAGTCATCAAGACAAAAAGTACTGGTTTTTGAGCGCAGGGTGTGTGGGTGTGTTTCTGTTTTGGTTTGAAACAGTGCAGAGCGTCATCAAAATATGATACCCAAGAATCATATGGTGTCAATCATTCCTAGATACGCTGATCTCTTCATTGCCAAGACAGTTCAATGAGCTGGGGAAAACATATGGAATATTTTTTTTGACATGTGAAAAATAAAATTTAACCAATCACGTATCACAGCTCGCAACTTGAGTCATACTTTCTAAAGCATCTTGGACCTTATGATGGAAAATTTGGAAAAAGCTTAGAAGAAATTTAGCTGACTTCACGTTTTAGAGAAGCAGAGCTTCTTGACCAAATGAGGCATATGACCCAGGCCGCAGAGGGAATGTTGAAACTACTTCGGTGAGCAAGCAGGTGGCTTCTCAAACACATTTTGGGGTAGAATAGTTGGGATTCAGGGTCTCTGTGACCAACACTGAGAGTTGGCACTCTGTCTCCATGGTCCCCTGCAAGTGTGACTCCTGTCTCCTGCTGTTCCCACCTGTTCCAAGTGATCTACTTGCATCTCTCCCATCACCCTACCTACATGTGGCAGAGCTGCAAAGGTCTTTGACGTACCTCCTTCTAGTAACAATGCCTATCTCTCCCCTCTTCCTTAGCGCACCGCCTGTGTGGAAGCAGGCACAGCGCAGGTAGGAGGGACGCCTATTGAGTTTGAGGAAGACCACCTGGTGGGAGGGAGGGGGGCAAGGAAGCCACCTATACTGTGTCACCCAGCATGCAGGGCCCCTCTGGCCTTTTAGCTCGGGGTGTGGGGGAGGGGCTACTGTCTAGTCTCACTCACCCATTGAAACAGTCCAGCTAATAGTGATGTTGTTTTCCTCCCATTGGGGGGAAAAAGTGATTAGTGGGATAGCGGATCGTAATGTTTAGGAAACACTAGCATGAAGGGGAAAGCCAAATTCTCACAGTTATATCCTTTCCAGACCTTAATGTTCACTCTGTTATTTCAAATCACCTTGTACTAAAAGTGTTTGAGGATGTGTGTTTCACTGCAAGGAGAACCGGAGCCCCAAGAAGGCAAGGGGATGTGTATCCCTCAAACCACCCCGTTTCTCCCTCAAACCAGGACCTAGCATGACGTCTGTCACAAAGGGGTACTTAGTAAATGTTTAAGCAATTTGCGATGCAATTTTCCGCTCGCTGGAGGTTAGACTTCCAGCAAATTATGTCACTTCGTTGGTTTTCAGTTCTTGCATCTACAAAATGGAAGGTGAAACTAGGCTATTTCTAATGTCTCTTCCAGTTCAAACACTCTATGATCTGTATAACAAGGGGCTGGCTGTTCTAGACAAGGCCCTTCCAGCTTTAAATTTGCATGACTCTTCTAGCTTCAGTTGCTTGAAACCCCCACTGACAGATTTTAGCCACCATCATTAGAAGTGGTGAGTTTTGTGTGCCTTTGCTCTTTCATTTTCAAAGCTCCTGATTTTTAAAGTGAAGTATTCTGAGATACCTACCATTTATTAGGACCCAGATGAATTTCATTATCAAAGTGAATGCTTCTTTTTTTTTCCCCCTGTCATAACCTTTTACTTTTTGTGTAGAAAATTGCAGGTTAAAGAAGGAGAAAATGAAAAATGGGGAATTCTGGAATTCTAAGGAAATGGGTTAATGGGTTCCAAAGAGCAGGAACAGCCATAAACACTCAAGTAATTAAGAGAGAATTATTGAGAAAGCAAAAAAAAGGGAGAAAATCGAAAGGCAGGGAGAGGCTGCCCTACTTGCTTCCGTTTTTTTCTTTCATTTTTCCTAGAAACTCCTCTTCCATTCTCACTGAAAAACTCCTCTCTCCTGAATCTGATTTCATGAACTGGTAATGGCAAGAAATGAGGAGTGACTAGTATATTTAACACTCCACAGGTATTCTTTACCCAAAGGCAGAACTTAAGCAGAAATTATCCTCAAATTAGCGAGAAATATGGAAAAGGTGTTTTTGAGAAAAGGAACTTCTGGCTCTCCTTGGCTAGTACAGGACAAGAACGTTTATTTCTCTCTCCTCCCTAACAACTACCTCTAATATCCTTACCAGAAAAATAATCCACAAAATCAGCCTTCTTTGACAATTGTAATTTTGCATATATGTGTACACACACACACACACACACACACACACACATACACACACCTTCCTTCCCTTTAAATTACCCTCCACTCTAACAGACAGTAAAGCCATTGACCTGGGCTTTCCTGAGAGATGAAGTAGAGGCTGACGTGACGGGGCTGCTTCTGAGGCTCTATGTGGCAGGTCCTCAGTGGAACTTCCAGAACTTAGCCCTGGAGTGTGAACTTTACCTGTTGGAGGATGACTCCTAAACTGTCCTCACAATTTGCTGCTCTGCCTTCTCTTTTGGTCTCTGAGGGTGACTCATCTTCCCCAAGGACTTTCAGACAATCCAAAAGAAAAAAATACTAATTTCAGCTGCCCGATTATTGGGTGTCTCACGGGTGCCAGGCATTTTGCAGATATGAACTCCAACCTTTACATGGGAGGTGTTATGATGCTACTTCTCTTGAACAAATATAGAAACTGGAAACTCAGAGAGATCACAAAACCTTCCCAAAGACACAGACCTAGTAGGTAGGAGACCTAGGATTGAAATTCTTGATCTGCTCATTCCTCTGCCACATTCTGTCTCCTTACAATACGCAAAAAAGGATGCAAAGAGTTGAGGAAAATGTAAGAGTAGGACTCAGTTTCACCACCTATTTAAAATATTATGTTGGGTTGGTGAGGGTGTGGAGAAAAAGGAACCTTTGTGCACTGTTGGTGGGAATGTAAATTGGTATACCCACTACCCAGTATACTACGGAGGTTCCTCAAAAAATTAAAAATAGGACTACCACATGATCCAGCAATTCCACACCGAGATATTTATCCAAGAAAGCAAAAACACTAATTCAAAAAGATATACACATCCCTATGTTCATAGCAGCATCATTTATAACAGCCAAGGTATAGAAACAAAGTATCCATCAACAGATGAATGGATAAAAAAGATATGTTTTATATATACAATGGAATATTACTCAGCCATAAAAAGAATGAAATCTTGCCACTTGTGACAATGTGGATCAAACTGGAGGGTGTTATACTTAGTAAAATGTCACACAGAGAAAGACAAATACCGTGTGTTTTCAATTATATGCGGTGAATTACAAAATACAAACATAACAAAACAGAAACAGACCTACAGATACAGAGAACAAACTAGTGGTTAGCAGACGGGAGTTGGGTGGGGCAGGCAAAGTAGGGGAAGGGGATGAAGGGGTACAAATTCCCAGTTATAAAATAAATAGTTATAAGGATGTAATATACAACACAGGAAATATAGTCAATATTTTATAACTTTGCAGTATAATCTATAAAAAGATCAAATTACTATGTTGTACACATGAAATTAATATAATATTGTAAGTCAACTATACTTCAACTTAAAAAAAAAACCTCAAAGATGAAAAACAATTATGTTGGTGCTTCACAAGAGCTAGTTCTCATATGACCAGGTGATGGTACTTGGCCTTAAGATTTGAATTCATTCATTTCCTCTTTATTTCACATTTCAGTGGCCCTGATATCTCAGTCCCAATCTTTGACCTTTGGAAAGTAAAACTGTCAAGTCAAGCCTGTTTAAGAATCTAGGTTGAGCAGGTCACATGGGTTACGTAATTATATCACCTCGACGTTGATAGTTTACGTTGAAGGCAGAGATATCTGACCGCACGTGTGGTTAGCTGAGTTAAAATCTCTGCCAACGAAAATCTACACGGTATGATCTTCAAAGTTAGCTACTTGGACTACAATATATATTTCACCACAGCAATGACGAAAATGGCAGGCTCCTTCCTGAGGTGACATGAACAGTTTCAAAACAGAGGCAGGGATGGAAAAAAAAACAAAACAAAAATGCAGGTACATTTGATTCACTACAAAAAATGGATACTTTTTTAATGAGGAATCAGTGGGATAGATGGGATAGAATGAGTATAAATCCAGATCTCTTTTTTCAAAAGATGAAAAATCAAACCTCATTTTAATCTCTGAACTATATCAGGGTTTTCATAAAGCTAACGGCATATTTCTTTTAAAAACAAAACTCATCTAAATTAAACAATGACAAATGTGCCTTTCGTCTAGTCATGCAGCTGAACACCCAGACTGGTTGTGGTGCGATGCTCTTTTATTGCAGGTATGATAGCACTGACGAATAGCTGACTGTACCTGGCAGACGAGTTTATGCAGGATTCGTATTCCGCTCCCTCTCAGCATGTTATAACTGTGGCAAAGCCGTTCTTGGGAGTTATTACCCCAATATAATCATACCCCATGGATTCAGAGCAGTTAAATGGGTTCTGTTATCAGAGACACAGATGCACCAAAGCATCTGCTGTCCCTCAGCCACTGTGGGTGATTAAGACTCGCTAATGGGGCTGCTTCCAATAGGCTGGAGTCAGGTAGATACAGTTCAGCTGAGAGAAATTCAGGCGCGGTACCAAGAAAACTGTATTTTAAATGCTTCTATCATATCACCATGTCTCCTCCTTTTAAGCGCTGGGGTCATGGATTTCATTCTCCCTGACCACGTAGCCATCAGAAGCCTGGCTCAATACCTGGGTGTGCGACTAGGGGTGATATTAAGGGAGATGAATGCATTGAGTTTATGTCAGGGAATGTCTTTTACTGGATTTTCATAATGACTAGCGGCAGATGGGCTGAGGGGAAAGTCAGATCAAGAGCATTTCTGTAAGAAGAAAAGAAATCTTCCTCCTTATTCCCTTTCAAGAAAATGAATAGCTGAGCACCAAGGGGCCAAATACAACTTCTTTTTGAAACCTACCTTTTATGTGAAGGACAAGTTGAGAAGAAAAACAGGACCTCTGAAGCTACCATCACGGCTTTAATCTGGGAAGAAGTGGCGGCACCATTGCTAACATCCTTATCAGAGGGGCTGCTTTCATTCTGAGAGCTTCACAGATGGTGTTACCTGCAGTTTACATCTAGCCAGATGAAGACAAATAGGGTCGATGCGACCTAAACCATTAGATCAGTGGTCTGTAACCCTGGCTGTGATTTAGAATCACCCAGGGAGTCTTGAAAACTACTGATGCCAAGGCTCCACCCCAGACCAATTGAATCAGGATCTCTGGAGGTGGGACCTGAGCACTGGATGGTTTAGAAGCTCCCCAAGTGATTCTAATGTGTAGCCACGGTTGAGAACTATTGCGGTGGATGACGGCAAAACATGTAGAATCAGGTGAGGCCAAGAGTCAGAAGCCCTCAGTGTTAGGGCTGGGCAGGTCACCAGAATGAGGGCAGTGAGGAGAAGCAGTATTTAGTATTGTTTCCACACAGCTGGGAGGTTTTCTGGTCAAATTTGAGTTGGGATGCTTGCCTTCCATTCCTTTAGCTGCATGTTTCTGTGAAGGGTCTCACACTTCATCCACACCCACCTGGCCTCAGAGGGAATGAGAGATCTGATTGATGGGTTTGCAGTAAGCCACTGAGCATACTTGGTTCCCAGCCCCAGCGGCTTCAAAGGCTTCCCCTCTTTTCAAATCTGCCCACCAGTTACCGGAGTCTCCTCTTCCCCTGGCCAGCCTGTGGCTGGCAGGGAGTGGGGGAGAGGCTCCTAACTCAGCGGAACTGGGTGGACGATCTAAACCACATTCCTCAGCACTTTATCAGAAATAAAGCGAATGTCTTGGCCTCCACCTGCGTGTCTCCTGTGGAAGGGCTCTGCTCCTTCTAAGAGTCAGGAGTCCTCTTTAGAGGTGTGTCATCAGCCCAAGCATCATTTTAGAAAACCATTACAGAGAATGTGCAAGCAAGTGCACAAGGGAAACAGAAGCAAGAACGGGAACAGTAGATCAGACACGGAGGGGAGTGTGTGACAGGTAGCAAATAAGTGATTAACTCTAAACCCAAAGTTCTTGGATTACGTACAGCAATAGTCACCCACCAGGTCAGGAAAAAAAAACAAAACAAAACTCTGAGCTACAAGATAGTTTGCCTGACTTCCATGTAATCTAAGGGCTCCTCTGGGAGGATCTTAGGTCCTAATGTACAGATATGACCCCACCTGTGGGCCAAATAACTCCTTTTCCTCCCAGTGATCAAGGTTGAGACTTGAAAATGCCAGCACTCTCACCGCACTGAGTTCTTACATCCACCGCTCTTGGTGGATCTACAACTCTTCTGCCATTCTTGTCATGTTAAAAAATATTTAAGTGCTTACGTAAAATTTACAAAGAGCTCCCACATAAATGATCTCACTGTGTCTCTCAAAAATTCTGTGACTTATTTCTGTTACCACCCACATTTACAGGTAAGGGAGCTGAGGTAGCAGAGGCCCCCATGAGCAGTAAATGGAAAAAACAGATTAATCTCAGACTTGCCTAATTCCAGAAGCTGTGCTTTTCCAAACCTGCCATTTTGTCCTTTGGTTAATGCCTGGCTATTTTTCTCTCTTCCCACCAGCTCCCCGCCCTTCTTGCTTTGGTCATGCATGATATTCTAACCATCTCATAGTCTTGGTTAGTGCCTAAACATAGGTTTAGACCGGGTTTACTGATTCCCGTTTTAAGAATTGCAGGATGAAAGATACGACTGCTAGACTGGAATCAGTAAGAGATAAAAAGAGAACAAAGTTTCAGGATAAAATATAACAGAAGAACCCAGGAGATAGAAATAAAATAAATTTTAAGGCAAGTGAAATGAAAGTCATACATTTATAGCAATCAAGTAAAACATGGATTAATGGCAAGTAATAAAAGAACATACTTAGCAGTTAGTAAAAACAGTTTTTTTTTATCTTATTACTTTCCAATGATCTACTGAAAACAGTGTAACCTCACATGTAAAACACAAATTCTTCGTAAGTTAGAGTATATTTGCCCTCATCCCTCTCATCCCCCACAAAAAGATCATTGGTGCTTATGTGCTCAAGTGTTCTTCTAGACTCTGAGGACACACAGGGAATAAGAGAAACAACTAAGAATCTAGCATTAGTGTTTTTAAATAACTGACCACTTATAAGAGCTGTGCAGGTTCCTCAGTCAAGAAGGGCTAGGTTGTGTTTTAATAACAAACATGTCCAAATGTTATAGGTTTAAATCAACAAAGAATGGGAGTTCCCTGGTGGCCTAGTGGTTAGGATTCCAGGCTTTCACTGCCATGGCCCGGGTTCAATCCCTGGTCGGGGAACTGAGATCCCACAAGCTGCGCAGTGCGGCCAAAAAAAAAAAAAACCAACAAAGATTGATTTCTTGCTCACAGTACGTATTCGTCAGAGATTAGCTATAGGTCTGTTTCAGGATGCAGCCACCTTCCGGAATGTCACCAGTTGTTGCAACAAAGAGCTGTGGAGGCTCTCACACTGGCAACTAAATTCTCCGACCCGGAACTGACACATGCCACTTCCACTTATATTTTCTTGGCCAAGGTTGTTACATGGGGCCTCCAAAGGGGCCAAAACATGCAATTCTATCATGAGAACAGAATGGGGAAGAACCAGAACTATGGATGGGGGAATAGCACCCTTTACTATCACCATGAATGTTGTTGTTCAGAAAGCTCAAAGAAGGAGAATTACTCTCTGTCAGGGCAAGGCACAGAGAAATCAGAGGAAAGGAAGGATTAGAGTTAGATTTCACTAACTGGCATTGAAGAGGCCAATCTGAGCAAAGGAACAGCATGGGCCAAGGTATGAAGAGCCTACTGTGGCCAGAGTGCAGAGGGTGTGTGAGAGACAGGTGGAAGAGGAAGGTAAGGCTGGAGAGGGAGCAGGGACCAGGACGTGAGGGACTTCGTGGAACGGAAGCAGTTAGCTTTATCCTGTGGTCATTGCGAGACCCTTTAAAGATGTTTAGCAGGTATGTGTCAGGACAGAAGACGGATTGGAAGACCAAAAGAGAGGTGGGGAGGATAGTCAGAAGGCTCCTCCAAGATTTGGAGGTCCAAACCAAAGCACTGTCAGAGGGCTGGAAAGGGGAGCAAATACTTCCAAGATAATCAGAAGAAAAATCAACAGGACTGCAGTTGTTGAGAGTCCGCCTGCCGATGCAGGGGACACGGGTTCGTGCCCCGGTCCGGGAAGATCCCACATGTCGCAGAGCGGCTGAGCCCGTGAGCCATGGCCGCTGAGCCTGCACGTCTGGAGCCTGTGCTCTGCAACGGGAGAAGCCACAACGGTGAGAGGCCCGTGTACCTCAAAAAAAAAAAAAACCAAAAACAAATCAACAGGACTTGGTGATAGAGGATGAACCCCAGATTTCCTCTGGAGGGACGGTTGTGATGATCCACCAAGCTAAACACAGAAGGGGAAAATTTAGAGAGAAGATGAAATTACTTTGTGTCATGTTTAATGAGGTTCACTTATGGGCCAGCAACAAGAGACACCCATCAGTTACGCAGATCTGGAGGTCATGAGCGAGGCTGGGGCGGAGGCACAGTGCCGGGAATTGGCAGATTGGAGGTGGCAGTTGGAGCTACAGCTGAAGAGGAGGCTTCCCAGAGAGGGGAAGCGAATGAGAAGGCAAAAGAAGATGTGTTCTGGAAAAGACCAATATTTCCGGGTAGAGGAGGAGGGACTTGAGAAGGAGACTGAGAGGGGATGATCAGTGAGCTGGGAGGGAACTGGCTGAGGGGGAACCGTGGGAGGAGCAACCTTCAACCAGAAAGCGATGGTCAACAGTCCTGACCACCACAGAGGCATCGCGTGCGAGACAACGAAGATAGCCCTGTGACTCTTACAGACGATCATGGGGGACCTTTGCTAAAGCAGTCTTGATGGAGTAGTCCTCCTTTAAGAAGGGAGGTCCTTGGGGCTTCCCTGGTGGCGCAGTGGTTGAGAGTCCGCCTGCCGATGCAGGGGACGCGGGTTCGTGATCTGGTCCACGAAGATCCCACATGCCGCGGAGCGGCTGGGCCCATGAGCCATGGCCGCTGAGCCTGCACGTCCGGAGCCTGTGCTCCGCAACGGGAGAGGCCACAACAGTGAGAGGCCCGCGTACCGCAAAAAAAAAAAAAAAAAAGGAATGGAGGTAAGGTTGGCCTGGACCAAAAAGAAGGGAGGCCCTGGGGTACTGAAAAGTTGAGGTAATTCCTCTGATAGCCTCTGTTTTCTCTGTGAAATGGAACAGTTCGGTTCGCTAGATATTTTCGAGCCTTTTGTAGGCCAGGCAGACAAGACTAAGGGAAATGGAGTGGGGATGTGACAGTTGCTTAAAAGCGGGGAGAGGTTTGGAATATCTGACGAGGGACAGAAGAGGGAGACTGGAAAAGGCTTTGCAGAAATGGGGGTGCCACAGATCAGAGGCTCAAGGAGAGTGGGAGTCCAGAGGCAAGACATACAGCCCAAGGAATAGAGCCTCCCCCCACCCCGGCCAAATGACAGCAGGAGAGTAAACTTCCTAAAGAGAGCATCCCTGTGACTGCGTTTTTACTCGCAGTCATTAACCTGTGATTTACTCAGCTCTGTTTCATAATAGTAGACTGTAGTCATGAGGGTACCACAGCCTTCCTCTGTGCTGAGCAAGCTATGTGATATGGGTTCCCTTTCTCTCCTCTCCCTCCTGTGACGTGGCTGCCTTCTATTCTATTGGTAGAGTCAGTCCAATGACTAGTTTCTTCTAGCTCTGTTTCTGACTCGATATCTTGTCAGAAATCTCCACTTTCCAGACTTCACAGAGGGGAAATTGAGCTTTGAACCAGGAGTTTAACATGTATGTTACAGACTATAACTCAACATCTTTAGGTTCCCTCGACCTTTACATAGCTAGATAGCATTCTTTTAGAAAGCATGCTGGCCCAAGTAATTCTTTTCCTGGGAATTCATCCAGAAAGGTTATTCCTGCTCATCACCCACCCTCATAATAAGAGAGAAAAAGGTATGTGCTTGAAAACGTTCATGGAAGCATTAGCTATAATACCGAGATAATGGAAGGCTACCTAATGGACAATACTGCATCAGTTTGATGGAAAATTCATGTAGTTATCTAAATGGTAGTTATGAAGACAATCTGTATGACATGGGAAATGCTTATATTCTGAATAAAAAGAACAGAATGTGGCCTTAAAACTTCATTATGATTATAGTAATGTACGAAATAAATACTAAGATGGACAAAGGTTTGAAAGGAACAAAAATAAAGGAAAAGCTTTGCTTTTTATGTTGGTGAGACTGTGGGTGAAATTTGCATCTTAATTTCCATTTCACTGTTATAATGTTGTTCAATTATAAGATCCCTCCATAAACAGTTGGACCTTTGCTCAAACTAACAGAAATATGGAGAGAACAAGTCCATCTTCCCCCATCCTCCTGCCCTGCTAACAAAAAAGAGCTGTGTCATGTTCAAGTCTGAGATGGATTCTTTCACAAATCCCAAACTTTAAACCTTATTATTGAACAGCCATCAGTTTCCATCTAACATGTTGACAATCTCCCAAGTATGTTGGATTAAAATTTTTCTTTTAATAAAGAGATTTGAAATTCCATTCCAGTTGCCAGCCAGGTCTTTCAACTTCTTAAAAGGAAAAAAAAAAAAAAACCCACACTGGCTCCTATCATCCCTTTGGCAACTATTCTATTTTATTTCCGCATTGTCCCAGATTCTCTCCAAAAACTCAATTCAGCTTCTATTACCACCAACCCCAGAAACAGCTTATATCAAGGTCACCAGTGACTGCCTGACTCAAAGGACAAATTCAGGTTCTCAACCAGAAACTCCCATCACACTTAAAACTGCCAACCCCCTTCTTCTTCTCCTTTGGCCCTGAGGTCACTATCTGTATGGTCCTCTCTTGTCCTTCTTTCCCTCCTCACCGATGTGGCACTAACTCCTTTCCATCAGAATCACTGGCTTCCACCAAGAAACCCCAAACCTGCTAACCAGACTCCATACCTGCATCCTACTCCAAGCAAAATGTATCCATCCAACACATCTGTGTCCAGAAGCTACATTATGCATTCTCCACAGCAACAGAACCCCCTAAGGAGGTGAAAATTGATTCTTGGGGGCAAGAAAATATCCCTTACTCCTTAGAAAGTACGTATTATATGTGTATAAAGTACATATACAAATACAATACAGAAACCAATATACAATATATCTGTGGTATTAAAATTTCATGAGTGGAGGGTGATTAGGAGGAATGTCTAAAAAGACTCCTTGGTTAAGGAGCAACAGTGAAAACAAAAGGTTGAGAAATACTGTTTTGCCAGCATTCTTAGGTGCTAGGAATACAGCAGTGGATAAACCAGACCAATGCACCTATCCTCATGTTACGGGGGAAACAAAGAAACAAATAAGTAAAAATATACCACTTATCAAACGGTGATAATTGCTATGGAGAAAAATAAAAACAACACAAGGTGTTGGGAATTCGGGGGTGGGGGGGTGACTGGGCAGGGGGTTGCAACTTTAAATAAAGAAGGCCTCCCTGAGAAAGTGGCATCTAAGTAAATACACGGAGGTAAAGGAGCAAGCCATGAGTTATCTAGGGAAATATACAAGCTGAGGGAACAGTATGTGCAAAGGCCCTGAGGTAGCAGTCTTCCTGGCTCGTTTGAAGTACAGTAAGGAGACTAGTGGCTGGAACACACCAAGCAAGGAAGCAGGCAGCAGATGAAGTCAGAGGTCTGACAAGAAGTCCAATCATGTACTGCCTAGTAGGCCATTGTATTGACTTGGCTTATACTCTGGGTGAGACTAGAATTTTCTAGAAGGGTTTGAGCAGGGGACTGAAATAACCCAATTCACTTTTAAAAGATTCCACTGGCTACTGGGTTGAGAGCAGATTGCAGGATGGAGGGGTGGAAACAGGGAGACCAGTTAGGAAGCCCTTGCAGTCCTCCAAGTGAGAGATGGTGGCTCAGGAGATGAGGTGAACCAACAAAGTAGTTCAAGATGGTAGTCAGGGAGGTAGCAAACCCAGGAGAGTGCAGTTTCTGCAAGCCAGGGGGAAGAAAGCGTTTCCAGGAGGAGGGAATGAGCCGCTGTGTCAAACGTAGACCAAAGATGGACCATTGGGTTTGGCAGCTTGAAGCTCTTTGGTGCCCTGGGAAATGTAGCATTAGTGCAATGGGTTCAAGAGAGAAAGTGGAGAGAGGAATGAGATGCTGAGAGTGTAGGCAACTCCCTGAGAGCATTTGCTGTAAGGGAAACTGAGAAAGAGGGTAATAGCTGGAGAAGGACTTAAGTGAGATTTTTTGTTTTAAGATGAGAAAATGATAGCATGTTTGTGTGATGATGGAACCGATCCAACAGATGGGGAAAATTGATGCTGTGGCAGAGAGAGGAGAGAATTCCTCAGCAGTGTCTTTGAGGAAGTGGGAAGGGTGGACTGTGGTGGAATTGGCCTTAGGGGCGCACCACAGCAGACCTCTACTGAACACCTACCACGCGGTAGGTTCTCCATACGCTGATGTCATTGAATCCTCACAGACGTGAGAGAAAGGTGGGATTAGTCTTATTTTTCAGATAAGGAAATCAAGGTTTAGGGAGTTCAGAGAGTTCGAAAAGAAGCTGAAACATGAACTTCCTTTGTCAAATTTCAAATGACTGGGGCTTCCCTGGTGGCGCAGTGGTTGAGAGTCTGCCTGCCGATGCAGGGGACACGGGTTCGTGCCCCGGTCCGGGAAGATCCCACATGCCGCGGAGCGGCTGGGCCCGTGAGCCATGGCCGCTGAGCCTGTGCGTCCGGAGCCTGTGCTCCGCAACGGGAGAGGCCACAACAGTGACAGGCCCGCGTATCGCCAAAAAAAAAAAAAAAAAATTTCAAATGCCTGGTCATTTCCCAGGCTGTCCATGGAACACTCTCATTTTATAGAGAGAAAGAGAGACCAATTAACCTGCTCAGGGTCCCATAGTGGACCAGAACCTGGGCGCCTGACTCTTGGCCCAGTAATCCTTTTCTTCTCTCTAACTAAGCTCTTCCTTCCTCCATGCCAAACGGTCACCTTTGCTGAGGCTATCACTCACGTCTGGAGGACCCTGCTCATTCTAGACCTTGTTCCTCCTGCTTTTTTTTGTTTTCAGTAAGGCTTATAGAGGTAAAACTACATACAGTACACCTCATCCTTTTTAGGTGTGCAGGTCTGTGAATTTTGACTGATGCATCGAGGCATGTAAATACCACCACAATCAAGATATAGAACACTTCCATTACCCCCCAAATATCCCTTGTGCCTCTTTGTGGTCAATATCCTTCCCTACCCTCCAACCCTGGGCAACCACTGATCTGTTTTCTGTCCTTATCATTTTGCTTTTTCTAGAATGTCACATATATGGAATCATACAATACGCAGCCTTTTGAATTCACTTACTTTCAGTTAGCATAATGCATTTCAGTACACCCAACCTACTGTATGCACCAACAGTCTGTTCCTTTGTAATTACTAAGTAGTATTTTGTTTTATGGACAGGTCACAGCTTGTTTGTCCATTCACCAGTTGATGAATATTTAAGATGTGTTTCAGTTTTTAGCAAATATGAACAAAGCCACTGTAAACATTTACATACAGATTTGTGTGTAGACATATGTTTTTAATGCTATTAGGCAAATATCTAGGAGTGGGATTGCTGGGTCATATGTTAAGTCTATGGGCTTTTTAAGTACTGAAACAATTGGATATTCATATGCAAAAAAAAATTTAACCTTGGCCATGTACAAAAAATAACTCAAAATGGATCACAGACTTAAAGGTAAACCTAAAGCCAAAAACTGTCTAGAAGAAAAACATACAGGAAATTATTTGTAACCTTGCATTAGGGAAAGACTTCTTAGATTTGACCTCTAAACGTGATACATAACAGAAAAAAACTCATAAATTGGAATTCATAAAAATAAGGACTGCTCTTCAAAAGATACTGATAAGAGAATGAAAAGACAAGTCACAAACTCAGAGAAAATAGTTGTGAATTACTTATCTGATAAAGGGCTTGTATCCAGCATGCATAAACAATTCTCAAAATTCAATAATAATAGTAATAAACAATTCAATAAAAAATGCACAGAAGGGCTTCCCTGGTGGCGCACTGGTTGAGAGTCCGCCTGCCGATGCAGGGGACACAGGTTCGTGCCCCGGTCCGGGAGGATCCCACATGCCACGGAGCGGCTGGGCCCGTGAGCCATGGCTGCTGAGCCTGTGCGTCCGGAGCCTGTACTCCGCAACGGGAGAGGCCACAACAGTGAGAGGCCCGCGTACCGAAAAAAAAAAAAATGCACAGAAGATATGAATAGACACTTCAACAAAAAAGATATATGGAAGGCAAGTAAACTCACAAAAGGATGCTCAACATCATTAGTCATTTGGCAAATGCAAATTAAAGCTACAAGATAAACTACACTTCTATTAAATGACTACAATTTTTAAAAACCTGCCAAGTGCCAGTAAGAATGCAGAACACCTGGGACCCTTGTACATTGCAGGGGGGAAGGTGAAATGGCACAGCCACTGTGGAAAATACTTGGCAGTTACTTATAAAGTCACACATATAGGAGCTGGGGGTGGAGGACGGGTTGACTACAAAGGAGGAACAGGAAGCTTTGGGAAATGTGGAATAGTTCCATAACTTGACTGTGGTGGTGGTCACATTATCGTAAGCATTTGTCAAAACTCACAGAACTGTACGCTAAAAAGAGAATTTTACTTTGGTCTTAACAATAGGGGGAGAAAGTAAAAGCCAAGGCAGCAATGCCACTGTGTGACTTTACACAAATTACTCAACTTCTCTGCGCTTTTTTTTTTTAACCTATACACTGAGGATAAAATAGTACTTTCCTTATATCGTTGTAAGAATTAAGTGTGTTGATTTATGCAATATACCTAAAGCACATGGTACATAGCAAATGCCATATAATTAGTGGCTGTTATTTTTATTCATATTATTATTACTCACATATTTCTCTTTGAGGAAGTCTGGTAATGAAATAATGAAGAGAAAAGAAGGGTAATTAGGAGTTTGGGGTGGTTGAAGGATAAGGAGACCTAGACACACGGAGTCATAGACAGAATGGAGGAAATCAGTGATAAGGGAATGAAAGAGAGAGAGAGTAACGCTGAACCCACAGACCAAGCCTGTGCTGCTAACGTGGCATCGGCTGCCCGTTTTCATAAATAACTCCCTCTCCCTTGTCAACAGCTAATCGAGTAATTTCTCAAGGCCAGAAGCAACGCTGGATTAATGACAGCCCCTCCACAGATCAAAATGTTCAAATCCTTCTCCTGTGTTGTAATCCTACACCCCAAAGAATGGAAAGGACCGAACAAATCTACCTCCTAGATACACAATATCCAATATCATTAAAGTGACGCCTCCCAATATTTATTTGAATGGTCTGCTCTCGTCTTCTGCAAAGGAAAGCTCGTATTAGTGTTGGCTGGAAAATGGAGGGTTGTTATTAGAGCTCTGATTGGTCATTACAGACTCAGGGAATTTTCATCAAACAAAGAAACCTGATAAAATGTAAGCATAACATGCAGGGATTAGTGCACTC
The DNA here is from genome assembly GCF_059928025.1 of Delphinapterus leucas. NCBI lineage: Eukaryota > Metazoa > Chordata > Mammalia > Artiodactyla > Monodontidae > Delphinapterus > Delphinapterus leucas. Next base: position 119,602,449 of record NC_143132.1, read on the forward strand.
CTGGGTGACTTTGTCACAAGAGTAGGAATTTTAAGAGACTTCATAAGAATTAATATGCTCCACATGAAATTTATTTTAGCTTCTGGCTTTTCTTTCCAGGAGGCAAATCAGTGCAATTTCTTCTGCCTTTGTTTCAATTTGGTAACAAACCTCAATTTTCAGAGGGGCTTCACCTAGCTGCCCCATCACACACAAAGAGGTGGCTACATTTTCTACGAGTGGGGAGATGGAAGGAAGCAAGGTTTTTGATAACTGCTAGTCAAAACCAAGTCAACAGCTACCCAAGTGTAAGAATAACGGGTTGGATTGATTGAGCTATCTCAGCAGTTGGAATCTCTGGAGGGCTGGTGATCATAGACCAGCTGCTTTGCTCTTCGCCCCCAGAGCGCAGGGCAGCGTGGACCAGTACAATCACTGATAGCTGAGGCTCAGCCCCTGTGCGCTTCCACACCCCGTGTGCCTCTGCACCCTCTTCCAAAGCAGAGACATTTTCTTGTTTTATCTTTATCTATCTATCCATCCATCCATCCATCTATCCATCCATCCAATTTCTAATTGATAAGGACTTTTCAAAACACAATCACAACACCTTAACATAACCAACAAAATCAATAATAGTGGGCTTCCCTGGTGGCACAGTGGTTGGGAGTCCGCCTGCCGATGCGGGGGACGCGGGTTCGTGCCCCGGTCCTGGAGAATCTCACATGCCGCGGAGCGGACGGGCCCGTGAGCCATGGCCGCTGAGCCTGCACGTCCGGAGCCAGCCTGTGCTCCGCAACGGGAGAGGCCACAGCGGTAAGAGGCCCACGTACCGCAAAAAAAAAAAAAAAATCAATAATAGTTATGTAATATCATCTAAAACTCAGTCCACGTTCAATTTTCCTTGGTAATCTCAAAATGCCTTTCATAAAGTTTTGTTCATATCCCAAATAATACCTGTATGTTGCATTTGGTTAGTACATCTAAGTGTCTTTTAATCTAGAACAGTCATGGGAATTTTTTGTCTTCATTTATCCTTTTAATTGTTTTTTTTTAAGTATTCATGTATTTATTGAATAGATAATGCTTGCAGAGTGGTAAAAAGTTTTTTTCCAAACTGTACTAAAAGGTACATAATGAAATATCTCTCAGTCTCCTCCCCCAGAAGCAGTGTTACCAGTTTCATGTGTAATCCTCTAGAAATAGTCTCTACCTAGACAAGCACGCCTGTCCCCAGGCTGTAGCCTGGTAGATAAGAGTGAGGACATGAGTTCAAGTCTGTACTCTGCCACTTACTAAGTAAAAATCTTGGGCACATCGCCTCTGAGCCCCAGTTTTTTCCTCTGGTAAAGAGAACTAATAATAGTACCTATCTCATGGCATTGCTGAGAGAATTAAATCAGGTAAGTTAAGTACCTAAATAATTACTTGTTATTATATACATTCTCCTTTGGCTTTTACCCAAATGATAGAATGAGGCACTTTTCTTTGTTTGATGTGTTTTTTTCATCTAACATCGCATTTGCTTCATTGTTTGAAATCACTGACTTAATTCTACTGGATGGATGCCATACTGATAGACATGTAAGTTATTTCCAACCTTTTGTTTTTACCAAAAACATGCTGCCATGAATACCCTTGTAATATTTTATTGGATTCATATGCAAAATATCCATAGGATAAACTCCTGGAAGTAAAATTGCTGAGCTAAAGGATATGTGCATTTTAATTCTTTATAGGTAGTGCCCAACTGCCCCAAAGGAAGCTGTACCAATTTACACTCCCAAGAAAAGTGCCCAAGGATCTCCATTTCCCTACACCTTAGCTCACACAGGATATCACTAAACGTTTTAATCTTTGTAAATATGATTTGTGGAAAATGGTATCTCATAGATTTAGTGTGCATTTCTCTTATGGGAAGGTAAAAGAAATATAGTGCAAGTAAACCTCAGTAGTCAAATGACCTGCCCATGACTTCTGAGCAAGGACCCTGAGTGAGCGCCGGCAGGGCACAAACAAATGACCTTGTCGGTACTCGTGAAGAGGATGTTCCCTATCCGATAGCGCTAAGCATGTTTTATGCATGTCTGTAGGTAGGTAGTTATATCTAGCAGTAGTGAAGGGTTTGTTCTGAACCCTTCAACCGGGTTGCAACTCCTTCACCTGGTTGCTTTCTGACACGTGGTCAGGAGCACAGCGTTGTGGCCTTAGGACATGTATTTGCACAGCCGACCACTTCCTCCTTGAAACATTTTCTTCCCTTGGCTTCCTGCTGTCCAATCCATGGATTTGCTCCTAACTCACAAGCTCTCTTTCTCTCCTGGGCCCTTCTCTCCTCTAGCTACAGCTTCTCCACAGGTGATAGCCATTCCCTTGGCTTTAAATACGAGCTCCAGAACCAGGGTGAGGCTACGGAGGCCCCTAGGTCATAAAAGTTAAGGAGACATTTACTCTTGGGCTTGTGCAAGGGCAGGCTTGGCCCCAGAGCGTGACTGTCTCCTTAAGTTTCCCTATTTGCCCTAGGTACCTTGCTTTCCTCACCCTAGTTTCACCTCCTTAAACACCTCCACCCTCTCCCTGGACCTGCAGACAAATCCTATTTGTCGTCTCTACTTGGATATCCGAAACACAGCTCAAAATTAAAATATCTAAAACAGAACTCTTGCATCACTTCCCCCTCCCCTGGCCAAACCTGCTCCTTCTACTTATCTGTCTCAATAGCATCACCATTTATTCAGTTACTCTAGTAGGAGTTATCCTTGATTTCTTTCTTTCAACAAGTTCTATCTTCCATCTCCACATCTGACAAGCTCTCACCACTTCTACTGCTACACGTTAGACCAGGCCTCCATCTCTTATCACTGTAAATACCTGCCACCTCCCCACACCCACCCCCAGTATCCCGGCTTCCACCCTTGGCCTCTCCCTCCCCCTCCCCTCCCCTCCCCTCCCCTCCCCTGCCCCCTCCGCCTCCCCCTCCCCTCTCCCCTCTCCCCCCTCCCCCTCCCCCTCCCCTCTCCCCCCTCCCCTCCCCCCTCCCCCCTCCCCCTCCCCTCTCCCCCTCCCCTCTCCCCCTCCCCCTCCCCTCTCCCCCTCCCCCTCCCCTCTCCCCCTCCCCCTCCCCTCTTCCCCTCCCCCTCCCCTCTCCCCCTCCCCCTCCCCTCTCCCCCTCCCCTCTCCCCTCCCCTCTCCCCCTTCCCTCTCCCCCCTCTCCCCCTCCCCTCCCCTCCCCTCTCCCCCCTCTCCCCCTCCCCTCCCCTCTCCCCCTCCCCTCCCCTCTCCCCCTCCCCCTCCCCTCCCCTCCCCTCTCCCCCTCCCCTCTCCCCTCTCCCCCCTCCCCCTCCCCCTCCCCCCTCCCCCTCCCCCCTCCCCCTCCCCCCTCTCCCCCTCCCCCTCCCCTCCCCTCTCCCCCTCCCCTGCCCCCTCCGCCTCCCCCTCCCCTCTCCCCTCTCCCCTCTCCCCCCTCCCCCTCCCCCTCCCCTCTCCCCCCTCCCCTCCCCCCTCCCCCCTCCCCCCTCCCCCTCCCCTCTCCCCCTCCCCTCTCCCCCTCCCCTCTCCCCCTCCCTCTCCCCCTCCCCCTCCCCTCCCCTCTCCCCCTCCCCCTCCCCTCCCCTCTCCCCCTCCCCCTCCCCTCCCCTCCCCTCCCCTCCCCTCCCCTCTCCCCCCTCTCCCCCTCCCCTCCCCTCTCCCTCTCCCTCTCCCCCTCCCCTCTCCCCCTCCCCTCTCCCCCTCCTCCTCCCCTCCCCTCTCCCCCTCCCCCTCCCCTCCCCTCTCCCCCTCCCCCTCCCCTCCCCTCCCCTCCCCTCTCCCCCTCCCCCTCCCCTCCCCTCCCCTCCCCTCCCCTCCCCTCCCCTCTCCCCCTCCCCCCTCCCCCTCCCCCCTCTCCCCCTCCCCCTCCCCTCCCCTCTCCCCCTCCCCCCCTCTCCCCCTCCCCCTCCCCCTCCCCTCTCCCCCTTCCCCCTCCCTTGGGTACTCATTACTCATCAGGCAGAGCGATCTTTTCACATCCTGAAGTAGATTAGGTCACTCTCCTACTTAAAACCCTCTAGTGGGAAATAAGAGATACGGGAACATATGTGTATGTATAACTGATTCACTTTGTTATAAAGCAGAAACTAACACACAATTGTAAAGCAATTATACTCCAGTAAAGATGTTAAAAAAAAAAAACCTCTAGTGGCTTCCAAATGAATTTAGCCTAAAGGCAGACCGCCCCCCCCCACCCCCACCACCATGGTCAACAGACCAGGATCTAGCAGGTGCCAAGAATCTGATCCCAGCCTACAGAAACCCACTTCTTCCTCCACCTCATTCACCAGGAACCGTGGCCCACACCGGCACACTGCTGCCTCAGCTGTGTTCCTCTTCCTTGAAACGCTCTGCCCCAGGCCTTTATACAGGCACTTCCTTCTCAACATTCAGGTGTCAGCTCAGGTGTCACCTTCCTGACCACCCCCATCCACTCATCCAGTCACTCAAAATCCCATCACCCTGTTTTCTTTCTCCACAGCATTATCACAATCCGAAAGTGTCTTGTTATCAGTGGGTAATAGCCGCTCAAAACTCAGGGGCTTGAAACAGAAATTTACCAGTTCAGCTGGGCAGTTCTTGATTGGGACTTTCCCTGTTGCAGTTAAACAGCAGCTGGGGTTGGAGTCATCTGGAGGCTTTTCTGGGCTGGATGTCTAAGGTTCTTCCCTCCCTTGTCTGGTGCCCCGGTGCTCCTCTGGGTGGCCTCCTTTTCCAGCAGAGAACTGGACTTCCTGCATGGCAGCTCAAGTCTCCAAGAGGAAAGAAGTGGAAATGGTTGGTCCTCTTATAAGCCAGGCCTGAAAGTGGCACAATGTATTTCTGCTGCCATATTCAAATGGTCAAAGCAGTCATAAGCCAGCCCAGGTTCAAGGGGATTGAGGAATAAATTCTACCTCTTAAAGCAGAAGTGACACGTATGTAAACGGAGGAAAGGAATTGATGGTGGCCTTCTTTGGCAATCAACTATCACATTCATTTGTTTACCTGTTATTTGTCTATCAACTCCCATTAGGTTATGTAAACTCCATAAGACAACAGGGACCTTGTCTATCTTATTTTATGGCTCCATTTCCAGCGCCTAGAACAGTGTCTGGCACACAGTAGGTGCTCAATAAATAAAGTCTGGGAAACTAAAATGGACTAAACTGAACTTCTCCAGTTTGGCTTTTCCAGATTCACTGATGCTAAGCATGCTGATGACCCACCAGATAAGAGAAATCCTACATTTATAAAGTATTTCATTTCCTCTGCAAACAAGAAAAACTTGCCCTGAACACAAAATCTAGAAATAGATTTGGCATGTTTTCTAAATGGAAAATATTTCTTGTATCACCAGAAATTATTTTCCCACAGCTTGTGCTACATCAAAATATTGAAGTTGACTGAAAATACCCCATTCTTTAATCTTGGTGTGGACAAGAAACAATTTTTGTTTTTGTAGCAAAGGAAATATAGAAACCTCCTGATGTTTGAACTCCCCCAGTTCTGAAAATGTCATTACAAGATAGACCTTTTTTTTTTAAAGACTAATGAGAAATGTCATTAAAAGTTTGGTCATCAAAATGTATAGATTTTGATTATAAAGCCAGCACTTGTTTATTTAAGTAATTACATATGAGCGAGGGCAAAAAAAAAAAAAAAATTCCCTCAAATCTCCCCCTTTGCTAGTTTTTACTGGTGAGTTCTATAAAATAATCCCATGTTTAAACCTTTTTGTAAATCCCTTGTAAATTAGTAAGTGAGAATGTATTCATCTGAAGGATTTTAGTGATTTTTGAAGTTAAAAAAAAGAGGGATTTAATTTTTTAAAATTACACTTGCAGATGACCGCTGATGAAATTTCCTCTAATCTTTGTTTTATCTTCAGTTTTCCCAGATTTGCTCAAAGCCATCCCAGTGAGTATCCACGTCAATGTCATTCTTTTCTCCACGATCCTTATCGTTTTAACCCTGGTGGGGACGGCCTTCTTCATGTACAATGCTTTCGGCAAGCCCTTTGAAACCCTGCATGGTCCACTGGGGTTGTATCTCTTGAGCTTCATTTCCGGTGAGTACAGAATTCTACCTCTGAAGACAAATGCGCTTTTCAATGTGCAAAAGACAGAGCTACCCAAATGTAAAGTGACAGTACATATACGTGGATGTCCACGGTGGCACTATCTATGAGAGCAAAGAGTGGTGATAACTATAATTATCCAACAATAGGGAATTCAATAAATTCATTATGGTGATCTATTTGACTAGATGGCATTGAACTATATTTTTGAAGAAGATGAAATCAAAAGAACAAGTGCTTGTATCAAAAAGTGAAAAAAGCTGTATATAAGATGTTATAAACATGAACCTAATTTGATTTTATATATAAATATGGAGAATATATACATATATTGTATATAGACTCTCCATATATATAGCCTACATATATATACATAAATACATATATATATGTATATATACACACACACATAGAGAGAGAGAGAAAGAGAGTGTATTCTGTTGGTAGTAGTTATCTCTGAGCAGTAAAATTACGGGTGATTTTCATTTTTTCTCATACTTTTTACTATTTCCAAACATTCAGTAATGTGCATTTATTTATTCCTAACCAGAAGAATAAATAAAAGCCATGAAAAAAGAGTAAAGAGCCAGTGTTCCACCCACACATGAGTTGCCATATTCAGGCCTATAGGGTCTTTGTGTATCTGGGCAAGGAGAAAGCTCTAAACCCCAAAATTAGTTCATTAATAAACACGTCCTACTCAGTAACTAGGGCTGATGGGAAACAATATAAAACCCAGTCAGTGCCACAGGGTGCTTAGGATATATTTACAAGAAAGAGAAAGAGATGAGAAAATCGAAAGTGTCTACATAACTCATATGCACCATCCTTCAGTGGTTGGTCTCTGATTTCACCCCACTCCAAACTTGCAAAAAAGACTCAATGCTTTGTCATATCCCCAGGAAGCAAGTAATTGTATTAGTGATTTCATGGAGAGATGAGAGAGAATATAACTCACACCAGCAAACAGTGTATTGAAGATCCATATCAGACTCTCTGCTTCTCTGCAGCTGCCCTTTGGCTGCCAGCCCCCAGCCCCCAGGCCACCAGGCCCCTTCCCTCTCTTGACACCACTCCCTTCTCCCTGCACAATTCAACTCCAGCCACAAACTCGCATAGCTCCCTCTCTATCAAACAAAGCCTTGTAGTTAACGGGTGCTCCCTTGTCTTAGAAAGCAGTATATGAGCCTCTATTCATGATCACTTGAGCACCCTTTGTTACCAACCTGGGTTCAATAGAAACTGGTGAAATGCGAAATTCAGGCAAGGCTTTACTGGGACTTGTGCTGAAGCACAAGGGAGTAACACCAAGTAACAGGTACCCTAGCTTGCTCGCTGAGGTGGGGGAGCCGCTTCCTTAAATGGGGTGAGGCTGGGAGCAGATCGGTGGGTCAGGCTGGAGGGGTGACGGGTGGTCTGCTCACCCCCTTGGTGGTGCTGTGCGCAGGGATCCTGCGCAGTACCCCGCTTTTGCTCCCCGCAACTCAGAAGTGGCAGCTGCGCTTTGACCTTTTTGTATCTTACTGTTCATAATTTGCCCCACGTGCACATGCGTGCAGTGATTTTTAGTCCCTTGTAGTTTCTTTGTATTCTTTCGTTCGAGGAGACAAAGGGGCCCAGGTCTCAGCCTGTCTCAACTTCTTGGGGTCTTCCGCCATCTACATCTTGCTATTCAAATTATTTACCCAACCAAAATAGTTCTCTCTCTAGCAGAGGTTCTGCTAATATTTTCTCCATATTTTTCACAAGCAAATAATACAGTTTCAATTGTGCAGAAATGATTACCCTATGACGACAGTGTCTAGGTCCTCCTCATCTTTGGATCGCTAGGGAAAGCATCCAGCATGGGCCTCTGCACACAGTAAACGATTCAGTACGTATTCACTGACTTGCGAAAGCAAGCCCAGAAGGAGATGTTAAGCCGGTCACTTAAACAGCACAGAATGCAAATGGGATGGAATTAGCAGAGTAGACCTGAAGAGGCAGTGGGAAAAGATCCAAAGAGATGGAACAGAATAATGTAAAGGAAGGCCAAGAGCTTTGCAATCAGGGCAGAGGAGCTAGAACGCAAGTACAGGGTGCACACAGACAGACAGAGGTAGTGGTTCAATCTCAAGGGAAGGTCAGGTTAGAAGTGGGTATTGGGATTACTTCACCCCACCCACGACAGCAAACCAAACTGGAGGATCTGGGTGGTGTGCCGTTTTAGTGAAGGCCCTTGAAACAACCAGGGACCAGCTAGACAACAGGATACACAGTATTTTAACAGAGGGAATATAATGTTCAGCTGTGGCTCTTCAAGTGGAGTCCCCAGACCAGAGCATCTGCATCACCTGGGATCTTGATAGAAAAGCAAATTCTCCAGCTTCACCCCAGACCGCCTGAATCAGAAACTCTCGAGTAGGGCCCAGCCATCTGTGCTTTACCAAGCCCTGCAGGTAATTCTGATGCAAGTTCAGGTTTGAGAACCAGGGCTATAGGGAGTTGATTAAATAGACGTTGGAGGACTGAAAAACAAGGAGACGCTGAGGTAACTCAGAGATGGCAATGTCGCAAAGCAGTGGCCAGCCCTAGGGCTGGGGAACCCAGGGAAGTGTTTAGTGTTACCAGAACCTAGAGGCTTAAGGAGAGGCCTCGGGGCACTGGGTCTCAGACCTCTGAGGAGGTGGCACTGTACACAGAGGAGATGGCACTGTCATGTGACACCAGCAGGCAGCTCTGGCAACGTGGAAAGGGCTTGGGAACTCCTCAGCTGAGGCCCAGAGAAGTGCTACCTCGTGGCAAGGCCAGCCAGACCTTCCTCCCCTGCCCTGGTATCCTCCCTGTTGGTAGGACTGGGGCAGGTGACAAGGCAGAGCAAGAGTGGGGGGAGTCTGCACCCAGCATCACAAAGCACAGAAAAGAAGAGAGCTGGTTTGATGCCAAGACACAACAGCTTATTAAGTGGCACAGCCATCTCACACCCTGGCTTCTGAATGAAACTGAGAACAGCCCATTTGGAAGACAAATTATCTGACCATTCTAAGGGACGACCAAACTAACGGTATTTGAAAGCAGGATGACTCAGAGAATGCAGGCTTTAATCCAAGTCCCAGATCTTATCTCGGCTTTTGGCCAAGTCTAGTGCAGAGAAAACCTGAGCACAGAAATATATGCGGGAACACAGGCCCTGGGCTCACACTGTACTGTATTTATCCTTGAACTTGTTGCAAAAGCAGGTGCTCAATAAAGGTTTGTGGACGAGGGAAGGAAGAGAGAGGGAGAAAGGAAAGATGGAGCCAGCTCCAGATCTGCGTCTTACAGAGGATAAAGGCCTAGTGTTTCCAGATTATCTGTTTTTTTTTAAACAGATAAAATTCTTTTTTTTTTTTTTTTTTTTTTGCGGTACGTGGGCCTCTCACTGTTGTGGCCTCTCCCACTGCGGAGCACAGGCTCCGGACACGCAGGCTCAGCGGCCATGGTTCACGGGCCCAGCCGCTCCACGGCATGTGGGATCTTCCCGGACCGGGGCACGAACCCGTGTGCCCTGCATCGGCAGGCGGACTCTCGAACACTGCGCCACCAGGGAAGCCCTAACATTCTTATTTTTAAAAACCAGAATTTTCAACAATTTTTAAAAAATTATTATTTTTAAAAACCAGAATTTTCAACAATTTTTAAAAATCTGTGCCTGACAACGAAACGTGTTTGAAGGTCAGATGGACTGACAGTTTGTGACCTCTAGAGGTAACAGGTCACTCTTGAATCACAGACTAACTACTTCATTCCCTTTGATCTACGTATAGTACCCATAAGCCCCTGGAGGCTTGGGAAAGTTTATCGAAGGTTGTAATATTCACAGAGACCCCAGCTTTAAACTCCACTCGTGGAAAGGTGGGGATTTCACGGCCCTTATCACAAACACTTGGAATGTGAGGCAATGAATCACACACTCAGAGGCCAGAGCCTGTATTGGGGGGGGGGTCCCTTAATGCCCGTGGGAGTCACCTTTCACTAGAGACCTCCTTCCCCTGGGGCAGCTCTCTTCTGCTGAGTTTCCCCCCCTGTTTCTCTACCCCGGTGGCCTCCCTCATAGCCAGCAGAGAAAAACTCCTTCCTCCCTTTTCTTCTTCTCCTCCTACTCAGCCCTGGGTTCCCCAAGATGCCACCTTTCCTTGTGCTGATGTCACACCAGGGCTCTTTCTTCAGCTGTCTACCTCCCTGCTGGATGAGACCCCCAGGCTTGGCATCCTCCTTGGGGGGGGAAGAGAAGGGAAAGGAGCTCTTCCGGCTTGTCTGTCTGGGACCTTGCATGCTGCCTAGAGTAACAATGCTGTGGGCATCTCCTTGAGTTCCCTGATGCACTGCAAGCCAGACCTCAGGGGGAGAAAAGGAAAAAGGGCACCAACTTCTGGATGAGGTCAGCAACGGTTTGTCACCACAGCCTGCTTGTCCTTGCAGCCCAATATCCTGTTGCCCTCCTGGACCAGAAAAGTGCCTCTTCCACTTCTCACGGCCTTCAGTCTGGTTCACATTCCTCAGCCTTCTTCATGTAACTTTTCTTCCCACTATCATTGTTCCATGAAACCCACCCAAGTCAGTTAATTTGCTCTTTCTCATCTTGTCAATCATAACCCAGGCCTGAGAAGTCTTTCCCTGAGTTAGGATTTTAGTAATATCTTAATGATCTCCCATGGTTCATTTTGGACAGTGATTCTCTTCCCGGACCATGCATTAGAATCACCAGAAGTAAGTTCCAAAAATACTGATGCTGGTCCCACATCACAAATTGGAGTCTCTGGGGGTGGAGACTGGGCACTGGTCTTTTTTCTTTTTTTTTTAAGGTTTCGTAGGTAATAATTCTAATGTGTGACCAGTGTCAAGAACCACTGATACAGGTGCACTCATTTCATTTATTCAACAAACGCTGACTGAGTGCCACCACGTAGCAGCCATTATGAGAGGTACTGGTGTTACCACAACCCATCAGGCACACAGTCCTGCCTTCGTGGAGGCTAAAATCTAGTGGGAGAGTCAACAGAAGTTTACATAGGGAATTAAAGATCACAATAATGGTGATGAACAGGCTGTCATGATACAGAATGAAGGGAAGGGAAGATCGGGTCTTGATATGGTGGTCGGCAAAGGCTACTCCAGGTAGCTGAGTTCTAAAGATACAAAAGAGCTAAGGATCCTCAGAGAACTTCCCAAGGAGAGGAAAAAACACACATGAGGATGCTAGGGAAAGAGGCCAGCTTGTTGTAGACACTGAAAGAAGGCCCACGTGGCTAGAGAACAGGCAGTGAGGGGAAAATGGCCAAAAAAAAAAAAAATTAGATCAGTTGACGTCAGTTAACGTCAGACCTCAAAAGCCACGGCAAGTCTTTCAGAATGGATTCTAATTGCAATGAGACACTTCTGAAAGTCCTTAAGAAGCTGTCTGATAGCTGATTTACCTTTTAATTTTTTATAAATGTATTTATTTTTGGCTGCATTGGGTCTTCGTTACTGCGCGTGGGCTTTCTCTAGTTGCGGCGAACGGGGTCTACTCTTCGTTGTGGTGCACGGGCTTCTCGTTGCCGTGGCTTCTCTTGTTGTGGAGCACGGGCTCTAGGCGCGTGGGTTTCAGTAGTTGTGGCACGTGGGCTCAGTAGTTGTGGCTCTCAGGCTCTAGAGCGCAAGCTCAGTAGTTATGGCACATGGGTTTCTTTGCTCCCTGGCATGTGGGATCTTCCCGGACCAGGGCTTGAACCCGTGTCCCCTGCATCGGCAGGCGGATTCTTAACCACTGCACCACCAGGGAAGTCCAACTGATTTCCCCTTTAAGAAATGTCTGGTGAAAGACTAGGCTATTGCATTGGAGATGGAGAGAGATGAATGTATTCTAAAAGCATTTTGAAAGTAGATCCAAAATGTTTTGTAGGTAGCTTAAGCAACTAGTAGACAGTGGTGGCATTAACCCAGCTGAATAAGACAGGGGAGGAACAGGCTTAGAGTTTAGGGCAAAAAAGAAGTGGGGAGAGGAGCTTAGCATTAGAAATCAAGTGTTCCATTAAGGGCATGTCAAGTTTGAGATCCTATGAGATGTTCAAGAGGACATTTCAAGTAGACAGTCAGATATATGAGTCTGGAGCTCAGAGAAGAGGTCTAGACAAAAAACATAAATTTAAGAGTTGTCAGGATATAGATATCACTCAAAGCAATGAACATGGGTGAGATCATCTAGGAAGAGAATGTAGATAGAGAAAAATTGGCCTAGGACCAATCCCTGAATAACACCATCAGTTAATTTTGGGGTTGAGAAGAAAGAGGAGAAGGAGGCAGCAAAGGACACTGACTAGGTGTGTCTGGAGAGGAAGAAGGAAAATCAGGAGACGTGGTGTCCCAGAGGCTACAAGAGGGGGATGTTTCAAGAGTACAGGCCAACAGTAGAAAACAAATTTATGGTTACCAAAGGGGGAAGGGGGTGGGGAAGGGATAAATTAGGAGTCTGGGATTAGCAGATACTGACAACTGGATATAAAACAGATAAACAGGGCTTCCCTGGTGGCGCAGTGGTTGAGAGTCCGCCTGCCGATGCAGGGGACGTGGGTTTCCGCGGCTGGGCCCATGAGCCATGGCCGCTGAGCCTGCGCGTCCGGAGCCTGTGCTCCACAACGGGAGAGGCCGCAAGATTGAGAGGCCCGCGTACCACAAAAACAAACAGACAAACAAACAAACAGATAAACAGCAAGGCCTACTGTAGAGCACAGGGAACCATAGTCAGTACCCTGTAATAAACCATAATGGAAAAGAATATGAAAAAGAATATATATACATACATACATACATATATATATAAATAACTGAATCATTTTGCTGTACACCAGACACAAACACGACATTGTAAATCAACGCTACTCCAATTAAAAGTTAAAAAAAAAAAGAGTACAGATCAACAATGAAGTATGGGAAAGGGAGGCCACCTGCGAGAGTCAATGAGAGGGAGGGAAGAGTGGCAGGGGAAGGCAGAATGGGGAAAACAGGGTGAAAAACACTTTCCTCAAGGTTTATAACACAGTAGGAGAGAGAAAGGCCCTCAAATTAAGGAGGTGGAGAAAGAGCAGGTGCCCAAATAGAAGGAGGTGAGTATAGCAGCAACTAGACACACAGTTTCACACTGGAGCACTGATATATGCCTTTTACACATTCCATTTGAGAAGGTTCCCAATTGATGATAGAGAGTCTAACCCACATATGCATCTAAGAGAGCAGGTTACGTGGAAGACTTGCCATGGATCCTTAGTGGGACATCCTAGACAGTTCAGGGAATATTCCCTGAGGATGCTATGAAATGTATTGGTTCAGGCCTTTTAGAGGTGATGAAAACCACCGAAATGGGGACTTATTGCAAAGCGTATTTATTATGCCTTGTCTTACGTGTAGCATCAGGTTTGAGTTACACCAAGCAAGGCAAACAAAGAAAACAACTGCCTTTCTTTAAAAAGGGGATACTCCTAATGTGGACATAATTAATTACGAAAATTACAGCCGTGGCATGGAACAGAAATAAGCTCAGTCATACGTAAAACAAGAAGACAGGAAAATAAAGAGCAGCGCAGGAATAGAAGGATGCTTCACGTCACACATCAGTCTCAGTATTAATCATACCCTGGCCTCTGTAATAAGTCTAGGGCATATTATTCTGCAACTGTTAGTGAAAAACCATCTGCAACTTAGTTCCACTTCAGTCCTTATGGAGGAGCTGTTGTTCAGAGTCTGAGAAAGATCCAGGGACACCTGGGCATTAAAGCCACAGAGCCTGAGGAAGGATAGGATTGGTGGTAGGAAAAGTCAGCAACAAAAAGACTAGTTTCTCAGCATAAACTTTGGAAGGAGGCCACAGAAGGGAGAGAAGTAATATTAGCCAGCCCGTGATGGTCAACGGACAAGGAATTTTGTTTTGAGATACAGGGCAGCATCTGAAGGGGCAGAACCGTAGTGACGGGATTGCATTCAGGTCATTCACGGCAAGGACGCGACAGAAGGACTGTTTAACTCACTTTGCACGGGGCCCGGCCGTGCATGATCTGGTGCAAGGAGATTCTCAATCTTGTCCTGTCACAACTGCAAAGAGACTCCTGTCCTGTTCAGAACATGCACAAGTGTCTCCCCTCTGTTTCATTTAGAGTCACAACCCAAGTCCTTGCTACGACCACCAAAGCAGCACTTGCTGTGCCCACCCTAGAAACCCGCACACATACCTCACCTCTTACTCCCCTCTGCCTCGTTCTCTTCTTCTCTCTGCTCAAATCCCCTGGTTCCCTTTGCACTCTCTGTTCCCTCAGCTTGAAATGCTCTTCCCCTCCAATACCTACCTTCTCACCCCCGACTTCTTCAAGAGGCACTAAAGTGTCATCTTCCCCAGGCCATCCCCCTTCCCTGCTTTATTTTATTCTCCTTAGTACACATCACACTCTGATAAACTACAGAATGGAATTACTTATGTTGTTATAGCCTCTCTCTCCACTCTCTCTACCACTGAGAGCTCCATGAAGATAGGGATTTTTGTCTGCTTTATTCAGTGCTGTATCCCCAGTGCCCAGAACAGTTCAGTCAGCATCCAATAAGTGTTTGTTGGTAAATGAATAAAACAGAAGCAGCTCTACATATTTTCTAGTAACACATGACAATCTCCTTTTCTGAAAATCAGTTCAAATGAGAAAAAGATCTTTACATGAATCACTCTTCTCACTAACATGACATCTGTAAAACTTAAGTTAGATATGGGCTCTTCAACTCTCCATTACAGAAGACATTATATCACAGAAGAAGGGGAAAAGCTGAACCCAGCTGGTGTTATAACTTCCTCCTCACCTGCTCTTTGGAAATACATGACCAAATTGCTCTCCATTATGACCTCAAAATCTACTCTTAGATATTAGCTTGCTTTACTAGTCTAGATGGTAGCCATTGGTCTCTAAAGCAGTTTGGAACTGGAGCAGCTTCCATTTGGGGAAGAAATCATTGCTGGAGATCTCACCAATAATAACTGACTTTCTAGTGAGATTACATAATTTCATAGAAAATTAGCACTTACACCTGAAGTGGCTTTTTCAACCCCATGTATCATCTCTCAAGACTCCTTAAAGAAGGAAATCTTCAACTTATCATTCTGTAGAGGAAATGGAATGCCTCTAACAGTTGTCATTGTAGGGGAGAAAAAGTTTTCACTCTTCCCTTCCAGGTTCTTTGGCTGCCTCATAATTAAATTGACATAAGACAGGTTAACAGGGGAAGAACAAATTTCGTTTCATACGTACAGGAGCTCATAAAATATGAGACTCAAAGAAATGACCCAAGCAAGCCACGTTTATACCTTTCAGACAAAGAAACAATAAATTTGTGAAAAACTGACCAAAGTAGTTTGGGCTTGGGGTAGTAAATTAGTGAAGAAGTAGCAAGGTTTGTTTATACAGCCATCTCGGCCCTGAATTCCCTATCTCTGGTGTTAAGGATGCCTTCTACCCTCCAGGTGCAGGGAGGGTACGCTTCATATGGGAAATTTATTTCCTGATTTCAGGGAGACAGAGGAAGGTCAGAGTGTCCTTCTTGCACTAGTTGTTTCTTAAGTAACTTTAATTCAAAATAATCAATCTGTTGAAGTGGTATATTTGGGAGGGGCAAATCCTGCTTCCACTCATCATCTCTAAGAGAGTTTAAAGATGACATGTTAGCTTTCTGGAAATCTTGGCCATTACTTTAAATGGAATAGAAATTCTAATTTACTATTTCCCAGATGCAATCTTAGTGATAATAGGAGAAAGTTTCAGAGGTGTTTTTCACCTTTGAGAACACATGTCTACTGAAACCCATGGTACCCTAGACTCCCATGGACCCTGGCAGGATCTTCCCACCCATAAAGTATAGTCATTCTCGGGGCTCACCGAGGGATAAAGAAGCAGCTTTCTTGTTGGCTGTGAGCTTCATTCCCTATATTGTAAGGGACTGGAGGGGAGAGGTGACCGATTCTGTAGTCTCGGCTGCCAGAGGAGAGCCCTGAGTGTGTAGTGTCTAGTACATAACACATGTTTGTTAATTGACTGATAATTCATGGTGTGACAGCCCTATAACTCAGCTCTCCTATTCGGTCAGAAATTAACTCAGTAATCAAAGTCATTAAAAGGAGAAGGGAAAAAAAAAAAACAAAAACACTACGGTACCAGCCAGATGGTGGGGAAATCAAACACGTGAAAGGAAAATGGCTCGTCTTTGAGTAAGACACCCGGCTGCAAAACCTCGTATGCCTGGTTATATTCCAAATTCTAGCTTGAGCAAGGCTTGTCAGGTTTCCCTAAATCTGGTGTAAACTTTAACCTTTCTTATGAGCTGCAGCAGTGTTGGTCAGATAGACAGACAAGGGGGAAATCTGTCCAAATGGCCCCAGCTGAGTTTGGGCTCTTGGGGGACATGGGTAACTGGGAGGAAGCATGCAGGCTTGATCCTAACCCTTGGGCAAGAGCACAAATGAAAGCCCACATACCACGTGTCTCATCGTTTAAAAGTTATAAGCTAATAGACTATTCAGTGAAACATGTTTCTCCTTCACCCTTGACACACGTCTCTCTAGGACCTGGACCTGGAGGCCAGATTCAGATTTAGACTTCTTGAGCCCTGGGAATTCTGCACCTGAGGTGGTGATGAGAGGAGGGCCGAGCCCTGTCTATTCGTCTCTCTTCCCGTGGCTGGTTCCATCCACGCCGTAAAGGGCCTCGAGCATAATTGTGTGAACTCTCCACCGCGTATCCGAGCTCTGACCATGCCCCCCAAACAGCTGTTCCTTGGCCACCCTCAGGCCTGTACAGCAGAAGCCACAAAATCCACCCCTGTGTAAATGGACCCAGGGAAGATGCTCGTGCCAGCCCAGGAAGTGTGCTCAGGGCTGTTTGCGGAGGAAATTCCTGGGTCCCAGGGGTACCATCTGGCATGTGGTCAGGGACTCCAGATGGCCCCATCCCACTGACATCAAGCATTCCTCACCCCATGCGGAGGGGTGTCAACAGGAGAGAGAGCAGGACCCTCTAAATGTGGGACCCATAGCAGGAGCCCCCTTGCTGGAAGCGAAGGGCCAGACCGGAAAACGTGCTGAGCCCTGTTCCCACCACCACTCACATCCCTTACACACCTCTTTTCATGTCCCCAGCAGCCAGGCCACAAACAGAAACTCTTCCTGGGTATCTTTTTTTTTTTTTTTTTTTTTTTGCGGTACGCGGGCTTCTCACTGCTGTGGCCTCTCCCGTTGCGGAGCACAGGCTCCGGACGCGCAGGCTCAGCGGCCACGGCTCACGGGCCCAGCCGCTCCGTGGCATGTGGGATCCTCCCGGACCGGGGCATGAACCCACGTCCCCTGCATCGGCAGGCGGACTCTCAACCACTGCGCCACCAGGGAAGCCCCTTCTTGGGTATCTTTTGGTCCATAATCCATAAATAGGTATTGGTGGTCCCACATTTCCTTTAGAGCCAGGGACAGAGAGAGGCAAAAATATCCTAAATTCACACTGAGTTGTTTCCCTCCGTGTGTCCTAGCGTCGCTGAGGGGTTGGCAGAGACTCAGGCTGGGTTTCCATGCTCTGACTCTGAAATGACCAAGTTGACCTCACGGACAACCCCAGACTCCATGAGCAGAATCTCAGACCATCCTCTTAACAACTATATCGTGTTTGGGGAGCTTGCATGCTTGAAGTATTAGCTCCAGTAAAGGGCTATGGGTCTTAGATACCCAAGCAACTTTTACTTTAAGAATTTGAAATGCAGTCTCAGTGTGATGCTTTCTCCTCAACAAAGCAGTACCTTTAAAATATTTAACAACTTGAAAAAGAAAACCAAGCTTGAATTTTCCTTTCAAGCACCAGGGAAATACAGTGTTTCGCTTCTGTCTGAAATTCACCATCTCCTCACACAAAGAGGTTCTTATGGTAAAAGCAATGGCATTTTCTCCACAATTTTCAAATAAAAGATAAAGAGAAAACAGCATCTCAGCCTTTTTGTTGGATCCAACAATAAAGGAATAATACAGTATTGCCAGGGGAGAGCTCTGGTTTTAAGCTCAGAATACAAAAATAGGCTGACAATTTTTACAAAGGAATATTCTCCAAGGCTGGTGGGAAGTGAAGTTTCAAGAAAATTATATCACTTAATTACTTGGGGATGTATGATGGTGGCGGGAGCCGGTCCCAGGTGAAATTCTCACAGAAGAAATAGAATTTCACCTTTCCTCCTCACCCCCAAACCAACCCCACCCCCATCTATCCAACCCAAACCCAGCCTTCGGAAAAGGAATGGGAACATCATTTGCATGGTAGCACCTCATGTCTGGAACGTTCTCCCCACACGGCCCAACCTCCCTTTGCTAACTTTTCCTACAACTACTTCCAAAGGACCTTCTAGGATGCTGCCCACCTACTCAGTAATAGCTACCTGCACCTCCCTTACTATGACACCCACTGCAATTGGTTTACAACTGTTTTATCTGAGTTCCCTGCCCGATTATACTCTCTGTTACAGCAGAAACCATCTGCATTTTCTTTAATGTTGAAATCTCCACCACTATTCCCATGCTTGGCCCGTAATAAGTCTCACGGAATAAATGAATGAGTGAATTAATGAATGGGAACTTAAGCCACTATGTTGCTGCTCCCAGGGCATTTGAATTAACTGTAATTGAAGGCAAAAGCACTTACCACTCCTCAAGGAGTCATAAACCTAATGGGAGAGCATGTGGAGGAACGAGGCGCTATAGTATCAGTACGTTCTCTGGCGTGGCCTATCTGATGGATTCAGGGGTTTTTTGGCGTGTGGTGGAACGAAGACTTGCAAGATGAAAAAATACATAAAAACCAGAGGAACAGCTACCAGTTAGTGAGCACTTCTATGTGCCAATTCTAATACCAAGTGTTAATCTTGAATCATCTTTATTGTCCACATTTTATAGACAAGGAAGTGGAGGCTTGGAGGTTAAAATTGACTACTTTCACATAGCTACTGGCGGAATCAGGGTTTGAACCCAAATTGGTTTGATCAAAGTCTGAAAACCATCTCAGCAAGTTTCCTGTTAACTAGCACCCCACTGTGATGGCCTAGGGTGCAGATGTAGCTGTGGGAGCCCTGGGAGCCCCGGCTCTCCTCGATGCCCCTGACTCTGCCCCTCTTGCCACCTCCTTCTGCCCCTGTGCCATCCACCCATCTGGGGGGCTCTTATTCTCCATCCTCATGGGAGGGGGACTATTAGAGTTTCCAGGCACCACTCAATATGACGTGCTCCTGTCCTGCAGAGATCTCATCCAGGTCACAGCCACACCACTTAAAATTAGATTAGGCCACCAATGAGTGATAAATAAGGGGAAAATAATAATAATAATAGGGCTTCCCTGGTGGCGCAGTGGTTAAGAATCTGCCTGCCAATGTAAGGGACACGGGTTCGAGCCCTGGCCTGGGAAGATCCCACATGCTGCGGAGCAACTCAGCCCGTGCACCACAACTACTGAGCCTGAGGTCTAGAGCCCGCAAGCCACAACTACTGAGCCCACATGCCACAACTACTGAAGCCCACGCACCTGGAGCCTGTGCTCCGCAACAAGAGAAACCACCGCAATGAGAAGCCCACGCACCGCAACGAAGAGTAGCTCCCACTCGCCCAACTAGAGAAAGCCCGCGTGCAGCAACGAAGACCCAACACAGCTGAAAATAAATAAATAAATAAATAAATAAAATAATAATGGGTTAAAAAAATACATATTTATTATTCTCTCACACAAAAATCTAGAGGTTAAAGTCCACTGAAGACACTGGTGGCTCCCGATGTCTGATATCCAAAATTCCTCCCTTCCTGTTTTTCCATAATATATGGCTTCCATTTCTAAGGCCACCTTGTCCAAAACGTCTGCTGGTGCTCCAGCCATTGCATCCATATTTCAGCTACAGGAAGGAGGACAGGGGAAAGAGAGTGCAGGCCCCTAATACTGCACACTTCAAGGAAACTTTCCGGCCCCTACATCCCAGCCCCCCTCAACCAATGTAGCCCTCATTCAAGTCAGCCACATGCCCAGGTAAAAATCCTGAGTTCTGTTACAAACAAGGAGAACAGATACTCTCCGCCTTGACACCTTATCCATGGTTGCCTTTGCTCAGGGACACATCTGGGCAGCTGTGGCCAGGTGGGAGCCCGAGGAGGGGGAGAAGCCATGAAAGCCTTCTGAAGGAAACCCTCAGCCCTTTCACAAGGGGGCTGGATGACTGCCATTTTTTCTGCATGACCTGTGAAGTACAGAGAAATTGTTCTTTTGAAGCCACACCATAGCAGTGGCTGCTTTATAGCCTGACTCCACCACTGTGCTTTTAAGGTGCCCAGCAATTCAGCCTTCTCCTCACGCAAAGTGGAACGTCTCCCAGTCTTTGTAAGATCGGCTTGATTCTACCCACACCACCCCCGAAAGTCTTCTCACGCAGAGCCATAACCCAGGCACTACCAGCCATCGGTTGGAGAACCAGGCTCGCGATTAAAAATTTGAAATATATTTTTGCAGAAGAATGCAAATGAGGTTGACGGGAAAAGGCTTTCTTTAGTTTGCACACAAACCCTCTTTCCTGTCCCTTACAATCAGGAAATATTTGTCCCAACATGCTGTTTGTTCTTTCTCTTGCAGGCTCCTGCGGCTGTCTTGTCATGATACTGTTTGCCTCTGAAGTGAAAATCCACCGCCTCTCAGAAAAAATTGCAAATTATAAGGAAGGGACTTATGCCTACAAAACGCAAAGTGAAAAATACACCACGTCGTTCTGGGTGGTTTTCATTTGCTTTTTTGTTCACTTTTTGAATGGGCTTCTAATACGATTTGCTGGATTTCAGTTCCCTTTTGCAAAATCTAAAGACACAGAGACAACTAACGTAGCTGCAGATCTAATGTACTGAAGGGCAAACATGGTTAATTTTGTCCAACCTTTTAGATGCACAAATTAAAGTACCAAACCCTCTGTGATAATGTTTACAAACTACGTACTAAGGATACAGGCCAGGAAGTAAGGGGAGCAGAAAGAAGGCTTTGGAAGGTTGTTTAACCTGGTGGGAAATTGCTTCGCCTGGGTAGTCAAGACAGTTGACTAGAATGGACAAATTGTTACTCCGTATCCACACCAGAGTGCAAAATGCCTGCTCCATCAGGTAGGAGTTGGAAGGCATGGGGAATATATTTTAATACAAACAAGTACTATTTCTGATATATCTACACATTTGTTGCCACAGGTACCAGAAAACAGAGCTGGAATCATTTTCCTAAAATGATAGTGCATTAAATGAGCATTGATAAAGTGTATCAATGCGCTTTTTTAAAGTCATTTAAAGCACACTCTTACTATCCATGCCTATTGGTCAAAATGTATAAACTTCTAAGAGGAAGAAAGAAGAAACACAGTACTTTCAACAGACGTAATTGCTGGGACCACTGAGGAATCGTGAAAAATGATTCTTCCTAGTAAACTTGATGCAAAATGACTCATTGGGGCTGTTGCTTCTAAGTTTTTAGTGTTTTCGAGCACTAATTCCCAAGTATGAAATTATATTACATTCTGGGATTACAGCGATATCACTGTCATCTTGGGTTTTGGTCTGTCACAAAAGCATGACTCAAGTCAATTTTTTTTTTTTCCTGAATTACCCATGAAATTGATCTGCCGCTAACCAAAGGCCACAAGTGAGCCTAGAACTGACCGTTCCTCTATCCTCCACCTGCTGCCCTCGAGACAGCGCTCAGGAAGAGGCAGAGAATGACAGAGAACACACTGCCAGGCCCCTCACCACAGCTGCTCGGTACTCAGCCGCCATACAAGAGGTTTTGAAAGTGCTGGTTTTAAAAAATACTTTTTTCTCTTTGGGAACAAGTTACAAGAAAAAAACAACTGTCTGTCTACCTGAGAAATAACGTGCTCTGATGGTGACCTGCAACCCACAGGCTGACATCAGAACACTCCCTTCGTTTCCAGACGTTAGTCTCTCTACCTTCATTCAGGAGATATATCTGGAGAATTTCTAGAAGACTACAAGTCAGTCTAGTGATGAAGGGGATGCTTATTTCAGTAATGGGCTAGTGGAGCCTAGTTCTGGAAGTCTTCACGAAACAGTTAAATACAGAAGCATCTCGTGGTCCCGTCTGCTTCTTCAGAGCAGCTCCTCTAGGAGTGAGCAGGAAAGCACAAGGAACTTCACCGCCAAGGGTAACTGGCCTGAGGCCCTGGAAGTCCCCAGAGTCCCACTGGATCCCTCTCTCTCTTCTCAGAGTTTTGAAAAACTTCTAACACGAAGCTTTCTTCTTTAGAAAACAACTCCCTGGTTGTTCTCTGTTCTGTAAACAGAGATAACTCAGAGCGGCAACTGAAACCTCAGTGGCAACCTAATAGGCAAACTAACAATCTTCCTGATGGGAAGTAGAGGAGGACTGCTGACCCCCCGCAAACTGGGTGGAACACAAAAATACAAGAAGATGCAACCTGGGCCCTCAGAGGACAGCACTTAAGCTGCCCCCTTCCCTTCTCTCAGATGAAACGTTTGCGACACATGGCCTGAGAGTAACCCTCCCAAGAGGGATATGGCCAGGACGTTCTCTGTGGGGATCAGAGGCCCCGGGAAAACAATCATCGCACTGTGTCCGACCTCCCACCCCAGGTGGCAGCCACTGTCTCACATTCCCTCTGGGACTTGGGGCCGCCTGCTGGCTGCAGGGCGGCAAACACAACACCACGGTTGGGGGCTCCTTTCCCGGTGTCCGTACACACCCTCAGCCCCCAGAACATCAGTGCTTGTTATGCTGTGGGAGAGAATGGCAAGAAGCTGTGAAAGCTGGGTCCTTTGGGGCAGAGCTGGGAGTGGACACGGAACAGGAGGGTACCTTCCCTCTGTGCTCACTTTACAGTTTACACGTCTTGTGCTCTGGAGGTCCCGTCTACTCCTTCAGAGCAGCTGCCCTCATGTCACTTGACAAACATTCAAGGTTGATCACTTTGGTTGGTGACTCACACAGCACACAACCCTGGGGCAATGCCTCTCCTCTCTGGAGGCCAATTTGCAGGGAGAGAGGTGAGATGGGGAGGTCTGCCCGTCTCAGCTCTGGTGGAGGGAGGAGGGGTCCACACTGGCGGCAGCGCCAGGATGCACCAGCTAGGAGGAATACACTAGCCTGCCATTACAGTGGGTATTGTCCCAATCATGTACCTAATGGAAACCCAAACAACTGGCCAGGGAGAGGCTGGGGAGCAGAGAGCTTAACCTCTCTCAATTTTCCTCAACCTTTCCCCTTCCAACAAGACCCAGTATAAGTAAAAAGGGTGATGGTTTAGAGAAATGCTGCTTCAAGACCAGTCCCAAGCCATCAGCCCTGTTTTTCTAACTGCCTTGCTGCCCCTGACCCCTTCTATTCAGATGTTAGGAGCCTGTGCTATTTGGGTGCTCGGGGTGTGATCTGGTGGTCCGCCCATTCTCAACCCCCTTCATCATGGCTCATGGCAGTCGTTCATGGCTCAGGGCAGATGTCTGCTTCAGCAGATTAGCCCCCTCCTCCAAGTGACAAGGGACAGAGCAGTGCCGGTCAATTTAGAGAAGAGGTACCTGTTCCTTGAAGCTAAAGGACAGAGAGAAAGGCTGGGCAGGCCTGGGGCCCCGGCTTCCAGGATAAGATTCCCACTCAGGAAAACACCCTCTTGCTGATAAAAATGCAAACTCAATAAACTTACACTTTGATTTACAGACTCTGTGATTCCCCCGTTCCCCCTTAGATAACCAGATACACCTGCCGTGTCATGCCCGGAGCTGGGACTCACTGGCCTGTTTGGAAAGTCCGAAGGAGCCCAAGGCCAACTGGATGACCCTATCAGAAACCTCCAGAAAGTGTCCCCTGTGGGTCCTACAGGACAGTATCACACAATGGCGGTAGAGACCCTGGGGAATAGCTATGGTGCTCTGAAAGCCACCCAACAATTAAAAGGCACACAATATTGTAAATCAACTACGCTTCAATCATTTTTTAAAAGGCACATGTCTTAAAGGGTAATATCTCTTTACTAGAGTCTTGGTTGGAGGGACTTCGACTCACTCGCAAAGAACAGGATGAGTCGCAAGCTGGGTGTGTCCCTCCCTCGGCACAAGTTCTCTTCTCCCTGTGGGCCAGCAATCCAATCCTGGAGGAGGGGGAGAGCCTCAGGGGCTCCTGATATAGCCTCTGTTCCCTCTCTCCTCCAGTCTGGTTTGTAAGGGGGAGCACAGAGAAGGTGTCTGGACCCTCAAGCAATTCAAGCCCATGCCCCAACAGAGACACACAGTCTCAGGGCACACAAGCCGCTCGCCCTGTCGTTACAGCCTCCTCAGGTTCCAGTTTGTCATGGAACTTTACCTAGTGCAAAAAAGGGTATCACATCTAATTCACAGGTATGCATTCTAACATGCCCCAGCTCACTAATTGCACTTAAATTGCCATCCTTTCATTTAGCCAAGGAAAAGGAAGAGTATGGCCTTCACGTGGGGAAGGACCACGTTTGATGCACATTCCCGCCAGACACCCCAGGAGAAGCTGGTGTAGACACTCATCTGCTCCCACATAGGTGCTCCCTTCTCCCTGATCTTTGGCTGTCACCCCCTCCCCACTGGCCCTCTGTGGCAGACACTGCTATGCACTCCCCACCCCGTTCCTCTTAGGAACACAGTTAAGGCACGTTTCCCAGCTCCTTTGCAGCTGGGGCCATGGGAGTGAGTCTGGATTGATGGGATACAGGCCCAAGTGACCCAGGCCATTTTCGGGGCTGGTCCTGAAGACTCTCCCGTGCGATGCTCCAGCTTTGCCTTCCCCTGGCACTGCAGGCTTGGAGGTCATGGGATCCAAGTGGCGAGGCTACAAAGCAGAGGCAGTCTTCGTGACCTGCCCTGGAGCGTGACAAGAGTGGTAAATAAACTTTCTGTAGAGCCGCTGAGTTTGGGTGGTTGTTACTACTTAGCCTCGCCAACAAAGCCCTGCTCTCCAGGAAAGTTCTGCTTCATGACAGTGAGAAGCTCTTTAAGTCCCTTGAGATACAGACTGAGGCCAGGAACACCCTCTACCACCACCACTGAGTGGCTCCCTTTGCCGTCTCGTCCTCCGCAAAGCCATGGCCCTCTGGCCACATTACTCATCACCCCCCCACCCCCGAAATGAAGACCAGAGAGTGAATTTTCTGCATAAATATCTAACGAGTAAATAAAATACTTTTGCTTTTTCTGGTATCCTTCAGGATTCTTTCCAAAAGACGATTAATAAACCCCTTTTCATTCATTCAGAAAGGTTTTATCTTGCATCTACAGTGGATCTAGCTGCGTGTAAGGCATTGAAGATGGGGGGAGGAAATGTAGAGTCAGAAAAACATTCTTTCTTGATCTGTGCTTGAGAGCAGAGAAGAATATCTGTCGATATCCTTATTTCCTTTTTAAAGCTTCAATTTATTATTAAAGACAGAGCTTTAAATTTTGTGCAGTAAAAACTCCACCTAATCAGATGCGATTCCTTAACTACATAAATCCCCCCCCAAATCAACAATTATCCTAGAGTTTCATTTTTCACAAAATATTGTAAGAACTGTGAAATTAATTAAATCATGCCAAGGGAGGTTTTTTAATGTATCTGAAAGAGCCAGGAGGGAGGGGGGAGGCTTCCATCACTGCCCAGGTTTGGGCTGTCACCTGGGTCGTGCCTAGGCAGGCAGCCATTTTCCCTTCCACAGTACCACTTGCCCTTACGTCCCCCTCCTGAGGGGTCAGGGCATTTGGAGGAGGTATATTTCCACAGTTCTGGGTCAGACGAGTCCTGAGTGAAGCCTCGGGGCCTTGAGCAGAGTCCTTCCTGCAAGGACACTGATGGGAAACCCTCTCCCTGCTGTCAGCTGAGGCTTCACCTGGACGGCAATGAGGGTGACACCCAGGCACTGCTTTCATTTCCCCAACATTCTCTGGTGCTGGAAAAAGATGGTACTTAGCCTAGCAGAGATTCTAGGTTTAATCTAGGTGTACCTCTCCCCCTCCTGCCCATCCCCAGCCCTAGGAATTTTCTAGCTAGTTTGGAGACAAAAGCAAACTTTTTCTTCAAGAATGTATCTGACTCTGTTTCACACCTAAATTAGTGACTACTGAACTTAACATCAGTTTTTAAGTCCACCATCGTCACCCCCTTCTCCCCAAAGCTTATGTGTAGCTACCTGGACTGGGCAGAGGTATCTGGAATACAGGTGAAGAAGTGAAACTGACATAGGAGAGCAGAAAAGCAAATAGAACCAGTGAAATATTTCACCCTCCACCCAACACACACACATTAACATGAAACTGGCAACAAGGACCTACTGTATAGCACTGGAAACTATCCTCAATATTTTGTAATAACCTACAAGGGAAAGGAATTTTTAAAAGAATACATATATATATACATATATAAAACTGCATCACTTTGCTGTATACCTGAAACTAACATGACATTGTAAATCAACTATACTTCAATTTAAAATAAAAAGAACTGGGAGCTCTTTCCTTCACGTTTTTTTTTTTTCCACTTTCTAGCAAACTTCACAACTGTCCTCCCACCTGCACAAATATGCTATTTCCTTTTTAAAATTCATAAATATATAAATACATAAAGTATATTTATGCTATATCAATTAATCCTCTATTCTTTACCCCAAAAGAAAGAAAACTTCCTATTTCACTTAATATCTTGGTCAGTGACTATTTAATATAGAAAAAAAAACCCACTTAAAACATCTTAACCATCTCCATCACACTAGTACACGAGGACGGCCCCAGGGAGAGGCAGATCTCGTGGAAAGCCAGTAGGACCAAGGTTGCCCTTCCCCTCCCTTCTCTTCTCTCCTACACCCTCCTCTGTGTGTATTTGTGTGTGTGTGTGTGTGTGTGTGTGTGTGTGTGTCTAAGGCCACATGCCTCTGGCCCGTTTCTCCCTGTACCTCTAATTCACTTTCCTCTCTCTCTCTGCATACCAGCTTTCTTTGTTTTTCAAAACATGAGGGGGAAAAGTCCAGCTCTACATTATCTGCAGGATCTACATTATCCCCAAGATCCAGAAACAATGAGTGAGAGGGAGTGGGGGAGGGAGGGAAGGAGGGGGAGAGAGAGAGAGAGAATGAGTATCAGAATGATGCAGCCCAGCCTCTGCACCAGATGCCCTTGGTCACGTGCCCATCCTTACTCCACGCAACTGAAGAAAGAGAGAGATGAGTCACAGAGGCAGGGAGGGGCTGGGCCCAGAGGATGAGTGTGTGTGTGTGTGTGTGCGTGTGTGTGTGTGCGTGTGTGTGTGTGAGGGGAGGTCTCCTAGAAGAGGATATGAGTTTGGCAGGTACCCCAAAACTACCCATCACGGTCGGTTATGTGATTCTGCATCCCATACATTAATCTTTATTCCTTGTTATCTTTTAGTGTCATTTCTTGCCTTGTAATGACTGATCAAATTTCCTTCACAATTTCTTTCCCATTTTATTGTTTTCTAACATCAGAGGGAGAAAGACACGGAGATACATTGGGAGAAAGACGTGGAGACACAGCTTCACTTTTTCTCTGTGTATCTCATTCACAGATATCCCAGCTGACCGAACAGTAAGTGCTTCCTTAAAAGGGGGGAGGGGGAGGGGCTCTCTAGATGATTTCTATGGAAAAGGCAAAGCAGTTTCATTTCTAGATGTATTCATTCTGCTCTAACGTAACAGCCTTTTCCCATCCTTTCTCTGGCCTTCTTCACCCACTCCATAGCACATCTATGGCCAAACCCACATGTACGTAATGAGCCAGGTGAGCCAGAGGGCCTGAGCAGAGATTGTTCTGATCATGTTTACAAACCCACATTTCTCTGCAAGAAGCTCACTTCAAGCCTTCTTATCTTCCTCCTGCCTTGCTTCCAGCTATTCTGTGAATCACATTAAAGTTCTTTATCTCATGAAACACATGCAGGATCAATAGCCATGCTTTCCCGTGTGTTTAATGTCTGCTGAAGAAAGCGGCAGGGCCTGACTCACTGTGGGCACGCTTGCCCCCCCCTTGTTGCAGGAGATGCCATGTGAAGCCACGAAGCCCTGGCCATTGGGTTCAAGGTGAGAGCTCTCCCAGCCTCACCTGAGTGGCCTTTGGCTTGTGATATAGGCTCATAGCACATCCACAGAGCGTCCTGTTTTTTGGAGGATTCTCAAAGGAATTTCCTTCCGGTCTTGGTATTAGGATTTGTTGTTCTCCTTCCAAAGAACCATGGTTGGTTGGTTGTTTCAATGGTGGTATCACCACCCCCCCAAACCCCCAAGTTGTTCAGTCACCGAAAAGCCTAAAGCAGCATCTGTGGCTCACTTGTGGCATCTAGGATTTCAAAGATACATGTTGTGTCCTAGTAACTAGCCTTATTCCTGGCTGGATTCGGCTTCTAATGATTTTTAAATTTTTTGAAACGTATTTACCTATTACTTCTACTTCTATTTTATGATATCTTCATGAATTGCATACAACTTTAGAAGTTGCTATAAGTTTTTTTGAACAAGCTGGGATATAAATTTTACAAATCCAAGTCTTTCCATCATCCTAGGACTACAAGGGCTTAAGGAAAGATGTAAATAAAATATAACCCAATCCTCAAAATGCTTTCTCCGCAAATCAATTCTGTTTCATCCACTGCTGAATCCCTAGAACAATGCCAGATGTGCGCTAAGCACTTGATAAATTTTTGTTGAATGATAATATGGCCAATTTTCAACCCTTCTTTCTGTCCCAGAGACCTGACTGCTTCTAATCTTTACTGAAGTCCCTAAATTCAGTCCCCTCCCTACCATCTTGCATGTACCCTTCCCCTTGGTTTCTGTCTAACCATAAATCTACCAGGGCTTTCACGCCTTCATTTTGGAGGGGGTGGTGACGTTGAGATATAAGGTCTACTGTACTGCCACATCTGCCCAATCTTTTGTCAATAGCTGCCTACAACACTCCAGAGAAGATGCTGATGCCGATTCCAGTGAATGAATCAAATAGCTCGCAAGGTATTGATTAAGCTTCAACCACATGCCCTACAGGAAAGACGTACAAGGCGTTGGCCCCTGCTCTTAGAACTTAAATCAGTTTCCTAAAATCACTGAAATTACGCTGCCACTAAAATACAGACTCTCTTCTCAGTAAGTAAATTCAAATTGAACCGGCTTGCTGAAGCAGGAAAGAGGCTTGGTTTAAGCCCAAACTCTTGCTCTCGCCAGTGCTGTAAGGTTGGGGCATCATCTAACTTTTCCTGACCTTTGTTGACCCATCTGAAACCAATCTAAATATCCCTAGACTTCCCCAGTAGATGAACATAAATAACAATCATACGAGATTTAATTTCCAAATTTCGATGGCTCTTAATAGTCAGCCCCCTGCCAAAAAGAGAACCAAGGCATTGCTTCCCGCCCTGCCCTCCCACCCAAGTCCCTCCTACTTCATTCTAGAAGTGTCTAAGTCCTCCTGTTTCCTCTGCTATCCCAGCTCCCACACCAAGGCAGCTCACAGCCTACCTGCCTCTGAGGCTTCTGTGACAAGACTGCTTTCCCAAGGCAAAGGAATTGTTCCCCAGGGACACTCTGCAGCCCTAGGGTTCTAGAATGCATGGAGTCTGTGATAGAGAGAGGGCATGGGCGGAGAAGAGCACACTCTGTCACCTGTACTCCCCACTAGCCTCGTTTGTGCCTGGGATGTCACATACCTTTCAGGAAAGCCCAAAACCAGACCTGTAGGCTGAGTGCAACCCAAATGCCACACATGGGATGGCATTCTCTCCTGTCACAAGTCCCTCTTCTCTCCTCTCCAGGCACCCAGCTACCAAATTTCCTTCTCTGACCCAACAGGTCATGCTTATCAGCTCTTGTCGATGTCTTATAAATGCATCCAGAAAGGACCCTAGCCTACGATCTGTAGAGTCAGGGCTGGATCCAAAGCTGCATTATACATGAAGGACGACCCCTCATAAAACCTCTACAGTCCCTCTCGACTAAAACAGCTAATGATTTGAAGGAATCCAGCACTTCCTGGAGGGCACAGTAGGGCCAGGCAGGACAGCACGCCACTGGGAGCACTGACTTTGACTGTGCAGGGATGAGGAGGTGGTACCAGGACCTGCCCTAACCTGGCAGCCCCACATCAGAGGCATTTGCGAGTCTGTTCTGCACAGGGTCCTGCCATGCAGACCAAACAGCCAAGAAAGAAGGTGGACAGTAGGTATTTTAAGCCCTCAGTATTCCTTATTCATCTACTTTTAAGGCTTCTTCTTCCTTTTTCTTTCTTCTTCAGTTATATTAGTACTACTTCCCATTTTTCTTTAAGCAGTGAAAAGTTTATATCATATTTTTTAAATGGCTCACTTTGGAAATTGGAAGCTTCTGTGCGGGGCATCTTGGGAGCTTTCTAAATCTGCTCCCTGCTCAGAAAGTTCAAAGCTGTATCTTCAGCACCTTTTGAGTTACAAATACCTCAGATTCCAAGTCAAAGTAATCAATGCCTTCGGCTGAGGTATCACCCTGGCCCCCATTAAAGGTAAAGAGGACTATGTTGGCTCAGCAAGGTCACAGAGCCAGAGCAATGCATTGCCGATTTAGGTCTACAGGCCGGCCATGGAGAGATGCTTAGGGACCTGGGGAGGCCATATCTGTGGAGGCGGCCTGGAGGAAGCAAGAACCCATCCTGGGGAGGGGACCTTGTGTGCAGTCGTCTCACAGCAAATTATCGAAAGGAAATGGCATAGTTGGATTTACGTTACAGAAGGACATGCTGGGGCCTGTTGAGGAGGGGTGGGAACAGAGACTGGTCAACCAACAAGGACATTTTATAGAAAGTCACCCAGGAGATGATGAGAGTCTGACTCAGGCAGTGAAGGGATGCAGAAATGTTTATGAGGCCAAATCGTCAGGGTCTGATGATTGACCAAATGTGAGGAGTAGAGGTGAGTTCGGTTCTATACCAAAGTCTCTCTCCCCTACTGCAGTAGCTTGAATAAAATCTCTCTTGGCATTTTTAATAAGTGTCTGGTGAACATTTTTTTCTGTTAAACCAAAGACAAGCTACCCAAATATGAAGTGGGTGAGGAGTGAGAAGATAGAATGTAGGACTAGAGCCTCAGAGGTCGGGCCCCCAGTTCAGTGAGAGCTAAATGCTTGGGAGGTGTCTTGGGGGCAAGAAGAAATAGCCAGGTAAACATAGGAGAAGCCAGGTCTTCTGCCTTCAAATCCAGTACAGCTAAGCTTGCTTGTGATTGCACAGAGTGTGGTGCGCAAATGTGGAAACGTACACATGTGGGCACACACACAAGCAAACTAGGCAGCCACCTGTGCAGTACAGTGTTAAATGGGGGTGGAGAGGGTCGAAAGCTCTTCCCTTTTGCCAGAGAGGCCACCGTTTCATTTCTGTTCTGACACCTAAAATTCTTTTATTAGAAAAAAATATGTTTTATTATGTGATTAGAATTCAGGCTGATTTGATCAGCCTGGGAGAGGTGTATATCTACAAATTCACATTTTTTACAGTGTCAATAATTGTTGTTGGATCCTTTTCTAATGGCCAGTTTTGATTGGGAAGGAACATGGAAACAGAAGAAACCACAGTTTACCTTTCGCTTTGAGAGATGAGGGCACCAAATGTTAAACACTGCCAAGTTTGCCAATAACAGAGTTTAGTTGAGGTTCTTGTACGGAAAAGAAACTAACCTAATAAACTGAAGCAAAGAAATGGAATTTATTGAAGGAATAAGGCATCTCACAGAATACGAAGACTTGCTGACCTCTAGCACCGTGGAAAGACTCTAGGATCCCAGGGTTTGTGATTGGCCCCTACAGACCTCAACCACTAGTAGGATTCTCTCACCATCATCTGTCCCTCCAGTCCAAATGCATATTCCCCAAATAAAAAATCAAGCCTGTTTGGGACAAGATTCTATGCCTGAATCAACCAGCTGGAACTGGGATGGGGTCATGTGCAGACACAGGGCTCCTGGGGGCTCCCTCTGTGAGAAGGACAGTGTGATCAGATTCGGGAAAGGTGCGGTGTACCTGGGCTCCCTCCATACATTACTTCCCAGCCATGTGGCTCTTCACCCTTTATAAAGCCCAAGCACTTCCCCACGACTATTCTCATCCTCACAATTATCACACACGTAGGCTAAGCAGGGACTCTTTCAGAGGCAATGATGCCTTCTTTCAGGTGAGGAAGATGAGGCTTATAAAGCTTAGTGGACTTACCCAAGGTCACAGATAGACTAAGTAGAGGAGGCAGGACTTAAACCTATGTCCCCTGTGCTGCAAAACCAAGTATGTGAGTGTGGGTGTGGGAGAGACAAATGACTACATGGGTAGAAATGCATGAATAATAAGTAAGGGGGTGTCTGGATCAGAACAACTAGAACTGAAGGAACGTGGTCACTTGCACTCTCAAACTAAGCTATTTACAAGAGAGCAAGAAAAAGGGGAGGAGGGATCAGAATACAGATGGAGGAAAGGGAAAAGCAAGAAATAGACTCAGATCAAGAGGAAGACTTCTGGAATCCGCACGTAAAACATACCTATAATGTATCAATGGCAGAGGCTATTCATTGCCCCCGCAATGGCTAGTCTCCCCTTACAATATAGTAAAAACATTCTTAGTAGAATGAATGGCTGCCCAGCTAAGGGTTACATTTCCAATCTCCCTTCCAAGTAGTGGTCACATGGTTCTGGCTTTTGGGATGTGAGCAAAAGTGACATGTACAAATTCCTTGTCATGCTCTTAAAGGGCATGTCTTTTACCCCTTCCCCCTTTCTACACTCTGGAATACACAGTTAATGGCAGGAGGTAAAGCAGCCATATTGGACCATGAGGTACAAGCCAAGAATGAGGATGGCAGAGACACAAAATGGATAAAGCCTGGGTTCCTGACGATTAAGAAGCCACCATACTAATCACTGCCAACCCAGACTTATTTTCAATTCCAAGAAATAATTTTATTATGGTTATATTGAAGAAATAATATAACGCCATGCGTCATGCAGTATTATAGTAGGCACTGGTAAATGTTAAATATTTACATGATTGATATGCAGGCTAAAAAAAAAGTCGGTGTATTTGGCTAGTGAATTAGTGGTAAGTTCTATGTCTTCTTTATCTACTTTAAGATTTAAAATGATTATATATCAATAGTGAAATTATTAATAAGCTATATTCCATCAATTGAAATTTTTTGAATGCTTACAACTTTTAATACAATTATTCCTCTTCAAGGAATTTTTTTTTCTCATAGGGAAACTTCTTACCAGAAATTTCTATCAAAAACACAATGACGGTAATTATATGCTTTTGGCTCTTGTGTGAGATTTTTCATAGACTAAATTCCTTTAAAATACAAATTTTAAATCACTGGTTATGAACATTAAATATTTTAAACTTTTTACTGTGGAAAATTTCAAATATATACACGATTAGAGAAAGTAATACAATGAACCCCTGTATACATATTACACATCTTCAACTACTAACTCCTGACCAATTTTGTTTCATCTGTATGGCCTCATCCACTTCCAATCCTCCCCAAGTGGATTATTTTGAGGCAAATCACAGACATCACACCATTTCATCCATAAATATTTTAGCATATATCTCAGGATAAGGACTCTTTTTTAAAGACATGATCATCATACCATTCTTTGTTATTATCATTAAACACACAGTGTTTAATTTCCCCAATTATCTCATAAACTTTTTTGCAGGATCCAAATAAATTCCATACATTGCAATAAGTTGATATGTCTCTGTTAGTGTATAGGTTACTTGGACTTTTATGGAAAAGACCAACGATCTTCTGGCTTGTTTAAGCCACTGTTACTTGGAGTCTCTCTGTCACGACAAGGACATCCTAACACCCCATCACTCCACTAGACTTGCAGGGGCCTTGGCCTAGAACCACTGCAGGCTCCGGTCCTCGGGGCAGGCATGTGGCTCACTACCCTGGTCCCCAGGCCTGGACTGACCCAGACAAGGGCAGGACCAGAATCCAGCACCCAATCCTGTCTTGGGCTGAGATATTTCTAGTCCTTATCAGGCCACCCATCAGCCAGGGTAATAATCAGGACTTGTTGGAAGCACCAGATTTTCTCCAGAAGCAGCCCAGGTCTGTCTCATGTAAAGTCTGAATTTCTTTCCCACGTTGAGGAGGCACTATACTGAGAATTGGTCAGTTTGTAAATTGACTAAGAGACCACCTAGGTCAGGGGTCAGTGAACTTTTTCCGTAAAGGGCCAAATAGTAATTATTTTAGGCTTGTTAGGCCATATGATCTCTGTTGCAACGACTCAACTCTGCTGTTGAGTCTGAAAGCAGCCATAGACAGCATGTAAACAAGTGAGTGTGGCTGTATTCCAACAAAACTTTATTTACGGACACAAACCGGGATTTCATATAATTTTCATAAATATTATAATGTACATTATTACAGATTATAGTTATGTATTGTCAAATTATACTATGAAATAGTAAAATATTTTATGTCATGAAATAGTATTCTTTTGATTTTAACCATTTAAAAATGTAAAAACCATTCTTAGCTTGCTGGCTGCACATAAACAGATGGCAGACCAGATTTGTTGGTCTGTGGGCTGTCATTTGTTAAGCCCTGATCTAGCCGAACCTTCTCATCGCTTTTACTGAGAATTAAACTGAGGACCAGAGAGGTGAATTAATTCACCCAAAGTCACACAGCAAGTTGATGACAGAGGCCAAATTAGAACCCCAAATGTACCAAAGAGTAGAATACTCTAATATACAAGAACAGTGTACTCAGGAGCCATTTGAAAGGCCAAAGACAGAGAACCAGAGCTTATATTCAATGCCATATGGATACATAATGACAATAGACAGCTTGACTGCAGTGCCCGTTTCCTAGTAACCACAGTCTCTCTGATGAAAGATTGTTCCCACTTGTTATTTATAACTTATTTCCCAATTGGGAGGGTGAGTGATTGGTTTATATTTAGTTACAAGAGCCAGGGAAATCCTGATCTACCATCTTAGGATAGACACAAACCTTATAGCCACAGCTGCCAGGAGATGGGAGAAAGCAAAGAAAGCTGCAGTGTACAGTGTTGTCCCTGTTACCAACAACAAGGGTCACATATAGCAATTACTGACTGCCTGACACAAATAACAGATGGTGTGAGGGGAGACGGGAGGGAAGGGATGCATTCCTATTTATGCTCTGCGGAAGCAGTCATTATGAAAAACCTCTCTGCACCTTGTTCATTACTGGAAGCATCTGTTAATTTTGCCTGCCTTTTGACTTTGTTAGCATTACTTTGCTTCTGGCTCCTAGAATTATTATTCATTTCTGAGAATGAATTCTGCTGTCTCTGAAGGGGCTTTCTTGATTCCATTGAAAATTAGATGATCTAAAGTCCAGGAAGAGAGCACAAAGCATTAAAAACCATGAACAGCCTATAAAAAGAAAAGAGTTCATGGGTCTGAGTCAAGAGATTCCAAGTGGAGTTGGGTAGAATTGACAAATTAAGCCAAAATCAGAGAAGGTATGCACTGAAGAGGTTATCTGGAGATTAGCTAGTGCTTTCCAACCCCTTATTTTACTTCTACAGGCTCAGAGAGGGTGAGTAACTTTCATAAGATCACACAGCAGCTTAAGTGCATTCATATCTCTTTATTTGCTGCCCTGTGACCTTTCTGTTGCCTGAGCAGCTGCTAAAACAAGGCAGAAAATATCTCAGAGCAGGCAGATGTGAAGCACCAACATGAATAGATGCAGAGCCTTCACTTCCTTCCATGCACAAATGTAAAGAGACAATTATATGTCATTGCAAAATATACAGGAAAGTAGTCAAAAAGCAACATTTGTTAAAAGAGTGAGGAAGATAAGCCTTAAAACAATAACCCATCCCCATTTGTGTGGTGCTTTTTAGTTAACAGAGACCTTGCATCCCCCTGAGTTGTTTTGTAACAATTCTAAGAGGTTGACAGTGCAGGAAATGTCCCTATTTTAAAGAGAAACTGCTAAAAGTCATAAACACCTGCTGTGTTCCACTGTTCTGAATGCTTCTTAGGTATTAATAAATCCTCATAGTGATCCAATGATGTGGTTACAATTATTATCCCCATTTTTCAAGGGTAGAAACTAAAGTGCAGAAAGGTGAAATGATTGGTCCAAGATCACTGCCCATATCTAGATATGGTGGACACACTCTAGGTTGACCCCCCAACAAGTCACTGTTCTGTGTAAAAATCTCCCCTTGAGTGTTGGCAGGACTTGTGACTTGCTTCTTATCAACAGAATTTGGGATAAAAAAGGATATTACACAATGATAAAGGGGTCAATTCTCCAAGAACACATAGTAATTCTTAAAATGTATGTGCCTAACAGCAGAGCATCAGACTTCATGAGGCAAAAACTGATAGAACTTCAAGGGGAAAATAGACGAATCCACTATCATAGTGCGAGACTTCAACACCCTCTCCCAGAAATGGGCAGATCCAGCAGGTGGAAAATCAGTTAGGACATAGTTCAATTCAACGATGCCATCAATCAACTGGATATAATTGACATATAGAATATTTCATCCAACTAATAATATATATTCTTCTCAAGCTCACACGGAACATTCGCCAAGATAGACCACATTCTGGGCAATAAAACACACATAACATACCATAAGATGTTAGGTTGGTGCCCACATCCTGGGCCATGAAACACATCTACCTGGTTCACTAGTTGAACTCTTAGAGTTGTTACAAAACCTAACAAATTTAAAAGAATAGAAATTATGCAATGTCTATCCTTAGACTACAATGGAATTAAACTAGGAATCGATAATAGAAAGATAACAGGGAGATCCCCAAATATGTGGAGATTAAACAACACACTTCTAAATAGCACATGGGTCAAAGAAGAAATATCAATATAAAAGTTAAAATATTTTAAACTAAAAGAAAATAAATCACAACTTATTAAAATTTGTGGAATGCAGCAAAAGCAGTGCTTAGAGGGAAATTTATAGCATTGAATGCATCTATTAGTAAAGAAGATCTAAAATCAATCATCTAAATTTCCACCTTAGGAAACTAGAAAAAGAAGAGTAAATTCAATCCAAAGTAAGGAAAGAAAATAACTAATAAAAATTAGACCAGATATCAATAAAATTAAGAACAAGAAATCAATAGAGAAAATCTATGGAACCAAGAGCTGGTTCTTTGAAAAGATCAATAAACTCAATAAAGCTCTAGCCAGGCTAAGAAAAAAAGAGAGAGCATGACTAATATCAGAAATTAAAAAGGGGAAGAGACCTTCAAGATGGCAGAGGAGTAACATGTGGAGATCACCTTCCTCCCCACAAATACATCAGAAATACATCTACACGTGGAACAACTCCTAAAGAACACCTACTGAACGCTGGCAGAAGACCTCAGACCTCCCAAAAGGCAAGAAACCCCCCACGTACCCGGGTAGGGCAAAAGAAAAAAGAATAAACAGAGACAAAAGAATAGGGATGGGACCTGCACCAGTGGGAGGGAGCTGTGAAGGAGGAAAGGCTTCCACACACTAGGAAGCCCCTTCATGGGCGGAGACTGCGGGGGGCGGATGGGGGTATCTTCGGAATCGTGGAGGAGAGCGCAGCAACAGGGATGCAGAGGGCAAAATGGAGAGATTCCTGCACAGAAGATAGGTGCCGCCCAGCACTCACCAGCCCGACAGGCTTGTCTGCTCACCCACCAGGACAGGTGGGGGCTGAGAGCTGAGGCTCAGGCTTCGGAGGTCAGATCCCAGGGAGAGGACTGGGGTTGGTTGCATGGACACAGCCTGAAGGGGGCTAATGCACCACAGCTAGCTGGGAGGGAGTCCAGGAAAAAGTCGAACTGCCTAAGAGGCAAGAGACCATTGTTTCGGGGTGCGCGAGGAGAGGGGATTCAGAGTACCACCTAAATGAA
The DNA here is from genome assembly GCF_059928025.1 of Delphinapterus leucas. NCBI lineage: Eukaryota > Metazoa > Chordata > Mammalia > Artiodactyla > Monodontidae > Delphinapterus > Delphinapterus leucas. The sequence continues at coordinate 119,640,494 of NC_143132.1, forward strand.
CTCAAGAGACAGGTGTGAGCTGTGGCTATCAGCGCAGATCCCAGAGAAGGGCATGAGATGCTAAGGCTGCTGCTGCAGCCACCAAGAAACCTGTGTGCAAGCACAGGTCACTATCCACACCTCCCCTCCTGGGAGCCTGTGCAGCCTGCCACTGCCAGGGTCCTGTGATCCAGGGACAACGTCCCCAGGAGAACACACGGTGCACCTCAGGCTGTTGCAATGTCACGCGGGCCTCTGCCACCGCAGGCTTGCCCCGCATTCCACATCCCTCCCTCAGCCCAGTCTGAGGGAGCCAGAGCCCCCGAATCAGCTGCTCCTTTAAACCCATCCTGTCTGGGCAAGGAACAGATGCCCTCAGGTGACCTACATGCAGAGGTGGGGCCAAATCCAAAGCTGAACCCCAGGAGCTGTGCAAACAAGGAAGAGAAAGAGAAATTTCTCCGTGCAGCCTCAGGAGCAGCAGATTAAATCTCCACAATCAACTTGATGTACCCTGCATCTGTGGAATACCTGAATAGACAACGAATCATCCCAAAACTGAGGCAGCGGACTTTGGGAGGAACGATATATATATTTTCTTCCTTTTTCTCTTTTTGTTAGTGTGTATGTGTATGCTTCTTTGTGTGATTTTTTCTGTTTAGCTTTGCTTTTAACATTTGTCCTAGGGCTCTCTCTGTCCATTTTTTTGTTGGTTTTGTTTTGTTTTCTTTTGTTTTTGTATACTTTTTTTTTTTTTTTGCAGTACGCGGGCCTCTCACTGTTGTGGCCTCTCCCGTTGAGGAGCACAGGCTCCGGATGCGCAGGCTCAGCGGCCATGGCTCACTGGCCCAGCTGCTCTGCGCCATGTGGGATCTTCCCGGACTGGGCCATGAAACTGTGTCCCCTGCATCATCAGGCAGACTCTCAACCACTGTGCCACCAGGGAAGCCCCTGTTTTTGTATACTTTTTAGCACTTGTTATCATTGGTGGATTTGTTTTTTGGCTTGGCTACTATCTTCTTTCTTTCTTTCTTTCTTTTTTTTATTACTTTTAAAAAAAATTTTTTAAATATTTTTAACAACTTTATTTTATTTTATTTTTTTTATTTATTTATTTTCTTTCTTTCTCTTTTTCTCCCTTTTCTTCTGAGCCATGTGGCTGACAGGGTCTTGCTGCTCTGGCCGGGTGTCAGGTCTGTGCCTCTGGGTTGGGAGAACCGAGTTCAGGACATTGGACCACCAGAGACCTCCCAGCTTCCACATAATATCAAACGGCAAAAGCTCTCCCAGAGATCTCCATCTCAATGCTAACACCCAGCTCCACTCAACGACCAGCAAGCTACAGTGATGGATACCCTATGCCAAACAACTAGCAAGACAGGAACACAACCCCACCCATTAGTAGAGAGGCTGCCTAAAATAATAAAAATGTAACAGATGCCCCAAAACACACCACTGGATGCGGTCCTGCCCACCAGAAAGACAAGATACAGCCTCATCCACCTGAACACAGGCACCAGTCCCCTCCACCAGGAAGCCTACACAACCCACTGAACCAAACTTAGCCACTGAGGGCAGACACCAAAAACAAATGGGAACTACAAACCTGCAGCCTGTGAAAAGGAGACCCCAAACACAGTAAGTTAAGCAAAATGAGAAGACAGAGAAACACACAGTAGATGAGGAAGTTAGGTTAAAACCCACCAGACCAAAAAAATGAAGAGGAAATAGGCAGTCTACCAGAAAAAGAATTCAGAGTAATGATAGTAAAGATGATCCAAAATCTTAGAAATAGAATGGAGAAAATACAAGAAACGTTTAACAAGGACCTAGAAGAAATAAAGAGCAAACAAACAGTGATGAACAACACAATAAATGAAATTAAAAATTCTCTAGAAGGAGTCAATAGCAAAATAACTGAGGCAGAAGAACGGATAAGTGACCTGAAGATGAAATAGTGGAAATAACTACCACAGAGCAGAACAAAGAAAAAAGAATGAAAAGAATTGAGGACAGTCTCTGACACCTCTGGGACAACATTAAACACACCAACATTCGAATTATACGGGTCCAAAAAGAGGAAGAGAAAAAGAAAGGGACTGAGAAAATATTTGAAGAGATTATAGTTGAAAACTCCCCTAATATGGGAAAGGAAATAGTCAGTCAAGTCCAGGAAGCAGAGAGACTCCCATACAGGATAAATCCAAGGAGAAACACACCAAGACACATATTAATCAAACTATCAAAAATTAAATACAAAGAAAAAAACATTAAAAGCAGCAAGGGAAAAGCAACAAATAACATACAAGGAAATTCCCATAAGGTTAACAGCTGATCTTTCAGCAAAAACTCTGCAAGCCAGAAGGGACTGGCAGGACATATTTAAAGTGATGAAAGAGAAAAACCTACAACCAAGATTACTCTACCCAGCAAGGATCTCATTCAGATTCGACAGAGAAATTAAAAGCTTTACAGACAAGCAAAAGCTAAGAGAATTCAGCATCACCAAATCAGCTTTACAACAAATGCTAAAGGAACTTCTCTAGGCAGGAAACACAAGACAAGGAAAAGACCTACAATAACAAACCCCAAACAATTAAGAAAATGGTAATAGGAACATACATATTGAACATTACCTTAAATGTAAATGGATTAAATGCTCCTACCAAGACATAGACTGGCTGAATGGATACAAAAACAAGACCCATATATATGCTGTCTACAAGAGACCCACTTCAGACCTAAGGGCACATACAGACTGAAAGTGAGGGGATGGAAAAAGGGGTTTCCATGCAAATGGAAACCAAAAGAAAGCTGGAGTAGCAATTCTCATATCACACAAGATAGACTTTAAAACAAAAACTATTACAAGAGACAAAGAAGGACACTACATAATGATCAAGGGATCAATCCAAGAAGAAGATATAACAATTGTAAATATTCATGCACCCAACATAGGAGCACCTCAATACATAAGGCAAATACTAACAGCCATAAAAGGGGAAATAGACAGTAACACAATAAGAGTAGGGGACTTTAACACCCAACTTTCACCAAAAGACAGATCAACCAAAATGAAAATAAATAAGGAAACACAAGCTTTAAATGATACATTAAACAAGATGGACTTAATTGATATTTATAGGGAAACCATCCAAAAACAACAGAATACAGTTTCTTCTCAAGTGCTCATGGAACTTCCTCCAGGATAGATCATATCTTGGGTCACAAATCAAGCCTCAGTAAATTTAAGAAAACTGAAATCATATCAAGTATCTTTTCCAACCACAATGCTATCAGACTAGATATCAATTACAGGAAAAAATCTGTAAAAAATACAAACACATGGAGGTTAAACAATACACTACTAAATAACCAAGAGATCACTGAAGAAATCAAAGAGGAAATCAACATATACCTAGAAACGACTGACAATGAAAACACAATGACAAAAAAGTACTGTGATGCAGCAAAAGCAGTTCTAAGAGGGAAGTTTATAATAATACAATCCTACCTCAAGAAACAAGAAACATCTCAAATAAACAACCTAACCTTACATCTAAAGCAATTAGAGAAAGAAGAACAAAAAAACCCCAAAGTTAGCAGAAGGAAAAAAATCATAAAGATCAGATCAGAAATAAATGAAAAAGAAATGAAGGAAACAATAGCAAAGCTCAATAAAACTAAAAGCTGATTCTTTGAGAAGATAAACAAAATTGAAAACCATTAGCCAGACACATCAAGAAAGAAAGGGAGAAGACGCAAATCAATAGAATTAGTAATGAAGAAGAAGTAACAACTGACACTGCAGAAATACAAAGGATCATGAGAGATTACTACAAGCAATTATATGCCAACAGAATGGACAACCTGGAAGAAATGGACAAATTCTTAGAAGAGCACAACCTTCCGAGACTGAACCAGGAAGAAATAAAATATAAACAGACCATTCACAAGCACTGAAATTGAGACTGTGATAAAAAATCTTCCAACAAATAAAAGCCCAGGACCAGATGGCTTCACAGGTGAATTCTATCAAACATTTAGAGAAGAGCTAACACCTATCCTTCTCAAACTCTTCCAAAATATAGCAGAGGGAGGAACACTCCCAAACTCATTTTATGAGGCCACCATCACTCTGATACCAAAACCAGACAAAGATGTCACAAAGAAAGAAAACTACAGGCCAATATCACTGATGAACATAGATGCAAAAGTCCTCAACAAAATACTAGCAAACAGAATCCAACAGCACATTAAAAGGATCATACACCATGATCAAGTGGGGTTTATCCCAGGAATGCAAGGATTCTTCAATATATGCAAATCAATCAATGTGATAAACCATATTAACAAATTGAAGGAGAAAAACCATATGATCTTCTCAATAGATGCAGAAAAAGCTTTTGACAAAATTCAACACCTATTTATGATAAAAACCCTCCAGAAAGTAGGCATAGAGGGACTTACTTCAACATAACAGAGGCTATATATGACAAACCCAGAGCCAACATCGTTTCTCAGTGGTGAAAAATTGAAACCATTTCCTCTAAGATCAGGAAAAAGACAAGGCTGTCCACTCTCACCACTATTATTCAAGATAGTTTTGGAAGTTTTAGCCACGGCAATCAGAGAAGAAAAAGAAATAAAAGGAATCCAAATTGGAAAAAAAGAAGTAAAGCTGTCACTGTTTGCAGATGACATGATATTATACTAGAGAATTCTAAAGATGGTACCAGAAAACTACTAGAGCTAATCAATGAATTTGGTAAAGTAGCAGGATACAAAATTAATGCACAGAAATCTCTTGCATTCCTATACACTAATGATGAAAAATCTGAAAGAGAAATTAAGGAAACCATCCCATTTACCATTGCAACAAAAAGAATAGAATACCTAGGAAAAAACCTACCTAAGGAGACAAAAGACCTGTATGCAGAAAACTATAAGACACTGATGAAAGAAATTAAAGATGATACAAGCAGATGGAGAGATATACCACATTCTTGGATTGGAAGAATAAGCATTGTGAAAATGACTATTCTACCCAAAGCAATCTACAGATTCAGTGCAATCCCTATCAAACTACCAACGGCATTTTTAACAGAACTAGAACAAATTTTCATAATTTGTATGGAAACACAAAAGACCCCAAACAGCCAAAGCAATCTTGAGAAAGAAAAATGGACCTGGAAGAAATAGGCTCCCAGGCCTCAGACTATACTACAAAGTTACAGTAATCAAGGCAGTATGGTACTGGCACAAAAACAGAAATATAGATGAATGGAACAGGTAGAAAGCCCAGAGATAAACCCATGCACATATGGTCACCTTATTTTTGATAAAGGAGGCAAGAATATACAATGGAGAAAAGACAGCCTCTTCAATAAGTGGTGCTGGGAAAACTGGACAGCTATATGTAAAAGAATGAAATTAGAACACTCCCTAACACCATCCACAAAGATAAACTCAAAATGGATTAAAGACTGCAAAGTAAGGCAAGACACTATAAAATACTTAGAGGAAAACATAGGCAGAACACTCTATGACATAAATCACAGCAAGATCCTTTTTGACCCACCTCCTAGAGAAATGGAAATAAAAACAGAAATAAACAAATGGGATGTAATGAAACGTAAAAGATTTTGCACAGCAAAGGAAAACGTAAACAAGACGAAAAGACAACCCTCAGAATGGGAGAAAATATTTGCAAATGAAGCAACTGACAAAGGATTAATCTCCAAAATTTACAAGCAGCTCATGCAGCTCAATATTAAAAAAACAAACAACCCACTCCAAAAATGGGCAGAAGACTTAAATAGACATTTCTCCAAAGAAGATATACAGATTGCCAACACATGAAAAGATGCTCCACATCACTAATCATTAGAGAAATGCAAATCAAAACTACAATGAGGTATCCCCTTACACCAGTCAGAATTGCCATCATCAAAAAATCTACAAATAATAAATGCTGGAGAGGGTGTGGAGAAAAGGGAACCCTCTTGCACTGTTGGTGGGAATGTAAATTGATACAGGCACTATGGAGAACAGTATGGAGGTTCCTTAGAAAAGTAAAAATAGAAATACCATATGACCCAGGAATCCCACTACTGGGCATATACACTGAGAAAACCATAATTCAAAAAGAGTCATGTACCACAATGTTCATTGCAGCTCTATTTACAATAGCCAGGACATGGAAGCAACCTAAGTGTCCATCAACAGATGAATGGATAAAGAAGATGTGGCACATATATACAATGGAATATTACTCAGCCATAAAAAGAATCGAAATTGAGTTATTTGTAGTAAGGTGGTTGGACCTAGAGTCTGTCATACAGAGTGAAGTAAGTCAGAAAGAGAAAAACAAATACCGTATGCTAACACATATATATGGAATCTAAAGAATAAGTAAATAAATAAATAGGTTCTGAAGAACCTAGGTGCAGGACAGGAATAAAGACGCAGACGTAGAGAATGGACTTGAGGACATGAGTGGGGGGGAGCGTAAGTTGGGACAAAGTGATAGAGTGGCATGGACATATATACACTACCAAATGTGAAATAGATAGCTAGTGGGAAGCAGCTGCATAGCACAGGGAGATCAGCTTGGTGCTTTGTGACCACCTGAGGGGTGGGATAGAGAGGGTGGCTGGGAGACACAAGAGGGAGGATATATGGGGATATATGTACATGTATAGCTGATTCACTTTGTCATAAAGCAGAAACTAACACACCATTGTAAAGCAATTATACTCCAATAAAGATGTGAAAAGAAACAAAGAAGTGAGTAGATAATATATAATAGCTACAGGCTTTTAGAATTCTGCTTGGTTACTTTTTACGTATGATGATATAAGTCATATATAATAATTAACATAAATCAAAATTTACAAAATGAAATTAAAGAGGGGACATCACTACAGATCTCATGGACATTAAAAGGATAATAAAGGAATACTATAAACAACTCTATGATCACAAATTTGGTAACTTAAATAAAATTGACCAATTCCTTGAAAGACACAACTCACACAAGAAAGAGACCATCTGAAAAAGCCAACAGACTATGGCAAAGCTGGTGGGATATCACTCCCATTGTTATGTTACCTCATATGGCAAAGGTTAAGGAATTCTGCAGATGTCATTAAGGTCCCTAATCAGTTTGACTTCCAATTAATCAAAAGGGAGATATTTCTGGGTGGACCTGGCCTAATCAAGTTAGTCCTTTATAAGACAGCTTAGGCTTTTCCCAAGATCAGAGACTTGAAGCAGCAGAGCCTCCCTTTTTCCTGCTGGTCTTGAAGAAATAAGTTCTATAGTCACAAGGAAATGAGTTCTGCCAACAACTATGTGAGCTTAGAAGAGGACTCTGAGTCTAGATGAGAGCTCAAGGTCTGGCAAACACCTTAATTGCAGCCTTGTGAGACCTTGAGCAGAGGATGCTAAACCATGTCTGGACTCCTGAGCGGGGGAAAATGTGACATAGTAAGTAGGTACTGTTTTAAGCTGCTAGGTTTGTGGTAATTTCTTGTGCAGCAATAGAAAACTAATATAGCAGAGGAGCAAAGATTCCCACCCAGTCTGACTCCAGGATACGTGCTTTAAATACTGGTTCTCAGATTCTCTCTGACACCAGATGAGAGATTTTTTTTTTCCCCAAACCAACAAATTCGCTATTTCTCCAACACCACCTAGGTGTTCTACAACTGAAATTCCAACAGTTTGACAGGAACTGGGGACAAAGACCAAATATGTATATCCCATTATACCACATTGGTCTTTAAGACCTTTTGGAGGAGGACTGTGGCCCATACCAGTGACTAAGTGACCAACCAACGACCTCATGGCCACTGACTGAGGGACAAATGCCCCAGTCTTCATACTTTAGGACTTTTTGACTTCTAGCTCTATCCCGAGCCTGGGCTATCACCCCTAGAACGCGTAAAGGCAGGTAAAAATAAAACTTTTTAAAGGAGAATTTTTAATATATAAGAGGCAAGAGGACATTGGCTAAAGGTTAGTAGTTTTCGCATAGGTCATATTCATTATGATTCTGTGAGGTAAGTCAAAGGAGATACGGAAAGTGAAGCTTAGAGAAACTAAATAACTTCTCCAAGGTTACGGTCATGGGAGAGGCCCTGGGATTTGACCCTGGGCCTGACGCCCTCTTTCTCTTCCTCACAACACCACCAAAGAACAAAAGGGGAATATATCAACTATCTTCTAGTTTCCAGTGGATTGGCAGAATTCTTTAAGGAAGGACTATAATCAGGAAATTTCCATCTCCACAGAAAGAACTAAAGAAAATGAATGATAATTAAACCATAAAGGATTTAACTTAATCCTAAGGAAGAGCTTTCCAGGGGTAAGGTTAATTAAACACTAACAAGATTTTATTTCAGAAAAAAGATCGAAAGGCTCTAAAATTCTACCTCCAGATTTCTGTTTATAAAGTCTCATGTAAAAACAGCAAGAAGAAAGGTTGGGGATAATTTTTCAAGCCGGTCAAAATGCTTGCAGGCCCAAGGTCTTCAAATTTGACCCTAAGGATGAACTGAGTAAATACTGTAAAGATCAGTCATAGTTTTCTGGGAACCTATAGCAAATGTTAATAACATTAAATGTTTACATGTTAATTTCCAAGTTTGAAATAAAAACTAGCTTTTCTCATGAAATCATTGGTATTATTTTTCAAAATTATCAAGAAAGAAAGCAAATGGATTCAGGCACAGGTTTCAGCACTTACATAGTGTATCTCCTTTATAGGTGAAGGATTTCAGACCCTGCACCCTCCCCCTGCCCCACTGCAGGGCTGCAAAACTTCCCTCCTCCCCCATGGCCCCTGCTTTGTACTCTTTCCTTTTGCTGCTGCAGATCCATTGCTGCATGAGACCCTGTATTCAGCCCCAATCCTTTGATGCATCATGGGCAGTCTTGGGACAGGAGATTTAGGTGACCTCATGTGCCATGGGGTGGGGGCAAAGGTATTAAAAAGTGACGGGGATAACCCCAAATTCTACATATTTGTGTACACCTTTCCTGTCCTATCTCTCCAGATCTGGCCCGAGATCCCCCAATCCCATCCTTTCTTTCTACCCTACTTCTTACACCCAGCTCCTACTCTAAGTCTTTTGACAAAATGCCCGAGAGAGGGGTGGCTTCCTCTGGATGTAGCTGAGTCACATTCTTAACTCCTGGTGTAGTCCAGAGGCCAGCCCTTTCCATTTATAGAACTCTTATCAACATCTAACTGAAAAGAAAAAGAAAGGAAGGGTAGTAAAGACAGCACTTTCTTGATTGAAAAGAATGGGACCATGAATTCCAACTTAGAAATAAAAGGAGCAAAAGGGGTTGGGCAAGGAATGCTCTCAATAACAAAATTTGGCAGTAGCAAAACTCTTTAAAATAACCATATCATTTGGTTCAGGCATTCTACTTTTAAGGATTAAACAATGGAAAGATAAATAAGATCTACATAAGTAGAGTGATATACCATTTTCATCGATTAGAAGTCTCAACATGGTAAAGATATGGAACTATCCCCATTTCACAGATGAATAAACTGGGCACAGAGAGGTTAAATAACTTGCCCAAGGCCACACAGCTATCAAGTGGTGAAACCATGATTCAAAACTAAGCAGCTGGGGCCCAGAGGCCATGCCCTTTACCACTCTGCTTTCCTACCTGCTCCCTGTGCTCCCACAGCCCCAAGCCACTGTTCTCACAGCATTTTCCCCTCCCTATGTGCCTGTTTCCTCTGCTAGAAAGAGCAAGAACCGCATCTTACTCACCTTGGCATCTCCAAGTGCCTGGCACACAGGAAGTACTCAAAATATTTTTATTGAACCCAACAAAATGGTGCATTAGTAAGTTGTCTAGTCAATGGAGCTTATGCTTCTACCTTTATAGAATTCTCTGTAAACCAGGACACAGACATAGTTCCAAATATACAGACTTAAAAATGATTCTTAAGAAAAATAGTTTTCTCAGCTACTCCTCTTTCTTGGTTTAGGGTTGTTAAATTATTTAAATGGTAGATCCAGAATTAATTTTTTAATATGACTTTCTAAATTGGAAATTCCAAGACATTTCTCACCTTTATATTATTTGAGAGCAAGGATCAAGTATTTTCATTGTTATTCTATAGCGGGGGTTACGGGGAGCCCAATAAATATTAAATACTGATGCCCCCATTAAAACTATAAAATTATAAAGAGGAAAGCTTTTTTTAAAGGAGGATGTATGGTTAGAGGAGGGAGATAAGAAAGGATTTCTTTAAGCCTCTTATGTTTACAATAAAAATACTGAACCTGGTGGAAGTTTATGAGACCTGTGAATATGAAATGGTTAAACAATCACTAAAAGTTAGTTTAAGAAACTGGAAGTAGAGCGTTCCCAAGCAAAACTGCGGACATTTAAATCTGCCTCTGGTTGATGTGGTGTCTTGCTGTGTTTCAATATATAACCAGTCCCCTCAGCCCTGACTACTCTAGTCATCATAAATCCACATAGCCTCTTTGCTTTGACCTCTTAGTATTACCAGAATTTTACAAAACTCATGATCAGATATGTCATAGAGAAAGTGACCTCCGGCTGAAGAGGTCCAATTTAGGTCAGAAAAGACAGGAACCCTTTTCTGGTAATCATTATTTGTTTTGATAAAACCATTGTATTTCTCAGGGTTCTCCAGAGAAACAGAAACAATAGGACATGTGTATCTCTCTCTCTCTCTGTCTCTCTCTGTCTCTCTCTGTCTCTGTCTCTGTCTCTCTCTCTCTGTCTCTCTGTCTCTCTGTCTCTCTGTCTCTCTCTCTCTCTCTCTCTCTCTCTCTATATATATATATATATATATATTTCCTTAAACTAATTGGCCACATGATTGTAGGGACTGGCAAGTCTGAAATATGCACGGCAGGCTGGCAGGCTGGGGGCCCAGGGAAGAGTTGATGTTGCAGGCTCAGGTCTAAAGGCTGTTTAGAGGCCAAATTCCTTCTTTCTCTGCGGACCTTGGTCTTTTCTCTTAAGGCCTTCAACTGATTGGATAAGACTCACCCACATTACAAAGGATAATCTGCTTTACTCAAAATCACCAATTTAAATTTTTTTGAATTTTTGAATTTTATTTATTTTTATACAGCAGGTTCTTGTTAGTTATCCATTTTATACACATTAGTGTATACATGTCAATCCCAATCTTCAATTCATCACACCACCACCACCATCTCCCATCCCCGCTTTCTCCCCTTGGTGTCCATACGTTTGTTCTCTATATCTATGTCTCTATTTCTGCCCTGCAAACCGGTTCATCTGTACCATCTTCCTGGGTTCCACATTTATGCGTTAATATACGATATTTGTTTTTCTCTTTCTGACTTACTTCACTCTGTATGACAGTCTCTAGATCCATCCACGTCTCTACAAATGACCCAATTTCATTCCTTTTTATGGCTGAGTAATATTCCATTGTATATTCTTTATCCATTCATCTGTCACACCTGTCAGAATGGCCGTCATCAAAAAAATCTACAAACAATAAATGCTGGAGAGGGTGTGGAGAAAAGGGAACCCTCTTGCACTGCTGGTGGGAATGTAAATTGATACAGCCACTCTGGAGAACAGTATGGAGGTTCCTTAAAAAACTAAAAATAGAACTACCATACGACCCAGCAACCCCACTACTGGGCATATACCCAGAGAAACCATAATTCTACCATTTAAATGTTAATCATATCTAAAAAATATCTGTACAGCAACATCTGGACTGGTATTTGACCAAAAACTCGGTACCATAGTCTAGCAAGTTGACACATAAAATTAACCAACACAACCATCAATATTCTTTTTTATGCCAGTTATTACAGCTACAATTCATTCAGCCAATAGGAAGAGACATACCTTTAAATTTCTCCCCAAAACAAATCAAACCAGTCCCTCTCCAAATTGCGTAATATTTCTGTGGACTAAAATCTATATCAAATATCCTTTGGCCAGATTCTTCCTCGGCCTACATATTACCCAAGAGTAGTTGCTATCATTTTTCAATATCAGCATGATGGCTTTTATCCTCTTTGACTACGTATTTCCAAGGAGGCACCACAGAATAAGGTGCTATCACATTCCACCAGCATGGTATCGCTCATCGATTAAATTATCCCAGTTGCTTTGATACAGGTAAGTAATTGCAGTCCCTTTGTTTATAAATCTGTGTCTTGGATTAAACATTCATGGCATCCATACAGTGAAGAAAAACACAAGAGTATTCTACCTCTAATGAAAGTTTAAACATTATCTGATAGCGGGGGCTTACAAAACGCCCAAAGCTGCAACTGGGTGGCGTGATCTCCTTGCTGGTCAAAAAGTAGGGGTTGCACACACTTCACCTGGGCATCTATGCCAGCCATCTCACTTCACTGCCAGCTCTCTCTCTCCCACCTGCTCAACTTCCTTCTTCTAATTCCTTACATTATCTAAACAGCTATGGAGCCCTCAGACCGGGAACAGAGCTCCCAAGAGCTGGATTTAGAGGAGATAACTAGAAAGATTTCATTTCTGGACAAGTGGAGGGAAATCTTTAGTTATCACCGGTAAGATGTTCTCATTTTCTCATTTCTCTAGAACCAGAGGGATTTTAGGTGTTTAAGTAATCAGCTTTTATGCTTGCCACGTGAGAAGTGTCCGTTACAGATTTACATTTTAAATGCTTCAGGTATGACTGTTTGCAGAAAGAGCCATCCGTAGCAAGGTTGAAGTTGAAGAGGTTTGAGGGTATAAGGGCTGAACATAGTGAGTAATTTTCTTGATGTTTTCTCTTTCATTTATAGGTTGGGAATCAATAATACAACTTCTCAGGTAATTATTTTTCTCAAAGCCAGTGTGTTTTCCTCTAGCTGCTTCTTCAAAACAATCACATTAGCAGCATAATCTGCGTTTATTCTGTGCACATAATGTCACTCAGGCACCCAGCATTTAACGTGTGAAAACACAAAACTAGAAACCTTGTTGAAGATCTTTTCTTGCGCTTTCTTTTTTCATAAAAATCTCTTCCTATTTTTCTTTTTAATTGGGGTATAGTTGCTTTACAGTGTTGTGTTAGTTTCTGCCGTACAATGAAGTGAATCAGCTATAAGTATACATATGTCCCCTCCCTCTTGGACCTCCCTCCCGCCCCACCCCATCCCACCCATCTAGGTCACCACAGAGCACCGAGCTGATCTCCTCTTCATCATTAAAAGCACCATGTGGTTATTATTTTAGAAAAAAAAATATGAGAATCTAGAGTTCCTACACTTGTGAAATAACACTAGATTCTGACACCCAAGTGCTTCAGTGATCCTGAAGTAGTTCTGAAAATAGTTATTGTCTTGATTCAGCTTCTGAAAAATTGTTTTCCTTACCATCTTCAAATAAGGAAAAGATGACTGAATTCAGGTGTTAAAATGTATTTTAAAATCTGTTATACAGTATAAGATGAAAGATGTTTTTCTCTCACGTCACCTGAAAAGGTTAGAAGGTAATGGACTTTGTGTTTCAGACATTAATTCAATCACTGAACAAACACAGCATAAAATATTAAGGTGATTTTCTTGGCACTAATATATGATACAATCAAACAACTGAATTATTAAAATTTTAACTATTAACACTAAAGCACCTTGCTCCAAGTAACCTGTGATCAAAAGCTTTATTATTTGTGCTGAAACTCTCTTACCCAGTCTATTAGAATTGGGGAGATAATACTTCTGTTTTAGTCCTGAAAGTATTAAATGAGCTAGCTATCATTTGGGGGAATAGAATAGTCAAAAGATAAAACAATCTTTGCAAGGAAAAAAAAATAAATGTCGAGTTATGCTTTAAACAAGGTGGAGGAAACCCCCTGCCAAAAATGTAAAGATTTTCCATGTGATTTACGAAATGCATCTTATCCCACCAGTAGTCTGTGACTTGGATGCTGTGTTTCTGAGATAAGAAAGCATCCTAGCCTCTAGGAATCCAGAAAAACTAGGAAGGCAGTTTCCTTCATGTTTCAGCTACCAACTGGGCAAATTTGTTTCATGAAATTAGGATAGAAGTAAATTGGAAGAAGAATCAATGCTAACTTATATTTAAATGCCGTAAGAATCAGTTAAGAAAAGTAAAAATAGATATTTTTCTTAAAGGTAGGGGGTGGATTTTTTTAAGGAAGAAAATTATTATATTCACTTGCTAGGCAACAGGAATCTGAGAGAATTAAAAGGAGGTAACCTGACTTTGTTTACTGGCCAGTTAACAACATAATGAGAAGTACCTCATATAGACTGGAAAGATTCACTCATTCTTTATAAAATGTTGCCTTCTCAAAACAAGAGACAGTGACATTTACATTCTTCTATAAACATAATTTCAAGTCAAGGTCTTGATAGCGTTAATTATGTTTCCATAGTTACACTTAACCTCTCCGAGTCACATAAAACTTAGGAGAAACCCTTTTGACACAGACACTGGGATTTTTCTGCCTCTTTTATTGTTATTTATGAAAATTTTCAGACAGCTTTAAAAGGGAGACAACATTTTCTGAACACTAATATTTCAGAGAGAGAGAGAGAAAAGAGAGGAAAAAAGGTCATCACCAGCTCTGTTTGCTTTGTTTTTTGGTGGTGGCATTTTACACAGAATCGTGAAGGCAACCATATATCTGCCGGTGAAACTGAAGATGGAACAGGAATACCTCAGCCAAAAGGACACGGACATTGGCCATCAAGCAGCCTTTGTTCTATTCCCAAACCCTCTATCATCTCTTCAAAATCGGGTGGCCTTCCTATCTCCCTAGCAGTGGCCACGGTAAGTATAGCTTGTCAATTAAACATGAAATGAAATGTAATCTTCCCCAAACAACAAGGCTGGGGAATCTTATCTGCTGTCATGTGAGAGTATTATGGAAGATAAGACTACAGACGTTGGTTACTGGTAAAAGGCGAATATAATTAAAATGACTTATTTATGGTATTTTTCAAGGACACCGGTGACGTTACAGGCTTTTCCTCCCAAACTCTCAGTCTCTCTTTATTTACTCCCTCAGTGTGACAGTCAAGTGTGAAGCCATGAGGGAGTTAAATTCAAATAATTTACATATAAGGTAGGACAGGGCAGCCGGTGAGGACTGCAAAGGTGGAAGACGAGGTAGATGTGGGAGACAGGACCCCTGTCCTGTGTGGGCAGGAGAGTGGGAGATGGGGGCACATGTCCAGGCCCAGTCTTGGGGCAAAGAGATGATCTCAAGAAAGAAACGCTCCCTGGGGCTGCCAAGTAA
This sequence comes from Delphinapterus leucas, assembly GCF_059928025.1. NCBI lineage: Eukaryota > Metazoa > Chordata > Mammalia > Artiodactyla > Monodontidae > Delphinapterus > Delphinapterus leucas. The sequence goes on from NC_143132.1 coordinate 119,655,765, forward strand.
TAAGCAGATTTGAAAAGAACCCGATGTTTAAGAATCCAAGTGGACCTGGAAGCTACTGTTCCCAGGGACTATTTGTTCCATTCAAAACTTGACTAGGGTTGGGGAGAGGGGCCGAGGCAGAGACCCAGACACACCTCATTGCATGGGCTGGGGGCAATGCCTTGGCGAATGGCCAAAGGACCAGCTGTCATGGTCAAAGAGGCATGATCGGGACCTGGGGAAGTGAAGCCAGGGGTCGAGGCAGGGAAAAAGCACCAGAGAGGGTGAGAGATCCCGCCAATAGGATTGTCCTGTAATAAGGCCCTTTCAATCATAGTGAAAATCAGGGCTTTTAGGGACAGTTTTCCCACATTCACCCCATTTCCTCAACCTCCAGACCACATTCTAGATACTTAGGCAGAGACCTCTCCTTGGGGCCCTAAGGACAAAAGTCGGAAGAAGCACTTCCTTTCTGAGGACACGCGGCCCTGCACCTGGGCACGCTTGCAGAACCCACCCGGGACCAGCCTGGTCTTCTGGGTAAAGACCAGCAAGGCCTACGGTCAGACCTGCCATGGACATAAAGCTCTGTGCCCTGCAGGCAGGGTCCCTGATGAGAGGCAGGAGTGGGGGCCAGACCCCCCTCTGGGGAAACCTCACAGTCTCCACCTGCTTGTCGAGCCCAGAGGCCAGGCTGGCCCCGACTGCAGTATTTCTAACCCTCAGTGTAGCTGTTCCTGAGGCTCCCCAGGTGGAACATCATCGTACACAGGGACTACAGCCCCCGTGTTCTTTTTCATCACGCACATCCGCACAGGCTTCACAGAGCAACTCTCTCCACTGCCGTGGTTGCGGCACAAACGTGCTGGGAGGCCCACGTGCTCTTTCTTATCTTCACAGATCTTTCTGCCTCAATCCACCTTCCCTCTTGTGCTCCAGTGCCAGATGTCACAGGAAGACAGGCCGGCAGGGCTCTCTTGAGATGCTGCACTTTGCTCATTGGCCTCACAGTTCCTGGATGGTGCCTTAACTTGTGTCTTAGGTGTCTAGTTCATCACTCTCCTTTTGAGTAATGAAGACAGGTAACGTGTAATCCTATTAGCATCTCCAGGCTCAGTGGTTATTCTGCCTACACTGTGCTGTAGAAACAGTAGTTAAAGCAACTACAGTGCCCCTCAATATCCTCGGGAGATTGGTTTCAGGAGCCCCCAGAGGAAACCAAAATCCTCCGATGCTCAAGTCCCTTATAGAAAATGGCCTAATACCATTGCCCCCCCCATATCCGCAGATACAGAGAGCCGAGTGTATCCACATTTTACTGTAAAAGGTTTTTAATGAACACTTTAATAAAAAAGTATTATTGGCTACTAATGAATTTCTATGGAGAATGTCATTTTAAAATTTACACATATCAGGAAATAGGCTACCTTTTGTATGGAAAATAGAGAAAACTGTGATTCTACACTGATACTGTATTTGCCTGTATATGCACACAGAAATTCCAGAAGACTTCCTAAAATGTAACAGTAGGGGGAGGGAGAGGGGCAAGGGCCCTGGGTCGGGGGGAGTCTTCTCAGCATAGCTTTTTGTACTCTCTGGATTTTGAACCATGTGAATGGACAATCTATTTCTCAAAACACCGTCATGCATTTTAAAAACAGGGAAAAAAAGGCATTCACAGGTGTTTCCAAAGTCTTCTAGTTCCTCTCTATATTGTGGAGGCAGGAGAGTCTGGGTCTGAATTCTCCCACTTGTCTACAAACACAGACGTGATGCAATTGGAGACCTCCTCAGTGACTTTTCCAAGGTAATTCTCTCCCTTTGGAAAAGGCTGGGAGACGAAAGAATCAGACCTGATGGAGGGTTCAGGAAGTCCCAGAAGCAAAGAGAATTGATTTTTCTTCAAAAAAAAAAAAAAAACAAATTTGGACGTATTCCCATTATGAGGACCAGATGATAATGTATCCTTTAAATAACAGTAGCATTAATTAAACACACCCTGGGATTTCAAGATGATGAGCCTTGCGATTCTGAATACTCGTGTCCAGGGAGGCAGTTTGGAAGCTTGACCAATTCTAATTGACATTTTGGCCGTGCAGCCGCCGGGCAAATTATTAGAGCGACTGGATCCTAGCACTCACATGAGAGTGTTTTTCGTTGTCATTCTGCTGTTCTCATTTCCCTCCTCCATTTGGAATTGCGATTCATAGGATTTCCTGACATTGGCACACACTTTTTGCTGGGAATCTGCTGAGAAAGTAGGGAGTGGGCAAAGCAGCCCATGCCCCTTTGCTTTCCCCGGCTCTCCTGTTTCTCGCCTTTTGTTGCCCTATTTCCAATACCACAGGGTTCTTCCTTCCCCCAGCCGCATGTCTTATAGTGTGTGTGGTGTAATGAATGGCGGGCAAGGCTGCTGGCCCAGGTGGCATCATGGGAGAAGGTGAGAGTCCTCCTCTGGGCTCTTCCACAGCAACACCCCCTCCCCCGCTGTGCTTCCCACCAGCAGGAGTTTTTCATCCTCCTTCACAGTCAGGCCCTTCTGCAGGACCCAGCCTGGAATACATTCCTATTGCCTCTTTTATCAGCAGCCAATAAACAAACCCCTAGTGTATTTGCAGTATCACCCAGCAGGATCATATTAAAACTGTAATACTGGGTCCCCAGGTGGCGCAGTGGTTGAGAACCTGCCTGCCAATGCAGGGAACACGGGTTCGAGCCCTGGTCTGGGAAGATCCCACATGCCGCGGAGCAACTGGGCCCGTGAGCCACAACTACTGAGCCTGCGCGTCTGGAGCCTGTGCTCCGCAACAAGAGAGGCCGAGACAGCGAAAGGCCCGCGCACCGCGATGAAGAGTGGCCCCCGCTCGCCGCAACTAAAGAAAGCCCTCGCACAGAAACGACGACCCAACACTGCCAAAAATAAATAAATAAATTTATAAAAAACAAAACAAAACAAAAAAAACTGTAATACTGGGAGATCAAAATATTCTGGAGGAGAACCAGAAGAATGAAGCTCTAATCGAGGGTAACAGGCAATGGGCTGGCTTTAGGGGAGCAGAAAACACAGCCTGGTAACCCCAACATAGGTCTGGCTGATAGATGGTCCTCAGTAGATATTTCATTCATTCATTCATTGCCTCTGGGTGATCCCCAAGAGAGGCATCGCTGTACATGGTAGTGGGTGTCATTTGTGTGCCCCTTCAGAAGCATACTCTACCCCTGTCCGCCCTGCTTTCTGCGCTGGAGACTGAGCTGTACTCACCCCATCAGTAGGGCTCCCTCCTCTGACTTCCTGTTGAGTTTGACCAATGGGAGCCCTGGAGGGAGCCTGGAGGGACGGAAGGGAATGAAGTCAGGTGTGCAAAGCTGGCTGAATCCCCTTCTTCAGAAGGCAGTCCTCTCCCAGGACTCTCTTATCCCTTCCACCCCTCCAGGTGTCGGCGACATAAAAACTTCTCACTCTTGCTGATCCTGGGGCCCTGCATTAGCCACTGATGCTGCCCCACATGCAGCCCACATCTTTGTAAATGGTCCCTGAATTAAAGTTTCCTCAAGTTAATTATCCTGACTCGAGTGCCATCTGTTTCCTGCTGGGACCCTGACTGGTACCAGTTGAAAGGCTTGCATTTGATTCCTGGCACTACCATTTACTATCTATGTGACCCTGGGCATACCACTTCACTGCTCTGGGCCCCAAGTCCTTTAACTGTAAAACAAGAGAGCCGAATCAGATTTTTAAAAATTCAACAACTACTTCTTGCGAGCCTACTAGGTACCAGGTACTGCACCAGATGCCGAGAAATTGATGGTGAACGCAACCAGGTAAAGAGACTACCACTCTATTTCTTTTTGGGTTTCTTTGTTTGTTTTTGCGGTACGCGGGCCTCTCACTGTTGGGGCCCCTCCTGTTGCGGAGCACAAGCTCCGGACGCGCAGGCTCAGCGGCCATGGCTCACGGGCCCAGCCGCTCCGCGGCATGTGGGATCTTTCCGGACCGGGGCACGAACCCGTGTCCCCTGCATCGGCAGGCTGACTCTCAACCACTGCACCACCAGGGAAGCCCTACCACTCTATTTGATGGGCTAGTTTAGAAATGTCTTCTTAGGACGCAGTAATTCTAACCTCTCTGATTCCATGATGGTCCAGTAATTTCTAAAGCAGGAAAAGATTTAGGGAAGGAGCTTCAAAGAGAATTATTCTACTTCAAATTGTGGGCAGGGAGCATGTGGGAGAGGACTGGATGGGGACAGGTGGTCACAAGAGGTCCCTCTAAGACCAGGGACAATGGACAAGGCAGTCAGGGTAAGGAAATGAAATCTGTTGGGAAGAATGATCCAGGACCTGTGTGTGTGTGTGTGTGTGTGTGTGTGTGTGTGTGTGTGTGTGTGTGAGAGAGAGAGAGAGAGACAGACAGACAGAGAGACAGAGAGACAGAGAGAATGATCACCATCGTTATCATCATCACAGCAATCAGGGAAGAGAGGTATTCCTGGAAAACTAACAAAGTGAAGAGAGAAAAACCGTGCTTGATTGTGTTAAGTAATAACAATCATTATAGTCATTTATTAGGACCATTTGCCATTTGTGTCTAGTTACCAGGCAGCACAACAACATATATGTATCATTGACTATGTGTCGGGTTAATCTTGTTATAAATTATACCGATATGAAAGTCAGTGTTGGGAGGAGGGATAAATTGGGAGATTGGGCTTGACATATACACACTACTATATATAAAATACATAACTAATAAGGACCTACTGAACAGCACAGGGAACTCTACTCGGTACTCTGTAATGGCCTATATGGGAAAAGAATCTTAAAAAGAGTGGGTATATGTATACGTATAACTGATTCACTTTTGCCATACAGCAGAAACTAACACAACATTCTAAATCAACTATACTCCAATACAAATTTTTTAAAAAAGAAAAGAGGGCTTCCCTGGTGGCGCAGTGGTTGAGAGTCCGCCTGCCGATGCAGGGGACACAGGTTCGTGCCCCGGTCCGGGAAGATCCCACATGCCGCGGAGCGGCTGGGCCCGTGAGCCATGGCCGCTGAGCCTGTGCGTCCAGAGCCTGTGCTCCGCAACGGGAGAGGCCACAACAGTGAGAGGCCCGCGTACAGCAAAATAAATTAAATTAAATTAAATTAATAAAATTTAAAAAAGAAAAGAAAAGAAAGTCAGTGTTACATAAGTAAGGTGAGTCATCTCTGTTGCCACCCTGGACACTGGGGGCTCCCTGAGAAGCCTGCAGCCCCCCTGTTCTAGGCCTTCCCAAGGTGAATCTGGACAGTGGCTCTCCCTAGGTTGGAGGGGGCAGCTGGCAACAGAAATGGGAGTTTGATTTGGCTTACTGAGTTTTTTTAATTGAATTTGAATTCTCAGCTTTCTTAGCCACAATTGTCTTAGGCTGTCACATTATCCATGGCTTCTCCTCCCTTACCCCTGCCAGTGTCTGGGCTTTTTCCATCTGGGCTGGGACTTTCTTCCATGCAACATGAGAGGTTCCAGTGTAGACAGGCTGTGTTTTCACAAAGGTAATAACAGCACTTATGGTTCCCACAGTCCTTTCCATACTTCTCCTCTTGCAGTGGTAGCTTTCAATTTCAGTGATGGGGCCAGAGCAGGGGTTATCCCCATTTCAGGATAAGCAAAGAAAGTCTTAGAGAGGTTTGACAATCTGTCCCCGTTCATGTGGTCGGCATGTTCAAGCAGAGCTGGGGTTTCTCAACCCTGGAGTCAGGAGTGAGAAGTTTTCTTCTGTGCAGTCTTGATGTCAGGGAGACAGTTTCTGTCCATATTCAGGGCTCTGCAGGGGATGTCCTGGGTTGGTGGCCCTCTTTGGTTACAGGGCACACCGAGTCTGTGTCTCCCAGGAGCAGCCTTCTTCTCCCTCTCCTTGATGGCCACCGGACAGATAATTTTCCTTCAGGTGCAATTCTAGGCTCTTGCTTATTCTGAAATGCACCTGTCTCTATTTCTTTGTAGAGGCAATCTTTTCTTTTGAGGGTGGGTGCAGAGGTGGCCAGGAAATAAACTCCAGCCATGGAACCAGACCCTGGTTTGAGATGGGGGAGACCATTCCAGATGCATGCTTCTCCTGCATCTGTCCTTTTTGGAAACCATTAGAGCCCACGCTATGCACAGCTGGGAAGAGGCACCCTGGCTCTCCACCGGTTGGGCTCCATGTTCCTTTTGTCCACACTCTTCAACTGGCTCCTAATGCCTGAGTGTGATATTCAAAGCCCTCCAGGATCAGACCCAAGGTACTTTCCATTCTGAGCTTCCACTGACTTCCTGCCCTGTAGCCCCAGAACACACAGTGTTCTAGACCCAGTGAACCACTCACTGTCCCTGGATACCCTGGTACCATGTGTGTGTGTCTGCAGATCTCTCTCTCTACCCAGCCCCCCCGCCTTTACAGGCAACAGACCACTGTGTGGTCTGTCACAGAGTGTGGGACATGTGCCTGTGCTGGAGCATGGGGTGCTTTGGGGATATGGCAGTAAGCGACACTGAATAGCACTGAGTTTCCTCAGTGGGAAAGTCAGCCCCTTCTCCACTCTGGCAGGCCAGGGAGAAGACCCGGTAAAGGGCAGCACACATTCACACCTCTTTAACACCTCTTATCTCCCTTTTTAATTACAAAGAGTGCTGGGCTCAGTCAGAGCTTTCACAGGCAATGGTTTCTAGCATAATCTAATAACATCATTATATCTCTATTATTTTTTTTTATTATGGCAAGTGATTTTGATTCTCATTTAAGGATGTGGTATAAAGTGTCCTTTTAAATAAATGCTTTATTTATTTATTTAAATGAATGTTTCCTTGTAAAATGGGGATTAAATGAGATAATGCACATATCTGACCCTTTGTAAGCTCTTAATGATGGTGAACTGATTTGAAATAAAAGAGAAACTGCCAACCTCCCTACCAAGACAGACAGACAGACAGAAAGAAAGAAAGAAAGAAAGAAAGAAAGAAATGCTTTAAATAAATGTTTTCTAAGTTATAAAAGAATGGCCCAAGCTAATGAGAAATATTAATTCAATAATTATTGGCATACAAAAATGACAGCAGTTATAAGGATGGCACATACACGATTAAAGCTGGGGAGGCAGATCAGTGGTGTTAGAATGGTTACGAATACCAGCTCTGCCTGACTTGCTGGGTGACCTTAGGCAAATACTTTCCTGTAAAAGGAGGATGATAACAGTACCTTTCTCAAGGAATTAAATTAACATAATGAATGCAAAGCACTTAGCCCAGTGCCTGGTGCGTAGAAAATACTCAATAAACGCTAGACACCATCTGCCAGCCTCGTTTAAATGCCACCTCTTCCACGAAGCCTTCCTGAGTACTTCAGTCGGAAGTTCTCTCTCCGTATCCATACCCCACACAGGACCTAGCACAAGCCGCATGATTAATATGCCTCTGATTATAAAGGGATCCCTTTTTGTCACGGGTTTGGTTTACAAAGGCTTGTGCCCAATTTTCTGGGATTTTCTAAAAGACCCTCTGCAATCTTAACATGCTGCAGAGTATCCAGAAAAAAACTTAAAGATTCTAGGGCAAAAAAACAGAGGCTGCTTGTTTAATACCAATTTACACCACTATTGTACTCAGACTGCTGGAATCAGAGTCCTGCCTATTCCTTTTTTCTGGAGCAAGAGAGAAAGACCCTAACGTGGGAGAGATAGGAGTTACAGAGTCATGGTTAGAGGAATGAGAGGCATAAGGAGAGCGTAGTCGCCCGTCATGGATCTTAAGGGGGGTACAGGGAAGATGGCTGGCAATGGAAAGTGAGACAGACACAGAGACAGAACTCGGATGGGGATAAAAAGGTGCAGAGTTGACACTCTCAGCCTTCAGGATAAAATGTCCTAAGTGAACCCTATGCAAACCTTTTGCACAGAGCTGGACGATTACAATCAGGGAATAGAGTAATGTGTGAACCTGACTCTAGGAAGGGGACAGGCCCTCCTCCATGGTTTCAACCACCTTGCTTAAGTCTGTTTGCTGAGGGCTTGTGTCTAGGAAGAATTCTCTTTGTTTGAACCATTTATTTCCCCTCTTTTCAGAAACTGCGCCAGATCCTCTTTGGAAATACAGTCCAGGTCTTCAGCTCTGACTGGACAAAGGCCTATTTCCGGTTTCATGATCCTTTTTCTGACCTGGCTTTCGCTTTGGAAGTGGGAAAGGTAATAGCAGGTGATAATTTTTTTTTTTTTTTTTTTTTTTTTCTGGTACGTGGGCCTCTCACTGTCGCGGCCTCTCCCGCTGCGGAGCACAGGCTCTGGACACGCAGGCTCAGCGGCCATGGCTCATGGGCCCAGCCGCTCCGCAGCATGTGGGATCTTCCCGGACCGGGGCACGAACCCGTGTCCCCTGCATTGGCAGGCGGACTCTCAACCACTGCGCCACCAGGGAAGCCCAGGTGATAATTTTTTAAAGTCCTAATCCCATGCTCCCTGTCTGTGTTTCCTTCCATCCTCCTCCATACGAGGCATGTTTTCATTATCATCATATGTAGAAACATATCGACGATTTAAAATTTAACCTTAAATGATAACAGACTATTGAAAATTATGACACGCTATCTAGGATGTCACAAAGTCTCAAACTCCTCCCCACTCTCTTCCAAATTTTCGTTTTCCTGGCACTTTTCTCCAGGTCCTAAGCATTCCTAAGAATCTAGAGGCTGGAAGAGATCTAGGAGTTTCTTTCTGGCTTGTTTAAAACCTCAATAATTCAAATCATTGATCCCTAGCCAGGCAGAATTTCAAGAGCTAGCTGACTAGTTCCTTACCTCCTGCAAATCTAAGGGTTGGACATGAGGCACGAGCCCAGTGAAGGTGGGGCGGAGCGGGACAGGCATCCCGGGGTGCCAGTCTATGGGGCTCCACAGAGAAGCTAGTCATTGCAGATTCTAGCCCAGCCATGGCACGGCCACAGCCCATGGGGAGGGATGGCACATGTAGAGAACAGTGGCCCTTCACTAAGCCTAGGCGATGCTGTGCCCCAGAAGGGAAAAGGCTGCCGAGAAGAATAAATAATGACATCCATTTCCAAGACTTCTCTTTTATAACGTGGGCCCTGAGGGTTCCACCACCATTGTAAACTCCTCACTGTTGACCCTCCTGCTTTTCAGGGAGGTGCCCGAAGCATTCAGATGGCTGTACAAGGATGCATCATTAAATATTTGTTGTTTACAAGGAAGGGAAAAGACTGTAACTTTCTCAGGTAAGAGGCCTATGAAAAGTATTTGCAAAGAATTACCCATTTCCCGAGAACCTTTGTAGGCTAAATAACCACCAGGGAAAATCCCCCAGGTTGCCTCAGGAAGGGGACTTGCCTCATAAGAGGACTTGCCTCGTAAGACAGAAATGGCTCTGGCTCTCCCAGAGGGACTGAATTTCGTGACTAGGTAGAGCTCTTCCAGAGCCCCTTTCAATGTTCAGTTGCAGGGATAACACTGACAGTTTTTATGCTCCACTGCAGAGCACCCTGACAGAGGAGATGAAGCACCAGGTCTCCAGACAGGCTTACTTGACAACATTTGATAGGAAGTCCCAAACTAACAGTTCCAGAGAGACAACAAAAGGGGTGATGACAAACCTAATAAATGAAGGATTCATCCTCCTATTTAATCACGCTGACAAAGTACAGTGTTTGGTAGTTGCCTATTTAAAAAATCAGTTCAAATTATTTTGTTCTTAGATGCTAATAAACCCCTATCAAACTCTATGGTTGATATTAGGGGAAACAGAAATAATTAAAAGGCATCTACCTACCCTCAGGCAGGGTAACTTATCACCAAAAACAGGAACTGAATGTCTAATCTATTCTAAGAACGTGAATTGCCAGCTTCCTTAGAAGCAGAGCCAGAGGTGGGAATTCTTCATGCAGGTGATTTATTAAGGGAATGAATGCCCTCAGGAGAAACCCCTAAGAGAGCAGGGGAGCAGGCTGGGGAAGGAGGAGAAGCAGAGGAGGCCTGTGGCTGCCAGTGATGCCTAGCCTCCGCCTGATCCATGGGAGCTCTGGGGGGCAACTGCTCCATCTTCAGATAAGGGGGCGGGGCCTTTTCACCTCCCACCCTCATCAGGCATCCGCTATGGACCCTCCTATGGGAAGGTGGCACAACCCCAGTCGCTTCCAGGGAAGGTGGCTCCAATTCATCAGAGAAAGTTGAAGAGTATGAGGCCCTAGCAGCAGTACCCAAAGCAATGTGGGGGGGGGGGCGGGGACATGTCCACCAACTGCGTAAAAGGGATCCCAAGGGATCTAGATGGAACACATACAGCATTTGCTCCATGAATAGCAAGCATTTAGCACAGTACCTGGCATATGGCAGGTATTACATAAATGCTAATGAGTAATTGCTATTATCGACCTGCTCCTTGAAGCCTTCCTGAACCTTCCGGATCACAAGTTCTCCCTCCTGCCCCTGTAGTCTCACAGCACTTTGTCTGACTCTCATTCTACCTTGGACAAGGGTTTTGGAGTGTGAGGGTCCTGCTACTGATTTCAATATCACCATAGAGCTAGATGGATTCTATAAATCAGGAGTCCCCAACCACCGGGCCACAGACTGGTAAGCAGTCCGTGGCCTGTTAGGAACCGAGCCACACAGCAGGAGGTGAGTGGCAGGCGAGCGAGCGAAGCTTCATCTGTATTTACAGCCGCTCCCCATTGCTCGCGTTACTGCCTGAGCTCCACCTCCAGTCAGCATTATGGTGAGCTGTATAATTACTTCATTATATATTACAATGTAATAATGATAGAAATAAAGTGCACAATGAATGTAATGTGCTTGAATCATGCCCAAGCCACCCCCTGACCCGTTCGTGGAAAAATTATCTTCCACGAAACCAGTCCCCGGTGCCAGAAAGGTTGGGGACCGCTGCTGTAAATCATGGGTGAGTTCATTCATTAACCTCTGTCATGTGTTTCTTCACCAGGACGACAGTTGTCAATGTTAAACATTTAGAAAATGAGCATAGGAAAGGTCTGTGATGTAAACGTTGGCTCCCATTTCCGGGGAATTCTCACCCACTGGGATTATTTGATGGAATCTAATGGTTAAGAACAATCTAATGGTTAAGTCAGGAGGCACACTGCCTGCATTCAAATCACTGCTCTACTGCTTTAAAGGTGAATGACCAGGGGCAGAGTACTCAACCTCCCTGTCTTACTTTCCTCATCTCTAAAATGGGACTAATAATATTGATAGCATCCACCTCACAGGTTGTCATAAGGATTAAATGAGGTAATACGTGTTAGGTGCTTAGAACAATTCTGGGCCCAGTGAGTGCCAGATGAGTGTCGACTATAAGTTAGTAAGGGGGAAGTGAGCCTCAAATGATTCGTAGGATGTGATCAGGCAGGAAGAACAGACAGAACTTGCATATTAAAGGCAGACAAGTACGTGAGAAAAAGCATGGAGGTAGAATGCAGAAACTATGTCCAGGGAACTAGTCCATCTGGGGCAGAGGGTTTGCAAAATGGAAACCTGGGAGATAAAACTGGAAGGATTGTTTGGGGTTGCACTTGGGAAGGGCCTGTGTTATCAGGTTAGAGAGTTTGGATGGAGCCCAGCTGGAGTTCAGGAGAGAAGACGGTGTTGAGATTCAGCAGGGGCAGTAATGCACAGGGAGGGATCAGTGGAGAACCCAGAGGATTAATGCTCTGGGGTGAGGATGCCCGTTCAGTGCGGGCAGAGAGGATGAGGCCCTCCACAATGTTCTCACAGTGTAGGTTGACGAAGGAACCAAACTGACCCATCCCATACTCAGAAGGGTCCATGAAAGTGGAGGCCCAGGCCCTCAGCTAGGGGGCACTCATTGCAATGCGTTCCTACCCTCCCCCCGGGCTGAAGTTTGTGCGCGATGAGCAAGCAGGGGCAGAAGCACGTGCTGGCCGCGGCGCTCGCGGGCATCCTGTGGGCCGCAGGAGCAGCTCGGAAAGCCACCATCTGCCTTGTCACCGAGGACACTTACGTCGCCCCGACTCCTGACTACTCTGGGGACGGTTTCACTGAACGGGTGAGTGCACTCCTGCCCGTCCTGTCCTACCAGGTAAAGGATGGTGAAGCCTGGGTGAGTATTAGACTCACCATGGAACTGGAGGTGGACCTGATGCTCCTGGGTGGACCTCCACGATGTAAGCATCTGATGTGGCCAAAGGTACCTGCCAAAGAGGCAGGGTCAAGGGCATAAGTAATCCACGCAGCCAAAACAGAGATGCCTGTGAATTTTTCCTTCCAGAGTTCACCATGATCAAGAATACTCCATACCCAACAGAAAAGAAGCAGATTCACAGACATAGAGAACAAAGTAGTAGTTATCAGTGGGGAGAGGGAAAGGGGAGGGGCAACATAGGGGGAGGGGATTAAGAGGCGCACACTATTATATATAACATAAGCTACAAGGTATGTTGTACAACACAGGGAATAGAGCCAATATTTTATAATAACTATGAATGAAGTATTACCTTTAAAAATTGTGAATCACCATATTGTACACCTGTAACTTATATAATATTGTATATCAACTATACTTCAACAAAAAAAATTTTTTTTAAAGAATATCCCATGCCTGAAATGATCATAAACTCCATTTCCATAGCCACTCTTCTAAACTTGGCTAAATTCTACCTATTAGGGAAAAAATCTGTTTACAGTTTTCCTGCTCAAGATACCATATTGGTTTAAAACTGAGGAATGTAAAAGTGAGGCCGGTGGCCACCCAATCTTACCATGTATGTTTTACGTGGCCTTGTGTATATGTCAGTTTCTAGCAATGTGATTTTGCAATGAAACAAAGAACTCCCTTGAGGTACTAACAGTGAGTTGACATCTTCTAGATATAACTTTCTTCTTCCTTTTCATTTTTATCTTCTATTTCTGATTTATAGCTCCAGCTGTTTGAACTTTTAGAGAAAGAAGCCACTGAGAAATTCATCTATGATCACGTACAGTGTGCAAGTATTTAAGTGTTGAGATAATTCCTTTATGTTGAACTGATCGTACAGGACTCTTCTTCCTTTTATAAACTGTATTTCTAATGATGCTTGTTAAGAAAAGCAGGTCATTTTGAGGACTAAGAGAGGGCAGAATGAGGGAAAGAGAAACCTGTCTCTCCCTCCCCACAATCTAGAAAGAGGCCAGACCACACACAGGCCCACTCACAAATGCCTCTTTCTCCTTGGCTAATCAAACCCAGAGAATAATACTACAGAGGGCATATACAATAAGATTGCTTTTATGGGAAGAGAAAATGTTAGAGCAGCCTTGCCTCATCTAAGGGATAAAACACAAAAATGGTAGTCTAAATTACCAAAACGGCCATTCACATTGGCTCAGAAAAATGACTGCCAGTCTGAAAAAGGTGGCCCCCTTTCACATCTTCTATCAGCACCTTCCACACAATGCCCTCCCCTGCAATGAATCTCCCCACCTCCTGTGTGGGAAGGACACAAAGTAGGGGATAGGGATGGTGGAAAACGGAAGGTGCTTTTTTAAGTTTCCTCTGTGGATAAAGAAATGAAAGTTGATTTTCTAAAGAATCAGAACCTTACAAGGTAGCAGAGGAAAATTAGAGTAACCATGAAGCCATATAAACGTGGCTTGTATGGAAAGGGAAAATTTGATGCATGAAACTCACAACCCCGTTCCTTTCAAAGGTCATAGGGACAGAAAACTTGGGCATGAGTTCTCAGCCACACACTAGCTACGTGATCTTGCTTAAACTAGTTACCCCAGACCTTCCTCCCCCACCCTCTCTTGGGTCTATGTGGCAGGCAGAAGAATGGTCCCCTGAAAGATGTCCATACCCTACCCCCTAGAACCTGTGAATGTTCCATTACATGGGAAAGAGGAATTAAGCTTGTTAATCAGATGAGTCTAAAATAGGGAGATTATCCTGGATTATCCGGGTAGGCCCAGTGTAACCTCAAGGGACTTTAAATGTGGAAGAGGAAGGCGTAAGACAGGGGAAGACTGATGTGATGCGAAAAGAGTACCACCAACTGTTGCTGGCATCGAAGGTCGAAGGTGGGGGCCATGAACCAAGGAACGTGGGCAGGGCTGCTAGAAGCTGGAAAGGGCAAGGAAACAGATTCTCCCCCAGAGCCTCCAGAAAGAACGCAGGGCTGCTAACATCTTGATTTTAGGCCAGTGAGACCCATTTCAGTCTTCTAACCTCTAGAACTGTAAGATAATAAATCTGTATTATTTAAGCTACTAAATGTGTGGTAATTTGTTACAGCAGCAATACGAAACTAATGGAAGCTCTATGATAGATTTTAAATACCTGACATGAAATGTTAAGCTAGAAGCCTGCTTAGGGACTTTTTTGTGGTAGAGGGAGATGTTTAATGGGGCTACGTGGAGAGGAACCATGTAAGAAATGACTCTGCCAGCAAACAGAGGCAAACCCTTCCCTCTCTTGTCTTCCATCTCTTCAACTCAGACCTGGGAGAGTCTGATTCAATAAGAAAGTCTTTCACATCTGCAAGGGCTTCTTAAGTGTAGCCGGAGTTGAGAATAAGATGATTAGAGCTAGAGCTATACATAGGTTTTCCCCCTCAAGGACAAAGAGTTGATAATGGGGACCTACTGTACAGCACAGGGAACTCAATACTCTGTAATGACCTATATGGGAAAAGAATCTTAAAAAGAAGGTATATATGTATATGTATAACTGATTCACTTTGCTGTAAAGCAGAAACTAACACAGCATTGTAAATCAACTCCACTTAATTTTTAAACTAATGTTTAATTAATAAAAATTAATTTAAAAAATAAAATTTAAAAAAAGACTAAGAGTTGAGCTGGAATAAGTAATGAAAGGAAGCAGAATCAGACTGCATGGTGCAGGTGGGCTTTGCACAAGAGTGGTGTCAAGTGGACCCAAGCTGACCATTACCATAGCCACACGGGGAAAGGGTTGGCACCATTTCCTGAGTGAGGGGGCATCTTGATGCATAGATACTCCTCTGAAGGGCACTCCCTAACCGGGGCTGCATGTGTGATCAGCCCCCATCCAGACCTTTACCAAACACCATTCACTATCAAAATGAAGCAATTCTGTGCTCTGTCTTCAGGCAGAGATCACAAGCTAGAGGTCTGAGGGTTACATGTGGGCAGTAGGCCTATTGTTATTATGGGTTGAATTGCATCTCCCCTCTCCCCAGAAAAGAGATATGTTTAAGCCCTAACCCCCAGTACCTGTGAATGTGTTCTTATTTGGAAAGAGTTTCTTTGCAGATGTAATCATGTTAAAATCAGGTCATGCTGGATTAGGGTGGGCCTTAATCCAATGACTGGTATCTTTATAAGGAGAGAGAAATTTGGTCATAGACACCGACACATGCAGGGAGAATGCCATGTGATAATGAAGGCAGAGACTGTCCCAAACCAAGGACACCAAGGACTGCCAGCAGCCACCGGAAGCTAGGAAGATACAAGGAAGGATCCTCCCCTAAGGCCTTCAGAGAGAGCATGGCCTGCCTCTGACACCTTGATTTCAGACTTCTAGCTTTCAGAACTGTGAAACAATAAATTCCTACTGTTTCAAGCCATTCAAATTTCTGGCCATTTGTAGGGCAGGTCTAGGAAACTAATACATCTATTACATAGGATCTGCAGTATTAGCTCATATGGTGTTGTATTTTTAAAAACTCGACTTGGTGAACTTCAAAAATAATCAGAAAATTCCACGTAAAAACCTAAATGTTCCGGCATTCTCTGGTGGTCCAGTGGTTAGGACTCCTCACTTTCGCTGCTGAGGGCACAGGTTCAATCCTCAGTCGGGGAACTAAGGTTAAGCCACCCCTCAATCTGCACAGAGCAACGACAACAACAACAAAAAACCACACACAAAAACTAAATGTTTAGGTCCTCCCCACTCCCACCCCAAATCAGAAAATCTGACAGCACTAGGCCCGTATTCTAGCATGTCTTCAATCAGCTGATAAAGGGAGCAGTGACTCCCATTAGACAAGTTGTGATAGACTGAATGATGTTACCTAACTGGTAAAAAGGACTCTGCAGATGTGATTAGGTTCACGATCTCAGATGGGGAGATTATTCTGAATTTTTCTGATGGGCCCAATGAATCATAAGGGTTTTATAAGAGAAAGAGGACGGCAGGAGATTCAGAAAAAGGGATGTGATGAGGGAAGCAGAGGGGAAGAGGCTATGTGATGTGGAGTCATGAACCAAGGAATAAGGACAGCTTCTAGAGGCTGGAAAAGGCTAGGAGACATCATAGCCTCCAGAAGGAACACAGGCCAACCAGTAGTTTGAATGGAGTCCAGTGACACCAGGGCTGGACGTCTAACCTCCAGAACTGTGAGATGATGGATTCCTGTGGTTTTAAGCCAACACGTCTGTGGTCGTCTGTTAAGGCAGCAACAGGAAACTGACACACAAGTGCTGTCCCTTGCCTCGGGCCCCACCTCTCCCCGTTCCCCTCACGTCCTGGCGTACACCCATTTGGGTTCTCATCTGGCTTCTGTGGGCACTGAAATTTCTTCTCCTGCCTGAAGATCCAGCCCCTGCAAGGGCATAGATAGTGAAGGGGACAAATTAATCCACAAAAGGAAAAGTGCATGCATTTTAGCAGAAGGCTTCCTGATATAATGCCTTTAAAGAAGAGGCTTTAACCCTGGGCACCTTGAAAGCCAGCCAAGGAGCTTCTTTTCTGCAGGTAGAGTATTGACACAAAGCTAAGATAAGGCCAACCAGTGAGAGGCCCTGAATGACGATGGATTTTATCCTGGAGCTCACAGGGCACCTTTGGAAAGTTCGGAGCAGAAAAGTAACATGGCCAAGAAAAGAGACAGGGAGAAGTGCCTTAGAGAGGGACAGACAGTAATTTTGCTGTGGTTCTAGCATGTTCTAAGAACTACGGTAGGTCCTGTGCATTATTTCATTTAACTTTTGCAACAATCCTAGGAAAAGGGTCTTTTTATCTACATTTGCAGGTGAGATTGAAACTTAAAGAAGCTGGAGTTAATACAGCAGAACTGGTTTTGAACTCAGGTTTGTATAACTCCAAAGCTATTTCTAGAAAGGCTTCTCTGCTCCCCCAGAGTTTAACAGGATGATGAGGGAGGATGCACTGACGGAGGGAGGCTGGATAAGGGCCATCCAGAGCAGCTCTGAGGAACTGAGCTAGGATAGATGCTGGAAAATGGAGAGGAAGTATACACTATGTCTTAGCCATGATTCGAAGAGAATCACATGATAGAAGTGGAGGAAACATGGGTTGGAAACCAAGAGAATGATGGTGCCATTGGCACACCTGAAGCAAGGAAAGAGGATGCATCTGAGGGTGGAGGTGACCTAGAGAAGCAGAGAGAGCTCCCATGGTCCTTTTGGCAGCTAGAAAAAAATCTCTCAGGTGTAAATCCTTGAATTCATGCCCACAGATACACAGAGATGCACTGTGTTTATGCAAATGTATTTTTCCTTTGTTTTTCAAATAGTTCAAAGGAGAAGGAAGCCATGGTGTCATCTTGTTTCTTTACAGTCTGATCTTCTCCAGAACATTTGAAAGGTAAATTCTACAAATATTTGCACAGGTATTTCCTATAGCTCTGGGGTCACATAAACAATGCTCTCTTGTGTTGGAAAATATTTTCATGCCTTATTGGAAACATGAGTGCAATTTTTTTCTAGTGGACACTCTTGTGTTGATGGATCCTTTTCTGTAGTCAGTTTGGCCATATTCATGGGAGAGTGGATGTCATCAGAAAAGTTTGAATCTACTTTTCTAGCACAGTAGTAGGTTCCTTTTTCTTGTGGTTATAAATATTGGCAGATACCACTCAGGCTTATTTGTACAGCTCTCATAAATGAAAATATTTTATGACTTCTATGTACGATAAAATATATATCCACAAATATTTATTTTGTCCCTATGAAATGCAAAGCCCTGTTCTTGGCACTGTGGGAAATACCAATAAAAGAGAATATGGCCCTGACCTCCTTGCAGGTTCCAATTTGGGAAAAACCAGGGGTACACAGAGAGACTGAGCCATCCCAGGTGGTACTTGACGTGCCAAATAAAGTACAGAGACAATGAATCTTAACGGATTCCAGAGGAGGGAGGGGCCCCAACAGATAAGGTGGCCAAGGAAGGCTTCTGGGAAGAAACAGACTTTCCTCTGGACCCTGAGAAAAGGGTAAGCTTTTGAGAGTCAGAGAGAGAGAAACAGAGGGCCCCCAGAAAGGAAGAACTTCAAGCCTTGAAGCAGTTCCTGAAAACCTGTCTTTTGCATATCATACTTTTATGATCTATATTATTATTTGCTTAACAATGTCCTTAAATCAACACACACTTGGGACTTCCCTGGTGGTCCAGTGGTTAAGACTCTGTGCTTCCACTGCAGGGGAGGCACGGTTTCAATCCCTGGTCAGGGAACTAAGACCCTGCATGCTGTGTGGCATGGCCAAAAAATAAATAAAAGAAAAAATTCAAAATCAACACACATTTAGATATCATCCTCTTAAACATTAATGTCCTCTAAATCATGTAGTTGCTGTGCTAAAGAAAAAGTGTTTTAAACACATCACTGTAAAATTTTTTTAATGCTCATATCTATACCACCTAACATCATGCCATAATTTAGGAAACACTGCCCTGAATTATATCTGATGCTTGACCCACGTCTTTAGGTCTTATTCACAGAAGTGCTTGACCTTCCAGTCCTGTGAACAGGTTCGTTGAAGAACACATACAGCTCATATAACTCAGCAGCTCCCTCCAGGTGACAACGCGAGCCACTTTCCACCTTGATATTATACTGTCCTGGATGGAACCCTGACCCCTTGGCCCTGGTGAAACAGTAGAGGCTTCAGCCAAGACATGGGCTTAACTCCCCAGCTGGTGGTTTCCACTTGAACAGTCTGGTCAACTCTGCCTTGGGCCAGCACTCTCTGGAGGGGTCACGTGTCACCACCCTAAGCCAAGCGTCCCTTGGCACTCAGCGCAAGCAGTTTTGCTACACAGCCCAGCACCCACACGGAGCCCACACCCAGGGATTCTAACGTGTGAGGTCTGTCGCTTCGTCCTCCTCCCTGACCACTTATCACTGGCTTCCCCCAACGGCATCCAGAGCTTGCCCCTTCACCTCTGCAGCCCCAGTCCTAGAAGCTTTCCCAGTGACAGATGGAAACGTGCCAGGCACATGGGAAGGACAGTGACCAGGCAAGCGCAAGTCACTGCTGCTCTGCGTTGGGGGGGTGGAGAGAGGAGGCTGCATGTCCCTGGAGCATCACCGTCCGTGAGTGTTGATGGCTTCTCCCACTCTGCAGGCTTCAGAAGGACCTGGACGTCTCCACCACTCATCTGCTACGACCAAATGCTGGAGGTTTCCTGTGCAGGCAGGTGGGTTGGAAGACTTTGCCTTTTTATTGTAGCATCTCAATTAGGCTTTTTTTTTTTTTGCAGTACGCGGGCCTCTCACTGTTGTGGCCTCTCCCGTTGCGGAGCACAGGCTCTGGACACGCAGGCTCAGCGGCCATGGCTCACGGGCTCAGCCGCTCTGCGGCATGTGGGATCTTCCCGGACCAGGGCACGAACCCGTGTCCCCTGCATCGGCAGGCGGACTCTCAACCACTGCACCACCAGGGAAGCCCTAGGCTTTCTTTTTTTTTTTTTTCCTTTCAACTAAGCATATTCTCTCCTTAAGTGAAGAGTGATCAAATTATCTTTGAAAATCTAAGATGCTCCCCTGAGTTTGTTATCAGATTCTATCTTTCCACTTTCCATTCCAGTCCTTTCTAGTTTACCTCTGAGAGCCTGCCATCCCTGAGATTCTAGAAACATTAGAAAATATCTTGACAAGACCGCCCAGGAGTCCCTAATAACTGAAAGAAAAGCACTATAAAAACTTCTTAGCTTCATGCAGCTTAAATCACAACTATGGAAACCTAAGTTTAAAAAAAATATGAAGGGAGGAAGGGCCCATGGGGAGTTATGGGGCATGGCTCAAGAAAAAAAAAATCAATAGACTCCTGTTTTAACACTACCAAACATTCATGACATACGTTTTCCCAGAATTATATATTGTGGGATTTCATTCTTTTCACTAAAAATGATACATTTTATGATGATTAAAAGAAAAAAGAAATTAAGTCCTTGTGTCATCGCTACCTGAAATGTAAATATTTGCAAAATGTGTCATCTAGGCAGTTCTGAACATGATTTTAACTGGAAGAGCCAGTCCACACGTCTTTAACGGCTATCAGAAAGGAAAGTCTCAGGAAACGTTATGTGGGGTCCTGACCCGCAGTGACGTCGGCTATTTGCAGTGGCATAAGGACACCTCAGAGGATGATAGACTCTCACAGGTGAGTGTGTTCCAGTTCTCAACCACACCACCAGAGTGTCACTATCTGGACAAGGCAATTCAAATCAGAGCTTACTTTTTCCTTTACTACTTTCCTGCCTGCCTTCCACTTGCACATATAGACACACGTGGAGATTTTTCAGCGACTAAATGGAAATATCCAAGTCTACTTGCTTCCTATTTTACTTTATATATTTTTATGTATACAGAGTATAGGTAATACAAGTAATATGTAAATAATTTTTAAACAATACTTGAAATATACAAATAAAGTCTCCTGGCATCCCCACTCATCAGAAATCAATACTGTCAGCAGAGAATGGTTACCCTCCCAACCGTTTATTATGCAAACATGAATGCATATATTCTATCTATCGCTCAAAGCTTTAAAAAGAGTAACTGAAAAAAAAGGGAATCCCACTTACAAAACACCCCTCAAAAAGCTTTCTAGCTCAGGGGATGTACAACCTCTGACAACCAGAAAGCAGACTGTGCTGTTGAAAAGCACAGCCAGAGAATTAAGTAAGATGTGGTTCTGTAAAAACAACCAGGAGAGAGAGTGAGGAAGCAGGTGTACCCACCCAAACCACAAATCAAAGGTGCTTCTGTGATATTTTCACCAAAATGTCATTACAAAACCCAGGGAAGGCAAGGCAGATGCTATGAAAAGCCAGCACTTCTTTGGAGCGGCCCTAACGCTAGCTGGGATGGAATTCAATGTGATGGTGACAAACCCCCCCAGGCTCACCGCCCACCAGCACCAAATGAGGCCCCATTACTCAGAGCCTGTCCTTCACTCTCCTGGTTCCAGCTCAAAATCCCTTTCAACGTACAGGGCTTTACACTTTATAATGTCCTTTTATATCCATAGCTTCATCTGTCTTTCCTCCTACTGTTGGCTCCAGCTACAATGTGTTAATCATGAAATCAGCATCTCACAAGACATACAAATCACGTCTGATAGCACTGGGAATGTAGCGTCTGACTTTCGCAGAATTAGTATATTTTGTGTACAAGTGTGTCTTAAAAGTTTACCTAGTGTTCCTTGAGTTTGAAATCTAGTCCATCATAGAAAAATGACACCAGCAACTAATATAACATTGTAAATCAACTATACTTCAATTTAAAAAAAGAAAAAGAAAAAAATGAGAAGTGACAGATAAGCTAAAAGCAAAAGAAATGAACCCAATCCCATCACCCAGGGTCAATCTTCTCAGAAATGCTTCCTTCTCTTTCTCATATAAATACGTTCTATCCTACTCCTCTGGACCCTGCACTTAACACTAACGTCCTTATATGCCAATGAATATATATCCTTCATCACATTTAATGGATACAAAGATTTGCACTGTGTGAATGTGAAGACTGTACTTTGAATATGCCCTAGACAGAGAATGGATTTGCTATTATTATAAAGTTCCTAATCGTTTGTTCCAGACAATTTGGGAATTCATCTTAGAATTTGATATACATATATATATATATATATATATATATATATAATGACAAGGAAAACTAAGCCAGAAATAGGGGACTTACAGATTTCATTTTACATATTTTTCTTTTCTTTCAACCATGCATGGTCACTTGAGGTCCATGGTAAAGCATTCTGTACCGATCAGAGCCCAGTAACAGGCCAAGACTCAGTCTGGTAGGATACACTGGGGGCAAGTTTCAAGGAGTGAGGGTGCAAAAACCACAACAATTTTAGTGCTTTGCCTACTATTACAAAGCTCTTTCACAATATTATTTCACTGTATCCTCATTTTAAACTACAAAGATTTAAAGCGTTTCTCATAGCTCTGTCATTTAAGTAGGTAATTCAAAAGCTTTGTTATATCTTTGCACCACCTCTGTTGTTATTTGCTTAATATTTTCCTTTAAATCAACTCACTTTTACAATTTGAATCTAACGTTTTCTGCAGCAGTAATACAAACTGTGGACTTGATATGCTATTATTTTTCTAATACATATTAAATAAATAAGGAAACATGTTTAGTTTTAAAGTTCACCCCTTGTGCCCTGACTTCCATGCCACATGCCACCAAGGGGCACGTGCGCCATACTTTAGAACCTGGTGTAAAAGTGAGAAGGTTCCCATAACACGTGGAAAACAGCCCTGTCCCGGGAACCAGGAGACTTGGCTGGAGGCCTTGCCCTGCCACTCACAGGACTGTGACTTGGGCCAGTCACTTACCTGCTCTGAGCCTGCTTCCTCGTCCACAGACTAATGTCCTAACACTTGCCCTGCAGCCACATGACTGATGTGAACAGCAAACAAAACCATGAATGCGGAAGCCTGTTTGGAAAGCCTGAGTGCCCTCTCCACACATAAGGCTTTATAACAGATGATAAGGAAGAATAGTAGAGTGTTTTATTCGGCCATGTTCATTCAGCATCTATTGATTGTGAGATTCTGTGTCCAATACAAAGAGGAGTTATACATGGGCCAATACCACGTACATAAACTGAGTGCTATAGGAAGGATAGGCAATAAAAGCTAAGTAACAGCGATCTTGACCCTGGCTGCACATTGAAATCACCTGGAGAGTTCTGGTTTTTCAAGCGACTTTATTTTTTTAGAGCAGCTTTAGGCTCACGGCAAAACTGAGTGGAGAGTATTTACAAAGATTTCCATGTATCCCCTGTCCCTACACATGCATGGCCTCCACATTATCATTATCCGTCACCAGAGTGGTACATTTGTTACAACTGATGAACCTACACTGACATATCGTTATCATCCAAAGTCCATCGTTTAGGGTTCACTCTCGGTGTTTACATTCTATGGGTTTGGACAAAGGTACAGTGACACGTATCCACCATTATAGCATTATACAGAGTAGTTTCACTGCCCTAAAAATCCTCTGTGCCCTGCTGTGCAACCCTCCGTCCCCCCCAAGCCCAGTCACCAATGATCTTTTTACTGTCTCCATAGTTTTGCCTTTTCCAGAAGGTTACCTAGTTGGAATCATAGAGTATGTAGCCTTTTCAGATTGGCTTCTTTCACTTAGTACTATGCATTTAAATTTCCTCCATGTATTTTCAGTTTGATACCTCATTTCTTTATAGCACTGAATAATATTCCATTGGAATATTGTGAGTAACATTTCATTGAACAAATATTATTCTACTGATAAACCATGGTTTATTTATCCATTCACTTACAAAAGGTATCTTGGCTGCTTCCAAGTTTTGGTAATTACGAATAAAGCTGCTATAAACATCCATGTGCAGGTTTTTTGTGTGGATGTAAATTTTCACCTCCTTTGGGTAAATACCAAGCAGGGCAAATGCTAGATCATATGGTATGTTTAGTTTTGTAAGAAACTACCAAGTTGCCTTCCAAAGTGGCTGTGCCATTTTACATTCCTACCAGCAATGGATGAGACGTCCTGTTGCCCTACATTCTTGCCAGCATTTGGTATTGTCAGTGTTCTAGATTTCGGCCATTCTAATAGGTATGTAGTGGTATCTCAATTATCGGGGTATTTTTGGCATTGCCCTGATACTATTATAGTATATGATGTGGAACATCTTTGCATATACTTATTTGCCATCTGTCTGTCTTCTTTGGTGAGGTGTCTGTCAGTCTTTGGTCCACTTGTAGAGCTTTTAAAACTATCAGTGCCCAGGTCACCCTCCAGAACAGTGTCAACTACACGTGTGTAGGACCTGTGTGCTCACACTAGCCCCACACTTACAAGGTGCTGCACTTGGTTTGATGCTCTGTTGTCACTGCCTTAACATTCTTAACACTTTTTCAACAAAGGCCCCCACTTTTTCATTTTGTACTGGACCCGACAAATTGTATAGCCTTGTCCTACCCAATGACTCTGTTTATCTGGGCTGGAGAGCACCTGGGCATTGAATTTTTTTTTAAGTCTTCAGGTGATTCTAATGTGCATCCAAGGTTAGAAACCTCTGTTCTGGAACAGGGCTGCTTAACCTCAGCACTACTGATATTTTGGACTAGATAATTCTTTGTGATGGGGGCTGTCCTGTGCATTATGGGATGTTTAGCAGCATCCTGGCTTTTACCCACTATGCCCCCCGCCCAGTATGACAACCAAAAAATATCTTCAGACATTGCCAAATGTCCCCTGGGGGACAAAATTGCCCTGCCTGAATCACTGTTTTAAAAAACAGAAAAAAAAAAATAATCTTGTTAGGCTTAGCTGATTAAATCCATGGTGTGCAGAATTGGAAAACTAGCTATTTCAACTGAAATTACAAGAAAGAGTATCTTCTTTCAATCAGTATCAGAAAGGTTGACAGCTTTCTATTCCTTTTTACCGTTTGCAAGGCTTTCGGGGCAAGTTTCAAACCTTATCTTAAATTAAAATTAAACAGGTGTTTGCTAAATAGCTACTAAGCTGCTCCAACAAAAGAAACTATATCGAAGGCTACGCACCCCACCACCACCACCCCTGCCCTTGCTCCAAGAAAGAGAGATTGAGAGAGAGAGAGAGAGCCTCAGAGAGTCAAGAATTCACAGCCATCCAGTGCTACCATTTTCCATGGATCGCATTTCTTTTGACACAAGTCAGCCCTGACCAATAGTGCTACTAAATCATGCTCTAAAGAAAAATACCTGCAGAGCCTAAAATATCCTCCAATAAAAAAGTGGATGTTTGTTGAGACCTTAAAGTCAATCAAGAGGCCGAGGCCTAAGGTTAAAATAAATAAATAAATAAGAGCTTTCCCGCCGGGAAGAGGGCAAAATGTCCCCGACCTCAGGACCACCGTCCAAAGGCCCGCTCACAGATTGGAAGTAGGGCAAAGGATGGCGACAGGCCAGGTTAGCTTTTAAATCTACATATAAATCACATGTAGAAATCAAAGCTTCCATCTTTTCGAAAAGTGACTAATGTGGCTTTTTGTCCTTTCTTCTTAGAGTCAGTGTTCTCTCCCCAGGGAGACGCCTATGAATCCTACCCGCGGTAAAAATTGCCTGAAATTGTACACTCATGGCTTGAAACCCGGAGGATGTTTATTATGTTGTCTCTAACGTGCGCTTCAAGTTTGGTTTCAGAACAAATGTATTAAAGAGCAAATACAGGCTGGTAGGTAGTATTCTTACTTGAACTGCTGAGATATATGACTGTATTAGGTCAGCCACATGTGTACATATAGAGTTTATTTAATCTGAAGGTGCTTTTCCATTTTCTACAGCAGCTCATTATATTCCAGGATAAGAGCAATCCACAGCTCATCTATTATTGTTAAAATAATTTTTACATAGAATGATTTTATGTATATGAGAATTTTATATTTTCTCATCATCCCTGAAGATGGTATTTTTTAAAGCTCATTTAGTCATTATAGTGCCAACAGCCACTTGTGTAGAGCACGTACTGTGTGCCAGGCTCTCTCTAAGCCACTGGTAATGATATCTTCTTTCATTTCATCCTCACTTCCACTCAAAGGTATAATCAGTGTTAGTTCAAGTACACTGGCTGTTGTTTGGTCATTCATTTTAGAGATGAGAAAATCCAGACTGAGAAAAGTAGAGGAAGTTGCCCTAGGCCACCAGCTAGGGAAGTGTCAGAGCCAGGGTTCTGACCCCAGACCCAGCTACATTCCAAGGCCCCTTCAGCCCATTTGTGCCACGTTGCCTGTCATGATCATCTTGGCTTGTTTTCTGATAAAGTGGTAAATAAAAAATGTCATCTTGGCATTATATCATCAGAAGTACTTTCGTAATTGATCACATCAATGTATTGACATAGAGATGTAGATCTGTATTACATAATCTATAAGATCAATCACAGGTACAGTGATGCTGAACTACAACAGTTAGATGGTGGCAAGATCATGGCTCCGTTTTAGAATGCATGACGGTCGTGCTCAACATCTAGAACTTTATCCACTGACTTCTAGGTTAAAGCAGTGGTGAGTTTGAGCTGGTCATGAACTGCAGGTACTGGTAGCACGCACCCTTTCAAGTATCTGTTACCCTTCACCTGTGGTTTGTCAGACCACAACTCTCACTTACGTGCTAGAAGCACAAGCTCAGTGGCACTCAGAGACGTGCTAGCCAGAAGCCCCATCTGACCGCAGTGCATACAGATGTCTAGTGTTTCACGACATTTTATCATAGAACTTCTTGCAGAACAACAATTTGCTCAGAAAAGAACCAGATGTGGGTCTAGGACAATGCTTTAAGCATCACTGGATTGAGGATCTCACAATCACTCCCCTCCCTTTCTGCTCTGTGGCATGGTGACTCTGCATAGGACACATGAATATGCCAAAAGCATCTAGGTTTAAGCATTTTATGGGTACTTAGGGACTCCTGCCTAGGGTGGGTGCTCTAAATAAGAAGATTCTATGTAGGCACTGGTAATAGAAACCTAATATAAGAAGGTTTCTGAGTTCAAAAGAAAACCAACGTGCTGCCTGACAGATTCTGCTGTCGAGGTGAAACCCCTCCTGTACCACTGCATCTGTCTTCCCGAAGTGAATCTCTTCTTACTCGGTGACAAAATTGCAGAGATTGCAAAAACACACGTCTTTCAGTCCCAATGTCACAGCCCAGTGGGTGAGATTAAAAAATGAAAAAGGAGCTCTCATTAGATGACATGGCAAGGCCCCCAGAGCCCAGCAGACGGATGGTTCCTGCAGCACACAGCCAGCTCCCCTCAGGACAAGGCACTATTTTGAAGCCTCCCGTCACTTTTCTATTTGAAGGTACAGGTTTGAGTGTGAGGTTCCAATACCTAAGTGAGAACATAAAGCAGTTGGAGTCTAACACCATCTGGAAAGCCTTAGGAGGTTTACATTACCTTCGCACCTGCCACAGAGAAGAAAAATCAACTCTGGTTTTTAGAAGGGACTGAAGCCATTTATATCTTGCTGCATTTATTCCCCCGGCAGCCCTGGCAGAGCACATCACCATCCGAGTCCTACACTCTTCCCTTTTTACACTTTCCCTTTAAAGAGACTGATAGGAAGATAGCCAACCCTAAAAGTACCAGATGAAGCTCCACCCACTGTTCTCTACCACTGAGTCACTGAGGTAGTGCCCTGCAAACATGACAACACCCCTGCAAACTCACTGAGAGAATTTACATCAACTCAAGTTCCAGGTGGCAGAGATGAGAGTCCAACCACGAGCACTCATGCACACAAATTGTCACCAGGAATCAGCGAAAAAAGCACAACACTTCCAACACCTTTCTCCGGTTCAGATCACCAGCTGGGGGCCTTGGGACTTCAACATCAAGCTCGCTGTGCAAAGGCATACTGTAAGAGCCATTGTTCTAGACGGCGGCATAGGAAAGCATTACGTGGACTCCATCCTCACCCTCTGGTGCTTAGAACTGTCCCATCCTTCTTCCTATCTTCATAACTTTACATTAAATGATACATGTTATGGAAGGCTTGATTGCTGCATGTAAGGCTGAACACACTGGGCTTATTACACTATGAGTGAATTTAAGGAGAAAGGTATTTTATTTATAGCACCACTGTATCACAATTTAATTTCCTTCTTACCATGGCAACATGAGGCAACACGCACAAATTCTGCATTGGTGGAATCTCACCAATAAAACATATTTAGAATCCTCCTTTGGGGGAGCTTGGCTGATAAATTGTGTCTACCCCAAAGCAATACAAATTCTTTTTTTTAAATTTAATTTTATTTATTTTTTTATACAGCAGGTTCTTATTAGTCATCCATTTTATACACATCAGTGTATACATGTCAATCCCAAACTCCCAATTCATCACACCCCCACCCCACCCCTCCGCCACTTTCCCCGCTTGGAGTCCATACGTTTGTTCTCTACGTCTGTGTCTCTATTTTTGCCCTGCAAACCGGTTCATCTGTACCATTTTTCTAGGTTCCACATATATGCGTTAATATACGATATTTGTTTTTCTCTTTCTGACTTACTTCACTCTGTATGACAGTCTCTAGATCCATCCACGTCTCTACAAATGACCCAATTTCGTTCCTTTCTATGGCTGAGTAATATTCCATTGTATATATGGACCACATCTTCTTTAACCATTCGTCTTTTGGTGGGCATTTAGGCTGCTTCCATGACCTGGCTATTGTAAATAGTGCTGCAATGAACATTGGAGTGCATGTGTCTTTTTGAATTATGGTTTTCTCTGGGTATATGCCCAGTAGTGGGATTGCTGGGTCATATGGTAAATCTATTTTTAGTTTTTTGTTTGTTTTTTTTTTCCGTACGTGAGCCTCTCACTGTTGTGGCCTCTCCCGTTGCGGAGCACAGGCTCTGGACGCACAGACTTAGCGGCCATGGCTCACGGGTCCAGCCGCTCCGCTGCATGTGGGATCTTCTCGGACCGGGGCACGAACCCGTGTCCCCTGCATTGGCAAGCGGACTCTCAACCACTGCGCCACCAGGGAAGCCCTATTTTTAGTTTTTTAAGGAACCTCCATACTGTTCTCCATAGTGGCTGTATCAATTTACATTCCCACCAACAGTGCAAGAGGGTCACCTTTTCTCCAAACTCTCTCGAGCATTTGTTGCTTGTAGATTTTCTGATGATGCCCATTCTAACTGGTGTGAGGTGATACCGCATTGTAGTTTTGATGTGTATTTCTCTAAAAATTAGTGATGTTGAGCAGCTTTTCATGTGCCTCTTGGGCATCTGTATGTCTTCGTTGGAGAAATGTCTATTTAGGTCTTCTGCCCATTTTTGGATTGGGTTGTTTGTTTTTTTAATATTGAGCTGCATGAGCTACTTGTAAATTTTGGAGATGAATCCTTTGTCCGTTGATTTGTTTGCAAATATTTTCTCCCATTCTGAGGGTTGTCTTTTTGTCTTGTTTGTAGTTTCCTTTGCTTTGCAAAGGCTTTTAAGTTTCATTAGGTCCCATTTGTTTATTTTTGTTTTTATTTCCATTACTCTAGGAGGTGGATCAAAAAAGATCTTGCTGTGATTTATGTCAGAGAGTGTCCTTCCTATGTTTTCCTCTAAGAGTTTTATAGTGTCTGGTCTTATATTTAGGTCTCTAATCCATTTTGAGTTTATTTTTGTGTATGGTGTTAGGGAGTGTTCTAATTTCATTCTTTTACATGTAGCTGTCCAGTTTTCCCAGCACCACTTATTGAAGAGACTGTCTTTTCTCCATTGTATACCCTTGCTTCCTTTGTCATAGATTAGTTGATCATAGGTGCGAGGGTTTATCTCTGGGCTTTCTATCCTGTTCCATTGATCTATATTTCTGTTTTTGTGCCAGTACCATACTGTCTTCATTACTGTAGACTTGTAGTATAGTCTGAAGTCAGGGAGTCTGATTCCTCCAGCTTTGGTTTTTTTTCCCTCAAGACTGCTTTGCTGATTCGGGGTCTTTGGTGTCTCCATACAAATTTTAAGATTTTATTTTCTAGTTCTGTAAAAAATGCCATTGGTAATTTGATAGGGATTGCACTGATTCTGTAGATTGCTCTGGGTAGTACAGTCACTTTCACAATAGTGATTCTTCTAATCTAAGAACATGGTATATCTCTCCATCTGTTTGTATCATCTTTAATTTCTTTCATCAGTGTCTTATAGTTTTCTGCATACAGGTCTTTTGTCTCCTTAGGTAGGTTTATTCCTAGGTATTTTATTCTTTTTGTTGCAATGGTAAATGGTAGTGTTTCCTTAATTTCTCTTTCAGGTTTCTCATCATTAGTGTATAGGAATGCAAGAGGTTTCTGTGCATTAATTTTGTATCCTGCAACTTTACCAAATTCATTGATTAGCTCTAGTAGTATTCTGGTGGCATCTTTAGGATTCTCTATGTATAGTATCATGTCATCTGAAAACAGTGACAGTTTTACTTCTTCTTTTCCAATGTGTATTCCTTTTATTTCTTTTTCTTCTCTGATTGCAACGGCTAGGACTTCCAAAACTATGCTGAATAATAATGGCGAGAGTGGACATCCTTGTCTTGTTCCTGATCTTAGAGGAAATGTTTTCAGTTTTTCACAATTGAGAATGATGTTTGCTGTGGGTTTGTCGTATATGGCCTTTATTATGTTGAGGTAGGTTCCCTCTATGCCCACTTTCTGGAGAGTTTTTATCATAAATGGGTGTTGAATTTTGTCAAAAGCTTTTTCTGCACCTATTGAGATGATTGTATGGTTTTTATTCTTCAATTTGTTAATATGGTGTATCACATTGATTGATTTGCATATACTGAAGAATCCTTGCATCCCTGGGATAAATCCCACTTGACCATGGTGTATGATCCTTTTAATGTGTTGTTGAATTCTGTTTGCTAGTATTTTGTTGAGATTTTTGCATCTATATTCATGAGTGATACTGGTCTGTAATATTCTTTTTTTTGTAGTATCTTTGTCTGGTTTTGGTATCAGGGTGATGGTGGCCTCATAGAATGAGTCTGGGAGTGTTCCTTCCTCTGCAATTTTTTGGAAGAGTTTGAGAAGGATGGGTGTTAGCTCTTCTCTAAATGTTTGATAGAATTCACCTGTGAAGCCATCTGGTCCTGGACTTTTGTTTGTTGGAAGATTTTTAATCAATTTCAATATCAGTGCTTGTGATTGGTCTGTTCATATTTTCTATTTCTTCCTGGTTCAGTCTTGGAAGGTTATACCTTTCTAAGAATTTGTCCATTTCTTCCAGGTTGTTCATTTTATTGGCATAGAGCTGTTTGTAGTAGTCTATTAGGATGCTTTGTATTTCTGCTGTGTCTGTTGTAACTTCTTCTTTTTCATTTCTAATTTTATTGATTTGAGTCCTCTCCCTCTTTTTCTTGATGAGTCTGGCTAATGGTTTATCAATTTTTTATCTTCTCAAAGAACCAGCTTTTAGTTTTATTGATCTTTGCTACTGTTTTCTTTGTTTCTATTTCATTTATTTCTCCTCTGATATTTATGATTTCTTTCCTTCTACTAACTTTGGGTTTTGTTTGTTCTTCTTTCTCTAGTTACTTTAGGTGTAAGGTTAGATTATTTATTTGAGATTTTTCTTGTTTCTTGAGGTAGGCTTGTATAGCTATAAACTTCCCTCTTAGAACTGCTTTTGCTGCATCCCATAGGTTTTGGATCATCGTGTTTTCATTGTCATTTGTCTCTAGGTATTTTTTGATTTCCTCTTTGCTTTCTTCAGTGGTCTCTTGGTTATTTAGTAACATATTATTTAGCCTCCATGCGTTTGTGCTTTTTACGGTTTTTTTTCCCCCTGTAATTGATTTCTAATCTCATAGCGTTGTGGTCAGAAAAGATGCTTGATACGATTTCAATTTTCTTAAATTTACTGAGGCTTGATTTGTGACCCAAGATGTGAACTATCCTGGAGAATGTTCCGTGTACACTTGAGAAGAAAGTGTAATCTGCTGTTTTTGGATGGAATGTCCTATAAATATCAATTAAATCTATCTGGTCTATTGTGTCATTTAAAACTTGTGTTCCCTTATTAATTTTCTGTTTGGATGATCTGTCCGTTGGTGTAAATGAGGTGTTAAAGTCCCCCACTATTATTGTGTTACTGTCGATTTCCTCTTTTAGAGCTGTTAGCAGTTGCCTTACATATTGAGGTGCCTCCTATGTTGGGTGCATACATATTCATAATTGTTGTATCTTCTTCTTGGATTGATTCCTTAATCATTATGTAGTGTCCTCCCTTGTCTCTTGTAACATTCTTTATTTTAAAGCCTATTTTAGCTGGTACGAGTATTGTTACTCCAGCTTTCTTTTGATTTCCATTTGCATGGAATATCTTTTTCCATCCCCTCACTTTCAGTCTGTATGTGTCCCTAGGTCTGAAGTGGGTCTCTTGTAGACAGCATATATATGGGTCTTGTTTTTGTATCCATTCAGTGAGCCTGTGCCTTTGGTTGGAGCATTTATTCCACTCACGTTTAAGGTAATTATCGATATGTATGTTCCTATTACCATTTTCTTAATTGTTATGGGTGTGCTTTTGTAGATCCTTTTCTTCTCTTGCGTTTCCCACTTTCAGAAGTTCCTTTAACATTTGTTGTAGAGCTGGTTTGGTGGTGCTGAATTCTCTTAGCTTTTGCTTGTCTGTAAATCTTTTGATTTCTCCATCGAATCTGAATAAGACCCTTGCCAGGTAGAGTAATCTTGGTTGTAGGTTCTTCCCTTTCATCACTTTAAGTATATCATGCCACTCCCTTCTGGCTTGTAGAGTTTCTGCCTAGAAATCAGTTGTTAACCTTATGGGAGTTCCCTTGTATGTTATTTTTTGTTTTTCCCTTGTTGCTTTCAATAATTATTCTTTGTCTTTAATTTTTGTCAATTTGATTACTATGTTTCTTGGCGTGTTTCTCCTTGGGTTTATCCTGCCTGGGACTCTCTGCACTTCCTGGGCTTGGGTGGCTATTTCCTTTCCCATGTTAGGGAAGTTTTCAACTATAATCTCTTCAAATATTTTCTGGGGTCCTTTCTCTCTCTCTTCTCCTTCTGGGACCCCTATAATGCAAATGTTGTTGTGTTTAATGTTGTCCCAGAGGTCTCTTAGGCTGTCTTCATTTCTTTTCATTCTTTTTTCTTTATTCAGTTCCGCAGCAGTGGATTCCACCATTCTGTCTTCCAGGTCACTTACCCGTTCTTCTG
The DNA here is from genome assembly GCF_059928025.1 of Delphinapterus leucas. Taxonomy (NCBI): domain Eukaryota; kingdom Metazoa; phylum Chordata; class Mammalia; order Artiodactyla; family Monodontidae; genus Delphinapterus; species Delphinapterus leucas. The sequence goes on from NC_143132.1 coordinate 119,688,682, forward strand.
CCTCAGTTATTCTGCTATTGATTCCTTCTAGTGTATTTTTCATTTCAGTTATTGTATTGTTTATCTCTGTTTGTTTGTTCTTTAATTCTTCCAGGTGTTTGTTCTTTAATTCTTCTAGGTCTTTGTTAAACATTTCTTGCATCTTCTCGATCTTTGCCTCCATTCTTTTTCCGAGGTTCTGGATCATCTTCACTATCATTATTCTGAATTCTTTTCCTGGAAAGTTGCCTATCTCCACTTCATTTAGCTGTTCTTCTGGGGTTTTATCTTGTTCCTTCATCTGGTACATAGCCCTCTGCCTTTTCATCTTGTCTATCTTTCTGTGAATGTGGTTTTTGTTCCACAGGCTGCAGGATTGTAGTTCTTCTTTCTTCTGCTGTCTTCTCTCTGGTGATGAGGCTATCTAAGAGGCTTGTACAAGCTTCCTGATGGGTGGGGCTCAGTTCCCTCCCTGTTGGTTGTTTGGTCTGAGGCAACCCAACACTGGAGCCTACCTGGCTCTTTGGTGGGGCTAATGGCAGACTCTGGGAGGGCTCATGCCAAGGAGTACTTCCCAGAACTGCTGCTGCCAGTGTCCTTGCCCCGTGGTGAGCCACAGCCACCCCCCGCCTCTACAGGAGACCCTCCAACACTAGCAGGTAGGTCTGGTTCAGTCTCCTGTGGGGTCACTGCTCCTTCCCCTGGGTCCCGATGCACACACTACTTTGTGTGTGCCCTCTAAGAGTGGAGTCTCTGTTTCCCCCAGTCCTGTCAAAGTCCTGCAATCAAATCCCACTAGCCTTCAAAGTTTGATTCTCTAGGAATTCCTCTGCCCATTGCCAGACCCCCAGGTTGGCAAGCCTGACGTGGGGCTCAGAACCTTCACTCAGGTGGGTGGACTTCTGTGGTATAAGTGTTCTCCAGTTTGTGAGTCACCCACCCATCAGTTATGGGATTTGATTTTATTGTGATTGCACCTCTCCTACCATCTCACTGTGGCTTCTCCTTTGTCTTTGGATGTGGGGTATCTTTTTGTTGAGTTCCAGTGTCTTCCTGTAGATGACTGTTCAGCATTTAGTTGTGATTTCCGTGCTCTCGCAAGAGGGAGTGAGCACACGTCCTTCTACTCCGCCACCTTGAACTCGCAATACAAATTCTTAACAGAAGATTCCAGTCAAACAGATTACATGGTGCTCAGAGGAATGAAAGGGACATGATATTTGGCTGGGTTCCATTGGGAGGTGCTCAGTTTTGGTTTTGTGGTACTCCCTTTAAACCAGGTATGTTCTCAGCTGTAATCCGAAGGCTCACCCCTCAGAGTTAAAACCCAAAGTGCTGGGACAGACATTTTCCTCTTGACCAGAATCTCTCAAGGCAAGCGGGACTCTGCCTGTTTAGTGTGGGGTCTCTGGGTGATCACTTTGGGTGTTGGAGATTGTTATATTTATAACTACTTCATTTTCCTCCTACTTTAATAAAATCTTGAGTAGCTTTGAGTTCAGGAAAGAAAACCATTGCATTGTTGCATAAAATCACAACAGTGTGGTGTCAGCCCTTTGCAGAGTATGAATCTGAGTGCCTGTTGAATTTTGCCTACATTACAAAGATTCCATGAAACAATATCATATATGCCTACAGTCTATTACATCCACCCACACATAATTTACAGGAAATTTCCTTTGCTTAAAATCAGCCAGAACATCGACCTGAAGTTCAAATGGAGTGGCTTTTGATTACAAACAGCCCTCAGTTTCCTAATTGGTTGATCCATGTGTTCCAACCTTAACAGTTCCAAGTCATATGGATCATATTTTGATTACACATAACCTTAGCACAGGAGGCACCATCGCAAGAAGGCCTGAGAAAGAAAGAGCTTATTTTATAACTATGAATGGCGACAGTGTTCTTTGGAACTTGGGGGTGGCTCCTGGAACTTAAACACATGGGGCTGCTTCAATGGCACATCCTCTGTGTTTTATTTCCGATGTAGCCAGTGGGCGACTTGTCCCGCGTTTGGTGTGTGAGAGGCTCATGTTATACTCAGCCCAGAGGGGCCAGTGCTGGTGTGGCCCCACCTGCACCCACTATGAGCATATCCAGACTGGGGTGCTGGGTTTGCACCCCTTTTTCCAACTGTCACTAAAACTGAGGTCATTTCTTTTGAACACAGTAATATAATTTTTCTCCAGTAGCTGAAGAGAAAAGCTTAAAGACAAAAGCACCTCTGATTCACCCACTCACCCACAGTTGAAGAATTTAAACTCTAGAAAAAGGAAGAGATTTGAATAGAGCTATTGAGAAATCAGAATGTCAAGTTATTAGCCTTTAGTACTTGGGTTTACAAAACACGTGATCATTTTCTGAAAGCTGGATTTCCCACACAAAAGAATTTGCTCCTGAGCACACAGGACAACTTGAAGGACTGAGAAGAAAAGAAACAGAACTGAATCCTTTTGTCATGGGAAGATGTGCCAGGGCTGAGGGTCCAGAGCTCTCCCTGGCATCATGGGAAAATGATGGGGTTTCCATGTAGCTCATGTTTATCTCTTTAAGTAGAAAAAAAAAATTTTTTTAACGTTAATGAGTTTCAATGGCATTTTAAAAAATGTGCTTCCCTGCCTCTTCAAACAATACGGGAGACACCATTAAGAAAAATACACTATAATATCGAGATACCCTCAGGGGCTACTGCAGTGTGCAGGACCCTTTGTTACGGCACCTCCCAGAGTGGTGTTTTTGTGAATCTAATGCACTAACTTGAAAATTCAAGGCTGAATTGACAGTTGCCTGGAAAAACCAGATAACAAGCTGATTAAATCAGTGAACTTAAAATTATAGGTAATATTAAACTAGTACACCCAGCTCCAAGTACCTCTTCACAATTGATCTACACGTTAACACGCAGATATAGGTATATCTGTGTGAGTGTGAGGGTGTGTGTGTTCCCCTTATTTCCCAGAAGCTTTTTTTTTGTATTCAAAATATTCACTATTTCCATATTCTAAATAGTCTCTTTTTCCTATATTCTAAATGGTTAGTGCTGCCTGAATGACCACCTGCTGAATGAAATACTGTCCTACCTTGGGAACGGGGGTAAACACACTAGTCAACAACAAAGACCGCTTGACGTTCTCTTGTTCCACCCCTACATTTCTATTTCAGTTTATCTATTTATTCTCCACCTCACTTCCAAACTGAACTGAGATGGTTCCACCTCCTCCGTGAGCCCATCCCCAAAATGTTTTAAAATACAATCCATGCAGAGAAAAACTGCAGTGTCACCACCACACCATTCATAAATGCAAATTCATTCATGATGAAGCTTTCGTTTGAAATCTCCCTTCACACACTGCACCCTGCACAGCTCCCAGCGCAACGCCGAGCCTCCAAGCTGCTTTTTGATCCTGATGCCATATCAGCACCTTTCACAATGTGGCCACATCTCTATGTTCATCTGCATTCCCCTCTCCCCTTGCAGGTGGGCAGCATGCTGAAGACTCCCAAGTTACCTATTTGGCTGTGCAACATCAACGGAAATTACAGCGTCCTTTTTAGCACAGACAGGCAGCTGTTATCAGACTGGAAAGTGGAGCGCCTCTTTGATCTGTACTTCTACAGTGGCCAGCCCGCACAGAACAAGCCTGCGCACCTTACCGTAGGTGAGCATTCCAGATCCCAAGCGCCCTGACCTTTAATGCGCTCAGAGAGATGCGGCTACTGCCGGTTCACAGCTCATGCTAGCTCTACAGGAAGATGTAGAAGTGTGATCTCTGAGATGAAACCTAGGCATCAATCCCATTGGCCTAACCTAAGCATTGTAACGTGGAAATTCTAAACCTGCTTTAAATAAGGGCAGGGGGTCCGGAAGTAGCACAGAGGAACCAACAACTTTTAGGTAAGAGAAAAAACAAAAGGTTGAGAGTCAGATTTCCAAAAAAGTCTTCCCTGGGGTCTTCTATCTGCGAGCACAAGGCATGTACTGCCCAAGGAAAGAACTAGAAAAACAAAGGGATGGGGCAGGGGGGTTCCAACTGGTCTATTCTATCCCAAGAACAAACATCGGATGATCAATCACCCTGGGACATAGTAACGAAACTGAGAGGGCATTTGTGTTCAGATTAGTTCAAAAAGCATTTTTGAGGCCTACTAACAGCCAGCCACTAGGAAAGCAACGATAACGAAAGCACAGTCCCAGCAAACCTTAGAGGTTCTGCTCCAAGGGCGACCACACAATCCACTTCAATTCCCACCATATTTTTTTAAACACATGAGGAAAAAAGACTAATCTTAAGATGTCTTTAAACATTGGCCTTTTGGACAAGGGAAAAACCATGATGAGACTGGGAGGCTGTATCTGGTGCCTCGGCACCATAGATGGAGCCTTGCTGATTTGATGTCTGACTCTTTGCATTTAGTATCACAGGTCTGGCGTTAAGTAACTTGTCATTATTATGACTAAATGTGGAAAAGTGTCTTAGTGGCTGCTTTATCTGTGTGACTCCTAATTCTTGTTCTCTACTTATGAGAAATATCTGTATAGATATATAGATATACATGAGCCCATTTCATTTAGTGGGACATTGACAATACATTCCTTAAAATATATTATTGTTTCTACTTTACTCTCTTCTTCGAGGAAAGCATCGTTTTTTCTTTTTGTTTTTATTAGCTCACATGCATGGCAAGCATTCTGTTCCGGGTGCTGTGTTGAAAACTTTACATACATTATCCCATTAAATTCTCCCAACAGTCATCTGAGGTAGATACTATGGTATTTATTTTACATAGAGGAAACTGAAGTGGCCAAAAAATGATTTCTAACTGAGTAAATGAGGCTGAGAGATGTTAAGTACCCTCTCAAATGTCATTTGAGACCAACCTGGGCCTGGAACTCAGTTCTTGACTACTCATGAGAATACTTTGCCCTTCACCCCCAAATGCAAAGGTACTCTTAGAAGCACTGAGAAGCAGTAAGCTCTCTCTTCTCTTGTTTTTCCCGACAACATCCGGTGACCTACACCCGGCTCTATGTGTCCCACCTGGTGCTGGACCATGCCATTACATGTCATCAATATTCCGTTTCTGAACTCTACAACAACCCAGGTTATCATGGTCATGTTTTGTATGGGGCGAGTCTAAATACCATCATCTACTAGAATACCCCTCTGCTTACCCAGTTCTAGGAACACAGCTTCCTGAGCCCAACTCCTGCCCACCCATCCTACATTCCTTCCTTCCTGGCTTCCTCCAAAATGGTATACATAGGCTGGGGTCTAAATGCTGGCTGTTTCCCCCCTCAGATACTCATTCCCATCACTGGGAAAGAGTCCGACATGAAGATGAACACAGGCCAGGAAGACGGTTTTCTCCAGTGGAGGCAACAATCAGAACCAAGTGGAGAGAGGCCACCATCAACTGGAATGGAACCGTTCCCCTTTACTAAAGAGAAAGCCAGGATGTGCAATGAAGTCTGAAGTGTCAGCACCGCTGGGATACAAAGCCTAATTGGGGGAGAGACCATTTCACATCTACATTCCTCATTCCGAAGCCCCACCAAACCCCGCACCCCGTGAGCAGTCTGTTCTTCCTTTGGTCCTCTATGAACTGTCTGCACTTTCTATATCAGTGCTGTAGGAGACGTACAGGCCACTTACTGCCGCATCTGGAAGGTGTGTCCTCTACACTCACCTAGGCTGGTGCCTTCATTTTTATTCAAAGAGAAACTGAAGTCTCTTTCCTTCACGTTCTCTCCAAATTCCTCTCTTCTCGGTGTGATTCTCCCCGGGGATTACGGAAGCAGGGAGCTAGCTTTCATTTGGGGATGAAGCTACCAGTAATACACCATCAGATTTTTAGTTATGGCAAGAACTCAAGCCTTCTCAAAGATTTCCCGGTATGAAGAGCATTCCCTTCCAAGGTTACATTTTGAGTGCCCACATTAGCAAGCTCTTGTCATTAAAATAGTAAATGGGCTTGAAGTGGGGTCTATTCCTGGTAGGCTGGCTATTGTAGCTGGCTGGGAGTTCAAGCCATCAAGGAGAGCACACAGAAGGAGAGATTCTTTCTATCAGTGCTATGTTTGCTTCGTCTCTTTATAAGCTGGATATAAATACATAGACGGACAAACAGATAAACTGAGAAAGAAGTCTGATTCCTAGACAAAATAAAATTAGCTACAAAAATAAAATGTCTTCTCATGTCACTGTTCAAGGGGGAAAACAATTCTTTTTAGAATATGATCTTTCCCTGTCCTGTTGAATGCTTACACTTTTTCTGTAGAAATACACAGAGCAAGACACATATTCTGTCTAAAAGAAGCACATGGGGACCATCTAGACCTTTTTCCTACCCACCCCACTAGTCCACCGACTCATAGAATTAGGGCTTTGTAGTCATAAGCCAAAGGTTCGTTTGCAAAGAACAACTTGTCTGCACCCGCTGTCCAAATTAATTTGTTAAGTGCATTTTCTTTTGGCTCAAAGAATAATGTTTCAGCTTGAGAAGCATATAGAAAATGAAACTTCAAGGTGAATAATAAATCATGTCAAAAGAAAAAGGCAATATGGCTTGGATGGCTGACTACAGTATCCTTATCATTGATGCTTTCATTCGGGATTTTAAATATGTTGGACAAGTGAGTGGATCCCTACAGACCCTCAGCATACTTCTTAGTCTTAGCAATATTGTGCTTTTCCTGAGGTGCGAGCCTGTTTCTGTTTCACGGACACTGACTTATTTCTAACCAAATCTCCCTTTTGGTGTGGACTGCTGGAAAGCTTAGAGCCTAATGAGAACCACGGCAAGTGCATCGGTCAGAAACCTCCCAGCCACAAGTAAGAGATCTCACTAAAATTGTCTCACACAGCAAGGACATTCCTTTCTAACAAAATGGTCCAGATAGGGGCCCATGACTCTCTTAGATCAACCACGGTTCATCCTCCAGGACTGAGCACAGGATACGCGATATCAGAACATAATCAGGGCTCTGTAGAAGGAAGAAGGGCAGGACAACCTGTTGTGCAGACAACCAGCAGTGTTGCCTTGCAGTATATTAGTCCTTACGAAAGGCATTTTTTAATTGACCTCATTTCTGAATCTATTTTCTATCCTACCCTATTTTTCTTTTGAATTCTTAATTGATTTATAATGTATGTTACTTCGCTGTATTTTATGTGCTGTTATACTATCTTCAGTTATTCCTGGAACAAATGTATTAATAAGTAAAATAATAGAGGAAAGATTAAGAACATGTTTTATATACAGTTGTATAATAATTTTGACATAGAAAGGCATTAATCACTTTGTATGTCAATATCCAGTGAAAATGAGTGTTTATTTCATCTTAGGAACATGGCACCCAATAATGTTTGATTCTTTTTGTAACGTGGAAACATGTTATTGAAAAGTAGCTAGAAATTTCCTAGGACTGGCAGTTCACCTTTGAACTTTCTGTGTTTTGAGATAAATGACTTTAATTGTCCTGTCACCTTCTAAAACATAAAGCAGGAAAAAGCTATTTGCGTGAAGATAGAGATAATAATTTTTCTGAACAGTTACCTAAACTGAATGTGTTTTTAGTGAGACCATGCCCCTGAGGAGACGGCAAATACTTTTGGTATGTCCCTCAAAATCATTGTCTGTTCTTAGCGAAGACGCACGTATCATTTTTGTCAAGGGTATGCTCACCAATGTCACAAGACCGGGCGGGACCAGGCGGGCCTGAGTTTCCCTGGCCAGGTTTGGCATCTGCAGGTTATGTTCAACCTTCCATCACACCTGGACCTGATTTTATTTACAAGTTCGTAAAACAAACTATGGATATACACTGTGGACTGTTGTAATTGCCTCGTCAGGGCCTCAGAGACACAGCAGTTCACTCATTCATTCAGGGAGCTTTTTATTTATTTATTTATTTTTTGCAGTACGCGGGCCTCTCACTGTCGCGGCCTCTCCTGTTGCGGAGCACAGGCTCCGGACGCGCAGGCTCAGCGGCCATGGCTCACGGGCCCAGCCGCTCCGCGGCATGTGGGATCTTCCCGGACCGGGTCACAAACCCGCGTCCCCTGCATCGGCAGGCGGACTCCCAACCACTGCGCCACCAGGGAAGCCCACAGGGAGCTTTTTAAACATCACCTATGTGCAGGCACTTGGCTGCGTGCTGGAGATACAGTGAGCAAACTCAGCCGTGGGCCCTCTTCCCTCTGGAGCTCTTTTGAAGCAAAGGCTTTCATCAAGAAACCACTTTAGTGAATATAAACTTGGAAACTGAGATAAGTGTTCAGAGGGAAGGTATTTCTGATGTGTAATAGCTTATAATAAAGGCTGGAAGTTCAGGAAAAGGCACCTCTGAGGAACAGAGGGCTAAGCTGAGGTAGGAAGGCTGAGTGGAGATAAGCATGGGAGGGGCAGAGCGACGAGCAGGTGCCAATCCCTGCAGTGGACACGCTTGAGGAACAGAGAAGCAGCGGGTCTGCCATGCAGAGCACGGTGTGGAGCGTGGCTGAGAAGCAGCTGGAGGGGCAGGGAAGGACCCACCACAAGGCACTGTAGACTAGGAGGCATGGGTTTGGAAGGTTTGCAGTGGCCTGAGAAGATGTGCATTTTGAGAAAATGCCTCAGTGTGGAGAATGGATTAGAGAGCCCACAGTGGACACGGAGACTAGTTAGAAGGCTACAGCAGGGGCCTAGACAAGAAATGACCAGAGCAGAGTGGTGGCAATAAAGGTAGGCCAAAGTGAGCCACTCAGGAGAAACTACGTGGTGGGTAAAGCAGATAAGGCCAAGAGATCGATTGCTGGAGCGGGAGGGGGGGATGATGAGGGTGAAGCAAGTATCAGGAATAGCTTCTAAGCTTCTGGTTTGAAAGTTGGATGGAAGTTTGTGTCTTCATTGAATTTAAAAACACTAAAAGAACAGCCGTTTTGGAGGGGAGGAAATCCCAAGTTCAGTCTTGGATGTGAAACATTCACATGCAGGGGCAGAACAGTGGGTTAGAAATAACGATCTGGACCTCAGAGGAGAGGTTTGAACAACATAAATACATTTGGGAGGTACCATGAGGTGGTGAGGAACATGGTGGTCGGGAATAAATTTGCCTGAGGAGAATATGATGTAAGAAGAGAACTGGGCCTGAATCTGAGCCCCGAGGAGTTCCATTGTTAGTGGTCAGGCAAGTTCTGGTGAGCCTGGAAAAGAGACAGAGAAGGAGCAGACAGAGATATAGGAGGTGGCCCTCAGATGACATCTGAATAAAAGGTATTTTCAGTTAGTGACTCTTTATGTCAAAACTCAACCAGAGAGAATGGACTTCGAATAAATACAGCCTGTCAGTTTCAGGATAGCCGGAAATTAATTCTGTTGAATGTATTCATATCCCCTCTTTTTCCAAGAAGGACCTGGGGTGGCTGATAACTGGTAAACTTTCTGGAGAACTTGGTGTTGTCTTTTGGTTTTTTTTCCTCCAGTTATTAAACCCAATTTTTAAAACTTCTCACTGCTGTCCACAAGGTGGTGCTATGAGAGTGACTTTTTCAATCTCATCAAAAATAATTAAATGTGGTCAATTCAATCACACACACAAAAATAAGCAAATAATTATAAAATTGATGCGACGGATATTTAATTTTTGTGATACTTAGAACTGGTGTCACTAAGCATGGCGGGTAGTACTGCTCTCCTTGGAGTCTTTCTCTCTCTTCAGCTCCAATGGCGGTGAGGGGGGAGGGGTGTGGAGGGGGTGCAGCAAGAACTATAAATGTTAGCTCTAAAATACTTCCATCTGCATTGCCGCCTTCCTGGTGCAGACACCACTGGACTATTAAAATAGCTGCCCGGGGTTTCCATGGTGGCGCAGTGGTTGAGAGTCCGCCTGCCGATGCAGGGGACACGGGTTTGTGACCCGGTCCGGGAAGATCCCACATGCCGCGGAGCGGCTGGGCCCGTGAGCCATGGCCGCTGAGCCTGCGCGCCCGGAGCCCGTGCTCCGCAACAGGAGAGGCCACAACAGTGAGAGGCCCGCGTACCGGAAGAAAAAAAAAAATAGCTGCCCAGGTACTCCTCTCCCTTTCTCTCTTGTCCTCTTCTGTTTTCAACACAACAGTTATCTTTTAAAACTTTGAATCTGATCATATTATGTAGTAGAGTCATGTTTATGGACTTTGGACAAAATGCCGACATCTTAACATGATCTCCAAGAGCCTGTGGGATTTAACTTCTGATTCATCTCGTGCCCCTCTCTTGCTAATCACCATGCTCCACCCAAGCCAAACTCACCCCCACCTCAGGGGCTTGGCACACATCCCCCTCCCTCTGCCAACAAGGATGCTCAGCCCTATCTCACTCTTCAGATCTCTGCTTAAAAACCACTTCCTCAGATGGACCTTCTCCGACACTATCCCCCATCTAATAGCTCTCCCTGGTTTGTCTCTCTTAGCACCTTCTTCTCCTTTATACACTCACTGTGGTGGTTAATAATTACATACTTATTTGTATGCTTATGTGTTGAATGCCTAACTACCCACTAGCCCGGTGGTTCTCAAACTTTTTGGTCTCAGGACCCCTTTATGCTCTGAAAATTATCAATGATCCCGAAAACCTTTTGTTTATCAGGGTTATTCTGTTAATATTTATCCTGTTAGAAATTAAAGCTGAAAATTTGTTTAAATATTTATTCATTCATTTAAAATAACAATAATAAACCTATTACATGTTAGCCTATCTTATGAAAAACAACTATATTTTCCAAAGGAAGCAGTGGCATTACTTTACATTTCCGTAAGTCTCTTTCATGGCCAGCTTAACATGAGATGGCTATATATTCTCATATCTGCCTCTTATTTCAATCTGTTGTGATACACTTTTAGGCTGAAATACATGAAGAAAATCTGGCCTCACATAGATATTTAGCTGGAAAACAAAGGAGAAATGAAATAGCTTTGTGGCTATTCTTCTTTGATACTACACCAGAACTCTACAAGTAGTCATTTCTGAAAGGTTAGTTGCAATGCAGAAAGTGAAACCGTATCAACGAGCTTTTCAAACTCTGTTATATTAAAATTCATTGGTGTACCTTGCACTTTCAACGCATCTTTCCCATGCACTAGTCATTTGGAAAATATTGCTTTGTTGAATTATGTAGATCATTAAATGTTGTCGTATTTTATAATGCCATAGCAAAAACTTGTATGAGTTACTAATGAGCTATTGCTACATGAAACAACATGGATGGAGCTCATAAACATAATGTTGAAGGAAAGAAGCCAGACAGGAAATGCTACGTGCTACACAGCTCCATTTATATATAGTTCAAAAATAGACAGAACTGGGGCTTCCCTGGTGGCACAGTGGTTGAGAGTCTGCCTGCCAGTGCAGGGGACACGGGTTCGGGCCCTGGTCCGGGAAGATCCCACATGCTATGGAGCAACTAAGCTTCGTCACAACTACTGAGCCTGTGCTCTAGAGCCCGCGAATCAAACGTACTGCCGCCTGCACGCCTGGAGCCCGTGCTCCGCAGCAGGAGAGGCCACCACAATGAGAGGCCCATGCACAGCAGCCAAGAGTGGCCCCCGCTCGCCGCAGATGCAGAAGGCCTGTGCACAGCAACGAAGACCCAACACAGCCAAAAATGAAACAAATAAAAAATTAATTAATTAATTAAAAAAATAAATAGGCAGATCTGCGGTGATAAAGGTCAGGAGAGCGATGAGCTGTGGAAGTAGTGACTAGCGGGGGTACAAGAGCGTTGTGGGGTGCTAGTAATGTTACATTTCCAAGTCTGAGCACTGGCGACACAGCTGTGTTCACTTGCAAAAATTAATCAGAATTATACATTTAAATGTATGCTCTTTTCTATATGCATATTATAATTAATAAAAAGATTTTTCTGAACTAGGACGTTTGAGGATAGACATATAGATCAATGGAAGGGAATTATGAGTCCAGAAATAAGCCCTAAATTTCACAGTCAGTTGATTTTTGACCAAGAGGACAAAACAATTAAATGGGAGAAAGAATAGTCTTTTCAATAAATGGTGGTGGGGTAACTAGATATTCACATGCAACAGATGAAGTTGGACCCTTATCTCACACAATACACAAAATTTAACTCAAAGTGGGTCATAGATTTAAATGTAAAAGTTGAAACTATAGGAGTCTTAGAAGAAAACATAGGAATAAATCTGAGATTTTGTATTAGGCAAAGGTATCTTAGATACAATACCAAAAGCACAAGCAGTAGAAGAAAAGATTGATAAGCTGAACCTCTCAAAATTAGAGACACTTGTTCTTCAAAGAACACCATCAAGAAAAGACAACCACAGACTGGGAGAAAATATTTGAGAATCATGCATCTGATAAGAGACTTGTACCCAGAACATGTAAAGAACGTGTATAACTCAATAATAATTCAGTTTTAAATGTGCAAGTGATTTGAATAGAGATTTCTCCAAAGAAGATCTGCAAATGGCTAAATAAACACACAAAAAGATCTTCAACATCATTATCCATTAGGGAAATGCAAATTGACACCCTAAGAAATATTACTTCACACCCACTAGGATGGCTGTAATCAAAAAGACAAGTGTTGGTAAGGATGCTGATTGCTTCATTTGCTGGTGGAAATGTAGAATGGTACAGCCACTTTGGAAACCAGTTTGGTAGTTCCTCAAAATGTTAAGCATGAAGTTACCACATTAGCCAGCAATTCACTCCTAGATATGTACCCCAGAAAACAAAAGCCTATGTCCACACAAAAACTTTCATGCAAATGTTTATATCAGCATTATATTATAAATGACTATTTATAATAGTCAAAAAGTAGAAACAACCCAAAGGTCCATCAACTGATCAATAAACTACATATTGTATATCCATACCATGGAATATTATTCAGCCATAAAAAGGAATGGCCTACATAGATGACCACATCACAGTTGACTATAACATAGATGAACTTCAAAAAATTATGCGAAGCGAAAGAAGTTAGTCACAAAAGACCACATACTATATGATTCCATTTATATAAAATGACCAGAAAAGACAAATCTATAGAGGCAGAAAGTAGATTAGTGGTTGCCTCAGGCTGGGAGGAGAGGGTAGGCAGGGAGGATGGGTGGAGAGTGACTGCTAAAGGGTACAAGGTTTCTTTTCTGGATGATGAAAATGTTCTAAAATTACATCATAGAATTGAATACACACTCTGTACATACACTAAAGAACATGTAAACAGATGAACTTTATGGAATGTAAATTATATCTCAATAATGCTGTTTGTAAAAAATTGCTATTTATAAGGGGTACTAACACCATTTGTTTGAAAGGGGCCATAGTAAAATAATAAGGATCTGATAGATTTGCAAAGACAAGAAGTCTTTGCCTCTGACAAATGTGTCTTGAGAGGCATGACTGTTTATGGTGGAGGGAGAGCCATGGCCGCTAAGCCTGCGCGTCCAGAGCCTGTGCTCCGCAACAGGAGAGGCCACAACAGTGAGAGGCCCACGTACCGCAAAAACAAGAAAAAAAGAAGCTGGTACTTTGGCCTATTTCACACACTGAAATCAGACCCTCCCCTACTTAAGCCCCTTCACCTCTAATTAGCTTTTGTTTTGCATGAGATTGTAACCCCACGAGGAGGGGGGCAGCAATGCAAATGGCCCCTTCCTCTCCCAGAAGCCCCAGCTTCCCTGCACGCTTTCCCCTTTCTCCCCTGGGTGCCTGAATGGCTGACCACCATCCACGAGAGATGTGCTGCGGGGAACACACAGGTTACCCCTCGGCAGCAGCCCAAGAAGCCACAATGTGCAAGAATTAATCAGACTTGACCAGGCAGAAAGACAGGGCAGCCCTGACGGGCAGAACCAAAGTAGAAGGTGAGCAACCTGCTTGATTGCTACTTAAAAGTAAGACAGATTCACTAACTGAGCAATTTAAAGCCACCGGGGAGGAAAGAGCTGTGCAAATGAGCTGGCTAAGTGAGCTCAACTGTCACCATAGAAAGTAAAATAGCCCCTGGCTGATGGGCAGTTCACAGGACAGTCTCACAGCACAATCAGTACCAGGTCTCGGGGGAGGTGAGGGCAAGCGTGCCCACTATGAGTCCTTTCCGAACGTTGGGTCCAGCTCCGAGTAACATCAGATACACTCCAGAGCCTGAATTTCCAGGGTAATCAAAAGGCAGAAAGTTGTTCCATGCACAGAGCTGTAATCACTGCTTAAAGCCGTTTGTAGCTGCCCCAGCTATTAGCGTGTAAAATGAAAAACCAATTTGGAGTCTTTTCCATAGAATGAGATTTCCCAGTTCAAAAAAGGAACAGTACACCATAGAAAATACTTTGCTCCTTGGAATGATCTAGGTCACTTTGCCCTGCATACTCAGGTTGCAGCTGCTAGCGTAATGGAAAGGATGAAATCATCGTCCAAGAATTTAAGAGATCCAGCTATGTAAGGTATGACGGATCTCCTTGCTCTGCCCCTCAAAGTGCTACCCCTTCCCGGGAACAACCGAAGAAATGTGTGTGAACAGCTGCCATTCCAACATACAGGCCATACCCAGGCTAGGTTTTTTCCTACTTTCTTTCCATATACATATATACACACACACTTTTTCAGATTCTTTTCCATTATAGGTTATTATAAGACGTTGAATACAGTTCCTGTGCTATACCGTAGGTCCTTGTTGTTTATCTATTTTATACATAATAGTGTGTGTATGTTAATCCCAAATTCCTAATTTACCTCTCCCACCCCCTGCTAACGCTAACCATAAATTTGTTTTGCATTTCTGTATCAATAAGTCTTAAAGCCATCTAGTCCCTTCTATTCTTCTCAGTACCTCCTTCTCACCCATTGCCTTGTAAGTCATTTATTGATCTGAGAGATACTTTTTTTTTTTTTTTTTTTTTGCGGTACGCAGGCCTCTCACTGTTGTGGCCTCTCCCGTTGCGGAGCACAGGCTCCGGACGCGCAGGCTCAGCGGCCATGGCTCACGGGCCCAGCCGCTCCACGGCATGTGGGATCTTCCCGGACGGGGGCACGAACCCGTGTCCCCTGCATCGGCAGGCGGACTCTCAACCACTGCGCCACCAGGGAAGCCCTGAGAGATACATTTAATCAGTCATTTGATGTTGATTAAAAGGTATCATTTGGTGATCTAATCAAGACAGGTACCTTTACTGATGAAAAGAATAGGGAGTGAAGCAGGGCTGATGTTGATGAGTGTGAGAGAAAGAGAAAGGAAGGAAGGAAGGGAGGGAGGAAGGAAGGAAGGGAGGGAGGGAGGGAGGGTGGGAGGGAGGGAGGGAAGGTGGGAGAGAAGGAGGGAGGGAGGGAGGGAGGGAGGGAGGGAGGGAGGGGGGAGGGAGGGAGGGAAGGTGGGAGAGAAGGAGGGAGGGAGGGAAGGGGGAGAGAGGGAGGGAGGGAGGGAGGGAAGGAGGGAAGGTGGGAGAGAGGGAGGAAGAACCTCCAGAGGTCTCAAGACAGACTGGTATGGGACAAGCTGCCCAGAGAGCTAAACTGAGAAGAAAAAGAACAGTACAGCCCAGTAATTGTGCACATGTTTTATGGAAAAGACATAACAGATACCTGTTTAGTCAGAAAAGCTGACTTCTTGTAATTAGTCTGCCTTGATATTTTGCACCAGAAGAAAATAGCATTCCCTTCCTGAGCTCCAATTTTCTCATTTTTAAATAACTACAACCCACAATCTGTTTCCAGAATTATTAGGATGACAGCAGTTACATTAACTACTTTAGGCTCCTTCAGACAATAGTGAAACAATCATCAAGGAAAGAAAAAAAATGCTTCACGCTTTAGTGGGACTTTAATAGCGAAGAACTTCACTTACGTTTTTAAACACAATGTGTCCGTGTACTTTAAAGACATGGTATTGAAGGCTATAGATAATGTTTCCTAACACTGACTTAGGTCCACATTCTGCCAATTGCTATTACCAAATTTTAAAAGTGACCATTTCATTCATGCAAATGCCTTGACATAAATTGGATGTTTTTAGAGCAACAGTGAACATGCCGAGCTGCCTATGAAATGATAGTAGCATTGTGGTATCAGGCAAATAATGACCCAAAATTAAGTTTGTTATTAAGTTACAACAAGGGTCACCTTGTGTGTGCAATTTACAACTGTAGGAAACGGCTTTTCCCTTAAACTCCACAGAATGGAATTTAACGCAAGACGGCAGGAAGGCTGAGAGGTGTAAAGCGGCCACTGTCCACATGGATTGGGTCTTTCCGCCAACACTCTTGCACCTGAACATTCTGTCAGCCCATACATCTCACCTCCACCCGAGTCTCACACCATGGGAACCTCTCCCTTCCTTCCAGCATCCAGGAACAAGGAAGCACCCGCTGCAACCTTCCAATTAGGTCAAATCCCAAGAGCCCTCTGCTACAACAGAGGAGGTTCACACTTAATCAGAAGTCTCACACTCCCACCGGCTACCATCCATGCTTCTTTAATCTCTGCTTTAAATCCCTACTTGAAGATAGCTTCAGAATCTAGTATTGTATTGGAAATGCTGTTTACATAGCAAGAGAGAGAATCACAAAGAAAGCACGTGACCAATTTCCAGCCTAACTCACCTGTCACTATATTTTTAGCTCGTAATCAAAAGGATATGAAATAGATGGCATTTAAATTGTGTTAGGTTTGCAATATGCTTTCCCGTGTATCAGATGCTATTGTAAACTTCACAACGACCTTGAAGTTGGACTTAGTAACCTGTTTTCCAGGCGAGGAAGTAGATTCAGAGAAGGTAAGCACGCTGCCCAATGTGCCAGGACCAGTAGCTGCTGGTTTCCTCCAGGACTCCTTCCCCCACCCCTCCCTCTGCTCGCAAGGCTCACTGGGTAAGCGGGGGGGCACAGGGGAGGGGGGCCAGCCCATCTTTTCCCAGGGCCCTTGGACCAGGGTCCCTGGTACTGCTCTCAAATCATTGAGTCTGAGTCTCGAGGGTTGATAGAAAGGGAGACATCAAAGCTGAATGCTGTTCTGCCACCTCCCTGACCTCACACAGTGCCCTTCCAGAGTCCACAGCAGGTTAACCAACGTTTGGAATCTTTCTGAAAGGTGCCAACAAGACTCCTGTTTCCTCCAGCAAAAAGTGAATTCTGCCCCAGCATGCCATTGGTCCTTGTTGCCAGCACTGATTCATTCATTCATTCATTCATTGTCTGCCTCTCCTCGCTAGGATGTTAGCTCCATGAGGACAGGAATTTTGTCTGTTTTGTCCACTGATAAATCTCAGCACTGAAAAACAATGCCTGGCACACCATAAGCTCTGAATAAAAATATGTTGAATCAATACACAGATCTTATAAGGTTTTCCTATTTTAACTAAATCACATCTTACCACAATGTATGTTTAAGGCCATGGACAAAATCCCCAGAAAACAAGGGAAACGTGGTGGAGGGAGCTGCCCCAGAAGGGGGTGCTCTCTGCACTAGGGGCCCTACTAAGTTATGGGCAGGGGGAGGTGCTTCGACTGATGGGCACAGTTTTTTAAACCTGATAATTAAACAAAATAATCAACCTCCTCTAAGATATTTGATAAGTACAAAAAAACAACTGGATACCAGAAGCCTTATTTCAATGTTAAAAGAATATATTGTTTGGTATGATCTCAGTTTTTAGGTATATAATGTGGTATACTTTAGTTACTTATGCACTTACTTAGAAAACGCTTCTAAGCAGTTCTCTGTAGGCAAAGATGAAAGATGCACTCAGAGCAGATCTCTGTCCTGCCCAGTCACGTGACGCAGCGGTGTCCTGCAGCTGGCTGGACTCCCAGGGCAGAGTGTGCCAACGGTGTGCATCAACACCCAACTCCAAGTCCTGTGGCATCACCTGGATAGGTTGAAATTGGTAGGAATATTTCCGTCACAAAAATTGGCAAACGAAAACTCAGGGCTTTTTATCTTTTCAGAGATCTGCCGGTTAAACACTGACCAATATACCATTGTTTGAGGAGTCCTGTTAATTATACAAGTGTAGGTGGTGGCCACCCATGACCCTGGAGAGAAGGGTGTGATTGGTCTCTACCTTCCATGGAGCTTAGCAAAAGCTCCCCTCCCCCTAGTAGGGAGGACTGGAGAATTGTGGGGATGGGTAGATCTATGAGCATACAGTGCCCAGGCTCCTTCTGGATAAGAAGGTACTATAATGCCCCACCCCTGCTTACTGAAATTCAAGTTAGGGAAACTTGTTAGGAGAATCATGGTGTGATTCTAAGCAAGATCCAGTACTATCAGCAAAGGGCAATGACGCCATGACACAAAATTACCCTGAGGAAAAGGGGGTCGTTTTAATTTTTATTGAAATATAGTTGATTTACAATGCTGTATTCATTTCAGGTATACGGCAAAGTGATTCAGTCATATATATATATATATATATATATATATATACATATACATATATCAATATATATACTTTTTTAGATTCTTTTCTATTATAAATTACAAGATATTGAGTAAAATTCCCTGTGCTACACAGTAGGTCTTTGATATTTATCTATTTTACATATAGTAGTGTATATATTTTAATCCCAAACTCCTAATTTATCCCTCCCCCCTACCTTTCCCCTTTGGTAACCATGTTTGCTTTCTATGTCTGTGGGTCTGTTTCTGTTTTGTAAATAAGCTCATTTGTATCAATTTTGTAGATCCCACGTATAAGCGATATTATATGATACTTGGCTTTGTCTGACTTGCTTTACTTAGTATGATAATCTCTAGGTTCATTCATGTTGCTACAAATGGCATTATTTCATTCTTTTTTATGGCTGAGTATTCCATTGTGTATATATACCATAACTTCTTCATCCATTCCTTTGTCCATGGACACTTAGGGTGCTTCCATGTCTTGGCTCCTGTACATAGTGCTGCTATGAATACTGGGGGGAGTTTAGAGTTGGTCCAGAC
Source organism: Delphinapterus leucas (assembly GCF_059928025.1). Taxonomy (NCBI): domain Eukaryota; kingdom Metazoa; phylum Chordata; class Mammalia; order Artiodactyla; family Monodontidae; genus Delphinapterus; species Delphinapterus leucas. The sequence goes on from NC_143132.1 coordinate 119,707,594, forward strand.
TCAACACAAAGGCCTTGGGATGGGCTGCTTCCCAGCTGTGCCATTCCTCAGCTGTTTCATGCTTTGGGACTCCATGACTCTGACCTTGAAGGTAACATGTGAAGTACCTCTGTAATGCTTCACAGAGTACCAAGGTCATCTGTCCAATAGCACAGAATCGGTCTTCAAGAGCAATTCTATGGTGCAATGAGTGGGAGAGGAATGATCACGTTTTCTGGGGGTACTCACACCTGGCATCTGGAAAGAGGACTAAGCTACTCTATCACAAGTAAGCTCCTGGAGTTTTTCAACAAATAAGCATGGGGAGTGGGGCATCCTATAGAACAGAATTCCAGGGAGAGATTCTGGGCTTCTTGTTAACAAGGTAGCATGGAGGCTCAAGCAATCACGTGATGAGCAGAGAACATTTTATATGTACATATACAAGAAAATATATTCAGATAGTAAGAATGATTATCAGGAGATGATGGAATTGTGGATGATTCTCTTTACACTTTATTTTTTACGATTCTATAAGAAAAGTAAATCATAAGCCCATGTGTTTTGCTGTTGTATCAAAAACATTCAAGTTCTTCCCAATGGCAGGAAGATGCCTCCGCACCCAGAGGTTCGCCCCTGTAGGGCTAATAAGGGAACCACCTGTATCGTACCCTCCAGTTCAGACCTTTCCAGGATCCACCCCACTCCAGGCACAGGGGAGAATGGCAGTGTGGGGGCCCTGCTGGGGCCGACTGGGGGGTTCGCGAAGGTGATGGGCTGTCACCAGCCTCACCAGGACAGGGAAGAGAAGCACAATCACAGTCAAGACCCAGAGGCTCCTGGATGCAGACGACACCATGAAGATCACCTACCACAGCTGCTCCCTGGCATTGTATTCAGTGAGAGGGACTGTGGCTGACCTTTGATCTTTTTTCTCAAATTTCTTTAATGTCATATTCTCACAATTAAACAAATAAAAGGCAAAAACAAGACTGGTCAACGGGTGAAACTTTATAAGATTTCCTCTGGGTTTTATGTAAAGTAGGAACTCTAAGGACCTACTGTGTGTTTGTGTGTGTGTGTGTATATACACATATATAGAGACATATGACTGAATCACTTTGCTGTACACCTGAAACTAACACAACATTGTATATCAACAATACTTCGATAAAAAATAAAAATTAAAGCGACTTTTTAAAAAGTAGGGACTCCACAGTTGAGATGAGACTCTAGTGCCTTGCTGAGTCTCTGTGGGAGATTTTTTTGTGGGTATGGGGTTGGGGAGAGGGACTTTCATCCTAACATTAGTTTGACTCTGGAGAAATCTGTCTCCACTCCTGAAGGCCGTGAGGGACGCTGATGCTGGCAGGCCCACCTCCCTGCCTTCCCCCCTCCCCGACCCCATGCCAATGACAGCTCCTCTGTGAGAGACAGAGGCCAGGGTAGGAACCACTCAACCGTAGTCTTTAATAACCCTGTCTCCCCATGCTAACATGGGATCAATGAGATCTAAATTGAAATGTGTGGTTGAATGACTTTCTGAAAATGTCCTGTGCCTCTGAGTCTTTGCAGAAGTTACGCTCTCTTTCAGGGCAAGTTGGGGTGGGTACTCATGTGGATGGCTATTGTGCACCTTACCCCTTTCACAGAGATAGCACAGAGGAGAATGGCTTCATGCTGCTGATGGAATGGGAAATGGGATTTGAAGAAACAGGGTGTTCTCCAGCAAGCAGAGTCTGAGAGGTGAAGGCTTCCGTGCTTCTCCTTTATTTAGGGGTGGAAATTCCACGAAGCACGAGCGAGGGACACGGGGAGGGAGACAGGGAAGGAGGAGTACCACGCGAGGGTGAGATGCATGGAGGGCACTAGAAGCTTGACCTCCTGCCACTCCTCTCAGAAAGCTTTTTTTTTTTTTTTTTTTGCCACGCCCTGCAGCATGTGGGATCTTAGTTCCCCGACCAGGGATCGAACCTGTGACCCCTGCATTGGAAGCGCAGAGTCTTAACCACTGGACCGCCCGGGAAATCCTGAGAAGCCATTTAAAATGTGCCTCAGGACTGTCCAGCTGGGTGAGAAAGGGGAAAAAATGTATCTAGCAGCTCTCCTCTCAGGTTGAAGTTTTATTCCAGGGGGTGTTTTCTGCCCTGCATTTCCGGTTGTGTATGTATGGGGGTTTCATAACTTCCCATGCATCGGCATCAACAGGGAGGCCCCAGAACAGAAGGCAGGAAGTCTGAGGGGCAAGCATGAAGCTGGGGGTGGGACAGGCATAGCTGGTCACCACTGCAGCCCGTGGACCTGGAGACATGGGTTGGTCATCAGCTGGCTTAACTCTTACACATGCGTCAAATATCAGATCGGATGCTTCTCTTCCAGGAAACCTTCCCCGACAGGCCACTCCTCCATGGTTCCACTAAATTGATTCATTAATCCTATGTTCACTGACAAATGATTCCAGCCAGAAAACTGTTAAAGGCTTTAGACTCTATAAAATAAATTACTATTTAGTAAACTAAAAATTCAAACACTCCACCTGCTGTTTGAGCTTAACATGCCCAAGATAGACTCTCCGGTGGTTTTTAAATTCTTGTTCACTGTGGCAGAAATTGATAGTTATCCCCAAATATTCATTACCCTCCTTCTACAGTAATACAGTTACACTAATTGTTTTTATCTGGGCAGATGGCCTCCCAGAATACATTTCCCAGGCTCCCTTGCAGCGAGATGCAGCCAAGTAACTCAGTTCCAGCCAATGGTATGTGAGCGGAAGTCAGGAGTGCAAATACCAAGTTGGGTCCTTAAAGGGAAAGAGTGAGGGCTTCGTCATTCCCTTCACCCTTCCCACTTGTTTGAATGTGGGTGGACACTGTGGAGATGGTCCATCTAGGCCCACATGGACGACAGCAGCACCTTCAGGACAGTGAATCAAAAAGATAGGAAAGTGGGACCCTTCACCCTAGAGCTGCTACCCCCGCCCTGGACCCTCATATCCAGACTGTTTGGTGAGAAAAAGGTACACGTCACGCATTCATTGCCTAAAAGAAAAAACTGTATTGACTGTCTTACTAGGACTTACTTAGGACTTCCTAAGTTCTGGGAACTCAGAGTAGGACTGTGGAGATCAAAGATGTCATTCTTACCTAAAAGAAGCTGTTGGCCTAGTGACAAGGGAGACTATAAAAAATATCACACACACACACACACAAGTGTGACAAGGGCTATGACAATTAAGTACAGGTGCTGGGAGAGTGCATGTGAGAGGGCTTCCTGAAGGAGGTGACGTCCATATGATTTCTAAACAAGGAAAGGAATCCATGAGGAAGAAAAACAAAAAGAACAGCATGAACAAAGACAGTGAGGCGGGAGAGCATGGTGCCTTCAGGTTAGAAGGCGGTGGAGCCCAGCAGTGACGGGAATGGGCTCAGTGGTCAAACTGCTCAGATTCAAATCCTGCTTTAGCACTTATTAACTACTGGACCTCAGGTGAGTCACTTAACCTCTGTGTGCCTGCCTTGTAGAGTTGCCATCAGGTAACCCATGTAAAAATCCTTAGCACAGTGTTTGACTTGTAGTACAGAACAGGCTCGGTAAATATTAGATTAAAAAAAAGAAAAAAGTAGGTCGGACTGGCACCCAGAGAGCAGAGTGAAGAGTTATCAGAGAAGGGGCTAAAGGGATAGCCCGTGACCAGATCATCAAAGAGTGTGGGTATCATCCGGAAGCCTAAGGGATTTTAAGCAGGAAGTTCACGTGGTCAGAAAGATTTCTGCCTTCCAAGAGCTCAGTTTGATGGCAGAGGGGCACAGAGGTCACCAGGGGTCAGTCCTCCTTTCTAAATGAATCTTGGCTTTGCACAAAGAAAAGCATTTACTCCACACATCGCACCCCCTAGGCAAATATTTTTTGTGAACTGTAGACTGAGAAAATGGGTGGACCAAATACAGATGACCACCCTGGTAATGACAATTCAGCACGCCTTCTGGCAGAGCCTCACTGCCTTGTCCCTGTCTCAGAGGAAGACTTTTATTGCTTTTTACCACTATTATTTGATAACAAACTAAATTTCCACTTCCTGTCTTGCTAAGAAAAATTTCCATGGTCAGATGACCAAGCATATCATTTTCCACCTGAATGGGGTTGTCATTACAGGGGGCTCCCTTGCAATCAGCGATAAATTCACTGAAGCTTTTCTCAAGGTGGAACCTGACTTACTTTCTTAGTCTGATTCTTCCATGCAAGCATATCCAAAAAATACTCCGAAGTTGGCCCGGCTGTTTACATCCCTCAGACGACCCAAGTGTATTCGCGCTCTGAACAGCGCTCTGGGAGCAGTGCGCTCTGGTGGCAGTTTTCTCTGAAATTTCTCCACCTGGTATTGGATGGCCCATCTCCTGTCATGTAATGAATTTCCTCCCTGCAGAAACGGTGAGTGCCAACAAAATAGTGATTCTTTTCCTTAAGTAAAGAATGCCAAATAAGGTCTGCACAGCTTCCTATAAAATATCTGCATATCTGCACTAAGGGGGAATAAATAGTATATGCAAATCCTTGCTGGAAGCTGGGAAGAGAGCTTTCTTTCCCAAATAAAATCAAATCACTCTGAAGCAAGATTTAATGGGATTTTTCCATGAGTATGAGTGTAAGCAAATTCACCGAAATCCTGAAAGCTTCCCAGGAAAGACAATAAAAAGCACTGGAGGGCTTCCCTGATGGCACAGTGGTTAAGAGTCCGCCTGCCGATGCAGGGGACACGGGTTCGTGCCCCGGTCCGGGAAGATCCCACATGCCGCGGAGCAGCTGGGCCCGTGAGCCATGGCCGCTGAGCCTGTGCGTCCGGAGCCTGTGTTCCGCAACAGGAGAGGCGGCAATAGTGAGAGGCCCGCGTACCACAAAAAAAAAAAAAAAAAAAAGCACTGGAAATACCACCTCCATTTTCTGGAAGGGTAACCAGTTAAGTCTGCAGAGCCTCAGCTACAAAGGCATAGGTGACCCCTTGGTCTTTGGATTATCCCTTTTATAAATAATGGTGATCAGACACTGAAGCAGGAGAAAATTTCATGAAACACACCAAGAGACACACTGGGAATTCTCTGCCTCTGTAAAGGGTACATTCACCCATCATAGGCTCACTTCTGATCTCCCAGTCCCCTCCTACCTGGAAGTCTCACTTTTCAGATGGGACTTCACTGTGCAGTCTCTGAATTACTGGAGACTGGGTCTTCTCTCCTCATTAGCAGGGGCAATCTCCTGTTGTGTCATATGCATGGTTAATGTCCCATTATGCCTTCTCCATTACTTAGCCCTAATTACTCCAAATTAGTGTTTTCCCATGGCACACCAAGGAGGGAGGAGCAAAACCTCTCCTCATTCTTTGAATGTCTCATCTATTCCTCACCCTCAAAACATTCCAGAGACAGGTGGCAGAGCTCCCCAGGAGCTAACTGCCTCTGACAAAACAGAGTGTTGGTAGAATGACCTTTCAGAGGTGGGGAAAAATGAAAATGAGACAAATTCCATTGATCCCAACATCCCTTTGTCATGCGCATACCAAACTTTTCAATGATTTCTATATTTGAAAAGCAGAAATTGTTCATTCACAGATCAGGGGAAGCTCCAAGACTATTGTTTTAGTTCTTCAATGTCAGCTACTAGAACAGGAAAATGCCCAGAATATTCATGTGTAGATTCATCCCATCTCCAAGTTATCTCTGAGGAATTCATGATTTATTATATGCTGCCACTGTATTGAAATTAATTATGTACATGTATTGTTTCTTCTACTAGATTGGAAAGTCTGGGAGGGCAGAGATAACATCTATTGCCTCTTTACTTTGGGGAACAGGCTGGAAAATATAATCATGCCTATATGAGTTCACACACACACACACACACACACTGTATACCCTACAGCCCAGCACAGTGCCTTTCCTAGTACACTCTTTAATAATTTTTTAACAAATTGTTTAAAGACTTAATGACAAAAACAAGATGTAAAACTGTTAATACAGGTCATTCTTAATATTGTCAAATAGAGCTACATAGACATCTATGCATGAAAAGTAGATAATTAGAAAATGTTAATACTTATTCTGAACGGTAGAATTTTTTGTCTTCATTCAAAAACTTTCCAAGATTTTTTTATGATGAACAGGTATAATTTTTATAATCAGGAAAATGCTATTCTAAAAATATTTCTGTAGCAAGCACTGTATATCTAAATTGTTAAAAGGACCCGTGTATAATTTTCAAGATGCTGAAAGCAACTGATTTTGCAGTGAGGGAGTAAGAGTTTAAAGGAGAAAAGGGAGGATACGATGAAGATTACTTTACAGTCTGCATTTCCCTGAGACCCCAAGATCTGCTGCCCTCTGAACATGACTGAGTAGATGATATAAGACCCCCCCCACTTCTACAATCAACACAAAGCCACCGAAACGCCAAAATGAAGATGATTTGGGGTTCCTACCCTTGAGGCCTAAAGCCCTGATACTGGGAAGACGATGGAACCGGGAGAATGTTAGGGATGGGCACCCAGCACCTGGGTCTCCACTAGCACAGATGCCACCTCTGCACAAGTTACAGAAAACTCACCAGAAGATGAGGTACCTGAAGGCCCTTCCTTGCCAGGCTGCAAGCTTGGCGAGCCTGGGGCTGGACTTCCTCCCTACTCTTGCACTCTGGCTCCTTTGTACAGGGCACGAGCTGCCACCCTGCACTGAGACCTGGCCAGAGAAGCAGGACATCAGGGGATGCTGAGGACCCACGCCAAGCTGTAGATGAGCAGTCTTCACACGAGAGCCTGCACCTCTGCAGATAAACAAAGACCTTCCCAGAGAAACTAGAGCAGGGATTATTTTAAGGTACCGGATTTCTAGACCCTATGCTTCCTTAGGTACTCTGTTCAAACTGATCCACCTAGGAGAGGGGGCTGCATCACAATAGTCCCCTCCCACACTAGCCCTCACCTATTCCAAATCTTATGGTTGCATTGCCACAGGGTATAAAAACCTCTCCCTTTGTTAATTAATCAATCAGGAACCCATAACTCCTCCTGCCTTTCTCTGTCTTATACACCTCTAAGGTTAAAGGCGGAGCTCAAACTTTAAGCGGGCCAGCTGGTGTTGGGGTGCACGAAATGCAGAACGGTGAAAGCCAATGGATTAGGGATTCTGTCAAATAGAACTATAATTGTGAAATGCAACTGAGTAGTTTGGCTTGTGTTGGGATGTTGTGAATTAAAATACAGAGTCAAGGGCTTCCCTGGTGGCGCAGTGGTTGAGAGTCCGCCTGCCGATGCAGGGGACACGGGTTCGTGCCCCGGTCCGGGAAGATCCCACATGCCGCAGAGCGGCTGGGCCCGTGAGCCATGGCCGCTGAGCCTGCGCGTCTGGAGCCTGTGTTCCGCAACGGGAGAGGCCACAACAGTGAGACGCCCGCATACCGCAAAAAGAAAAAAAAGAAAAAAAAAAAAACTAAAATTGGAACTACCATATGACCCAGTAATCCCACTACTGGGCATATACCCTGAGAAAACCATAATTCAAAAAGAGACATGTACCACAGTGTTCATGGCAGCACTGTTTACAATAGCCAGGACATGGAAACAACCTAAATGTCCACTGACAGATGAATGGATAAAGATGATGTGGCACATATATATAATGGAATATTACTCAGCCATAAAGAGGAATGAAACTGAGTTATTTGTAGTGAGGTGGATGGACCTAGAGTCTGTCATACAGAGTGAAGTAAGTCAGAAAGAGAAAAACAAATACCATATGCTAATGCATATAGATGGAATCTAAAAATTATGTTAATGTTGAACCTAGTGGCAGGGCAGGAATAAAGACAGACATAGAAAACGACTTGAGGACACAGAACCAATAGGATAGATGTAGATACAGATATATAGACAGCTATACATATAGATCAAAGGAGATTTATTATAGGAATTGCCCATGCAGTTATGGAGGCTGAGAAATCAGTCCCACAACTGCCATCAGGCAACTGGAGAGCCAGGAAATCCGGTGGTATAATCTAGCCTGAGTCCAAAGGCCTGAGAATCAAGGGCTAATTGTGTAAATCCTAATCTAAGTCCAAAAACCTGAGAACCAGAAGTACCAACTTACCAGGGCAGGAGAACATGAATGTCTCAGCTCAGGCAAAGAGAGAGTGAATTCGCCCTTCTGCCACCTTTGTGTTTTATTCAGGCCCTCAGTGGATTGGATGATGCCCACGCGCACGGGGGAGGGCAGGCTGCTTTACTCAGTTCACCTGTTCGAATGCTGGTCTCTTCCAGAAGCCACAGGCTTCCCACTCCCCACCCCCGGGGAAATAATATTTTCCCAGCTATCTGGGCATCCCTTAGGTGAGCTAAATTGACACATAAACTTAATTATCACAGTAAGGGCTTGCCTTCCTGACTGATGATGGACAGGGGGTCAAGAAGAGAAGATGGTTGTAGAGTCGGGTAGAGCAAGAACAAGCTGGAACCCACAAAGGCAGACCAAAACCTATGTCAGCTCTTGTTGCCTCTGACCTTAATGGTGTCCTGCAAAAGCCAGGGCCTTTCTTCACGTAGCTGAACACACATCCCCGCCCAGGAGTCAGAAAAGCTAAAGTAGACCCAGCTGCCGCCTCTTGCCAATGAGCTGAACCACAGCTCAATCAAAATCCCACTAATCCCTTCCCCAAGAGGAGACGCCAAGTCCCTTTTTTTGTTCTTAGGTGCTGTCCATTCTTCTAGCTGACTCACATGCCCCTTTTGCTATCCTGTAACTTACATACTGAGATATAAAGTTAAATACTATTGACACATTTTAAAATGTGATAAAAGGATAATAAGGGAAGAAAAACAAAACTATATGGCTGATATATATCAAAATAAGAAAGAGGGCTTCCCTGGTGGCGCAGTGGTTGAGAGTCCGCCTGCCGATGCAGGGGACACGGGTTCAGTGCCCCGGTCCGTAAAGATCCCACATGCCGCAGAGCGGCTGGGCCCGTGAGCCATGGCCGCTGAGCCTGCGCATCCGGAGCCTGTGCTCCGCAACGGGAGGGGCCGCAACAGTGAGAGGCCTGCGTACCGAAAAAAAAAAAGAAAAGAAAGAAAGAAATACCCTGTTAGATTTTTTCAACTGAGCATGAGTTTTTAGTTCTTACCTTTACTGTTGCCCCCAGCAAACACCTCAGCTAATTGTGGTTCCTTGCCCAGGTGGGGTGGATAAATCAATTCTACCAGGTCCACGTGATCTAAACAACAACGTCACTGCTTTCATAATCTACTTTACAAGTTAATTCTCAGGGGTTGTTATAATAGCCCTTAAAATATACAGAGTTCAAAGAATTAAATGTCATTGCTGGAGCAAGAGTCCTTCCATGCCCAACTTCCTATATACATGAATAAATGTCCTCATTTCTCATATCAATAAAAATAAAAATGGGAAAGTATTTGGGAAAATGGGAAAGGTTTCGGTCTGCCTTTATGGGTTCCAGCTTGTTCTTGCTCTCCCCGACTCTTGTCTCCTTCTAGAAATAAACAGTATTCATCCAGATACATGAATTAGTTAAAAAAATAATTTTATGAAGTTTATTTCTAACACAAGCTTACTTTTTCTTTGGCACATGTTTATCAAAATGTATCATACATTCGGGGCTTCCCTGGTGGCGCAGTGGTTGAGAGTCCGCCTGCCGATGCAAGGGACACGGGTTCGTGCCCCGGTCCGGGAAGATCCCACATGCCGCGGAGCGGCTGGGCCCGTGAGCCATGGCCGCTGAGCCTGTGTGTCCGGAGCCCTGTGCTCCGCAACGAGAGAGGCCACAACAGTGAGAGGCCCGCGTACCGGAAAAAAAAAAAAAAAAAAGTATCATACGTTTATGTTATTCTGATCAACTCTACACAAAAAAATAACTATGACAACCCAAGCTAAATGTTTTTAACATTTGGAGCCTTGAGGTAACAGGAAATAATTACAAACCTTTTTATACATACACATACTTGTTGCAGAAAATACAATAGCATGATCAATAAAAGACTTTCAAGCATACAAGTATATTATGTTAGAATAAAATTCTGTAGGAAGTGAAATGGAAATGCAAGTTCAAGGAGAAAAAGTAAAGAAATAAAATGTTCTACTTTAAATATCACAGAAGAGCTTTTACAAGAAAGAAAAGCTTGTTCATGTGTTTTTAAAATAGGAATAGCTGGCACCCAATCATTGTATTTAGATTCCATTGGATATATTTAAAGGATTGATACATCAGTTTTAATTTAAAATGTTAATAATTACTACATGCCAGAAATTAAATCCTTTGCTATTATAAAAATCTGTAATGAAAAATTTTAGATGTCAACTTCGAAGTGTTCAATGGGTACATAATTTCTTTAAAAAGTTTGCTTGGGGGCTTCCCTGGTGGTGCAGTGGTTGAGAATCTGCCTGCTAATGCAGGGGACACGGGTTCGAGCCCTGGTCTGGGAGGATCCCACATGCCGCGGAGCAGCTAGGCCCGTGAGCCACAACTACTGAGCCTGCGCGTCTGGAGCCCGTGCTCCACAACAAGAGAGGCCGCGATAGTGAGAGGCTCGCGCACCGCGATGAAGAGTGGCCCCCACTCGCCGCAACTAGAGAAAGCCCTCGCACAGAAACGAAGACCCAACACAGCCAAAATAAATTAATTAATTAATAAACTCCTACCCCCAACATCTTTAAAAAAAAAAAAAGTTTTCTTGGGTGTATCTAAGCAAAAAATAACAATATCAGCTAGCACTTTCTGAGCCGCTACTATTTACCAGGCACTATAGTAAGCTTTCTCATAATTTAACAGTCTGGTGACAACCATGTGAGGTAGGTTTTATTACCCTCATTTTGAGGAAGAGGAAGCCAGGGTGTGAGAGGTCTCATGTCATCTGTAGTTTGCTTTCAAATATTTCAACATAAACAGTGTGCTCTAAATATATGTATTAGTTAATTTGGGCTACACCCTTGTGACAGTCATGCCCTAATCAGGAATATACACTCCAGGGGTGGTGTGCTGGCCTTTAATCAAAAGGCCCCACTCCAGAGGGAGCTGCTATAAGCTCCTCAGGTATTTTTATCTCTCACCAGCACTTGAAGTTTTTTCCATTAGCCTAATGGATATTAAACATGACTTTCCATTGGTAAGGTTAACAGCTTGTTCAACATATATAGATGAATAACATAATTTAAAGAACCCACTGGCATCAGTGGTACATAAGAAACTTAACCCTTATCAATGACCCCCCAAGGCTGATCAACCCTTGTAAAAGGTCTGGTGTGCACCTGCTGATTCCAGAGGATTGTTGACTCCAAAAAAACAGCCCACAGAATCCTGCCACTAAAATATAGCTGCATTATGGTTTTCTCAGGGTATATGCCCAGTAGTGGGATTGCTGGGTCATACGGTAATTCTACTTTTAGTTTTTTAAGGAACTTCCGTATTGTTCTCCATAGTGGCTGTATTAATTTACATTCCCATCAACAGTGCAAGAGGGTTCCCTTTTCTCCACACTTTCTCCAGCCTTTATTGTTTGGAGATTTTTTTTGATGATGTCCATTCTGACCGGTATGACAGATGAATGGATAAAGAAGATGTGGCACATATATACAATGGAATATTACTCAGCCATAAAAAGAAATTGAGTTATTTGTAGTGATGTGGATGGACCTAGAGTCTGTCATACAAAGTGAAGTAAGTCAGAAAGAGAAAAGCAAATACTGTATGCTAACACATATATATGGAATCCAAAAACAAAAGATGGTTCTGAAGAACCCAGGGGCAGGACAGGAATAAAGATGCAGGCGTAGAGAATGGACTTGAGGACATGGGGAGGGGGAAGTGTAAGCTGGGACGAAGTTTGAGTGGCATGGACATATATACACTACCAAATGTAAAATAGATAGATAGTAGGAAGCAGCCGCATAGCACAGGGAGATCAGCCCGGTGTTTTGTGACCACCTAGAGGGGTGGGATAGGGAGGGTGGGAGGGAGACGCAAGAGGGAGGAGATATGGGGATATATGGATGCGTATAGCTGATTCAATTTGTTATAAAGCAGAAACTAACACACCATTGTAAAGCAATTATACTCCAATAAACATGTTTATATATATGTATATTATATATATATTATATATATAGCTGCATTTCCCTCAGAGGTGACTTTTATGCAAGAAGAACTATGGGGAATCAATAGCTGGGACTCCATCAAGCTTACTAACAGGGACTATGCATGTTTCGTACCTACTTGCTAGTAAATGTCTGTGTGTAGCAGAAGTCAGCCTGAGACCTCTTTTCCTTGAAACTCAAGGGTGGGTTTGCAGCAGTTCACATAACGTGACCCCACCACCCCAGATACTGAAGAGTGCCCAAAATCCACCAAGAAAAGGTTGTGCTTTGCCTATCTGGACTAGGTATGTTGGATTAAAAGGTTCAGAAACCTGCTCAAGGTCACACATCTGGAAATGATAAACTAGGATTAGAACGTGGGATTGTCTGCCCTGCTACCCGCCTTGTTCCACTGCCTCCCATGGAACGGTTGCAGGAATGGAATATTGCAGAATGGTGGTATTGCAGGTGGGTGATAGGTAATCTTCAAATGCCTCCTTCCAGGCAAGTTTGAGGCTCAGTTGTGGGTCACTCCAGAAAAACAACCATTTAAGAAGTTTACCTGAGGACTTCTAAATTGAAAATCCTTTCCTCTAACTCATCTAGAAGTGGGCCTCCACGCTATTCAACTACACAGATAACCACACATAACTATGGCAAGTGTGGCCCCAGAGGGAAAACGCTCATTTTTGGGGTGTTGCAAGTGGCACTTAAGCAAAGATAGCTGCTGTGACTTAGTCTTTTTAAGATTCTTCCTTCTCTCCTTGGAGTCCCAGCCCTGATATGAAGAAATATAACTGGTTTATTGAAGAGCCTACCCTTGCTAGTAACACAAACATGAAATAACTGTTGTTTTTCTTCACTGAACCCCAACTGTCAAATGTTGACTCTTCTTTCCCTACTGGCTAGCATGACATCTCGGGCAGATCTAGCTTTCTGGTTATCAAAAGTTATTAAGGGCTTCCCTGGTGGCGCAGTGGTTGAGAGTCCGCCTGCCGATGCAGGGGACACGGGTTCGTGTCCCGGTCCGGGAAGTTCCCACATGCCACGGAGCGGCTGGGCCCGTGAGCCATGGCCGCTGAGCCTGCGTGTCCGGAGCCTGTGCTCCACAACGGGAGAGGCCACAACAGTGAGAGGCCTGTGTACCGCAAAAAAAAAAAAAAAAAGTTATTAAAAAGCCCATGCAGTTTATACCTCCCCATCTTATGTTTGATGCAACATTTTCTCTTCCAAATAACCAACCAGACTGTGACTGCAGGGCCTGATGTGGGGAGAGGTGGTGGTCTGCTTTCTCTCCTGCTCCCACATCGAGTTGGGAGATCTGGCTCCAAGCCCACTTCATCCAATCTTAATCCCTCACTTCCTGCACCTAGCAGTCCTACCCAGAGCTACTTTCTCCCAGGATCCCCGTCGCCAAGTGAAGGCCACTCTCTGGATGCCCTGGGTACTCTCACATCCTTATCTAACTGGCCAGTGACATCTGCCCCATGGCCATGCCCCCTCAATTCCACAACCCTCTCCAATTCGCTTTTGCCCTACTCAGGTAAGCGGAGGGCAGTTCAACAAGCCCAGTGCCAAAGGTGATTCCGATCAAGGAACTATGACTGTGATTGGCTGAATAATGGCCTCCCAAGATGTCCATGTTCTAACCCATGGAACCAGTGAATATGTTATCTTATATGGTAGGTAATTCTCTCTGACTTTGCAGATGTAGTTCAATGAAGGATCTTGAGATAGTGAGATTAGCCTGGATTATCCAGGTAGCTCCAAGATAATCACATGGGTCTTAATGGGAGGGAAGAAGGTCAAAGTTAGCAGAAGGCCATGTGATGATAGAACCAGAGCGAGAGAACGAGCATGTCAGCACCTTGACTTTAGCTCACGGAGACTGATTTGACTTCCAAAGCTGTAAAATCATAAACTTGCATTGTTTTAAGCTACTAAATTTGTAGTAATGTTATAATGGTAATAGAAAACTAAAACAGTGGCCACCCACCCTTCCTGCAGGTTACTTTACAAGTAACCCCTGGGGACCCCTTCGCTTGAGTTTAAGTTTGCATAGAAATAACCACAACACCCTCCCATAAATTGACGGCTCACAACTCCAACACTTCACTTTCTCCCCTGGCTCCGCACCTCTCACCCTCACTCCTACCCCCTGCCAGCTGTCTTTGGCTTATACATAGGAGCACGGGGGCGATGGCTGAGGTGGGCCGCTGATTGGCCCCAATTTTTAGAGGCTCCTTGAAACCTTTCTCTGTAGAATCCTCTGTTTTCGCCTTTGTCTCTGGCCATCAATTCCCAGGCCAAGGAAAAGTCTCACTCAGTATCTTGTTCCCTTGGGGGTCTGGTCCTGAAGCAGTAGAGGCCACAGCACTTTTCTCTGAGGAATCGGATGTTCTGCAGGGTTAGATCCCAATTCCCTCACTCTGCATCTGGTGCCCTTTTCAGGAATTCAGGACTCTTCATTATGAGAAAGAATTAAAATGCCTGTTAACAGTGCACCATGTTAACTCATTCCTTGTAATCAGGTTCTAAGGGTGAACAATAAGGCCTGGTTTCCTTTTGTGCTTCCGGTACTTTGCTTCACCTCACGTCCAGCCCACTGCAATTAAATCTATCAGTTAGAACAAAGGTCACCCAAAGCTATGCAATGTGTGTGCCTGGTGAAATTCATTCTACCGCTAAAGTGGTTTCCTAGGGCTTCCCCCTCACCCTCTGCCCTTTACTGACCAGCGTATCACTTAGGATGTATTTGACCTCGAATAATAAAAAAAAAACAAACTGTCAAACAGTAGCATCCATCAATAGGGAACTAGTGGGACTTCCCTGGTGGTCCAGTGATTAAGACTTCGCCTTCCAATACAGGTGGTGTGGGTTTGATCCCTGGTTGGGAAGCTAAGATCCCACATGCCGTGCAGCCAAAAACCAAAACATAAAACAGAAGCAATACTGTGACAAATTCAATGAAGATTTTAAAAATGGTCCACATCAAAAAAAAAAAAAGAAAAAATAGGAAACTGGTTAAATAAATTGAGGTACATCCACTGCTGTGATCTAAATGTGTCCCCCCTCAAATTCATATGTTGAAATCCTAATGCCCAGTTGCTTGCCAAACTATGCAAGGGACACTGTTTGAGAAGGTAAGACTGGAGCCTTTGCCGCGGGATTTGATTGTGCCTTTCGGTTGGAAGCACTTAGCACAGGCTGCCTCAGCTGGCACGATTCACAGGCTTCTCTCCGCAGGAGGGATCGTGCACATTAAATCCTCACGCTGCAGGTCAACAAAAATAAAAGCCTTTCCTGCAGGTAATGTGTTTGCCAACCCCGGTTCCTGGACACCAGAAGCCTCAGCTCATGGCTACAGCAGTGGGGGAGAAACCCCTGGGAGTTTTATTGAGGGAAGCCTGCAGTGCAGCTCGCCCAGGGTAGGGCTGATCTCAACATTCTCAAAACTTCTGTGTACAGAAATGGAAGGAAATAAAGGAGACTATATTATAATCTTGGAAGAGAGAAGGCCTTCAAAAAAAAAAAAAAAACCACAAACTTCTGTATGCACAGAAATTGTACTACCCCAGGTCCTATCCTAAGAGTCTAAGGGAGTCCCCAGAAGTGTGGCTGTGAAAATAGTGCCAGCATCCAGCCAGTAGGAACTGAAAGTAGAAAGAGTTTGCTACGCTGACACCTTGTTTTCAGATCTGCTTCTTTAGAACTAACCCTCAAAGCAATCGTCTAGATTTCATGTGGGGCCATTTTTTCCAAAGAAAACTTGATATGGTTGTATTTCTCTTCTTCGAAACTTGGGTGGCAAAGTTGGGTTCTACGGGCAGGATCTTTAGAGACTTATGCATATGTTCTGTACTAAGTAATAACTTACATGTGTTTAATACTATGTTGTACTGCTATTTATTGAACACTTACTGAGTTCTTTGCACTCAGTCTTATTTAATCTTCATAACAACCATAAAAGTACTTCAGTCCCCAAAGCAAAGAGGAAAAAGATGAGGTTTGAAGGGTGTAAGTCATTGCCCAAGACCACTCAGCCATGGTAAGTATTTCATCAAATCTAAGATGTCACTACTGGGGCTTCCCTGGTGGCGAAATGGTTAAGAATCCCCCTGCCAATGCAGGGGACACGGATCCGAGCCCTGGTCTGGGAAGATCCCACATGCCGCAGAGCAACAAAGCCCATGCGCCACAACTACTGAGCCTGTGCTCTAGAGCCCACGAGCCACAACTACCGAAGTCTGCACGCCTAGAGCCCATGCTCTGCAATGAAGAGTAGCCCCCACTCGCCACAACTAAAAGAAAGCCCGCACGCAGCAACGAGGACCCAACACAGCCAAAAATAAATAAATAAATAAACACATTTATTTAAAAAAAAAAGATGTCACTATTTTAAATACCATTAAGGAAGAAAAAAATGTTGCCAATTAAACTATGATGCACCATCCGTTGCAAGGCTTTTCCCAAGTCAGAGATGTTAAATGTGATAAGACATGGGTCTAGATCCTGCATGCAACAGTGAGTAGAGGACCATTCTGCAGCGCTCCTGCTTACAGGGCATTTTCACAGTTGTTATTGAACTTCTTCCTCAGAACAATCCTGAAAAAAGCAGGAATAATAATCCCCATTTTCAGATGAGGAAATAGGTTCAGAGTAGGTAAGCAATTTGCCCAAAGTCACACAGATTGCTGTTATAACACAGAATTCCTGGCTCCTATCTTAGTATTTCCTCTGCTATATCTCGCAGCCTCCACTCACCTCAAGAAATGCCTGAGCTATTGGTTATTTATCAGTGGAATTGTCTGAACAAGGATGGAGGAAGATGAGGAGAAGATTCTTATTATTAGAACCCTGGCCACATTATCTTGCTGACAACTTTGGCTGTGAGTGAAATGCTGCCATTTATCCAATTTAATTCGTGCAACACTTACTGAGTGTATGTTATGAGCCAGCAGACACTGTGCCAGGCAGGAGATCGGGGCCACTTTAATTCATGAATTTTACTATGAAAACTTTCAGGCAAATAGAAAAATTGAAAGAATAAGACAGTGAACCCTGATATACTATCCATCTACATTGCACAAGTATTAACCTTTTGCCATTTGTTCTCTCCATATATATTTTTTGTAAACTAAGTGAGCATAAATTGCAGACATCATGATACTTCAGCTTAAATATTTCAACATGTATCTTTTAAGAACAAAGATGTTTTTGTACCTACCCATAATACCGTCATACTTGTGACCATCAGTTTTATGTGTCAATTTGGCTATGCTACAGTCTCCAGTTACTCAGTCAAACACTAATATGGGTGCTACTGTGAAGACAGTTTGCGGTTATGATTAAAATCCATAGTCAGGGGAGTTCCCTGGTGGCCTAGCGGTTAGGATTCCAGGTTTTCATTGCCGAGGCCCGGGCTCAATCCCTGGTCAGGAAAGTGAGATCCCACAAGCCTTGTGGCACAGCCAACAACAGCAATAACAACAACAACAACAACAACAAAGATTTAGTAAAATCCAAAGTCAGTATTTACAATAGCCAAGATATGAAAACAGCCTAAATGCCTATGGACAGATAAATGGATAAGGAAGATGTGGTGGATATATATACAATGGAATACTATACAGCCGTAAAAAAGAATGAAATAATGCCATTTGCAGCAACATGGATGGACCTAGAGATTATCACACTAAGTGACGTAAATCAGACAGAGAAAGAAAAGCATCATATGGTATCACGTATATGTGGAATCTAAAATATGACACAAATGAACTTATCTATCAAACAGAAGCAGACTCACAGACATAGAGAACAGACTTGTGGTTGTCAAAGGGGAGAGGGGTCAGGGAAGGGTGTCTTGGGTGTTTGGGGTTAGCAGATGAAAACTATTATATATAGAATGGATAAAAACAAGGTCCTACTGTATAGTACAGGGAACTATAATCAATATCCTGTAATAAACCATAATGGAAAAGAATATATATATATATATATGTATAACTGAATCACTTTGCTGTACAGCAGAAACTAACATAACATTGTAAATCAACTATTCTTCAATAAAATAAATTTTAAAAAATAATATAATAAAAAAATCCACAGTCTATTGATTTTTCTTTTATTTTGCATCCTGCTTTGTTTATTTAACTTTTATCATAAACATTTGTCCAAATTGCTACATGATCTTCATAGCTATATATATATATATATATATATTTTTTTTTTTTTTTTTTTTTTTGCGGTACGCGGACCTCTCACTGCTGTGGCCTCTCCCACTGCGGAGCACAGGCTCCGGACGCACAGGCTCAGCGGCCATGGCTCACGAGCCCAGCCGCTCTGTGGCATGTGGGATCTTCCTGGACCGGGGCACGAACCCGTGTCCCCTGCATCTACAGGCGAACCCTCAACCACTGCGCCACCACGGAAGCCCCATAGCTATCTTTTTTTTTTAACATCTTTATTAGAGTATAATTGCTTTACAATGGTGTGTTAGTTTCTGCTTTATAACACAGTGAATCAGTTATACATACACATATGTCCCCATATTTCTTCCCTCTTGCATCTCCCTCCCTCCCACCCTCACTATCCCACCCCTCTAGGTGGTCACAAAGCACCGAGCTGATCTCCGTGTGCTATGTGGCTGCTTGCCACTAGCTATCTATTTTACGCTTTATAGTGTATATATGTCCATGCAACTCTCTCACTTTGTCCCAGCTTACCCTTCCCTGTCCCCGTATCCTCAAGTCCATTCTCTAGTACATTTGTATCTTTATTCCCGTCTTGCCCTTAGGTTCTTCTGATGATTTTTTTTTCTTTTTTTAGATTCCATATACGTGTGTTAGCATATTTTTTTTTCTCTTTCTGACTTACTTCACTCTGTATGACAGTCTCTAGGTCCATCCACCTCACTACAAATAACTCAGTTTCGTTCCTTTTGATGGCTGAGTAATACTCCATTGTATATATGTGCCACATCTTCTTTATCCATTCATCTGTTGATGGACACTTAGGTGGCTTCCATGTCCTGGCTATTGTAAACAGAGATGCAATGCACATTTTGGTACATGACTCTTTTTGAATTATGGTTTTCTCAGGTTATATGCCCAGTAGTGGGATTGCTGGGTCGTATGGTAGTTCTATTTTTAGTTTTTTAAGGAATCTCCATACTGTTCTCCATAGTGGCTGTATCAACTTACATTCCCACCAACAGTGCAAGAGGGTTCCCTTTTCTCCACACCCTCTCCAGCATTTATTGTTTCTAGATTTTTTGATGATGGCCATTCTGACTGGTGTGAGATGATATCTCATTGTAGTTTTGATTTGCATTTCTCTAATGATTAATGATGTTGAGCATTCTTTCATGTGTTTGTTGGCAACTGTATATCTTCTTTGGAGAAATGTCTATTTAGGTCTTCTGCCCATTTTTGGTTTGGGTTATTTTTTTGATATTGAGCTGCATGAATTGCTTGTATGTTTTGGAGATTAATCCTTTGTCAGTTGCTTCATTTGCAAATATTTTCTCCCATGCTGAGGGTTGTCTTTTCATCTTGTTTATGGTTTCCTTTGCTGTGCAAAAGCTTTGAAGTTTCATTAGGTCCCATTTGTTTATTTTTGTTTTTAATTCCGTTTCTCTAGGAGGTGGGTCAAAAAGGATCTTGCTGTGATTTATGTCATAGAGTGTTCTGCCTACGTTTTCCTCTAAGAGTTTTATGGTGTCTGGACTTACATTTAGGTCTTTAATCCATTTGGAGTTTATTTTTGTGTATGATGTTAGGGAGTGTTGTCATTTCATTCTTTTACATGTAGCTGTCCAGTTTTCCCAGCACCATTTATTGAAGAGGCTGTCTTTTCTCCACTGTATATTCTTGCCTCCTTTATCAAAGATAAGGTGACCATATGTGCATAGGTTTATCTCTGGGTTTTCTATCCTGTTCCATTGATCTATATTTCTGTTTTTGTGCCAGTACCATACTGTCTTGATTACTGTAGCTTTGTAGTATAGTCTGAAGTCAGGGAGTCTGATTCCTCCAGCTCCGCTTTTCGTTCTCAAGATTGCTTTGGCTATTCAGGGTCTTTTGTGTTTCCATACAAATTGTGAAATTTTTTGTTCTAGTTCTGTGAAAAATGCCAGTGGTAGTTTGATAGGGATTGCATTGAATCTGTAGATTGCTTTGGGTAGTAGAGTCATTTTCACAATGTTGATTCCTCCAATCCAAGAACATGGTATATCTCTCCATCTATTTCTTTCAACTTTAATTTCTTTCATCTCTCCATCTATTTGTTTCAACTTTAATTTCTTTCATCAGTGTCTTATAATTTTCTGCATACAGATCTTTTGTCTCCTTAGGTAGGTTTAGTCCTAGATATTTTATTCTTTTTGTTGCAATGGTAAATGGGAGTGTTTTTTTAATTTCACTTTCAGATTTTTCATCATTAGTGTATAGGAATGCAAGAGATTTCTGTGCATTAATTTTGTATCCTGCTACTTTACCAAGTTCATTGATTAACTCTAGGAGCTTTCTGGTAGCGTCGTTAGTATTCTCTATATATAGTATCATGTCATCTGCAAACAGTGACAGCTTTACTTCTTCTCTTCCAATTTGGATTCCTTTTATTTCCTTTTCTTCTCTGATTGCTGTGGCTAAAACTTCCAAAACTATGTTGAATAATAGTGGTGAGAGTGGGTAACCTTGTCTTGTTCCTGATCTTAGTGGAAACGGTTTCAGTTTTTCACCATTGAGGACAATGTTGGCTGTGGGTTTGTCATATACAGCCTTTATTATGTTGAGGAAGGTTCCTTCTAAGCCTACTTTCTGGAGGGTTTTTATCATAAATCGGCGTTGAATTTTGTCGAAAGATTTCTCTGCATCTATTAGGATGATTATATGGTTTTTCTCCTTCAATTTGTTAATACTTTTTTGATATTGAGCTGCATGAGTTGCCTGTATGTTTTGATTCATTTGCGTATATTGAAGAATCCTTGCATTCCTGGGATAAACCCCAATTGATCATAGTGTATGATCCTTTTAATGTGCTGTCAGATTCTGTTTGCTAGTATTTTGCTGAGGATTTTTGCATCTATGTTCATCAGTGATATTGGCCTGTAGTCTTCTTTCTTTGTGACATCTTTGTCTGGTTTTGGTATCAGAGTGATGGTGGCCTCGTAAAATGAGTTTGGGAGTGTTCCTCCCTCTGCTATATTTTGGAAGAGTTTGAGAAGGATAGGTATTAGCTCTTCTCTAAATGTTTGATAGAATTTGCCTGGTCCTGGGTTTTTGTTGGAAGATTTTTTTATCAGTTTCAATTTCAGTGCTTGTGACTGGTCTGTTCATATTTTATACTTCTTCCTGGTTCAGTCTTGGAAGGTTGTGCATTTCTAAGAAATTGTCCCTTTCTTCCAGGTGGTCCATTTTATTGGCATATAGTTGCTTGTAGTAATCTCTCATGATCCTTTGTATTTCTGCAGTGTCAGTTGTTACTTCTCCTTTTTCATTTTTAATTCTATTGATTTGAGTCTTCTTCCTTTTTTTCTTGATAAATCTGGCTAATGTTTTATCAATTTTGTTTAGCTTCTCAAAGAACCAGCTTTTAGTTTTATTGATCTTTGCTATTGTCTCCTTCATTTCTTTTACATTTATTTCTGATCTGATCTTTATGATTTCTTTCCTTCTGCTAACTTTTGGGGGGGGGGTTTGTTCTTCTTTCTCTAATTGCTTTAGGTGTAAGTTTAGGTTGTTTATTTGAGATGTTTCTTGTTTCTTAAGGTAGGTTTGTATAGCTATAAACTTCCCTCTTAGAACTGTTTTTGCTGCATCCCATAAGTTTTGGGTCATTGTGTTTTCATTGTCATTTGTTTCTAGGTATTTTTTGATTTCCTCTTTGATTTCTTCAGTGATCTCTTGGTTATTAAGTAGTGTGTTGTTTAGCTTCCATGTGTTCGTATTTCTTACAGATTTTTTCCTGTAATTGATATCTTGTCTCATGGTGTTGTGGTCAGAAAAGATACTTGATACAATTTCAATTTTCTTAAATTTACCAAGGCTTGATTTGTGACTCAAGATATGATCTCTCCTGGAGAATGTTCCATGAGCACTTGAGAAGAATGTGTATTCTGTTGTTTTTGGATGGAATGTCCTATAAATATCAATTAAGTCCATCTTGTTTAATGTATCATTTAAAGCTTGTGTTTCCTTGTTTATTTTCATTTTGGATGATCTGTCCATTGGTGAAAGTGGGGTGTTAAAGTCCCCTACTATGATTGTGTTACTGTCGATTTCCCCTTTTATGGCTGTTAGTATTTGCCTTATGTATTGAGGTGCTCCTATGTTGGGTGCATAAATATTTACAACTGTTATATCTTCTTCTTGGATTGATCCCTTGATCATTATGTAGTGTCCTTCTTTGTCTCTTGTAATAGTCTTTGTTTTAAAGTCTATTTTGTCTGATATGAGAATTGCTACTCCAGCTTTCTTTTGATGTCCATTTTCATGGAGTATCTTTTTCCATCCCCTCACTTTCTGTCTGTATGTGTCCCTAGGTCTCAAGTGTGTTTCCTGTAGACAGCATATATATGGGTCTTGTCTTTGTATCCATTCAGCCAGTCTAAGTCTTTTGGTGGGAGCATTTAATCCATTTACATTTAAGGTAATGTTCAATATGTATGTTCCTATTACCATTTTCTTAATTGTTTTGGGTTTGCTATTGTAGATCTTTTCTTTCTCTTGTGTTTCCTGCCTAGAGAAGTTCCTTTAGCATTTGTTGTACAGCTGGTTTGTTGGTGCTGAATTCTCGTAGCTTTTGCTTGTCTGTAAAGCTTTTAATTTCTCCGTCAAATCTGAATGAGAAGATCCTTGTTGGGTAGAGTAATCTTGGTTGTAGGTTTTTCTCCTTCATCACTTTAAATATGTCCTGCCACTCCCTTCTGGCTTGCAGAGTTTCTGCTGAAAGATCAGCTGTTAACCTTATGGGGATTCCCTTGTGTGTTATTTGTTGTTTTTCCCTTGCTGCTTTTAATATGCTTTCTTTGTATTTAATTTTTGATAGTTTGATTAATATGTGTCTTGGCGTATTTCTCCTTGGATTTATCCTGTATGGGACTCTCTGTGCTTCCTGGACTTGATTATTTCCTTTCCCATATTAGGGAAGTTTTCAACTATAATCTCTTCAAATATTTTCTCAATCTCTTTCTTTTTCTCTTCTTCTTCTGGGACCCCTATAATTCGAATGTTGGTGTGTTTAATGTTGTGCCAGAGGTCTCTGAGACTGCCCTCAATTCTTTTCATTCTTTTTTCTTTATTCTGCTCTGCAGTAGTTATTTCCACTATTTTATCTTCCAGGTCAATTATCCATTCTTCTGCCTCAGTTATTCTGCTCTTGATCCCTTCTAGAGTATTTTTAATTTCATTTACTGTGTTGTTCATCACTGTTTGTTTGCTCCTTAGTTCTTCTAGGTCCTTGTTAAACCTTTCTTGTATTTTCTCCATTCTATTTCCAAGATTTTGGATCATCTTTACTATCATTACTCTGAATTCTTTTTCAGGTAGACTGCCTATTTCCTCTTCATTTGTTAGGCCTTGCTCCTTCATCTGCTGTGTGTTTGTCTTCTCATTTTGCTTAACTTACTGTGTTTGGGGTCTCCTTTTTGCAGGCTGCAGGTTCGTAGTTTCCGTTGTTTTTGGTGTCTGTCCCCTGCAGGTTCGTAGTTTCCGTTGTTTTTGGTGTCTGGCTAAGGTTGGTTCAGTGGGTTGTGGAGGCTTCCTGGTGGAGGGGACTAGTGCCTGTGTTTTGGTGCATGAGGCTGGATCTTGTCTTTCTGGTGGGCAGGTCCACGTCTAGTGGTGGGTTTTGGGGTGTCTGTGGCCTTATTGTGATTTTAGGCAGCCTCTCTGCTAATGGGTGGGGTTGTGTTCCTGTCTTGCTAGTTGTTTGGCATGGGGTGTCCTGCACTGTAGCTTGCTGGTCGTTGAGTGGAGCTGGGTGTTGGTGTTGAGATGGAGATCTCTGGGAGATTTTCGCCGTTTGATATTACGTGGAGCTGGGAGGTCTCTTGTGGACCAGTGTCCTGAAATTGGCTCTCCCACCTCAGAGGCACAGCAGTGATTTCTGGCTGCAGCACCAAGAGCCTGTCTTCCACACGGCTCAGAATAAAAGGGAGAAATAAAAGAAAGAAAGAAGAAGATAAAATAAAATAAAGTTATTAAAATAAAAAATAAATATTAAGAAAAAAGTTTTTAAGTAAAAAAAAACCAGACAGACAGAACTCTAGGACAAATGGTAAAAGCAAAGCTATACAGACAAAATCACACTAAGAAGCATACACACTCACAAAAAAAGGAAAAGGGGGAAAAATCATAAATCTTGCTCCCAAAGTCCACCTCCTCAATTTGGGATGATTCGTTGTCTATTCAGGTATTCCACAGATGCAGGGTACATCGAGTTTATTGTGGAGATTTAATCCGCTGCTTCTGAGGCTGCTGGGAGAGATTTCCCTTTCTCTTCTTTGTTCTCACAGCTCCCGGGGCTCGGCTTTGGATTTGGCCCCGCCTCTGCGTGTAGGTCGCCAGAGGGCGTCTGTTCTTCGCTCAGACAGGACGGGGTTAAAGGAGCCGCTGATTCGGGGGCTCTGGCTCACTCAGGCCGCGGGGTGGGAGGGGCACGGAGTGCGGGGCGAGCCTGCGGCGGCAGAGGCCAGCAGGACGTTGCACCAGCCTGAGGCGCGCCGTGCGTTCTCCCAGGGAAGTTGTCCCTGGATCCCGGGACCCTGGCAGTGGCGGGCTGCACAGGCTCCCCGGAAGGGGGGTGTGGATAGTGACCTGTGCTCGCACACAGGCTTCTTGGTGGCGGCAGCAGCAGCCTTAACGTCTCATGCCCGTCTCTGGGGTCCGCGCCGATAGCCGCAGCTCGCACCCGTCTCTGGAGCTCCTTTAAGCGGAGCTCTTAATCCCCTCTCGTCGCGCACCAGGAAACAAAGAGGCAAGGAAAAGTCTCTTGCCTCTTTGGCAGCTCCAGACTTTTCCCCAGACTCCCTCCCGGCTAGCTGTGGCGCACTAACCCCCTGCAGGCTGTGTTCACGCCGCCAACCCCAGTCCTCTCCCTGCGCTCCGACCGAAGCCCGAGCCTCAGCTCCCAGCCCCGCCTGCCCCGGCAGGTGAGCAGACAGGCCTCTCGGCTGGTGAGTGCTGGTAGCACTGATCCTCTGTGCGGGAATCTCTCCGCTTTGCCCTCCGCAGCCCTGTGGCTGCGCTCTCCTCCGCTGCTCCGAAGCTTCCCCACTCCGCCACCCGCAGCCTCCACCCGCGAAGGGGCTTCCTAGTGTGTGGAAACCTTTCCTCCTTCACGGCTCCCTCCCACTGGTGCAGGTCCCGTCCCTATTCTTTTGTCTCTTTATTTTTTTTCTTTTGCCCTACCCAGGTACGTGGGGAGTTTCTTGCCTTTTGGGAGGTCTGAGGTCTTCTGCCAGCGTTCAGTAGGTTTTCTGTAGGAGCTGTTCCACGTGTAGGTGTATTTCTGATGTATCTGGGGGGAGGAAGGTGATCTCCACATCTTACTCTTCCGCCATCTTGAAGCTCCTCACATAGTCTATTTATTTTAAGGAAGGGAGATCATCCTTCCTTAAGGATGGGCTCGATTCAATCAGTTGAAAGGCCTTACACACAGAGCTAAGGCTTCCTGGAAGAAGATATTCCACCTGTAGACATCAGTCTTACCTGTGTCCAAGAGTGACAGCCTGCCCTATAATTTCAGACCTGTGGGCTTAGTCTGTTTAGGCTGTTGTAACAAAAATACCATAGACTGGCTGGCTTAAACAACAGACATTTATTTCTCGCAGTTCTGGAGACTGGGAAGTCCAAGATCAAGGTACCAGTAGACTTGATGTCTGGTGAAGCTCGCTTCCTGGTTCATAGATGGCCATCTTCTTGCTGTGTCTTCGCATGTCCAAAGGGGCAAGAGGGGTCTCTGGGGTCTCTTTTATAAGGGCTCTAATCCCATTCATGAGTGCTTTACTATCATGACCTAATCACCTCCCAAAGGCCCCACCTCCAAAATCCATCATCACCTTGGGGGTTTCAACATATGAATTTTGGAGAGACACCCATATTCGGTTGAGAGCACTTGCTTAGCTAGCCTCCACCATCACAGAAGCCAATTCTGTGTAATAAATGCCTTAATATGTATCTCCAACCCTTCCGTCTCTCTAATTAACCCTAAGTGACACATAAACTAGGAAAATTAACATTATGCCCATAGTCTCATTCTTTATTAACGATTCTTAACCTGAGGTCACAGGATGTGTTTCAATAATCAGGGAAGAGCCTGAAACTGCAGGCAGCATTCAGAATGTTCATACATTTTGTGAACTTTCCTGGGGAGAGTCTAGCTTTCATCAAATCCTCAAAAAGTGCATTATACTCAAAATGACCAAAGTCGCTGCATTACACACATCTTTCTAGCTCCATTAAATCTCATAGCAGTGACAACAGAAGGAATGGAGGCCCACTGGCTTTAAATAAGACTCAAGTGAATCCCTATTTTGAGAGAAATCTGATTGTGATGGGCGACAGCCAGCAACCCAGTGGTGGTTCCAGAGTTTCATTCTCTTTAGTTGACGGTGGCTCAAGGTATTTACAGTACGTTTCAAACCTCTTAAAGACAAGGACGAAGGGAGTGCCTGCAAGTTTCATTGGTAGTGGCTCCAAGCACAGAACAATTGAAATTTCGCCATCCTAGTAGAGGCAAGTATGGAGACAAAGAAGCACGTAAGGTTTTGCATATCGTTTTGATCACATCCTTTTTTAAATAAATATTTGGCTTAAAAAGCTGAATAATAAGCTAGTCCTTTGGCCAACATTCCTTCTTGCCAAGATTAAAAAGTAGAAGATAACAAAAAAGAAAAAAATGTTATCAATGGTGGGAAAGAGGGGAGCAGATGTTGACTCACCAAGTTGGAAGGAGGTGCCGAGGAATGTCAGTCAAGATTACAGAGAGCAGAAAACCCTTTTTAAAGGCTTTTCAGCCAAAGTAGCGCATTCTCACGGAAGGACTTTTTCCCCCTATTTTTAGTTTTGTTAAGTCTCTATAAGAGACCAGCCTCTCACACACAGGCATGTCTCTTATTTACACAGTCTAACATGCAAGCAGCCCATCCCCTTCTTGTCATGCTTTGGGTAGTCACTGCCCATGACAAGGCAGAAAAGTCAGGGCAGGATCACCCCATGGAAATGTGCCCCTCTCTGAGCAGGGAGGGGGTAAGCGTCTCTCCCTCTGTTGGCTCCTTTACCCACAGGCTAAACCAGGTGCAGGCCCTGGGCCAATGCATGTTTGAGGAAACAGCCTACAGCTCCTTGTGCTCTGCCCCGTGGAATCTGGCCTTGGTCACAGGGCCATAAAGCTAATGTCTGATATTGCTGGAATGTGCCCTGGGCCCAGGTGTAACCTCCCCACTGCTTCTTTGCCCCAGGGAGCTGGCCAGTTCCATGGCGCCAACTTCTTCCTTTTGTTTCCTTACTTATGACTTGAATTCCCACCTGGGACTGCAACTCTCTCTCACATACCAAAGTTAATCTCACATAAACGGAATGCAGGGTGCTTGATCTGAGAAGGAAATTCTATTCCAGACTGATATGCATTTATACCAATCTTCATTATTGGGGTTAGGGAGGAATTAGTGAGTTACCTGAATTCTTAGATCAAAGTTCAAAAGGGCTCAGTGGAGAAAATGTTAAGACTGCCAATGGGAATTCCAAGATTCTTCAGGGTCAAGATGCCTTAGTGCCACTGCTTCCTGCTTGCCAATGAGTAAGCCAAGAGTTGAAACTTAACAATTAAAAAATAGAAGTAAAGAGAAATTTAAAAGATAGTTAAAATCATAAAAATGGAGAAAAAAAACTATATTTAATGGAGGGGGAAAACAAAAATAAAAGCAGGGCTTCCCTGGTGACACAGTGGTTAAGAATCCACCTGCCACGCAGTGGTTAAGAATCCACCTGCCAAGGCAGGGGACACGGGTTCGAGCCCTGGTCTGGAAAGATCCCACATGCCGCGGAGCAACTAAGCCCGTGTGCCACAACTACTGAAGCCCACATGCCTAGAGCCCATGCTCCGCAACAAGAGAAGCCACCGCAGTGAGAAGCCCACGCACCACAATGAAGAGTAACCCCCTCTCGCCGCAACTAGAGAAAGACCACGTGCAGCAACAAAGATGCAACTCAGCCAAAAATAAATAAATAAACAAATTTATTTTAAAAAAAAAGAATCCACCTGCCAGTGCAGGGGACACGGGTTCGAGCCCTGGTCCAGGAAGATCTCACATGCCGCAGAGCAACTAAGCCCGTGTGCCACAATTACAGAGCCTGCGCTTCAGAGCCTGCGGTCCAGAGCCCGCGAGCCACAATTCCTGAAGCCCGGGCACTTACAGCCCGTGCTCCGCAACCAGAGAAGCCACGCACCACAACGAAGAGTAGCCCCCGCTCACAGCAACTAGAGAAAGCCCACGCACAGCAACAAAGACCCAACACAGCCAAAAATAAAATAAAATAATAATAAGATTTTTTTAAATAAATAAAAGCAATAAGACAAAATGAGATTAATACATATAAGGTAGAAAAAATGTCAAAGTGAACTAAAAGAAAGTCACATGAAAAAAGAAAAGTGTAGGAGAGGAAAAATGAAACTTTTTTCCTCCATCTTCCTAGGTTTTATGGGTAAGGCCTGCAAGTAAGTCTGACAAAAGACTGACTAACGAGAAAAACAAGAAGTTTATGAACACATGCATGCTGCATACACATGTGAGTATTCAGTGATAAGTAACTCAAAACAGTGGTTAGAACTTGGGCTTACATAACACCTTAGCAAAAGAACAATGTATTTTTAGAGAAATGACAAGATAAAGGAATAAGACTTAGAGTTTCTAGGGCAGCAAATTACGGGAGGGTAAATGTATGGGGGAACTAATGGTAGGTAAGGACTAGTTAGTAAGGTTTGTTATGTAGATTCCTCTGGTGCCGTCTCTGGGCTGTTAACTGAGTAGAGTTGTCTCCAGTGATAGTAATTAACTTCTGCCCTTCATGGTAGAGAAAGGAGAGGGGAGCCCTTTACAAATTACATCCTGCTTTTGGCAAATAGGGGGAGGGCAGAGAGCTTTTCTTATACCTGCTTCTTCTCAATCGCCTTCAGCTCAAAATAACCCTATGCCAATGTGGCATATTTGGGGGTAGCCTAGTCTGGTACCCTTCAGAAGCAGTCATGACTATTGAGACACAGATAGAATAAGAGGGCTCAAATACGTAAAAGAGAACACCATAAAATAAACTGTAACCTGAATAAAATCGGGCCTCCGAGTTCTGACATTAGGGTTGAACAGTATGGACTTGCATCCAGAAGAAACCCAAGTTTGCCTGTGGATGGAATAAGAAGAAAGTGGAAGGCATTGCAGAAGGTCTTGCGAGGAGGCAAGATAAGGGGAGTTACAGTGCACAGGACAGCAGGACTAGTCTCTAAAAGCCTTCTTCGGACGCATTGCGTTGCCAAAGAACCCACCTCTGAGCAGTTGTCCGGAATCTCATTACCGCCCTCCACGTGGTCGCCACAACACCAAGCTGCTGTCCTGTTTCCTCCTTCCCTGAGGTCCACTGCCCGTGCACTGCCTTTGTCCAAAAGCCATGCAGCTTGATAACTGACCACCCTTCCCCTGGGATCTGCCACAATGTCTCCTGTTCTGCTCATTTTTCTGGAAAGGAGCAATACTCTTCCAATCTGGAATTCTAGTGAATTATATTCCCTTTATAAAATATAAATGATACTACAAAAATGTAAAGTATTTAAGAGGCTAGGAGTAGGGAAATTGTCCCTAGGGACTATTTTAAACTAAAATGACAGAGCAGCAGAGGTTCAAGGTTTAACCCTAACCGTCTAAGTCCCGGTACCTCGGCCTGGCTACCTACAGACTGTGCCAAAGGCAGGTTTAGAGAAATACGGAGATAGACAAGGGAGGGAGGCCTGAGAGTTGTAATCGGTTGCCATCGCAATAGGAACTGACAAGGTGAAGCAACTACTTAAAAAGAAAAAAAAGACGATGTCTAGTTATGCCTGGGTCCATCCTCTGCACCAGCTCCAATCGGCCAGACGTGGCTGCCCGGAGTGTGGTGTTGAACATGGTGAGGCCACATGTGACTCAGCAAGAAGGAGGGCCAGGATCAGCGAGTAATACCAGCAGGGAGTGCAGGGCTGGGGAGAGGTGCTGGGCACTCAGTGCACTGCTGGCCCTGGGCCTGGGAGCCAGTTCTCGGGAGGAAAGCTGTGTCTCACCGCATACAATCGGCTTCAGAAAGCCATAAACCGAAAGGCCTGCCGAGAGCCAGGCAGGTACCAGGAAAGAAAAGAGTAGGCAGGAGGGGCCTGTGTGTGGCTAGCAGAATATTTTTGGAGGCAAGTAATAGAGAAAGAAAGCCAACTCAGCCTGCTTGAGCAATGTGGAACTGTAGGAGACTATAGTTCATGAGTACATTTAGGTGAATAATATTTCACCTAACAAGACTTTGAGAGTCAGGGTAAGCCAAATGTGCTACGATGAAGATTCTAGCCTGACCTTTCGTCATCCCTCAGCTCCTCCCTCTTCTATGTGGATGCCCATCACCGCCACCTTATCCCCCCTGCTTTAGGAACCCAGGCTTAGCCCATCAGTAGCCGGCACTCCTGGGGCTGGTCCAGGGGTGGGCCTGTGATCCAATTGGTCTAATCAGACTACAGGGAATATCTTATTTCATGCTTGAGGCAGAGGCTTCTTTTTTTACCCATGGATGTGAACAAGAAAGTTTTTTGGCCAGTCACTGCTGATCACCATCTTGCTACCATGGGGGAATGTCATTTCCTCCACACAGAGGAGGAAAAAGTTGAGAGAAGAGTGGGAAACAGAGACAGAACCTGCAACTATAGCACATCTGGTTTACCGTGACTCTCAAGTCCAATGTGGGTCTCGCTGGGTTAAAATCAGAATGTTGGCAGGGCTGCGTTCCTTCTGGAGGCTCTAGAGGAGAATGGTTTTACTGATATTTACTTTTCCAGCTTCTGGAAGCCTCCTGCCTTCCTTGGCTTATAGCCGCCTCCTCCATCTTCAAAGCCAGCAATGTTGCATCTCTCTGACCATTTTCCATGGTCCCACCTTCTGACTATAGCCAGGAAAGGGCATCTGCTTTTAAAGACCCATGTCATTATATTAGGCCCACCTCCGTAATAAATAATCTCCCCATCTCAAAAGCCTTAACTGAATCATAGCTGCAAAGTCCCTTTTGCCATGCAAGAAAATATAGTCACAAATCCCAGGGGTTAGATAATTTCTTCGGGCCCAGATTCACACTTTGTGGCTGCATATTTCCAAACTGTACGTAGAGATCAAGAATGTTAGGGGGAAAAAAAAGGATTTCCCAGGAAAAAAAGAAAAAAAATGAGTGAATACAGCAATATGTTCTACTTGACGAGTAACAATCTCTCTCTGGATTAAATGATGAACTATTGAAAAGGGTCCACAGGCTAACTTTAACCAAAAGAAAGCTGAGCAAAACCCAAATTAAACTGCATAGGTTCCATGAAGTCTTTGGAGAGCTTACAGTATGAAAGGGAGGTCACAGGTGAGATTATATTTCTTATAACCCCCAAGGACACAATCACTTTTATGTCGAGCTGGAAATGAAATAAAATGCTGGCTTCTGAAAAATTGTCAGATCAAGGAGAACATCTTGACTGGACAATGAGAATATATATAACTCTTCAGTCACCCCCTCAATCCTTTGAACCCTGGGGATTGTCATTCAATAGCTAACCCAGTCATGGAAATTAACTTATCCAGTCAAAAGGAAAGTGTCTGCCTGAGGATGAACAGCAGAGGATCTAGCTGCAATTAAAAGTGCTAGCTCCTTCTCAGCTCAGCTGCTCCATAGAGAAGGAGGGGAGGGGCGAAAACATCAAATAAAAGGAGCAGTAAGGAGTTTTGCCACTTAATAGCAACGTGTACAAGGGATTGAACACAGGGAACCTAGGCTCAGCAGACCTGCATCATAGCCCCTGCTTGGCCATCAACCAGTCGTGAAGACTTTGGTCAATGGCCTTAACTCTTTAGGGGCCTTGTTTCCTCATCCGATTTTTTTTATTCTAAAATTATGTGTAGGCATCCTATTTTTTTTTTTTTTTTTTGCGGTACGCGGGCCTCTCACTGTCGTGGCCTCTCCCGTTGCGGAGCACAGGCTCCGGACGCGCAGGCTCAGCGGCCATGGCTCACGGGCCCAGCCGCTCCGCGGAATGTGGGATCTTCCCAGACCGGGGCACGAACCCGTGTCCCCTGCATCGGCAGGCGGACTCTCAACCACTGCGCCACCCGGGAAGCCGTCGGCATCCTATTTTTTAAATTCATTAAAGAAAAAAATCATAATACTCCCACTCCATACAAGTATACACACCCCTCCTCTTATCCCACTCCCCAAAGGTCGAAAGCCTAGTGGGTACCCTCCCATAACTTTCATCATGCTTGTGTACAAACATTTATTCCTAATAGAGAGTCTGAATTTTTTGTTCTTATAAAAAGTGAATTATACTATGTTTAAGACTCCACAATTTCCTTTTTTCTCATTTACCATAGATATCCTCCAGAACAATTCATACAAATCTAATTCATTCATTTACACTCACTTGAATTGAAATTATGAATACACCAAATTATATTTATGCCAAAATATATCCTATTGAGGGACATTCAGGAGGTGTCTCAATTATGCTTTGTTTTGCCACTAAAAGGTGTGCAACAAACATCCTTGATTAGTTATTACATTCCCCCACTTTCATATCTGAAGACTACATTCTCCAAAATGAGATGTGAGGCAGTAATATGTATTTCATATTTTAATAGATATTATTACACTATATTCCCAAAGATAGTAACAATTTACAATCTTAGCTACAAGATATGAGGAGGCCTGGTTTTCCCTCCCCACCAGCACTGTAAATTATTAGCCTTTTTTCATTTTGCCACTTGATGAGGAAAAAATGACATTTCACATTATTTAATTTGCATTTCTGAATGCTGGTAAGGTGAGTCACCTCACTCTTTAGTAAACTTTATTTAGTAGATCAGACTTTTATTCTGGACAGACAATATGCTCCTGGGGAAAATGGAGGAGTTGGACTAAATCTCTAGCAAAATAATGTGGAATAACCATTTTAGACAGAAACCAATCAGTGCCTGAAACTAGTCCAAGGTTTGGCCATTGTGCAAAAGACCTTGACCACATTTGAAGGAAGACTCTCAAAAAGCTTGCAGAGACGTCTAAATTGCAAACAACACGACCACAGAGGCAGGAGAGATGACTGCCAAGTTCAACATAAACTTGTTTTTGACTCCTAAGCACTGCCAGACCTGGAACAGAGGCAAAGCTGATCTTGACTGCCTGAAGTACTCGACTGAGAAGCGTTCTGAAGCCATCAGGGCTCAGGAGAAAAGGGAGACTGAGTAGCCACGTGTGCTACAGGTACCACTGGCACAAGGATCTAGAAGGACCATATCCCAGGTGGGGAATCCTGATCCTGCCCCGCAGTGGGAAGAGGGTGGGATTGGCCCCTGCGGCTCAGAGGTGGCCGGACCCCTTTGATCTGGGTGGGAGGAAGGACAGCACCCCCATCACCAGCTCCCTCATCCCTCCTCCTCACAGAGGCTGCAGGGCTCAGTGTGGTCCTACTCCTTCCCCACCAGCCCTCCCCTTCCTTGATCCTTTCTCATTTTATCCAGAAGTCACCTGAATAAATGCGTTGAGGGTAGTGGAGAGGACACTGAGATTTTCTGCACCCTAAGTCCACCAGGAATGGCCAGACAGTGCAGGTAAGGGGGAAATTAAACGATATTCGAAAATCTGCAAAGAAGAGAAATTGTAGGCAAGATGACAGACGTCCAATCTATGGTTCTCTTCAGAGAATTAGCTTTCAAACCAGAAAAACAACAACCACCTCTTATTGCTAAAGCTTAGAATACCTGTATTTCAGCTGCATCCAGGATGGTGTACATCCCTCTCTCTAGCCTCTCCTCCCCGGGCTCCCCACTCCTTTCTCCCTAGAACTGCGCCACCCTTATCAGGACACTGCCTGACCCCTAGTGGCCACACCGCCTTCAGCTGCACCAGCTGAGCTGCCTTTATCTGCTAGCTTGTCAAAATTCTAATTTGCTGACAGGTAAGCGGCATTTCCTTTGAAAAACTGATGTTTGTAAATCGCCACAGTAATGGGTCTCCGACTTTAAGACGGTCTTCAAAACAAGTAAATTTCAGAGAAAGTACCAGAGAGGCCTAAACACCAAAGAACACAAGCAATCCTTTGTCGTGTAACAGCGCTACTTGGCATTTCTCCTGAATCGATTTTCTCTGTGACCGTAAACTCAGGTTCCAGAGCCCTGAGGTCTGTCTTTTTAAAAAGGAGTAAAGAATTGCACTGAGTGGAAGGAAGTGTCCACGGGTCCACACAGCCATTGGAACCCACCCCGCTCAAGGCTTGGTGAAATAGGAAAGCCTGGAAACCAGAATATTTTCAGACCTGTGAAACGTTTGTGTCTTGGGGCTGAACTACCTAAATTAGTTCTGAACAGTAGGGAAAAGCAATGGGAGTTTGTGGGGCTGTGAAATATTTTAGTTTCTAGTCTTATTTCATGAAGCATTCAGCAAGGGGTGGAAAGCAACTGAAAACTGAAGCAAATGGTTTTGACTGAACCACAACGAGGTCTAGTCCAGAGCCTACCTCCAAACCTCACCCTGCTCTGGTCAGATCTGACTTAGGATCAGCCGGGCTGAGCCTCCAGAAGGACAGTCTCAGAAGCCACAGCTGAGGAAATCTAGGGTCGGCAGGGTTTCACAGTCCACACACATACAAGTGCGCGCGCGCACAGACAGACAGACAGACACACACACACACACACACAAAACTGGCCTCCAGTCCCAGATGGCTCTCAAAAGTAGAGTGACCCCATTTTAAAAAGGGCAAGAGATCTGAACAGACATTGGACCAAAGACAACATTTGGAGGTCAAATAAGTATACGAAAAGATGCTCAGTACCATTTATCATTAGGGAATTGCAACACAATAAATAAAGTAGTATTGGACTATAGCCCCAAGTATAAAATAAATATCCATGAGTCCACACTGATATAAATAAGTGGTGGAATAAATAAATTGGAAAGTACAGACAAATCTCCCATGATGGAGAATTCCAAATAATTTATGTAAATGCCCCCTGATTAAGGAGACAGAGCACAACAACATCCCACTTCTTAAGTGTGGGCTGTACATAGGGAATTCCTTCCAAAGAGCACAGTGTGAAAAGGGAGAGAAAGGACGTGTGACATTACAGTGGAGAAACCTGACCAACCTCCCTAGAACAGATGGCAAAGTCTGGCATCCTCAGTGATAGGTCGCGTTGATAGTACACACCCTTGATAGGATGTGATGAGAATGACACTTTAACCCCTGTGATCTTCCTCCCCCAAACCCATACGCCTGGTCTAATCACGAGAAGAACAAATCCTAGCTGAAGGACAGTCTACAGAATACCTGATCAGTACTACCCAAATCTGTCAAAGTCATCGAAAACAAGGGAAGTGTGAGAGAATGTCATGTCCGAGGGGAGCCTAGTGAGGTGTGACAGCTAATTGTAATGTGGTCCCCTGGACGGAACCCTGGAACAGAAAAAGGACATTAGATAGAAATGAAGGAAATTTGAATAAAACATGGACTTTAATGAATAATAATAATGCATTAATATTGGTCCATTAATTGAGACAAATCTTTCAAACTAATATATTGATAGTAGGGGAAACTGGGTTTAGGGTATATGGAAACTCTCTGTTCTATCTTTGCGATTTTTCTTTAAATTCAAAACTATTCTATAACTAAAATGTTTATTCAAAAAAAAAAGTAGATGAGCAACTCATCTTGGTTTGGCCAGGACTTTCCTGGTTTTGGTACTGAAAGTATGGCATCTTTGGAAACCCCTCAGTAAGGGCAAAACAAGAGGGTTGGTCACCCTATGATACTCCAGCCCACTCCACAATATAAATTCCTGGAAGGCACTAAGAAAGCATTAGCAAACTACCCTAGCTTTCCCTTCCTGAGGTTTTGGTTATTTGTTGCCTAAATTCTTTTAGCACTGAAATGCTTGTGACTTCTCATAACTGACCTAAAACCCAGCAAGGCACAAACAGTAAGGATTTTACTTCAGTGGAAATGTCCATGGTGAGAAAAGAAAACATTCTCAGACATAATCAAGTTCACACCTCAACGTTTCCCATGCTCAACGTCTGTGGCTTGACATATCATGAGTAATTCATAGAAACACAGTTATGGCAGCTCTGATGGCTTCTTACAGTATGAGACACAATTTCAGCGATGAATCACCTATACGGGCAAAACAAGTCGTCTCTGTTATCTGACATCCTATGAGAAACTGAAGTACAGTATGGTCAGAGCTGGCTTGGGGACAGTTCAGCTGGAAAACCGTCCAGGACACATCTATAGTGCTAAATATCATGAAGACGCTAAAATGCCACTGGAAATATAACAAGGTGGAAAAGATGGAATTTTCCAGAACTCCTTTTAGGGAGGTCACCGTCCATGGGGTGGAAGAAATACAAATACTACTCAGCTCTAAATCTTTCCTAGATACATAGAAACAAAGGAAAGTCACCCCACTGATGGTGGTGTGAGGGCATGTCTCATGAATGCTAGTTGGACTTACACACATGGATTTAGGAACTACCTTTCAAACCTAAACCACTGTAAATAAAGAAGCATCTGCCATGAGATAAGCCACGAGGTTGGAAAGGTGTGGAGCTCCCCCACTCCCTCCCACCCTCAAAATCCACCCCTGATCCCCCATCCCCAGCCAGGCACCAAACTCCAGAGGTGAGCCAGTGAATTGCATCCTCAAGAAGCGTGGGTCCAGTTACCCTGAGGCCTTCAGTTGCACTGAGATGCCTGTGCAGGTTTGGGACTCTGCCCTTCCTGCACACAGAACTCAACCCTTCCTCCAAAAAAACCTGGAATAAATTTCAAACACGTGTAGGTTTGAAGAGGAAACAAATTATTAGCCTGCCAAGGCCTCCGCTAGTCGGATCCAGGGCAGGGAGGGCACCGTATTGAGGGCATAGGGCCCAGGCTTTAAGGATTCTAGGTTTAAATCCTGTCCGGGGCTCTTACAAATTATGGAACTTTGAGCAGAATCTTGACCTCTGGAACCCTGGATTTCTCATCCGTAAAATAAGGATAATTTTATGCATTCGATTATTTTCAATAGTGTTTGTGAAACACCTGCAATCGTCTGGCTCACCGTGGGGTCTGCATTCCCATTCCCTCCACAGCCTGCGTTACTCAGGGAGAGTGTCCCTACACTCCTCTGCTCTGTGACAGGGTGTCCTCCACCTGCATGCCCCTGCTCTCCGCAGATGGCCTCTCCTTCTCTCACAGAGAAAGGAAGTAGCCAGAGAGAGGCAGCTCCCTCGGCCCCAGGTATCCGCACCCGGTCTTCGCCTTCCTTCCTCCTGGACGAGGCCCATCTCTTGACCACTGCAGTGGAGTCCTCAACTCTGACCTGGGAGACTGGGCTCTACTGATTATTCCCTCCCACTTTCTAATAGACCCCTTTCTAATTGGCCCTTAGGCTTGCTCAAGTATCTCATGATTTTTGGTTTTTTTTTTTTTTTTAAAAAAAAGGATTCTTCATTGACTCCACTCCAGGTTCTGCTTGGGAATATCAGTCTTCCCACCAAGCCAAACTCCTTATAAGGCATGTCTAGCTCACCGTCTTCTACTCCTCAACCCCCAGAGTCTGCCGTCCTCCCATCACTCCCCTAGAGGGGTCTAGGTACCCCCCTCTCTTCTCTACCCACACACTGTGGGCTACCCCATCCTCTTGGAGCTTCAATTAGTTCAAATGCTGAGGACTTCAAAGCTCTGACTCTAGGCCCTCTCTGCAGACCTTTATATCCAGCTATGGGTATCTCCATTTAAAGAGGATTCACTGGAAGGGGAGATAAATTATGAACTTGCCTAAGGCATTGTATTAGTCTGTTCAGGGTGGCATAACAAAATACCACAGACTCGATGGCTTGAACAATGGAAATTTATTTCTCATAGTTCTGGAGGCTGGAAGTCCAAGATCAAGGTGTCGGTGGGTTTGGCTTCTTCTGAGGCCTCTCTCTTTGGCTGGCAGATGGTCACCTGCCACTGTGTCCTCACATGGTCTCTCCTGTGTACACACCCCAGGTGTCTCTCTGTGTGTCCAGATTTCCTCTTCTTGTAAGAACACCAGTCAGATTGGATCAGGCCACCCTACAGCCTCGTTTTAACTTAATTACTGCTTTAAAGGCCCTGTCTTCAAATACAGTAACACTCTCAGGTACTAGAGGGTTAGGGCTTCAACATATGAATTTGAGGAGAATGCAATTCAGCCCCACAGGAATGTACTTGGTATGTCAACTTAAGTTGCATGAGTGAGTCCAAAAGTCACTTCAGAATCAACATGTCCACCACTGTCTCCATCTTTACCCCTCAGACCTCATGCTCTGAGCTACGGGCTCTTCCCAGGACATGGTACCCATTTGGCTCACCACCTCCCCTGGTCAACCCATCACAAGCACACCTCTGCAATCTGCTCACTTCTTTCAATCCCCTTAGCAAAAAACCTGGTCCAAGCCACCACCCTCTCTCATCTGGGCTATCACAAGGATCTCCTAATTGGTCTCTCACCCACTGGTCTGGCTCATCCACAACCCATTCTCCAAGTGGCAGTAAGAATGAACCTTCTCAAATGCGATTCTGATCACGTTAAAACCTTACTTAAACAGATCCCCACTGCCCTCAGAATGAAGTCCGCATTCTTCAGTATGGTCCACAAGGACCTATCTGATCTCAGTCCCTGCTTACTTCCCTCACTCTGAATTTCTTTCAGTTCTTCAAATGCACTACTCTTTTTTGCATGTATTCTTTACTCCTTCTGGGACACCCTCCATGTTTTCTGTAGCAAGCTCTTACTTGTTCATCAGTTTTTAG
This sequence comes from Delphinapterus leucas, assembly GCF_059928025.1. NCBI lineage: Eukaryota > Metazoa > Chordata > Mammalia > Artiodactyla > Monodontidae > Delphinapterus > Delphinapterus leucas. Next base: position 119,746,773 of record NC_143132.1, read on the forward strand.
ATTAAACATCACTTCCTCCAGAAAGTCCTCCCTGATCTCCCCCACCAAGGGGGTTGGGTACCTCCCTTTGCACTGCACTGCATGGTTACTTAGCTGTCTCCTCTACTAGACATCATAAGAATAGGAAATATGTCTGTGTTGCTCTTCTCCCAATGCCTAGCACCGTGTCTAAAATACAATAGATACTCAATAAATGTTGAGTGAAAAATATTAGTGAATGCAAGCATAGAATATGGCAAGAGTAAAGGACACAGTGAGAGAAGACCTGGGTCCTTGTCTCAGCTCTGCCATTAACCAGCTACATCACAGTGTCTGTAGGCCAAATTTGATTGGGCTAGAAGCTCATCTCTCAATGTCTCTCTTCATGCTAAACCACTATAATTCTTCATCTCTGATCCCAGGTAGAATAGACTGTGTTGCGTATCCAAGAAAGAGACCTTCTGCCTGCTATTGATTCAGACAGAATGCCAATAGCTTGATGGAAGTATAAGAGGCCCAGGAAAGGCCAGCAGAAGACAGAAGTAATAAAAAAGACTGTTCCCTGACACTGAAAGTCTTCTGAATCAAGATGATTATATAAATCATTCTTGACAACAACCCAAAGAGAAAACAGACACTGAATGCAATGACTTTTGCCCTCCCCTCCCCATCATGTTTCTCTCTCTTCCTCTGTCACCCTCCCTACACAAACTCAGAGATTCTCATTCTTAATAAGATGTGTGTGTATGGTGGGGGGCTGGAAGCTCTTCAATTAAGATGATTATGGATCAAGTTCCCAAACATCCTCTTAGCTTGAGGAGATTGTTGTCTATTTCCAACAAGGAAAACACAATTTGTTTTAAGTTATAAAGGCTCCTTCCTGGTTTGCAAGAACTAGGATGGGGGGAGGCTGGTGAAAAAATTTAATTAAGAAGCCACATCTGGAAGATTTTTAGTCAGTCATGGAAAATAGTGGGTGCATGTGCTACAGACCTGAAGACAACCTGGCAGCCTGCCTCTCTCTTGTTTTGTTTCTCCTCTTCTATTTGATTTAGAAGAAGCAATTCCTTCTCCTGTATGCTTGGTGCCAGCAATACCAAACAATAAATGTGACTAGGGCAGGAATACATGTTCATAACAGAAGAAAACTTCAGAGGTCTGCCAGTACATTTGCCTTATAGTGAAAACAGGTCTAGCTACAGAGTTGCAAAATTTATGTAGAAATAAAATGAACCCAACATGGAGGAATTCCACTCAACACGAGTGCTGTGATGCAATTTGCCAAAGTGCTGTGGAGACAAAGGTGAATAAAATAGAGCCTTGTCCTTGAGGAGGTCAGTCTATCACCAGGGTCCTCAACCTTGGTTGTCCACTGAAATCACTAAGGAGCTTTAAAAAACACTGATGCACTGTTGGTGGGAACGTAAAATGGTGCAACAATTGTGGAAAAGCATATGGTGGTTCCTCAAAAAATAAAAAATAGAATTACCATGATCCAGCAATTTCATTTCTGGATATATACCTAAAAGAATTGAAAGCAGGGTCACCCATGTTCATAGTAGCATTATTCACAAAGCCAAAAGGTGAAAGTAAACCAAGTGTCCATCAACAATGAATGGATAAACAAAATGTGGTGTAAAAATACAAGGGGATATTATTTGGTCTGAAAAAGGAAGGAAATTTTGACACATGGTATAACAAGGGTGAACTTTGAGGACATTATCCTAAGTCAAATAAGCTAGTCACAAAAAAGACAAACACTATAACTCTAATTATATAAGGTACATAAAGTAGCCAAATTCATAAAGAAAGAAAGTAGACCGATGGTTGCCAGGGGCTGGGGGCAGGAGGTAATAGGGAGTTATTGTTTAACTGGTACAGAATTTCGATTTTACAAGATGAAAAGTTCTGTGCATGGAACTTCCCTGGCAGTTCAGTGGTTAAGACTCCTAGCTTCCACTGCAGGGGGCACGGGTTCCATCCTTGGTTGGGGAACTAAGATCCAGGATGCCGCTAGGCGTGGCCGAGAGAAAAAATTGTCTAAAAAAAAAAAAAAGAAAGGGACAAAAAGAAAAGTTCTGTGGATGGGTAGTGGCGATGGTAGCACAGCAATGTCAATGTATTTTATGCCACTGAACGTTAGACTTAAAAATGGCTAAGAGGATGAAGTTTACATTACTGGTATTTTACCACAATTTTAAAATAATTAGTTAATTAATTGATTTAAAAAAACACACACACACACTGATGCCAGGGTCCCACCACCAGAGAGCCTGATTTAACTGGTCTGGAGTACAGCCTGGACATGGGGATTTTTAAAACCTCCCAGGAGATTCTAATGTGCAGCCTCATTTGAGAAGCACTGCTGTGGACCATAAAAACCACTGTTCTACAGAGAAAGAGCTAAACCTGGTGTTAGAATACCTGGGTTCTTCATCAATTGAAGCCACATGAGTGCTTGAAACTTTGCTGAACCTCAGTTTACCTCTTTATGTGTAAATTTACATGATAACCCACCCCATGGTGGTGTTGTGAGGATTCATTTCAGTTAGACTAGGTGAAGAGATTTTATACTTTAACAATCATAAGACATAACTAAATAAAAGAAAAATAAGCACAGAGATAATTTGCTTTTCTCCCTGACATCTAAATGCCTTTATTCAACCCCCAAAGTGAAATGGATCTCTCCTTCCCTCCTTCAAAAGTCCCAAAGAAACTTGTTAGCATCTTTATTGTAGTACCAACCCTGCATCCAAGTGACCTAGGTATATGTCTGCTACCCCACAGATCTTGGTTCCATAAAGGCAGGCCATGACTGATGCATGGCCACAGGCCTCACCGTGCCCAGCACATAGCAGGCATTCAATAAATATTTGCTAAATTGGGTTGAACTGCATTATTTAACATCATGTAAACCTGAGGCATTCAGTGCATTTCAAGCAGTATGTCCCTGTCACCAGCAGATTCATTACTCCAGGGACAAGCTTTACTTCCATAAATAATAAGATACATATGCACAGAGCAGGAGTGGTGGCCCGAAAAACAAAGAGATGTTGTGATACATACATGGGATCACAATCCAAACAAGGGTTCTACTATCCCTGACACCCAAGCCACCCAACCATAGTCTTCTACTTTGGTACAAATATTGGTGCTATTATTATAAACTTGAAGGGTCAGCCAATATGAGCCTAAGATGATAACACATTTTTATAAAATGTAAAGGTATTTTTCCTTGAGTCCTTAGGAGATATTAAAGCAGTGAGCTGGGTCAACGCTCCCAACACACAAGACGATCCACTGCTGAAATATAAGGAGAAAGAAACAAAAGTTACTGCCCCTACCTATTATTTAGTCATCCCTCTCTTAATCAGGGTATTGGTTCAAAAATATAAGTCGCGGGCTTCCCTGGTGGTGCAGTGGTTGAGAGTCCGCCTGCCGATGCAGGGGACACGGGTTCGTGCCCCGGTGCGGGAAGATCCCACATTCCGCGGAGCGGCTGGGCCCGTAAGACATGGCCGCTGAGTCTGCGCGTCCGGAGCCTGTGCTCCGCAATGGGAGGGGCCACAGCAGTGAAGGCCCGAGTACCGCAAATATATATACATATATATAAGTCGCTCAGAAAGGGCTAATTTGGACATATAATATACAAAGGTGTTATGTAATCTCATTTGGCCCTCCATAAACTCTAACTGGGAAAACTAATTTGGGAAGAGATGGGGGAAAAGAAAATTACTATTTTTTGCACATTTGTTATATGCTAGGCCCTTTATTTTCTCATTATATTCTCACAACAACTCTATCAGATAGTAATGTGTTCAGCTGCAAATAACAGAAACACTGATCTAAAGTGACTTAAGCAAATAGGATTTATTTTTCTCACATATAAAAGTTTGGAGATAGGAACTACTGTCACTGGCTCTAGGACTCTCTTGGCCTTTCCTTTATGTCTATTTCCTCTTGGCCACAAAATGGGAGCTCTAGCTCCAGACGTCACAGCCATGTTCAAGGTGAGAAGGGGGAGGGGCCATGCCCACTGCATTTGTTCCTCTTTCTCCTTTTTTAATCTAGAAAGCAAATGCACTCCCACTGACTTCTCCTCATGTCTGTCTTAGGCTGGGTTCTCTAAAATTCTTGTGCAAGTGACGTATTGAGGGAGTGTTTTCAGAGAAGCTCTTAAGGGAGTAAAGAGAGCAGGCAAAGACGTGGGTTCAGCTGAAATCTCACCTCAGCCTGATCCCACCACAGAGCCATCTCATATTGAGGCTAGGGGTTCTGGCTTTCAAATCCCCGTGTTAGTCAGCCATTAGCTGCAGGCTGCCAAGGGTGTACGGTATAATCTCCTAGTCATTTCCAAGCAAGGACGCTTCCTGTTGCTGAAGGCAATTCACAGCAGGGGGGAACGGGTACATTGTCCCAGTAAAGGAGAGCTGAACAGGCCACCAAAGCATCTTCTACAATCTTATGGTCTAAAACTAGGTCACATGGCTGCCTCTGAGTACAATGGATATTTGGAAAGTAAATATCTGGTTTTTCAGCCTCTACTGTGAGATATGAATGACTCAGTTGGCCAATCAACAACGTCTTCGAAAACACCTCCTGACATAGGACCCTCACTTGTTAAAGAGAGAAATCTTTTTTCCTATTCCTGATATTTCCTTCCATGTGACATGAATTCCTCTAAAACAGTTATCTCAAACTTTTTGGCCTCAGGACCCCTTTAAATTCTTAAAAATTATTGAGGATTTTAAAAAGCTTTTATTAATCTAGGTTATGTCTATGGTTATTTACCACATTAGAATTTAAAACTGATAAAATTTTAAATATTTATGGGAATTCCCTGGTGGTCCAGTGGTTAGGACTCGGTGCTTTCCCTGCCAGGGGCCCGGGTTCTCGGGAAACTAAGATCCTGCAAGGCATGTGGCACGGCCAAAAAGAAAAAGAAAAATTTTAAATCTTTATGTATTAATTCATTTTTAAACAATAATAAATCCATTATTATCATAAATAACATTATCAAAAATAATTATATTTTCCAGAAAAAAATTTTTAATTAAGACTATAATTGTTACATATTTTTACGACCTTAGTGTCTGGCTTAATGGAAGACAGCTGAATTCTCACAGCAGCTTCTACACTGAGTTTGTTTTGCAATATGTTTTATTTGAAGTACATCAAGAAAATCCAGCCTCACAAGGATTTAGAATTGGAAAAGGGAAGAGTAGTTTAATATGTTCAGATAATTATGGATATTCTGCTTTGATACTACACCAAAACTCAGTAAGTGGTAGTTTCTCAAATGTTAATTGCAACGCGGACTATAAAACTAAATCAATGAACTTTACAAACCCTGATAAACTAAAATTCTCTGACCTACCTTGCAGTTTGAATGGATTTTTGTAACACTATGCATTGAATATTTTTAAAGTTTCGTTTCACTGAGTCAAACTGATCTTCCAGATGCTGCCTCACTTCATTATACGGTATCCAAAACCACATTAATATCGTCACCAATAACAAAAGTCTTTATTTTTTTTAATTTTATTTATTTTTTTATACAGCAGGTTCTTATTAGTCATCCATTTTATACACATCAGTGTATACATGTCAATCCCAAACTCCCAATTCATCACACCACCACCCCAGCCCTCTGCCACTTTCCCCGCTTGGTGTCCATACATTTGTTCTCTACATCTGTGCCTCAACTTCTGCCCTGCTAACCGGTTCATCTGTACCATTTTTCTAGGTTCCACATATATGCGTTAACATACGATATTTTTTTTCCTCTTTCTGACTGACTTTACTCTGTATGACAGTCTCTAGACCCATCCACGTCTCAACAAATGACCCAATTTCATTCCTTTTTAGGGCTGAGTAATATTCCATTGTATATATGTACCCCATCTTCTTTATCCATTTGTCTGTCGATGGGCATTTAGGTTGCTTCCATGACCTGGCTATTGTAAATAGTGCTGCAGTGAACATTGGGGTGCATGTGCCTTTTTGAATTATGGTTTTCTCTGGGTATATACCCAGTAGTGGGATTGCTGGGTCATATGGTAATTCTATTTTTAGTTTTTTATGGAACCTCCATACTGTTCTCCATAGTGGCTGTATCAATTTACATTCCCACCAACAGGACAAGAGTGTTCCCTTTTCTCCACACCCTCTCCAGCATTTGTTGTTTGTAGATTTTCTGATGATGCCCATTCTAACTGGTGTGATGTGATACCTCATTGTAGTTTTGATTAGCATTTCTCTAATAATTAGTGATGTTGAGCAGCTTTTCATGTGCTTCTTGGCCATCTGTATGTCTTCATTGGAGAAATGTCTATTTAGGTCTTCTGCCCATTTTTGGATTGGGTTGTTCATTTTTTTAATATTGAGCTGCATGAGCTGCTTGTAAATTTTGGAGATTAATCCTTCGTCCGTTGATTCGTTTGCAAATATTTTCTCTGATTCTGAGGGTTGTCTTTTTGTCTTGTTTGTAGTTTCCTTTGCTTTGCAAAGGCTTTTAAGTTTCATTAGGTCCCATTTGTTTATTTTTGTTTTTTTTTCCATTACCCTAGGAGGTGGATCAAAAAAGATCTTGCTGTGATTTATGTCAAACAGTGTTCTTCCTATGTTTTCCTCTAAGAGTTTTATAGTGTCCAGTCTTATATTTAGGTCTCTAATCCATTTTGAGTTTATTTTTGTGTATGGTGTTAGGGAGTGTTCTAATTTCATTCTTTTACATGTAGCTGTCCAGTTTTCCCAGCACCACTTATTGAAGAGACTGTCTTTTCTCCATTGTATATCCTTGCCTCCTCTGTCATAGATTAGTTGACCATAGGTGTGTGGGTTTATCTCTGGGCTTTCTATCCTGTTCCATTGATCTATATTTCTGTTTTTGTGCCAGTACCATATTGTCTTGATTACTGTACCTTTGTAGTATACTCTGAAGTCAGGGAGTCTGATTCCTACAGCTCCGTTTTTTTCCCCCAGGACTGCTTTGGCTATTCAGGGTCTTTTGTGTCTCCATACAAATTTTAAGATTTTATTTTCTAGTTCTGTAAAAAATGCCATGGGTAATTTGATAGGAATTGCATTGAATCTGTAGATTGCTTTGGGTAGTATAGTCATTTTCACAATATTGATTCTTCCAATCCAAGAACATGGTACATCTCTCCATCTGTTGGTATCATCTTTAATTTCTTTCATCAGTGTCTTATAGTTTTCTGCATACAGGTCTTTTGTCTCCTTAGGTAGGTTTATTCCTAGGTATTTTATTCTTTTTGTTGCAATGATAAATGGGAGTGTTTCCTTAATTTCTCTTTCAGATTTTTCATCGTTAGTGTATAGGAATGCAAGAGATTTCTGTGCATTAATTTTGTATCCTGCAACTTTACCAAATTCATTGATTAGCTGTAGTAGTTTTCCGGTGGCATCTTTAGGATTCTCTATGTATAGTATCATGTCATCTGAAAACAGTGACAGTTTTACTTCTTTTCCAATTCGTATTCCTTTTATTTCTTTTTCTTCTCTGATTGCCGTGGCTAGGACTTCCAAAACTATGCTGAATAACAGTGGCGAGAGTGGACAACCTTGTCTTGTTCCTGATCTTAGTGGAAATGCTTTCAGTTTTTCACCACTGAGAATGATGTTTGCTGTGGGTTTGTCGTATATGGCCTTTATTATGTTGAGGTAGTTTCCCTCTATGCCCACTTTCTGGAGAGTTTTTATCATAAATGGGTGTTGAATTTTGTCAAAAGCTTTTTCTGCACCTATTGAGATGATTGTATGGTTTTTATTCTTCAGTTTGTTAATATGGTGTATCACATTGATTAATTTGCATATATTGAAGAATTCTTGCATCCCTGGGATGAATTCCACTTGACCATGGTGTATGATCCTTTTAATGTGTTGCTGGATTCTGTTTGCTAGTATTTTGTTGAGGATTTTTGTATCTATGTTCATCAGTGATATGGGTCTGTAATTTTCTTTTTTTGTAGTATCTTTGTCTGGTTTTGGTATCAGGGTGATGGTGGCCTCATAGAATGAGTTTGGGAGTGTTCCTTCCTCTGCAATATTTTGGAAGAGTTTGAGAAGGATGGGTGTTAGCTCTTCTCTAAATGTTTGTTAGAATTCACCTTGAAGCCATCTGGTCCTGGACTTTTGTTTGTTGGAAGATTTTTAATCACAGTTTCAATTTCATTACTTGGGATTGGTCTGTTCATATTTTCTGTTTCTTCCTGGTCCAGTCTCGGAAGGTTATACCTTTCTAACAATTTGTCCACTTCTTCCAGGTTGTTCATTTTATTGGCATAGAGTTGCTTGTAGTAGTCTCTTAGGATGCTTTGTATTTCTACAGTGTCTGTTGTAACTTCTCCTTTTTCATTTCTAATTTTATTGATTTGAGTCCTCTCCGTCTTTTTCTTGATGAGTCTGGCTAATCGTTTATCAATTTTGTTTATCGTCTCAAAGAACCAGCTTTTAGTTTTATTGATCTTTGCTACTGTTTTCTTTGTTTCTATTTCATTTATTTCTGCTCTGATCTTTATGATTTCTTTCCTTCTGCTAACTTTCGGTTTTGTTTATTCCTCTTTCTCTAGTTCCTTAAGGTGTAAGGTTAGATTGTTTATTTGAGATTTTTCTTGTTTCTTGAGGTAGGCTTGTATAGCTATAAACTTCCCTCTTAGAACTGTTTTTGCTGCATCTCGTAGGTAGAAAAGTCTTTAAGTATTAGAAAGCTGTAAAGCCTATGGTGGCAGATACAAGTTTCCTAAAATTCTAATTTTTGCTTGTAAACACAGTTTTATCATTAGCAACAAATGCTGTCAGTTACCTTGAAGTGACTGTCACTTCATAAGAGAAAATGTTTGCCAAATGCCCAAGTCTGAATAATCATAGTTTGTCAGTAATGAGTGGCAAGTAAAATGATGTTCTGGAGGGAAAATCTAGTTCAGCTCACAACTCAAACAATAACACAAATGCTTTTCCTCTAGACAACCATTGTGTTCCTGGATGCGGCAAAAGTACACTCAACCATCAGTGTGGTTGATGAACTATGTTGATGAACTATGTTCATCAAAGTCATTCTTAAATGAAACCCTTTGGGTTTTTTTCTTCTTTTTTCCTGGGTGTGTGGCAGGAAAGAACATAATGACTACTAGGACATAAAGAACATAATGACTACTAGTTTGGTGTCTCTGCCCTGATTCATGCTAAGGCACAAGCAGCTTCACCCACCTTTGTGTTTGCACCATCAGTGCAAATGCCAACACAGTGAAAAAGGCAAATAACATCTTAGCGCTGTGATGAAAATACATCTGATCTTGCTGAACCCTGAGAGGGTCTTGGGGACCCCTAGTGTTCTGAGGACTGTACTTTAAGAACCTCTGCACTAGAAAGCAATGCCAGATTCACCTTGGCTTCCTGTCTGCCAACTGGCTTCCAGAGAGAAAGAGGAGGCTGAACTCTGCATCCCCAGACCCTTCTCAATCTCAACAATCAGAACTCATTTTTCCTCCCCTCCAGGGCAGTGAATTAGAGTTCCTGCCATTACTGAAAATCCTCTCAGTTAATTACCATTTACAAAATCTTGCTCAAAGCTTTTAATCACTCAGTTTACCTCTTAAGGTAACAAGCTGCTTACAGCAGAGTCCCTGAACCAAGAGGGGGCATCTGACCCAATCTTAGACAGTTCGATGCTCTTTCCTGGGAATTTGACACAGGTCTGCTTGAATCCCATCCCCTAAACAGTAGGTATCTGTCTTAGTCTTTTAACCAATAGGTCTGGGGAAGTAGTCCCTCCTGGAACAAAGGGAAGATGGCTTCTTGGCATTGTGCCCTCATCTTTTGGAATCAGCATCAGAACTTGATTTTGACTATGCAACCCCATGGCAGGCAGTCACTGTGAGACTGCCAATCAAAGTGCACTTCCTCCCAGGCATGAGTGAGAGACCCATTAGAAAACCAAACATTCTTCCCTTGAATCCAAACCTTGAGCTGAGTGACTCTGAGGCTGAAGATGAATGATCATTCACCCTAAAAGCTGTCCCAAAGAGTCTGGTAGCTCTTGCTCCCTGTTTCCTAGCTCTATCAAAGGTCACAGTCCACGCATCTTTATTCCTGTTCTCTAAGCTAACCCATAGCCTCCCCAAAAAAAACGCTTTTGCTAAATCAGCCAAAGTCTGTTTCTGTTGCTTGCACCAAATGACTCTAACTGATTCAGCCCCAAAGACAAATTGCAAACTCTGCCCTAGGAAGCACAAACTACTTACAACTCCCCAAACCACAATTTTCCAGGCTTGGTAATGTTAATATCCACCAGGCGCCCATTATATTTCATTGAGGCCCAGGAGCTGGGACTTGTGCATATTTTCACGACCACTGCATTCATTTCCATACCACCTAATGTCAAGCCACACTGGGAAGTCTTTCCACAGCCATTTCCTGGGGAAGCCATGATATTTCCCAAACCCCTGAAACAGAACCTTTTAATTATTATTTGATAGAGGAAACACTATTTGCTGAATTTTTTGTACCATGCTTTTAGCACAGAATATGCTAGGGAAATGAGCATTTATGCTTTGGTGCCATGGCTGAAACTGAAGCCATATAAAACCACGAGGTTGAACGTACTATTATCCTGATCGCACTGTCCAGTCTCTGGACAGGTGATGATGTCTCTATTGATTCTCCACAGTCAGTGTTATCAAGCTTCTTATCACTGAACAGTTTGATGCAGAAGGGACTGGAAATATGGCAGTCAGAGTCACTATGTGACATTCAGGGTCAGGTGAATATCCTATATGCTGGGCTCACAAACTGAGATGGCTAAGGGATCAGGCATGTACCAAAACTGAAAATAGCAGGTGGGGACAAGGGCCAACTGAAGAACTCATGCCTCGTTGCAAGGGAGGAGGCTGACATTCCACTCCAGACAGTTGGAGTCTTCCCTACAAAGAGATTTGTGAACTTTGTAACCACAGGCAAGTCTAGTTTCTTCACTGCATCTCACTTTTCACATCATGAAGTGGGGATGGAAATAGGGTCGCTTTGAAGTTCCAATGAGATAGGAATATTGAAACGTACTTGTAAAACTTTGAAAAGGATGGGTTAGTATAATCTGTCTAGTATTGTGTTTAATGGCAAAGTTTACATGCTCTCAATGTCATTATTTAGTAATGCAGAGATGAAAGTTGCCATGGGATTCTGCTCTTTAAACAGAAGACACTCTGACTTTGATGCAACAAAGAATTAAGAAAGTAAAAAGTATTAGCAGTTCCACACGCAGGCACAGAGACAGAGGGCAAAGTCTTCAACATACTGACATCAGGATTAAAATAATGGCCCAATGGCAATGCCTGTCTTTTAGGTGTATCATAGTATCTGCTTGCAGTTTCGCTAAGTAATCTATTATTATTATTTCATTCAAATGCTATACTACTGGCTAGAGTTACAATGAATTGATGGGCTTCCCTGGTGGTGCAGCGGTTAAGAATCTGCCTGCCAATACAGGGGACACAGGTTTGAGCCTGGCCCGGGAAGATCTCATATGCCGCGGAGCAACTAAGCCCGTGCACCACAACTACTGAGCCTGTGCTCTAGAGCCTGCAAGCCACAACTACTGAGCCCACATGCCACAACTACTGAAGCCTGCGTGACTAGAGCCCATGCTCCGCAACAAGAGAAGCCACGACAATGAGAAGCTGTGAACCGCAACAAAGAGTAGCCCCCGCCTGCCACAACCAGAGAAAGCCCACACGCAGCAACGAAGACCCAACACAGCCAAAAATTAATTAATTAATTAATTTTAAAAAAAACAATGAATTGACAACCTGAATTGACATGATCACGCCAGATCATGGTGAGCAAAGAAGAGAAGACTGAAGTTCCTCTGGGCAAACTACTCTGTTTATGCTCAGTCTTGAGAGTAAGCAGAATGGTGGAGGGCATGCTGAAACCCAGGAGAAAAAAAATCACACACAAAGAATTTGTTCAAATATTTGTGTCTTAAAACTTCTCCTCACAAGAAAAAAAAAATCTATAACTACGTGTGGTAATAGATGTTAACTAGGGTTACTGCGGTGATCAGTTCACAAAACATACAAATACCAAATCGTTAGGTTGTATACCTAAAACTAATACGATGCTATATATTAATTATATATTAATTTTTTTAAAAAGGATTTGTGGGCTGGATTGGACCTATGAGCACCCAGTTTATATCCATTGACCTAAAGGGTGTCTGAAACGAACAAACACAATTATCTCTTTAATTGAATTAATGCCAGGTGTATTTGCATTCCTTGTCAAATACCTTCTCTCATTCAACGTTCACAATAACCCTACTAAAGAGGTAAAGAATTCCTCATCTGTACTTATCAGAAAAATAAGATTCGTATATCTTAAATACCTACCCCATGTTACATAGCCAACAAGTGATTTTGCTGAACTTTTTTCCCGAGTGTGTCTAAAACCCTTATTTTTACCAGGAAAAACCAATGGCTTAAATGTCCACATTGCACAGGTGGATGTTTTGTTCAGCCTAGGAAGCTTTAAAAATGTTGAATTCATTACAAACACTCAACAATCAAGAAGTGTCACATAAAAATCTGGATTTCCGGCTTTAGGGAAAGACAAAATATTGCGCCTTTGGCAACTCTGGACATGCTGGAACATCTGGCAACCTTGGATGGACAGCTGCCATTGGCACTGCCCACAGGGGCTGGTTGGTAGCCTTACCCCTTTGATGGGGCCAGGTCTGCCCCTTTGTATCCCACTGACTCATATCACCTGGGTACATCTGCTGACTTTAGTTGCCTGGCCTTTTGTGGACACTGCAGTTTGTCCCATCCCCCCCTTCTGTTCAGCATGTGTTTTCATCCCAGACAAAGGGAAGCAGCTACATCCTCCATTACCCTCCCTGGGCAGGAAGTCTGGGAATTGCGATGAAGCCCACTCCATCCAATGAAGTACAGCTAATTTGCCTGTGGGCTTCATTTGAATTACCTGCCTATGGCAATGTTTAGGATTTGAATGCTTTAATCAAGGTATTTTCATATGAAATCAGTATGCTCTTCCCTTTTCTTACTGACCAGAAAGGAATGTGCATCTTTGTTTAGACTTTAGTTGTGTAAATAGCCATTTTACTCCAAGTGGCACTAGAGAAGGTACAGAGCTTAACTGGTGGGACACATGACTGTTTTGAGTTGAAGCGGGCATGCAGATCTGCATGAAAACACTTGTCAACTTCAAGCAAGCAAAACCAGCACTCTGCTTCCTCACCAAGCACAAATTCTAAAAGCTAACAAAGTCACCTTAAATGATATCTAATATCCCAAGTCTGAGTTGTAGAGTACCAAGAATCATTTTGACCTACACAGGTCAATGGGCTTATTATAGGTTAAAAAAAAAAGAAAAGAAAAGAAAAGGAAAGAAAGAAAAGAAAGGAAGAAAAAATACACACATACGTGTATACACACACACACACGCACACACTGTCAAATGAAACAATTCACTAGTAACTGGTTTTGCCTTACTTCCCCAAAAAGTCTTCCTTGACTAACTCAATCTCACCTTTATACAATTTCCCCGAGCAGTCGTGTATTCAGTCTACATTATATTATTTTATATTTATTGAATTATTAGTTCTTGGAACTGAATTGTCTAATTTAAGTGCCAAAGGGAACTTAAAGGATCATTTAATCCAGGCCTTTCATTTTATAGATGAAGAGAACTGAAACCCAGCAAATTTAAATCATTCGCTCAAGGTCACAAATATTGCTGATCAAGGGCACACCTGACCAAGTTCCATGGTCTTTATACTCCAAGGTGCACTCATTTATTATGCACCCTCCCAAGCGCCTTCTGAAAATGGTGTGGCCAGGTTATGATGTCTGTAATTTACCTTAAACACTTCAGCTCAGACTGTGTTTGCTAGTCTCCATGTACACTCTAAGGACAGTTGGTTGCCCTAATCAAGAATTCACAGCTGCCATTTAATCAAAATGCCACACACCAAAGAGGAGTATCACAAGGCTTCAGGTACCTTCAATCAACACCAGAGACGTTGCTGATTTTAATAAATGTTATTAATAGTCTTTCACTGGTGAAATTAGTGACTCGTTTAGTAACATAATGGATACTATAAATGAACTGACATTGGTAAAATCGTTGCTGCTCAAGAGAAAATGTTTTAGAGACACTCCTCACCTTTTCACAAGCAAGGTCAACCCCTCACCTTTGCCCATAAGGATGGCGCTCAGAGCTAGAATAAGAAATGGTCCTACGTCCAGCCCTGATTTCAGAGGATTCTGGTTGGCTGCTACCACTATAAGCTTAACTGAATCCTGCCTCTAGCTGGGGCATCTGTCTCAGATGAATCCTTCAAACAAGATGTGGCTAGAGGCCCAAGAAAGAAGAGAACTGAGACTTCCTGAGATTATAGAACACGTTGTGTGAACTGTTTCTCCTTATTGATACATGTTTTTAAAATAAATGTCCATATGTGCACAGAATCAGGCTAAAGGCTCACTTTGAATATAAACAAGTTATAGTGAGATTGTCAAGAAGCATCCACTGTTACTGAACTCTAAGACTGGTGGCTACCGATACCCACCAGAAAGACTTTGATAGTTGTGAATGACTATTATGAGTTGAACTGTTTCCTATGTTGAAGTCCTAACCCTCAGTATCTCAGAATGTGACCTTATTTGGAGACAGGATCTTCACAAAGGTAATCAAGTTAAAATGAAGTCATTAGGATGGGCTCTCATCCAGTATAACTGGTGTCCTTATAAAAAGGGGAGATTTGGAGGTAGATGCACACAACAGAAAGAACCCACGTGGAATGAAGGCAAAGATCAGGGTAATGTGTCTAAAAGTAAACAACACACAGATGGCCATCAAGCCTCCAGAAGCTAGGGGCGAGGAATGGAACAGATCTGTCTCATAGCCCTCAGAAGGAGCCAACCCTGCCAGTACCTTGGTCTTGGACTTCTACCCTCCAGAACTGCAAGACAATGAGACTGTTATTTAAGCCACCCAGAGTCTGGTCATTTTTTACAGTGGTGCCAACAAACTAACACAATGAGCAGATAGGCTTAGGTCTATCTGTAAAAAGGTTTCAAAAATTGGTTGGACTGATAAAAAGTCCAGTGTCACAAGGGTTACCAATAGCTACTAACTGTGTAATTCCCAAAACATCTAATTGCGTTAAGTTGTACCCCTGCTTAAAAATCTAGTGAACAACCTTAGTAATGATAGAAATGATAATGGAAGGATGAGGTTGACACTACCTAGACCCACTGTTGATGCTCTCTAGCCAAAGTCTATTGGAAACACACCTGCATTCAAAGAAAGTTGTGTTTACTGCCTCATTGTAACAAGGGAGAACACACACCAAAGGGAGCCATGGAGGTCTTAAGAAAAGGGTGTCAGAAAGGACAGATAGGATTTGGACTTGATAATGATTTGGGAGGTAGTTCAAGGAAACAGGGCTTTGCTCTTAATTGGATGCTGTCAGGAACAGGGTGATTCTATTATTGGGTATTTTAAATAATTCTCATATAAAAGGCAAAGGAACAAAGTGAAGCTAAAACTGTAACTGGTAAGGAAGCAGCAGCCACTCATATTAGCCCATAGGGAAGGGAGTTTTGTGGTTTGGACAATGCTCTTCTTGTTATATGGGCTCACACAGGATTAAGGAGTCCTCGTATTTTTCTCTCGTTCCGTTACTGTCACAGAGTGATCCTGCATATGCTTGTGTTCTGTAAAATTGTTGATGCTCAACAAAACACCCAAGTTTTAGCCATGAATGCCAGGCCCACTCCTGTCAGGACCTGTTTCTCTCTTTCTCACCACTGATCAATCTTAACATCATTAAAAGTAGGATAGCTGGATAATATGTATCTCCAGGTGTGATGCAAGAAGAAGTATGCCACATCACCTCAGAAGTACTCTTGTCAAATTAAGCCTCTAGACCAGCACTGCCCAATGGAAAGAAAATACAAGCAACATATGTGATTTAAAATTTTCTAGTAGCCATATTTTAAAAAAACAACAATAAAGATGGGAAATTAATTTTTATTTATTTATTTTTTTGCGGTACGTGGGCCTCTCACTGTTGTGGCCTCTCCCGTTGCGGAGCACAGGCTCTGGACGCGCAGGCTCAGCGGCCATGGCTCACGGGCCCAGCCGCTCCGCGGCATGTGGGATCTTCCCGGACAGGGGCACGAACCCGCGTCCCCTGCATCGGCAGGCGGACTCTCAACCACTGCACCACCAGGGAAGCCCGGGAAATTAATTTTTAAGTGTATTTTATTTAGCTGATATATCCTAAATATTATCATTTTAATATGTAATCAATATAAAAATATTAATAAATTGTTCTACATTCTCTTTTTTCATAGTCTTTGAAATCTGCTGTGTATTTTACACTTACAGCACGTTTCAATTCATATTAACCATAATGAATACGCCTAATCGCCACACATGGCTAGTGGTTGCCATATGGACAGTGCAGCTCTAGACCCAGCTCCCAGTTTAGTGGAAATATGAGAAATAGAGGAATACCTCTCTCCATCGAAGGAAGAATACAATTAACCTAATCTAATTTGTGAAATTCTACGTGAAGGATTCAGTTCCTGCAACAAAAAAATGGTAAGGGAAAATAAACGGGAGGAGAGATGTTTATAGATTAAAGGATTCTCAAGGGACATATTATCTGTGTAAATGCAATCTGCGGACCCTGTTTGAATTTTGATTTCAAAAATCAAACCGTATAAAGATATTTTTGAAGTCATTTGGGGAAACTGAATACCAGAGATTGTCTTTTGGATGGTATTTAAAAAATATTGTTAAGGGACTTCCCTGGTGGCTCAGTGGTTAAGACTCTGCCTGCCAATGCAGGGGACATGGGTTCGATCCCTGGTCCAAGAAGATCCCATAGGCCGCGGAGCAACTAAGCCCATGCGACACAACTACTGAGCCTGCGCTCTAGAGCCCGTGCACCACAACTACTGAGCCCATGTGCTGCAACTACTGAAGCCCGTGCACCTAGAGCCCGCGCTCCGCAACAAGAGAAGCCACCACAAGAAGAAGCCCGCTCATGGCAATGAAGAGTAGCCCCCGCTCGCCACAACTAGAGAAAGCCCGCGTGCAGCAACGAAGACCCAACGCAGCCAAAAATAAATAAATAAATTTATTTAAAAATATATATATTGTTAATTTTGTTGGCTGTGATAATGCTACTGTAGTTATATTAAAGAAAAGTGTTCTTATCTGTTAAAGCTATAGGCTGAACTATCTGTGTGTAAAATAGTATCATATCTGGAATTTGCTTTAAAATATTCCAGCAACATTTTTAAAAGTAGGAAGGAGGTAAATGAAACAAAAGTGGCAGAAGGTTGATATGATGTGTGATAGGTACCTGGGAGTTTATTATACTGTTTTCTCTACTGTTATGTGTGTTTTAATATCTCCATAGTAAAAGTGCTAAAAAGTAAGTGTGATAAGAGGAAAAATCATCTATCTTTACGTTGCGGTGAAGTTTCACTGGTGCATACCTAGGTCAAAACGTATCAAATTGTACACTTTAAATATGTGTGCCTTATTGTATGTCAGTTAAACTTCAATAAAGTTGTTTAGTAAAACAATCTATCATAGGACTACACATACCTGGGAGCCCAGTATAAATGAAATCTCAACTGAAGTGGGAGACAATTTGTTAGAACTTTTTGTTGCAAGTGACAAAATCTCAATTTTTTTCTGCCTTAAAAACAAAAATAAGGAGAGGTTTATTGTCAGGTCTAGTATTTAATTTTACCCTACTTACAAGCTAATAAGTTAGACTGTTACTACTCCAGAGATGCTGGCAGAAGACACAAGACTCCTGGATCAGAGACAAAGGACTTGACTACTCATGGCACAACAAGCAGTATGTGTGTGAGCATATTTACTTTGGTTCCCTTGACCCCTGAGTCCTTGAGGGTGACATGATATGGCTCAGGTGGGTGCTCTGTGCACAGGAGGTTTGCATCACAGCTGAGGAATACTACGCTTGGGGAATCCATCACTTTTCTAGCAAGCAATAAGAAAGCCTCCTGTTTGTCCCGGAGGCAGACATCACCTCATCCTTCAAGGTTATTTGCTGCAAACATAACTGTGAAGAACGGCCCTTGGGTTCTTGGCACACTCAACCATATATATATATATATATATATATACACATATATACATATACATATATATATATAGGAGTGTGAGGGATCCATGGAGAACTGTCTCTCTAAACAATTTTTAGATAATGTGACTGATAAATTCTAGTAGTAACTCTATAGCTTCAGGCATAGCTGGATCAAGGAGTACACATGATACATTTATGTCTCTCTCTGTTGCTCGGGTCTTTTCTCTGCTGTGTTGGCATTACTCCCAGACAGATTCTTTATGCGATACAATCACCTCCCATTGGTTGGGCTTGGGTCACTCCCTTTTCCCTGATCTATGGCCAGGGGATAGACTGCTTTAGCTGGCCAGGATCAGAGAAACTTTGTGCAGTTAGGTTATGTAGTACATAAAGCACCACATATAGGTGGCACCATTCACACCAGATATCATAGATCTGTAGTATACGAATTACAATAATTTCCAAAAGATGGAAGTATAGGTGCTACATGGGTAGCCCTGGCCAGAATCATCATCAATTCATCACCAAGACGAGAGATGGGGTCAATCCTATCCAAACCACAGAGTGGTTCCCCAACGTGACACCAAGGAGCATTTATCAGCAGTGGGAATGGATGCTGGACATACAAAAATAACAGATTCCCACTACAGGCTGGTACAATTATCCCTATTTTCTAGATGAGGATAGTGAGATTCTATAGTAAGGAATCTGCCCAAATCACATAAACTACAAGATGAGACAGACTCAGGTGCAGAGGTGTCTGATTCCAGAACACACCCAGTTTCCATTTAACCACCCCAATTCACTGTCCTTAATGGGGTAAGTCTGAGCTTATTTATTCGGTGTTCAAAGCCTTCCAGTGAATGTTCCCACTTTACCCACCTGATCTCAACCTTCACCGTTCAAAACTGAATCTGCCCTAGGAAGGAGTCTTTACTACCCTCACTCATTCTTGTTAGGAACCCATGACCCTTCTATTCTTCTCATTTGAAATAACCATTCTTTCCAAAACTCAAAGACTTGTACTTCCTTGACGTCAGCACTTCCACCATAATCTCCAAGTTCTTTCATAAAATCAGATATTCCACATTTGTTTGAAGTAACCCCAACTCACTACTCAATTTCCCCAATGGAGCTTAAGTGCTGAGAAGCTAGAGGTCATGTCCTTCCTTACAGACAATAGACAACTTAACAGACAACTTTAGGAGTATCTGGCCAGCCCCAAACTCCCCTTCCCAGAATTCTTTCCACCCGGACAAGGGTGGACAACTAGTGGCCAAGTTCGCATTGAGCAAGGCTGCCAACCTGGCCTTAGCGATTGGACAGGGAATGGTCAGCTGCCTGACGTGGAGCCAATCAGATTCTCTCCTGAGACCTGGGCTTGAAACTGAGATCTCGCAGTGACTCATCTTCCAGGGGACCATAAACTCCAAATGTGCAGGCTGGCTACATTTGACCCTGTGCTCTGGGAAGCGGTGAGATCCATTTTGCAGAAAGAGGAAGAAAAACAAACACTAGACTATAGGGAAGAATTGGAGAGCACAAGTTGCCTCTTCCAGGAGGCTTTCGAGTTTCTGATTCCAATGTCAAGGCCTGCTAGCACTGTCTACCTTTGTTTTCCACATGAGACCCCTGGATTAGTCTGAAGTAAGTTCCATGCAATCGAAAGAGCCCAGGCAGACTTAACCCAAGACAGGGCACACCCCAAGCACTTACTTTTATACTTGGTGAATACAATGATAAGGTAAATGATTTACATGTTATTACATGGTGTCCAGCCATTCATTTACCAGTTATTTCCATCTGTGCTTTAGAGGTGGCAAAGAGGTGCTGGAGGAGGGAAGCCAGTGACAGAGCAGCAGGATGCAGAGTCCCCAGTTGACTTCTGCAGGGCTGCAGGGATGGCACAGAGCGCAGATTGTGGGATGCTGAGGAGAGAATTAGGCTGAGCTGGTAGGAGGGAGAAGCGAGCACAACTCGGCGAGTCCCAGGCAGGCAAACAGAGGCATAATGGGGCCGCGCACCAAGTCCAAGAAAACAGAAGGGGAAGGACGGTGTGGGGTGGGGGGGAGTCAGGGGAACTGGGGAGAAAGATACATGCACAGGCTTTTCTGCCTTTTCTGAATTTCTGTAGCACAGACGGCTGGAGAAACTAATTTTAAAAATCACCTGCTTTCCATTACGGAATCAGATTCTCCTTTTCATTACCATCTCTTTTCTCAAACTCAATGACAGCCTGTTATTGGATTTTTAATCTGATGAAATTGATGTTGAAGGAGAGGAATGTATTATTTGAGGCCTCAAGGTTATGTCAATTTTGCTGGTTCTCAATGATTCATGTTCTGTGTTGGGCGCTACATGGAAGAGCCTCTCTGGGGAATCCGAGATCAAGCCTAGGGATGCAGGGAGAACAGGGGCAGTACTGGGGACCCTTTCTGCTCTGCCTCTCTTCACTTCAAAGGGCTAAATGTTGTTTGTCTCATGAAGGGAGAGACCTAGGAGTAAACACTCCTGGGAGAGCTGCCTGGTATGCAACTCTACCCCATTAGCTAGTTCAGAAAAAGGAGGAAAGCAGGGGTCTGATTAGGGTGTACATAAAGGAGAGCGGACAGGAGACTCCCAGGGACAGTAAAAGTTTTAAGAGCTCCACACCTTCATGTATACTGTTCCTTCTCTATGGGCTGCATTCTTTTTGTTTTGTTTTGTTTTGTGGTACACGGGCCTCTCACTGCTGTGGCCTCTCCCGTTGCGGAGCACAGGCTCTGGACGCGCAGGCTCAGCGGCCATGGCTCACGGGCCCAGCCGCTCCGCGGCATGTGGGATCTTCCCGGACTGGGGAACGAACCCGCATCCCCTGCATCGGCAGGCGGACTCTCACCCACTGCGCCACCAGGGAAGCCCCTGTGGGCTGCATTCTTAACCGCCTTCTTTGCTTGTCACACTCTTACTTCGAGACCCAAACGATGTCCTTTCTTCTTAATATCGTCTTCATACTTGTCCAGGAAGCACCAGTTTCACCCTCCTCTCTTTTCCCAACTCTATTATGGCATTTACCACACTGTACTAGAGTTTCCAAAGAATTTCTGGAAGGACAGCCGAGTAGTTAAGGGCACAGATACTGGAGTTGAAACCACCTGCCAAGTCCAGGTTCTGCCACATACCAGCTGTACGACTAAGACAAAATATTAAACCTCCAAGGTCCTTACTGTCTTCATCTATGAAATAGGATCATAGCAAATGCCTCATAGGGTTCTTATGAGGATTAAACATTATGTGCTTAAAAGGGTGTCAGATGTACAGCGGCACTGTGTAAGAGTGAGCTCTCACTAATATCATTCCCCTCTGGGCTACTAACTCCCCAAGAAGTCAAGCCTGGGTTTGATTTTATCCTTGGCCTCCAAACGTGACACTATTGACTTAAATAAATCTTTGCACTTGGTCAGCTGACCGACGGCCACAACTACTTGGCACACAGCTCCACCCTCACCTCTGCCCAGGACTGAATTTCTGCTTGTCCCAGGAAGCCTCCCTTGGAGCACCAGGCCCCCCAGCCTGTCTATTTCTTCCTCTCCCGGATCTCCAAGTTCTATGCACACACTGCCTTTGAGTTCCTCTTATTAAAACACCAAAATTTCAGCAAGTCATCTCCCAGACCCAAGGCCCTGACCAAAGCTCCTGGTCCTTCCCATGGTAGCACAGGCACCACCTCTTCTGGCTGGCTGACTGATCTTCTATGTGTCACTCATTTTGGCACCAACCCTACAGCTAAATAAATTCTACACTAAAATAACCTTAGAAGACAAAGACAACACTTTTTTTTTTTAATTACACATGAAACACATGAATAAATCCTCACTGCAAAAACAGGGGGGGAAGAATAGAGAAAGATAAAAAAGACGAAAGAAAAAAAGAAACTACAGAAATATAGAAAATACAAAGCAAAGCTCCTCTACATCCATTCACACTCTTTCCCCAGAACCCATCACTGTCGTCAGTTCACTGTCTCCTTCCAAAGCTTTCTATGCCCTTTTGCACATGTAAAGAAACAGCAGCTTTGTTTTGCTTGGTTCTATTTACATAAATGGGATCATCTGGGGGCTTCTTGGCTGCAGCTTGCTTTTTTCATATAGAAGTCTCCCTTAGAGATCTTTTCCGAATTTCAGAGGATTCTGTAAGATGTCTTTACATAGGCTGTTCTCCTGTTGATGGGTACTGAAGTTGTTCCAAACTAAATGACTTCATTTTAGCATATCTTCCATCACATGAAGTTATCATTTTAAAAATATAAACTTAAATCAAAATAAAAATGACTTCTAGATTTTTTTAGTATTCCAGTTTTTAAATTTCTGTAGCTGTATATAAAAATAATCATAAAAACCTTATTCCTCAGTTTGTTTCTATATACCTAAGTAGCATTATGATAAAAACAATGTAAGACAGACAAAGTAGAGGATCTATACTTCGCATTTCTTTTGACGCACAAGCTTTTGACGTTGGACAAGTATATTAGTTACATATTGCTGCTGTATAACAAATTGCCCCAAACTCAGTGACTTAAAACAACAGGCATTCATTGTCTCACAGTTTCTGTGCATTAGCTCAGCTGGATCCTCTGGTTCAGGCGCTCACAAGTGCAATCAAACTGTCAGCCAGGCCTGGAGTCTTTGCTGGCTGTTGCCCAGAGACATCAGTTCCTTGTGGTGTGAGGCTTTTCATAGGGCTGCTCGTATGTGGCAGCTGGCTTCACCCACAGAGAGGGCTCGGAGGGAGAAAGACAGAGAGAGACCGCTAAACAGAAGCCTTAGTCTTTTGTAACCTAATCTCAGAAGTGCCATTCTATCACTTTGGCCATATCTATTCATTTAAAGGGTGGGTGGGGGGAATAAATTAAGAGATTGAGATTAACAGATACACATTACTATATATAAAATAGATAAACAACAAGGTCCTATTGTATAGCACAGGGAACTATAGTCGACACCTTGTAATAACCAATAATGGAAAAGAACCTGAAAAGGAATATATATATATGTATATATATATATATATATACATATGTATGTACAACTGAATCACTTTGCTGCACACCTGAAACTAACACAACATTGTAAATCAACTATATTTCAATTATAAATAAATAAAGTGAGTCAGCACCTCTGGCTGTCAGCTGAAGGGAGGGGATGACGCAGAGGGCAGACACCAGGAAGAGGGATCATTGGAGCCATCTTAATTAAAGGCTATTTACTGCGGGTAACTTGGCTTCTCTGTACTTCAGTTTTGTCATCTGTAAACATCTACCTGATAGGAGACATTATGAGAATTAAGAGAATTAAAACATGTAAAGTGCTGAGAACGGTGGCCGGCACACGATGAACACTAGAGAAATATTAGCTAAGTATGGATACAAAAATAATGCAAATGCATACGTGCCTACTTTGTACAATGTGCAGTACTAAGTCCGCAGTGGTTGTTCAAGAAACACTTGCCTTAAAAGACCCCTAATTACTCAAAAGAAGTTTGAGCACGTGGAAATTACCCCAGAAACAAAAGTACTTTCTAAAGGTGAAAGTACCTACCGTAATTACCAGGGGGGCCTCATAGTCACCTCCAAATTTCCCACAAGCTCTCCCCTTATCGGAATTTCCACCCAGCAAGCTCCAATGCACTCCTGAGTCACCTCTACCTCTAAACAGAAAAAGCCACACTTCACTCTGAAAATGCACACCAGTTGCCTGACTGCAGAAGCTGCCTCATTTGCAAAACCACACAATTTGTAAGTTACAGAAAGAAGATCCGAGAGCTTGTCTGCCTAGCTGGAGCATTTCTCACCGGCTGCTCAGCGGTTTAGGTAAGATTAGGGGTCCCCTGTGAGTTTTTACAAACAAGACCCACCCTGATATTGTTACTTATTATACCCCTAGTCTTTATTTATTTTTTTAAAATATTTATTTATTTATTGGCTGCGTCAGGTCTTAGTTGCAGCACACGGGATTTTTCGTTGCAGCACGCAGGCTTAGTTGCCCTGCAGTATGTGGGATCTTCGTTCCCCGACCAGGAATCAAACCAGCGCCCCCAGCATTGCAAGACGGATTCTCAACCACTGGACCACCAGGGAAGTCCCTACCCCTAATCTTTAAAGGGTAGTACAGAGGGGGAGATGGGTTAAGGAGCAGTGTCCTACTTCACACATGTCCCTTTTGTGCAATCCAGGACTCAGTGGGTGGGGGAAGGAAGCCAACCTGCCCTCCAGCAGATGTGGTAAATGGGTCATGAATTAGGCGACAACAAAAGGCTGGACCTTTCCCCCTGCCCTCCCCAGGCCACAAGTCACCCAGCAGTAGCAGCAACTCCCAAGGGCAAATAAACACAACTCAGCACATGGGCCCTCCTGATAGAGGGCTCTAGCTCACAGCGCCCAGTGTGCAAAGCCACTTCTTTCTGATTCAAAAGCCCCAAGGAAGCAGGAAGACGGAAGAAGGACTAGAAAGGCCAGCCTGTCAGCCTGGAGAGGTCACTGATGTGGGTGAGCAGTCAGCCTGTGCATGCTCACCCCACTCACCCTTAGCAACTGCCCAGAGATTTTTTTCTTTTTTTTAATTACCCAGGTCAACGTAATCAGAAGTGCAATGATGTGAAGGAGGAAGCAAGAAGAAATGTCTCCATATCACAGGAGGCGTCTGCCAGGGTACGAGTGGATGGATTCGTTGTATTTTTGGAAAAGTAAACCAAATTCTCCCTGCAGAGAATTGCTTTTCTGTCCTTTGTTTCAACACCTCTAAAACCAAACTGCTTTTAGAACAACCAGGGCCTAGCTGGCTGGAATACTGAAATCTCATATCAACATGACAAGGGTAAGGACCCACTTCTCCAGAGAGTGCCAGTAGGATCTGAGAATGGTGGCCACCTGCACTGAGAGGCCAGAGCTGGAGAGAAAGAAAAAAAAATTCTGGTAATAAATTCCACTCGCTTGGGTTTTAAATGAAAAGTGGAAAATATTCTATCTTCTCCAAGAAAAGTGAAACTGGGTGATTTATTTTTTCTGTTGTTGTCACTATTGTGTTCTTTATGCTATAAAAAGGTAAAAATGAAACAAACAGAATATGATTAAATTTTTTCCTCTCATGGCCAGCTAAGGAAAGAATTTATGTAAAGTGTACCCACAAAATTCAGTGCTTTATTACAGCTGTGTAACTGTTTTGTGTTGAGTGCGCCAACCTTGACTCCTTAACCAGACTGTAAGTAGTTGTCGGGTATAACTGAAAGGGATGTAGGCTAGTAGTTAAGAAGGAGGGCTCTGAAGCTTTTCCAATATGATCACCTGTGTGATCTCGAGCAAATTAATCTCCCTGTGTCTCGACTGTAAAATGGAGATGATGACAGTAATATCCATCATGTAAGATTATTGCAAAGTCCTTAGAACTATCTATGCCTGGCACATAGCGGACACTCAATAGACATCGGTTATTTTCTTGTATTCCCCAAAGTACCCTTCCAAAAACTCAGATTCAGCCATGTTACTGTGCCTTTCAAAACCTACAGTGGCTACCCCTTGACATTGACATAAAGGTCCTATCAGGCCAATTGAGGCTCCCATGCTCCATCTCCACACTCCCAAGTCCCAATGCATTCCCTCACTGTGCTTTAGCTGCTGCTACAGTATCTTCACCCCCGCCTATTCATCTGAAAACCTCTTCCATGAGTGTTTGGCTACTGGCATTGCTCCCTTACTATAACGGAGACTAAACTGGAACCATTCTCAGAGCCCAAACAGTGGCTGGTACATAATAAATGCTCCGGAAACATTGACTGAATGACTGAATGACATCACATCTATTATTTTTCAAGATTTAGATCAAATTCCACCAATTCCATGCATGTAGTCTTTCTAGATGCCCTGTATAAGATTAAGCTTTCTTTCTTCCGGCCTCTAACAGTATATTTCTTGGACAGATTTTATTCACTGATACTCATTAATATTATTAAACATTCACTAAGAGTATTTTTTTTTAAATAACAGCTAATGTTAAGCAGTGCTTATGATGGGCCAGGTTCTTGGCATATATCAAACTCACTTAATCCTCACTATCCCACCTATAAAATAGGGGCTCTTTTTATTCCACTTTCTCAAATGAGGAAATTGAGGCACAGAAAAATTAAAGAACTTGTCCAAAGTCACACATATGGTAAGCGGAGGCCACCGTTATTCACCCAGTCCTTACCACCGTCTCTCCTACACCTTGCACCAAAGTCTTGGACTTTCAAGGGATCTCAAAGATGAGGATGCGTTGTATTGGAGGATCACCCACTGTCCTCCGGGGGCTTCAGGACCCAAGCCACATTTCTGACATTCTTAGATTCTGGAGATCTCGAACTCTCCTTTTAGCCAACTCTGTCCACGAACTCCCTCCCCGGCCTGTTAGCAAGTCAAAGGCGCTCGATTCAACGAAGGCTTCGGCAGGTCCGATGAGAAAGGAGTAGTCTACCTCCTCTCCATCTTGGGGAGCAGGACAAAGGAGTGACCCAAACACACCCCTAACAGCCCAGCACTAGGTCCCGCGCCCGCTGCAGACCCAACCCCAGCCCCTTGCCCTGCTCTCGCCCAAAGCTCCGGGTCCTGACCCCGCGCTCCAGACTAAGAGCTGGCCTTGCCGAGCCGCACGCCTCCCCCGCGCGCTGCTGACTCAACCCAGGGAAGTGAAACCTCTCGGTTTTTTCCGACCTGTTGTAGTCGGGCGCCCGCGTCCTGCCCCGCCCACCATCCAAGGCCCCGCCCCGCCTAAAGTTGTCCTGGATTGCGCCCGCGGGAAGCGTCGGCGTGACTCCCCGGGGTGCGGCCAGAGGGCTTGGGCAACGCCTTTCCAAAGAGCGGCCCCCGCCTCCGCAGCCCGGAAAAATCAAGACCCCGCGCAGCGGCTACAGCGGCGACCGGACATGCTCACTGGCGCGGGTCGGGCCCTCAGCCCCGGCAGGAAGCGCCCGCGCTAGGCGGTTCCCCGTGCTGCCAGCTGGAGTCGGGCGGAGCCGGCGCTCCAGCGCAGGGTGGCTCTGCCAGTCCCCGCGCGCCTGGGCGGCCGCACACGTATCCAAGCGTCACGTCCGCGCGCGCCCCCGGGGCTTGCGTCAGCTGCCGCTCCAGGAGCGAGTGGGCCGTGGTTCTGCGCACCGCTAGGCTTCGGGGCTGCGACGCCTCCGGGAGGAGGAGTCTGGGGGCGCGGAGGGGTGTTCGGAGCGCCGGGGACCGCGGAGATCGTCAGCGCGGTTCGGCCCCCCCGCCTGCCCGGCGCCGACCGCCTCCGCTGCTCGGTCCCGGGCTGGGCGCGGTGGCGTTGCCCAGGAGCCCGCCGCCCGCGGGGCGCGCACCGCCTTGACCCCGGCGGCCCCGCGGCAGGCAGGCGCCCGCAGTTCCATGGTTGGTTCGGAACGCGATGAGCCGCCCGTCCTCCACCGGCCCCAGCGCTAACAAACCCTGCAGCAAGCAGCCGCCGCCGCAGCCCCAGCACGCTCAGTCCCCGACTGCGCCCCCGGCCGCCGCCACCATCTCGGCTGCGGGCCCCGGCTCGTCCGCGGTGCCCGCCGCGGCGGCGGTGATCTCGGGCCCCGGCGGCGGCGGGGCTGGCCCGGTGTCCCCGCAGCACCACGAGCTGACCTCGCTCTTCGAGTGCCCGGTCTGCTTTGACTATGTCCTGCCCCCCATCCTGCAGTGCCAGGCCGGGCACTTGGTGTGTAACCAATGCCGCCAGAAGTTGAGCTGCTGCCCGACGTGCAGGGGCGCCCTGACGCCCAGCATCAGGAACCTGGCTATGGAGAAGGTGGCCTCGGCAGTCCTGTTTCCCTGCAAGGTAAGCCCAGATGCCAGCCGCGCACCTCCACCCGGCGACCTCCCGGAACTCCTGTGTCCTCCAGCCCACTCTCAGGCGCTGAGAGGCAGGTGGCATCTCTCTTATTAAAAAAAAAAAAAAATGTTTACACCTTGTCTACGCTCCCCCATGCCCACCTGTCCACTTTGAGAGTAGCTCTGGGCTGACAGCTGCCCGATCACTGACCCCAGCCTAATTGGCACGCGATCATTGTTAGAACACTTCACGCTCTCCCCACCCGGAGCCTGCGTACTCTGCAGACGTGTACTGAGGCTGGGTAGAGCTGGGCCGCCCAAGTAAAACTTGGACCGGGAAGCTGACTATCTTTGGGGGATTGGGGGGGGGAAGGGCGAACCAAACGCACCCTTTACCAGCGCTGGGCTTGGAAGAATTGCTACTGTATTCCTCCTGCACCCCGCGCCTGCTTTCAGCGCACCCCTGACACGTGGGAGCCCTCGGGAGGGTAGCTAAAAAAAGGGTGCCTACAGCCTGTTTTCCTCCAGCAACAAGAGAACCCTGTAAGCCACGCCTTTCCTTCTCCCAGGCTTCCAAGAACTGGGGAGTTGTGTTTTTTCACTAAGTGGGGTGAAAGCAAGAGTTGATGGGAATTTAACAGGAAGGGCACGCAGGAGCTGTTGTTACAGTTCTTTAAAGCCCATCACTTTATTTTTTATTTAGTTAAAAAGTTATCGATGATCTTGCAAAAAAAAAGCACATCACTGAGACAAGAAGTCAAGTGGAAGAGCAAGTTGTCGCACCTCCTTTCCCACCAATGTTAGGTTTAGTATGCATCTGCATAGGGTTTTTTCTAACCATATATACATATGCTCTTCCGCAGCTGAATATAGAATCGTAGATGTCAGTGTCAGAAAGGTTTATATATGCACACATAAGTTTTCCTCCAAAAATGGCTTCTGCAACTTGCTGTCTTAAATTCGTTTCATCACACGTATTTTTTCTATGTCTGCAACCTAGCTCTACCTCCTTGTATTTTAAATGACTGCCTAATATTGCATTGTGTGGTCATATTGTAGCATCTGTTTACCTACATCTGTCATTTAAAAATCTTCAGGAGCAGTTTCAGAGACATACCTCTCTATGTTACCTTATTATAACCTAGAATTTTACCATAAAGTTCACTCTCTGAACTTAGAAATAATGTCATTAATACTTCTGTGTTTTTTTGTAAAAGTAACTACTGTCTCTTGGGCCATTTAGGCTGTCTTGCATTTCTCCTTGCTGCTGCTTACTTTTATAGGGCAAGAGCTTATTTTTAAATTAAAAATAGTCCACCAGAGAATTGAAGCTTGGGACTCAAGTCAGTAAAATGAGTGATTTAATTTGGTCTGTGCCCTACCACAAATCAAGTTTAAAATAGCATATTCAAATAAGGGTTTGAAGCCGTGTCTGGGCTATGGGTTTTCAGTCAACCTTAATAAATGACTCCGCTTTCAACTACTCCTCATGTAATGCTTACTAATTCACCCAGCCCAGTAGTAGATTGTTATAAAATTTAGACAAAATAGTTCCAAAATTTTCTTAGGGTCATGAAGAAGGTGGCAGCCTAGTGATCAAGAGAAGGTTTGGCGATAGGTGACGTAAGAGTGGATATTTGAGGTTTGAGATATTTTGTGGGGCCTGGATGAGGAGGTGGTAGATGCCCCACAGGGTTTCTGGGGAGCCATCTTCTCAGCCTTTCACTTTCCCCCAAACCTTCAGTGGCTGATAAAAGAAATTATTTTAGATGAATTGCAGGTCACAAATGAGCATTGGATATCAGTCAGCTATCCCTAATTTATTTTTAAAAAGCAGTATCATAAAAGCATTATGTTGCTCCCTAGAGAAAGGGAAAGGGACAGTTACAACATGCTGTCTGAAGTATGAAGTTTCACTTTCAGGATCCAAGATTCT
Organism: Delphinapterus leucas; assembly: GCF_059928025.1. NCBI lineage: Eukaryota > Metazoa > Chordata > Mammalia > Artiodactyla > Monodontidae > Delphinapterus > Delphinapterus leucas. The sequence continues at coordinate 119,776,692 of NC_143132.1, forward strand.
GGTTCCTGTTGAAGCATGTGTTCTTTCCTAGTGTGAAGTCTCTCTTGAAGGAGAGTTCTCTTGGGAATCAAGGGTATCCAGCGTTTCTGTACATGTCAGTGATTTTTAAAGTTCCCATTCTGTAAGACTGCACTTGGACAAAGCCATCGCTTTGCAAGCTGAAATTAGACAGGGTCAACCATCACCCTGCAGACCAGGAACCGAGCTTAGAAAGTGGCCTGGGGGCTCACTTTTGTGCGAATGCATATGTGTGAGATTTGTAGAGCTGGAGTGTGCATGCCTCAACTCTGGGTGATCAGTAATCCAGACTGTCGACAGGGCAGCTCAGCCAGCTAGTTTGGATCAACCAAACTTGGCTGGATACAGAGGCTCAGCAAGCAACTGCGATAATGTTTGTTGGGGAGGCCGAGAGCAATAGGGAATGGTGAGGCCTGTGGCAAACTTCAGCAAACTAGGTCTGCCTAGCAAGCCCTATGCCTCACACTTGCCCCTGCAAATCATAGGGACTGTCTTGTTACTTGTCCCTACCTGCTCTGAGTTTCTCTCATGGGCTGGCTCATGGGAGAAAACGGATGTTGGGTAAAATACCAGAAGCCAGGTCTCAGGAGTTGCCTAGCACTGCCATTGTTTGCCTGCGAGACCACCTCTGGGGGCCTCGATGTCCTCATCTGTAATGAGGAGATTGGACTGTTCAACTTCTGAGGACCTGTAGCTTCCAGAATTCCATGAAAAGAAGGGAGGCTCTGTGGAATGCTTGTTGGATGCCCTTTGCATGCCAGCTCCTTTGCATGGGTCATCTTTTATGAGTTTGCTTTTCTTTTTCGCAGGTGAGGAAACAAGCGCCTATAGAGAGGTTAAGTGTTAAGTGACTTGTCGAGATCACACAGTGGACCAGCCCATAAATCTGCATTCGGAAGGCACACATCCTTTGTACTACTCACTATGTAGGGATTTGGAATCTGAGCTTATACTCCAAGGCTCCAAAGCATAACTTGAGGTTGACACCAGTAACAAAATCATCCGACTAGATGAGTTCACCAGATGGACACATCCCAATGAGACAACATAGATGCTGACTCTAAAATTCATTGGCAGGAATGTTGTAGGGCTTGTTGGGTGAGAAGATCCGGCGGGGTGGCAGGGAGAGGAGGGAGGGAACCGCCGACAAACCTAATATTTGGGGGGATTTCAACCCAGCTCTGAACTGCTTGTGCTTCAGTTGCCCCCAAAATGGATGCGTTGCCAAATAGCTTCCTTATGTAGGTGTGGGGTCACATAATTAAAGGCTAGAGTCCTGCCAGCACCTTTGATAGAGGGCACCATATGCGCTATTAGCTCAGGTCTCCTTTTAAAAAAAGGATCTCTATCAGAGTATGGCTGTCTGCCACCTGTGGTATTTTTAGTCCATTCTATGGCCTGTGCCACGCCTGAGAAGTTTAGGCATCCTATCCCCTTATCTCAAACCCACCGCCACCTCCGGGGAGCGTGGGTGTAGGGGGAGAAGTGAAGGTTGACACATCGGTGCCCCCCACTCAACAGTGTATTTTAATATCAGCCAAGTATTTCTCTTCGCAGCCGTGGGAAATGCTCAACCATCTCAGCCCACTTACACTGTGAGACGTTTTCTTTCCACTTTTTCTTTGGCTGCTCTAAAAGTTTCTAGCAGCATTATCACCAAATAATTACGGAACTGGAAAGCCTCTGTCAGATTAAGTCTTCCCTGCAGTTGGATTGTGACAGTGTTGTTAGTGTCGCTCAAAAAAAAAAAGTCAAATTAGATAATCCAGCTGAAAGTTAAAAGCTCCTCAGTGTGGACTCATCTAGTCAGGTAGGGACAAATTGTAAATACCAGCAGGGACAGGTAATGCGAGGGACAGAGGCATCTGACACGTGACCTCAGGTTCGGGTGACGTCAGGGGCAGTGGGGGTGGTTGGGAGTTGGACCACACATGCCACCTTCAAAGAGGGCAACTTTTGCCTGAGTCTGGCTGGTTGGCAGGGATGGGAATGTGGATGCAGCCATGCCAGACCTTTGGATTTTTTCAAGAAAAGCCAGAAATCTGGATTTTTTGAATGTTACATATCTCAATTTGGGCTTCCCTGGTGGCGCAGTGGTTAAGAATCTGCCTGCCAATGCAGGCGACACGGGTTCGAGCCCTGGTCTGGGAAGATCCCACATGCCGCGGAGCAACTAAGCCCGTGCGCCACAACTACAGAGCCTGCGTGCTAGAGCCCGCGAGCCACCAATACTGAGCCCGTGTGCCACAACTACTGAAGCCCGCGCGCCTAGAGCCCATGCTCCGCAGCAAGAGAAGCCACTGCGATGAGAAGCCCGCGCACCCCAATGAAGAGTAGCCCCCGCTCGCCGCAACTAGAGAAAGCCTGCGCGCAGCAACGAAGACCCAACGCAGCCATAAATAAATAAATTTTTTTTTTAAATCTCAATTTTTTTTTTTTTTTAACATTGGCCAAATTCAAATGTAAAGCCAGTACTTGCAGGCCCAACCAACCACGTCTGCAGACCAAATTCCAGCTGCCAGTGTGCAACCTCTGACCTGGTTCTCTTCTAGAAAGCATCCATTGAGCCTGGAAGTTCTCATTTAACTCTGAGCATGCATGAACTTTGAAACTCTGATAGGCCCCAACTGTTACAGCTTATTCCCTTTTCATCTTTGTTTTGCCCAGAGAGAATGCCAACCTTCTGGCCTTTGGGAGACCTGAACTGTTGTCCCATTGACTAGATGTTTGACTTTGTACAAGGCACCTGAGTGCCTTTAAGAGAAGGAGTTGAACTAAATGATTATACCAAGGATCTTTTTTTGCCCTAAAATTTGGGAATCTAGCGAGCTGTCCAAGGGAAAAGGGCACTACGCAGGAGACAGGACTGGGTTCTCATCCTGGCTTTCTGGACCTCAGTCCAGTCACTACTTCCTTGAACCTTTTTGTTCATCAGTTTAAAAGAACGGAGATAACCCCTAGCTGGTGGGCCCTCTCAGATCAGAAGTGCTGGAGAGGGCTTCTGCTTCACCAAATCAGATGGAAGATGGGTGATCAGTCACCTAAAATTCTGAGGGTATAAGCTGATTTGCCAAAACAATTTCAAAGATCTCTTCTGAGCCTCAGTAATTCCCCTAAGACAAAATTCTTCACTTTGGAAATCGTCCCTGCCGTCCCCACTCCTGGCTGAAGTTGACCAGGTTGCCTCCTAAAAGCCTGTGCTGGCAGGCACTGGGGTCCATGTGCATTTCTGGTGAGGCTCAAGATTTTCAAGAACAAAGTTGACAGCTTTTGAATATAAAATCAAGAACAGAAGCCCCAACTAGGAAAGAGTACCGAAGTTTAATGCTGATTCTACAAAGAGTTGGCCAAAGATTTTTCACAGGTCGCCACCGCCTGGAACTAGACTAAATCATTGTTACTTAAAGGTGATCTTTAGTACAAGCAGAGCCAAAAGGTACAGCAGGTCTGACGTATAAAGTCCCCAGCCTAGGGATGGATTAGAGTTGCTCTTTTTTTTTGAAGCCGCATATAAAGTGCTGTATACAAATGACTACAGTAAGACCTCAGTGTAAAATGTCTTAAGAGCCAGACTTGTACATCTGATGAAATTTGTGAACTGTGACATTTCTCATTCCCACCCGTAAGGTCCTCCTCACTCCTTGAAAGGGGCACATAGTCGGTACACATTTGCCAGAGTGAACACCAGCCTTCAGAGCCATTGTGTGTTGCTGGTGAGTCACACAGAAAGGCTTCCTGAGCAAATGTGGTTTTTGGGGGTTCTTTTTAAATTTTTTAAAAAATTATTTTATTTTACTTTTTTAAAAAAAAATAAATTTATTTTTGGCTGTGTTGGGTCTTCGTTTCTGTGCGAGGGCTTTCTCTAGTTGTGGCGAGCGGGGGCCACTCTTCATCGCGGTGCACCTCTCACTGTCGCAGCCTCTCTTGTTGCGGAGCACAGGCTCCAGACGCGCAGGCTCAGTAGTTGTGGCTCACGGGCCCAGTTGCTCCGCGGCATGTGGGATCCTCCCAGACCAGGGCTCGAACCCGTGTCCCCTGCACTGGCAGGCAGACTCTCAACCAGTGTGCCACCAGGGAAGTCCGCAAATGTGTTTTTATATTAAACCTGAGTGTACTTTCTGATGCTTGTGAGAGATACAGAAAATTCCCTAGCAGAATTTCATCAACTTTGCCCCACGTGTGCATCTTTCTCCATTCGTTTCTTAAAAATTGGGAAGCTGTCATTCTCATTTCCAGTTGGGTAAAGGCTTTATTGTAATGAATTTTACACTGTACAGTGTCTGTGAGTAAAAGGTTATCCCCTTCCCAGTTTTCAGCCACAGACAGTGTCGAGATGGATGGAAGGTAACCTGTGTTAAATGTGTGGACCTGGGCCCTGTTTTATAACTTTCAATCAGTAAAGGTAGTGTCTTTGGCTCACTCCTTCTTCCCCAGGCTACCTCTTACTCTGGTTGGTTTTTTTGGGGTTTTTTTTTTTTTTGCGGTACGCGGGCCTCTCACTGCTGTGGCCTCTCCCATTGCGGAGCACAGGCTCTGGACGCGCAGGCTCAGCGGCCATGGCTCACGGGACCAGCCGCTCCGCGGCATGTGGGATCTTCCCGGACCGGGGCACGAACCCGTGTGCCCTGCATCGGCAGGCGGACTCTCAACCACTGCGCCACCAGGGAAGCCCATGATCATTATTTTTAATGTAGGACATATGGGAGATTTCAATTTGATATTATTTTCCGTAATCCCCACCACCTAGAATAGCCACTGCACCATTTTTGCATAGGTCCTTGCAAACTTACCGCTACATCAAAATATACAAACAAACAACGAAAAACAAGTCAGATGGGAAATCCACATACTATTTCATAACCTGGCTTTTCATCTAACACATTGTGACTGCTTTTCCACACTGATAAATATTCCTTAAGATCCTGTTTAATGGCTGTATAGTATTGCAGTTCCATAACTCTGGAATGTTATGGAATGTAATGTTGATTATGAATGTATCAGTTATTTAATCAAACTCCAGTTTGTGGTCATTTAAATCATTCTGTTTTCTTACTGTGTTTAAAAAAGAAAAGAAAGAAAAGTACTGCTATAACTGAAGCCCTGTGCATAAGAAAATAATTATTTCCTAATGATAAATTCCTAGATGTTGAATGATAGGGCCAAAGGGTAGGTGCAGAAATCAGAAGCTATTGCTCATACAGCCAAATTGCCTTCTCACGTAGAATCATTTACAATCAAGTGCCCACTTCTCTCCAGCGTCACCAGCAATGGGTGTTATCCTTTTGCTTTTCTTAATGCTGCTGCCTGCTTTCTCTCCCTCATGTAACATCAGGCGAGAGTTGGCCCCTCCTGATGACCCACTGACTTTTCATCAGACCCACCCCTGCCTTGGAATCCCCTGCAGCCCCAAGCCCTCTCTTCCTACAAACCATCTGCCTAGCCAGCCATCGCCCCACCCCTCCCACCCCATCCTTCTGAAACTCTGAGTCTAACTCTGGAGATAGGTGTGCCAACAGAGCCCTTCTGAAGTAGTAGGAGCAGAGGAGTCTGGAGGCCTCCCTCAGTGGTGGTGTTGGAGCTGCATTAAAAAGGATGAGCAGGACTTCCCTGCTGGCGCAGTGGTTAAGAATCTGCCTGCCAATGCAGGGGACACGGGTTCGAGCCCTGGTCCGGGAAGATCCCACATGCTGGGGAGCAACTAAGCCTGTGCGCCACAACTACTGAGCCCATGTGCCACAACTACTGAAGCCCGTGCACCTAGAGCCAGTGCTGTGCAACAAGAGAAGCCACCGCAATGAGAAGCCTGAGTACCGCAACGAAGAGTAGCCCCCGCTCACCGCAACTAGAGAAAGCCCGCGCGCAGCAACGAAGACCCAACGCAGCCAAAAATAAATTAAAATGTTTTTAAAAATTAAAATAAAAAGGATGAGCAGCGGCATGCCCACAGAGAAGGAAGGGATGGAAGATCCTGATGGGGCTGTATGGAAGGCCAGTGCTTGTAGAAAATGTTGTTTACCTGGTCCGAGCCAGGTGCATTATCTCATGTTATCCTCCTAATCACTTTGTAAAGGAAGTAGGACACGGTTAGCATCCCCCCTAAGAGATTTGCCCAAAGTTTGTTAGTTTGGGGAGCAGAAACTCCAGAATGTGCCTTATAATTACACATAACCTCCTGCCCTTTCTGCTACCAACTCCACCAGCTGAGGAACAGGGATCCCAGCCTCACGTAGTGGCTTTTGGAGGGATGGCAGTAGTGGTACCAGAAGGGGCCTTTTATTTAACTGGGCATACAGAATGCCCAGTTAAATTTGAGTTTCAAATAATTTTTTGATATAAGTATAACCCAAATATTGTCTGTAACGTACTGAGCTGCGTGTATCTTTATTTGCTACATCTGGCAACCCTGCCACTTCAGCCTTCTTGTGAATTCAGTTGTATTCACTGAGAAAAACGTCCAGAGGGATCGTAGCGCCGTTTGAAGGGTGGGCAGGGCAGTGAACGTGATCATGCAGGTGGGAGCTTGGCGGGAAGGGTGTATTGAGAAAGTCTGGACAAGGCCCATAACGCCTCTCACCCCAGCTCCTACTTTACGGTGCTTTTGTTTGCTTGAACAGAGACTCTGAAGGGACCTTACGAAACTGGTTCTCCAAGCCATTGTGGGGTTGCCTGCTAGCTCGAGCTATGGTCAGATGAGAGGTATATTTGGTCAAAAGTCAACTTTTGTTTAACATTTCCAAGATTAAAAAGAACCCCCTGCCAGCCCAAGGAGTCTTTGTAAGGCCAAACGCACACACACCCCTCCCCAAGAGTAGGATGTTCTCAGATGACTGCAATAATAAGATGCCAGACTCTTCCATCAAGTCACCTTCAGTAAGAAAACTCTGCCCCATGAGGCTCGTGGACTTTTTCTTAGGCAAAAAGGAGGAATTTTTGAGCCTAAGATGTGAATTAGCATTGCCTTCTCCGGAAGAAAGTTTTATAAAGTTAAATGTCAGTATTTTCTTAGCCTCACCACTGTTTGACAGCTCAAGTACTGAGTGACACTGTCTTCTCTGTGAAACTGTTACTGCACTATGGGTAGATAATTATGTCTTTGCACTACCTCATAGCAGAGGTGAGGAATATACCGTTTGAGTTAAGTGAAAATCCGATGAAGTTCTTAGAGGAAGGATGCTAGACAGACAGATGCAGGGTGAGTATGATTATTATAATAAAGAAGAGATGTCACTTTCTCCTGTTGCCCACGTCTGAAATTCTCCACTGGTAATAACAGCTAAGGGCTGAGTAGTAGGTAGCTTTATGGACCCACTCAGAGGTGACTTGGTAGGTAGGTAGGCTCAATCCAAGGTTACACAGGACGCTGGGTACTTGAGTTCTAATCACACCCACTCCACCAGTGGTTGTAAACACATTTTAAGCAAGAGGGACATATAGCCATCAAAACGACAAAAGCATCATGTTTCCCCATCTATGTAAGGTTTCAGAAAAGCTATAAACACCCCCCGCCCCCGCCCCCGGCACAAATAGTTTATATAAATAAGGTGATAATGTGATATGCAGTAGATATTCTTATCTAATCTATAGTCCATATTCAAATTTCCGTGGTTGCCCCAGCAATGCCCTTTGTAGCAATTTTGGTTTCCCAGTCCAGGGTCAGACACTGCATTTGGCTGTGAGTGTGCATTCTGTGATGATGACAGCTTATTTAGATGGAAAGAAAGTGCACTTGGCTTTTGCTTACGCTTACTCCAAGACAAGGTCGTTTCTTGGATTTAATTCAAAAGCTTATAAGCATCAGCAGCACAATGTATGTTGCACTTTGTTTCCCTTGAGCCATTCTCGTTTGAGGCGCTGGCAGACACTTTGCGAATACATTTCACCGTTTCCTAGGAGGTAAGCAGGGGAGGCAAGGCGGTTACCTCACAGTCCCCAGGAGGGACCTGCTTCTGTGCGCGGTGCCTCCAGTGTCATAGACTGTTGATTGTGGGAGTCCAGCAAATCGTTCCTGAATCGCATGGACTCAGATTTGATTAAATAGGTGAGAAGACTTACAGGATCCATGACCTCAGCTAGCATGCAAGCTAAGAATTCTGTTTATATACCCATTCCATAAATATAATACACCTGCGTTTCTTAGGTAAATAACAGGTGTCTAGTGTTTGACTACGTTTCTGACACACCTCGTCGTGTGTATTTGGGTGTCAAGGTGTCTGTATGCCAAAAAGGGAAAAAAAACCTTGTCTAAATTCCAGCCTAAGTAAAACAACCTTCAAACCCCACGTCCAGAAAACAATTGGCACTATTTACTGCTTCTGCAAAGACATCAGAATGAGGCACCGGGTCACATGTTGCCCTTTTCATGGCAGAACGCGTTTGCACAAGACTCTTGAGCCATCGAAACGTGCAGAGTTTCTAAAAGAGAAGTCAGAAATGTTATTTCAACGTCGCTTTCTCACTCTGCTGGGCCATCTCCCCCATGCCACACACATTCTTCTTTAGCTTTGGGCTCCTGTGTGCGTCCGTGTCTCCCCTAACCTCCCGTTAAAGAGGTTCACTTAAAGCACATTCCACTCAGCCCCGGAAGAGACGAGCAGATACTTGCCGGTGGAGAAATCTCATTTATAACCATGGATGTGTCCCAGGCTGCAGACAGCCCTCTGCAAAGCAGCCCAGGTGCTTTATCTCAGGAACAAGAGTGTGCAGTGAAGAAGCGGGCGTCTCAAGGAAAGCGGGCATCCTTTGAACCCTCCCCTGGGGTGGGCAGGCCCCAGCCAGACTGAGAGAAGGGAAAGCCTCAGGACTTTCTTGCCAGAAGCCAGGGAAGGCTGGGAGGGCCTAATTACTGGTTACTTGTTTGTGAGGTACCGCCACCTCATTCCTTAGGGTGGGCTGCTTTCAGGGCTGTTTTTTCTCCTTGCCACCCAAGGAAGAAGTTCGTATTCGAACCTGCTTCCAGAAGCAGTGTATCTGTGGACGCTGGGTGTTGTGTGTGTGTTCCGTGGAGGGTACGGGGCATCAAGGCAGATGGAAATTGTCTTTTTCTCGAGAGTGGTTCTTAGACTGTCTGACTCCTAAGCTGTCGTGTGCCGAAAAAGAGCAGCAGAGGACCCGGAAACACAGGGCTCTGACCCTGGTGTGGCCACCAGTGACGACGTGGCCAGGATGAGTCAGTCAGCCTGTGAAACGGGTGGAACCAGCGCCCCAGGCTCCCTCCACGCTGCACAAGCCATCAAGGTCTAGTCGTGCGTCAGAGCTGGCGTTCCTGAGCTGCCCTGGGTAGCGCCCGCCGGCTGGGCCGGTGACCAGCCCGACCCGCTTCCTGGTGTGGCCCCTCCTCGCGGCTGCGAGTGTGGCTGCCCCGCCGGGCTCTGTCACTCATTGAAGATCAGTGGCTCTCAACTGGGGTGATTTTGCCGCCCAGGAGACATTTGGCCAGGCCTGGTGACATTTCTGGTTGTCAGAACGTGGTGGGTGGGGAGATGCTCTGGCATCTAGTGGGCAGAGGCCAGGGATGCTGCTAAACATCCTCCAGTGCACAGCCCCCCAAACCCAGACTTATCTGCTCTTTGTCAATAGTGCTGCTGTAGAGAAACCCGGAAAATAAACTAAACTGTCAGTGATGTCCCTGACGGAGCCTGGGCCCTCCTCCTCATTTAGGTTTTATCCCCACTGTTTGCTCCACTAACCCTCTGCTAGAACTGGATGGACCTGCACCATCCACAGTCCGCTTCATCCACAGTGAGGCTTCCCATCCGCCCTCTTCCTCAACCTCTCCCCACTTTGAAATCACCTATCACCGCCCCCCACCCCGTCTTCCTTTGCATAGTTACCCGTTTTTCTGATGTATTTGAGCTGTTTATTGTTGCATGATGTGGCCCCTCTGACAGTAAACACCACAGGGGGCAGGATCTGCGCCACAGAGGTTGGCAGCCCTTAGAAATCCTTGGAGCTTGTCGAGAAAACACAAGCCCAGGGACCGTGCAGTTTGGGTTTGCTCCTCAGTGGCACCTAGACCATTTTATAGACAGTCTCGGGGAATTCACAGACCCTGAGGCCTGCCCTCTGATCCCTGGAGGAGTGCCCCTAATGTAGGTGACGAGAACGTCATTCCAGAACAATGGCGAGACTGTCACAAGTATGAAGTGTGGCACGAGAGCACAGGTGTATGTGTGCGTGTGAGTGCACACACGTTGAAAGTTTAGATCTTTCCTTTTGAGAGATCACCTCTAATCTAGTCGTCCTAACAGTGGTGCCAGTGGTCATGAAGACCCTCACCCACGATGGAAAAGAGAAGGAATAGATCGGCATTAATGTTCAGCTTGTTTATGAAAAGCAGAGTAAGCACATTAACACTTTAAAATTATATTTATTTAAGTTAATAGAGGCTGTAGCAAGATCTTTTCTCAAAAGGTCACTGTCCACACAGATGCTAAGTAACGCCTGGTCTATTCGTGTAATCTGGGGAGGTCCCCTGTTCTCTGTATTTGGGTCGAAGGAAGAGTGTGTGACTTGTAAGGCAAACCAATAATTCAGAATATAAATATTCCTACTTGAGTTACGCAAGGAAAAGTTCTAAAATGATTGCTAGGTGATAAATATTTGTTGTACGTTTGACTTCGTGAACCTGGAGTGGTTTGGGGCTTTGGGCTGGGGAAGAGGGGCAGGTGGTACTTTTCTGTACACTCTGTGCCAGAGTTCATCTCATTCCTGGAATTATTCCTAGGCAGCTGTGGTAAACAGCCAATGCTGAAAGGTCTTCAGAACCAAATATTGAGGGCTTGTTTCAGCCAGGGAATCTGCCAGGCTCTGGGCCAATTCTTGCTATTTTTATTGTGTGGATGTGTGTTTTTAAACACCCGGCAGAAGCGCCTCACCCATCACTCACAGAAAACCATCAGAAGGCTCTGTATTCCGAGCCTCACCCTAGATTTAAAACACAGTTAATAGAGGTGTGTCTTTTAGGGCCTTACACTATTAGGAACACAAACTATAAATATATATGGATAAATAAATTTGTTTCTCCTGATTAAGTTTCTTATACCTGTGCTTTTAAAATTAGTCTGTGGTTTTTGGTTTTGTTTTGTTTTTTGCGGTACACGGGCCTCTCACTGTTGTGGCCTCTCCTGTTGTGGAGCACAGGCTCTGGACGCACAGGCTCAGCGGCCATGGCTCACGGGCCCAGCCGCTCCGCGGCATGTGGGATCTTCCCGGACCAGGGCACGAACCCGCGTCCCCTGCGTCGGCAGGCGGACTCTCAACCACTGCGCCACCAGGGAAGCCCTAGTCTGTGGTTTTAAAAGATGAATACACAATTCCTACGGGCAAAGTAAGTAACTGGTCAACTACTTCTGCCAATTTCTACTGAAGACCGTTATAATTCACTTTAGGTACAGAGGAGGAAGGAGCTGCATCTCTCTCTTTAAGCCACCCTCTTCTTCCGTATTAGGGGAGACTCATCTCCCTAAGGGTGGTAGCTGCCTTCTCTGCTCTGTATCCACTCAGTGACTACAGCTTAGGGTCTTGTAAGGAGAAGATGCTCAGTGTCTGCTTATTGCTAGTGATGAATTCAGCTGTAAAGATGAGAATGTGACCTATTTAAAGTTTATAAGGGGTTTATTCCCTAAAGCAGGGTAGGGAGAAGCAAAAACAGCTGTGGGGTTTGGTTTTGTGTTTTTAGCATTGGACATAGCATCTTAGAAAAATGACATGGGGGACTAACCTGGCCGTCCAGTGGCTAGGACTTGGCTCTTTCACTGCTGTGGTCCTGGGTTCAGTCCCTGGTTGGGGAACTAAGATCCTGCAAGCTGCCTGGCACGGCCAAAAAAAAAAAAAGAAGAAAAATGACGTGGCCCTTCACTCATTTGGTGTCTTCATGTCTCAACAGGGGGCAGGGGAATCCAAGTGGGGGAACCCAGATGGCATACCTGCCACCCTGGGCTCGAGGGGGATGAAGCTAACTTCTGGTTTCCCCTGAAAAGTCCATTCAGGTTTCCTCATCCTTGACAAAACAACAGCACAGTACTCTGGGCAGGTGTCTACTTGTGAGCTGATTCTCCATCTGGTATCTGGGAATTAACATGGTCATTCTTATGAAGGTTGGGTATAGAAATCTAATTCCTTTTGGCGTGGTCTTGTCTCGTGATGGATGTGATTTATCCATCAGGAATGTCATCCTGAATGCAGGGAGAAAAAGGTTTTGTTCCCACCCTATTAAGGCAGCGTTGGAGGGAGAGGCTGTCAGAAAACTCATCTAGGACGAGCGGCCACTTCAGGACCCACTTTAGTTCCCCTTCTTACCGGGCCTGTCACGAGGACCTGACCCACCGGGTCATGAAGAGATGTGCAGTGCACGTGGACTTGAGGAAGGGGTCTGGGGAAAGTCCAGCGGGCTCTCTTCTGCCCTGGGCTGGTCACTCCAGCAGCAAGAGCAGGGAACCACAGGGCAGCCTTCCCACAGGCTGCCTGCTGGTCACAATTTGAGCCAGGAAGAAGTGGACAGGGACAATGGAGGGGAATTATACTCTCTGCAAAATTGTCTGTAGGGGAAAACTAGTCTGGAGATAACATATATTCCTTATCCTACCCCTAAGCAATTCTAAATTCTTTTAAAAAATTCTTGAAATTCACAGAAAATAAGGAAAAGGCCAGATTTTCTAGGGCTGGCTTCACAATTTCGTTTGAGACATTTACAGTAAGAGCACTGGAGTTCTCATGTTTTTAAGTGTTGGAACAGGGGCAGGAATGCAGTTCATGCCTGGTTCGGGATGTGCCCCCGATTTTATGCACAGCAGTACTGAGAATGAATAGGCACTGAGACTCTGAAGTCTTCGAGGTTTAACTCCTCTCGAGCAAAAGTAGTTGAAATAAGAATGCCGTTTAAGTCTTGGAAACCTGAGCGGGTGAAGGCTCTTAGAGGTTTGCCCCCATAGGGGTTGAGGAGGCCCGATGTCTCACTCTGACTCTTTCTGTCCCCGCAGTACGCCACCACGGGCTGTTCCCTGACCCTACACCACACGGAGAAGCCGGAGCACGAAGACATCTGTGAATACCGTCCCTACTCTTGCCCTTGTCCCGGTGCTTCCTGCAAGTGGCAGGGGTCCCTGGAAGCCGTGATGTCCCATCTCATGCACGCCCACAAGAGCATCACCACCCTTCAGGGAGAAGACATCGTCTTCCTGGCCACAGACATTAACCTGCCGGGGGCTGTGGACTGGGTGATGATGCAGTCGTGTTTCGGCCATCACTTCATGCTGGTGCTGGAGAAACAAGAGAAGTACGAGGGCCACCAGCAGTTCTTCGCCATCGTTCTGCTCATCGGCACCCGCAAGCAAGCTGAGAACTTCGCCTACAGACTGGAATTGAACGGGAACCGGAGGAGACTGACCTGGGAGGCCACGCCCCGGTCCATCCACGACGGCGTGTCCTCGGCCATCATGAACAGCGACTGCCTGGTGTTCGACACAGCCATAGCACATCTTTTCGCAGATAATGGGAACCTTGGAATCAATGTGACTATTTCTACGTGTTGTCCGTGATGTACTGAAATGATTTGGATATAGTGCTCTATGGTTAATAAAGGTTTTTATAGATGTTTTATTCACTGTGTCTTCACAAGTCAAGACCCACAGTTACCCCGTGTTCTGTGTGAACGGCAGCTTCCCATCTGGCATTGGCTCAACAAAGTTCATTAAACTGGGACGGAGGAGGTTGGCCTGTTAGTCATTTGGAGGCCGCTCTGTGACCTAAAATCAACTTTATTATTCAATTTTATTTACTTCCTGAACAGCACCTGACAGGTTGTTCGGGCTCCTCTAAACCCGTATGTTAGGAATCGGAGGCTCTTTCCTGCCTGCCTCCCTGCATTGGTCCCTGCAAGTTGACGAAAGCACAGTGACTGTCAGCAGATTCCTTAAGTTTACTCTTATCTTGTGTTTAAGGGGGTGTGAATTGTTTCAATGCAATTTAAACAGTGTTTCTCAAACCAGATGGCTAACCAACGTGCATAGAATCACCTGGAGTGCTCACCTGAAACATGCAGTCTGGGGAGCCTGCGAATTTAACAATCTCATCAGGGGGTTCTTTCCAACAGTAAAGTTTGAGAATTAATGGGTTAAATTGTGGGAAAGGGTCCAGATTTTAAAGGTGCTTTAAGATTGCCCTCTGCTGATACTGTTTGTCTTTCTACTATTTCATCCACACACCCCCCACCCCAAAATTAAAACTAGAAGTACAGACCCCCATGGACACAGTCCTGAGATCTGGTCACTGTCTCGTGTTTGGGGTGGATTGCCTAGGAAAGCAAGTCAGATGGCTTTTGATGGCTCTCACGTAGTTTTTGCTCGTCACTAGTACAGAAGACCTGTTTACATGTGGCTTCCTTCAGTGGCCCTCCTCGACTTAGACGGTGGGAAAGACTAGATGAGTAGAGTTGGAAACGCTTTATAACCAGTGTCATCTGCTTGCTGTTTAAAGGAATGTGTTGGGTTTGTTTGTTTGTTTTTGCCACGTTCACTTTAGTTTTTTAATAAATATTTTTCAAAAATGAATATCCTGCTTCATCTTCTGAGTGGAATAATGCATATTTATTGGGTACCTACTAGGTGCAGGTGCCGTGAAGCTTCACCCCTGCCCTGGGCTTGGAGCTCTCACTGTTTCCACGTGAAGAAACCGTCATTCGTCCAAGATCATGGCACGGATTGGTGGCACCACTGGGGTCCAAACGCACTTCTCTGAACCACAGAGTGTCATTGGTGCGGCAGGTCTCCTCCTTGGAGCGGTTCTTTCTGTCTGACAGTGCCAGAGCCTGTGGAAGGAGAGTATTTCTCCTGCTTTACAGGATCAGAAGGAAGAGGCTTGGCTAGAGCTGACGTCCAGAGTACTGGGTTCGAAGCCAGGGTGACCCAGTCCCTACGTCCCAACCCTAAACCCTCAGAGGAATTCACAATATTAGCCCTGAATGCCTGGTGAGGATTGACTGCTTACCTTGGTGGCCCGATGGCATTAGAGAAGCACCAGGTGGGAATGATGGCTTTAGAGTTGTTTTGTTTTTTAGATGAGACTGAGTTTTTAGCCAGGAAAAGAGTTTTGGCAGTTAAGGAATTGCTAAAGCAACTTGTCTCCAAGGCTATTCTTCATATAAAGGTGAAAACCAGTGCCATGAATAAAAGAACGTGCTTATCACATGTTTAGTAAATGAATGAAAACCACAATCCTTGTCACCAAGAAAGTCACATTTCAAGCCAGTACATAGAGGGATGCCTGGAGGTGAAACTAGAATCCAGGAGCAGGTGGACTTTGACCCTCGGGGGGCAGAGCTGGTCCAGAGATGGCAGTCTAGTGCACGTATGACACCCAGGCAATGTGTTTTGTACATAAACTAGCCTAGCTTGTCATCATCCTGTGGTGTCCATAGCTCACTCTTCTTGTTATATGTGATGGAGGAAATCAGGACCAATTGGTCAATGAGGTACCAAAGGGTAAAACTATAATCAAAGACTGTAATGGAGCAGACAGTGGAATCAAACTATTCCAAAAGCATAAAATGTTAGATTATCAGCCTCAAGAGGTAAAGGGATGGGGCCAGCAGTCATACAGCGTATTAGTGGCAGCGCAGATTGTAGAATTCAGACTTCCTGACTCCCCATTCAAACACGTTTCTAGAACTTAACAAATGAAAATACAGTTGTAGGCAACAAAACGGAACTTTCACTTTCCATAGTTTTCTAGCTCTCTTTAATCTGTCACTGGAAATCTGTAAACTTAACTTTTACTCTCTGACTTTTTTTTTTTAACGTAAGCATTTTCTGCCATAAAACAAACAAAAATCCCCAGGTTATTCCCTGTATTAAGTGGAAGTGAAAACAGCAAAAAAGATTATGTAAATTAAAATCTCTTTTTTTGTAGTTCCAATTGCAAAATGCAATTTAAAACACAGTGATAGGCATTTGTCAAAACTCATCACATGGTACACTTATGTACCATATTAAAAAAAAATGTCTTTCTCTTTTCCGTCTTAGTTCTATATTCTAATTTGATAGAAATCTGGCTGATTAAGCAAGATGGTAGATTCAGCCGGTATCTTACATGCCTAAGCCATTCTAAAGAAAAAAAAGATTCTCAAAATACCTTGAAGGAAATGTTAATAGTTATTAATTCTGGGTTGCAGGAACCCGGTGTATGTTATATTAGTATTTACATTATTCTCTATTTTTTTTAATTGTTTTAAGCTAACCAACCTTGAGATCAGGGGTTCCCAGCTTTTCTGCAAGGCGGAACTGGCCTTGGTTTCCCTAGATCCTTAGGATTTAGAGGATTAAGAGGATGGAGTCCTTACAGCAAACCGTCCAGTGCAAATTATGGGAAACTTCAGAGAAGAGGCCATGGAGGCATCAACCATGGTGGAATGCACGTGAGTAGAATCTGAAACTCCACTCTCAGATTCAAACAAATGGCTGAGTATCTCTGTCTTAGCAGCAGAATCCTGCAACTCCCATACAAAACCATCCCCAAGAAGGTCTCCTTGTCCCTAACTTCAGGCTCTTGGGGCTGGCCAGATAGCCAGCTGTGTGACCTTAGGTCCATGAGTTGACCTCTCTGGTCCCGAATGTCCTAACCTGCACCATTTGAAGTTCTATTTTCTAAATGTTTTTACTCTAATACTAATTTCGTGAGACAACTGAGCTATTTAAATTTAAGGTGTGTAAGTTATTCCAGCGGGCTCTGAACAAGGTGGTTCAGGGATAATTGTGACCCAGCGTGTGTCATTCAGAGTTAGTAGGTGAGTCACACTCCAGCTGCCTCTCAATTCCCACGGTTTAGAGCCGGGGTTGGTGCCTGGGCATTGAAATCAATTTTGCTTTGTAGTTCTGGCTTGAGGGGACTGCGGCCTTAACCC
This sequence comes from Delphinapterus leucas, assembly GCF_059928025.1. Taxonomy (NCBI): domain Eukaryota; kingdom Metazoa; phylum Chordata; class Mammalia; order Artiodactyla; family Monodontidae; genus Delphinapterus; species Delphinapterus leucas. The sequence goes on from NC_143132.1 coordinate 119,793,604, forward strand.
TTCCTGACTCATGCGTCCTGTGCTTGAAGTATGATTATAAGTTCACTGACCTGTGCTGGCCCAGAAGAAAGGGAGTCAAGAGTTCTTAAAGAATAGGAAATCTCGTACTCAGTATTAATTTGTCTTGGAGTCCCCAAATGACAGGGCAAGAAAGAACATTAGACCCTGTTGATATGAACACCTGCTACCACTACCACTATTTTAGAGAATGAATGGATGGATGAATGGATGGATGGATGGATGGATGGATGGATGGATGGATGGATGGATGGAGACATACAGAGGGGAAACCACTAGCCTAAAAACCACACAACTAGTTAGAATTTCCTGTGGTGATGACATGGTGTCTTCTGTATTGACTAAAAGGGGGAAAATTATAAAACTATTCAAACTACAAGCTGACATTTTATGATAATTAAGACAAATGAAGGGAATGCGCCCCCAGTCTTTATTCCACCAAATTCTCTCCACTCCATTGCCACCACCATCTGGGCTTGGACTACTGTCAGAGCTCCTAACTGCCTGTCCTCCCTCTTGCCCTGCTTCAACCCAGTCTACACATAGGAAATCACAAGGCTTTTTTTAAGTGAAAACTGACGGCGCTACCAGCTCTTCAGTATTTTCTTTCAGGAAGCCTTGTTCTTTCCTTTCATAGCACTTTCCACAATGGCAACTGTACATTTTATTTGTTCAACAGCTGCCCGCACCCCCTCGACAAACTCCAGGGTGAAAGAGATTGTGAGGTTTTTGTTTGTCCTTGTATCCCTGGCACCTGGGCAACCAATTAATACTGATTGAATAAATTACTACTAACGATTAGTCTGGGCGCAGCATTGAACCAATACGTTAAGAGCTAACGTTCTCTGTTTTTATACCAAAAATCACCAGGGAATTTCCACAGGTAGGCAGGGAACAGTAATCTAACAGTCCAGAGAAGGAAGGAAACAAAAGGTTTCTCTGCTCTGTCATTCTCTAGGCAAGGACGCTGGCCCGAAGGTCCTGTGCCTTGAGATGTCATGTCATCGTGTCACCTGACATTCAGATCAAAGGCAGACTCTGCTTTGTGCAGAGGACACAGATCAAGGTTCCTCTGACTTGCAGGGAGCTCTATCACAAGATTAGATCAACTTGGAAAGTCCACCAAGATAACAGCATTGCCATTTGATGGGCACCTATTGGTACAAAGTGCTTTGTCTATATTAACCCATTTGATCCTCCCCATATCCCAATGCAATAAGGGTTTATTATCCTGAATTTGGAGTTGAGGAAATTAAGACTCAGAGGGATTAAGTAACTTGCCTGAACTCACACAGCTGGTAAACAAGAGAACTGGGATATAAACCCATGCATAGTCTCCACGCCCCTTCATTATGTCCCATCGTCCATCAGTGTTGGTGTTCGGCTTTCACACATTTTGACCACCAAGAGAAATACTGCTCATTTGTAACAGGTAAGGATGACAGGATATAGAGGTGCAGGAAGCTTGGTGGATACAGAACACCTGTGCTTTAGAACTGCTTTCTCCACTGTCACAGCATATTAGAAGGGGACAGAAACCTAGGATCATTAATACCCTCACTATTCAAAGAGTGGTCCATGTACCAGCAGCGTCAGTATCACCTGGGAGCTGCTTAGAAATGTAGCATATCAGCCCACACCAAGGCCTGCTGGATCAGAATCTGCATTTTTTGTTTGTTTGGTTGGTTGGTTTTTTTGCAGTACGCGGGCCTCTCACTGCTGTGGCCTCTCCCGTTGCGGAGCACAGGCTCCGGACGCGCAGGCTCAGCGGCCACGGCTCACAGGCCCAGCCGCTCTGTGGCATGTGGGATCTTCTCGGACCCGTGTCCCCTGCATCGAGCAGGCGGACTCTCAACCACTGCGCCACCAGGGAAGCCCCAGAATCTGCATTTTAACGCAAACCCAAGTGGACTGGATGCAGTTCAAGTTTGAGAATCACTGGTGTAGACCAGGAGTTCTCAACCTACTTGCCCTTTAGAATCACCCGGGGAATTTAAAGCATACCAGGACCTGAGTTGGAATCCCTGGCAGTAGGGCAGGGATTCTGAGCTCTTTTTCACGCTTCCCAGAAGAGTCCAATAGGCAGCCAGAGTTGGGAAACACCAGTCTAGCTCCACTCCACTGCCTTCTTTTCTTTTCTTTTCCCCTTGTTTTTACATTACAATTAAAACAAGTGAAGTGACCTACCAAGCGTGATGAAAAGAGCGTGGACTTGAGAGCTTAAACAGAGCAAGGTTTGGATCCTGATTCTGCCACTTATTACCAGTGAGGCTTCAGGCAAAACACTAGCCTCCCTGGATCTCAGTTTCCACATTTATAAAATGCAAATAATAATGCCCACCTCAGAGGGTCCCTGTGAGAAATACAGGCACAGCGCAAAGGATGGAACGTTTGCGCTTGTGCGTAGTAAGACCCTGATGACAGGCAGCTACTCTGACCACCCGAGTCAGATCAACCCAGGCAGCAGCAGACAGCTGTCTGAGGAGTTAAGAGCTGAAACATTGCAATTCCTTCCCCCGGCATATTCTCCAAGTGTGGAGCCAAACTTTCATTAAGCAAGCGATGATGAAAAGATGCAGAAGAAGTGGTTGAAAGTGAGGTCCACAGGAAAGGAAGTCAAAGGCGGTCTCCTTTTCCACATGCCTCCACTGTCCCCATCCCCCACCCCAGACCCTGCATCTAGTCCCACTCTGTCCCTTCCTGCCCCAGCTTGCTACCCTGACTGGAGAACCAGCTTGTACCAGTGGTCAAAGATATATAATCACTGAGGGTTTTTTTAAGATATACAAACAAAAAAACATTTTTCATACTGCATGTTGATCTATATTTACTGGAACGGTTGAATTAACACAGGAAGAAATAGCCCCTTTGACTGAAACTCTACAAGAAAACACAAAATGTGGCTTTGCATCTTCACCTGAGAAAGTCCAGGGCTCAAAGGGTGTGAGAAAGAAAAGAGGTGTTCTCAATCTTCTTTTAGCAGTTTTTTTTTTTTTTAACGTTTTTTGGTGTGGTACAATTAGTTAACATAAAATTACCATTCCAACCATTTTGAAGTGCACAATTCAGTGGTATTAAGTACACTCGCATAGTTATGAATCCTTTAACAGTTTTATACTTCCTTCCTTTTCTTCCTGCACACACCTACACACATGCATACACAGTATCTGCATAATTTTGTGGCTCTGAAACCTTTCACATGTAAAATTAGAAATGATCTGCAAAGGGATTTCAGGGCAACACGTATTTTCTTCTCCTTGGGAGGAAATTGATTTAGTGAGTGACAACCATGTGTCAGGTGCTTTCACATACTTTATTCATAACAACCCCATAAGGGAGGGAGGGGGTCTTACACCTGTTCTTTACAGATGAGGAAATGAGGAAACTGAGGCTCAAGGAGGTAAACTAGTGTGTGCACAGCCAGAGAGAGAGAAAGGACTACAGCCAGCCTTCACACCCATGTCTGTGGAATTCCAAAGGCTATGCTCTTTTTCTCTTTTTCTTAAGAAAACCGTTTTCTTCTTAGAGAAGTAATATACAAGTTATTATTTTAAGAAAAAAGAAAAATGTAAAGAAAAAGTAAAAATCACTAACAAACTCCTCTCCCAGAAATAGTCACTGATGTATATTGAGGTCTTCTTGTCCGATTCTTTCCATATTCCAGGTCATTTACTTCCATGATGTCCCATTTAAAGTGGGACAGGAGAGCGGGGTGGCACAGGGACATGACAGAGAACTTTCATGTGTTTTGTCTCTAGAGGTGTATGTGTTGCTTGGATCTTTTACAACAAAATGGATTCACATATTAGTTACATAGTAAAAGAACAGAAAATAATTGGAAGTAAAATCCAGAGAAAGAAAAAGAATGTGTTGATGAAAAAGGGAGGATTGTCAACCCTAGAAATATTTAAAAAGGAGAGTCCAAGAGGCAACAATTGGCTCATAATAAGAACGATAAGGCTCAGGCCGGCAGGAATGTTTCTAATATGAAGACAGATACATCAGGCTTTCAGAGCAGGACGCCATTAACCCTCCCTGTCACCTGGCCGGCTCCTTGTAGCTTGGGGTCTAATTCTGTGCCTGCCAGACCACTTTCTGAATAGAATTTAACTTCCCATGTAGTTTGCTTACGGGGTAAGAACGTTCTGGGTAGACTACTGTCAATATTCCAACTATCTGACAGGCTTTCTGCTAATTAAATTAATTGGTTTTCAAATATTTCTTCATTCTCTGAGAGCTCTGTTGGTCAATCAGCATCACTAAATTATGTCAAGTCAGGAAACTGCCTGGATTCCAAGTTCCAAAATTTAGAAATTTGAGATTTCTGAATCCGTAAGTCTGGATGCTGGATCATGGGAAAGGACAATGTAATGCCATTTCACAGAGGACTTTCTAGGGTGAGAAGCAAGAGAGCTACAGCAGCCACCCCTGCTCTTACACGCCCAGTACGTACCAGAGAGTGCCATGATGGCACCATTGTTAACATGCCTCGTGCCACGTGTTGGGATAGGGCCAACCTTGCGACATTTAACAGCAGTGCGGGGCTTCCCTGGTGGCGCAGTGGTTGAGAGTCCGCCTGCCGATGCAGGGGACATGGGTTTGTGCCCCGGTCTGGGAAGATCCCACATGCCGCGGAGCGGCTGGGCCCGTGAGCCATGGCCGCTGAGCCTGCGCATCCGGAGCCTGTGCTCTGCAACGGGAGAGGCCACAACAGTGAGAGGCCCGTGTACCGCAAAAAAACCAAAACAAACAAAAAACACAGCACTGCGATGTGGCAGTGGGATGGGGAGATCCTTGGGAGAGAGCCAGCCACAGACACTAGGGGGAATCGCCATCCAGCAAGCAAAAGGTTGTATCTGGCTCAGGCAGTAGCAGAAGACGCTACCAGTCTCAGCAAACAGTCAGCCACAGTGAATGCGGGTAGGAGTGAGGCGTGGTGAGGGCTGAGAAGAGCAGCGGTAGAAAGATCCCTGCCTCTCACTTTTCAGAGTAAGTGAGAGGCAGGGATCCAGGCAGGTACTGACTTCAGGTGAGCCCATCTGCAGGCATCAACTCCTGGTACCTAGTCACTAGGCTAGGTTTCTTTCACTCATTCATTCAACAAATGTTTACCACATTCTTCCGTGGAACTCACGCACCTATACACCTAGCTGTGTGTGCCAAGGATACAAGGACTGACTGCTCTTTACTTGGCCCATTTCTTAGGGTTGTGTCATCAGCAAGAAACCTTGAGAGATGAGGTCATGTTTCCCTTGGGACAAAGAACAGGCTTGCATACTGCTGACTATCAAAGTCATGAATTTCCCAAGCTCCGTGTCCTTCACCTAGAGCACAGCTCACTGTGCATGTCCTCTCCATCTGGCCCAGGTCAGGTCTCCCCCTTGAGAACAGAGGGCAAGGAAAACCTGGTGCAAACATGCTGCTTGCTGTCCTGGGAGGAATAAAGTCCTTTGCTTCCGACCTTGGTGTCTCAGGTCTCCCACCAGCACCCATGGAAGAGTAAAAGGCTAACTTGCTAGCTTGTAAGCGGGCTAGAATCAAATTCCAGACCTGACAGCACCTAGGGTGTGCTGGGCCCCATGCTGGGTCTTGAGGTCAAAGCAGTGCGCAAAACCAGCCTGGCGCCTGTTGTCATGGAACGTACGTGAAACAGGGGGCAGGGGGGTGGGAGGGGGGAGACGAACAACAGATGAGAAACCAAACAAGAAAATGTGAGAAGCATTCGGCAGAGAACAGGAATGGGGTAATGTGCTAAACATGACCAAATGGCTGCTTTAGATCAAATGGCCAAGGAATGCAAATGAATGCAAAACCACCTGGAGGGAAGCATCACAGCAAGAAGAGAACAGCAGGTGCAGACGGCCTGAGGTAGAACCAGCCAGCGAGGCCGAGCAAGGTGGATGCGGGGAGGGGGTTTTAGGGGAAGTCAGTGGGGAGCTAGATTCTTGCCCCATGAGGCCAAAGCTAGGGGTTGGATTTCTTTCCAGGTGCAAGAGGAAGCCACTGGAGAATTTTAAGAAGGATTTAGATTTTTAAAACTAGCTCTAGCTACGTAGCAAAGAAACATGAGTGTAGTGGGCGGGAACGGAAGCATTTAGGAAGCTACTGCATTAGTCCAGGGGCAACGTGATTTTGGCTTGGACAAGGATGGGAGAGCTAAAGAGAAGTGGGCACATGGGGGGCCATGTTTTAAAGGTAGAGTTGACAGGAGTTGCTAAAGGACCGGATGCAGAGACGAGGTGGGAAGGCGATTATAGGAATGAGAAAACAGGAAGAGCCAAGGTGGTCACTTCTAGGTTTTTACCCTGAGTAGCTAGGGAAGTTCCATTTATTGAGATGAAAGAGATGGAGGAAAGAGCCAGTTCAGGGGAGAAATCCAGAAAGAGCGCATGGCTGAAGGCCGCAAGCAGACAGTTTATCCGAATCTGGAGTTGTGAGGGAGGCCAGGCTGGAGGTACCATTTGGGGCCATCCCCATCTCTAGGGTATCTGAGCTGCAGGGCAGGGTGAGAAGACCTGGGGGATAATATGGAGGGAAAAGAGAGACAGACTCGGGCCCCTATCCCAGGACTGCCAACCTCATAAGAGGTGACGCGAGGAACCAGAGCGCGGAAATGAGACTTCTAGGAGTGGCTGTCAAAGTGAGGGGAAATCCTAGAGAATGCGGTGTCACAAACCCCCCAGGAGAATACTGGGTTCAGGTCGAACAGAGGGGTCGGCAGTGGAACGCTGCTGAGAAGACTGTGCGACTGCCTCTCCCTGAGAGCCAAGCCCTACGTCCTGCACTAGTTACTGGCGACTCGGGTCCTGGGACAGTGATATCAAGGAAGGAGCACAATGCAGCTCAGAAGGCAGAGTTTCCATTACACCAGACAAGGGCATGGCTTCTGCTGACAACAGGAAGAGCTGTCCCGTCCACAGTGTGGCAGCTGGCTGTCCCTCCACCTAGCTAACCCACCCTCTCACCTGTCCCCTGAGGGCATGGAGGGAGGGCGAGCCACTAGATATGCACTTTTCTTTCCCTTACCTTTCTCATCTTTCCAGCTATGCTAATGCCTCTCACCCTTCGAGGCCTAACTTATTTCTCCTCATTCAATACACATCCATAAATTGCTCTGTGCTCAGTCCTGTGCTTTTACATCCTTGATAGAATTTAATCCTCACAAAACACTTTTAGGTGAGTATTATCATTCTCATTAACAAATAAAGAGATGCTCAGAGAGGCTAAGTAACTTGCTCAAAGTCACAAGCTTGCAAGTGGTGAAAATGAGATTCAAACCCAGGACTCTAGCCCTTCCCACAGCCTGCAGATGAGGCTAAGATACGGACTCTGCAGTCTAGCAGAAATCTGAAAGCAAAAGACGAAGAGGCAAATTACAATAACACAAAATACGCAACTACACCTGTGAGCCACGGCCGCTGAGCCTGCGCGTCCGGAGCCTGTGCTCCGCAACGGGAGAGGCCACAACAGTGAGAGGTCCGCGTACCGCAAAAAAAAAAAAAAAAAAACGCAACTACAACTACATAAACTATATCATTACAATGCAAATTAAGGTAAGGACATACGAATTGCTATGGAGTTCAAAGGGGGATCAGAAAATGCTTCTTGGGGAGGAGGTAGTGTGTGCAATGGGCCTTGAGAATTGGACAGGACTTTGCAGGGCTGAGGCTATCGGGAGGATGTGAAAGGAGAAAGGGGTAGTCTCTCCCTGACCAGGCCCAATCAACTCAGTGCCTGGATCCAGCCTTGCCCACCTCACCATCCCCTTTGCACGGTTTTCCATCTCTTACATTTCATTTCTCCCTACATCCCCAGCACCTAACCCAAGGCCACACACGTAGAAGGTGCCCAGTGAATATTTGTTGAATTCAACAGTATCCTGTCTGGTCTCCTAATTCTAGTCTCTCCTTTCTCCAGTACATCCCCATACTTGCTAAGTTTCATGGCCAACCCACAGTTAAACCTACTCCTTCTAGAGAATTTCCTGGCCCATAGTTCCTGGAAATCTCCATTCGAATCCCCAATAACTCACAAACACACAAACTAACAAAAGGGGCCACAGCTGACATGACCCAATCCAAGGCAGGCCATTCACTGGCTGAGCTCAATCAGCTAGATTCTCTTGATAGAATGGAAGGCAGTCAGTGGTGGGCCCTGGAACCACATGGTCCTGGGATCCCAGTCAGGGCTTCACCAGGTTGAGGGAACAGGCACCAGCAAGGAAAGCACAAATGTGGGAGCAAGAGGCCCTGAGATGTGGAGGGAGGCAGGTTATTTTCAAAACCTTTTATTATGTAATTTTCAAAAGAAGGAAGGGTGAATAATGACCCATCACCAACTTCAACAATTATCAACTCTTGGTCAATATTGCTTCATCTATACCCTCACCTACATCCACATGTGTATTTTTCAAATCAAATCCCAGGCATTATGTCATTTCATCTCTCTATGTATATTTCAGTATAGAATAGCTAAAGATTAGGACTTTAAAGTATATGACAATGGCTTTAAACTATATGACAATACTGATATCACACCTATAAAAAGTAGTAATAAGTCCTTAATATAATCAAATGCCCAATAAATGTTTATATTTCTCTGATTGATGTATACTCTGAATTGGGATCCTTTGTTTGAATTGGGATCCATGTAAGATCCTTACATTGCTACTGATGAAAGGTTACATCTCTTTTAATCTATAGATTCTCCTTCCATCTCTTTTCTTTCCATGAAATTATTTATTCAAGAACCCAGGTGTCCATAAACAAAAGACAACCCTCAGAATGGGAGAAAATATTTGCAAATGAAACAACTGACAAAGGATTAATCTCCAAAATATACAAGCAGCTCATGCAGCTCAATAACAAAGAAACAAACAACCCAATCCAAAAATGGGCAGAAGACCTAAATACACATTTCTCCAAAGAAGATATACAGATGGCCAACAAACACATGAAAGGATGCTCAACATCACTAATCATTAGAGAAATGCAAATCAAAACTACAATGAGGTATCTCCTCATACCGGTAAGAACGGCCATCATCAAAAAATCTACAAACAATAAATGCTGGAGAGGGTGTGGAGAAAAGGGAACCCTCTTGCACTGCTGGTGGGAATGTGCATTGATACAGCCACTGTGGAGAACAGTATGGAGGTTCCTTAGAAAACTAAAAATAGAACTACCATACGACCCAGCAATCCCACTACTGGGCATATACCCTGAGAAAACCATAATTCAAAAAGAGTCATGTACCAAAATGTTCACTGCAGCTCTATTTACAATAGCCAGGACATGGAAGCAACCTAAGTGTCCATCGACAGATGAATGGATAAAGAAGATGTGGCACATATATACAATGGAATATTACTCAGCCATGAAAAGAAACGAAATTGAGTTATTTGTAGTGAGGTGGGTGGACCTAGAGTCTGTCATACAGAGTGAAGTAAGTCAGAAAGAGAAAAACAAATACCGTATGCTTACACATATATATGGAATCTAAAAAAAAAAAAAAGGTTCTGATGAACCCAGGGGCAGGATAGGAGTAAAGATGCAGATGTAGAGAATGGACTTGAGGACACGGGGAGGGGGAAGGGTAAGATGGGATAAAGTAAGAGAGTAGCATTGACATATACACACACACATTTGTGTGTTTTACACAAATGTAAAATAGATAGCTAGTGGGAAGCAGCCGCATAGCATAGGGAGATCAGCTTGGTGCTTTGTGACCACCTAGAGGGGTGGGATAGGGAGGTGGGGAGGGAGACACAAGAGGGAGGGGATATGGGGATATATGTATGCATATAGCTGATTCACCTTGTTATACAGCAGAAGCTAACACAACATTGTAAAGCAATTATACTCCAATAAAGATGTTAAATAAAAAATAAAAGAACCCAGGTTTCCTACAACAGAGTTTCCTATAGTTTCATTACATCCCCAGAATATCATTTAACATATTCCTCTGCCCCCTGTATTTCCTTTCAATGACTAGTTAGGACAAGAGGCTTGATGAGATTCACATTTGATTTCTTTTCTATTTTTTAACAAGCCTGCTTCATAGGTGGTGGAAGTATTGTGTACTTCCATAACAGGAAGGACAAAATAACCTGTCTTCCTCCTTCTCTCTCCCTCTCCCTCTCTCCCTCCCCATTTCTCTCTCTCTATTTAGGTGATGTTATCAGTCATTGATGGCCCGTATTCATTTATTAGGGAATTACAGAATGATAATCCAAATCTATTATTCCTTCTTTATTGACTGGAAAACTTCTATAGTAAGAAACTTCCCTCTTTTCAACTATTTGGTTACCCTAAGGTACACTTTACAAGGGAAAGGAAAGATAAATGCTTGATTATTTTCCTTCATCAATTTACAAAATAATGAGGTGATTTCTTAGCATCCTCCAAAAGTAAACAGTGAAGAAATAGTTTTTTAAAACATCATTATGAATCATGGATTTAAACATTTTTTAATGTATTTCAGTCCATTGTAGTTATTATCCTTATTGATAATCATATCATTCTATCTTGGCCTAGTGAATGCTTATGCAGCTTGGTTTCTGGGTCCTTTTGATATGACCATAGATGGTAGTCTTTGATGTTCCAGGAGTTTCCTGTCCTCAACCTAGAATCAACTATGTCTCCAAGGAAACTTGGTTTCTTTTAGTGGAAAATAATAATTCAAGATTACAGTCTAATGTTTACTGCAGTATTATTTACAATAGCCAAAACATAGAAATAACCTAAATGTCCATCAATGGAAGAATGGATAAAGAAGATGTGGTATATATATACAATGGAATATTATTCAGCCATGAAGAAGAGTAAAATTTTGCCATTTGTGAAAACGTGGATAGACCTAGAGGGCATTATGCTAAGTAAAATAAGTCAGACAGAGAAAGACAAATACTATATGATCTCACTTATGATGTGGAATCTAAAAAAGAAAACAAAAATACAAAAACTAAGCTCAAAGATACAGAGAACAGATTTGTGGTTCCCAGATGCAGGGGTTGGGGATGGGCAAAATGTGTGAAGGGGGTCAAAAGTCACAAAATAAATAAGTCATGGGAAGTAATCTACAGCACAGTGACTATAGTTAATAATACTGTATTACATATTTGAAAGTTACTAAGAGAGTAAATCTTAAAACTTCTCATCAAAAGAAAAACAATTTTTATAACTATGGTGACGAATGTCAAATAGAATTATTGCAGTGATCATTTTGCAATATCAAAACATTACTTTATATACCTAAAACTAATATAATGTTATATGTAATTATACCTCAATTTCCCAAAAAAAAGCTAAAACATTTTGAAAAAATCACAGTCTAGGCATTAGGAGCATTCCCTTTATTCTTGAACCAGTTTGAAAGGATTTCCTGCCTTATACCTAAATAGACTTTAACTAGACTTCTCAATGCTTCCACCAAAGTAAATCGCAAAGAAGCAAATCTAATCACAAAAATCTTATTTAAAATCTCCCCTTGTTTTAGACAGGGGTGCCAAAACAATTCAATGGGGGAAAATAGCTTTTTCAACGAATGGTGCTGGGACCGTTGGATATGTATGTGCAAAATAATTAAGTTGGATCCCTACCTCACACCATGCATTAAAGTTAACTTAAGACGGATCAAAGACCTAAATGTAAGAGTGAAAATTATAAAATTCTTAGAAGAAAACCTAGGTGTAAATCCTTATAACCTTGGGTTAGGTGACTGTTTCTTAGCCATGACAGCAAAAGCACAAGCCACAAAAGAAAACTGAGGTAAACTGGACACCATCAAAATTTAAAACATTTGTGGGACTTCCCTGGTGGTCCAGTGGTGAACAGTCCGCCTTCCAATGCAGGGGACACGGGTTTGACCCCTAGTCAGGGAACTAAGATCCCACATGCCACAGGGCAACTAAGCCCACGCGCCACAACTAGAGAGAGAAAACCTCATGCCACAACTAGAGAGAAGCCCACGCACCTCAACAAAGAGCCCACATGAGGCAACAACAACAACGAAAGATCCTGCATGCCACAACAAAGACCCGACACAGCCAAAATAATAATTAAAAAAAATTTTTTTAAAGTTAAAACATTTGTGCTTCAAAGAACACCATCAAGAAGAGAGTGAAAGACAGCCCACAAGTTTTTGTAAATCATATATCTAATAAGCGTCTAGTATTCAAAATATATAAAGAATTCTTACAACTCAAAAAGACAACCCAAATTTAAAAATTGACAGTCATTTCTCCAAAGAAGATAGACAAATAGCCTATAAGCACGTGAAAAGATGCTCAGCATCATTACCCATCAAAGAAATGTAAACCAGCACTATTTATAACAGCCAAGACACAGACGCAACCTAAGTGTCCATCATATATATATACACATATATATGTATATATATATAATGGAATATTACTCAGGCGTAAAAAAAGAATGAAATATTGCCATATGCATCAACATGGATGGACCTAGAGAATATCAACCTAAGTGAAGTAAGTCAGACAGAAAAAGACAAATATTATATATCATTTATATGTAGAGTCTAAAAAATAATACAAATGAATTTATTTACAAAACAGAAACAGACTCACAGACATAGGAAACAAACTTACGGTTACCAAAGGGGGAATGGGGGAAGGGTTAAATTAGGAGTATAGGATTAAAGATATACACCACTATATATAAAATAGATAAACAGCAAGGATTTACTGTATAGCACAGGGAACTATTTTCAATATCTTGTAACAAACTATAATAGAAAAGAATCTGGAAATATATATGTGTATATATATATATATATATATATAAAACTGAATCACTTTGCTGTACATCTGAAACTAACACAAAATTGTAAATCAACTATACTTCAATTTAAAAAAAGAAAGGAATGCAAACCAAATTCACAAATCATTTCACACCTCCTAAGATGGCTATAATAAAAATGACAGATACTAACAAGTATTGATGAGGATGTGAAGAAGTTGGAAATCTCATACCCTGATGATGGGCAGTTCTCCAAAATAAACATAGAGTATCATATGACCCAGCAATTCTATTCCTAGGTATATATCCAAGAGAAATGAAAACATATATCCACACAAAAACTTGTACATGAATGTTCATAGTAGCATTAGCCGTTAGAGTGAAAAAAATGGAACAAACCTAAACATAGATCAACTGATGAATGAATAAATAAAATTTGGTATATCCACATAGTGGGCTATTATTCATCAATGTAAAGAAATAAAGTACTAACACAAGCCATAACATAGATGAACCTTGAAAACACTATGCTAAGTGAAAGAAGCCAGATATAAAAGGTCACATATTATACAATTCCATAGATATATAGAGAGAGAGAATAGGCAAATCTACAGACACAGAAATAAATTAACATTTGATTAGGGCTGGGGGGATTCAGAGGCAATGGACAGTGACCGCTAATGGGCATGAGGTTCTTTCTGGAGTGATATAAATATTCTAAAATTGATATTAGTGATGATCTCAAAACTCTGAATACATCAAAAACCATTGAACTGTATACATCAAGTGGGTGAACTGTATGGAATATGAATTATATCTCAATAAAGCTGGTATATATATAGTTTTAAAATCTCTTCCTGATAATCTGATGCCTCCAGAACTTGAGGCAACATTCATTCATTCATTTATCTCTTTATTCAATACATATTTATTGGGCTTCTACTATTCAATCATTTATTTACTCAACAAATATGTACTGACCACATACCCTGTGCTAGGCACTGTTCTATACACAGAGGATCCCACAAAACATATTAAAAGAGTTGCTTACTTTCTTGTGGGTGGGCCATAAACAAAATAGGAGGATCTTATACAGTGTAATACATTGAAAGTAATTGATGCTAGGGAGAAAAATAAAGCCAGGAAGAGGGATGGTCAGCAGGGGAATAGAGAGGAGGGGTCGCAGTTATAAGCAAGGTGGGCAGGGAGAACCTCACTGAGAAGGTGACATTTGAGCAAAGATCTGAAGGAGGGAAGGGAGTGGACCACGCAGATAGCTGGAGGAAGAACATTCTAGGCAGGGAAAATAGCAAGTGCCGAGGCCCTGAGGTGGACATGCCTGGTGCATCTGAGGAATATCTAGGGAGCAGCGTCAGTGAGAAGGAAAGTAGAGGATTCGAAGTTAGAGAAGTAAGGGGAGAGACAAACTCCGTTATTCTGTTGAGGTAGGGCATAGTGGAGTGTGTACATCTGAAAACAGCAGAAATTATTCTGGCCCCTGGCTCCAAGCTTCATGCACGTACAGTATGCCCAGTTTCAAGATAAGGCTGCGATCACTGGTGTACTGGAGCTGACACACACCAGTGGTGACAGAATTTTTGAGGAATCTGGAGATTCAGTTGATAAACACAGCTCTTATTAAAAATTAAGTTATAGAAATTTATAATTAAATAAATTATATTAAAAACAAAAGTATTAAATACTGGCAACTTCCAAATTATTTTGCTACATCTAACTACTATCTAGGCTGTTACGGTTATTTATGTCTTTTGTATCTGTACAGTGGAAATACTATAAAAGGTGAGCTCTGCCCTTCTATTCCCAAATCTGCATCACGCTCAGTGGTGTCACATTGGTAATTTGAAACGGGCCATGGTAGGAGAAGTTACACCACAGAAATCGGCAAATGCTACAAATTGGGGCTTGATTTATTGTCTTATTATCTAGACATAAGAAAGTGAAGAAAAAGGTGTTAATAGTGCAGCTTTCACTTAAAAGTTTGTCACATTTGGGAATCCATTACATTGCAAATAGAACAAAAAAAGTGAGGAAATATTTTCCCAGGATTCAAAAACTCTTACCCACTTCAGCAAAGAAGTCACTCATATCATTGATGACCATGAATGGACTAAGTGAAATTCTGACAAATGTCTTTGTTGCTTCACTTTAACCTTGACGATATCAACCAACATCCATGTCTTAACACACTCATTTGTCAATTTCAACCACAGGTTGGCCACAGATGGAAGAGTTCAGCAAAAAGCAATGAAAGCATTCTGAAGGAATCAAATGGCTATACAGAATTTACAATAGAGAGTTCTGTGGGTTTTTTTCATTTGTAAATTGTGTGCTATACAGGCCTTTGACATCAGTAAGATTTATACTATGTGTGCATAATACATTCATTTTTGGAAAGTCGGTTATTAAACATTTACTGGCTACTAACACACAATCCAATTTCTTTTTTTTGGCTGCGTCGGGTCTTTGTTGCTGCGCATGGGCTTTCTCTAGTTGTGGCGAGCGGGGGCTACTCTTCGCTGCGGTGCACGGGCTTCTCAACACGGTGGCTTCTCTTGTTGCGGAGCACGGGCTCTAGGTACGTGGGCTTCAGTAGTTGTGGCTCGCGGGCTCTAGAGCGCAGGCCCAGTAATTGTGGCTACGGGCTTAGTTGTTCTGCGGCATGTGGGATCTTCCTGGACCAGGAATCGAACCCATGTCCCCTGCACTGGCAGGTGGAGTCTTAACCACTGCATCACCAGGGAAGTCCCACACTATCCAATTTCGAATCAGTTTTTACAGATCTTAGGGACCAGACAGAGGGGAGAGAGGCTGCTCAGCCAACCCTCAGAAAGGGATGGAGTTAATTCAAAATCATTCTGCTCTAGAATTCAGAGTCAGCCAGGCTGGAAACCAGGAATTCCTTTGTGTTTATATGGATGGTCACCTTATTTTTATTTATTTCTTTATTTATAAATTTATTTGTTTTATTTATTTATTTTTGGCTGCGTTGGGTCTTCATTGCTGCACGCGGGCTTTCTCTCATTGTGGCGAGCGGGGGCTACTCTTCGTTGCAGTGCGCGGGCTTCTCATCGCGGTGGCTTCTCTTACTGCGGAGCATGGGCTCTAGGCACGCGGGCTTCAGCAGTTGTGGCGTGCGGGCTCTAGAGCGCAGGCTCAGTAGCTGTGGCACACTGGCCCAGTTGCTCCGCGGCATGTGGGATCTTCCCGGACCAGGGCTCGAAGTCGTGTCCCCTGCATTGGCAGGTGGATTCTCAACCACTGCGCCACTGGGGATGCCCGGTCACCTTATTTAAGGTAGGTGAGTCTAGCTCTCCGTTCACGGTAGTGATCCAGCTTCCTTTTCAAACAAAATTGCTTACCGTACCAAAAAAAGGTCATTTTCAAAAAAATATTAAGTAAATGATAATACAGGTAACACACAGAAAGGGCAAAAATTCGGCCTGAATGACAGAGAACCCAGCCTCTGGAGGTGTACACCTGGGCTCAAATACAGACATCCCTAGTGACCGATGGCTTTGCCCTCGTCTGGCCAACGGGGGCAACACCTACTCCACAGGGATGTTGTGACAGTCAGTCAGCTCAGGGAAGCCCAGGGGCTGGCACAACCCGGCTGAGTAAAGGTGGGCTCCAGGGAGGAGCCTGGTCCGGGCCTGGCCTCCTCCCTGATCCAAAGCAGGCACCGCCTTCAACTCACCCCCGCCCTCCTCCACCCCCTCCCCCGCCCCCCCTCAGTATGTGTCAAATGTAAACATTCACACACACGCAGCATTCTTCCTTCTGTAATCACCTCCCCATAGCAGCCAGCACCTGCTCTCCATGACTCAGCATTCCGAGCCTAAAGTTGCTTTTTTGCTCCTGTCCCTGGAGTTTCAGCTGCTTCCTGTAGCAGGCCAGCTGCCCTGAGAGCGGTGGAAGAAAAACCCACCAGCACAGTTCATATATGAGTTTTGCTCTTTTATCTTTTTTTAAACTTCCGGGGTGGGGGGCGGTCTCAAAGGTTTTTGAGTTGGTAAAATAAACTTCAATAGATAAATACAGTGTGGCATTGGTTGTGAGAGTCTTCATCCCTAAGTACAGCTTCAGGGTGCATCAAACAGCTCGCGATGTAAATAAAAAGGCCTGATGCTTCTCCCGGGCGCAGGATAGAAAGCAGGAGCGGCCTCTGTCCTCCCTGCACCAACGGTTGCCCAGCGAGTGAAGGAGACCAGCTGTCATAGCGCAGCACACTGTGTGCTCTGTGGCTCTCCTTGCAAGGAATGAAGATTTGTCAAGTCTTCAAGTGACAGGCATTCATTGTCACAACAGTCACAGCCACCCTAGCCGGCACTGGTGCTGGACAGACGCCAAGGGCTGCCCTTCCACTCCCCACCCTTCCGCAACTGCCCTGGGCCCTGGCAGGCCGCCCTCTGGGTTTTGCATCCTCCTAAATGCCTTGCCCTTTGTCCCCCAGTTGGATTGGCCTCTGCGGGGCAGGGGCAGGAGATCAGAGCGGGTGAGGAGAGGGGCTCGGGGGTATGTATCCCCTCCACTCCTGCCCTGCAGGGCGGGCTGGCCCAGCGGCACTCCTGGCCAGAGCCCACAGTTGCTGTCCTGCCACCCTCGCCTGAGGCTACCAGCTGGCTCGTGACTGCCCCTTCCCCTCGCCCCATCAGGCCCAGGAATGGAACCGGCTTCCTGCAGGTACCATTCTGTCAGCGTCCCCGCCTCTGAACCACACCTGTGTAAATGATCCCTTACACCCACCTCAGTTACCCAGCTGAGTGTCCCCCCCAGACCCGGGCTGCCACCCGGTTACAGAGCGCTTCACACGTGCCCGCCTCTTCTCTGCATATTATAGGCATTCACTCACCCAGTCCTCACAACAGCCCTCTGAGGTAGACACCAGTATTAGCCCTGTTTACAGAGGCGGAAACTGAGGCACAGAGAGGGCAATGACTTGCCCAGCTTCACACAGTAGTAAGCAATGGGGCAACATTCAGACCCAGGCAGGGCAGCGCCTGACGCCACTCTGTGTTAGGATGTGTAAGGGACCAGGGAAGTGGGTGTGTCTAGTTTTGCTCCAGGGAGCACAGGTCCAGCCCTACAAAGTTTCTGGAGTCTGGGGTGTAGTTCCAAAACAAAAAGACCCTCCAGGCCCCTCCGGGGATCCCTCACTACCTCACAGCTCCTGATATGGCCACATCATCGGGACTCAGGCACGATCTCTCCACTCGTCCTGCCACCAGCAGCCCTGCTTCTCTCTGCTCACCTTTTCTCGTCCTCATTGCTTCTGTCTGTTGCCTTCCCTGTGTGTCCTTTAAAGTCCCCAAAAACGGGTCTGATTGATGGGGAAGCCACCAGTGAGCCCTGAGTCACCAGCCCGTCCCTGAGTCAGGAGCTGCATGTTTACCACAGCGGGACGGGCTCAGGGGAAAGACCTCCACAGCCCCAGGGCAGGATTGTTTCATGGCAAAGAAAACAGAGCCACACACAAGCAGGAGATCTTGTTGTGGGTGAAGGACGGTCCCTCCCCAGCCTCCCAGCTATTCCAGAGCCTCTCCCCGGGGCAGGACACAGGGGCAGGATGGCCTGGGTGAGGGGATACTCAGCTTCCCAGGGAGCCCCGCAGAGGCTCAGGCTCAGGCTCAGGCTCAGGACCATGCCAAGGCCACCCCTGCAGGCGCCCCACCCCTGGTCAGCAGCCACAGCCAGGGTGGGACCTCCTAGAACAGAAGGACAGAACCAGGCCGGGGACAGGTAAGGAGCCACGCAGGGCCCTCTCTGCCCTCGTGGGGCATGGCAGATCCCTCGGTGCACACTCCTTGGGTGCCCCCCACTCCAGTCTCGCTCAGCTTCCAGTTCCCCAAACACACCGTGTTCACCACCTGCCATCTCCGCCCAAACCATTCCCTCCGCCCAGAAAGTCTTCCTCCACTGTGTCCCAGCAAACTCATTCCCACTCATCCTTTAAAAGGCACTCTGGAGAAAACCTCCCCAGATACCCCAAACTATATCAGATGTCCTATTGCCTCAAGAGCAAGGCCTGGGTCTGATTCCTTTTTCTATTTGGGGCCCTTCCCCAGATGAGGAACATTCTAGACGTTCCCTGCGTGAGTATTAAAGAAATGAAGAGACAAGACCAAAGAACATGATCAGAAAAAAGGACGAGGACTGTTGTCCGCCCCCCTCTCCCAGCAAGCAGAGCACGAGAAGAGGCTTCAGTGCCATGCGTTTGGGGAAATGATCCCAGGGAACAGGGGTGAGGTGCGGGGAGAGAGGAACAAGCAAGGAGGGAAGGCCAGCACGCGGGTGGAGGGTGGGCTAGCAGCTGCTCACCACTGTGGGCATCTGGGGCACAGTGCCACGGGCACTTCTGAGGAGCTGTGTGAAGGGACCTCGGAACCGCCCAGCTGAGAGATGGGGCAGGCGGGGGGTGGTCCTCACCCTCCAGTTCCCATCCCCCAGTCATCGGAGGCTGCCCCACAGCAGGGTCAGTCCCTCGCACATCCAGAAGGCAACCAGGTGACCAGCGTGTCCACACTGCAGAGTCAGGGAGATGTCAGGCAGAAAATGAAAGAGTCTCTGTGCAGCTCAGGTGAGAGCTGTCAGGCCACAAGCTGGCTGCCACAGCAGCAGCGAGAGAAAGGAGCTGGGCCAAAAGATGTGGAGCATCCACACAGGTCTGTACAAGGAGTAGGGGATGTTAAGGCTGGAGAAATAGGGTGAAGGTTACGTTGTAGACGGCCTTGAACATCAGCCCAAGCATTACAGCTTTATTTGGTAGGCTACCAAGAGCCACTGAGGATTTCTTTGCGATACGGCAATAACATGGCCGCACCAATGGGTGGCTTGAGGTAGTTTCAGCCCCCTTCCTCCATAAAATAACAGCTCTTCACCAAGACCTCACCAAATAAACATATAATCATAGTAAAAACCAGTGCAGGTCCTCTACCCTACTGCCATCAATCAAGAGCCACACCTAATCCCCTCCATATAGAAACACTAAGCCCCAGTTGGGTGCTGCCGTCTCTCTCTACCCGTCCATGAAGAAATCCCTATAAATACATTTTGAAACGTTCAGTTCTTTATTTAGGCATATCTTTCAGATCTAAAGAAAGAGAAGCTTGGGAACCTTTAAGGAAGAAACCAGTTAAGAGAGCCTTCCTTGTTGCAACCCAGAAGGGGTCTTCAGATGATGGGGAACCAGCCAATTCCATCCAAATTTCAAAAAAAAAAAAAAAAGCAACTTACAAAAATGATAGGTGAAAAAAAACCCTTCAAATTGGAAAAGCATCAAGAGAGTTGCACCTGGAGAGTGCATGAGGTGCGATGACATGGCTTTTTAAATAATTCTATCAGGATACATACGCTGAAAGCTGCCCTCTGGGGCCCCCTAACACATGCTCTGATGTGTTCCCTGCTCCACTGTAGGAAGCATTTCTTTATCTTACCTCCTGACTCTGGTGGCACATTTATGTGAATATCCTCCAGGGTTGCTTTCTTTGTCTTTTTGTGGTAAATTAGATTTTCCTGAGTAGTCCAAGATCAAAGGCAAGACGAGGGATTAAGATTTATTTTCTTGTGTGAGTCATAGCCTGGATCACCAAACACAGAGTTCTCTAAATGTTTTCAGTGGTGATGACACTACTGAGACAAGATTATAGAGTTCTGTGTGATGTTTAATTAAAACTTTTCATCTGATCAAGGGCACTGTCACTGTTGGTGACAATGTAAATTACCCATCACCCAGCAATTCTGCTTCTGGGAATTTATCCTAAGGAACTAACAAAAAATGTGGGATAAGATTTTGCTACAAGGTTATTCACTAGGCTGCTCTTTAAAAGACCAAAAATTTAGAAATAACCTGAATTCCCAAAGGGGGGAGGGATTAGTTAAACAAAGATAATACCATCATGTAATGGAATACTATGTTCCATGCTGCCGTAAATATAAACACTATATATATGTATACACACACACATACACATACACATATTTATATTTTATGCTTTGACGCAAGGTAAAAGGAATCTGTGGTATCCCAGGGTTTGGGTAGATGCGATTACGAGTAATTTGTGTTCTTTTCGCTTGCTGTTTCCTTACGAGCATGAACTGCTTTTTGTTTTGTTTTGTTTTGTTTTGTGGCCGTACCACATGGCATGTGGGACCCTAGTTCCTCGACAAGGGATCGAACCCACAACCCCTGCATTGGAAGTTCAGAGTCTTAACCACTGGACATCCAGGGAAGTCCGAGCATGAACTGCTTTTATAGCATAGAAAAAATAATTAAAGAAACTTCACTGGAGGGAGTCCCATTGCTCATGCATAAGGTGGTCCTAATTTCCCTCTTTTTCGAGCTTCAGCTCATGGAGCAGTTTGGTCCAGTAGACACTTACCCAGCTTCAGTGGAATATGCCAAGCACTGCAAACTTCTGAGGACACAAAGATGAAGAGGGGCTATGGTCCCTGCCCTTGCAGGACTCCTCTCAAGTGGGGACACATACACCTCAACAGAAACTCATCAGCAATCTCAAGGAAGTCTAGGATTTGAAGCACAACTGGGCCTCCCGGAGACCAGATATTATGTTAAAGTGCTTTGAAAGGCAGCACTATAGTAATGTGGGCTCTCAAATACTTCCCATAAGCGGGACCAACTCACAAGAGAAGCTAACTGTCCTCAAGAGAACTGATACACAGGGCGTGTAGCATGTGAGGAAATGGTTGCACACCCTCTTTATGCAGGCACACATAGGTAGAATCTGAGTAATGCTGCAGCCATCCTTCCGGAAGCAACACCCCTCTGATATAATAATAATAACCTTTTCCTCCTATAGAAGAATACCATAAGATACTATATTAAAGGAAGACATTTCACTTTCCTTTGACACTAGACAGCTTAGGTCTTTTTATGGTCTGAGTTTCAAGTGTGATTTTTAACTG
Source organism: Delphinapterus leucas (assembly GCF_059928025.1). NCBI lineage: Eukaryota > Metazoa > Chordata > Mammalia > Artiodactyla > Monodontidae > Delphinapterus > Delphinapterus leucas. The sequence continues at coordinate 119,815,323 of NC_143132.1, forward strand.
CAATTGCATGTCTCCCCCTAGTGTTCATCCACATTATTGCACCCTGTTGTAACGGTGAGGAAACGGTGAGGATAGGGTGGAGGTAGGTCTGGGTCCCTCAACTTCCCAGAAGGAAAAAATAAGTGTATCGGACGTGGGATAGAACCGTCAAAAGCACTCAAATAACCGCCACTTCAATTGCAAAACATAAGCCATGGCTCTATATTTTCTGTAACCACATAAAATTTGCTAGTTTTTGGTTGGGATAATAATAACAAATAATATTTATTGTACACTTCCCATGTGCGAGGCACAATGCTAAGTGCATTGCATATATTAACCCATTTAGTCCTCATAATAATCCTAAGGGCAAGAACAAGTTGTCACTCTGAGCTCGTGCAGTGTCTTGAATTCAAGGGAGGGGACGGACATAAGATGTCCCGTCAAAACAAAGCGAAGGGGCACATGATATACAGAGCAAGGACACTGGAGTGAAAAACCACATGCAGAAGGCGTGGTCAGCGCTCCATACTGTTGTTTAATTGTTAATAATGTCTGGGTGGTGTGCTTTCAGTTTACCCTCAAAAGTAAACCATCTTTTTTTCTTTTAGCAGCTTTATTGAGATATAATTCACATCCCATATAATTCTCCCACATAAAGGGTACAATTCAATGGCTTTTAGTAAGTTCACAGAGACGTGCAACACCATAATTAATTTTAGATCATTTCCATCACTCCTTAAAGAAACCACATACGCACAGGCAGTCACTCCCCATTTCCCCAAACCCTACTGATCCTAGACGACCACTGATCTACTAACGATCTCTATACATTTGTCTATTTAGCCTATGCTACATTTCATAAAGATGGAATCACACAACACATGGTCCTCTGTGACTGGCTTCTTTCACTGGGCATGTTTTCAAGGTTCATCCATGTTGTAGCATGTGTAAGTACTGTATTTCTTTATATTGCTGAATAATATTCCATTGTATAGATATGCCACATTTTAGTTACCCATTTATCAGTTTATGAACACTTAGGTTGTTTCCACTTTTTGACTATTATGAATAGTCAAAAATATATTATGAATAATGTTGATATGAACATTCATGTACAAGTTTTTATGTGAACATATGTTTTCATTTCTCTTGGGCATATACCTAGGAGTGGAATTTCTGGGTCATATGGTGACTCCGCGTTTAACATATCAAGGAACTGCCAGACTGCTTTCCAAAGTGGCCGCACCGTTTTTCATTCCCGTAAGTGCATCTGAGAGTTCGATTTCTGCGTATTCTTCCCAACACATGTCTTTTTTTTTTTTTTTTTTTTTTTTTTTTTTTAGCGGTATGCGGGCCTCTCACTGCTGTGGCCTCTCCCATTGCGGAGCACAGGCTCCGGACACGCAGGCTCAGCGGCCATGGCTCACGGGCCCGGCCGCTCCGCGGCATGTGGGATCTTCCCGGACCGGGGCACGAAGCCGTATCCCCTGCATCGGCAGGCGGACTCTCAACCACTGCGGCACCAGGGAAGCCCAAGAAGTCATTTTTTTTAAAGGGTTTTAAGTTGGGGAGCAGGTGCTAGAACTGGATAGGACAGGATTTCCAATGATGGCTCTGGCTGAAATTTGAAGAATGCAAAGAGGGGCTGTAAACAGACCTTTCAGGAAGCAATTTTGACTATTCCAGGCCAGAGAGAAAGGTAACTTAAGTCTAGGGCTGGAAACAGTAGAGAGACGTGAGAGATAATTAGGAGAAATGTTAAAGAAACTTGGTGAATAATTAGATGGGGGGGCTAGGAAGTGGAACAGTCAAGGATGACTCTGCAGTTGGATAGAAGATGGAGCCATAGACTTGATCATGGAAACCCCAGGGAGGGAGCAGGTTGGGGATGAGAAAGATCATGAGTTCATTGCTGAGAAGCTGAAGTTAGGTGCCCAGGAAACACCAGGTGGAGAGGTGATTAGGCAGTCTGCTATGATAAAGTTTAGAACTCAGAGGAAAGAGCCAAGCTAGAGGTACCCATGTGGGATACTCAGGGTGTTGATGGTAAATGTGGCCTTCAGTGGAGATGAGCTTTTTTTTTTTTTTTATAAATTTATTTACTTATTTATTTATTGGCTGCATTGGGTCTTCTTTGCTGCACGCGGGCTTTCTCTAGTTGCGACGAGCAGGGCTACTCTTCATTGCGGTGCACGGGCTTCTCATTGCGGTGGCTTCTCTTGTTGCGGAGCACGGGATCTAGATGTCCGAGCTTCAGTAGTTGTGACACTCGGGCTCAGTAGTTGCGGCTTGCAGGCTTAGGTGCTCCATGGCCTGTGGGATCTTCCCAGACCAGGGCTCGAACCCATGTCCTCTGCATTGGCAGGCAGATTCTTAACCACTATGCTACCAGGGAAGCCCAAGATGAGCTTTTTAAGGGTAAAGGTATAGAATTAGAAGAGAAGGGAGCCCAGGGATGAGGGAGCTCATGTATTACTGCAATATTTAAAGGTCATACAGGAAGAGGATTTGCCAGCAGAAGAGGGAGGCTGTGGAGAGAGTAAACCGGTAGGATGAGAAATGGGAAAGTTATTCAAGTCAAGAGATAAGACAGTTTCAAGGAGATAGTGATCAACAATATTGGAAACCACCGAGGTGTATAACATGACATGCATTGAATTTAGCTACAGAGGTCATTGCTGACCTCAGCAAGATCTAACATGGCTGGGCAGTAGGGGCTGAAGCCAGGCTGGAGTGAGGTGAGGGGTGTGTGGGAGGTGAGGAAACAGAGATGATGCAAGTAGGCAAATCCTTCAAGAACTATGGAGGTAAAGAGCAGAAGAGGGGGAGTAGCTGGAAGGAGATGTGAGGTCAAGGGAGAGTTGAATTTAAGATGGTAAGATGAGGCATATTTAAATGTGAACGAGAAGAATCCATCCTACTGGTAGAGATGGGAAGATGAAGATACAGAAAGGCAACAAAGCTGAGTGACAGCCCAAGTGGTCTGGCTTCTAGAGCTAGACCAATTGGGTTCAATCTGGCTTCTCCATTTGCTGCCTGTGTGGCTTGGATCAGGGTATTTGGCCTCTTTATGCCTCAGTTTTCTCATCTGTAAAATGGAGAGAAAATGGAACTTCCATTGGGAGTGTTAAATAAAAGCATATACGGGAAGAGCTGAGGTTTGGATTGAGTTACTTTGCCAATGCAGGATTCCAAAGCCACATTGACTCTTTTCACCCCTCACCTGAGCTTTGCCATTAGAGACACCCATTTGCTCCCTTTTAATTCTTCACAGCACCTACCATATAATTCCTGACTCAAAGAGGATGTTGGCGATGGTAAACTATTTCTACAATTAAAATAAAGTGCCTGGGACGTCCCTGGTGGTCCAATGGCTAAGACTCTGCTCTCCCAATGCAGTGGGCCCGGGTTCGATCCCTGCTCAGGGAACTAGATCCCACCTGCCGCAACGAAGATCCCACACGTGGCAATGAAGATCCTGCATGCCGCAACTAAGACCCGGTGCAGCCAAATAAATAAATAAATAAATATTTTTAAAAATAAATAAATAAAATGCCAAGGGAAGGGGGAAGGATAAATTGGGAGATTGGGATTGACATATACACATTACTATATATAAAATAGATAGCTAATAAGAAACCTGCTGTATAGCACAGGGAACTCTGCTCAATACTCTGTAATGACCTATATGTGAATAGAATCATAAAAAGAGTGGTGGACTTCCCTGGTGGTCCAGTGGATAATACTCCACATTGCCAATGCAGGGGGCCCGGGTTCGGCCCCTGGTCGGGGAACTAGATCCCGCATGCATGCCGCAACTAAGAGTCCACATGCCACAACTAAGAAGTCTGCCACAACTAAGAACCAGCACAGCCAAAATAAATAAATAATAACTATTTTTTAAAATTTAAAAAATAAATAAGAGTGGATATATGTATAACTGAATCACTTTGCTGTACAGCAGAAACTAACACAACATTGTAAATCAACTATACTCCAATAAAAGTTAATTTTAAAAAAAGTACCAACAGAATGTGAACGTGTGCTTACCAAAAGTCATAAACTAGAAAGTTCACAGCAGCGTGACTCATAATAGCCTCAAATTGGAAGGTACCTCAAAATCCATCCACAGAATAATCAGTAAACAAACTGGTATATGCAGACAAAGAATACTTACAGCAATGAGAATATACAATCCACAACTACACACAGTGATAAAAAGGAAAGGAGCCAGATACAAAAGAGTATATGTTATGTGATTCTACTTATATAAAGGACAAAACTAATCAATACTGTTAGATATCAAGACAGGGATTCCCCTTGGGGGTGAGTAGTGACTGGAAGTAGCGGAGGGCTGGACAAAAGGGGCGTTTCCTGGGGAGGTCACGAATATGTACTTTAATAATAATTTTTAAAAGAACATTCTATAAAGGACATATATATTTGGAAAAAATACTTCTTAATACTTCCCACAGCCATCTTTCAAGTTCAAGTTCCTTTATCAGGTTAGTGAAGTAAGTACATACATTCTGAGATGCAAAGCAGCAACAGGTTTTTGCATTGTTCCTACAAAGGCAATAACCCCAGACTCTAAGAAAGGTGTTTAAGAGGCACCGCTTTTCAGAGGAAAAGACTCTTGAGTCTTTTCAGGATTTGAGGTCTTCCATTCAGTTAAGACATTTGAATAGGTAGCTTTAAAGAAAGCACCTTCCTGATTCAGCCTGGGTATCCAAAAAACCTCAGCCCCAGGGAGAGTCACTTGGTCAGCCCAGGCAGTGTTTGAAACAGCATCTAACGGCCAAGAAACTGTTCTGACCTTCTCTACAATGTGCTCGCCCAGAAAACTAGTGGGTTGACAGTTACTTCTCCGCATGATATCTAAATGCCTGAATGTTTCAGATACACTGTTGGGTGGTGGCCATAGTCCTACCTGACCTCCTGCATAGGTCTCTTGACTTTTTCTCTCCATTCCGGGTTTTTGCCTGGATTTCTGACAGAATGACTGCAGTAATCTAGCTCTGAAACTAACATAAGGATCTTTACCAAATTTTCTTTCAAACTGTACCTCCAGCTTGTTTCCACCATATTAGATTTGCGAAAGTGAGAACTGCCCTGGGTGAGCCGCGTGCTGCTTGGGATTTGACCTGAATGGTGGCCTCCTCCCTGGCCTTGCTTCCCACACTTCTTATTCTCTTCATACTTGGGATCCTTCCCATTTTCCCAGTTGTGCCCCCTAATGTCCCGCTCAGGGTCAACTGTCATACTGCAGGGTTAAAGATCACCCTTCTCTCTTTTCCCCACCTGCGTGCTAAATGCCATTTGGAATTTGAAATAAAACCACCCAAAGCTCAGCCAAGTGGTGGAAATCAATAATAAAAAATGAAGCCGGTAAATAGATTCCATCCGTTCCATCCAGTCTTTGGTAATTTCCTCAGGAAACAATTATTTTCAAATTGATCTGTCCTTGTTTTCAATTCCATTTTTTTTTTTTTTTGGCCACGCTGCCAGGCCCGGCAGTGAAAGCGCTGAGTCCTAACCACTGGACTGCCAGGGAATTCCCTCAATTCCATTCTATAAATAGTATACAGAAACTCAGGTCCCTCCGTTAGTAAATAGAATCTTTCCTAATTTTTTTTAAAGAGGAGGAAGCAACTAAATAAATCACTCTGTGGCGACCTAGGTGGGTGGGATGGAGGGGGGGATGGGAGGGAGGTCCAAGAGGGAGGGGATACAGGTATACATATAGCTGATTGACTTCATTATACAGCAGAAGCTAACACAACATTGTAAAGCAACTTTATTCCAATAAAAAATAAATATATCATGTTTCATTTTGTCCTGAAGAACCGAGACCTATATTCATAAAATTCTCATTGAAATATAAATAAAAAGCTGCAAAAATAATATGCTGCACGTATCTTAGTGAAGTTAACACACAGTGAAATCTGCTTATCAGAGATGGTTCAAGTGAAGAGCTCTAAGTGGCTTTCCAGGATATTCTATTGGAATTAGCAGGGAGAGAGACTGGGAATTAGGAAGTCAAAAGTAAAATGGTTATGCTCGTCTATGTTAAGGAGTTTACCTAGTCTAGACTGAATAATCCCGTCCATAATACCATGGTGAAGGATTCCAGAACTTTACAACTGAAAACGTAGTGCTCAATTATATTATTACTGTTATACACACCCCTTTTTGTCAACTCTCAGAAACAAAGCCGGTCTAAGCTAGTCCTGCCCAAGATGCGGTGTTCTCAAAGTTTGATCCCTGGACCAGTACCATCAACATCAGATAATTGTTAGAAATGAAAATTCGCAGATCTACCCCAGACTCACAGAATCAAAACTCTGGGGAGGCACTAACAAGCAACCTATATTTTAAAAAGCCTTTTAGACAATTCTGACGCATGCTCAAATCTGACAACTGCCACTCGAATTCATCCTCCCTAACACACAGAGACATCAAGTGCCCTTAATTTTTTTTACTTTTTTAAATTTTTTGTGGTACGCGGGCCTCTCACTGTCATGGCCTCTCCCGTTGCGGAGCACAGGCTCCGGACGCGCAGGCTCAGTGGCCATGGCTCACGGGCCCAGCCACTCTGCGGCACGTGGGATCTTCCCGGACCGGGGCACGAACCTGTGTCCCCTGCATCGGTAGGCGGACCCTCAACCACTGCGCCACCAGGGAAGCCCAGGTGCCCTTATTTTTGTGTGAAGTCATACTGGTGTCTCTCCTCCTTGTCCCATTAGCCCATCCTGGGTATGAGATGTCATTCTTCCTCTCTTATCCAGGACCCATGACAGAGACTATGAATTGTTCAGGATCCATTCCACTCTTCTCTCTCCTACTAATACAAGTGGGAAACTACATATCTAACCCTCTCTTGACTCTAGATATGGCTCTGCAAATAATTAGTTTGGACCAAGAGTATATGAATGAAAGTGATGCATGCGACCTCCAGATTATATCTTTAAAAAACAAGCAAACCTGGTTGCCTTCCTCTTCTTTTTCCCCTCCTCCCCAACTGGAATGCTAATATGATATTTGGCTACGATGATGAGGACGACATTGCTTTGGGGCAGCAACAGGACAGACATAACCTGGGTCCTTAGATACTCCTCGATCAGAGCTGCCTCAAGAACCTAACCTACCTTCTTCTGAAGTATTATGGGAGAGAGAAATAAATGCAATGTGACATTGTTTGAACTACTGTATTTCTCTTTGTCATAACCTAGCCTGTACTTTCTTTAGAGGGCAGAGCTTCCTTCCTAGTTATAATCCTATTTCCTTTCCTAAGGCTGAGATTTCATGCATTTGTCCCCATAAACCCACCTTTTATATATGTTCCCATCCAAAACAAGTTGCCACTTTACATAAAGGACTTCTACTTCCACTACTGATGGGCTAGGTAATTTGGACCAACTTGCCCACTGAGGACCTCTACGAAAGCCAGGTGCAATTAATTTTAAAAATCTACTTACAGGCATTGAAGAGCTAGCAAGGCAGGTAAAATAAACTAAGAAAATGGAGAAGGGGGAAATCCAGAGATGCATTTGGACTTGCTACTTTCCTGGGTACTTGCCAATTCTAGATGAGGCAACTGAGAGGCCAAGCAAGATTTTTGACAGCCTTAAATGGGCTAAGGGAATTAAAAAAAAAAAAAAAAAGAGTCTAAGCCCACCAAGTCTGGGAGAGAGTGCAGGTAACCCCACACTTGAGACTGGGACACTGAAGGCTGCATTCTAAGCACAGGTTGAAGTGGAAATAGATTAACCCTTGTAGGGATGCAATCTAGCATTAAAGCATGGCAATCACTGAAATTGGATTAAGGTGATCCTGCATTACGAGCTCCTCTAGGTTCCTTCCTACAGCAAATGTAGGATTCTGGATATGGGAGCTCTCAGACATAGGCGCAAACATAACTATGCCTACAATGTTAAAGGAGACAAAAGACGGGCTTCCCTAGTGGCGCAGTTGTTGAGAGTCCGCCTGCCGATGCAGGGGACGTGGGTTCGTGTCCCGGTCCGGGAAGATCCCACATGCCGCGGAGCAGCTGGGCCTGTGAGCCATGGCCGCTGAGCCTGCGCATCCGGAGCCTGTGCTCCGCGAAGGAAGAGGCTGCAACAGTGAGAGGCCTGTGTACCGCAAAGAGACAAAAGACAAGTCTGAAAATTTCAATTCAAAAATATTAAAATATGAAGGACAGAGAAGATTTTTTAATGTATATTCTATATTCCATATAATTTCCCAGTTGAAATTCTAGAATTAGGAAACCATGTGCCAACCCCCGATTATGGCGAGAGGTTTTGAGAGACCCTCCTCATGGAAATCCCATGAAATGGGTTCTCCACAAGGAAGGAGTAGAGAGAAGAAATCTCACTGTCCACCAGAAGGCTTTATAACCAAAAGTACCAGATGGAGAGCAGACAGATCGTGAAATTAAACCAAGGGAAACGTGAAATTTCATAATGTTTCCATATCAAACTCATCCCTAGTATAAAACTTCAGCTATCAGATTTTCCTCTCTGCTCAAGCCATGTTCTTTTCCTATACAAACCCCTGCTTTTTCTTTTGTCTCCGGAAGCCCAGACACTGTCTGTTTGCAACTTTTCTGTTCTGCATTCGAAACCTAAGGTCCCACAACTTTTCTACTGCGCCATCCAGTGAGATTTGGAAGGAGCTTCTGGGTCAGCAAATGCGATGACGGGACAGACCAGAACAAGGCCCTAGGCACTGCCCTCAAAGACCTGAGGTTATTTCTTTGCATCTGGAAACAAGCAGAACACATTTCTGCTTCCTCCTCCATCCCCTTCTCCCCAACTTCTCTCTGCTGCCCACACCCACCGCTCACCCCGGCTTCCACCAGTGCCCACAGCAGGTGAAAGGGGAGCAGAGAGCTTCCCAGCTGCTGCGAGGCCTCCCATACTGAGCCATGTTTGGGCATGATTCCTCTCACCTCCTGAGGGAAAGGCAACCCCACAGGGCTATGGCTGAGAGGGAAGGGGACTTTAGTCCTCCAGGCCACAAGTTGGGGACATCATGAAAGCTCCTCAGCATGATCATGGGTATGTACTTACTTTTCAGAATAACTCGGGTAATACTGTAAATACACATGTGTTGCAAAATATCTATATACAGGTATACATAGAGCTGAAGTTAAAGGACTTCTTCACTCTCCCACCCCACCCCATTCATTCCTGCTTCTTAGAGGAATTTGTTTTTAACATTAAAACAAAAAGCCAGCCCTCTCCTGTATGTATGTGTATGCGTGTGTGTTTATCTCCATCTGTATCTAGGGTGCTGCCTGCCGTACCTGAGGGGCATCACACGTGTGTTTGTTCCTTTCTTTAGAGAAGTTTCAGCTACTGAACTCTCTAGGCTAGAAGAGAAAATCACTTTTAACTCCGTCATCTATCGCCATATAACAAACCATCCCCAAACGTAACGACTTTAAAAACAAACCAGGACACTCACCATTTTACTTCGTTTACAGTTCTGGAGTTCAGCTGTGCGGTCCTGACCTAGGCCAGCTGGTTCCTCCCTGTGGTCAGCTGGTGGGTAGGCTGGAATGCCCATTCACAGGCAGCTGGCTGGCCGGCTGACTGGTGGAGGCAGGGCCCACAGCTGCAATAGCTGGGCCGGGCCCCAGCAGCCTAGCCCAGGCTTCAGCATATGGAGATTTCCGGGTTCCCAGCAACAGAAACAGGCAAGCCTCCCAAGGCAGGAGTGCTTTTGTACTTCTGCTTACGTCACGTGTGCTAATGCTCCATTGGCCACAGCAAATCACATGACCAGAACCAACTTCAAAGAGTGGAGAAATGGACTCCACCTGTTGAGGGGAGAAGCCTCAAAGTTACAGCTACATTACAGAGGAGGGGAGGGAAGGAATTTGTAGCCACCTATTCAAGACCAGACTCCCTAAGGGCATATGTAGGGCAGCTGGGAATTCCTAGGGATGTCTCTCTGAGATGTTATTTCACCTGGTCAGAAGGGCAAGAAGTTCAGTGTCTAGGGGAAAGGCACACCTCCTTTTCAGATTCTTCGTGCTCTGAGTGTTTAAGGGAAAACTCCTCCCTCAAGGGCAGAACCTGGGAGAGAAGGCAGACAGTGGTTCTGGGTCTGAGAGGGGTGGGTACTGGGGCCTGGTCTGGGGCAGCTATGATGGGAACCGAATGCGATAAGAGCTGTAAGTTTGTGAACCCAAGCGAGGGGCACTCAGCAACCAGGATGTGGCTTATCCTCTCTGGAAAACTCAGGGCAGCAGCCTGCGTGGTTGAGATCGTGCCAGCCGGGCAGGTAAGGGCTTAAGTGATTAACTTGGAAAAGACAGTGAGTGTGATCGCTTTCACACCAAGTTTATGGAGAGGCTTATATTAATTATACATATTTTCGTTAACGTTTAGTCACTAAAACTTGTCCTAATGTGTTTACTTCACGAAATTTGTCAAGCTGTACACTTATAATTTATACACTTTTCTGCATGTGTATTTTATTTTTTCTTTCAATAATTTTATTTTTTTTTACATTTTTATTGGAGTACAGTTGCTTTACAAGGTTTTGTTAGTTTCTACAGTACAGCGAAGTGAAACAGCTATACGTATACATATATCCCCTCTTTTTTGGATTTCCTTCCCATTTAGGTCAACCCAGAACACTGCGCAGAGATCCCTGTGCTATACAGTAGGTTCTCATTAGTTATCTATTTTATACATAGTATCAATAGTGTTTATATGTCAATCCCAATATCCCAATTCGTCCCACCTCCCCCCTTTCCCCCTTGGTATCCATACGTTTGCTCTCTACGACTGTAGACTGCATGTGTATTTTAACTAAAAGTTTGCATTTTTAAAAATTGCCCCAGGTTGATCATAAAAGTGCCAAGGACATGAAGTTTTTCTGGTTTTGTGAAAATAGCATTGCCCTGGGAACCAGGTGACTTGAGTTTTAGTTCCCATGCAGCCACTAACTAGTTTTGGGCTAAGATAAACCATCAAGTATCTTTGAGTCAGAGTTGTTCACCTGTGAGGTTAGGGGTTATTTTAAATTATACCTAAAACCCATTTACTTTTATGTGATCCATCTACTTTTATTAAGTATCTACTAGGCCCTCTGAACACAGTGGAGGACAAAATAGATACATTTCCTGCCCTGGTGGGACTTAGAAACTAGTAAGTGCAAATAGACAAATACACAAGCAGAAATGCCTGTGATCTGTGCAATCTCTGAAGGGAGTAGCATCAGGGGCGATGGGGGAGGGGGGCACCTCCTGGAAACCCTGAAAGACGAGTAGGTGTTAGCCAGGTGAGGCAAGGGGAAGAGCACACAGGAGTAGAAACACATGCTGCAAGCCCTGAGGGGAGAGGCACACGGTGGATTCAAGGACTGCAAAGACATCAATAGGACCTGAACACAGGAGTGGGTAAGAGTTTAATGAGACATCACTGGAGAAATAGGGCCACAGCTTATTAAATCAGCCCCCAACCAAACCCTGGCTGCCCTGTTCACTGATACCATCATTGGTGGGACAAGGTGAACATAGAAACACGACCGAGACTCCTGAGACACCCTCAGAGGGCCTCTCCTGAACCAACAGGCTGTACACCTTACCCTCCTCATTAAAGCTGCACTAGGAAATAAAGCAAGATTTTTAACCCCATGGCCAGCTACTCTCGGATGTCCAAGGCCTGGTGGATTGTCAGCACTTACTGGAATGTAAGGATGAAAATAAAAACTATAATCCAGAAAATAGAGTAAAGAGCAAACCTGTGCATATCTCCCTGCTCACAGATGTTGCACCTCTACGCTCTTCCCACATGTAACATTCCTATAGGGTCAGCCATCATTTATTCAGTTACTCATTTGCTAAAAAATTCCAGACAGTAGGGAGCTAACGAGTGGAGGAGAATCCGATTTGGCAAGGAATTTCCAATCAATCTGCCGCTTCCTTCTCAGGCTATAAATACACTTGGGTATTTATCATCTATGCCTATTTAAATCTCTCTCTTCTTAACCTTCTCACTTATTTTTTGGATCCATGACAAGCTTTGAAAGGGGCCTCCACATGGCTGCCTCTGGCCACAAACTTTAATTTCATTCTCATTGCCAGACAATGAACACCCTAAAATGTGAATAGATAATGCAATATGTACAGTGTGCCAGGAGCTGTTCTAACTTATTATGTATATCAACTCATTGAACCCTCGTGAGCAGCCTATAAACCAGTTTCAAAGAATATTAGTGCCCACTTCATGCGCTTGTCAGGAAGATTAAAATATTATTTTCATTTTGCAGATGTGGAGACTGAGGCATTGAGAAGTCAGGTATCTTAGCCAGGTAGTGCAGCTGGTCAGTTTGGAGGCCAGGATTTAAACCCATGTCGTCTTGCTCCTCCAATCCATGTCCTTAATCATGTCACTGTTGTCCTTCTCAATAACACCACCTGCTAGGTGCTTGGATGCAGTGACAGAGTCCTCTGGGAAGACCACAGTTGAGTTCCAGGAGAGGAATCAGAGACTGCAAGGAGGAAGGTGGCTTTGAGCAGGTTGTGGCCGCCATGAAAATAAACACTTGTACCCTTGCTTTCTCCCAGCCCACATCCTGATTCCCATTCTGCTGAGTACTCTGGAAACAAACAAACTTGCCTCTCCTCAAACAAGCCACTTCCCTTAAGTAGAAGTGGCCAGCTGAGTTGCATGACTTTTAGGATCCCTTCCAGCATCAAAATGCTTTTATTGCCCAGAAAAGGGTTGGGTAATTTTTCAATCCATTTATCTTAATTGTATCTTGACATCTCCACCCATACTTCCCTGCGCTGGCCCCCTTTCCTACCCTGGGAGAGCTGGAATACTTTTGAATGGGTTTCACTCTCCTCTCCAAACACCCACATTTTCCCCTTCCTTCCAAAGCAGCTCAAATGTCCTCTCATCTGTGTTGACTGCTCCAATAGCCTGCAAGAGCTCTTCTTCCAACAATATTCTGTGTGTTTTCTCTGACTCCCTGAAGTGCACGGCAATTTTGTGCCTCTCACCTGCCGTGTTCTGTCCCAGTGCCTGAGAGCTTGCCGGACCCTTGCCCCATGCTCAGGTACTGCTGGCAGGTAGTGAGGGCAGGACACACTTCTCCTACTCACTCATGGCCCAGCACTCAGCAGAGAGCTGGCTCATAGTACTCAATAAATATTAGTTTGATCTGATAATCATAAAATATTGCTTAGTGATTCTCGACACTTAACTTTTCACTTTCTGCTTCTTTGAAAGCCCTATAATCGTCTCCACATACATCTTAGGGGTAAGTATTATTATTCCCAATTTACTCCCAGGGAAACTGAGGCTGGACAATGAAGGGTTATTTAGCAGAGATTATACAAGGGGACTTCTAGGCCTAACCCTGGTCACTTAATGTAAGGACCAATCCAGACCCTTTTCACAACATCCGGATGTCCTCAGCCACACAGAATCTCAGCTGGCATCCTTTACTTAGAGCTGAAGTCAAACAGCAAGAACAGAATCCCTCCCACCAGGAACCCTTCTCAGTCTTAACAGGCTTTTCAAAAGAAGCTGAACTGGACGGTGAAGTCATAGCTTCCAGTCTGAGTAGTAGGTAAACAGATGTCCATTATATTATTCTGTATACTTTTTTTGTGTGTATACAAATATCTTACACAAATTTTAGCAAGTATGAAGCCAAGCAGGATGCTGCGGGACCCTCCCAGGTACAAAAGTTCTTCCGTGTCCCCTGTTTCTTGTTTGTAGAAGAAGGCTTTAGTCTCCTAGGAGCCTCCCCTGAGTCACAAAAGCCTGGTTCAAGAATTAATGATTGAAAGGATGTAGACATGTAGTGACAAAAAGAGGAATTAGACCTAGAGAACTAGTGACAATTTAAACAGGAAATCGGGACTTCCCTGGTGGTGCAGTGGTTAAGAATCTGCCTGTCAATGCAGGGGACACAGATTTGATCCCTGGTCTGGGAAGATCCCACAAGCCATGGAGCAACTAAGCCCGTGCGCCACAACTACTGAGCCGGCGCTCTAGGGCCTGAGTGCCACAGCTACTGAGCCCTCATGCTGCAACTACTGAAGCCCACATGCCTAGAGCCTGTGCTCCTCAACAAGAGAAGCCACCACAATGAGAAGCCCGCGCACCGCAACGAAGAGTAGCCCCCGCTCGCCACAACTAGAGAAAGCCCGCGCGCAGCAACGAAGACCCAGCGCAGCCAAAATTAAATAAATAAATAAACAGGAACTCAGCCAAAGAGCAGTCACAGAATCTTTAGTTCTCCCTGAAGGACACAGATAACAATATCTGAGACACATTCCTGAGTTGTTTTGCATATACTATAACCACCAAAAGAGGGAAAAAGCTAACTGCATGATGACCAGACTGTAGTCATAATATAAGCTGCTCCGTTCTGAGCAGTACTGAACCTATGGCTAGCACCATTCCAGGGACTGGCCTCAAGAAAATGGCAACACACCGATCCTGGAGCTGAAGATTTACTGTGCCTAAAACAATCAAGATGACGCTGACCAGGCCACCGCATGGCCAGTTTCAAGGTGATGGTCAGAGCTGACTGCGCTGCCCTGCACATAGCCCCCGCCTGCACATCCTTGGAGCTTTCCTTTAAAGGCTCTTGCACTCTGATCTGGCCATTGGGGGATGGTTTGGGGGACACTAGTTCGCCACCTCCCCAGGTTGCCAGCTTCCTGAACAAAGCCCCTTTCTTTTTCCACCTACCCTTGCTTCTTGACCATTGACTTTTGAGCAATGAGCAGCCAAACCCGAGCTGGTTTCTGGCTCCGGGGGTAACAAGTACAATGAGCTGAAAACAAAGCCCCAGAAAGACGCAGGAGATGCCTTGGTGGCCAGATGCCTCAAGCTTTTTCCATCTCCTGGATGGATGGATGAAACAAGCATCAATCAGGCCCTGGACTAGAGCAAGGCACTCACCTCGGTCGCAAAATGTAAGTGGCATCAAAAATCTCACTAATCAAGATAAACAATACTTAAGGCAGTGTTTTAAAAAGCCAAGCCAACAAACTACGACCAAGGACCAGTGCCAGCTTTTGTAAATAAAGTTTCATCGTAAGCTCCAGCAAGCATCCAAACGCCGGCATCAGCACTACCAAGAGGCCTTACGGGTGCCCATAGCTAGTAGCCACGCCCCCTCCCCCAGTCCAAAAAAAAAAAGACTGGCTCCCCAATATTTTATAATAAAATTAAATGGAGTATGGTCTACAAAAATATTGAAATCATTATGTTGTACACTAGAAACTACTATAATATGTAAGTCGACCATACCTCCATTTTTTAAATTTTAAAAAATTTTGAAAGGGCTTCCCTGGTGGCGCAGCGGTTGGGAGTCCTGCCGATGCAGGGGACGAGGGTTCGTGCCCGGGTCCGGGAGGATCCCACATGCCGTGGAGCGGCTGGGCCCATAAGCCATGACCTCTGAGCCTGCGTGTCCGGAGCCTGTGCTCCGCAACGGGAGAGGCCGCGACAGTGAGAGGCCCGCGTACCGCAAAAAAAAAAAAAAAAAAAAAAAAATTTTGAAAGAATGGCTCCAAAGGAGCTGAGAGAGATTGGAAAGGAAGATCAGTTCACGGCAGGCCGCTAGGGTTCTCCGAGACTCCGGAGAGCAGGTGCGAAAGGAGCTTTCAGTGGTCCTAGTTCCCCATGGTCGCTCCGTGCCTCTCCGCCCATCCCCCCGCAGCGCCAGTCCTCCGGGCTGAAGGGTCCTGCGACTTTAATCTCCAGACTCGGGGGCCGCGCGGCCGGCCGTTGCCCAGGGAGACGGACGCACAGGAGGCCTCGCGCGCCCCAGGCCTGGACCCGCCGGTGTCCCCTGCGCTGGCCGCGATCCCGCTTCCCGCCCGCCGCGGCCAACATGCACTCGCATCACAGCTTCAGAAAGCCCGAGGAGGAGTACGAGGAGGACGCGGCGGCGGCGGACCAGGATGGGGGGTTCAGCGAGGAGTACTTATGGAAGCTTTTGGCCTTCGGAGATGGCAATGAGGAAGAATGGAAAGCCTTTCGTCCCCGCTTAGCCAGCGTAGTCAGCCCCAGCCTGAGCCCGACGCCGACGCTCAGCCGAACGCCGAGCCTGAAGTGGAGCCAGACGCCGGTGGCCAGCGAGAGTGCACCCTCCAGCACCTCCTTCTCAAAAAGTACCGCTCCCCGGCCCGCCCAACCCGTTCCTCGAAGGCTTCCCTGTCCCTAGGGGAGAGCAGGTCCAACTCCTCTAGAGCCTCTGTCTACCCGGCAGTCTGTTTCCAAATACACACAAGACTTCACACACACCCTTATCTCAGTCCCTCAAGACACTGAAATCTTGACTGAGCGGTTGTGATGGTCCACAGTTGAGCCTCGTCAAACTGGAAACAGACAGTGCTGTACGGAGTGCTCATTATATAACACTTGGTGCATTCAGTGACCGCGTCCTCTTACATTCATTCTCTCCCCCCGCCGCCCCCCTCAAACACGAGCGCGCGCGCGCGCGCACACACACACACACACACACATACACACACGCGCGCGCGCGCCCCACTCTTGAAGAAGAAGTAGTGCTTTAAGGGCGCTCTGCTACTGAAACAGCCCAGCCAAAAATAATTCACTTTTGTGCTTAACTTCCTGGACTGAAACCACTCAAGCCACTTCCTTAAAAAGAGAGGCACGGCAGTTACTTACAGTAGATTTGTCCATCTCCCAGCATTGACATTTTGGTCAGGATCATTCTTTGCTGGGGCCGCGTGGGTTGAGGGCAGTTGGATGGACTACACATTACAGGATGTTTAGCAGCATCCCTGGCCTCCACTTCTGACCATGCCAGTTAGCCCCTACCGGGCTTTGTGACAATCAAAAATGTCTTTAAACGTTGCTAAATGTTTCCTGGGGGGCAAAATTGTCCTTTTGAGAGCCACTGATTTAAAGGGAATGGCTAAATCGTTTAATGTTTCATTCAACAGGTTTTCCTAAAATACTTCAGACATTTAAAAAAGACGTGTCTGAAACGAATTTAGATAGGTAAGAAATTGTTTTCAGTGTTCTATATTATTATTTTTTGAAGCTGATTTTGTTTACTTTTGGAATAAACATGTCAGGAAGTAGAG
The DNA here is from genome assembly GCF_059928025.1 of Delphinapterus leucas. NCBI lineage: Eukaryota > Metazoa > Chordata > Mammalia > Artiodactyla > Monodontidae > Delphinapterus > Delphinapterus leucas. Next base: position 119,832,406 of record NC_143132.1, read on the forward strand.
TAAAATCATCCAGGGCATTTACAACCAATTTATTCAAAAAGGTGTTTTTTAATCTACACTGTTAGACACTTTGGAGGAGATAGATAGGGTCCCTGCCCATCACCGGCTTATTATCTACCTGTAGAGATGACATGTCTACTTACTAATATAGCATGAAATCATAAATGTCATGTGCACAACAGTAAGTGCTATGAGGCTTTAGGACATAAGTCTCTATTGGCTAAATTTAGGAGTGATCAGGGACACCTGTGGTGGAGAGTGGAAAGTACGGTTTCTTTTTCTTGTTGTTATTGCTATTAGCCTCCAAGCACTTCTAACTATAATAGGAAGACACCAGAGAAACACATTTGGAACATCTTTATCAGTCTCCCCTGAAACCTCACACCAAACATGGGTCCACAATCTCACATTACTGTTCACCTAAGTTTTGCTTTTATAAGCAAATTTCCATTTTTAAGCAGAAAGAGAATTGTTCTGCCCCATTAATATGTTTTTATTTATCCAAGTCAACATTTTAATAAAAGATAATATATGTACATGGTTAAAACATTAAAGTAGACGAAGCTATAAAATTTTCAATTTCTGTACCCTTCTCTGCTCCCACTTCCACTCCCCGGAGTTAACATATTGTTAACAGTTTGTTTTGTTTCCAGTATAATTTAAATAGCATATGTTCATTCCTTGATTTATTAAGTTTTGACATAGCTACTGACTTCCCACCATGAAAGCTGAGGAACGTAACACACTGCTTCCCTCCTCTCCATTTTCAGTAGTTAGATTATTTTTATATTTTCTAACCTTTAGGACTTTAAAGTATTTAAACCTCTACTTCTTGATTTATCAATTTCAGTAACTATTAACTCTATTTTGAAAAATTAATACCTTAATGCACTTCTACTTCCTTCTCTCTCTCCTCTCACCCTTTTCTCTCCCAGTTAACAAATTATGTAACAGATTTTATTAAAATATATAATATATAGTCCTATAAAGTCATATTACTTTACCAAGTTTTATAGTGTTTGCATATTTTGTAATTATAATTAGCTCTTAGTGCTTTGGGTACAAGTTGATTCTAAAAATTGAAGACCAATAACCAATACTCACAATTTCCTGCTAAGAACCCAATGATGTGACTGCATTCATGCACAAGAAAATGAAATCCTATGTCTGTAAAACTTGGCTCCTAAAAGAAGAACTTCTCAACTCTCAGTTGTTTTTAGTTGTCTTCAATTTTTCTGAGTTGGGCTCAACGGCCATACTTTCTTGTTTTCCATATTGTTTTCTTTCTTTTATTCCTTTTCTTTTTGCTGGAGAAACTCCCCAGGTAATTATTTCATATTGATCTCATGCACAGTCAAATTTCTGAGTTCTCGCCTGTCTTGAAATTTCTTCCTTTTGCCCTCATACTTTATTAATAATATAACCTGGAATAAAAGAATAGGTTTAAAACCATTTCCCCTCAGAGCTCCGAAGACATTGCTTCATTGCCTTCTAGTATCCAGTATTGCTCATCAGTCTGACTTTCAAACCCTTCTAATATTTATTTCCTCCCCTTCATTTTCTCTATTCTTTCCTTTGGAACTGCTATTAGCTGGCTGTTGGACTTCTTGGATATCTTCAAGATTCTTGGTGTTTACATGCTACAATGCAGCCTTTGTACAGAATTTTTTATTGGGGGATTCATATAATTTCCAAGAACCGATTCTTACTCTCTGAAGAGGTGTGTGTGTGTGTGTGTGTGTGTGTGTGTGTGTGTGTGTGTGTGTTTAAATCTCTTTGAGGGTACTGTTATAAAATACTAAAGTTCTCCTTTGTTCTTTGTATTTCTTCTTTTTTCTTTCAAGATCACTTGTTCTGTTTGTTTTTCTTGGTCCTTCTATCCCATGCTATGGATTGTCCTTAAGTGACTGGTAATCCTTGGTTATCCAATTGTATTTATCAATGAATGACTGATAGGTAGCTGAAACTAGGATAGGAGTCCTGCAGCCAAGTAGTTCTGTTTCCTGACTGGGCTGGCAGGGGAAGGTTGACTGTGAGTCCTGCGTGGGTGGGTAGGGCAGTCACAGCCAGCTTCCTGTGGGGTGTCGGCAGGGAGCAGGCAAGGTGGGTAAGCCCACTATTACTAGTTATGATAAGGACACTTTACTGTGTGGCTGGAGTTCCTCATGCATTTCTTTCATGGGACTCTCCCTTCCTCCTCTTTCACCCAAGCCTGTTGGGTAGGTCCTGAGTAACTCATCTTGCACTCTGCTTCTCTTTCAGACCTAAAACTTCCCCAGGCAGGCTTTTTAGAAACCAGTTCTTTGGGCTTCATCTGGAAATGAACACAACTGCTGCCAACTGCCCTGTGTAAGAGGAGAGGAAGGGGTCTGACTGGCCAGCTGTTCCATGTTCACTCCTTGAACTACCCTGATGGCCATCTCCAGCCCCCTCCCCTGTGCATTTGGTCGAGTCTGGGCTAGGAGCTTCTCAGGAGTTCCCTTTGGAAGAACTTTACTTATGTCTCTTATCTTGAGCTGTGGCGGTCTCTGCTCTAGTTTTCCATCAACCTGAGGCCATTTATTTTCTTCCTTTCAAGGACTTCTTCAATATTACTTGGCTACTGATGACACCGCTCTTGCTTGTTTTCCAGGGCTATTGCTTGTTTGTGGGTTTGAAGTGTTTGTTAGTTCAATAAGATCTTGGAAGGAAGGGGAGAATTGCGTGTTCAGGTGCCATCTTGACCTGGACTTTCTATCATATGGGAACTTATCTTTCCTAAATCAAATTCTTAATTTCTCCTCATAAATCTTCCTAAGAAGATGCTTCTTCTGTACTTCAAAGCATTCTCTGGTGAATTTGGTGAGATTGTGTTTTTAAGGAAATCTGTCCTTAAAAGAAACAGAAATGCAACCAATATTGGCTCAGTTTCTACTTTTAATTGCCCTATTACTATTCTGGGGCAAACTTTAGGAGGCAGATGAATCTGGAGAAACACAGGTTTTGGAGCCAAATAGGTCTGGGCCCCATCTGCCTCGGCCATGTTTGATTTTGAGAGGGCCCCACAGAGCCTCGATTTCCTTGCCTATAGAAAAGGAATACTACCTGCTGTATAGCACAGGGGACTCTACTCAATACTCTGTAATGGCCTATATGGGGAAAGAATCTAAAAAAAAAAAAGTGGAAATATGTATATATATAACTGATTGACTTTGTTGTACACCTGAAACTAACACAACATTGTAGATCAACTATACTCCAATAAAAATTTTTTAAAAAAAGGACAGGGTATACCAATTCCTACCTTGATTGGTTTTTGTAAAGATAAATGAAGTAATGTAAGTAAAGCAACTACTATGTATCTACTACAACACAGTAAGTTCTCAGGAAATGTTAATTTTGTTCTTATCCTCCAATGTCTGCCATCTTTACACAGAATTTCAGAAACAATCTTTCATGTTGGTTCAAGGGAGGCAGAGACCTAGATGAGTTATGTATTGATTTTGTTAACTACTGTATTGGGAAAACACTGAAATGTAAAATGTTGTCTAGGGATTGCTCGTCAATGTTCCTTTACTCTTGGTCCCATAACTTTTTTCCATGGGAACTTAGACAATCAGGACTCCCCCAGACACTTGTTCAGGTGGCTTCTGCAGAGGAGTTCTCAACACACAATGTTTCAAGGAACAAAGCACCAAAAAAGGAAGGTGGAGACATAAGAGAACTGAGAAAGGTGAAAAAGTGACAATCCTAAAGTTGACTAAATTATTTGGGAAATTTTGTTTGATAATTTTAGAAGAGCCAGCAAATTATGGCAAAAAAAATTGAAATTCAAAGAGGCAAAGGAACTTGAAAAGCAATAGGTATTATTTACTTGTTACCAGTAACAGTCATTTTAGCTAGTAAAAGTCAGTAAATTCCTGCTTCCTATCATGTAACTAACTAACTGGTTAAACTGCTCGTGGAAAGAATACAGATTGCTTAATTACAACGCATTTAACTTCAGCCCTTTAAAAAGAGCTTGGATTATTTTAAGGCTATTTTTAAATGAACAACACGTTCTAATTTAAATTCAAGTAAATGTTTAAACACACATACCATCATCGCCGCCACCACCACCAACACACAGCACAGATAGAGGGGTAGTAATTTACTCCGTGAGAGAAATAATACGGTATTGGGAGCCTCCAGGATTGAGAGAGGAGTGCTTTGCAAAGAACAGATATGATGCAAGCACACTGTGCCTGACTTTACTGAAGACATAAGAACGGAAGAAAATATTTCAAAGGAAAAAGAAATCAGGATCTTCTAAGAACATCTGTTATTTGATTGTTAAATGTACTAGATTTAGAAGGACTGCTAACAACTCTATAGGTATACTGAAAACTAACATTTTGTCTAAATTTCAGGGCTGTCTATCACAACCTGTATGCAAGAATTTCAACATCAGTACAAACAGAAGAAAGTTGGCTTCAAGAATTGTCAGGCATGCAGCAGCCGAGTGAGTAGTTTGGTTTTTTAGCTTTTGCTGGGAGATGGGATTGTACACTGGAAAGGGCACTGGTGTAGATGGCCAGGAGAGCTAGGATTGAATCCCAGCCCCAAAACAAACTAACACCATGACAACTGGGCAAGTCACTTAACCTCATTGACTCTGTTTCTTTCTCTGTTGGCCTTAATAATCCTTCTGTAACAGGACTGTTATGAAGATCAAAATGAAACTCAACATTTAAACTCCTTGGCACTGAGCCTTTAATAAATGGTAGCACCTGTGTTCACATCAAGAAATAATCTGCCATCATACTTTGAAACACATCTTTATTTTTTATTATAGAAGTAACATGCGTGCCGTTTTTAAAACATCAAACCATTAAGAAAAATATAATGTAAACATTAAGTTTTTAACTTATCCCAGTATATTCCTCAGAAGTGATCGTTATGAATAGCCTTTCCTTTCAATTTTATTGTTTTATGTTATATCACTTATTCATGAGATGTTTATTGAGCACACACCAAGCGCCTGTCATAGGTCAGTTTCCTGTTCTAAGGTAACAGCAATGAATAAAGCAGACAAACCCCCTGTCTCAATGGTCTTCTATTAAAGTGTGGGAGGTGGAAGTAATAATGAGATAAATGATACACAAAGTAAGTAAATACACAATATCTTACATAATGTAAGTGCTAAGGAGGAAAATAAAGCAGGGAGAGGGATGGGAAATGTTGGGTAGATGGGTACAAGCTTACCCAGGATGCTTCTCGTCACTGAGAAGCTGAAATATTTGAGTAAAGACCTCAAGGAGGAGAGAGAGTGATAATGATCTCTGGGGGAAGAGTGTTCCAGGCACAGGGAAGAACAAGTGCTTCCTTCTAGAACAAGGAGGCAGCCAGCTTGGCTGCAGTGGGGTAAGTAAGGAGGTGAGCCCTACGGGATAAAATCAGAGAGACAATGAGGACCAAATCTTACTCAATGAGAATGAAGTGGGAAGTCACTGGAGGGTCTGCACAGAGGAGTGACACAATCTAACATAAAAATTAAAAATTTGGGCTTCCCTGGTGGCACAGTGGTTGAGAATCTGCCTGCCAACGCAGGGGACACGGGTTCGAGCCCTGGTCTGGGAAGATCCCACATGCCACGGAGCAACTAGGCCCGTGAGCCACAACTACTGAGCCTGCGCGTCTGGAGCCTGTGCTCCGCAACAAGAGAGGTGGCGATAGTGAGAGGCCCGCGTACCGCGATGAAGAGTGGCCCCCGCTCGCCGCAACTAGAGAAAGCCCTCACACAGAAACGATGACCCAACACAGCCAAAAATAAATAAATAAATAAATAATTTTAAAAATTAAAAATTAGATGTATAATTAATATTAAATATTAATATAATATTAAACCTAATATTAAAAACACGTTAATTATTCCCAAATTAATCTATATATTCAATGTAATTGTGATGAAGTTTTTCAATGGAGTTTGACAAGTTGATTCTTTGGTCTTGCTCTGCAGCGTTCAAAGATAAGTTGAGGCATTTTCCAATTTTTAAGAGTTTATTTGAGCAGATGTGGATTGGAAACAGGCAGCGCCAAAGCAGAAGTGGTTATGTCCACAGACAAGAGCTAAGGAGAGGTTTTTATAGAGAAGTCGTGGGAGCAAAGCAAGGAAATCATTTGACTAGCTATTGCTCAAGGTTGCATTACAGTAGGTCACCTACATACGAACGAGTTCCATTCCGACAGCATGTTCGTAAGTCCAATTTGTTCGAAGTCCAACGAAGTTAGCCTAGGTACCCAACTAGCACAATCAGCTATATAGTACTGTACTGTAATGGGTTTATAATACTTTTCACACAAATAATACATGAAAAACAAACAAAAAAATAAAGAAAACATTTTTAATCTCACAGCACAGTACCTTGAAAAGTACGGTAGTGCAGTACAACAGCTGGCATCCAGGGGCTGGCATCGAGTGAACAGGCAAGAAGAGTTACTGACTGGAGGAGGGAGACGAGGTGGGAGATGGTAGAGCTGAAGGATCGTCAGCGATAGGAGACGGAAAGCAAGCTACAATTTCACTCATGCCAGACATGGATGGCACAGGTTCTGGTTCCTTGCCAGATTCAGTTCTATCTACCCTCTTGAAAAAAGGATCCAGCGATGTCTGGGTAGTAGCTCTTTTTTTCTTGTCATAGATGACATGGTAGCACTGGATTGCATTCTGAACGGCTGCTGCAACCTTCGTGTACCATCCTATGCCTCAAAAGCTAACAGCGCCTCCTCAAATAAAGAAAATCCCCTTGCCATCTCCTGCGTCGTGAATCTCTTCGGTTCTTCAGTTACTTCTCCTTCCTCTTGTCTCTCTTCGTCCTTTCTCTGGGCCTCCAATTCCATCAGGTCTTCATTAGTCAGCTCCCCGTGTTGCACAGCCAACAGTACTGTACAGTAAAGTAGACAAAAGCACAACCACTTGTAGAGGATGCATGCACGTGACAATGTACGCCAGACACGTGAACTAATTTATGTGATTGGACGTGGGAACGCACGTTCATATCTTTGAAAGTTCGCAGTTTGAAGGTTCGTGTGTAGAGGACTTAACTGTATTTGGAAAAGCCCGGTTGGCTGTTTGCTATGAGCTGTTCTTAACCTTGAGGCATTAACCTTGAGGAATTGACTCTGGCTTAGGTTTCACTTTGCTTACGATTGGCTACCAAGGCATTAGAGACCCCTCATCTAATGGCTTCCTTGTTTGATTACTTTAACAGCAGGAACCTAATGTACCTTTTCAATTTTTTCATATTTTTTTGTAGGTTTTTTTAATAGAGAACTGATATGCACCTCTTATTAGTTTATTCCTAGGTGTTTTACAGTTGTCTTTTATTGATGTAATAATTGGAATCTTTTTTTTCCTATTATATTTTCTAATTGGTTATTGTCAATGTATAGGAAAACTATTGATTTCAATGCATTAATCTTGTATCTGATTCCCTTGCTGAACTTTCTTATTCTAATATTTTATCCGTTAAAAGTCCACTAGACAATTACATTTCCTGTGAATAACAGCAGTTTTATCTCTAACTTTTTTTACTTAGCAGTGTATCAGGGACATCTTTCCATGTCAGGAAATACTGATCTAATTCCTTGAAATGACTATGTAGTATTGCCTTATACACCTACAGTTACGTGACTTATGTAATACATCTGATTGTTAGATGTTGCAGGGTTGTTTGGTTTGGTTTGGTTTTGTGTTTTGACCTCTTCCCTATGACAAATAATGCCTTAATGAAAGTCTTGTTCATTCGTTTGTTTGTTTTTTAATACCTGTGCTGGTATTCCTGTTGGGCAAAATGCCCAAAACATATTCTTAAATTGTTCAGGTACTCAACATATGAAGTATGTCATTTTCTGAAGCCCATCTCTTTCTCCAGCACCAGTCCCGGCTGTACAGGGAAAATGGGTCTGCCCTCTCCCTTCACCTCTGTCTCACTGTAGGTTGTTCTGATTGGTTTTTCATCATCCCAGTCCTGTCTGCTTACCTTTCCAGATATTTACCCCAAGAGGCTCGTGTGTTGATAGATGGCTGTCTTCCCCATTTCCAGTGTCGCCCTGGAATCTGCAGAGGGAATTATTCTGGTGGTTTAGTTCACTGTCTTGAACTCGGAACCGCCCTCTCACCCCACGCCAGCACTCTTCTCCCTGAAAAATCTTTTGCAGGATAACAGTCATAAATTAGACAGAATAGTAATTTTAAAAGGCAGAACACAAAAGGGTCTGCAAACCATGATTATAATCAAATAAAATATGCATTCGTGTAACATTCTAAGACTAAAAAGAAGCAAGGAAGCATTTTTTAATGTGATTCATTAGCGGTGAGTCTTCTCTGTTTGTTACTTACTGTTGACAAAATGTTATTTGGGAAAAAAATGAAAAATAAAACACAAAAGGGCACTTATTTTTCCAAGAGGCATATTTTCTTTTCTATTAGACTTCTTTCATCCTTTGTCAGGATTGATGACAAATGTACACTCTTTTTACAGAGAAGGAAGTGCCCTCTGTAAAGAAGGAAGATGAACCTGAAAATCTAGCTTCTAAATTAAGAGGTAACTGGATGTTTGGCGTCATCCCCTCTGCTGGCAAAGGCAAACTGCCCTTAGGGAACCAGCCTTAACTTGGATGGTGTCCAACCCCTTTACAAAAGAGCTCCCCTAAGAGTATATGCAAGAAGGTGGTGAAGGTAGGGTTTCAGGGCATTTAGACAGCATGTGTGTGCGTGTGTGTGTATGTGAGTGTGTGTCATGGGCTAGGATCCTCAAACTAGAGAAAATGGAATACACTGCACAAAGTTTTCAAACATTCCTTCTAAATCTGTCTTTTTGTCTTCAGCAAAATGGGTAATTAATCCAGAAGAGCCAAAACTAAATATTTTATGTGAGCTGGAGGTAAGAAATGTTTATCAGTCCAACTAGTACACTGAACTCATGGTAAAAATCACTTATTCAATCTTCAATTTTTTTCTTTCTCCCTCTTTTTAAAATTTAGTTTGAGGAAGACTTCATAACACTTTTTGAGCCCTCTCTGAGAACACTACCCAGCATCGGGCCACCATCTATCCTCACATTCAAACAAGAGAGTTCCAATTTAGGCATTGAGTTCAAGGTAATTTTCATTTATATTTCTTTTTGCTTTTACTGTAATAAGTGGTATAAAAAGCCACATGATGATCTGCACAAAAGACAGTGAACATACTTCTACAAAAAAAAGGCAAGGAGCTCATTTACTTGGAATAGCACTTAGGGTGGCTGTATTCGTTTCCTAGGGCTGCTGGAACAAAATACCAGAAACTAGGTGGCTTACAGCGACAGAAAAGTATTGTTTCAGAGTTCTGAAGGCTGGAAGTCCAAAATCAAGGTGTCAGCAAGTCTAACCTGGAGGGGAGAGTCCCTCCTTGCCTCTTCTGAGCTTCTGGTGGTGGCCGTCATTCCTTGGCATTCCTTGGCTTGTGGCTGCATCACTCCAATCTCTGCCTTGGTTGTTCCAGCACGCTCTGTGTGTCTCTGTCCAAATGTCCCTCTTCTCCAAGGACACCAGTCATATTGGATTAGCGCCCACCCTAATGACCTCATCTTAACTTGATTACATCTGCAGAGACCCCGTTTCTAAGTCAGGCCACATTCACACGTACCAGGGGTTAGAAATTCAACAGAGCCTTTGGGGGAGCACAACTCAACCTATAACAGTGGTCATAAGGCCTGGCAGTACAGGTGAACGTTTAGCTGTATTTGATCACATTAAGTGACCAATTAATGTCTGCATTCAATGGGCAAGGGAGAGGTCACCTTAGTAATTCCAACAGGATACAAACCACCCTGCTTTGCCACAGAGGTAAGGGACTGACCGGTGGTATGATTATTTCCAAACTTGCATGGCATGGCCATGTGGAGAGAGCTGCACACTCCCCAGACTGGAATCTCCTTGATTACTTCTTTTGGGGTACACTAAAGGTACAGGCTTATTCACTGAAATAAGAGATACCAATCATGTGAGGCAGGACGGCACAGATGTGTGTGCAGGACTCGACGGGAATGCCGTGTGGATGCACCAATGTGGTTGGTGTTCATTGTCATTTTATGCAGCACGTTGAACTATGCGATTCTAATGCCTGGTAATACATTAAATACGTCACGTAACGTAATATGAGTCAACATTTACTGTTTATATTTGCCCAGGTTTCTAAATTTTATGGTCACCTTATAGACTCTCCAGGCTGAAATTCTTTCTTCAAACGTAGCACCTTCCTTTTTCTGAAGCACAAAGGCTTGTATCCAGGAAGTTCCTTGAGCTCTCTTCCCCTGACACCCAGAGATGCGCCTGAACATGAGGAAGGCCTTGGGGACTTCCTTCCACAGAGCTGTCCCTACACCGGCCCCTGGACAGGGCTGGCTCCCCCTGCATCCCTGGGCCAACCTTTCAGGTCTTCTGAGATGGGCCTGGACACTGGTCTAGTTCAGGGGCAGCAGCAGCTGGTTGGCCAGCTCTCCTCTTCAGCCACACCCTCTTGAGGTGGAAATTCCAACCCCACTCATGTCTTTTGAAGCATCTTTACTTACTTCGCCCCCAGGTGAAGGGGTGAAGGGGTGAAGGGGCCATGGGCAGAGGAGTTCACTACCGAGATGCTGGTGGCACAGTCTGTAGCTGGCCTGGCGTTGCCAAGCTCTTCCTGCCCATTCCATCATTTGGTAGCTGTCCTGGATTCGTCATCACCATCTCTCTCTTACAAGGCTTTCCTCCCTGAGTGTTCTGTTTCAGCGATGTGCAGTACTTATTATCGGGTACTTTCCATGGCCTAATTATACTGGACTGTACTCTAGGGTCCCTGGCTGCACCGGCCATCTCAGTCACCCTTTGGCCCCATGGCGGTCATTTTGCCAGGCTCGGAGAATGGTTTCCATGGCAACTACAGGTGCCCTGGTGGTTTCATGACATGCAAGTCATGATCTGGGTCTTTTCCTGGAGGCCTGTGCCGAGGCTTGGCTGCTCACATGCCAGGAGGAGCCTCTGTAGTCACAGCCATGACCTCAGATCACTAAGAGGGCCAGAGTGCATCCACCCCTCACTGAGTCACCTGCGCCCGTAACTCCCAGCCTCCTCTTGTGTTCCCTAGCCTCCCCTCCCCTCCTGGATTACTTTCACAGCACAGACAGGAGAATGTGGTGCCCCAACTGGGGCTTCCCTTCAGAAAGGACTCTAATTTATTTTAGAAAGTTGAGCATTGTAAACAGTGGCCTACACAGTAATGTCAAGACTTTTTCTTAGCTGACACTTCTTTTTAAATTTTTATTTATTTATTTATCTTTGCGGTACGCGGGCCTCTCACTGCTGTGGCCTCTCCCATTGCGGAGCACAGGTTCCGGACGCGCAGGCTCAGCGGCCATGGCTCACGGGCCCAGCCGCTCCGCGGCATGTGGGATCTTCCCGGACTGGGGCACGAACCCGTGTCCCCTGCATCAGCAGGCGGACTCTCAACCACTGTGCCACCAGGGAAGCCCTTAGCTGACACTTCTTGAAAGAGTTTATGGTATTTAAACACCTTAGACCATTTACACAAAATCAAATATGTGTTATCCTTTGTGTCCCACCATCTAGTCACACACTGTACATCCCCCTGCTCGACAAGGGACACTGATGTCAACAGTAAAATCATTTCTGCAACTTTCTTCTTACACTGAGGAGGCATCCCAAGGACCCACAGAGCTCCTGATGGGCTCAGCTGCACCCCAACGAACTGCACCAGACAGAGGCCTCCAAAACACCACTTCAGCCTCCCCAGCCCTTAAGGGCCCTTGAATAGAAATGATGTCTCATTTCTGGAATATACAGATCCTGCTGGCTTGGTGCCTTCTGATATAGGATATCAGACCCCTGAAAGTTCCCTACTAACCATCACTGGGAGCCCTCATGTTGTCTGACAGGAGTTCTCAAGCAGGTTTGTACATCCCTCATCAACCCTGTTGTCTGACTGGACATTCGCTGGCCCTGTCCAGGGCTCTGGCTCCACCTGCTCTCAGAGGCTCTGGGCCTCCTTGTGGGCATGTCTTCATTTTTTTTTTCTCCTCTCTGAAGAGAGAAGAGGAGGAGGTATCACCCACGTGTGAATTCTGTGGGAGCGATCTAAGAACATTTCTCTCCAATGTGGATCTTTCCTGTGACTACAATAGCTCTGAACTAGTAGAACATGTAAGTTCTAAAGCAGGTTCACGGAGGAAATAGTGTTACTTATAGAAACTAATTTAAGCATAAGTAGTATTTTCTCCTGCATCTTTCCAATGCATTGCCTTTCTTTTTCTTTTTTTTTTTTTTTTGGCTGCACTGCGTGGCTTGTGGGATCGTAGTTCGCTCACCAGGGATCGAACCTGGGACCCTGGCAGTGAAAGCCCAGAATCCTAACCACTGCACTGCCAGAGGATTCCCTGCATTGCCATTCTTAAGAGAGTGATGTGTTAGCCGTCAGGGCAATGCAAATCATAACCACAATGGGATACAATTTCACACCCACTAGGATGGCTATAACCCAAAAGACAGATAATAACAAGGATGTAGAGACACTGGAACCCTCATACACTGCTGAAGGGGAATAGAAAACGATGCAGCCGCTTTGGAAAACAGTCGGGCAATCCCTCAAAAAGTTAAACATACAGATACCATATAACCCGACAAACAATTCCATTCCTAAATATATACCCAAGAAAATTAACAACATACGTCCACCCAGAAACGTGTATACAAATGTTCACAGCAGCATGATTCATAACAGCCAAAAAGTGAAAATAACCCAGACATTTATCAACTGATGAAAGGGTAAATAAATGTGGGGTATCCATACAATGAAATATTATGCAGCCATAACAAGAAATGAAGTACTTATACATGCTACGACATAAATGAAAATATTATGCTAAGTGAAAGAAGCAAGTCACAAAGTACCACATGTTGTATGATTCCATTTATATGAATGGGTACAGGTTTCAGTTTCTAAAATTGATTGTTGTGATGGTTGCAAAATTCTGTGACTATATTGGGTTGGCCAAAAAGTTCATTCGGGTTTTTCCTACAATGTTATGGAAAAACCTGAGCGAATGTTTTGGCCAACCCAACACTAAAAACCATTGACTTGTACACTTTAAATGGGTGAATTGTACGATATGTGAATTATATCTCAATAAAACTGTTACCAAAAAAATGTTATGATAGATTGTTATCCAAAACCCCATTACCATTTTTTTGGGTTTTTTCCCTCCTGTAATTATCATCTAGGACTGATGAGATGAACATGAACTCTGTTTTTCAGACCTCCTGTTGTAGTTATTTCCAAAACCTGATTGACTACATCTATGAGGGAAAACAAAAAATCCAGAGCTCTAAAGCTGAATTAATCTGTATTGACCCTCATGCCGCCCACGGCAGTGAAGTCGACAGACTCAAAGCAAAGGAAAAAGCTTTGCGGAGGTAACAGTGAGCCTTTGATATTGAAACTCAGATAGGCCCACTTAGTTAGAGAGTTTTTTGTAAAATGAACCTCATTTTCTCAAAATAGATAATTTTGAAGATGCATTCCCAGTGAAGAAACAAAAATTGGCCAAAGCAAACCTATTGCAATTCCTGGTGGACACTGTAAGGGTCAGAAGATTTCAGAAACTCAGTGAACTCACTGACTTAGAGTAGAAATTTGCCAATCCCAAATTCTCAGGGCAATTCAGAATTCCTATATTGGAGAAATCTGTCCACTAAATATAGTAGAAACACACGCACACTGATTAAATGACTTGATTCACAAGTCATAACAGATAAAAATAACAAGGAATAGCGTTTAAACAGTAAAAATTTATAGTATACTGTTTTAAACTTCCAACATGTTTCAGACTTATGCATCATATTTTTTGATTTTGTAGAAAACAGGAGCGACGAATGGCCAAACACTATGCAATATTAACAAAAGAACAGACTACTTTCTCTGAAGAAGGTAAGTTCCTTAACACTGATGTTATAGATCAGAAAGCTCATATGTTTGACCAAGAGCAAAAATTGACGTATTCTAAAAATAACATTTAAATTTTCCATTTTGGTCAATACATCAGTCAAAATGGCTCAGAAAATCCCGCTTTTCCGTCATCTGGCTTTTGAAGTTTTTAGTCTTCAGCTCACTGTTGTTATTGATTGAAATAAATTAGCAACATCTATAGAGCACTTTACAGATAGCTAGAAAGAGCTTTTGAGTTCATTGTCTCTCATTTTATCAAACATACATTCCATTTTGTTTCAAGCTAGGATATGGAAAATCTGTCAAAAATAAATCAGATTCCTTTCTTATAGGCAGGCCCCATCGGTCAGCTGGCCAGTATAGCTGTAGTACTGGTACGACTGAAGGGGCACCGATTTTAGAATCAGAAGTTCTGGATTTATGTCCTTGCTTTTCTCCTCATAGGCTGCCCAATTGGGGATAAATTATTTAATATTTCTGAGCATCAGGCTCCTCCTCTATGACTCAGAGCCATTGAAAAGATACTTAGAGAAGATTTTTTTTTTCAACGAAACCCCTAGTATAAAATTCCTTGGTATTCAACTGTTTTCTACTAAACCTAAGGCCAGAAAATTCCACGTAATGAAAATCATCATTATTTTTCTTTCAACCAAATGAGAATTTCTCATTTTTTTAAACAAAAGAAGGAGGTCCTCATTTTTCTTCCATTAAAAAAATGTCCAATGAATCAATGCATCCGTAACAGAGTTTGCAATTTCATTTTAGAAGAGAGGTTTTGGAAAGTTTTAAACATCATATATGTATTTCATGTGATTCTTTTCCCATTAGATGCAAAGCAATTTAAAACAATTTCTTATCAACTTTCCATGGATATTCCAGAAGTAGAGTCAGCTAAGGAAGAACTAACTGATTATCAACTAGACAAAAGAAATATATCCATTGTTTGTTGTGATTCTAGGATAGCATGTGGAAAGGTAATTAGCTTGTAATTTTTTTTATTTGCTACTCTTTAAAAATCAGTTTTACCTAAAATTATAAAAGCTGTCATGATGAATATGGCAGCGTGGCTACATGACACATTTAACTATTTGTCAAAAAGAATTGGTATGGACTTGGCCTTTTAACTTATACTAGACTTTATAACAATGCTTTACATATGTTTTATGAGGGGGTATTTTGGTTAAAGCCTTTTTACTTTAAAATGTGATCAGTGTATAGTAAGGAACATTTGGAACCCTTTAGAAAACTAAAAAGAATGGGAGAAAATCATCAGAAGTCTCACGCACATCCCCCAAACCATTATTAATATTTCAATATTATCTAGATCTGCACTGCCCAATACGGTAACAAATACTCCACATGGATATCCAAATTTAAAATAATTAAAATTAAATAACTTATTTAAAATAATTTAAATTAAATAAGTAAATAAAATGTAATTCTTCAGTCATGCTAGCCACATTTCAAGTGTTAAATAGCTGTGTGTGACTAAAGGCAACCATATTGCAGGGCAGATATAGAAAACTTTTATGGTCACTACAAGTTCTATTAGACAGCACTGTTCTAGAGTTTTTAAGCATAAGTTTCTGTTAAAACACTTGTAATTATATTACACATGTAATTTTTATCCTTTTAACTTAATTATCAACAATTTTTCCATGATATTACGTAGCTTACATTAACATCATTTTAATATCTATGTGCCTTTTCATATAGTTTAACCATTGCTTTCAATATCTTTGTGTATAAATTTACACTATACTAAATATAGTTCCCCAGAATAGATCCCTAGAAATTAAACTCCTGAGACCAGTTTTGTTTCTCCTGGGTGACATAGAATTTAAGGCATGGCAGTGAACTGAGGTTCTGACAGAATCAAATCCAAATCCTGTCTGAAGGAAGGTCGCTTATCTAGCCCTGAAATCACTCCTACAAATTATCTTTCAAGTTCAATTACCAGCACACAGTGAAAAATAATTAAGAACACAAGGAAACTCAACACCACAATTGAAAACTCAGAGGATTAGTATCAATAAGAGAAGATCTACAAAGACTTCGAAAACTGAAGTAATCTAACTATGTTTATGAAAACAAAAGATCAGCTTGAAGATATATGGAGGGAACAGAAAACTATACAATTGAAAAGAAAAAAATGAACTTTAGAAATGAAAAATACAAAAACTGAAATTAAAAACTTAAAAGATGAGAGTTAAATGCAGGTTAGACCCAACTAAAGAAAGAACTAATGACCTGAAAGAAAGGTTAAAAGAAAACTATCAAAATTTACCCCAAAATTTACATGGGGGCAAAAAAAGGTAAGGAATACAGAAAAGTGTGTATAATATGAAAATAGAATGAAGGGTCTAAAATGTATTTGTTCAGAATCCCAGAAGGAGAGGAAAAAGATAATCAGGCAGAGGCAGTATCTGAAGAGAGAATGGATAATTTTCCAAAACTGATAAAAGAGACCTATTCACAGATTTAAGAATCCCAAGCAGGATGAATTAAAAAAATAAAATAAAGTAAAATAAAAATAAATCCTAGACACAGTATAGTGAAACTGCACAAAGACAAAAAGAAAATCTAAAGATTAGCAGAGAAAAAGAAGTCTGTTTACATTTAAAAGAGAACAGTTAGAAATCAGATAAACTCCCAACAGCAACAATGGAAGCCAGTATAATGTCTTCTGTGTGCTGAAAGAAAATAACAGTCAGTCTAGAAGCCTATACCCAGTTAAAATATCTTTCATTAAAATATGCCCCCAAAAGACATGGTCTGGCAAAACAGAGTTTGTCACTAGTAGCCTCTGACTAAAAGGAATTCTAAAGAATGTTCTTTGTGTAGTTGGATAGTATGAGATTCAAGAAAGATGAAGAGCAAAGAAAAGCGTTCATGGGATATATGTATAAAACTAAAAGTTGACTGATAAAACAATAATAATAATAATGGCTCAAGGACTTTCAAGAAACAGTATAGAGTAAAAATACTTGAAAAAATAGTACATGATTTGGCAAGAAAGCTAAATGCAATTATAGTGTTATAAAAGTCCTTGGTTTGGGAGAAGGGCAAACATAGTTTAAACTCAGACTTTGATAAATTAAGTTTGCTTGCTGAAATTTCTGGGGTAGCCAGAAAAATAACAAGTAGAGAGTATAACTTCCAAGCTATCAGAGGCGGAGCAAAAAAATTAGAATAATTCACTTTAAGTGCCCCCCAAAAGATAAGAAAGGATAAGGGAAAAGAAAAACACATAACAGAGGACAAATAGAACACGTCAAGGAATGTCAGTGGTTATATGTAAATAGAGTAAATGCTTCAGTTAATAAACAAAGAGTGTCTGACAACTTTTTAAAGGAAAAATTCCAACCATATACTGATTACAAGAGACTATATCTAAAATATAAGGATAGGGGCTTCCCTGGTGGCACAGTGGTTGAGAATCCACCTGCCAGCACAGGGAACACGGGTTTGATCCCTGGTCTGGGAAGATCCCACATGACGTGGAGCAACTAAGCCCATGCACCACAATTACTGAGCCTGTGCTCTAGAGCCCACGAGGCACAACTACTGAGCCCGTGTGCTGCAACTACTGAAGCCTGTGCGCCTAAAGCCCGTGCTCCACAAGAGAAGCCGCCGCAATGAGAAGCCCACGCACCGCAACGAAGAGTAGCCCCTGCTCGCTGAAACTAGAGAAAGCCTGTGAGCAGCAACAAAGACCCAACACAGCCAAAAGTAAAATAAATAAAATAAAAGGATACAAAAAGATTAAATATAAATAAACAAAAATGATGTATCATGAAAATATTAAAGAACATCAGTGAGATAGAGGACCACTTCACAGTGACAGAAGTTTTAATCCACCAGGAAGGTATAATGTTACAAAATATGTTTCCCCTATTAACATAGCCTCAAAAAATATAAAGCAAAATTTCACGGAAGTAAAAGGGAAAAAATTTTAATCCATAATCATAATGGGATACTTTAGCCTGCTTCTCTCAATAATTGAGAGGACTATTAGACCAAAAAAAAAAAAAGCAGTAATAAGATAGAATATTTGAACAACCCATTTAACAAATTTGACCTAATATTCATGGATTGGAAGAGTATTTAAAATATGACATTCTTCCCAAATTGATCTATAGATCCAATGCAACTGTAATTCAAATTCTAACAAGGTTGTATATTTGCATGTGCAGGGGGAAGGAAGGTCTTGACAAGTTGATGCTAAGATTTACATGGAAATATAAAGAACCTAGAAGAGCCAAGACTTTCTTGAAGAAGAAGTCTGGGAGGGAGGGGAACACGCTCTATCAGATACTGAGATCTATTACAAAATATAGTAATTAAGACAGTGTAGTGTTGGGGCAGGATAAACAAATAAATCTATGATACAGAATAGTTCAGAATCGGATTTATGCACACACAGACTTCTGATCTATGCCAGCAGTGGCACTGCACAGTAATGGAGAAAGGAAAATCTTTCCAATACATACTGCTGGGACAATTGGATATCCATATTTTTTTATGAAATTGGAATCATATCTCACATCATATAAAAATCAGTTCCAGTGGATTAAAGACCTAAATGTGAAATGCAAAACTACAATGATTTTTTTTTTTAACAGGAGACTAGCTTTATTACTTAAGGTTAGGGAAAGATTTACTAACCAATTTTAAAAAAGCAGTATCCATAAAGTAGTTGATAAATTAAACTTAAAATTTGGGGGACTTCCCTGGTGGCGCAGTGGTTAAGACTCTGCGCTCCCAATGCACGGGGCCCGGATTCGATCCCAGGTCAGGGAACTAGATCCCACATGCACACCACAACTAAGAGTTTGCATGCCACAACTAAGGAGCCAGTGAGCTGCAACTAAGGAGCAGGTGAGCCAGAACTAAGGAGCCCACCGGCTGCAACTAAGACCTGGTGCAACCAAATAAATAAATAAAATATTTTAAAAAATTAAAATTTGGAAGACAAGCCAAGAAGGGAGATATTTTGCAGCACATATGATATACAAAGGGCTTTTATCCTAAATGTATAAAGAACTTCTATAAATCCACATGAAAAAAAAGTCTACCTAATAGAAAAATGAACTTAAAAAACTTGACCACTTCTCCAAGGAGAAAATTCAAATAATCAATAAACATATGAAAAGGTGTTCAACCTCATTAGTAACCTGGGAGAGGAAAATTGAAACCACAATTAGAGATCAGTACATACGTATAATATTGGCCAAAAAAAAAAATTTGTGAAGTCTGATACTACTGAGTGTTGGAAAGGATATAGAGTAACAGTCCCTATTATTTGCCTCTAGTGTGAATGCAAATTGGTACAACTTGAAAATCATTTTGTCAGTACCTTGTAAAGTGGGAGACAGGCATATCTTGGGGTTCAGCAATTCTACCTCTGGGTATAAGATCTGAGAGTAACTGGGTACCAGCATACATGCAAAAGACGGTTCAGAGTATCATTGTTTATGAGCCAAAAACTGGAAACAACCGAGATATCCATTAACAATAGAATGGATAAGTAAATAATGATGAAGTCATACAATACAATCCTACACACAAATGGAAGTAATTGGACTACAATTACACACTGGGAAGTGTATGAATCTTACAAACATAATGTTGACTAAAAGAAACAAAGTATTAAAAATTCATAATGTTCGATTCCATTTATGTAAAATTCAAAATGGGAAAAATTAAACTATATTGTTTAGAGATTACAGAACACTGACTTTGGGGTAGCACAGAGGGAACTTCCAGAGTATCGGCATTGTTCTATATCTTGACCCAGATGGTGATAACATGGGTGTTCACATTATAATTACTCATTAACAAAATAGCATATTTTAGTGCTTATCTGAATGTATTTTATATTTCATAAAAGTGAAAAGTGTATTATCTTTCAAAATAAATGGCAACATTTACATGAAAATTTAGATTGTTTAGCCCTAGGAATTCTTGTATGCATTTTATTACAATTCAAGATTAGGAAGAAACAGAATTCAACTGAAGCTTTAGTTCATTTTAAAACATTGTTGGGGGCTTCCCTGGTGGCACACTGGTTAAGAATCCGCCTGCCAATGCAGGGGACACGGGTTCGAGCCCTGGTTCGGGAAGATCCCACATGCCACGTAGCAACTAAGCCTGTGCGCCACAACTACTATACCTGCGCTCTAGAGTCCGCGAGCCACAACTACTGAAGCCCACGTGCCTAGAGCCCGTGCTCCGCAACAAGAGAAGCCACTGCAATGAGAAGCACACGCACTGCAACGAAGAGTAACCCCCGCTCGCCACAACTAGAGAAAGCCCGCCCGCAGCAATGAAGACCCAATGCAGCCAAAATAAGTTAATTTTTTAAAAAAGACATGTCTATAAAAAATAAAAAAATAAAACATTGTTGGCTACAAATTCATTCCCCTATTGAGTATTACATAGAAAGTAAAATAGTTAAGCTTAGAGGTACAACAAGGAATATCTCTTTGTATTTCTTTCTTCATCTTCCCATATTCCACTAGTGTTTTTCTCAAATGAACTTCAAGAGCAACCTTGAAAAGACACCAGATGCTGCAGCTTACACTGGAGTGTAAAGTCAGTTTATTGAAGTATAATTTATTGTAAAACTCACCTTCTTATATGTACAGCTCCATTAATTTTGACAGTTATGTAATCACCACTACAACCAGGACACAGAATATCTCCACTGTGCTAGGGCTGGGTTGTTTTTTTTTTAATCTTCTTTTGTTTTTATAACAATATGCATATAAAGTAAAAGTAGATAAATAAAAAATAAACCTGATTGAAAAATTGGCATAAGACCTGAATAGGCATTCTTTTAAAGAAGACATACAGATGGCCAATATCATTAATCATCAGGGAAATGCAAATTAAAACCACAATGAGAGATCACCTCACACCTGTCAGAATGGCTGTCATCCAAAAGAACACAAATAACAAATGTTGACAAGGATGTGGAGAAAAGGGAACCCTTGTGCACCGTTAGTGGGAATGTACATTGGTGTAGCCACTGTAGAAAACAGTATGGAGGTTCCTAAAAAACTAAAAATAGAACTACTGTATGACCCAGCAATTCCACTCTTGGGTGTATAACTGAAAAAAAATGAAAACACTAATTCGAAAAGATACACGCACTCCAATGTTCATAGCAGCATTTTTTACAGTAGCCAAGATATGGAAGCAACCTAAGTGTCCATCAACAGATAGATAAAGAAGATGTGGTGTGTGTGTGTGTATATATATATATATATATATATATATATATATACACACATATATAACACACATACACACATATGTATATGGGAATACTACTCAGCCATAAAAAAGAATGAAATTTTGCCATTTGCAACAACATGGATGGAGGGTATTTGGCTAAGTGAAATAAGTCGGAGAAAGACAAATACTGCATTATATCATTTATATGTAGAATCTAAAAGAAAACAAACTAATGAATATAACAAAAAAGAAAACAGACCCACAGACATGGAGAACAAACTACTATTTTCTAGTGGGGAGAGGGAAGTGGGGAGGGGCAAGATAGGGGTAGGGGTTTAAGAGGTACAAACTGCTATGTATAAGATAGATAAGCTACAAGGATATATTGTACAGCACAGAGAATATAGCCAATATTTTATAATAACTATAAATGA
Source organism: Delphinapterus leucas (assembly GCF_059928025.1). Lineage (NCBI taxonomy): Eukaryota > Metazoa > Chordata > Mammalia > Artiodactyla > Monodontidae > Delphinapterus > Delphinapterus leucas. The sequence goes on from NC_143132.1 coordinate 119,854,081, forward strand.
AGTATAACCTTTAAAAATTGTGACTCACTATGTTGTTCGCCTGAAACTTACATAACATTGCACATCAACTATACTTCAATTAAAAAAATACCTACCATATAAGTTCTTTTAAAGTGTTTGCTGTTATGATGATGACGATTACTTAAAATATCATTCTGACTGAAGCCTGAGCACTCTCTTCTATCTTGTTCTATTGAATAAAAATTGTTTTTAATTTTTTAAAAAAGACAAAAAACAGAAAACACTCTTCAGATAAGTAATGTCAGATTCCTGCCAGAAAGGTTTAATCAGGTTATGTGCAGGGGTTAGGGACAATCTTTAATGATTCCTAAGGATTGTTCCCTGTTGCTGATTCAGGATCAAAAATTTAAGTTAAGAAATGGTTTGTGTGAGTGTCTAGCAAGCAAAGAATGTCTGTTATCATCATGTAACTGTGCTTTTGTTTTCTACGGTGTATAGATCATGACAAATGAGCTCTTTGAAAAGCACTACAAACATGGGAGCAAGTTTCTGACTTCATTTCCAGACGGGACAACACAAATATTGTATCCTTTCTTTCAACAACTTATTTTCGTTAGCTTTATTTCTTCACAAAAAGAAAAAGAAAAAATGATTGAAAAATATGAAGAAAAAATAGTTATTACCAAATTCTACCATCCAGAGCAAAGCTGTTAACATCTTTTTATACATCTTGCCTTACTTTTTTCCTATGAGTAATTATATAATTCTTTAAAAATTAATTCTTCAACTATTTATATTTTGTAACTTGCACCCTTTACATAATATTATACAATAAATATTATACAATAAATACTCATAAATGTTATGAGTATATAATATGCAATAAATATAGAGATACAACACCATCTTTATAAGCACATGGCATTGCATCACAGTGATGTACTGTAATTCCTTTCATCTATCCCCTATCACTAATCAAAGGTGTTTTTACAATTTTTGGCTGTTTTATACAACAGCTACATGAACAGCTTTGTGCATACCTCGCTGCACACTTATCACTTACTTCCTTGAATTAAATACCTAGGGATAGAAATTCTGGGTAAGAAATTATGGGCATTTTAAAGGTTTAATAGATTTTGCCCCCCAGAAAATGTGTACCAGTTTACACATCCATGAGCAGCATGTTATTTTTTAATACAAAAATTCAATATCCATTTTATGGAACACTCAGTTATTGAGTGTTCAAGTTATTGATCACTTGAATTCTGCCTGATGATCAGACCATTTGCTATTTTGACGCAAAGGCCATTTAATATCTCAAGGAAAGTAAAACGAAACTATGAAATGAGAAGGACCTTTTGGTGAACTAAGGGCCTCATTTTGTAGGAGAAAGTCATTTTTAGTCATAGTTGCCTAAATGTTTAGTCAAACCCCACTAAGAAACCAGAAAAATGGCTTTCATGGCATAGGAAGTGTGATGAAGTTTTAGTTCCCTAGGCCCTTTGAGAAAGAGTGTAGGTTTTTTGTTTTAATTATATCAAAAAATTTTAAATAACTTCCCCAGCTTGTATCATTCGTTATCATTTCCTGCCCTGGCTTTAATTCGTTTTCACTCCTTTGAAGGCTATGGCTGATTTTCAAAATGATTCAGAATCAATTTTGTGTTTAATTCACCTCTGGACTTCCGATCAGCTGAGATAGGACTGAATATTAACAGTTAGTGAATTATCCTCAGTATATTTTATACTTTTTGATGCTATTGTAAGTGGAATTATTTTAATTTCATTTTCAAAATGTTCACTGCTAGTGTATAGAAATACAACTTATTTTTATATATTGATCTTTTAGCCTACAACCCTACTGAACTCTTTTGTTAGTTGTAACATTATTTTGTGGATTCCTTAGGATTTTCTATATACAAGAACATGTTATCTGCAAATAGAGATAGTTTTACTTCTTCCATTTCCAATCTGAATGTCTTCATTTCTTTTTCTTTCACAAAATTTTCCTGACTGGAACCTCCAGCGTGAGGTTGAACAGCAGTGGAAAGAGTGAACATTTTTGTTTAGTTCCTGATCTTAGGGGGAAAACACCTAGTCTTTAATCATTAAGTATGATGTTAGCTCTGGGGTTTTGTTAGATATTCTTTGTCAGGTTGAGGAGGCTCCCTTCTATTCCTAGTTCATTGAATCATTTACCATGAAAGGTATTGGATTTTGTCAGATGCTTTTTCTTCATCTATTGAGATGATCATCTGTTTTTTGCTCTTTATTCTATCAATATAGTATGTTTCATTAATTTATTTTAGATGGTAAACCAACCTTGCATTCCTGGGATAAACTCCACTTTGTCGTGGTACATAATCCTTTTAATATGTTGCTAGATTCCATTTGCTGGTATTTTTTGTTGAGGATTTTTGTGTCTCATAAATATATTTTGATCCACATAAAAAGCATGAAATTATCTTGTAATAACCCTCCCATTTTCAGAATGCTTTATAGTTTCAAAGGGCTCTCTTATAAATTGAATTTATTCCCAGTATGAAGACCATTAGCATAACTCAAATGACCTTATCCGATCTCAGCTACCCATCTGGAAACCTAGCCATCATCCGAGTGCCCAATAAGATAAATGGCTTCACTTGCATAGTCCAAGAAGACATGCCCACTAACCCTGCAATCCTGGCAGTGCTAGATTCTTCGGGTCGAAGTTCCTGCTATCATCCCAACGGAAATGTCTGGTAGGCTTCTATGTTCCTCCTGCTGTCATTTTGTTTCTCAGGTTTTGTGAAATTTTATTTTTCCTTTTATTTTTTCAACTTTATTGAGATATAATTGACATATACTGTGTAAGTTAAAAGTGTACAGCGTGTCGATTTGATACACTTATATGGTGCAAAATGATTACCTCTATAGCATTAGCTAACACAGGCAACATGTCACATAATTACCATTTATTTTTTGTGTTGAGAACATTTAAGATATACTCTCTTAGCAACTTTCAAGTTTATAATACAGTGTTAACTATGATCACTATGCTATACATTAGATCCCCAGATCTTATTCATCTTATAACTAGAAGGACAAAAATAGCTTTAAGAAGATTTATTTATATTAGTGGTCTTTAGACAGTAATGTTCAACTCAGATAAATTTTTGATTTATGTCATTCCATATGCTGCTTAGTGGAAAAATCCCAGGCAACTACATAAAACAAAGCTCATCATATTTTTTTCTATAAACAGAAAGAAAATATAAACTATACAATTTTAATATTAGAAAAACATCTCTAAATAAATTGTATGGCCATCCTAGGGATCTGAGATATGAACCCAGGCAGTCTCTCTAGATGCTATGCCCTGATAATGTTATCCTGGCTTCATCTATGGAAATAATTCGCAATGGACAGCTGCCATACTGTGTTGTTACTGTTTGAGATATATCCCTAACAAGTAGGCTTCCCATAGCCACAACCAACAATAATATACAAACAAAATCTCTAGAGAAATGAAGGTCCTAATGCCTTCGATCTACTAACTTACACACTCTGTGATTTCATATTATTTCATTTAGTCTGAGAAAGTGAAATTTGGGTTCTAACTTCAAATACAATTTAATCTTTTGAAGCTTTTCAGAAAGAGATATTCTCTCCCTTTAACTTATTTACAGGTATAACAATCTTATCTTGAGACACTCTGCCAATAATTGACAGAAATTTGAACACTCTGCCAGTACTTGAGAAAGTTAGGACACAGGGAGATATTTGTACTTTTAGTTCAAAGCAGTAGTCAATCCATTACCTCCAAGTCTATTGGAGACTTTCTGCTTATCCTTCGGGGTTCAGTAGCAGCTCTGCATCACATCTGGTGGGGCACTATATCAACTGTCACCAGATATTCACTGGCTTCTAGGATTTCTCCCTTTACCAGTAAAGACCTCCCAGCCACCGACTGAACTCCTGGGCCCACTGACATGACTCCTTGACACTCTCATAGCCCCTCTCGCTGCTTCTTGTGTAGCAAGCCCACCTCCCCTGCGGGACTGAAGTCCCTTGAAGGCACACCCTGCACCTTTGCCACTACATAACATTTATCTGTACATGGCATAGACTCAAAGAAAGTTTATTAAATAAACAATTTATCTAGATAATTTTAGCCAAATGTTATTTTCACCCACGTACCAAGATAAAACTAAATCTCCCTCCTCCCAGATACAAAGATAATCACCTCAATTTCTCAGTTGTACTTTTGTTATCAGATTACTGCCACTCATCAAAGCTGGGAAAATACAATGTGAGTTATCTTACTCTAGGGAGCCCTCCTGGCCAATTCATCTGGTTTAAAAAAAATAATTTATTATCAAATTAAGCCAGCTAAGTACCCAGAACTCTACCTATCCTCTCTCCTGGAGAAAGAGATGGTGACCCCAGATGGAAGAAAGTGAGAGGGTATGCAAAGGAGCTCATAGAGTAGGACGGCAGTCACTAGTGCCACTAGATCTCAGGTTGTGCAGGGCTACATCTGTAGGTAATGTGGTAAAATGTGGCATTAACAACTCTAAGAGATTGGGGAGGCCCTGCTGGCCTCAGTTCCCCCTTCTGCTCCATTACCAAACTCTTCTAAACCACAGTGATCTCAGAGATGATCCCTGAGCCTCTCCTGCCCACACTGGCCCTGATGAGAGGCCTCCTAGAAGGACTCCTGGCCCCAGTTGCTGGGCACTGTTAGGAAACAGGTCTCTGTACTGAGGCCAATTTGGCCTTTCCCAGAACTTACACTCACTGATCTTCATTTTGACACAGGGAAAATCTAAGTACGAGTCTTCTCCCCTCTTCCATGTAGAGCCTGCTCTCCTGTATTTCTTCTTATCCAAACTAACCTTCTGTGCTCCCTCTTCATCCTCCCCAGCACATCATTTTCCAGATCCCTTTACCATCCCGGTTCCAGCCTTTGGACCCATTTTGGTTTATTACTACATCTTAAACCATACCCAGTACTTCAAACTAGTATAGAATTCGGTCACAGTATTATTGCTCCTAAGATTACCTGAGGTTTTCCACTATTCATATGCTATTGGCTAGTATAAACTGCTATTCCCTTTGGTTAGCAAGTGAGCAGGCTAATTCAAGGTTGAATTATAATGTAACTGTTTATTTTTAATTTCCTTTCTGCCCAGGGTATACATCAATATCTTGGGCGGTCAATGTTCAGATCAAGCTGGCAACAGAGTAAGGGCTTGGAATTGGTCAAGTTCCGTCACTTCCTCACCCTTCGTTTCATTTAAACCTGTCTTTCTGGCTTTGAACCGTTATGTTGGAATCCGCATCTTAGAACAAGACAAGATTTCAATCACTTTTCTAGCAATGGGCCAACAGGCAAGAATCAGTGTTGGAACCAAAGTGAAGGTAGGTACATTTTTATAAACAGTTGAAAGCATTTAGAATAATAAGAGTAAAGCAATGTTTGTTAGTGTTATTACTGATAGATTATAGTTGTGTGTAATCCACTGTGCACTACTGTGAATTCTGGAGTTCAATGAAAAAACATATAGTGAAAGTTTCGTATGGAATTGAGACAACCTTACTGTTTTTTCTTCCTCAGAAATTCCTTTTAGTTCAGACTTGATTCCAAATAACATTTACTGAGTGTTTACTCTCTGACTGAGGTAGTGCAGCTTTGGGGGTTTGGTTTTGGGACTTTGTATTGGGTTTGCTTTTCTCTGTGCTCTAGCAGAAAGCACCTGGCTGAGTCAGGAGACCTGGGTTCTGACCATGTTCAAGACCCAGCACGAGCCCCATCTCCTTGGAAACACTTCCCAGATCTCCTAGCCCTTTGTCCAATCAGGGTCGAAAATGTCCTTCTCTGGGTTGTCCGTGTACTCACCTCTGTCCCTGCACTTGCTGAACCATGTGCCTTACTTGCCTTCATGGCTGTCTTTCCTACTGGATGGTGAGCTCCTGCAGGACAGAATCTGTCTTACTGATTCCTTTATCCTGCCCGGGGCATGGCCCAGAGTACACTCTCAGTGACCAGAAATGCTGCACAACGGTTAAGAACACAGACTTCGGGTTACAGAGACGTAGTTTCAAACCTCAGCTCTGCCACTTAGCTAAGTGGCTGAACTTGAATTTCAGTTCCCTCCTCTACAAAATGGGGATAATGATTCCTCTCTTACAGATTGCTGTGAAGATTCAATGAGAATGCAAAGTACTTAGCATGGTGCTTGGAACTGACTAAGTACTTAGCAAATGATAGCTCAGTAGAGATGTAGAGTTTGTCAGTTATACCTCAGTAAAGCTGAAATATATATAGGCATGTAGAGAAAGATATAAATAGAGATCTATGTCACATATAGAGCATATATAGTATGTGACTTTGAATAAGTCCCCTAAACTCTGAGGACCTTGTTTCATCAATTATTCAAGGAAGAGATTGTTCCAAACTTCAAAGATATCTTCATCTTCTAAAAAGTCTATACGTTTAATCGAGTGGAAATATGACTACAGGATTCCACACAGGCAGGGATATTTCATAAACACCAAACAAAAAGGAGACTTCAGATTCAGCCAACATGGAGCAAGGGTCTACAATGTGCTAAGCACTATTTGAGCTACTTCCAGTCAGTCTAGCTACTGCAGTCAGCTGTCAGGCTGCAAACAAGCTTCTTCCTTGGTTAGAAATTTACAAGACAGTCTTTTTTTGGTTCATTACATTCATGGTAAATATGCATTTTTACCAAAAATGTCAAAAATGCTCTCTCTCTTTCTCCTCACCTCCCTCCTTCGAAATGAATTTTAATCAGAAAAGAGAGTTGGTGCAAAAGAAAGAATTTGATGTTAAAAATGACTGCTTTTCTCATCATCCTCATGAACACCCTTTCATTTTTTTAAAATTCCAAAAGTGATATGTGGATACATTCTCATATTTGAAGATTCAAATAATATAGAAATATAGAGAGTAAAAAAATGAGATACCCCCCTTCATCCTTTCTTCTATTCTAATTCTCTTCCCAAAGGTAATCACCACTGAAAATTTGGTGTGTACTTCTCTTTCCTATGTACTTATAAATTATTCACATACATCTTTTTAAAATAAAAATTGGATCAGACTACACTGATTGTATTATTAGGCTTGCTCTATTTGTTTTTGTTTTCCATTTAACATGTGTTACAGATCCTTTCATGTCTACATATCCAAGCATATTTGTCTATTCTGTTGCTACGTAATATTTCATATGTACTATAGTTAATTTATGTTGAATCTAATGTCTTCTCAGTGGCATTGGGCACAGTTGCTCACTTCCTCCTCCTAGAAGAATTTCCTCCCTTGCTTCCAGGACCTACTCTCCCTTGATTTTACTTCTACCTCAAGGGCTACTCCTCATTTTTCTTTGCCTATTTTCTTCACCCCCGCCTTTTTCTAAATATTGAGGGGCTCCAGGGCTTGTCGTTGGGCTCATCTTTTCTCTAGCTATACTCACTCCCTAGGTGATCCCATCAGTTTTCTGTCCTGAAATACCATCTGCTTGCTGATGACCCCTCCATTTATCTCCACGTGGATCTCCCAGGAACTCTAAACTTGCAGATCTGATTCCAACCCTCCATCTCCATCTGGTGTCTAAAGGGCATTAGAAACTTCACAGAGCAAAATGACATTTGAAAGCGTGCTCTACCTTGGGTCTTCTCCATCTTAGGAAATGGCAACTGCTTTCTTTCAGTTGCTCAGACCCAAAACTTCGGGGTTGCTACCCTCCTCTCTGTTTCACAACCCCACACCTTTCATCTGCAAGTCCTATAAACTCTACCGCCAACATATCTCCAGACTCTAACACTCCTGGCATCCTTCAAGACTACCACCCTCATCTGCCTCATGTACCTAATCCATCTCTTGTTTAAATTATTACAGTAGCCTCCTCCTAAGTCTCCCTGCTTCCGGTCTTCCCAAAGTCAATTCTGCCATGATAGTGGAGGTGATATTTTGAAAACAAAAGTCTGGTCAAAACTGGAGACTTCTAACCTTACTCAGAGTAAAAGCCAAGATCCTATAACTGCAATACTGTATGTGATCTGGACTTCCTTCTATTAACATTCCCTCTGTAGTCCTCTTTTCCTACCCACTCTGTTTCAGCCACCCTGGCCTTTTTGCTGTTGCTAGACAATAGTGGAGGTGATATTTTGAAAACAAAAGTCTGGTCAAAACTGGAGACCTCTAACCTTACTCAGAGTAAAAGCCAAGATCCTATAACTGCAATACTGTATGTGATCTGGACTTCCTTCTATTAACATTCCCTCTGTAGTCCTCTTTTCCTACCCACTCTGTTTCAGCCACCCTGGCCTTTTTGCTGTTGCTAGACAATAGTGGAGGTGATATTTTGAAAACAAAAGTCTGGTCAAAACTGGAGACCTCTAACCTTACTCAGAGTAAAAGCCAAGATCCTATAACTGCAATACTGTATGTGATCTGGACTTCCTTCTATTAACATTCCCTCTGTAGTCCTCTTTTCCTACCCACTCTGTTTCAGCCACCCTGGCCTTTTTGCTATTGCTAGACAATACCAGGCATGTCGCTGCCACAGGGCTTTTGCACTCGCTATTCACTCAACTTAAAATATTCCTCCCCCATTTAGCACATAGCTGCTGCACTTCCCTCAGGTTTCTGCTCTCGGAGTCCTTTCCTGACCACCCCGTGTAAACTCGCACGACCCCCACCCCTACCCTGGCCCTCTGAGTGCCCCTTTGGGCATATATATATGCCACAGGTTCTAATATGTAGGGCTCCCATTTTCTTTCACCTCTTTCACCTTTATGATTTGTATTCTGATTTCCTCAACTCAGTAGTTATTGAATTTTCAAATAGAGTTCTTAAATTTGCTATCTTTTTCTTATTAACTTCTAAAATGGTCAAGGAATATGGCTTGCATTTTTTCCCTGCTGTTTAAAATGTACTGATATTTTCTTGGTGGTTGATGACATAACTTAGGACTGTTCCATGTATATTTGACCCCCCCAAAAGGTTTACTAGCACAAAACTGTGTATGTCTAAATGTTCTATTTACACTTCTCTCTATATCCTTTTCTTTTTATTATGGTTCATTTATTTCTGAGAGATGTATGAATGTCTCCCAATATGACTGAATTAGTACATTTTTCCTACAATTTCTATCAGGTTTTGCTTTATCTGTCTTGAAGCTCTATGGTTAGGAAATTAAAGGTGTTGACAGTCTTCATGGTGAGTTATACTTTTCACCCCTGGGCCACCTCACTTATTTGCCTTTCATCTGTACCCATTACATGACTCAGCATATCACTGAGGGTTTTTGTTTCTATTTTGACAAAAAATTTTAATGTCATCAATATGTATTATTCCCAGTTTCCCTCTTAATGGTCTTTGCCTTAAATGCTACTTCATATGATGTTAAATTGCTACACCTGCTTTCTTTTAGTTTGCACCGGCTTCATACATCTTTTTTTCATCCTTTGATTTGCAACCTTTTTATGTAGTTTTGAGTTAGATGTGTCCCTGCAAACACATCTAACTTTTGTTGCTTTCCTCAACCTAACAGACTTGATCTTTTAATACGTTATATTTTAATGGTTATTCTAAAATTAACGTATCTTTTTTTCTATATGCATAGAACTAAGTTCCAAATCCTCTAGTTATTTTCCTTGACAATTCTCCCAAATCCCTCAGAAAATATTAACTATACACACACACACACACACACACACACACACATATATATGTATATATATATTCTAAGGTCTGTTTCCCTGAATATTAGCATCTCTGACAGGTAAATCTGGTGTCTCTCATTGAGAAGCCCTGTTTTCCTGCATGTTCTCCTTACCGAAGTGTCCTTCTGCTAACTGTGGAGGAGTGGCATGTGCTGCTGAGGGGTGGAAGGCGAGCTCCAGCGCCAGGCTTCCAGCCTCAGCCTGTGGGCACCGCGGCTCAACACAAAGGGGAGGCCAGGGGACCATGGCAATATTTACCTCAAGGCCTCTCCTCCTCCCATTGCTGTTGACTTTGACCTCAGAACGTGTGTGTTTGGGATTAGTGGTTCCATCTGGTCATTTATCTCTCTACGGATGTGGTCCCAGCTGCTTCTTGATTTTCAGGAATTCCTTAAGATTATTCCTGCTGATAAAAAAAATTTTCCTATTTCCTATTGATTTACTCTCTGAAAATGTTTTCTGCCATTTTATGGGATTTGGGATCGAAGGAAAACTAAAAATGGAGATCCATCCTCATTACTCAGGCATCTCATCCTCCTTCCCCCCTCCCTCCCTCCTTCTTCCCTTCCTCCTTCCTCCCTTCCAAAGGGGGGAGGGATAAAAATGCAGGAAGATGCTGCCAGTTCTCACGTCTCTAGCAGGTAAGAGGTCACTCAGCTTTGCAGGAGGTAGTAGGTGGGCTTGCATTTAGCCCCGCCCCGCCCCGCCCCGCCGAGGCTATGCAGCCCTCCTGCGCTGCCTCAGAAGCCGCAGCTGGGAAACACCTCAGGCGAGGCTGCCCTAACAGACACTTGACCTTCCCGCAGCTGCGAGGAGACAGCATCAGCCTGAATCACTCAAGGCCGTAAGGAAGTGGGGAGGGTGGAGGGCAAGGAGGGTCGTGTGGAAGGGCCTCCTGGAGATTGGGGCGCGCTTTAGAAGGAAAGGTGCCTTAGTCATCCCGGCTCCTTCTGGAAAGCCCAGCTCAGGGCTTTCCCAGCCTCTAGGCCCGCACCCACCACGCTCTCCGCACTGGGCGTGTCCCAGGGACGGGGTGCCTGCAGCATCTCTGTGCTTCCCCCAGCAGATGCCGGTAAATGACTTGAATACATTGTAAGCATTTGAAAGAAAGTATCCCATTTCTATGTGGTCTGGCCTGCTGTAGTCTCTCATATCTCCAGAGCACCTCAACTCATTCCTGTTCGGACTAGAATTAACACCACTGCCCCTATTTATAGATAATTAGACTCAAGAGGGAATCCAGCCCCAGATTAGTGTCACCTCTCGCCTCCTCCCACCTCCTGCTTCAGCAGTCACCATTTCCACCCTGGACTCTGAGCTTCCCTTCTCTCTTTCCTGAAAAGCTACCAAACCCTAAAGAGATTCCAGCACTCCGACACCTGAACGGGGACGACCTTCTTCTGCTGGCCAGTTTAATAAAGATCCGACGCCTGTTTCATAAACTGGAAGGATGTGTGAATTTCCCCTCCAGCCAGGTTTGGGAAAAATTAAAGCAACCTTCCTACCTTTCTTCACTTTCTCTAAAACTAATTGCCCTTTGTCACAATTCTGGTATGAAGCAAGATACAATAACAACAATAGCAGCTTTGATAAATGAAAAGATTTAACGACAGTGATGGTGCTTTCCTTTGTTTTCTTGAGTTTCTCCGGAAGGGGGTGTCGGAGATTTCAAGAAGTGTATAAAACGACTAGGAAATACCAAGGAATGTGCTTTATTACAAATTTAGAGCACATCCAGAGTCATCACTGGTTTGCATTCTTGGTGGGAAAACTAACAACTCACTCTGAGGACAGCAGAGAACAAGCAAGTCTGCCAAAGTGCCCCTATCAGCCAGAGTTCCATCAGGAAAACCGAAAGCAGGGAGGGAGCAGGTGCTTCCACAACCTTCCCCTTCCTAAAGGCTGGGAAAGTGAAGGTCAAGGAACTGCCCTTAGGTCTCTGGGGAAATGAGGTAATCTCAGGAAGCCAAGAAGCCAACAGCACCAAGGAAGAGCTGCAGCCTCACATCCCCGCCGGTGCAAGACAAACAGCTACCCCCCTCCCCAAGTCCACCCTCCTGCCAGAGGTGAAGGATGGCTGCTGCTTCTCTCCCGCCTCCCACACCTCAGGCAGCTGCTTCCCCCTGGGGAAACATAATGGTTCCCACCGGCAAAGGGTTATGGAACAGTATGTATCTCCCCTTCTGAGGGGAGGGAGGAGAGATGTTGCTGGATCTGCAATGATGGCCCAGCACAGCATCCTCTGCTCAGTGATGAAGATGCTTCAGAGCAGAAAGCAGAGTTTAGAGTCGGATGTGGAGAACCCTAAAGACTGGACCGCCCAACCCTGCCCTCTCCTGAACTTCTGTGACTTCTCAGTTCCCTATTCTTTGGGAGAGGGAGGAATGTAGTTGGAGGGGCCATTCCTTATAGTGAATAACGCATTTGGTGCTAAGGTGTAGCAAGAGAGATTAAGCCTATCCACCGGTGATTGATCAGTTAGCGTGAGGTACTAAATCATACTGTTTTCCTACTAAAAGCCCGCTGAGGAAGCATGGGGAGGAGAAGGAAGGGACAGGAAGAGTGGAAGGATGCTGTGTCCCAGGGAGGGCTGAGTGCTGGGCAGCACGAAGCAGGTGAGCTACTGGGAGACTAGGGGCTGGTCTTGGTATTAATCCATTCACCACCTTTTTGTTTAAAGCTGCCTTTAACAAATTTACGGTTACCAAAGGGGGAAGCGGGTGGGGGAGGGATGAATTAGGAGTTTGGAATTAGTAGATACAAACTACTATGTACAAAACAGATAAACAACAGGGCCCCACTGTATAGCACAGGGAACTATATTCAATATCCTGTAATAAACCATAATGGAAAATATGAAAAAGAAAATATGTATGTATAACCGAATCACTTTGCTATACACCAGAAACTAACACAACATTGTGAATCAACTATACTTCAATTTAAAATAAAAATTTTTTTAAAGCTGCCTTTAGGGGACTTGTCTGGTGTCACAGGGTTAAGAATCTGCCTTCCAATGCAGGGGACACGGGTTCGATCCCTGGTCAGGAACTAGATTCCACATGCATGCCACAACTAAGGGACCCACAGGCCGCAACTAAGGAGCACGTGCCACCAACTAAAGGAGCCAGAGAGCCACAACTAAGGAGCCCACCTGCTGCAACTAAGACCAGGCGCAACCAAAATTTAAAAATTAAAATAGAAAAAAAAAATTTTTAAAGCTGCCTTTGGGCTTCCCTGGTGGTGCAGTGGTTGGGAGTCCGCCTGCCAATGCAGGGGACACGGGTTGGAGCCCTGGTCCGGGAGGATCCCACATGCCGCGGAGCAACTAAGCCCGCGTGCCACAACTATTGAAGCCTGTGCGCCTGGAGCCCGTGCTCCGCAACAGGAGAGGCCACCGCCATGAGAGGCCCATGCACCACGGTGAAGAGTGGCCCACGCTCGCCCCAACCAGAGAAAGCCCGTGCACAGCAATGAAGACCCAGTGCAGCCAAAAATAAAATAATTTTTTTTTAAAAAGCTGCTTTTAATTATCTTACTTTTTAGGAACTGTGTCAACACTGAGAATTCAATTTTCTTATTTTTTCATTTCCATTCTTGCTAATCTCCACTGCTTTCTGAAAAAGAGGTTCCGAGGCTTACGTCTTGATCAATGCTAAATGTCTCTTTCTCTTTCTTATTTTTGCCTTTTGCCTCTTCCTTTTCACTGATAAGTGAAATTTTATTTTCTATAAAGTGAGACAGAAATATTGAGCTAATATGTTTCAATATAGCTCTGAAAAATAGCATATAACAGTATAACATGTAACAATCACAACAAAGCCTTAACTGGATCTGTTTTTGTACATCATTAAACACTATTTTTGGGTGTGCTGAGCCCTAGTGGATACTGAATAAGGCCTTGATTAACTGGAGATTGGCAGGATAATGAGACAACATCTTTCAACAATTTTGCTTCATGTTTAATAATAAAATGTTATTTAATTATTTAAAATAATGTATGTGTAATAAAGCAATTTATGCTGCTTCTTTAAAATGTATTAAAAATGAAAATGTTTACATCTACTCCTAGCTATCTTTCACGGTCATATTTCAAGGCAACTGTATTTACTGAAGGGACTGAGTTGTTAAAAATAACAATAATGATAAATTTTATTTTGAGTATCTATGTATACCAAAAGTGCATTGGGATATGCCACAGATTTTATTTATCATTGTCCATTTTTCCACTTCTCTGTTTCAGGTAATCTTGGTTTTGAATAATCTATTCTGTTAATTCATGGGGTGTTTTTTTTTTTTCTCATTTTTCACAATAAAAACCTCTTCAAAAAATTAATCTCGTCTAGGAAACCATAAACAAAACAAAAAGACAACCTACTGACTGGGAGAAAATATTTGCAAATGATGTGCCTAACAAGTGCTTAATTTCCAAAATATACAAACAGCTCATGCAGTTCAATATCAAAAAAACAAACAACCCAATCAAAAAATGGGCAGAAGACCTAAAGAGACATTTCTCCAAAGATGATATACATTGCCAACAAACACATGAAAGGATGCTCAACATCATTAATCATTAGAGAAATGCAAATCAAAACTACAATGAGGTGTCACCTCACACGGGTCACAAATAGTAAGTCCACAAATAATAAATGCTGCTGAAGAGGGTGTGGCGAAAAGGGAACCCTCTTACACTGTTGGTGGGAATGCAAATTGGTGCAGCCACTATGGAGGACAGTATGGAGGTTCTTTAAAAAACGAAAAATAGAGTTACCATATGATCCAACAATCCCACTCCTGGGCATGTATCTGCAAAAGACAAAAACTCTAACTTGAAAAGATAAATGCACCTCAGTGTTCACAGCAGCACTATTTACAATAGCCCAAGACATGGAAGCAACCTAAGTGTCCATCAACAGGTGAATGGATAAAGAGGATGTGGTACACATATACAATGGAATATTACTCGTCCATAAAAAAGAATGAAGTAATGCCATTTGCAGCAATGTGTATGGACCTAGAGATTATCATACTAAGTAAAGTAAGTCAGACAGAGAAAGACAAATATCATATGGTATCACTTATATGTGGGATCTAAAAAATAGTACAAATGAGCTTATTTACAAAACAGAAACAAACTCACAGACATAGAAAATAAACTTATGATTACCAAAGGGAAAGGGGATGGAGGGATTAACAGAAACACACTACCATATAAAAAAATAAACAAGGATTTACTGAATAGCACAAGGAACTATATTCAGTATCTTGTAATAACCTATAATGGAAAAGAATTTTTAAAAAGTATACACTTAAATATATAGATATGTATAACCGAATCACTTTGTACCTGAAACTTAACACAATATTGTAAATCAACTATACTTCAATGAAAGAAAAATTAAACTCTTCTAGCCATACACCTGAAAACTAACACAATACACCTGCAATTAACACAATATTGTAAATCAACTATATTTCAATAAAAGAAAAAAAATTAAACTCTTCTAGCCATAAAGTTGTCATATAGTAATATTGCATAAATTGAGGGAGAAGAAAACACTCTAAATGTGTAGGTTTTTCCAGATGTAAATTTCAAAAGAATTATTGATATACTTAAAGCTTAAAGTAGGACTACAAATCCTTGTCTCCATTTATTCCTGATCTCAGGATTTTCACTTTTTTATTTTGTTCATGCATATTTTACATTTTATGTGTACCATTTTGAACAGATAAAATGATCATCTTTGAGAAGATACATATATGCACTTCAATGTAACTGATAAGAAATGAAAACTTTCTGCTTCAGGTAAAGCTGGCAGCAAAGCATGTCAGCAAAGCCTTGGAGAACTGAGACGTAAGAGCACATCCAGTGTATGGGCCTCTGCGCAGTTCTAATAGTGTGTGAGCAATATACACCAAAGTGAGTTTCATTGGTAGCTATTCCTGCTAATAAAAGTCATACCAGGGAATTCCCTGGAGGTCCAGTGGTTGCAACTCCACGCTTTCACTGCCTAGAGGTCTGATAATAAATAAAATTAATTTTAAAAAATAGATTATAGACATAGGTCACATAGACTAAAAATTAACAGGAACTGGAGGCTGATATCAGAGTGAATGATTTAATTATTGCTATGACATAAGCTATATTGATAAGTACTGACAACAGCAAAAGTATCTTTGTACTATACAGACATATTTGTCTTTCACGGACAGAGAATGGATAGAAAATGCCGTGCACATACAAAACACATCCACGTAATTTCCATAAGCACACTTTTTTTTTTGCAGAGTTTATTAGTTATCAGTCCTAATACAGATGAAGTTGTGAAGTATGAATCAACTTCTGCTTCATTAAACTACAAAGAAAAGGTTTAAAATAAATTACCTTCTAGTGAATGGTCCTTGGCCCTCCAGAAGGAAACGAAGCAATCCATCTAGAGCAGTGATCTTCACTTTTCCCTTCTCAAGCCCTTAAAAAAATTTTTTTAATGCATGTTCTCCCTTGTACATTTTTCAGTTGACATCTATAATGATTCATCACAAGTTTAAGCAATTGCAAAGAATCTAATTTCCAATGTATTATAAATCTTAACATTTTGAAATAAAACATTACTTTCTGAAATGAATCCAGTGGAATCTAAATACCATAGCAATATGATACCCGTCATTATCCATTAAAAATATATGATTTTTTAAAATTTTTATTTATTTTTTTGGCTGCATTGGGTCTTCGTTGCTGCGTGCAGGCTTTCTCTAGTTGCGGCAAGCAGAGGCTACTCTTCGTTGCGATGCACGGGCTTCTCATTGAGGTGGCCTCTCTTGTTGCACAGCACAGGCTCTAGGCGTGTGGGCTTCAGTAGTTGTGGCAGGTGGGCTCGGTAGTTGTGGCTCGGGGGGCTCTAGAACGCAGGCTCAGTAGTTGTGGCGCTCGGGCTTAGTTGCTCCGCAGCATGTGGAATCTTCCTGGACCAGGGCTCAAACCCGTGTCCCCTGCATTGGCAGGCTAATTCTTAACCACTGCGCCACCAGGGAAGTCCCTGAACTAACTCTTCTTAACATCATGCTTTTTTTTTTCTTTTTGAACTTACACTTTCACCCTACTTCCTTCAAAGAAGTTTATTGGACTGTGATATATTTTTATGCTTGAAGATCTACTACTGATCATCTGCTCATACTTCTTGACTACAAAAGTATTTTATTTTATTTTAAAAAATTTTAAACTTCACTTCTTATGATCTTAAGGCTGTGTTCAAAAAAATTATTTTGATTGAGTTAACATTACCATTACTGGTAGCACATAATTGATCAAAACAACATGACAAATTTTAATTGAAAGTAAAATTTTAGTGGAAATTTATGACTCACCCTTTTAAAATTTGATTTAAAGCAAAGAACTGCAAACCCCTTGACAGTGATCTTCAAACTGGCGGCTGTCAATTAATACACAGGCCCCAACCACTAGGACCTAAGGTGACAAAAGAAAATTCTTCCTCCCAACAGTGTTTGTGCGTTTATGTGTAGTAGTATCTGTTTCGTGACCAAGAACCATCTCCATTTTGCACCTCATATGGTGGGGAAACTGGACAAAGCATATTTGGGGTGTCAATTCTACCCTGGATATTCAGCTAAAGCTGATCCCCTGGGGAATCCTTCACCCCTGGGTGTCCTCATATCCCCAGTTTAAAGATCACTATTCTCACCATTTCAGTATATATTTAAAACTTTTCACGTAAGTGGAAAAACCACAACATACATATAAAATATACATATATTTTATATTTATATATACACATACACATATTTTATATTTATACACACACAGACACACACACACCTCAGATGGCTGGCTCCACCATCTGATTCTAAATTTAAGTTGGTCTAGGATGGAGATGGGCTTCAGTAGTTTTTTAAAGCTCCCCAGCTGATTCTAAAGTGCAGCTGAGGCTGATAATGACTGGATTAGGGCTAAAAGAAGGAGGAAAAAAAATTCCCTAAAAGCATCATAATCAGTGCAGACTCCTGCCTGCACTCAGCAGGGCCTGCTTTTTTTTTGTTTGTTTTTTCCTTTTGTACTGGAAGGAAAAACCATCACCTCCACCATGAAGAACTCTGGGACACGGTATTGTCTGGGAACTCGGGGACAGGGAAAGGGTTCTTCCCTGTAAAGCATACTGTCTCATGCAGAGATCAAACTGACAGTATTCAGACTCAAAGGAAACGTGTTTTTTTTTAAAACCAAATTTTTACAAGAAATTCAATGCATCCATTTTAAGTGTAGTGTCCTTATCTTCTGTATGGAGGGCTTCCTCTTCCTCTATAGGCAATGTGTCTTGTTTTCCTCCGGCTGCTTTATAAGGTTTTTCTCTTTATTATTGGTTTTCAGCAGATAGGAAAACAACAGAAAAAAAATCAATAAACCAAAAGTTTTTTCTTTGAAAATATCAACAAAATTGACAAGCCTTTAGACCGGCCAAGGGAAAAAAGAGAAAAGACTCAAATTACCTAAAACAGGAACAAAAGAGGAGACATGAAACTTACAGATATGAAAAGGATTATAAGCGAATACTATGGACTATACTAACAAAATAAATAAAATGCACAAATTCCCAGGAATACACAAAATACTGAAACTGATATAAGAAGAAATGGAAAATATGACTTGGCCTATAAGATATAAAATTAGTAATTTTTAAATTTCCACAAAGAAAAGCTGAGGCCCAGATGGCTTCACTAGTGAATTTTACCAAACATCCAGAAAAGAAATGATATAAATTCTTCACAAATTGTTCTGAAAAACAGAAGAGGAGCAGACACCTCCCAACACATTCTATGAGGCCAGTATTACCCTGATACCAAATCAAAGATAGCACAAGAAAAGAAACTAAAGATCTATATTGCTTATGAATATTGATGCAAAAACTCTCAATAAATACTAGCAAACCAAATCTAGTAACATATAAATAAGATTATATACACCACACCACGGCCACATGAAATTTATCCCAGGAATATGAGGTTGGTTTAACATCTGGAAATCAGACGGCTTGAAGATGGCGGAAGAGTAAGACGCGGAGATCGCCTTCCTCCCCACGGATACACCAGAAATACATGTACACGTGGAACAACTCCTACAGAACACCTACTGAAGGCTAGCAGAAGATCTCAGACCTCCCAAAAGGCAAGAAACTCCCCACGTACCTGGGTAGGGCAAAAGAAAAAAAGAAAAAACAGAGACAAAAGAATAAGGACGGCACCTGCACCAGTGGGAGGGAGCTGTGAAGGAGGAAAAGTTTCCACACACTAGGAAGCCCCTTCGCGGGCGGAGACTGCGGGAGGCGGAGGGGGGAGCTTCGGAACCGTGGAGGAGTGCACAGCGACAGGTGCGGAGGGCAAAGCGGGGAGATTCCCGCACAGAGGATCGGTGCCGACCGGCACTCACCAGCCCGGGAGGCTTGTCTGCTCACCCGCCGGGGCGGGCGGGGCTGCGAGCTGAGACTCGGGTTTCGGTTTTGGACAGAGCGCAGGGAGAGGACTGGGGTTGGCGGCGTGAACATAGCCTGAAGGGATTAGTGCACCACGGCTAGCCGGCAGAGAGTCCGGGGAAAAGTCTGCACCTGCCGAAGAGGCAAGAGACTTTTTCTTCCCTCTGTTTCCTGGTGCGCGAGAAGAGGGGTTTAAGAGCGCTGCTTAAAGGAACTCCAGAGACGGGTGCGAGCCGCGGCTAAAAGCGCGAACCCCAGAGACGGGCGCGAGCCGCGGCTAAAAGCGCGGACCCCAGAGACGGGCGCGAGCCGCGGCTAAAAGCACGGACCCCAGAGACGGGCGCGAGCCGCGGCTAAAAGCGCGGACCCCAGAGACGGGCGGGAGACGCTAAGGCTGCTGCTGCCGCCACCAAGGGGCCTGTGTGCGAGCACAGGTCACTCTCCACACCCCTCTTCCACGGAGCCTGTGCAGCCCGCCACTGCCAAGTTCCCGGGATCCAGGGACAACTTCCCCGGGAGAACGCGCGGCGGGCCTCAGGCTGGAGCAACGTCACGCCGCCTCTGACGCCGCAGGCCCGCCCCGCACGCAGTGCCCCTCCCCCCCCCCCCCCCCCCCCGGCCTGAGTGAGCCGGAGCCCCCGAATCAGCGGCTCCTTTAACCCCGTCCTGTCTGAGCAAAGGGCAGACGCCCTCCAGCGACCTACACGCAGAGGCAGGGCCAAGTCCAAAGCTGAGCTCCTGTGAGCTGTGATAACAGGGAGGAGAGGGGGAAATTTCTCCCAGCAGCCTCAGAAGCGGCGGATTAAAGCTCCACAATCAACTTGATATACCCTGCATCTGTGGAATACCTGAATAGACAAGGAATGATCCCAAATTGAAGAGGTGGACTTTAGGAGCGAGATCTATGATTTTTTTCCCTTTTCCTCTTTTTGTGAATGTGTACGTGTATGCTTCTGTGTGAGATCTTGTCTGTATACTCTTGCTTCCACCATTTGTCCTAGGGCTCTATCCGACCATGGTTTTTTTAAAAATTTTTTTCTTAATACTTTTAATTGTAATAGCTTTATTATACTTTACCTTCGTTCTTTCTTTCTTTCCTTCCTTCCTTCCCTCCTTTAGACAACGAATCACCCCAAATTGAGGAGGTGGCCTCTGAGAGTAAGATTTATGATTTTTCCCCCTTTACCTCTTTTTGTGAGGGTGTATGTGTATGCTTCTGTGTAAGATTTTCTCTGTATAGCTTTGCTTCCAACATTCGTCCTAAGGTTCTATCCGTCTTTTTTTTTTAATATTTTTTAATTCAATAACTATATTATACTTTATTTTATTTTTACTGTATCTTCTTTCTTTCTGTCTTTTATCCTTCTTTCCCTCCTTCCTTCCTTCCTCCCTCCCTCCCTCCTTTCTTTCCTTCTTTGCTTCTTTCTTCCTTCCTTCCTTTCCTCCTTTCCTTCTTTCTTTCCTCATACTTCTACTAATTCTCTCTACTTTTTCTCCCTTTTACTCTGAGCCGTGTGGATGAAAGGCTCTTGGTGCTCCAGCCAGGAGTCAGGGCTCTGCCTCAGGTAGGAGAGCCAACTTCAGGTCACTGGTCAACAAGAGACCTCCCAGCTCCACATAATCTTAAACAGCGGAAATCTCCCAGAGACCTCCATCTTAACACCAGCACCCAGCTTCACTCAACGACCAGCAAGCCACAGTGCTGGACAACCTATGCCAAACAACTAGCAAAACAGGAACACAACCCCACCCATTAGCAGAGAGGCGGCCTAAAATCATAATAAGGAAACAGACACCCCAAAACACACCACCAGACGTGAACCTGCCCACCAGAGAGACAAGATCCAGCCTCATCCACCACAACACAGGCACTAGTCCCCTCCACCAGGAAGCCTACACAACCCACTAAAACAACCTGAGCCACTGGAGACAGACATCAAAAACAACGGAAACTACGAACTGCAGCCTGCAAAAAGGAGACACCAAACACAGTAAGATAAGCAAAATGAGAAGACAGAAAAACACACAGCAGATGAAGGAGCAAGATAAAAATGCACCAGACCTAACAAATGAAGAGGAAATAGGCAGACTACCTGAAAAAGAATTCAGAATAATGATAGTAAGGATGATCCGAAATCTTGGAAATAGAATGGACAAAATGCAAGAAACAGTTAACAAGGACCTAGATGAAACAAGCAACGATGAACAACACAATAAATGAAATTAAAAATACTCTAAAAAAAAAAATACTCTAGAAGGGATCAATAGCAGAATAACTGAGGCAGAAGAACGGATACGTGACCTGGAAGATAAAATAGTGGAAATAACTACTGCAGAGCAGAATAAAGAAAAAAGAATGAAAAGAACTGAGGACAGTCTCAGAGACCTCTGGGACAACATTAAACGCACCAACATTCGAATTATAGGGGTTCCAGAAGAAGAAGAGAAAAAGAAAGGGACTGAGAAAATATTTGAAGAGATTATAGTTGAAAACTTCCCTAATATGGGAAAGGAAATAGTTAATCAAGTCCAGGAAGCACAGAGAGTCCCATACAGTATAAATCCAAGGAGAAATACACCAAGACACATATTAATCAAACTGTCAAAAATTAAATACACAGAAAGCATATTAAAAGCAGCAAGGGAAAAACAACAAATAACACACAAGGGAATCCCCATAAGGTTAACAGCTGATCTCTCAGCAGAAACCCTACAAGCCAGAAGGGAGTGGCAGGACATACTGAAAGTGATGAAGGAGAAAAACCTGCAACCAAGACTACTCTACCCAGCAAGGATCTCATTCAGATTTGATGGAGAAATTAAAACCTTTACAGACAAGCAAAAGCTGAGAGAGTTCAGCACCACCAAACCAGCTTTACAACAAATGCTAAAGGAACTTCTCTAGACAAGAAAGACAAGAGAAGGAAAAGACCTATAATAACGAACCCAAAACAATTTAGAAAATAGGAATAGGAACATACATATCGATAATTACCTTAAATGTAAATGGACTAAATGCTCCCACCAAAAGACACAGATTGGCTGAATGGATACAAAAACAAGACCCTTATATATGCTGTCTACAAGAGACCCACTTCAGACCTAGAGACACATACAGACTGAAAGTAAGGGGATGGAAAAAGATGTTCCATGCAAATGGAAACCAAAAGAAAGCTGGAGTAGCAATTCTCATATCAGACAAAATAGACTTTAAAATAAGGACTATTAAAAGAGACAAAGAAGGACACTACATAATGATCAAGGGATCGATCCAAGAAGAAGATATAACAATTGTAAATATTTATGCACCCAGCATAGGAGCACCTCAATACATAAGGCAAATACTAACAGCCATAAAAGGGGAGATTGACAGTAACACATTCATAGTAGGGGACTTTAACATCCCACTTTCACCCATGGACAGATCATCCAAAATGAAAATAAATAAGGAAACACAAGCTTTAAATGATACATTAAACAAGATGGACTTAATTGATATTTATAGGACACTCCATCCAAAAACAACAGAATACACATTTTTCTCAAGTGCTCATGGAACATTCTCCAGGATAGATCATATCTTGGGTCACAAATCAAGCCTTGGTAAATTTAAGAAAATTGAAATTGTATCAAGTATCTTTTCTGACCACAACACCATGAGACTAGATATCAATTACAGGAAAAGATCTGTAAAAAATACAAACACATGGATGCTAAACAATACACTACTTAAGAATGAAGTGATCACTGAAGAAATCAAAGAGGAAATAAAAAAATACCTAGAAACGAATGACAGTGGAGACACAACGACCCAAAACCTATGGGATGCAGCAAAAGCAGCTCTAAGAGGGAAGTTTATAGCAATACAACCCCACGTTAAGAAGCA
This sequence comes from Delphinapterus leucas, assembly GCF_059928025.1. Lineage (NCBI taxonomy): Eukaryota > Metazoa > Chordata > Mammalia > Artiodactyla > Monodontidae > Delphinapterus > Delphinapterus leucas. The sequence continues at coordinate 119,877,144 of NC_143132.1, forward strand.
GGAAACATCTCGAATAAACAACCTAACCTTGCACCTCAAGCAATTAGAGAAAGAAGAACAAAAAAAAACCCCAAAGCTAGCAGAAGGAAAGAAATCATAAAAATCAGATCAGAAATAAATGAAAAAGAAATGAAGGAAACGATAGCAAAGATCAATAAAACTAAAAGCTGGTTCTTTGAGAAGTTAAACAAAATAGATAAACCACTAGCCAGACTCATCAAGAAAAAAAGGGAGAAGACTCAAATCAATAGAACTAGAAATGAAAAAGGAGAAGTAACAACTGACACTGCAGAAATAAAAAAATCATGAGAGATTACTACAAGCAACTCTATGCCAATAAAATGGACAATCTGGAAGAAATGGACAAATTCTTAGAAATGCACAACCTGCCAAGACTGAATCAGGAAGAAATAGAAAATATGAACAGACCAATCACAAGCACTGAAATTGAAACTGTGATTAAAAATCTTCCAACAAACAAAAGCCCAGGACCAGATGGCTTCACAGGTGAATTCTATCAAACGTTTAGAGAAGAGCTACCACCTGTCCCTCTCAAACTCTTCCAAAATATAGCAGATGGAGGAACACTCCCAAATTCCTTCTACGAGGCCACCATCACCTTGATACCAAAACCAGACAAGGATGTCACAAAGAAAGAAAACTACAGGCCAATATCACTGATGAACACAGATGCAAAAATCCTCAACAAAATACTAGCAAACAGAATCATCAATGGATCATCATTAAAAGGATCATTAAAAGGATCATCATCATCATCATTAAAAGGATCATACACCATGATCAAGTGGGGTTTATTCCAGGAATGCAAGGATTCTTCAATATACGCAAATCTATCAATGTGATAAACCATATTAACAAATTGAAGGAGAAAAACCATATGATCATCTCAATAGATGCAGAGAAAGCTTTCGACAAAATTCAACACCCATTTATGATAAAAACCCTGCAGAAAGTAGGCATAGAGGGAACTTTCCTCAACATAATAAAGGCCATATATGACAAGCCCACAGCAAACATCATCCTCAATGGTGAAAAACTGAAAGCATTTCCACTAAGATCAGGAACAAGACAAGGTTGCCCACTCTCACCACTCTTATTCAACATAGTTTTGGAAGTTTTAGCCACAGCAATCAGAGAAGAAAAGGAAATAAAAGGAATCCAAATCGGAAAAGAAGAAGTAAAGCTGTCACTGCTTGCAGATGACATGATACTATACATAGAGAATCCTAAAGATGCTACCAGAAAACTACTAGAGCTAATCAATGAATTTGGTAAAGTAGCAGGATACAAAATTAATGCACAGAAATCTCTGGCATTCCTATATACTAATGATGAAAAATCTGAAAGTGAAATCAAGAAAACACTCCCATTTACCATTGCAACGAAAAGAATAAAATATCTAGGAATAAACCTACCTAAGGAGACAAAAGACCTGTATGCAGAAAATTATAAGACACTGATGAAAGAAATTAAAGATGATACAAATAGATGGAGAGATATACCATGTTCTTGGATGGGAAGAATCAACATTGTGAAAATGACTCTACTACCCAAAGCAATCTACAGATTCAATGCAATCCCTATCAAACTACCACTGGCATTTTTCACAGAACTAGAACAAAAAATTTCGCAATTTGTATGGAAACACAAAAGACCCCGAATAGCCAAAGCAATCTTGAGAACGAAAAAAGGAGCTGGAGGAATCAGGCTCCCTGACTTCAGACTATACTACAAAGCTACAGTAATCAAGACAGTATGGTACTGGCACAAAAACAGAAATATAGATCAATGGAACAGGATAGAAAGCCCAGAGATAAACCCACGCACATATGGACACCTTATCTTTGATAAAGGTGACAGGAATGTACAGTGGAGAAAGGACAGCCTCTTCAATAAATGGTGCTGGGAAAACTGGACAGGTACATGTAAAAGTATGAGATTAGATCACTCCCTAACACCACACACAAAAATAAGCTCAAAATGGATTAAAGACCTAAATGTAAGGCCAGAGACTATCAAACCCTTAGAGGAAAACATAGGCAGAACACTCTATGACATAAATCACAGCAAGATCCTTTCTGACCCACCTCCTAGAGTAATGGAAATAAAAACAAAAATAAACAAATGGGACCTAATGAAACTTCAAAGCTTTTGCGCAGCAAAGGAAACCATAAACAAGACCAAAAGACAACCCTCAGAATGGGAGAAAATATTTGCAAATGAAGCAACTGACAAAGGATTAATCTCCAAAATTTACAAGCAGCTCATGCAGCTCAATAAAAAAAACAAACAACCCAATCCAAAAATGGGCAGAAGACCTAAATAGACATTTCTCCAAAGAACATATACAGAATGCCAACAAACACATGAAAGAATGCTCAACATCATTAATCATTAGAGAAATGCAAATCAAAACTACAATGAGATATCATCTCACACCAGTCAGAATGGCCATCATCAAAAAATCTAGAAACAATAAATGCTGGAGAGGGTGTGGAGAAAAGGGAACACTCTTGCACTGCTGGTGGGAATGTGAATTGGTTCAGCCACTATGGAGAACAGTATGGAGGTTCCTTAAAAAACTACAAATAGAATTACCATATGACCCAGCAATCCCACTACTGGGCATATACCCTGAGAAAACCAAAATTCAAAAAGAGTCATGTACCAAAATGTTCATTGCAGCTCTATTTACAATAGCCTGGAGATGGAAACAACCTAAATGCCCATCATCGGATGAATGGATAAAGATGTGGCACATATATACAATGGAATATTACTCAGCCTTAAAAAGAAACGAAATTGAGCTATTTGTAATGAGATGGATAGACCGAGAGTCTGTCATACAGAGTGAAGTAAGTCAGAAAGAAAAAGACAAATACCATATGCTAACACATATATATGGAATTTAAGAAAAAAAAATGTCATGAAGAACCTAGGGGTAAGACAGGAATAAAGACGTAGACCTACTGGAGAACGGACTTGAGGATATGGGGAGGGGAAAGGGTGGGCTTTGACAGGGCGAGAGAGAGTCATGGACATATACACACTAACAAACGTAGTAAGGTAGATAGCTAGTGGGAAGCAGCCGCATGGCACAGGGATATTAGCTCGGTGCTTTGTGACAGCCTGGAGGGGTGGGATAGGGAGAGTGGGAGGGAGGGAGACGCAAGAGGGGAGACATATGGGAACATATGTATATGTATAACTGATTCACTTTGTTATAAAGCAGAAACTAACGCACCATTGTAAAGCAATTATACCCCAATAAAGATGTTAAAAAAAAAATCTGGAAATCAATTAATATAATAGACAATAGTGTAGAATAAGGGGGGAGGGAGTGACATGATTAAATAAATGCAGAAAAAGCAGGGAACTTCCTCACCCTGATAAAGGACATCTATAAAAACTTCACAGCTTTAAGTAACATCATACTTAATGGTGAAAGACTGGATGCTTTCCACCAAAATCAAGAACATGCAAGATGTCTGCTCTGGCCACTCCTGCTTATCACTGTACGAGAGGTTCTCATCAGGACAAGAGAAAGAAATAAAAGGCATCCAGATCTGAAAGAAAAGAAGTAAAACTATCTCTATTTGCAGATGGAATGATTTTATACATAGAAAACCCTAAGTAATCCACACACACACGCAAATATTAGAACCAATAAACGAGTTCAACAAAGCTACAGAATACAGGATTAATGTACAAAAATAAATTGTATTTCTACACACTAGCAATGAGCATTCTAAGAATGAAATTAAGAAAACAATTCCATTTATGATACCATCAATAAAATATCTGGGTACAATTTTAACAAAAGAATTCAAGACCTGTACACTGAAAACTACAGAAACATTGTTGAAAAAAGTTAAAGACCTAAATAAATGGAATGACACCCATGTTCTCAGATCAGAAGACTTGATATTGTTAAGATGACAATACTCTTCAAACTGATTTAACATAATCTACAGATTAACAATCTCTATCAGAATCCTTGCTAGTTTCTTTGCAGAAACTGACAAGTTGATCCTAAAGCTCATATGGAAATGCCAAGGGACCCAGAATAGCCCAAACATCTTGAAAAGGAAGAACAAAGTTGGAAGACTCCTCAAACCCTATTTCAAAACATACTATAAAGCTACAGTAATCAAGATAGTGCCCTAATGGTATAAGGCTAGACAATGGAATAGAATTGAGAATGGTCAATGGATTTTGACAAGGTGACAACACAATTCAATGAGGAACAATAGTCTTTTCAGCAAATGTATTCCACATGCAAAAACTGAACTTGGAACCCTCCTTAAACCCTATACAAAAATAATGCAAAATGGATCAAAGACCCAACTGTAAGAACTAAAACTATAAAACTCTTACAAAAAAAATAGGCATAAATCTTGATGACCTTGAAGTAGGCAATGGTTTTTCAGATATGATGCCAAAAGCAAAAGTAACAACAAAAAAAGATAAATTGAACTTCACCAATATTAAAAATTTTTGTGCTTCGAAGGACACCATTAAGTAAGAAAGACAACCCAAGAAAAAAAGAAAAGCTGCAAATCATATATCTGATAGAAGTCTAGCATGCAGAATATATAAACAACTCATAACTTAATGAGTAACAACCCAATTAAAAATGGGCAAAAGATGTGAATAGACATTTCTTCAAGTAAGATATACAATGGCCAATAAGCACATGAAAATATGCTCAACATCATTAGTTATCAAAATTTCAGATAAAACCACAATGAAATACCACTTCAGACACTAGGATGGCTATAATCAAAAAGATAAAATAACAAGTGTTGGTGAAGATGTAGATAGATTGGAACACTGCTGGTGAGAATGTAAACTGGTGTAGCCACTTTGGATTTTTCTCTTTCTTCAGTTTACTTTCTTTTGCTATGTCTTCAAGTTCATTGATCTTTTTCATCAGTGTCTAATCTTCTTTTAAGCCCCTCCAGGGAATTATTCATTTAAGATATTGTATGGTTTCATTGCTAGAAGTTCCATTTGGTCCCATTTCTGTATCTCCAATTCCTCTTATCATTGTATTCATGTTTCTCTTTAAATATCTGAGCATATGTATAAAACCTATTTTAAAATCTTTGTCTGCTAATCCTATCGTTAGTCATTTCTGGGTGCTTTCTATTTATTGGTTTTTCTGCTGACTATGGTTCACATTTTCCAGCTTCTTTCTATGTACAGTAAATTTTTAATGGATTAACACTGCAAATTCTGCATTAGGGAGTGTTGAATTTTGTGAAATCCTTCAAAAGGTGTTAAGACTGTTCAGTGAGGCAGCTTGGTTACTTTTGGATCATGCTGAACCTTTCAAGGCTTGTTATTAAATTCATGATTGTGAGTTTAAGATAATCTTTACTCTGGGCAGTTTAGCCCTACTGCCAAGATGTGACCCTTCTGAGGTCTCTACTGAATGCCCTAAATGTACAACTCTCCATTCTAGCAGCTCAGAACATGAATGTTTCCCAGCCTTTTTGAGCTCAGGTAATTGTTCAGCTTGCCAACTCCCCATTCTTTGCCCAGCCTTATGAAGTTTCAGCAATACACTCAATGAAACTCCTATGGAGACTTTTGTGGCCGTTTCCTTTTTTTTTTTTTTTTTTTGGTGGTACGCGGGCCTCTCACTGCTGTGGCCTCCCCCATTGCGGAGCACAGGCTCCAGACGCGCAGGCTCAGCAGCCATGGCTCACGGGCCCAGCCGCTCCGCAGCATGTGGGATCTTCCCAGACCGGGGCACGAACCCGTGTCCCCTGCATCGGCAGGCGGACTCTCAACCACTGCGCCACCAGGGAAGCCCTTGTGGCCGTTTCTTTGCATAGCTCCTTCTTCTATGGCTGTCTGCCCTACAAATTCTAGCCCCCTCCATGAATTCCAATCTGCCTCAACTTAGTAACATGACTGTGCTTTGATGAGGATCCCCCTTCTCTGCATCTTAGCCTGGAAAGTGCCTTTGTTATGAACTGAATTGTCTTCCCCCAAAATTCATATGTTGAAGCCCTAATGCTCACTGTGACTATACATCAGAGATAGGGCTTTCAGGGAGGGTAAAGTTAAAGAAACTCATAAATGTAGAGGCCCAATCCTATAGGCTTGGTGTCCTTATAATAGACAACAGATCTCTCTCTCCACTATGTCTTGAGGACATAGTGAGAAGACAGCTACCTACAAGCCTCACCAGAAACCAACCCTGATAGCACCTTGTTTATTTCTTTCTCGTCTCCAGAACTGTGAGAACATAAATTCCTGTTGCTCAAGCCACCCAGTCTGTGGGATTTGGTTATGGCAGCCCGAGCTAAGATAGCCTCCCAAGCGAAAACCTGAAAGTGGTGGTTGTATGTGGTTCATTGCTATTTTCCTTTCTCTTGAGGATCAGAGTCCTGCACTGCCTGGTGTCCAATTTCTGAAAGTAGTTGTTTCACAAATTTCATCTACTTCTAGTTATCTATTCAGGAAGGTTAGTTAGGTCTCAGTTACTCCATCAGGGCCAGAAGCACGAATGCCCTTGCAACATGTTTATCTGTTAACTCAATGATTTTCAGAAATTTCAAGATGGAGAGGTACAACCCCATCATGAGTGACCCTTGAGAAATCTTCAGTCACTGCCCACTATTCTCCAGAGAAAAACAAGTGTATTATGCCATCGTGACTGCTGAGGGAGTGGGGATCCTATATATATCTGGCAGCTCAGTATAGGCTAACCAAGATTTCAGCAAGACAAGACTTTTAGGTCCTACTCATATTTGTAGTAACATGGAGTTCTCATTCAGTCCAAGAAAATAATCAGTTTAATATCCATCATACAGCTTTCCTTACAGTAAGAAAAATTAATCCCCTACAGAAATATCTACCTGTGTCCTTCCTGAAATCAATATTCACAAGACATACAGAGTACTTCCCCTGGAGACTGAAGCCAAGATTATGCCCTGGACTGGATCACAAAGGGCAAAGATGGACTCTCAAAAAAACACAATAGGGTTGTTTGGCCTGAGGTGACCCAGTACTGGAGGCTACAGGCTCCTTGGTGCGGCTAATGGCGGACTCCGGGAGGGCTCATGCCAAGGAGTACTTCCCAGAACTGCTATCAGTGTCCTTGTCCTCACCGTGAGGCACAGCCAACTCCCGCCTCTTCAGGAGGCCCTGCAACACTAGCAGATCACTGGTTCTCAAACTCTGTCTAGCGTGCATCAGAAACCCCAGGAGGACATGTGAAAACATAGATGACTGGGTTCCAGCCCCAGAGTTCCTGATTCAGAAAAGAGTTTGAGACCATGTAAAAATCCTCTTCCCCCAGAGACGGGCATGAGACGATAAGGGTGCTGCTGCCACCACCAAGAAGCCTGTGTGCGAGCACAGCTCACTATCCACACCTACGCTCCGGGGAGCCCGGTGCAGCCCACCACCGCCAGGGTCCCGTGACCTAGGGACAACTTCCCCGGGAGAACGCACGGTGCGCCTCAGGCTGGTTCAACGTCACGCCGCCTCTGACGCCACAGGCTCGCCCCGCACTCCGTGGCCCTCCCGCCGCCACCACCACCGTCCCCCCGCCGGCCTCAGTGAGCCACAGCCCCTGAGTCAGCTGCTCCTTTAACCCCGTACTGTCTGAACGAAGAACAGACGCCCTCAGGCTACCTACACGCAGAGGCGGGGCCAAATCCAAAGCTGAGCCCGGGGAGCTGTGCGAACAAAGAAGAGAAAGGGAAATTTCTCCCAGCAGCCTCAGGAGCAGCGGATGAAATCTCCACAATCAACTTGATGTACCCTCCATCAACTTGATGTACACCCTCCAACTTGATGTACCCTCCATCTGAATAGACAATGAAATCATCCCAAATTGAGGAGGTGGACGTTGGGAGCAAGATATATTATTTTTTCCCCTTTTCCTCTTTTTGTGAGTGTTTATGTGTATGCTTCTCCGTGAGATTTTGTCTGTATAGCTTTGCTTTCACCATTTGTCCTAGGGTTCTAACCCCCCGGGTTTTTTTTCTTTTACTTAAAAAAATTTTTTTTTCTTAATAATTATTTCTTACTTTTTATTGTAATAACTTTATCTTACTTAATTTTATTTTATCCTCTTTCTTTCTATTTTATCTCCCTTTTATTCTGAGCCGTGTGGAGGACAGGCTCTTGGTGCTCCAGCCAGGAGTCACTGCTGTGCCTCTGAGGTGGGAGAGCCAATTTCAGGACACTGTCCACAAGACACCTCCGAGCTCCAAGTAATATCAAACGGCCCAGAGATCTCCATCTCAACGCCAAGACCCAGCTTCACTCAACGACCACCAAGCTACACTGCTGGACACTCTATGCCAAAGAACTAGCAAGACAGGAACACAGCCCCATCCATTAGCAGAGAGGCTGCCTAAAATCATAACAAGACTACAGACACCCCAAAACACACCACCAGTCATGGACCTGCCCACCAGAAAGACAAGGTCCAGCCTCATCCACCTGAACACAGGCACTAGTCCCCTCCACCAGGAAACCTACACAACCCACCGAACCAACCTTAGCCACTGAGGACAGACACCAAAAACAATGGGAACTACGAACCTGCAGCCTGCAAAAAGGAGACCCCAAACACAGTAAGATAAGCAAAATGAGAAGACAGAAAAACACACAGCAGATGAAGGAGCAAGATAAAAATGCACCAGACCTAACAAATGAAGAGGAAATAGGCAGTCTACCTGAAAAAGAATTCAGAATAATGAAAGTAAAGATGATCCAAAATCTTGGAAACAGAATAGACAAAATGCAAGAAACATTTAACAAGGACCTAGAAGAACTAAAGAGGAAACAAACAATGATGAACAACACAATAAATGAAATTAAAAATGCTCTAGAAGGGATCAATAGCAGAATAACTGAGGCAGAAGAACGGATAAGTGACCTGGAAGATAAAATAGTGGAAATAACTACTGCAGAGCAGAATAAAGAAAAAAGAATGAAAAGAACTGAGGACAGTCTCAGAGACCTCTGGGACAACATTAAATGCACCAACATGCGAATTATAGGGGTCCCAGAAGAAGAAGAGAAAAAGAAAGGGACTGAGAAAATATTTGAAGAGATTATAGTTGAAACTTCCCTAATATGGGAAAGGAAATAGTTAATCAAGTCCAGGAAGCACAGAGAGTCCCATACAGGATAAATACAAGGAGAAACACGCCAAGACATGTATTAATCAAACTATCAAAAATTAAATACAAAGAAAACATATTAAAAGCAGCAAGGGAAAAACAACAAATAACACACAAGGGAATCCCCATAAGGTTAACAGCTGATCTTTCAGCACAAACTCTGCAAGCCAGAAGGGAGTGGCAGGACATATTTAAAGTGATGAAGGAGAAAAACCTGCAACCAAGATTACTCTACCCAGCAAAGATCTCATTCAGATTTGATGGAGAAATTTAAACCTTTACAGACAAGCAAAAGCTGAGAGAGTTCAGCACCACCAAACCAGCTTTACAACAAATGCTAGAGGAACTTCTCTAGGCAAGAAACACAAGAGAAGGAAAAGACCTACAATAACAAACCCAAAACAATTAAGAAAATGGTAAAGGGAACATACATATCGATAACTACCTTAAATGTAAATGGATAAATGCTCCCACCAAAAGACACAGACTGGCTGAATGGATACAAAAACAAGACCCGGGGCTTCCCTGGTGACCCAGGGGTTGAGAGTCTGCCTGCTGATGCAGGGGACATGGGTTCGTGCTCCAGTCCAGGAAGATCCCAACATGCCGTGGAGTGGCTGGGCCCGTGAGCCATGGCCAGTGAGCCGGCGCCTCCAGAGCCTGTGCTCCTCAACGGGAGAGGCCAGAACAGTGAGAGGCCCACGTATCGCAAAAAAAAAAAAAAAAAACAGACCCGTATATATGCTGTCTACAAGAGACCCACGTCAGACCTAGGGACACATATAGACTGAAAGTGAGAGGAAGGAAAAAGATATTCCGTGCAAACGGACATCAAAAGAAAGCTGGAGTAGCAATTCTCATATCAGACAAAATAGACTTTACAATAAAGACTATTACAAGAGACAAAGAAGGACACTACATAATGATCAAGGGATTGATTCAAGAATAAGAAATAACAATTGTTAATATTTATGCAACCCACATAAGAGCACCTCAATACATAAGGCAAATACTAACAGCCATAAAAGGGGAAATCGACAGTAACACGATCATAGTAGGGGACTTTAACATCCCACTTTCACCAATGGACAGATCATCCAGAATGAAAATCAATAAGGAAACACAAGCTTTAAATGATACATTAAACAAGATGGACTTAATTGATATTTATAGGACATTCCATCCAAAAACAACAGAATACACATTTTTCTCAAGTGCTCATGGAACGCTCTCCAGGATAGATCATATCTTGGGTCACAAATCTAGACTTGGTAAATTTAAGAAAATTGAAATCGTATGAAGTATGTCTTCCAACCACAAAGCTATGAGACTAGATATCAATTACAGGAAAAGATCTGTAAGAAACACAATCACATGGAGGCTAAACAATACAGTACTTAGTAACGAAGTGATCACTGAAGAAATCAAAGAAGAAATCAGAAAATACCTAGAAACAAATGACAATGGAGACACGACGACCCAAAAACCTATGGGATGCAGCAAAAGCAGTTCTAAGACGGAAGTTTATAGCAATACAATCCTACCTTAAGAAACAGGAAACATCTCAAATAAACAACTTAACCTTGCACCTAAAGCAATTAGAGAAAGAACAAAAAAACTCAAATTTAGCAGAAGGAAAGAAATCATAAAGATCAGATCAGAAATAAATGAAAAGGAAACGATAGCAAAGATCAATAAAACTAAAAGCTGGTTCTTTGAGAAGATAAACAAAATTGATAAACCATTAGCCAGACTCATCAAGAAAAAAAGGAAGAAGACTCAAATCAATAGAATTAGAAATGAAAAAGGGGAAACTGACACTGCAGAAATACAAAAGATCATGAGAGATTACTACAAGCAACTCTATGCCAATAAAATGGACAATCTGGAAGAAATGGATAAATTCTCAGAAATGCACAACTGCTGAGACTGAACCAGGAAAAAACAGAAAATATGAACAGACCAATCACAAGCACTGAAATTGAAACTGTGATTAAAAATCTTCCAACAAACAAAAGCCCAGGACCAGATGGCTTCACAGGCGAATTCTATCAAACATTTAGAGAAGAGCTAACACCTATCATTCTCAAACTCTTCCAAAATACAGCAGAGGGAGGAACACTCCCAAACTCATTCTACAAGGCCACCATCACCCTGATACCAAAACCAGACAAAGATGTCACAAAGAAAGAAAACTACAGGCCATCTATGATGAACATAGATGCAAAACTCCTCAACAAAATACTAGCAAACAGAAGCCAACAGCACATTAAAAGGATCATACACCATGATCAAGTGGGATTTATTCCAGGAATGCAAGGATTCTTCAATATATGCAAATCAATCAACATGATACACCATATTAACAAACTGAAGGAGAAAAAACATATGATCATCTCAATAGATGCAGAGAAAGCTTGACAAAATTCAACACCCATTTATGATAAAAGCCCTGCAGAAAGTAGGCACAGAGGGAACTTTCGTCAACATAATAAAGGCCATATATGACAAACCCACAGCGAACATCGTCCTCAATGGTGAAAAACTGAAACCATTTCTACTAAGATCAGGAACAAGACAAGGTTGCCCACCCTCACCACTCTTATTCAACATAGTTTTGGAAGTTCTAGCCACAGCAATCAGAGAAGAAAAAGAAATAAAAGGAATCCAAATCAGAAAAGAACAAGTAAAGCTGTCGCTGTTTGCAGATGACATGATACTACTCATAGAGAATCCTAAAAATGTTACCAGAAAACTACTAGAGCTAATCAATGAATTTGGTAAAGGATACAAAATTAATGCACAGAAATCTCCGGCATTCTTATACACTAATGATGAAAAATCTGAAAGTGAAATTAAGAAAACACTCCCATTTACCGCTGCAAGAAAAAGAATAAAATATCTAGGAATAAACCAACCTAAGGAGACAAAAGACCTGTATGCAGAAAATTATAAGACACTGATGAGAGAAATTAAAGATGATACAAATAGACTGAGAGATATACCATGTTCTTGGATTGGAAGAATCAACATTGTGAAAATGACTCTACTACCCAAAGCAATCTACAGATTCAATGCAATCCCTATCAAACTACCACTGGCATTTTTCACAGAAACAGAACAAAAAATTTCACAATTTGTATGGAAACACAAAAGACCCCGAATAGCCAAAGCAATCTTGAGAACAAAAAAATGGAGCTGGAGGAATCAGGCTCCCTGACTTCAGACTATACTACAAAGCTACAGTAATCAAGACAGTATGGTACTGGCACAAAAAAAGAAATATAGATCAATGGAACAGGATAGAAAGCCCAGAGATAAACCCACGCACATATGGACACCTTATCTTTGATAAAGGTGGCAGGAATGTACAGTGGAGAAAGGACAGCCTCTTCAATAAATGGTGCTGGGAAAACTGGACAGGTACATGTAAAAGTATGAGATTAGATCACTCCCTAACACCATACACAAAAATAAGCTCAAAATGGATTAAAGACCTAAATGTAAGGCCAGAAACTATCAAACTCTTAGAGGAAAACATAGGCAGAACACTCTATGACATAAATCACAGCAAGATCCTTTCTGACCCACCTCCTAGAGTAATGGAAATAAAAACAAAAATAAACAAATGGGACCTAATGAAACTTCAAAGCTTTTGCACAGCAAAGGAAACCATAAACAAGACCAAAAGACAACCCTCAGAATGGGAGAAAATATTTGCAAATGAAGCAACTGACAAAGGATTAATCTCCAAAATTTACAAGCAGCTCATGCAGCTCAATAACAAAAAAACAAACAACGCAATCCAAAAATGGGCAGAAGACCTAAATAGACATTTCTCCAAAGAAGATATACAGAATGCCAACAAACCCATGAAAGAATGCTCAACATCATTAATCATTAGAGAAATGCAAATCAAAACTACAATGAGATATCATCTCACACCAGTCAGAATGGCCATCATCAAAAAATCTAAAAACAATAAATGCTGGAGAGGGTGTGGAGAAAAGGGAACACTCTTGCACTGCTGGTGGGAATGTGAATTGGTTCAGCCACTATGGAGAACAGTATGGAGGTTCCTTAAAAAACTACAAATAGAATTACCATATGACCCAGCAATCCCACTACTGAGCATATACCCTGAGAAAACCAAAATTCAAAAAGAGTCATGTACCAAAATGTTCATTGCAGCTCTATTTACAATAGCCCGGAGATGGAAACAACCTAAGTGCCCATCATCGGATGAATGGATAAAGAAGATGTGGCACATATATACAATGCAATATTACTCAGTCTTAAAAAGAAACGAAATTGAGTTATTTGTAATGAGATGGATAGACCTAGAGTCTGTCATACAGAGTGAAGTAAGTCAGAAAGAAAAAGACAAATACCGTATGCTAACACATATATATGGAATTTAAGAAAAAAAAAATGTCATGAAGAACCTAGGGGTAAGACAGGAATAAAGACGCAGACCTACTGGAGAACGGACTTGAGGATATGGGGAGGGGGAAGGGTGAGCTTTGACAGGGCAAGAGAGAGTCATGGACATACACACACTAACAAACGTAGTAAGGTAGATAGCTAGTGGGAAGCAGCCGCATGGCACAGGGGTATTAGCTCGGTGCTTTGTGACAGCCTGGAGGGGTGGGATAGGGAGAGTGGGAGGGAGGGAGACGCAAGAGAGAGGACATATGGGAACATATGTATATATGTAACTGATTCACTTTGTTATAGAGCAGAAACTAACACACCATTGTAAAGCAATTGTACCCCAATAAAGATGTTAAAAACAAAAAAAGTCTTTTATGTTTTTTTTAGATGTTGGGGGTAGGAGTTTATTAATTTATTTATTTTTGCTGTGTTGGGTCTTCGTTTCTGTGCGAGGGCTTTCTCTAGTTGCGGCAAGCAGGGGCCACTCTTCATCTCAGTGCACGGGCCTCTCACTGTCGCAGCCTCTCTTGTTGCGGAGCACAGGCTCCAGACGCGCAGGCTCAGTAGTTGTGGCTCACGGGCCCAGTTGCTCCGCGGCATGTGGGATCCTCCCAGACCAGGGCTCGAATCCGTGTCCCCTGCATTAGCAGGCAGATTCTCAACCACTGCGCCACCAGGGAAGCCCCACTAGACACTTTAATTACAGTGAATTTCATGCTCTCAGGACAAAAAGGGAGGCTCCTTAGTCAATAAGCAGAAAATAGATACAAAGAGATATTTAAATGATACCCAAGAGTTAAAAGTTAAATTTTAAACATGAGTCTTTAGATTTAAGGAGGGTAATTCTAAGGGAATGTAAATTTTATCATGAACCCAAACCTTAAAGTAAAAGAAAACTCCCGAATATAAAGGGACTATGACCACAGAAGCTGACACTTATTTTTAATTGAATAAATCAGTGTGTGTGTGTGTGTGTGTGTGTGCGCGCGAGGATGCCAGAATAATATTTTTGTTACAGCCTCTGCCTCCCCTCCACTCCAGCCCTCCATATCCTCTCTACAGCCAAATTACCTCAAAACCCAGATCTGATCCTACTACTCATGTACACAAAAACCCTCCCCGGCTATCATCCATAGAATGCAGCCCAATTCCTCAGCTCTCAGTGCCCTCAATCATCTTTCCCCAACCTACCTTTCCAGCCTATTTCCCACCTCATCACCCACCCCTCTTTCACCCACCCCCTCCGAGACACTTCTCCTCTATGGTCCTTCCCTTACAGGAATTATCACAAAGACCCTGTGCCTCTGTGCTCTTTTCCATCTCTAAAATGCTCTTTGTTCCTCTGTGCCTTCCCAACCCCCCTCCCCCATCTATCAAAAATTCTATATTTAAGGGCTTAGAGCCACTGCCCCACCCTCTGCTTCTGTAGCCCGCTTTGTTAGGCTTCTTTTACGAGGTCTTATTATGTTGTGCTGTGTTTAACTAAACTATAAGCTTGAATGCAGCAATTGTATTAGACGTCTTCACAACTGTTATCCTCCACATTACCTTGCACAAAGAAACCCCTCAAAACATGCAGAGCTTCCCTGGTGGCGCAGTGGTTAAGAATCACCTGCCAATGCAGGGCACACGGGTTCGAGCCCTGGTCCGGGAAGATCCCACATGCCGCAGAGCAACTAAGCCCGTGCACCGCAACAACTGAGCCTGCACTCTAGAGCCCGCGAGACACAACTGCTGGAGCCCATGTGCCACAACTACTGAAGCCCGCACCCCTGAGCCTGTGCTCTGCCACGAGAAGCCACTGCAGTGAGAAGCCCACGCACCGCAAGGAAGAGTAGCCCCCACTCACAACTGGAGAAAGCCCACACACAGCAACGAAGACCCAACGCAGCCATAAATAAATAAATAAATTTATATATATATATATATATATATATAAAAACATGCTTGTAAGAAGCTAAATGGAAACATTATTCTGAAGTTGGAATATTCCAAGAACACGACTGACTTTCAAGTTGTGGATCTGCTTGTCCCTCGGTACAGACTCCAAAGCTATTTTTCCCCCTCAGTCAGCCTAAGGATAGGTGGAAGCCTGGAGAATTTAAACATAGGTTATTTTAATCGTTGGAAGCCACTGCTGGACTCTACCAGTCTGGAATGTTAATCATCTTTTACCATCCAACTCATTAATACAAATGTCTCAAGGGGAAAAAATATTCCTACACCAATGCCACTTTTTTTAAGTTATTTATTTCAAAGTTGCTTCTGATCATGTAGCTTCACTTTCCCACACAAGTTCCAAGAAAATAGGAACTTCCCTAGGAAACACTGTGAAGTCTCTTCTTTATGCACCCTTCTGTGCCCTGCTCTGACCCACTACCAACCTCAAGCCCTCAAAGTTCTTCTCTCCATTCCCTAATCAAAAACAGGATTTAATAAGAGCCATTTCTCTTTGTTGGCCTGTTACATTTGACGGTTCTTTCCCACAAAAATATGTCACCTTCAATTTAGCTTTTTATTTCATTACTGGAATGAAAGGCTTCCTCTGTTGAAGTAATTTGAAATTTAAATATGGAAAAACTACTCAGGGGGGCAAAGGAGACCCTTTGAAACCACATCAGGCCTCCTTAATAGCAAATCCTTTCAGGCCTGGCTAGAAAAGAGCTGCCCTCTCCCACCCCCGCCCCCGGAGGCTGATGAGTTTTTCCACCCTCCTTCCCCTCCAGGTCCCAGCTAAAGGCTATGTATGGTTCCCAGGCTCCATTCCAGGACCCTCTCTGCATGAGCATGTGTTGGTCCACTGGTCTCTGTCTCTCAGTCTTTTTCTTCTCCTTTCCCACCACCCTCCTCCAACTCTCCTAACCCAGAGTTCTCAACAGCTGCCCTACTAACATTTTGGACCAGATTATCCTTTGTTGTAGCAAGCTGTCTTGGACACTGTGGGATGTTTCACAACATCTCTGGCTCTACCAGCTACATGCCAGGAGCAACACACCCTACGCTCCCAGGAGTAACAGTCAAAAATGTCTCATCACCACGTAGAGAATGGACTTGAGGACACGGGGAGTAAGAAGGGTAAACCGGGACGAAGTGAGAGAGTAACACTGACATATATACACTACCGAATGTAAAATAGCTAGCTAGTGGGAAGCAGCTGCATAGCACAGGGTGATCAGCTCGGTGCTTTGCGACCACCTAGGAGGGTGGGATAGGGAGGGTGGGAGGGGAGACACAAGAGGGAGGGGATATGGGGATATATGTATATGTATAGCTGAATCACTTTGTTATACAGCAGAAACTAACCCACCATCATAAAACAATTATACTCCAATAAAGATGTTTAAAAAAAAATAATAAAGCAAATAAAACAGAGGCTTAAAAAAAAAAAAGTCTCATCACCAGTGTCCACTAGAGGGTAAAACCCCCAGCTGCGAACCACTGCCTTAACCAAATCCATTCATTCATCCATCCATCCACTCATTCATAGGTAACATTTATAAAAGCACCATTTTAGCCTTCCTCAAGACTTCCAGAGGCTTATGTTATCAGCATGTCTGTCATTACTTTACTCTAGACAGTATTTAGTTTTTTGGTATTGTAACTCTATTTAACACTTTAAAACTCACAGTTATGCTTCTCACATTATCTTCCCACATGCATCTTCTGGATACAAATTTCCTGGAACACATCCTCTTCAGTTATTGTAATAAGTCCTAAGTGCAAAGCTTTAGTGCAGATTATATATAAACTTTATGTACATTTAAAGAAAATGACTATAATGTAGATCACTCCATGTTTCTTAAGATGGTGTGTACAAACATGCACACTCACACACCCACACCAAGAAAAATAAGCAATGGAGCAGGGATTACACAGTCTCAGGAGAAACGGTTTCCTGGAATATGAATTTTGCTTGAAGATTTAGGGAGTTATTAATACAATAAAACAAAATTTTTATGTTAAAAGCAACATGAACAATTTGGAGCGAATTTCTTGCATGAATTTTAAAATAAGTATTTGGCAAAATTGTATTTTGCAAAGGATCACATCAAGCCGTAGCCCCAGGCAGACCTGTGCTTCAGCAAAAAAGTTGAGAAGCCCTACTTTAGTGGAACTTGCCTTCTCTTCTTCTGGGGTACCCTGCACTGTGTCGTCTTTTATTTTCAGTTTAGTTGAAGTGAAAAATTCCACACCATAGCTAAAGTAAAAGTAAATAAACAGTTGTGAAGTGAAACTGAGATTAAATTTTTAAGTTTGCTTTGTTACTGGTCTCTTCTCTTCCCACCAGGAGTAATTTCTGACGAAGCTCTCTCTGCTTTTCTACTCCTTCCCCAAGCCCCACCAACAGTATAGGGTTTTGTTTTCCTTTCATTTTAGCATTGCCACAAGCTATAGAAATCAGGGCAAGATACTTAACTCCTAGTCTTTTCTTTAGAATTCTGAAGTAAATCTCAAAATCTTTTGTAACACTAAATTTCCATGGCTCTGAATAATATAGAATTTTACTAGCAGAATCACACTGATTAACTTACCTATTGTTTAAATACATTATATATTTTAATACCTTTAAAATAGTCTCATCATGAGAGCCTATGGACTATTAAAAGATGAAATGCAGCCGCATTTTCTAATACATTAAAAAATATATATTTAGAAGGAAATGTCATCAGTACACTTCCCTGCAAACAGACCTGCTCTTAGCAACTCAAGAATAAACAAGAACAGTAATTGTCTTTTCCTCTAGTAAGAGTTGCTAGTACACAGTCATGAGTATAGCCAGTGGCCCCAGGGAGTACTGGTAGCAACCTGCCTGCCAGGTTCTAACACTTTACTAACCAAGCCAAGCGACCCAGTGCTGGCTCCTGATAATTCCCAGATAGCTAAGCACTTGGTCTCAGCAGCTTATAACCACAAAGCCATAAACTTGTCTTAAACAGTTATGATCCTGAATAGGAAGGAGGTTGGGTAGAGGGAGTAAAGTCAATAATTAGAGAAAAGGAAGAACTAACATGACAAAATTATTCGTGGATATCAAGTGAGGAACAGAATCCAAAGATACGAATGTAACCCCAAGTTACACCAAAGTGCTTTCTAGGACTTTATCAATGTTCTCATTCCTCTCCCATCCTCCCCAGCCCCCCACAATCCTCTCCCCAATTATGGTGGAGGCTCATGGAGAAATGAGGCCAACTTAACCTTGGATTTTTCAGTTAAGTGAAAGTAAATCCTTTATTTTTGGGGGGCTTAATTAAGTTCAGATTGGATTTCCCCAGTGATATAAAGAATTCTATTATGGTTACTAAAATAAAACTAAAAGTATGCATTTTCCCTACTGAGAACAGTAAAAATTTAAATAATTTGTTTGACGTGAAAATCAAGATCAGTTGTCATTATAAAGATTAATGCAGGCATGTTGCCCACTTTGAGAAAACCTGGCAATTCAAATCAGTTATTTTATACTCAAAGATTTAACATTTCCTTTTAAAATACCCACTCCAAAAGTTTTAACATACTAACCCAACAAAGGATAACAAATATGTTGCACTGATACAACAGATTAATTGGGACAATTAAGTCCTCAATTTGTTTGCTTGGAAACAATCTCCCTCTCATCTCATTCTGTTTCTTCTTTTGGGTTCTCATTTTACTGAATTTCTTGTTGTTAAGTCATTCCATAAATGTGAAGCAAATATGCAAAATTTTCTTCTATTCCACGACCTGTATTTCCTTCCAGAGTGTCCTGGGTCTTTTGCACTCTGACCTGTGATGGTGCAGTGCTCCTCAGTGTGGACCTCAAACTGACAGCATCAGCATTATCTGGAAGCTGGGCTAAAGTGCAAATTATACGGACCCCTCTCAGACCAAATGAATCAGAATCTCCAGGGATGGGATCCAGTAGTTTATCCTAATGATTCTTAGGCACACTAAACTTTTAAAACCACTACTGTTACACGTTTGCCTAGATATCATGTTGTTTCTTTTTATTTTGCTCATGCTTAACAAAGGCAACAGAAGACATTCTACAAGCCTTGACAAAGAATGGGTGACTTAACACTCTTCCCACTGTACATGAGACCAATTTCAATTTTTCTTCAAGATACAGTTCAGATCTGGGTCTGCTTCTATTTGCTTTTTTAAGCCTAGGGAAAAGGAGCCTGGGACTGTGAGGGAAAAGGCTCAGCTGGATTTAAGAAAAATATCTGAACTTTTGCTTTCTCTTCTGAGATTGTTAAACTGTCTATATCAGTCAAGAGAAGTCCTCATCTTATTTCTATCCAGATTTTGGGAGGCTAGTATGACTTTTCTCAGGGATTCTGGAGGTTGGGGGTAAAGGAGATCAGTAATGTAAACTGCTCCTCTTTGCTCCACCCCAGCACAGAACACACCACAGAACTGTTGAAATTTCAGGTAACAATGAAGCACACAAAACTGGACCATAAGGCTCAAGAAGTAGTTTAAGGTCCCAGAGTGGTAATACTGGGAGTGCCAGACTGGGAGGGGGAGAGGGGGGTGGAGCACTGGTTGGGTTAAGAAACCATTAGAAAACATTACTTGATGACAACAATTTTTACAACATAAAATTTCCTAAATACAGTTATCATATAAAGTGCTCTAGCACAGATTCAGTTCCAGAAAGGAGGGGTTCCTTTCATATCAGCTTAATAAAAGTTTATTTTCACAATGCTTTAAAGCCCCCAGACTCTGCAATTCCTGTTTCTCTCAAAAAAGATTTTTTAAAGTCTTAGTATGAAATATTAAATCATGCTTTAAAATTCTGTAGGCTATTTCTTTTTCATCTAAATTAGTTAAAATCATGACAATAAAATGCCAACCAATCAAGGTCCCCAGCTAATGACATTCAAAATAAGAATCATCATTAGGATCCTGTTATGTTTTGATAGTGGTAAAGGGTGATCAACTGCCGCCATTGATCTTAGTGCCGTTAAGTTAATAACGCATTTATATTCTGAAAGCATATGTGTCTTGCACATTTTGATGCTGAGGTATAAAGCCATGTTTTGCCAACATTTTTATATTAATCTAACATGTAATCTCTTCCACAATAGCAACTATGGTAAAAACCCCAATAACAGTAGCCAACCTGCTGTCATGTTCTATGGTCTTGCAATTAACAGAGTACATAAACATTTATAAACTACACAACCACACCAATTTGTAAGCAACTATGTAATAAATTTTGAAATGTTAGGAATATAATAAAGCCACATTCTAAATAGCTTTCTAACTTTCCGTTTTTTCATGTTTTTTTTTACATTCACACTTCCCACTAATTTTTTCACTAGACTACATTAAATCTTAGATTTAAATATGGCCAAACATAAAATAATATTGAAATGGGTGTGAACAAAATAGTTGAGTTTTATCAATGACCTAGCCACTTAAAGCTATTCTCCAAAGGATAAGTTATTCACCCAAGGCAAACATGGAAAAAATTAGAATTAAATCTTAAATTCTTCATGGTTGGCCTGTCAGATACATGGGAATATCCAAGACAAGTTTGGAAGGTCTAAATGTCAAAAGGTTAACTGTCACTGGTGGAATGTCTGTCACTGAAGAAAGACCCTACACACACTCAGCAGTGTGTTCAACTTGCAGAAGGAAGTTTGGGCTGGTACAAATCAAGTTAACAAAGTTTTAAGCCCTAGTCAAAGATAACAAAATGTTATTACACCTGAATAACAATCTCTAAGTAACCTCTAGCTTAAATTGTATAGACTCTTGCTACTGTACGATCTTAGGTTAACAGTTCTGCAGCCTTAATTAAAAGGATAAGGCATTTAATCAATTTTCTGCAGTGAATTATTAGGCTAACTTCTTTTCAGCTAGAGACTACAGTATGTTCCACCTTGAGGCTGTCACAATCATGATAATTACCAGACATGCATTTCAACAAATATTCACTGACAAATGAAGTATAAGATTGTGCTAAGTGTTTGGTGGACTCAACATTGAATTATCTCATTACTTTTCCATAAATCCCTTTACTTCCACTAACAAATCTAGACCTACCACTTTTATTCCTACAGGGAAAATGAAGTATGTTATGACTGTTGCTATATGACTATTTTTCTATATTATGGTCCTATTTCTGCTAAATTACTCTTATAGTCTTTATCAATTTAAGCTTTAAAAAAAAAACTACCTTTTAGAACTCTGGAAAGGTATTAAATTCACTGAATAAAAAACCTTTCAATTTTGTCCCTCAAATATAATAAAATTCTGATATGATGTTAGACAAGTAAAATTATTAGACAAGTGATCTCCATTTACCTAATATTAATGTTGTAAAGAGGTTCAACCAACCTTTCTTTAGTGAGGCAAGTTTCAATTATCCTAAAAATGGTAAATGACCTATTATTTGTGTGTGAATCTAAAGTGTGTCCCATAGGAAATTCTCTGTGAGTCAAAAACAAAACTTTGCAGACAACTGTTAAATATAATGTTAACAGGTACGCTGGGCAATAAACTCAAGTTTTTTATTTAACTTACATCTGCTTAGTTTTTTATTGAGTTAAGTATAAAGGCCCAGTTAATCAACTCATTAAATTGGTCAAGGCAGGACACTTGAACTACATTAACAGGATTTAAAAAGTGGTTGGTCTTTTAGTAGTTCTCTGGTAATCACACACACACACACACACATACACAAATTGGTAGAGTACTCTGGATATAGGATTTCCCCCCATAATCTTATATAATGTGCTGTTCACAATCCGCAGTATTTTGAAAACTATATAAATTGGACATGACCAAATTAGAGATGTCTGATAAACTCTTATAAAGTATTTGGGAACTACAGCTCTAGTCCCAAAAGGATCAATTTTAAACTATAAAAAAGGAAAATTCATATAAAATCACAACAGACTTAACAGACATCTTTGAAAAAAAAAATCAAATTGCAACTCAATTTTCTACTTTTTCAAATATGACCGAAAAAAAAGAAGTGCAAGTAGTAACGTCTGCATTTTTTTAAAAAACTATTAACCGAGTGGACTTGGGGAAGAAAAAAAAAACTATACAGTATTATTGCACTCCACGAATGTGCAGAATTCCAAAATGTGCCAGCACTGAAAAACTGCCTTGCATTGAGGTTTTCCAAGAGGTACAACGAGCCTGCCAAGAAAGCATCTGGTCTGTACTAACAGCTTGCTGTCTTCAGTACAGGCCTTCATAATGTCAGTCACGCTGCTCTTGCAAAACTCCCTTAATGTCTGAAAGACACACAGAAAAAATATTTTGTTTCAAAATTCACTCTGTAAAATCCACTCACTGATCAGAAAAGAACTGAGTACATCTCTGTTAAACAAAATTAACTAACTTTCACCTCTCTATGTTCACCCACATTTGCTTATAAATTTTCTATCTTGAGCATGTGAAAAGAATTTGCATAGTTTTAGGAACTAGTTATTTGAAGGTAAGGGGAGGGTATATATGTACAATGTATGTACAGTATATGAATTCTGGCCATTAGAAGTTCACAAGTCTAAAAAAAGATGTTACAGGCCCAATTACTAAGCCTTAAACATAAAATTAATAGTACAACCTTACTTTATTTTAGCAGATCCAAACTCTCTTGGTCATTTATAAATTTTAATGAAGAAGACAACCATCTGTTAAACCTTAAGTTGGAAACTCAATTGACAATATATGCAATATCTAATATTATATATATCTATATATATTATGCTAATATATGAAATATCTTGCTGATTCATGACAATTAACTGATACCTATACATAGTTACTGTATTTTTAAACTACTTACAGAAGAGTTTTCAGTGCTGATAGGTGGGGCTATGATCGATGGTGTGGGATTGAATCCATATGCACATTGAGCTTCATTTCATTGTCAAGAATTTGAACAAGCTGTTGCATGGATGGAAGGTGACCAGATTCCAGCTTAGACCACACAGGTACATCTATAAAAATAAATGGTACCACCCCTTCCACATTAAAGATGATTCTATAATAGACATTCATTCTATAAACATGTATTGTCTAAGCACACAGCTGGAGATAGAATTCAGCTTCTTGCTTTCATGGAGTTTACATTCTAGTAGGGGAAATATAAAAAGAACTATATAAATAGCTACAAAATCACATTTGTATACTAAAAATCAAAACTAGAAGATGCTATGAGAGGGATATATGAGAAGCTGGGAAGGAGCCTTTGTACTTACTATCATTAAAAGAGAGAGATTATTAAAATTGGGAGATATTATTAAACGTGAAAGCTGAAATATAGAAGAGTGGTACAAGGGAGGCTGGAAAGGTTGGCAGGGATTAGATCAGGGATCAAGAAACTATAAAGTAAGCATTTTCAGCTCAAGAAGATGCATAGTCTGTCCCAGCTACGTAACATTCATTGTAGCCTGAAAGCAGATAAATGAATGGGCATGGCTGTGTTCCAATAAAACTTTATTTACCAAGCAGGTAGCAGAGGACATGGTCCACAGGGCTATGGTTTGCCCATGCCCAGGCTACATCATTCAGGGCCTTTTGTCCATGTTAAATGTTCTGGTCTTTATCTTGAGAACAAAATAAGGCCATTTAATAAACTTGAGGGAGTGAAGCAAGAAGATGAAATGTGCATTAAAAAAATTTTCTTTTAAATGACTCAAGTGTTGGAGCAGGTGTCAGCAAATTTTTCTGTAAGAAGCCAGATAGTATATATTTTAGGCTTTACATACCGAGAGGCAAAATCAAGGATACCATATAGGTACTTATAAAACCAGGGAGATATATTTCCACAAATTTTTCAATGATGAAACTCAAAACTCTAGGTATGAATACTGAAGTCTGAATGTCATATAATTTCCACATCACAAAGTATTTTTAATTTTTTTAGCCATTAAAAAATATAAGAGGGAATTCCCTGGCGGTCCAGTGGTTAGGACTTGGTGCTTTCACTGCTGGAGCCCAGGTTCAATCCCTGGTCGGGGAACTAAGATCAAGAAAGCTGCGTGGCTTGGCCAAAAAAAAAAAGTAAGAGCCACCAAGCAAGATGGATGTACCTAGAGATTATCGTACTAAGTGAAGTAAGCCAGACAGAGAAAGACAAATATCATATGATATCGCTTATATGTGGAATCTTAAAAAATAAAGACACAAATGAACTTATTTCCAAAACAGAAAGAGACTCACAGACACAGAAAACAAACTTATGGTTACCAAAGGGGAAAGGGGGGTGGGAAGAAGAATAAATTAGGAGGCTGAGATTAACATATACATACTGCTTTCTATAAAATAAATAACCAACAAGGACCTACTATATACAGCACAGGGAACTATACTCAATATTATGTAATAACCTATAAGGGAAAAGAACCTGAAAAGAATGTGAATCACTGTGCTGTATACCTGAAACCTACATGATATTATAAATAAACTATACTTGAATTAAAAAAAATTAATATAAAGAAATTTTAAAATTGTAAAGCCACTGTTAGCTCATAGGCCATATTTGCCAACCTCTGGTTTAGAGAATATGTTAGAGGATAGCAAGATAATTGTGGCTTGGATTAGGGTGGTTATCAATGAAGATAAATAGAAGATTTTTGAAAACTGTAAAAAGTAGAATTGAGAAAAATTGGTAATCCATTAGATATGGAGAGTAAGGGAGAAACCTAGGATGTTATCCTAGGTTTCTGACATGGGCAACTGGGTAGAATGATAATGGTGCCCTTAAATAAGTGAGAAATGTCAGGGAAGGAGCAAACTGGAGTATAAAAGAATTGCAGGAGCTGAGGTAATCAACAGTTTGGGAGTAGGTAATGTTCAGGATTCCTGGCTATAACACCTAGAAGAGAGGTCTAGAGCTCTCCAGAGCTATACATTTAAGGGTCATCATACAGATGTTATTCTAAAGCCATGGGAGTAGGTGAGGACCATGTAAAGAGATAATTTAGCATATTATGAAAAATGGAAAAGCCTGATGCTTATTATAAATCATTTAACATTTATCACAGAATGCAAACTATTCAGAACCTACCATTCAAAGTTATCTCAAATGCACCTGTTGACATACACTGGTTCTCAATCATGTTGCTCAAGAAAAAGACCATCATACATGCATAGACCTAAAAGAAAATACAATTAAGTACAATAGGTAAACTCATTTTCAAATCAAAACAACATCACAAATTAAGTAAGCTTTTAAATCGTCTCATTTTTATTTGGTAATTGCTCTTTTTAAATCTACTTTAAGTTTCTATACAAATTATTACTGCTACTCCATATATTCAGATAGTGTACACAGAAAATTGCAACATTAATTCACAGCTCTATACATTCTGAAGAAATTACGTTATTCCTAATGTAAAGATAAAACTTCTAGAAATCTCATAATGGCCTTAATAAGTTAAACAAAAGACTACCAGCATAAGAAGGGTTCATTTTAGAATTTTTATAATATAATGTATGAACTCACAAAAGACTAGTGATGCAACTAGTCAGCAACTCCCTGTATTCAACACAACCTGTCCGTGTTCCAAACAAATCATTTTAAGTCAAACTAAAAAAAAGTTGGTTAGAAAGCACTAGCATATTAAGTTACATTCATTCACCTTTTGAAGGCAAATCTATACTGTCCCAAAAGATCAGAGGCTCCTGTTGAACAGAAAAGTTTCAATTTAACAAAATCACCTAAAAGCAGGATGTAGTGAGGATGTCAATTCACAGCCAGCTGTTTCAGAAAAATAAATCAAAATGCCTATAGCAGATGAGAAGGAGATTTCCCCTAACCCCACTTGAGCTAGGTGGGCTTTGATTTCACAGAAGTTATCCTAGCATTTGGGCACAAAGTCTACTTTCATGAGAACAATACACAAGTCAAGTGTCACGAAAGCTACAGCCTTCAAGTATCCTCTTCCACAGTAGATTGACAATGTTATAAGCCTAAAGAAGTAAAATGCACTAAAGACAATTTAGAATCAACAGAATGAACAAATATAGCACGAAACATTATCAGTAAGTACTTAATTTCTAATTCTTAATCCTATGTAAATCAATATTTTGTTAATAACAGAGTAGAGACACATCTGAATTAGAGGTAGCACCTAAGGATGTTTATGTTAAGAAGCCTTGCCTGTGACTGGAAATAAGTGATTCCCTAAGAAAAAGAAGTACAGCTATGTTAGGAGTTGGCTAAAGGTAGTCTCAGCCTAGAACTAAAGGATAAGACCAGAGGACTCCAAAAGAGAATACTTATTAGAAGGAAACCTAAGTAATCTCATTCAAGAGAGAAATTATTCCCATTTCTCACAGCAGAAAGGTACACCCTCCAGAAAAGATGGTTTTAAGTAAAACAGATGAGAGATCTGGAAAGAGTATATGATGCAGCAAGACCCTACCAAAGAATAAAATAAACAGCACAAGATTCTTATGTATATTTATATTAATTGTTTCAGGTAATCTGCTTTAGGTTACCCATGAACAGAAAAGTCAAAGAACAAATAATAAAAACAGAGAATTCTGATAAGAATAAATTGGTGGAAATCTCATTTTTAACATGAATAAACCTATTAATACCCATATTAGTTGGTATAAAAGGCCTACATCATGTATATATTATGTTTTGCTGTATGATTTGGCCCAACTTATATAATCAAAATCAAAAGCAGGTATTAAATTATTTTGTGCCCAGGTTCTACTAAAGTAACACCTCTCTGTCCTTCAAATAATAAAAAGGTAAGACCTAATCATTCTTAATGTATAAATATGGAGACTAAGGCTAAAGGAGGTTAAGTGCTTTGCCCAGAAATAAAAAGTGGTTTAAGTTGAAATAGCAAAAAGTACTTAAAAAAAAAAAAAAGAAAGAAAGAAAGAAGAAGAAGAATCCATTAAAATATCTCACTGACAACTAAGAACCTACAGCTACCAAAGCTATTACATTACATACCTTGTTTTCTTGGCCCCACTGCCAGATGCTAGGCGCTTGCATGCCAAAGAAAGCAAAAGGATCCTTGCCAACAATTATTAAGCCTATTAACACTAGCTTGAAGACTGACAGGAAAGATGCTATGTGTCTATTAAAAGAAAAGAAGGAAATTCATCAGAAGCTGCAATTTCGCATCTACTTCAAAATTTCTTTAACTCAAGTCTATGTGTATAGACATTTTCTAAACACCAAATCTAAATTGCCAGTTACACTAGGAAAAAACTAGTAACTAAATTTTATTGTGCAGTTTTAAAACAAAAATGTTTAACATCTTTTGAATCAATCAAAAAGTAATTTATAAAACTATAGAGCACTGGCCTTTAAAAATACTATTTTAACAGTACAGAATTTTGTACCACTGACTTTCTATAAAAATGTAGGAGTTCTTGGGCTCCCCTGGTGGCGCAGTGGTTGAGAGTCTGCCTGCCGACGCAGGGGACACGGGTTCGTGCCCTGGTCTGGGAAGATCCCACATGCCGCGGAGCGGCTGGGCCCGTGAGCCATGGCCATTGAGCCTGCGCATCCGGAGCCTGTGCTCCGCAACGGGAGAGGCCACAACAGTGAGAGGCCCACATACTGCAAAAAAAAAAAAAAAAAAAAAATTGTAGGAGTTCTTGATCTATGGCCACAATAAAAATTACATAAGAAAACACATCTTTAGAAGGGTTGCCATCTCTGAAATGATCTTCCTCTATTCCTTGTTACAGAAAAATTCTTCCATATTTGGATCAAATAAACTTGCCATTTATAAAACTGTTCTCTGTAAATTATAACCAACTAAGAAATTATAATAACCAAGGAAAGTTAATTGAACCAATTCACAAAAGTTTATTTACAAATGTGAAAGAATTCACTTAAAAAACTCGTTTATAAACTACAGAAATTTACTTACCTATATATTGGTTGAGGGAGGTAATTCTCTCCTTCAATGCGGATGTCCGGGTACCGCTGGCTAATAACCCGCATGTACTCCTCAAACACCCGCCTATAACCTCAGGAAACACTGCAGAAAAATGAAAGTGCTTCCAATTAGGTCGTTTAGAATATGACTAGATTTATTTTGTAGTTATACAAAGCCTAAAAATTATTACCAAGATTAAATATGTTTCTCAAGAACAGTCACAAACTAATAATGATTGATGCTGGATACATGAACTTTTTTCATAGATTTCACATATTTAAGTTATCTTCCCTTCAAGTAAATCCTTCTATTAGAACATTAAACTTTATAGATCTGGGTTACTGTTGGAGAGGAACAAATACCTATTCAGAGAATCCACCATATTCTGAGCTCTCAAATCATTTTGCCTTTTTTTCTGTTGTTGTTGTTGGTATCAACAACTGTATAAACACTGAAATGAAAACAACTCTTATTTATCTGAAATAGGGACTTTCAAAATTTGGGCACAGGAAGCTTAAAAAAATACCAAGGCACGAGACATGACACCCTGTTTCTTATTCCCACTCTACCCTTAACTAGGCAAACATGCCTGCTCAATCACAATAAAAGAAACTTGAAAAATTCTTAGAAAAAAAAAATTCTTAGATCCTTTCTGACTCTAAGATTTGATTCTATTTTGCAAAGGAAAACAAAGATTGGGAAGATACTTTTCAGCAATATGACAGTAATCTATGTCATTACTCCAGAAATTAAGTCAACAGCATCCCATCACCTTCATTAAAATCTCTGAAAAACTAGGCTATGGATATATGATATTTGTTGCCCCAGCAAGAAAAGGGAGATATGCCACCAGAATGAATATACAGGGGGAAAAAAGTACACTGAAAACTTTAGTAAGACATTAATGAAAGAAACTGAAGACACAAATAAATGAAAACATATCTCATGTTCGTGAATCAGAAGAATTTATATTTTTAAAATGTCTATACTACCCAAAGCAATTTACAGATTCAATGCAATCCATATCAAAATTGCAATGACATTATTCACAGAAATAGAACAAACAACCTAAAATGTGTATAAAACCAGAAAAGACCCCAAACAGCCAAAGCAATCTTGAGAAAGAACAAAGCTGGAGGCACCATGCTTCCTTATTTCAAACTATATTACAAAGTTACAGTAATCAAAACAGTATGTATGGTAGTTGCATAAAGACAGAAACACAGATCAATTAGACAGAAACCAGAAATAAACCCACACATACATGGTCAATTAATTTTTAACAAAGAAGCCAAGAATATACAATGGGAAAAGGATAGTCTCTTTAATAAATGGTGTTGGGAAAAGTGGACATGCAAAGAATGAAACTGGACCACTATCTTACACCACACACAAAAATCAACCCAAAACAGTTTAAACATTTGAACAGAAGACCTGAAACCATAAAACTCCTAGAAGAAAACATAGGGAGTAAGCTCCTTGACACTGGTCCTGACAATGATTTTTTTTTGGCCTTGACACCACAAGCAAAGGCATCAAAAGCAAAAAATAAACAAGTGGGACTATGACAAACTAAAAAGCTTCTGCACATCAAAGGAAACCATCAACAAAATGAAATGAAGGGCAACCTACACAATGAGAGAAAATACTTGCAAATATAACCTCTGATAAGGGGTTACTATCTAAAACATATAAGAAACTCATACAACTCAATAGCCAAAAAATTAATAACCTAATTAAAAAATGGGAAAAGGCGGGGCTTCCCTGGTGGCGCAGTGGTTGAGAGTCCGCCTGCCGATGCAGGGGACACGGGTTCGTGCCCCGGTCCGGAAAGATCCCACATGCCGCGGAGCGGTTGGGCCCGTGAGCCATGGCCGCTGAGCCTGTGCGTCCAGAGCCTGTGCTCTGCAACGGGAGAGGCCACAACAGTGAGAGGCCCGCGTACCGCAAAAAAAAAAAAAAAAAAAAAAAAAGGGAAAAGGGGGGGAATTCCCTGGTGGTGCAATGGTTAGGACTCAGTGCTTTCAACTGCAGGGGCCTGGGTACAATCCCTGGTTGGGGAACTAAGATCCTGCAAGCTGGGTGCATCCAAAAAAAAATAAAGGCAAGGAAAGCTGAATAGACATTTTCACAAAGATGACATACAAATGGCCAACAGGTAGATGAAAAGGTGCTCAACATCCCTAATCAACAGTGAAATGCGAATCAAAACCACAATGAATTATCATCTCATACCTGTTACGATGTCTATCATTAAAAACACAATATAAAGCAATGAAGGTACCACTTGGTAGGAGGGAGCAGAATCAGTAAGATAGTAGGGTGAAACCCGAGATGCCAACTTTGTCAATCATACGATCATCAAGGAAAAAAATACCACAATCATTAAGGAAAAAAATATCGACCACCACCACGACCAACTCAAGGGATCAGCAACAAGTTTAAATCTGATAGGGAGAACCAGTCCAAATATTAGTAGATCTCAATGTAAGAAAACTCACTTTTCAAAAAAAAAAAAGAGAGAAATTCACCACTCTTTCTTTACAAGTAATACTTCTTTTACATTTAGAATGAAAATTTCACACAAGATTAAGTCCCTAAAAAGTATGAAATTTTTGCAAAGGGAGACAAGTCTCTATTAACTAAATACTTAAAATAACTTAATCTCCAGACACCTTATCTTTCCTAAACATTCACCTTATCCAACATTTTATTATTACTGTTGTCAGATTCACAACTGCTTTCTATATAAGAAAATTTTAATGTTGCTTTTGTTTTGAAGATACTACCAAAAAAAATGTAAAGCACTTATATGCCTAACTACCTTGAAACCAAGAAATGCCACCTGATTTCAATGCCTAAGTTTGCATCGGTGTTTACAATGGAGTTGATGATCTAAAATGACAGTAGATAACTTTTAATGCATTAATTGAGAGCTGGAGACTTACTTGAGTTGAAATTTCCTTTTTTATAGATGAAGGGGAAAAAATTGAAACCCAGAGAGATCAAGTGACTTCAGATATGGTCCCTGCCCTTAGTCAGGGCTGAGACCAGAACACAGACTTTGTGATTTGAGATCCTAGGCCCTTTCCATTAAACCTCAATAAAAGTTAGATGATGTAAGAGCTAACCTTCCCTGTGTCCACAAAGCCACAATCAAGTACCCATAAAATAGCAGATATCTCTTGAGGTTCTTCCATGATGAAGATATAGATTCTCCCTCTGGGTGAACTAAGCCTGTGGACCCCAACAGTCCTCACATTTGCTCTGGGACTTCCAACCCTTCGTAAAGGAAAGTATAGTCTATATGCAGGCCACACTTTAGGTCAGAGTCCTCCTAGTCACCCAGTTTTCTGGCTATTATGCTCAGAAGCCTAACTCTATCCTTGGTTCTTCAGGTCTCAACTCCTCAGTTAAGTCACAAATCTTTGTACCAAATTTCAAACAGAATCAATCCATAATCTTGAAATATAAAAAGGACTTTAAACCTTGTAACTTTCTTCAAATTTCCAGTTATAAAATGATAAAGTCGTGGGGATATATAATGTACAGCATGGTGACTGTAATTAATAATACTGTATTTCATATTTGAAAGTAGCTAGGAGAGCAGATCTTGAAAGTTCTCATCACAAGAAAAAAATTAATGTAACTGTATGGTGATGGACATTAACTGGACTTATCGTGGTGATCGTTTTGCAATATATACAAATATCAAGTCACTACATTGTACACCTGAAACTAATGTGTTATACCTCAAAACAAACTGTACATTTCTTATTTCTGAAAAATGAAGTAGTTTACAAGACTGACACAACCTATTTTTAGGCAAGTTTACTTATGCATTAGTAAACTTTCCTCCCTATATTTGCTTTGAGACTTGTGAAGAAAAAACAAGTAACTTTTTCCCTATGTAATAATTTTCCCCAGATGTTCAAATTGTTTTGAAATAGCCATCTCTACTGCTGACAGATGTTTTCCAAAATAAAACATACCTACTGTTTAACAAGGTGGGCAAAATGTTAAATTAAAGGCACACATGGTAAGGAGCCAGTAATCATTCCACCTCTACCACCACACCCAGTTCTTTCAACTTTTCACTCTTTCTGGGTCAGTGAGTAAAACTATACAACTCAGAGTATACCTTCAACGAATAAATATGTAAACATGCTAAAAATATGTTGTAGCTGCTGCCTATTTCTTCTGCCCCTGGACCAAAGGCCCTTAAGTAAATTAAACTGTGAAAAGAAATCTTAATTTAAGTCCTAATCACCTTGCAAATCTCCTTCTTGCAATACAAAAATATCTTACTATATGGAGTCAACTTTTGCAGTTGTTTAATTTAAAATATTTTACACAATACTTTTCTAAGATTAATTTTCTAAAAGAAAGAACTTGCATACAAATTAGATCATCTTTCTGTTATGAACAGAAAGGAAATTTAAGCAATTTGTCCATGTTATTTCAAATAGATTCTGTGCTTTTTTAAGTCCATCAAGTTTCAGTCTCCTAATCCATGGTGCCAACCATCCCACTTTTCCTTTTCTATACTAACATCTGCCCCTAACTGTAGTCAAATGCCTACTTATATCAACTTGAGTCTGTCACAAACCCCAACCTCTCCTATCTCCTTATTAAAGGAAAACGGGGCAAAATCTCAGATATTTACTGTTATGAAGTAAATACTTGTGATTTCTATTTTTCGCATCTCTTGAACTCACCTTCCCCTTTTATTTACGATAACCTCCCCTCCAATTATCCTCCCACCCACACATAGGATTGGATCATGTTTATACAATAACACCCAACCCCTTGCCAATATCTAATGTTCCAGAAATGCAAGCCTGTCATGAAGGCTTGAGTTTCCTCCCTAAAAATGAAGAACTGGAATTTTAAAAAGTAACTATCTCCAGACAGGTAAACATTTAATCAGAGCTGTTGTAGGGTAGAGGAGAGTGGTAGTCTTTCAAAAGTACTGAGGAGGACTTCCCTGGTGGCACAGTGGTGGAGAACCCGCCTGCCAATGCAGGGGACACAGGTTCTATCCCTGGCCCGGGAAGATCCTACATGCCGCAGAGCAACTAAGCCCATGTACAACTACTGAGCCCACGAGCTCTACAGCCCGTGTGCCACAAGAGAAGCCACTGCAATGAGAAGCCCACAAACCTCAATGAAGGATAGCCCTCCGCGTGCCACAACTAGAGAGAGCCCATGTGCAGCAATGAAGACCCAGCACAGCCATAAATAAATAAATTTTTTAAATAGTTAAAAAAAAAAAAAAAAAAAAAAGACTGAGGAGATAAATCAATCTTCAAAGAGAAAAAGAAAAACGAAATATATTTTACTGAGAAGAATACAGATGTGAGCCAGAGCAAGAGTGTATGAAGTCCTCTCAGACCTTTCAGTTTTCTATTTCAGGCCATCTTCAGGCACTGATGCATTCCTGCCTTTGGATTCTATACTATTCTTTTAGTAGTTTTAAACAGATTTCCAAATATGTTGTTTAAAGCAGTTCAAAACTGGTTTCTCTACTTGCATTCTAAGAATGTCAACTAATATTTCTCCCATGGTGTATGCAGAAAATCAGGAAGGTATTTTTACCATGCTTTCTAATTGTCAACAGCATTGACCAATGCAATGAACACTGGGTTTTTAGAGGTAATCTTTACTTCTCCTTGCTCTGTTTAGTAGAAGCACTAATAGACATTTGTCTGGTGCATTACCTGCTCTAAGTGTTTTAAGCAATGAAATCTGAACAAGGGGCTCTATAAACCATACAAGAAACAAGATATTCAGGAGTGAACAGACTAACCTTATAAACGCTTTTTTAAAAAATTACAAACAAGAGTGCTCACACAATGTTCACAGCAGCACTATTTACAACAGCCAAGGCATGGAAGCAACGTAAACGTTCATCAACAGATGAATGGATAAAGAAGATGTGGTACATATATATGGTGGAATATTACTCAGCCATAAAAAAGAATGAAATAATTCCATTTGCAGCAACATGGATGGACCTAGAGATTATCATACTAAGTGAATGAGCCAGACAAAGACAAATAGCATATATCGCTTATATGTGGAATCTAAAGAAGATACAAATGAACTTATGTACAAAACAGAAACAGACCCACAGACATAGAAAACAAACTTATGGTTACCGCAGGGGTGGGGGAGGGATAAATTAGGAACTTGGGATTAACAAATACCCACTACTATATATAAAATAGATAAAAGACAAGGACCTACTGTATAGCACAGGGAACTATATTCAATATCTTGTAATAACCTATAATGGAAAAGAATCTGAAAAACTAACTGAATCACCTTGCTGTACACCTGAAACACTAAATCAACTATACTACACTTCAATAAAAAAAAAAAGGACTTTGAATGAAGTCCTTTGAATGAAGATCAAAATGTACATCAGAACTTGCTCAGCCTTTTGTTTTGTTTTAATTGCGGTGTAGTTGTTTTACAATGTTGTGTTAGTTTCTGCTGTACAAGGAAGTGAATCAGCTATATGTATACATATGTCCCCTCCCTCTTGGACCTCCCTCCCGCCCCACCCCACCTGCCGTTCTACCCCTCTAGGTAATCACAGAGCACCAAGCTGAGCTCCCTGCGCTTATACAGCAGGTTGGCACTAGCTATGTTTTACACATGGTAGTGTATATATGTCAATCCCAATCTCCCACTTCATTCTCCCCCTCCCCCTTGTCCACACATTTGTTCTCTACATCTGTCTCTATTCCTGCCCTGCAAATAGGTTCATCTGTACCGCTTTTTAAAGTTTCATATAAATGCATTAGCATACGATATTTGTTTTTCTCTTTCTGACTTACTTCACTCTGTATCACAGACCCTAGCGTTTACAGCACTAAACAGGTATGAGCTTATCAGGTTTAAGAACTGTATTATATGAAATCAAGTGATTTCCCTTCCAGCTGCCTCACTCTAGGAGCACCGCAGTGGCCACCACAGTAAAAACGCATACGAATACAAAATATGCCTAACATGGCTTCTAAGATTCCAGGCTTCCTGGGACTTCCCTGCCGCTCCAGTGGTTAAGACTCTGCGTTACCACTGCAGGGAGCTCGGTTCGATCCCTGGTCAGGGAACTAAGATTCCACATACCATGTGGTACGGCCAAAATTAAAAAAAAAAAAAAAAATTTCAGGCTTCCTTAGAGTTTTTTCCAAAGATTTGATAAACCTAAAATTCAATTAATGATCTGTTTTTATTCTCTTCCTTCTTTGTGTCTTATTCTTGCGATCACTAGTTTCTAGTTTTCCTATACCTTTGGCATAACATTTCAGGAAAATTTTGCTGCAGACTATTCCACAAAGAATTTATAAATTGTGGGCTTCCCTGGTGGCGCAGTGGTTGAGAGTCCGCCTGCCGATGCAGGGGACACGGGTTCGTGCCCCGGTCCGGGAAGATCCCACATGCCGCAGAGCGGCTGGGCCCATGAGCCATGGCCGCTGAGCCTGCACGTCCAGAGCCTGTGCTCCGCAACGGGAGAGGCCACAACGGTGAGAGGTCCGCGTACCGGGAAAAAAAAAAAAAAAAGAATTTATAAATTGTGTAAGTTCCTCAGCTCTTTGTGGAATTTTATCTCTTTACTCTGGAAAGCATTTCTCATCAACAGATTTATAAGGTATGGCAGCCACTCAGTAAAAGTGACTTGATAAAAGCATTCAATAAATGGTGACTTACCCGCATTTTGCAGGAATTTTTGTCTCATCTTAAAATATTTCATACATAACTTGATGCTTCTGTTAGAGGAAACACTGACTGAAACCGCCCGCCCTGGCCAGGCAAAGACAGTAACAATGTGCATGACTTATTTTATGACAGGAGATCCTTGTCAGGAACACGAACTAACAAGCCACCACCAAAGGGAAGAATTCGGGAAAGGTCAAAAAGAGAGAGGAGGGGCTTCCCTGGTGGCTCAGTGGTGGAGAGTCCGCCTGCCGATGCAGGGGACGCGGGTTCGTGCCCCGGTCCGGGAAGATCCCACGTGCCGCGGAGCGGCTGGGCCCGTGAGCCATGGCCGCTGAGCCTGCGCATGCTGAGCCTGCGCATCCGGAGCCTGTGCTCCGCAACAGGAGAGGACACAACAGTGAGAGGCCCACGTACTGCAAAAAAAAAAAGAGAGAGAGAGAGAGGAGATGCCACATGTCCACCTCCCAGAATCCTCCTCGCTGGAATCCATCTTGGCTGAGCAGTTGCACGCGCCACCAGGAAGGACCCTGAGTCTGAATGACTGGCCAGAGACAACCCAGAAACTAACCCATCACCATAAAACCCGAGACTGCGAGTCACGTGGCAGAGCAGTCCTCCTGAATTCCCTTACCCTCCTGCTCTACGCCCAGGCGCCCCTTCCAAATAAAGTCTCTTGCTTTGTCAGCATGTGTGTCTCCTCGGACAATTCATTCCCAAGTGTTAGACAAGAGCCCACTCTCAGGAAGGGGTCCCCCTTCCTACAACACTTTTATTCTTTTCAATACATTTTTTAAAATTGAGATATAATTCACACACCATAAAATTCATGCTCGGTGCATTTTTATCATTTGTTAGAGAGACTGATAAAAAAATATATTGTGTTCTATGCTAATTCAATGGCAAAACTGGATATGTCTCTTGTTTGCTTTCCTGCTTTCCTGTTTGTCTTATACTTTTACCTGTTGGTTGTAGACTGACTTCAGACATGAGAATAAACTCGATTAAAAAACCCAGGGATCTAAGAAAGAAAACCACCAACAGGATAAGCAGTAAGGGTGTGTTGGCCAATAAGAGCAGCAGGAAGATGACTGACAATAACACAATGAATTCTGGAAGTTTAGCCCCATCAGCAGAGATGGAGGCCAGGTCGAGAAGGTTACTGAGTGAAGAGTATGTTCAAAACTGAAGTTTTACATGTGTCACATTCTATGCCTAAAAGCTACCAAACCAGAGGTCAACCAAGTAGAAATCCACCTGAAAGGAACAGTATCAGAAAACACTGATCTATACTCCAGTTAAGAATTTTTAAAGGGAAGTGAGGAGGGAGAAAATAGGTTATGTCAGAACCAAACACAGTGGACTACCACGAGATTGTACTCACTTTTTCAATAAATATTGCCTGATGACAGGTACTGTTTTAGGCTCTAAAGATATACGGCAGCAAGCAAAACAGACAAAAATCTATGCCTTTCTGATGCTGGCAACATTCTAATGAAGAAGAGAGAGTAAGCTGTAACAGTCTAATGGAGAAGATACAGTTCATCAATTCATAATATCCGAAGCTGTTTCCCTTGTCTTGCTTGAGAAACAGGAACGAAAAAACAAAACAAAACACCCGAGGGACTATGGAAAAAGTGTCACAAATTGAAAGAGCAAAAACATCAAACAAGATTCAAAACAAGAACCGACACCCAAAAATATTCTGCAAGAAGCAGAAAAGGATGATAAAAGAGGTAAGGAAGGACTGTAAGAAACCTCAAAACCAAAAGCAGAATTTAAAAAAATATTTTAAGGCCCTGAAGAAGAAAATTGATGGGTGGGAAACTGAATCAGTGTTAGAAGATGAATAATAAAAAGTACAGAAGATCTGAATAGTATCATCAATAAATGGAATCCACAGATACATCAGTTTTTTCCTATAGAAAACACCCTGAGAGACCACAGAATATTTACAACAATTGACCATCTATGTTAGGTCACAAAGAAAGCCTAATAAGTAGGTGGATGAAGAATGTCACCAACTATCAGTAAACAAAGGATGCTGCAACCATCAAGCCACTGCAGACACCCCCAGCTGTGCACCCTGAGGAGATTCAGGATGGAAAAAGACTCTTGCATCTTCCCATACACAGAAAAGCACTAAATTCATTAACTTGAGATGTCTGGTTTTCTTTAATTAACAGTAATCTTTTGATGTTCCGATAACCTGGAGGTTTTTTTTTTTTTAAACTCCTATATATTCTGGCTCCTCCCTTCTTCAGAATAGTCCCTCAAAGTTGAGAGGCTGTTTCCTGGGCCTAAGGCCTCAGTATGTCCGCGGAATAAAACATAACAGCAAATGTCACATTCTCTAATTACAGTGCAATAAACTAAAGAATTTTAAAAACCCAACCCACTTTAAGATCTTCTGGTAGGAATATTAACTAGTTTAATTATGTCAAAATTTTAAATGGGATACCCATTAACGTAATCATAATATTTTACTTCTATGGATTTAGTTTATGGAAATAATTGGACAAGCACACATGATATCTGAGGACAGTCATCTTAACAAAGTAATTTTATGAAAAATTAGGACCAACATTGTAAGGTCGGATCTTAACAAACGGCACCGCGAAACAGAGGAAAGCTTCAAGTGAGCTTTATTAGGGAGCGCTCCCGGGCGAGGTTCACTGGTCCGAGAGAAAGGGGCCAGAGAAGTCGCACCCGGGCGAGGGTTGGGCAAGATTTTATAGGGGAAGAAGGGAAAGGGGTGTGGTGAATCTGGGAGGGCGCAGGGTATTCCTTATTTGGTGGTCTTTTCGGGTATCCTGGGGGACAGTTAGTCCCGCCCCTCGAAAGGCGGGAAGGCTGGGCCGGGTGCAAAGTCCCCAGGTCAGTTCCTGGAACTGGGTGGTCCGGAATGTCTCCAGGGCAGTTTCTGGAACTGGGTGGTCCGGAGAATTTCAGTCTGATGCAACCTGTGAATCTGATTGTGTTCCCCTGCCTCGGGCCAGTTGGCCTTACAAACATAAATATTAAACAAACAGATTCAGTGACTTAAATAAATTAAAGAATACCCATCTTATGGAGTACTGTGCCTGTTGATACAGAACAGTATCTGCCGATATGAAAAGATAAGTGATGAGGGGAAGGCAAATTTCAAAAAAAGCATACAACTATAAACTCACTAATATAAAATTATATAGCATTATGTTTCTGCGCGAAGAGTCGGCTTGAAGGAGGTTCTTCAAAATGTTATTAAAGAGTTACAAGGATATTTCACTTTCTTCCATATACTTTTTTAAAAATTATTTTTACAGTTAACATGTTATTTTCACAGTGAAACCGAGAAGGATCCTGTGGGGCTCCAGGGCATGGAAGCCTTTTTGTCCCCCATTTCTTACAGGCAAGACTCCAGCCTCCATGAACAGTTGCTAATCAAGGGAGGAGCAGCCAAGAAACCACCTGAGGGAAGATTAAAGGGACCAGAGAAGCTCATCAAGATTAAGAGACCCTGCACACACCCTAACCTTGTCCGCGACCCCACCCTTGAATTATTGCTGTAAGACTCCTCAAATCCTCCTGGGTTGGGACACATAGCTTTTCAAGGCAGGAGCCCGCTGTGTTCCCCTTTCCCTGGCAAAGCAATAAAGCTATCCTTTTCTACTTCACCCAAAACTTTGTCTCCGAGATTCGATTCCGCACCAGTGTACAGAGAAGCTGAGCTTTCGGCAACAACAGCCAGAGAGCTATTTTCACTTTTTTAAGCTGAAAGTCAGTAAGTAAAGGTTTCAAAGGTTTATTTACTGCAGGTCTTATTACAACATTAAAGACAATACAAATAATAAGTTACGATAATGAGCACTTGATAAATGGCAGTAGCAGGTACACTGTGCTAGGTGTTTTTAACTGATTAGCTGACTCCAGCTCTCCTCATTTCCTGTCTCCTCCTCCCCCTCTATGCTGAGTCAGGCTTCATTTGCATGTGTTCTTCTTTTAGCTAGTAAAGCTCATTCTCTGTATCTCCTGGTGGAGTTCCCCATACCCTTGCAAAATTTCATTTCCTCCTCTGCAAAGCCTTCCAACTCTCCCTGAATAAGTAATCCTTCTTCTCTCTGGGTTTTTAAGACTTCTTTTAGAACACTCAGAACAGAGTGGTTTACTGTTATATTGTTTACATGTCTGTCTCTCCCACCAGACAACTGGTCTTCAAATGTTACTGTGAAAAACAAATTCGTTATCTTCCTAAAAATTGGACAAAACAGGAAAACAAGTGGCATGAAAAAGGGGACATTAAAAACAAGGGCCTGGGCTTCCCTGGTGGTGCAGTAGTTGAGAGTCCGCCTGCGTCCGTGCCCGGTCCGGGAAGATCACACATGCCGCGGAGCGGCTGGGGACCCATGGCCGCTGAGCCTGCGCGTCCGGAGCCGCAACAGGAGGAGGCCCGCGTACCACAAAAATAAAACAAAAAAAAACAAGGGCTTGATAACACAACACTGTAAATCAACTATACTCCAATAAAAATTAAAACAAACAAAACAAGGGCTTGATTATGAGCACTTCGTGCTAAAATCTGTGACCAAGATTTCTTCCTTATCACTCCCAAGCTACACCCCAATCAAGATAAAGTATGTGAAAACATGATTTTCCTTTTTGAAAAGCAGGGACAGTGACAAAAATCAAATGAACCAGAGGACTCCAACTACACTCTTAAGTGACAAAGATGGAAATGAAACATACATGCATGCTTTTACTTTTTTCCTTCAAGCTTCTTTACAGTATCTAATAATAGAATATTAGAGGTAACTGGAATGCAACCAACACCCTTATTTTACAGATGAACAAGTTGAGAGCTAGAGATTAAATATTTCCCCAAAGTCATTCAGAAGATAAAACGCAGATCAAGTTAAGAACTAGGCCTCCAAACTGCTAGTCCAGTAAATGCTCACCTTCCCAGTACCTATACCATTCAAAATCTACGAGGTTATTTATGAGATTTCCAAATAATATATTAAATTTGATCTCTACCACTTACCTTAATGGCAAACTGTAAGGAAACAATGTTCCCATTTTCTGTAAGAGAAGATAAAACCTTAAACCATTCATATTTTACTTACATCTAAAAGCTTTGAACTAAGGTACTTCATTCATTATTAAGAAGAAACAACTATTTTGTGCACGGTATTCAGTTAGCTCCTGAGCTATTTATTGCTTAAAATGGTAAAAAACAAAAAACAGGGCTTCCCTGGTGGCGCAGTGGTTGAGAGTCCGCCTGCCAATGCAGGGGACACGGGTTCGTGTTCCGGTCCGGGAAGATCCCACATGCCATGCTGTGGACTGGCTGGGCCCGTGAGCCATGGCCGCTGAGCCCGCGCTCCGCAGCGGGAGAGGCCACAACAGTGAGAGGCCGTACCGCAAAAAACAAACAAACAAAACTGGTGACTAAATTCTATGTAACTTCAAAATTCTAACATAGTGGCAAGTGCAGCAGCCACCATTTTATTTGTTCTCTAGAGCACTCTGTACTACTCTACAACCTGAATCAACTTATCTTATTACTCCTTTACTTCACTGTTTCCAAGTAGTACTTTCTTCCTATTTAGCATCTTTTCAAAAACCAAGATTTATCTTATAACCATTAGTGTGTCACAGTTTAAATGGCCACAGTTTTTTCCTTCTGAGCGGTATACAGAATAATGGTGTATCTTACAACCTATCATATTGTAGGTTTGGAGAAATATAATAACTGTTATTTAAATTTTTAGTTTCAGTTACTGTGACTATTTTGGGGAGATGAAAATTTCTTTGTAGGATTTTCCCCTGGCTGCTGTGTTTTTAGTTTTAAAAACTCAGCAACAAAGCAAAACAAACTTATGGTTACCAAACAGGATAGGGGTGGGGGGAATAAATTAAGAGTTTAGGATTATCATATAAACACTACTATATATAAAACAGGTAAACA
This sequence comes from Delphinapterus leucas, assembly GCF_059928025.1. NCBI lineage: Eukaryota > Metazoa > Chordata > Mammalia > Artiodactyla > Monodontidae > Delphinapterus > Delphinapterus leucas. The sequence goes on from NC_143132.1 coordinate 119,919,287, forward strand.
ACAGGGACCTACTATATAGCACAGGAAACTACACTTAACATCTTGTAATAACCTATAATGGAAACGAATCTGAAAAAATATATATATACTATATATACTTACATATATCTATAAGTAAAAATATATACTATATATATTTATATATATAGTATATCTATAACAATCGCTTTGCTGTACACTTGAAATTAACACAACATTGTAACCTATGCAAATTTTTTTAAATTCAGGATTCATCCCCTTCAGTTCCCCCTCCCAATGCCCTGCAAAAACAACCCATAAAAATTGTCTTCTTTGTTTATCACTACAGTGAATGGCACAGCATCGCTCCAGAACTCAGGAGTCACCTGTGACACCTCTCATTGCATGCCACCTCTCCGGCACCTCAAATACTGTAATCACCAAGAACTGCTAAATTTATCGGCAAAAAAATCTCTTAAACCTGTCCCTTTACTCCTACCACCACCCTTCTATTTCAAGCTCCATTGTCTCTTGCCTGGGCAACTCCAAGAGTCCCCTAAAATGGTCTCCCCACATCTATTTTTGTGTTCCTTGCAATGTCTTTTCCACAATGATACTTACTGGTTTTTCCTTAACATAGCCATCCAGACCTTCCAGGGTCTGTGCTACCTTCTCTTTGATCTTTAAGGTCAGCAGCCTTGGCCTCAAGAAATTATGTTCCCTTCTTGGATTGGAAGAATCAATATTGTAAAGATGACTATACTACCCAAAGCAACCTACAGATTCAATGCAATCCCTATCAAATTACCAACGGCATTTTTTACAGAACTAGAACAAAAAGTCTTAAAATTTGTACGGAGACACAAAAGACCCCGAATAGCCAAAGCAGTCATGAGGGGAAAAAAACGGAGCTGTAGGAATCGGGCTCCCTGACTTCAGACTATACTACAAAGGTACAGTAATCAAGACAATATGGTACTGGCACAAAAACAGAAATATAGATCAATGGAACAGGATAGAAAGCCCAGAGATAAACCCACATGGTCAACTAATCTATGACAAAGGAGGTAAGGACATACAGTGGAGAAAAGGCAGTCTCTTTAATAACTGGTGCTGGGAAAACTGGACAGCTACATGTGAAAGAATGAAGTTAGAACACTCCGTAACACCACACACAAAAATAAACTCAAAATGGATTAGAGACCTAAATGTAAGACTGGACACTATAAACCTCTTAGAGGAAAACCTAGGAAGAACACCCTTCAACATAAATCACAGCAAGATCTTTTTTGATCCACCTCCTAGAGTAATGGGAAAAAACCCAAAAATAAACAAATGGGACCTAATGAAACTTAAAAGCCTTTACAAAGCAAAGGAAACTACAAACAAGACGAAAAGACAACCCTGAGAATGGGAGAAAGTATTTGCAAACAAATCAACGGACAAAGGATTAATCTCCAAAATACATAAACAGCTGATGCAGTTCAATATTAAAAAAACAAACAACCCAATCCAAAAATGGGCAGAAGACCTAAATAGACATGTCTCCAAAGAAGACATACAGATGGCCAAGAAGCACATGAAAAGCTGCTCAGCATCACTAATTATTAAAGAAATGCAAATCAAAACTACAATGCGGTATCACCTCACACCAGTTAGAATGGGCATCATCAGAAAATTTACAAACAAATGCTGGAGAGGGTGTGGAGAAAAGGGAACCCTCTTGCACTGTTGGTGGGAATGTAAATTGATACAGCCACTGTGGAGAACAGTATGGAGGGTCCTCAAAAACTAAAAATAGAATTACCATATGACCCAGCAATCCCACTACTGGGCATATACCCAGAGAAAACCATAATTCAAAAAGACACATGCACCCCAATGTTCACTGCAGCACTATTTACAACAGCCAGGTCATGGAAGCAACCTAAATGCCCATCGACAGATGAATAAATAAAGAAGATGTGGTACATATATACAATGGAATATTACTCAGCCATAAAAGGGAACGAAATTGGGTCATTTGTAGAGACATGGATGGATCTAGAGACTGTCATACAGAGTGAAGTCAGTCAGAAAGAGAAAAACAAATATCGTATATTAATGCATATATGTGGAACCCAGAAAAATAGTACAGATGAACCAGTGTGCAGGGCAGAAATAGAAACACAGATGTAGAGAACAAACATATGGACACCAATGGGGGAAAGTGGCCGGGGGGTGGGGGTGGGGGTGTGATGAATTGGGAGATTGGGATTGACATGTATACACTAATATGTATAAAATGGATAACTAATAAGAACCTGCTATATAAAAAAATAAAATTCAGAAAAAAAGTACAATTGATATAATAGCAAAAAAAAAAAAATTATGTTCTCTCCTACTGTAAGGTCACTGAACGTGCTATTTCCATTGCCCAACAGTGCTCTCTAAATACATTTTATCCTTCAAGCCTCAGTTCAAAGTTCATTTTCTCCTGGAAACCTTCCCTGACCCTGTGACTAGGTCTCTTTCATATCATATTAATCTCCTACAGCAATTAACACAACTGTAATTTTATGTGTTGTCCATGGATTAACGACTGCCTTCTACTCTTGCCTTTAACATCTATGAGAGCACTGAACGGAATTCCCAGCACCAAGCAAAGCACCTTCACACAGTCGGTGCACAAATATTTGTTAAATATACAAATGCTGTCTAAGTAACTAACATGATCTCTATAACTCCCAATTTCTCAGATTTCTTCAATTCAGCATTTTACTAATCTTGATCAGTATCAACACCCAAATCAGACTTAGGCCTTTATTTTCTTGCCTCCATACCATGAAAGCAAAGGCTAAGTTGGTATAAATTTCAATTAAAATCTGTTCTTCTAGTAGTTGCTTCATTTACCTCTTAAAACTCCATTTAGAAGTTGGTTGTCCTAAAATTATAGCAGTGGATTCTTAAATTAACAAAAACTGGAAAATTCTGCTGTATTCTGCTTATGTTTTGATATATTAACTTTAACCTGCTATTCTTAGTAAATCAACTGTCAAATGTTCAAATAAGTGTTAACCATAAACAGCTGTAGATAGTAATCTCTTTAAACTCCAACAACTGATAAAATGCTGTAAATCTGATGACATGTTAATTCACATGTATGGGAGGAAAAAAGCATGCATACGAACATGCCAAACAGTACCTGTCAGAATACATTTACACAAAAAAAATCACAAGAAAGGAAAATGTGACGAGGGAACTTTATTTTAAGCTCTGATTAGAGAACTTCCTTTTTTATGTTTAATACTTAAACGTCCAAATAAGCAGTACAAATTTTTTCCCCAAATATGCAATCAATGTCATCAAACTTACCTAATTCAATTGCTCAATCAACGGATGTAATAAATCAAACGCTCAGGTACATAAAGTCAGTCTGTGCTTCTCTGTAGGCTTCCAGAGGAGCCACATTTGTCTTGTTCACCAAGGTATCTTTAGCCCTTGGCACAAGCAGGTACTGAATGAGGATTTACTGAGAAAATACATCAACACAAAATAGGAACGTTTGTTTTAAGCTATTTTGCATGCTTGATCTCTCTCCCTTCAACTCCATTTATGTGTTGGGTTATTTTTTTCTATTAGCAATTACAAAAGTGCCACAATTAACAGATGATATATTGAGCTAAAGTTAAAGAAAGAGTACTCATAATAAATATAAAATAATAAGGGACAAAAGCAATGGAAAGGAAGGTAAAAATTGTTTTCTCCTTTGTTAACATTGGTAATTAATGAAAAGTTGCATTTTATAGCACTCCGATTTCAAATGGAATTAAAAGAATTTTCACATATTTACCCTCAATTGTCTTCGCTTCCTCTCCTTTCCCAAACAAACTTGCAAAAATAAATGCCCAAGAAACTCTAACAAAAATCAGAAACCAAATATTCACTTTCCTATATACACATTAATCTCTGGGGGAAAAAGTAACAAACAAGCTAAATTTACCTGTAACGGGTATGGCATAGGGCATATTAATAGTTATTTCCCATCTACAGATTAAAAAAAAAAAGGGAAGGGTTTTTGTATGTAACATGCTCAGGATGACTGCAAAAGAAAATACTTAACAGACTTTTGTAATTCTCTACTTAAAGAAAAAAAAACGAAAGGAAACAAAAATTAAGTATCAAAAGTTTAACTGAAAAAAAAAAAGTTTAACTGAAGTACTTAGACTTTTTTAAAAGTTTAATTTGAAGGACTAAATGCCCTTCCCCCTACATTTGTTTACACATTTTCAAAACTTTATAAGGTACATTTGTTAAATTATTGTGACAAGTATTCCAATACAAGCAACTGTAAAAGAAGAGTATTTTGGAAAAGCCCAAGTGAAACCAAGACATACAAAATAGAAAAATTACATAACTTGGAAAATGCAGTCTTTTTTTTAACTACTTAAATCCAAAAGTATCACACTTAATCCTTAACAATATTTATTAGTAAGATGACTGCCACTTTCTAATGGAAAAAAATAAATATGGAGAAAAAAGTCAGAATAATCAAGCCATAACTCCCCCTTACAGTATCATATACGAAAGATGATATGATGATATATGCCAAGCACACAGTAAACACTACAGAGAGCTTTTTTTTTAATCAGAAGGAAGTTGCAAGGTTTTTAGTTTTCACTCCAAAAATACTTACCATCTTATTTTCTGAATCTCTTTAAACAGCACTTAAATTGATTTAATATTAAAGATTTGCTTAGTCTTTAAAGATAAAGCAAAAAAAATAGTTGGATAAGTAGAAAATCTAAACTTTAGTACACTTATATTAATACATGAAGTTTGAAAAAGCTGATTTTAAATGCATTATGGACAACACCAATGTTCCAAAGTATCAGGACTCTGAAGACTTACTAATCCAACCATCCTATTCTGAAATAACGTCACCTTTTGAGATACGGGATTCTAATTTCCACAACTTTACAATTTTGTTTTTAATCTGAGCCTTTCAAACCGTCCCCAACACCACTTACCTTATCCCATGCATTACTGCTCTGCTTCTAATACCAAACTAGGTAACCACAAAATCACTTACAGAACATTGTCGAAAAATGCCGGGTGTGGGGGGAAAAGGGTTGTTTTTTCTATTTCTCTGAATGCCCAAGAGATTTAAAAGGCAGAACTCACGGGAGTAAGGGGAGTGGGGGAGAAGATGCAGTTGTCTGGGAGCGAAAGGTTGTCAGAAGAGCAACGTGCTCCTTTACAAAAACACTTTAGAAATTGCAAACGGAGAATCAGCCTCCCCGTCCAAGCTTATCAGCTGTCAGAATCCCTACGCTCTCACCCAACAGTCACCCCGGCGGATCCTGGAGAAAAAGGCGTCTGTCCCTCGCGGGTCTCCTTCAACGACCCGAGGTGACCTTCGCCTAGCGGGGCAGCGAGGCCGCCTGGCGTACCCCGCGAAAGCCGAGAGGAAGTTAATCGGGAAACAAACGCTGCAGCTCCTCCGCCGACCCTGCGCCGACTCATGCCCGCCGACTCATGCCCACCTCCGCAGGCAGCCGGGTGGCCATGGAGTGACGCCGCCGACCCGTCCTCCGTACTGACAAGTGTCCCCGCGTCTTCGCCTTTCAGTATTTAACCTTCTCGTGCCCTCCTTCCCCACGCCCTCCATTATAGGAACCAAAAAAGAAGTGAGCGGTTGTGTCTGGAGGCAAAGAAGGCGGCCTGGCCATCCCCGGGAAGAGCCCCGGAGAAGGTAGGCAGCGGAAGGCTGCTGGCACCGTTCTTCCGGGACAGGGAAGGTTCAGCTCTCTAGGCCGCAAAGCCGCGGCCTCGCGTAGTGAGAGGCGCCGAGCGAAGGGGCGGCGGGGCGCCGGCGCACATACTCACCAAATCTGGAACTTGAGCAGCGGCCCCGTGGCGTACTGCATCTTTAATCTCTTGCCAGGCACGCCACCCAGGTTGGCCGAGGCATCGCTCCGGACCACCGCTGACGCCGCCACCAGGAGAAGTAGCAGAAACCTCATCTTAAACGAGCAAACCACTTCGGCCGTCCTCAGACTCACACTGCAGCCGACCCAAGGTAGAGCCGGAGCCGCGAGCTGCTCCCCACCGCGCAGGCGCGATCCGCCAAGGTCGTGAGGGAAGCTGGAATGCGCCTGCGTATCCCGGCCCCTGCGCGCGCTCTGGGAGGGAGAGCTGACCTGTTTCACGGTCCTGACCCACCATCTTGGATGTGCGCGGAGACTCTTGGGATGGAGTGAGATAGGTAGAGAACAAACAGCAGCTGATGGGATAGTAGAGGAGCCTGCTAATTAAAGCTTCTGGCACACCTGGGTTCTACATAAAATTTCATGTAGTTCAGACTTTTATCTCCCCGAGACACTTAGGAACACCTGTTTAACAGCCTTGATTCAGGTGTGGGAGATAAGAGAAAGCCCCCGCCTTCCAAACCGGAATGCTTCACTCTTTCTGTGTGCATGCTATGGCCTTTTCTTTGAACTTGGAATATTGCGCTCTCCTAAAGGAGTCTTTTTTAAAAAGACCTTTGGAAAACTTCGACATATACAAGAACAGAATAATTACCTAACTCATTAACGACCTTTAACAATTACTGGTATTTTGGCAATAGTACAGCTCTAACCACTTCTCCCCCAATGAAGCAAATACCAGACATATCACTTCATCTATGGATTTTTAAGCATGTATCTCTAAAACATAACTTTTCTTTGGAGAGAAGAAAACTGACCACAATACCATTATCCCACCTTGAAAAATAAATTATTGCTTAATACCAAAATATCCAGTGTTCAAATTTCTCCTATCTTAAAGAATATTTATTTATTTTTATTGTTAATTTGTTCAAATTGTTACGGAACCAAACTTGGGTCTGCTCACCTGTGGGCAGTAAACCAATTTACTGACACTGGACTGTAGTGAAGGAAAATGCAGCATTTACTGTAAAGGCGCCAATACAAGGAGGATGGGTGGCTTGTGCTCTAAAACCCTGAAACCCCTGGTGGTTTTGCCTATAAAAGTCTTTATAGGCAAAATTTGGCGTGAAGGATGCAGGGTGTGCAGCTTTCTTCTGGTTGGTTGGTGGTGAGGTGCTCAGCTTGAAGTTACCATCCTCCACCAGGGTAGGGGCTTTAGTTCCAGCAGAAGAACTCAAAGATATTGTTATGTATATTCCCAGGGCTGCACTATTGTTTCTTGACTGCTCCTCCCTTGTTTCTGTCCCTTCCCTGATTAGCAACAGTTTGAATCTGCCCTTTGGAACTCAGGGAAGATCAAGGAGTCTGAATGAAGCCTATTTGCTACAAACAAGAAACCAGAGACACAGAAAGGATTTGTACCCAGGAGAGCCCCACAGGGGCCCCACAGTTCCATTTCAAAATCAGGACGAAAATAAAAAGTAATCCTTTGCCATTGGTTGATATGTCTTTTAGATCCCACCAAACAAAGCCTTTAAGGTCAAGATTACACCAGGAATTGAAAAAGTTTCATGTATTATTCATTGCAGCAAAGGGAACACACACCACAGGGAATCAAGGGGAGTCTCAGTAAGAGGGTGTTAGGAAGATTATTATAGCATCTGGGCTTTGGATGATTTGGGAAGAGTATTGGGAGTGCCAATGGAAAATTTGGTCATATTTTTTAAATAAAGCCTCAGAGTGAATAAACATCAACATTTTGGATTATTTAGCCCAGGTATTGCAGTTATGAAATACATCAGGTATGAATTCAAGAAATAGTTGAATAGGAAGTTCTCAATAAGTGTGTATGCCCATAGTTTCTCATATCCAATAGTTTGAATGAAGCACATGATCAAAAATTGTTTCCTAATTTAAGGATGCAGTGAAAGTCTGAAAACAGTTCACAATATTTGATTTCAACTCAAAGTGACTAAAACAAGTCTTATATATCTTAGTGAGATAGGAAGGGGGCAGGGCACAACCTTTAAAAGAATGACATAGCTGTTGAGGACATGACATAAAACTGGTTAGAACCAACTAGGTCCAAGATCGTGGATGAGTAGACTTCCACTAGACCTTGAGCCTCAGTATATGCTCATCTACTGACAAACTCTGAGTACAGCAAGGTTGCTGGATATAAGCTCATTTTACAAAAATCAATAATTATCTTTCACCAACAACTTAAAAATGTATTTTTAAAAAAATGTATCCTTTACCAATACTTCCTAGAATAAATCTAAAATGAAATGTGCAAAACTTTTATAAAGAAAAATATAAACCTTTCTACTTACTCTTCAAGGCCAATTCACTGTTTGTTCAGTGAAGTCTATCTTCAGCCCTTCCTGCACTATGCCCCTGAGGCACTCAGCACTGACCTCCTACCTAGTCATTATATAACACTGTAATCGGTTATTACTATGTCAGACTCTTCTGCTTTTAGCTGAGACTGGCAAGGTTAAGGACTGTCATTCTTCCTTGTAGTCCAGGTGACCATGGACTTCTTGAAATAACAATGAGAATAAAATGAGAACAAATAATATCAGCTACTATCTATCGAGTGCCTACTATATACAAGGTGCTATTAAGGGCTTTACCTATATTATCTTTATTTATTAATTAATTACTTACACAGAGCAAATAATGTTTGAATGTGTGCATGTCATGGATGGTTAAGATTTTAAACAGTGAAGAAGAAAAGAGAACGTAAACAAAAGCCAGGAGAGGGGTCGTTGCAGGACTGCTGTGCTAGAGGGGGGTTCCACTAGGGGATGAATGGGAAACCAGATTGGGAATGTAGGTGGGGCAGATTGTGGAAGTCCTTGAATGCCAGGCTAAGCAGTTTAAATTTTTTTCCTGTAGAAAATGGGAGCTATTGAAGATTGGCAGCATTATCAAAGCACTGTCTTAGGAAGACCGATGTAATAACTGTGTGCATAGTGATTGAAGTAAGAAGTGTCTAAAGGTAGGAACTCAGATACAACAGGAAGTAGTTAATGCAGAACAATCATTATAAACCACTTTGACATAGCACAAAGCCAGGGCACAAGGAATAACTAGACTTGCTGGGTTCTTGAGGAACGACTTCTTAAAGAAGATCACTATAGGGTAAGAAAATATTTCAACTGGGAACAATAAGATGTGCAAAAGTAGACAAGTGGAAAATCTCATTAAGCCTAGAAGGTTTCCACTGCTGGGGCTCAGACGTGTGTGGTGTGGCTGGCAGGTAGACGCATGTGTATGTGGGTTAGGGTGGGGGGACATGGAATGAATCCTTCTGGGAAACAATGCATTTTATGAGAAGGAACCAAACAACAAGAGCCCAGGCAGCGACAGAGCACAGGTCTTTGGGGGAAAGATGATTCCAAATCCAGCATAAGGACTGTTGCTCAGATTGTATCCCCATCCCAGCCCAACTCAATTCAAAAAAAGTGACAAGTCTAAAAGCCTAAAAATGCAGCACAACATTGGAACCCCAGAAGCACAACTTTTAACAACTCTCCCCCAAAAGAATATAATGTAAAGGGAAGAGAGACATTCTCCATCTTATCCAGGGACACAAGCTATGGCATGATGAAGCTCTAGCATATCAGGCTTATGATATGCTAAATATGCCCAGATGTTGAAAGAGACCCCAGGGCCCAGTGGAGCAACCTCAGGTGCCAGCAGAGGGTGGGGTATGCAGCAGTGCAGATGTAGCAGTTATCAGAAAGAAGTATGGTGCAATTAGGGGCAGTGGCAACACCCGATAAGAGTGAATTCATTTACTGAATATAAATCAGACATCCCCTGGAGCCTCCCAGACATACTTGGAAGTGGGGCAGGGGTGACAGGCATTAAATGGATTTGCATGTAGGACCAATGAGTCTGTGACATGTGAGCTGGTATTATTATTATTTTTTAAAATAAATTTATTTTATTTGTTTATTTTTGACTGCGTTGGGTCTTCGTTGCTGCGTTCAGGCTTTCTCTACTTGCGGCCAGCGGAGGCTGCTCTTCGTTGCGGTGCGCAGGCTTCACTGCAGTGGCTTCTCTTGTTGCAGAGCACGGGCTCTAGGTGCGTGGGCTTCAGTAGTTGTAGCACGCGGGCTCAGTAGTTGTGGCTCACAGACTCTAGAGCGCAGGCTCAGTAGTTGTGGCTCACGGGCTTAGTTGCTCCGCAGCATGTGGGATCTTCCCTGACCAGGGCTCAAACCTGTGTCCCCTGCATTGGCAGCCGTCTTCTAGCCAGGAAGAGGGCCCTCACCAAGAACCAAGCTGGCCAGCACCTTGATATTGCACTGCCCAGCCCCCAGACCTGTGCAAAATAAATGTCTCTTGTTCAAGCCACACAGTCTATGGTATTTTATTATAACAGCCTGAGTTAAGACAGTGAAGAAGCAATAATCATGTCTCTAGCTCAGGTGTTCTTCTGATTTAATTGGTCTAGGATGAGGCCTGGGCACCGATGTATTTAAGTTTCCCCGGACTATGAAGCCAAGTTTAGTGTACTAGACTTGAGGTCTCTTAGGGTATAGACTCAGGTCTTATCTGTCTTCAAATCGCCAGAGAACCCAGCAAATTACTATGAACATGGAAGTTACTTGAACTTTGATTGCAGTGAATGGTAATGGAAAATTTGGCAAGTGGTAAAAGAAGATAATTTGTCAACGTGTTAAATTTCAACTTTTGACTAGATAGTCAAGTAAACTTATGATGGAGATAACTAGTAATATGGTACTAGAAAGAGACAGAATGTAAACATATGTATTGGGGGATAATTTAAGTGCATGTGGTAGCTAAAATTATGAAAGAACATCCATATGTAGTAAACATATAATAGTTTTGATGCCTCAATTAAAAGCATTTGATACAAAGTAAATTAATATAATCATCTAGAATTGAACTTAAAAACAGTATCTAGAGAACATAGGCTGTATGGAAAAATATTATTTGAACCGAATGTATCCATTTCAAGATCGAAAGTAAGAAAGAAATAAAGAACGCTGTACAAAATTTGAGCAGCAAGTTACCTTGTGGGGGCTTCTTCATAATATTAATAAGGTGCATATTGTAGGAAGGCTCCCCAGCATTGACTCCCCCTCTTCTGGTAATGGCACTTCAGTTTCTCTTTGGAGGACTGGCCGGAACCCATTGCACACAATCTTGTTGGGACTGTCAATTAAGATGCCCAGGGCTTCCCTGGTGGCGCAGTGGTTGTAGCACGCAGGCTCAGTAGTTGTGCCGATGCAGGGGACACGAGTTCGTGCCCCGGTCCGGGAAGATCCCACATGCCGCGGAGCGGCTGGGCCCGTGAGCCATGGCCGCTGAGCCTGCGCGTCCGGAGCCTGTGCTCCGCAACGGGAGAGACCACAACAGTGAGAGGCCCGCGTACCGCCAAAAAAAAAAAAGAAAAGATTCGCAAAGCTTTCCCAGCCAGAGCTGTGACCATGTCCCAAGCCAAAAACTATTGAAGCCAGTTAATTCTGGTAGAAGAACCCTGAGGAGCATTCTAGACCCCAAACTACTCTGGTTCCTGTCATCTCCTGGGCCTCACTGTTTTTCTTTTCACTTGAATCTGTGAGCTGTAGCATATTCTGTTACTACTCTTTTCCTCTTAAGTTAGAGAGAGACCATTTCTTTTGCTTGCAAACTAAGAACCCTAACCTAGAGCCATGTTAAGCTCTTTCTTTCCTTAAGCCTGGTTTCGGTTTTTAAACTCTTGCCACTCCCATCTCCAACTCTTAAACATAGAATTGTTGGCAGACAATACTTAGAAGTTCAGACAGTAGACTATCAGTGTCTAGGAGGCCATTACACAGATGGGATAACCCGGGCCCAGCAAGCTGTTCAGGCCAGCAAGCTCAGAATCAAGGCCAGACCTCAGTACCAGGAAGGGGCTGGAGCAAGAGGCCTAAGATTAAAGGCGTACAATAAAAACTATGTTCACACAAACACCTGCACATAGATGTTTATAGCAGTTGTATTCACATTGTCAAAACCTGGAAGCAACCAAGATGTCCTTCAGTAGGTGAATGGTTGAATAAATAAACTATGGTCCATCCAGACAATGGAACACTATTCAGCGCTAAAAAGAAATGAGCTATCAAGTCACGAAAATACATGGCGAAACATTAAATGCATTATTACTAAGTGTAAGAAGCCAATCTGAAAAGGCTGCATACTGTATGATTCCAACTACGTGACATTCTGGAAAAGGCAAAACTACAGAGACAGTAAGATCAGTGGTTGCCAGGGAGAGAGTAGGGAGATGAATAGGTGGAGAACAGAGGATTTTCCCATCAGTGAAATGACTCTGGACGCTACTATAATGGTGGATACACGTCATTGCACCTGAGACCAAACCCATAGAATGTGCAACACCAAGAGTGAAACTTAATGTAAACTATGGACTTTGGATGATTATGATGCATCAAGATAGGCTCACCAGTTGTAACCAATGTCCCACTCTGGTAGGGGATGTTGATAATGCGGGAGGCTGTGCATGAGTGGAAGAAGGGGTATACGGATAATCTCCGTACCTTCACCTCAATTTTGCTGAGAACCTAAAAACTCATCTAAAAAAAAAAATCTGAAAAAGAAACCACCTTTCCTTCCTCTGCAGCAGTCTTGCTAGGGTCAGCCACTACCTCTTTCTCCTCCAGGGAACAGGGGAATGTTCAGAAACAGTCAAGTCTCTTCATTTAGATTGGAGGGAGTTCAGATTCTCACAGCTTCTGTGCGGGGTTGGCTTCATGGCTGTGTGACCTGTGTAGTTACACAGGGCCCAGGACTTAAAAACGCCCTGCACTTGGTTTAATGCTTTGCTGTCACTGCCATGAAATTCTTAGTTTTTGAACAGGAACTCCACATTTTCATTTTGCACTGGGCCCCTGCTACTTCTGTGCCCAAGGCTGATCACTTCTCTGTTCCGGTCAATATTACCAAACTCTCTATCTAAATTCCCAAGTCTTTCATTGCCAGTGTTTAAATGCAAATGCCTGCTTCAGTTTTGTGGTCCAGATGTATTATTTCAATCAATAAGTATGCATGAATTGTCTCTATTATATGACTGGGGGCTTGGGAGAGGAAGCACAAGCCAAGGACTTTAGACTCCTTAAGAGGGTACCATGGGCCCTTGCTGGGAAGAAGAGGGGGAGAGAACACAAAAGCAAAGCAGCCTGGGCGCAATAAAAGGTTCTCTCTGGTGATATCACAATTCTAGGATTTGACCTGTTTAGCTTCAACTGAACATAGACAAATAAACAAAACTGTGCTCAGAAGTAATTTTGCCCAAGGATGTGAATGCAAGCAGCTCTGCTTTGCCATGTCTTTTAAGACTTTAAAAACACAGCTGGGGACTTCCCTGGTGGCGCAGTGGTTGAGAGTCTGCCTGCCGATGCAGGGGACACGGGTTCGTGCCCCGGTCTGGGAAGATCCCACATGCCGCGGAGCGGCTGGGCCCGTAAGCCATGGCCGCTGAGCCTGCGCGTCCGGAACCTGCGCGTCCGGACCCTGTGCTCTGCAACGGGAGAGGCCACAACAGAGAGGTCCGCCACCGGAAAAAAAAAACAAAAACAACAACAACAACAAAACACAGCTGACTTTTGTTTTTTGACTTTTCTTTTGAAAGGAGCTTAATTCCTAAGAGATTTGTGGAGGTATTCCCAAGTCACACAGTTCCTGATTTGCAGCTATACCTGGGTTACACAGCACCTATTTCCTCTTCCAAGGGTGCTCACCATCACTCCCAGCTCAGAAAAGAACCAGAGATGGTGTCCTGGGTGTGATGGCTCTGACCCAATTCCAGGGTCTCTTTGCTTCACTTCTCCCTTGCTTTCTTTCTCTGTCCATCTCATGTATATCTTTTTCTCTGTAATGTCTTTTTCACTTTCCCTCCTGCTTCCATTTTTTGCTTAGTGATCTTAGGAAAAATCTCAATTGTGGTTGAATTTGGAAATAGTGTAAATTTAAATGAAGGAAAAGAGAACATAAGTTTATATGTATGTAGCAAAGAACCAGTATCTAAAGCACACAAAAATGACCAAAAGCATCTATAGGAATCTCCTAAAAATTATTTTCTTCTACTTTTTCCTTCATTTAAATCTGCTTAAAAAAAAAGTTAGCATTCAAACTTTCAAAAAGAATTCTCAATGGGCTTCCCTGGTGGCGCAGTGGTTGAGAGTCTGCCTGCTAGTGCAGGGGACACGGGTTCGAGCCCTGGTCTGGGAGGATCCCACATGCCGCGGAGCAACTGGGCCCGTGAACCACAACTACTGAGCCTGCGCGTCTGGAGCCTGTGCTCCGCAACAAGAGAGGCCACAACGTGAGAGGCCCGTGCACCGCGATGAAGAGTGGCCCCCGCTTGCTGCAACTGGAGGAAGCCCTCGCACAGAAACTAAGACCCAACGCAGCAAAAATAAATAAATTAATAAACTCCTACCCCCAACATCTTCTTAAAAAAAAAAATTCTCATTCTATTTTCTATTATTGGCCTTACATTTTAAAAATTAATTTGTAAACAGCTTTTTTGTTTTAATGAATCTATACTCAGTTCTTCCATGTAAAGTTTTCATGGACTCACCTCAGCACCAATAACCACTTATATTATTATCCTCTATGGGAAAACATATGCAAATTCCATTTGCAAACATTTGACCTACAAACAAACTCTTGAGACACGATTCATTTGCAGCCAATAGGAGATTACTGACAGAACTCAGGGAAAGGTAGGAGTTAAGTCTGATGGCAAGGGGCTAAAGAGGGTTAATTCAAGGAGTTTGTCAATATAAAAAGAGCAGGGACTTCCCTGGTGGCCCAGTGGTTAAGACTCCATGCCTCTAATGCAGGAGGCATGGATTCAATCCCTGGTGGTCGGGGAACTAAGATACCACATGCTGTGCAGCCAAAAAAAAAAAAAGGAGCAGCACCCCATGCTATTACGTTTTCATTTGCATATTTCTAGTATGGAACATATTTCCATAAATTCTAATTCCTTAATTCCCCAATTCTCTGATCTTTGAAACCCTCTAGTGAACATAACAGGAATTGTGCTTTGGGTGAAATGAAAAAAATGCTTTTGATTTTCAAATTCACTTAAAATATATTATAAAATATTTTTAAAAAAACCTTTAGAAGTATGCTTTTCTGACTTCCACTTTAAGATAGCGAAATAAGCACATGCATTTGCCTCTCTCCTTTCTCAGGATCTTAGAGAAATGACAGTAAAGTGGTACAGCAATAAATCCATGGCAACGCTGGAAAGAAGGCAGTGGTCTAGAAACTGTAAAAACTCTAGACAGGGAAGTGTAATTCTCCCACATGACCAGAAGACGAGAACAAGAAATACCGGTAAACCACAGTAGTATCTCCCATCTCTTTATATCGATACACAATGTATGCTTGTTTTATGTATTTTTGCCTAGGTGCTATATGGACTGAATGTGTGTGTCCCTTCAAAATTCCTACGTTGAACCTAGTCCCCAGCATGATGGTGTTTGGAGGTGAGGCCTCTGGAAAGTGGTTAGGTCATGAGGGCAGGGTCCTCATAAATGGGACTAGTGCCTTTATAAAAGTGGCCCCAAGTGCTCCCTCACACCTTCCACCACGTGAGGAGATGGTAAGAAGACAGAACCGGGAAGCAGATTTGTCAGAAATAAATGTCTCTTATTTATAAGCAACCCAGTCTATGGTATTTTGTTACAGCAGTCCTGACGGATTCAGACACCTGGCTACATCTTTTGGTACCAGGTCTTGAATCTTCAAGTGTCTTTCACTTCATTTCAATGTCAATCTTAACATTTCTAAATACATTGTATTTCCTTTGTAACCTGCACTTTACACAGTAAACACTTGATGAATTGACCTACGCACCTCTCTAAAAAGCACGAAGTTTATTCCTCCTCAATCTGGTTTGATTTTATGGCCTTGGGGGCAAAGATGACCCAGAGAAGTAGGCACCTGGTGTGGCTTATTCCACTATTCCTCCTTCCTTCCAGGAATAAAGAAAACACTTAACTTTGGCAAGATTGGAACAGCAACGCTGTCACTGTAATTTCTGTCATTTTACTACTTATAAATTCATATCACTTTGCCTTGCTCTGGACATTAATATATTTACATGGGTGAATGAATCCAAGAACTGCTTTGAAACCTCACCTGAATAAAGATTTTTAATAGTCCTAGCTGTCCTTTCTAATATCTCACTAACTCAAAGAAATATACTGCAAAAATGACCACCAGTTAAACTGAGCATCCATAGAACAAATTTAATTTCTCAAAACATCCAGCTTAATCCCAGAATACAGATAAACATCTATACTTGTTATTTTAAAGCATGTGTATATATGTGTGTTTAACTGACATTTTATAACCTAAATGTACATCAGTATGAGCTGGTTAAATTATCTTACCTCCACACAATGTGGTCATTATAAAGATATATGTATAAATTTTAAAAGAGCTATGTACTGATATGGAATGATTTCCAAAATATGTTAAGGGAAAAAAGGAATAAAGAACAGTGTATATGCTTTTTTTTTTAACGGAAGTGTATGTATACTTGAATATAAATATGCAATGTATCTTTAGAAAGATACATAAGGAAGTGGAAATTGCTGCATCTAGAACAGAGGTACTTTTCAGTGTGTGCCTTTTGCACTGCTTGAATTAAAAAAAAAAATCCTGTTCACATACTTCCTATTTAAAATTTAAAAATAGAGGATTTTATGTTACTATATACGATATTCTTACAGATCAGTAAGATGAAAGCCAAATAGAGAAATGGGCCAAGGAAAAGAAAAAAACAATTCACTAAAAAAATATAAACCACCATCAAATGTGGAAAAGTACATAACCCATTACTAATAAAAAGAAATAACAAAACCAAAAAGTATTATTTCCCTTCCCTCGATTTGGTAAAAATTCAAAAGCCTTATAGATTTGATAAGAATATGGGAAAATTTCACTGGTAGAAGTATAAACCTTTAAAGAAGGAAGGACTTCCCTGGTGGTCCAGTGGTTAAGAATCCGCCTTCCAACGCAGGGGACTCAGGTTCGATCCCTGGTCAGGGAACTAAGATCCCACACGCTGTGGGGCAATTAAACCCGCATGCTACAACTAGAAAGCCCGCATGCTGCAACTACAGAGCCCACGTGCTGGAGCCCGAGCACCCCAACTAGAGGAAGCCTGCGCGCCGCAATGAAGAGTAGCTCCTGCTCGCCACAACTACAGACAGCCCGTGCACAGCGACGAAGACCCAACGCAGCCAAAATAAATAAATAGATAGAAAAAAGTTAAACATTACAAATAAGGTTAAAGTTCCTTTTGACTACCGCCCATCCTAGTAGTCAATGTTATCAGTCCAGTGCATACCCTGTCCAAAGTTTTTTCTGTAAGTTTACATACTTAAATGTAGCCATAAAAAACATAGTATTGTTTCAAAAATATTCTGTATTATTTGGCAACATATATGTTTTGACGTAAATTGTATCTCTATTCCTTTTCTAAGAGAATTCCTTTTTTCCAGCTACCAAAGTTGGGTTTTGCCCCTTTTTCTCTTCTCTCACTGGGAAGCTTGTGTAACGCATGCACGAGCCTTTGTGTCTACTGCAGTTATCTCCCCTCAAGCTTACAATGGTATTCACAGATGCTTATGGTAAATGCCAAATACATTTCAGAGATGATTAAGGAAAGGAGATTTTTATGAGAATACAGGATTTATAGATTTTCCTTTATAATGAATACACAGCAGTGTATTTAAAATTTCATTTTCAAGCACACGTTTATCACCTTACACTCTTCTATCACCTTACTCTTACTCCCTGAGGACAATGTATTTAAAATAAAAATCAAACAAAATATGTAGTCAAAGAACATGTCAGTGATTTTTATATTGATATGTGCTCAGAAATAAAACATTTCTTTGGAAAAAATTAAATGGATTAAATTACACAAATAAAGACAATTCTAAAAAACGAGTCCAAGCAATCTAATTTTGGTCAGAACAGTCACCTTGGAGCAATTAAAAAGCATCTGACTAAAACAAAAGGTTCAATGATACTACCTCTAAAATAAACATTTTATTTTATTTTTCTTAATTTTTTTTGGCCACGTGGCATATGGGATCTTAGTTCCCAGACCAGGGATCCAATCCATGCCCCTGCAGTGGAAGTGTGGAGTCCTAACCACTAGGCAGCCAGGGAGTTCGCGTAACATTTTAAAAATGATGAATATATTTGCTGTAAACTGTGTAAACTGGTAATTCATTTTAAAAATTTAAAATTAAAAAAAATTATTAGGCTGCCAGGCCAAAAAACATTATACTGTCTCAGGACGAATTATTTAACATTTTATTAGAAAAACAATTTTTAAATATATTATAAAAGCAATATATTACTTTAAAAAAGCTTAAGTTTCTATTAACAGAAATAAATTAATGTTGAAAGCAATTATATGTACATGAGTGTGTGTATATTCACACTCACTTCACACACAAAACATTTAAAATACCACTCAAATTTTAATGCATTAGGTCTTTACCAAATCTTATTTGCAGCTTTGGGGCATCAGAGAACTCAGTTATCTGTTTGTGTATATCTCTCAAAGTATTCCTAGATTCTTTTGTTTTACTTAAATACTAGCTCTAGATAATGAAAACCTGTATCAATGCAAATGAAATAAAAATAACTTCAAATGTAAATCAGATGAAAAAAATTAACAGTAATAGATTCTAAAACCAAATAGAAATTAGTTTTGATAGCTGAGTATCTTGGATTATCAGTACATCTTTTATTCTTCATATGAGTGAACAATCAAAACAATCAAGGTGACTATAGCAAAATGATCACAGTTCATGTTTAGAAAATATTTACCTCATCATTAAATGATCAGGTTTATTATTTGAAATATCAAAATAAAATGTTTTGCTATTTTCTATTTTTATTCTATACTTACTTTTTAGAACTAGTCAGAAAAACTTTACTTCAAATACTACAAATAATATAAACAATTTAATATATTTATCTTATTATTTTTTTAAAATTTATTTATTTATTTATTTTTGGCTGCATTGGGCCTTCATTGCTATGCGTGGGTTTTCTCTAGTTGCAGTGAACAGGGGCTACTCTTTGTTGCAGTGCGCTTCTCTTGATGAGCAACACGGGCTCCGGGCGCGTGGGCTTCTGGAGTTGTGGTGCTCGGGCTCTAGAGTGCAGGCTCAGTAGTTGTGGTACACGGGCTTAGTTGCTCCACAGCATGTGGTATCTTCTGGACCAGGGATCAAACCTGTGTCCCCTGCATTGGCAGGCAGATTCTTAACCACTGTGTCACCAGGGAAGTCCCAACAATTTAATATATTCCGTACAACCTGATTTTAAGGTGTTTCTTTAACGTCTGATAATACAGTGTTTAGGATCAAGATAGCCACATTATATATTCAAAGGAAATATTTCCCAAACTTGCCTTGTAAATTAATAAAGAATCCGTTAATTGACGAAAGTCAACAATGATCAAATTTAAAACGTCTTTATTCATTCATATGGTAAATACTGTCCCCTACTAAAAACCAATGACATTGGTCTTTCAATCTGTCAAGCTTAGCTTAAAAGAAAAATCATGTCTCTTTTCTATATCATGTGTTGACAAGATATAGGATGCAGGAGGTAAAAATCAATTTAACAGACATTATTAAATAATTCCACACATATGGAGAATCTTGGATAAATGGTTAAAATTATAAGTGAACATTAAATGTGGGCACATGAATATTCCATGTACACCAATGGGTTTAACAGAAAATATGTTTGCATTGATTTCTGGTAACCAACTTGCTTTCTTTGAATCTTTAAATACCCAGTTCCAAATCTTCCAGCTCCTGGAGAAGGGTTTTCTCTTTCTGAATTTTCTCCAACTAGAAAAGTTTAAAACAATAAAGTTATTAAATAGGAAATAAAATAATTATTGGATCTATAGCCATATAGCAAAAGAGAAAAAATTTAGAGAAAGAATATTTCTGAGACTTTACCAGATCTACTGGTAAACATAGATTTAAAAATACAGATTAGAAACAAGTTCTAATTTGTTATTTGGTATGAATTAAGGGAGCAAAAAATGGAGCTGTCTTACTGCATGCATCTTTAGGTCTAATAAATCTTCCATTCTACACTTGGGCTTCAAAGTGTTGAGGAAAGGAGGAGGGAGAGGGGCAAACGGGACAGTGTGACCTGAGACACAGGAAAGAAGAGAATCTTCCATTTGTCTAACATAATATAAACTGCCTTTATTCTCAGCAGCAATGGCATTAGTATGCCTCAGAGGAAATAGGGACTTCCTCATTCACCACGATCCACATCATGTCTTCCCCTACCCTTGCCTATTTAAGACTAAAAATGTTAAAAAAAAAAAAGGCACATGGTTTTCAAAAGAAGTTTTAAAATCTATATGCTCTTTTACCTGATTAAATAATTGCTTATAATAAAAAGGGAAGGGTGGTAGTGACTGTGAGCCCAAATGAAAAACACAGAAAAGACCTGATTTTTTTCTAGCTGTTTTCCAGTTGCTGCTTGTTCTTTCAGTTGTTCAATTGCTTTCAGTTTCTGCAAACATCAAATATATTATGAGTCAAAAGGAAGAATAAGTAATTTTAGAATGCAAATTTTCTTATTAACAATTCAATCATATAAATGTGAAGCCTGAATAAGGAAAATCAATTATCTTACATTTGTATCAGGAACAGATTGCTAAAATGCTAAGGTAAACTACTTTTTAAAATTAAATGTAAAATTGGGTATGTTAAGAACATGGAATATAGCAAAGTATTTTTCAAGATTTTAATTAATATTATCATATATGTGTATACATGTACATGTATTTAAATATATCACCATTTTCACCATTTATTTCAGAACCTCATTGTACCTGGACAATGTCTTTGGCTTTAAGAGAAACTCCATAATGTAGCCTGGGAAGGGCTCTAGAAACCTGGATTTTACCTCCAAGGCCGCCATCACAAACTGGTTGCAATTTGACAAGTTAATAAACTTCCTTTTGTTTCTCTTTCTTCATCTTTAAAAATGGGATAAATATCTGCTCTTACCTGTCTCACAAGTGTCTAATGAAAGAGTGAGTATAAAAGTGTTCAAATGTACATTATTTCTTATTACTCCAAAAATCAATAATAGAGACTAATATCCTTTAGACCACTGTGAACAGAACTAAAATAGGTGCCATTCCTAAGTTACAGTATTTCATGGTGAAAAAGCAACAATGAGGACTGTACAAACCTCTCGGATGCCTGTCTTTAGGCATCTAAGCATTACTTTCTTTGTATAATTCTCATGTATTCTTTCAATAAACACATGTGCTTTTCACTTAAGCCTCCCACCTTCTTCAGGTTCTTGATTTTTTTGTCTATCTCAGGGTCTCCGGAAGTTGACTGAGAGATAGTATTTCGTGGTGTGCTCTGTGGGGCAGGGGTAGGTGCCATATCTGGACTCTTATCACTTCTTGCTTCCTACAGGAAATATTTTCAAAAATTCAATTTTCTAAAATGAAATCATTAAAGTATTTCAACAAACACAGCCTTGGTACATAAAATTCACAAACCAATACATGATTTTATCTTTTCCACATTTTATATAAAGAAAGCATCTGAATTGCTGGTCTCATGAAGTATGCTATATTGTCCCATAACAGATAATTACAATGAAGCGTTCAAAAAAGTCACAGTATAATAAACTACCCAAAAGGCTTTCACTATATAATTGTCATAGGGAACACTTTGCTAGATCTAGGATTTAAAGTTAGGGAATTCCCTGGCAGTCCCATGCTTAAGACTCTGCGCTTCCAATGCAGGGGGTACGGGTTTGAGCCCTGGTCAGGGAACTAAGATCCCACATGCTGTGACGTGTGGGCCGCCCCCCCCCAAATTAAGGTAACATAATAATAAAATAAAAAATAATAGTATATTAGTAATATAATATTAGTAATATAAAATATTATGTTAGTAATATAAAATATATAATTAGTAATATAATAACAAATGGAAATAAATGAAATAACCTTAGCAGAGTAAACTAGGAGGTTTCTGTATCAGCAAATAAGCATTCCAAATTTTTGGATATTTTGGTAAGTGCCACTATGTGGATGGTTGGAAATGTGAGAGGGCTTTTCTAATTAAGGTGTTTGAAGTTTCACTCTTGGAATATCCTCAAAAACTATTACACATATATCAAGTACATGTAATAGATTATGCTACAGGATAAGTTCCATAGAGATTTATTTATAATCAGATCAATTCAGCTCTGCAAGAAAGTGCCACGGAAAACTTTGTTCCCTGAAAGGGACAGTATATTGCTCCCAATGTGATCAGATCTCTGATGACCTTTCTAGCTTCATCCCTTCTCACTGAGTAATCACTGATTCTGAACCATTTTTATTTCCCCTAAGGTGCCATATATTCTTATTTCCTGGCCTTCATGTGTACTGTTCCTTGTGCCTAGAACACCTTCAGGTCACCTGGCTAACCCTACTTATCCTTTAGGCCTCTGGAAAATTCCCCCACCCCCCAAGTGACCAGATTAGTTGCACAACACATGGTATGTTTCCTTACTGTAACTGCCCTGTACTATCCCCCATGAGACTGTACCTGAGGTTTCTCTGTTCACTTGTGCCCTCAGAATAATGTGAGCTCGACTGTACATGCTAAATAAATGAAAGAGCAGAAGACCGACTCTCCTTTGTAATTATGACAAGACATACGTTTTGACAAGAGGAGGGAAAAGTTATGAAAGTCTTTCTTTATTGGACCAAAGGTAGGGTTTCTACTTCTTCCTTATAGAGTTCCCGGTGGAATGCACAGACCCTGCAAGACTCTAAAACCGCTTAAGAGTTCTGGATGGAATACTCCAAACTACCAAAGCATCCCAGGGGAACATGGGACAGGCTATCACTCCTAGATCTCCAAATCTAAAAATGTCTGCCTGAGAGTTTTTAGAGAGTGCAGAATTGGAGTATTTTTTTCTCTTTAGAGTCATGTTGGTTGTATTTTGTACATTACAATCAACAAACATTAATTCCTAACCTTCTATGTGAGAACATTACTGAGCACTTTAACAGAGTATTCAGAAAGAAATTATTTAGTTTCCACTCTTAAGGAGCCTATAAGTTCTGATAATATACAGTTTGGTATTTTTCATAATATAAAATTAAAGGAGAAGAGTGGATAAAAGGAGAAGAGACACACTTTGCCTATCAAAATTCACTTTTGACATCAGATAAAAATTTTTAAAATTTAGTTGTTTGTAATCAGCTGAGAATATTAATTTTCTAGGAAGATAAATGTTATAAATATGAAAAACTATTAAAGTTAAGTGAGGGACTTCCCTGGTGGCGCAGTGGTTAAGAATCCGCCTGCCAATACAGGGGACAGAGGTTCGATCCCTGGTCTGGGAAGATCCCATGTGCCGTGGAACAAGCCCGTGCGCCACAACTACTGAAGCCCGCGCGCCTAGATCCCGTGCTCCGCGACAAGAGAAGCCACGGCAATGAGAAGCCTGTGCACCACAACGAAGAGTAGCCCCTGCTCGCCAAAACTAGAGAAAGCCCGTGCACAGCAACAAAGACCCAACGCAGCCAAAAAAATAAAAATAAAAATAAATTTAAAATAAATAAGTAAAGTTAAGTGAAATGACGATTTTCCTCCATATTTTAAAAAAACAAGAATAAGTTAAAATGTTTGTGTTAATATACCTGAATTCTGGTCATTCTCTAAAAAAGGTTATGTACATGGTAAGATTAAACTTTGTTTCAATTATTTTTGGTAAACCTGATAAGCTTACAAAGTCATCGCCAGTTTATAAAAGTACCTGGTTAGATTATGTACATCTGACTCCTTTATCTTTGGTTCCTTAATTCAGTCAGGGATGAGATCCTGTCATAGATCATTTACCTTTGTTCTATCACACAGTCATAACTTTTACTAACTCCAGCCAGTTGTCTCAAAAATACATACTAAAAGGATTATCTTGCAAGTAGAAAACTCTTTGTCATCACTGAGAAAACACGCAGTATAACTCCAAAATGACGGATTAGTAGTGTCATCTTTAGTAAATAATGTGTGGGTGATTATATGGTTGTATGAGGTGGGGTGTGTGTGTGGGCGTTGTTTTTGTAATTATTATGTTTTACATTAATAGCACTGATTGTTTTTTCAAAAGAACCACAGAGTTATCTTTAAGAAAGTCACATTGGGACTTCTCTGGTGATCCAGTGGTTAGGACTCCACGCTTCCATGACAGAGGGTGTGGGTTCCCTGGTTGGGGAACTAAGATCCCACATGCCATGCGGTATAGGCAAAAAGAAAAAGAAGTCAGACTATTTTAATATTAATTTTTCTAAATAAGACATACTGATTCTATGACCCTCCTCCCCAAATTTTATGTGCTCAAATACCAGAATAACACACAAAAATAAACAACTAATGGGACTTCCCTGGTGGTCCAGTGGGTAAGACTCCATGCTCCCAATTCATGGGGCCTGGGTTCGATCCCTGGTCGGGAACTAGATCTCACATGCATGCCACAACTAAGAAGTCTGCATGCCACAACTAAGAGTCCGCGTGCCTCAACTAAGACCCAGCACAGCCAAAATAAATAGTAAATAAATATTTTTTAAAAATAAACTAATATTTTATTACAAAGGGACCTTAGCTCAGTACCCGCAATGGTCATGTTAAAAATATCTTCTGATAAAGAGGAAGAAACAGCACTTATAAAAGTGGGATTCTACGTTGAGGTGGTTTCTGAAGGCCCTTAAATCTCAGTTAGAAGGAATCTTATACAGTCATTATAAAAAACAGTATGGCGATTCCTCAAGAAATTAGAAATATGTGATCCAGCAATCTCACTTCTGGGTATATATCCAAAGGAAACAAAACTCATTATCCCAAAGAGACAGCTGTACTCCCATGTTCACTGCAACATTATTTATAATAGCCAAGGTATGGAAACAATCTATGTGCCCTTCAACGAAAGAATGGATATAGAAAATGTGATATATAAACATACCTACATATTTACACAGAGTAGAACATTATCCAGTCATAAAAAAAGGAAATCCTACCATCTGCAACAACATGCATGAAACTGGAGGGCATTATGCTATGTGAAATAAGCCAGAAAGAGAAAGAGAAATACTGCATGGTACCACTTATATGTGGAATCTAAAAAAAAAAGTCAAACTCATAGAAACAGCGAGTAGGATGTGGTGGTTGCCAGGAGCTGAGGGGTAGTGGGAGAAATGGCGAGAGGTTGGTAAAAGGGTACAAATCGTCAGTTATAAGATGAATAAGGTCTGAGGATCTCATGTATAACATGGTGACTGTAGCTGATAATACTATATTGTACTGAATACAGTAAATGAAATTTGCTAAGAAAGTAGAATTTAAGTGCTTCATCCCCCAGAAGTAAATATGTAAGGTGATGAATGTGTTAATTAACTTGATTGTAGAAATCCTTTCACAATGTATACCTATATCATATCATCACATTGAACACTTTAAAATTTTTATTTGTCAATTATACCTGTAATTATTAGCTGGAAAACCAACAACAACAAAAAAGGAATCTTAGCTACCAGTTTGTAATATTCGGGGCCAGCAGAGGTGTCTACCCACTCTGATGAAAGGCCAAGTCCTCCTTTTTACACAAGTCTAATACATGGACTAGATCATTTTACTTGGAAGGACCTAAGCCTGAGTTATTTAAAGACATTTCTGGAGATGAAATATATTAACTACAAAAGAGCACACCGATTTTTTTAGGCCCAGATTTTAACAGAATATGGCTGCATAATGAAATTCTATACCTTAAAATAGTAACTGCCTGTCAAAACACACAAGTAACCTAGAACTGTCAAAATTCAAGCATTAATAGGCAAGATGGAATTGTCTCGATCTCAAAAATGTGGTTACCATGACTTTACTAACCACAAATTTCCAGCCCAGCAGATCTCACTATCACCGTAAGCCACACACCATCACAATTTACTTGTCAATTATTATGCATATATTATTATATGCAAATCATATAAAAAATTATATAAAATTATATAATTATATAAAAATTATATAATTATATAAAATTATATAAAAAATTATTTTAGAACAATTCCATTGTTTGGGTACTCTAGTGTTTAGATTCCCAGCTGAACAATTCCTATAGTAATATACTGAGTGACAAAATGGCCTTATAGTCATGTAATTTCTGGTTTCTCTTAAACATATGCTTTCAAAAAAGCAAACTATACCACTTCACACAGCTCCTCCAAGAGGGTCTGTTGCAAGTAACACACTACACAATCCCATGAGGGTTTCAGGTTTTAAGGTCAGTTCCAGTTTCCTAGGTCCCACATTATATATAAAGGGCTACTGAGAAATTCATAGGCAAACACAAAAGAGACATTCTGGCTACTTAAGTCTAACTCTAACTACATTTTATAACCTGTCAACTTTTTAGGACTACAGTTCTTTAAACTTTAAGGCACACAGCTAATTTAACTGGTTTCATTTGTTTGTTTTGTTTGAAAAGATAAGCGCCCCAAGTACCTGCTTTGCAGCTTTCTTAGCCTCATGCTTCCTTTGATTTTTAAGAGCTGTTTTTGATAACGGCTTCTCATTTCCTGGTTGTGGTTTCATATTCTGAGGTGGTTCCTCCTCATGCTATAGAAAATGTAAAATAAATGACTTTGAAATGGAGTCCACGTATTTACAAACATATACAACAAATTATACAATTTGGCTAGTACAGGACAAACTTACTTTACCAAATTTATCATAAGTTCACTGGCAAAGAATATTTCAAAACTCTTGTTGTAGGCACACTTCAACGGTCAAGATGGATTTAATAAGGATCTTCCTACTAGTTGATATATGATATCTTTCAGTTATATAAGAGCCAGCAAAATTCACTTTATTTCTGTTTAAACAATGGAATTTTTCTTAGTACTACCACTGACACATGATTTTTATGAAATTAGATACTAACAATAGTTTCTTCTGGGGTCCTTTTGGATTTGACTACTGCCAACAGAAACAGTTGCCTCATTTGT
This sequence comes from Delphinapterus leucas, assembly GCF_059928025.1. NCBI lineage: Eukaryota > Metazoa > Chordata > Mammalia > Artiodactyla > Monodontidae > Delphinapterus > Delphinapterus leucas. The sequence goes on from NC_143132.1 coordinate 119,946,281, forward strand.
TTTCTTTGCACAAAGAGTCACTTGCTAGATCTTGCAAAATCAGAGATTAGAAGATTAAAAATAAAAGCAAATGGAAAAACTAAAACAGACAATAAAAAATTAAATCAAATATGAAGGGGGTAACTACATAGTTATAAATCCAGAATTAACATAATGAAGAGGTTTTAAAACACTAAACGACTTGTCAGACTATACTGTGAAAACAGGCAATCATTTTCATCATCAGATATTTATGTAACTATCAACCACATTCAACAACAACAGAATTACATACAGGATCAAGAAGGATCTAATGTAAAACACAGTGACTATACTTGATAGCACTGTATTGTATAATTGTATAACTGAAATTTCCTGAGGGTAGAATTCAAATGTTCTCACAAAAAAAAAAAAAAAAGAAGATAAATATGTGAGGTGATGGATATGTTAATTAACCAGATGAGGGGAAACCTTTCACAATGTGTATTAAATCACCATGATGTACACTTTTGAAGTTTCTTGAGTACTAGATCTCAGAGCTGTATTGTACTTATAAGTGCTATAATCAAATGCGCAGGGCTCAAACATTTAAGATATAGAGGAATAAGTAAAAAACCATAAAGTGATTTTTATCTTAGCAGCTGCATTAACTATTGCAGGCATCGAAGTTCTGTGTGTGAACATACCCTACTTGAAGCAACTGAATATATGAGAACCCACATTTGGAGAACAGACAAATTTGCATGGCAAGCCTCTTGTACTTTTTTGATCCCCACTGCACATAATGTTAGTTAAGATATACTAATCCTTGAACATTTGTTTTATATTCTTTCAATAGTGAGTTCTTCTATAGTATCTTGCTTTGGCTGAAAAAGTTTCTACTCATGAGAACTTTTAAAAAAAAGAGAAAGCAATTAAGAATGATGCAAGAAGAAAGGATGAGTTACAAGTCTCTTCCACACTGTGAGCATCATGTAGCCACTGACAGACTTTCATTTTATTTATTTATTTTTAGCTGTGTTGGGTCTTTGTTGCTGCATGTGGGCTTCTCACTGCGGTGGCTTCTCTTGTTGCGGAGCACGGGCTCTAGGTGCGCAGGCTTTAGTAGTTGCGGTGTGTGGGCTTAGTTGCTCCGCAACATGTGGGATCTTCCCGGATCAGGGATCGAAACCATGTCCCCTGCACCGGCAGGCGGATTCTTAACTACTGCACCACCAGGGAAGTCCCCTGACAGACTTTCATTTTAGATGAAAAAAATCCACACAGCTACTACGGATCATGAGCTTTTCTGGCTTTAGCAATGTGTCTACTGTACACAATTTCATCCTCATTAATAAAGTTTGTTTCTTCAATTACATCAATTATAAGATTGTCTTGATAAACACATTATAAAACTGAAGGGTTTTTTTGAAAGCCAAGAAATACTTCTTTAAGTATAATTTATATATGAATTTTTACTTATAAAAAAAGTACTTTTTTCCTTCAGGGGGAAGAATCCAAACACCTTTTTCCCCCTCTGCTATGTAACCTTCTTCCTTTGTGAAGTTATTGACCAGACTATCTTTGTTTCTAGTAATTTCTTGACAATGTTTTCTTTGCCATTTAGTTTTCTGGAATTAGATACAAACAATAATTTCTCATTCATAGGCATATAGTTCCTTCAAATAAAATGATGTGATAGGATCACATAATCACCAGGTTATATACAAAAGCAAGAATTTAGTAGAAATCTTAAATGTCAAAAAAGTTTGGTTTGGGGACTTCCCTGGTGGTCCAGTGGTTAAGAATCCGCCTTCCAATGCAGGGGACGCACGTTCGATCCCTGGTTGGGGAACAAAGATCCCATATGCCGCGGGACAACTAAGCCTGCGTGCCGCAACTACTGAGCCTGAGCGCCACAATTAGAGAGAAGCCTGCATGACACAATGAAAGACCCCACATGCTGCAACAAAGATCCTGCGTGCTGCTACTAAGACCCGGCACAGCCAAAAAAAAGTAAAAAAAAAGTTTGGTTTTAAGAAGTTCTTACCTAGTTTTTTTTCACTATTTTCAAAATATATTCTTTCTATATTAATTTTTCTCCCTCCACCAACCAAAACAAATTAGTTTTATGAGTCAGAGAATAAAAATATACACTAATTCAGAAGTCCTTCCTCTTGTGCTATCTTACACAGATTTAGAAAGCAGGATGTGTTAAGGTCACTTCTTTTTTTTATCTCAGGTAAGGAAAATTTCAATAAAGAGACAGAACAAATCCTAAGACTATTATATCTTTTTAAAAAAAATCTAAATGCAAAAATAATAAACAGGGCTTAATTTGTTATATGTTTCTATATATTTTTACTAAATAACTTAATGCAACAAAAATGTTTCACCAACATTTCATTGAAGTCAAAATGCTACATTTTGTGGAGGAAGAAGGCTTGTTCTTTTGTTTTTGTTTTTCAGAGGGTTAGGAGCACAATGGAGGCACAGAAATATTTATCCTTTGAAAAAGTATCTACTTCCCTGAGTGCCTTAATAATTAAGTGACTATATATTCCCATTTACTTGGAACAGTCCCAGTTTACACCTATTGTATGGTCATCATTCTATTAATATGAATAATATTGTTCATTCTTATAGAGCAACTTTATTCCTTAATGTCATCACAGAAACTCAGGATATTAATAAATGCTTTCCCCTGAGCTCTGAAATGCTAACATTTTAAAGCAGATCAGAATCTGACCAATACTCCAGTCATAACTTTACAACAGAGGTCTGGAACTGATGGCCTAAGGACAACAAGTGTGTTTTGTTTGAATAGCAGTGTTTTAAAAATTGAGAAATTTCATACAAGCATCCAGACTTGTCTTGAAAAATCAAACTCTTGGCAAACTGGGCCTAAAATCTCCTGTGGAAACAATGGGCTACTGCTGTGTAGTTGCTATGGCCTTGAAAGAGGGCATGCTCTCTCCCTTTCACCATTCTCTCCCACTCACCATTGCCTTACACTAGCAGCCTAGCCTGACAGGCATTTGAATTTGAGCCCACAATCTACACCCAGTTATCTTTCCCAGAGATTTTACATTAATTACTTTGTCAACTTAACAATAGTTCACTGGAACTTCCGTGTCAGTCCAGTGGTTCGGACTCCTCACTTCCACTACAGGGGGCCCAGGTTCAATCCCTGGTCAGGGAACTAATCCCGTAAACCGCAGTGCACGGCCAAAAAAACAAACAAACAAAAAAACAAAACCTAAAACAACCATTCACCATCTTCAGCAGCAGGTCCTCCACAATTTCTACCCTAGAGTTTATATCTTCTAATCAGATACTAAGTAACACAAGAACATGCATAAGGATCTAGGGAACTCTACACACTGAAAAACCTTTTCCTACCAAAGTAGTAAAACTTTACTTACCAGTTTGGAATTGGTGACTGGTTTATTTCTTAAAGCTGGGGGTCTATAAGCTGTTGCAACTTTAGGTTCTTCACTAGGTACATCACTTGGAACTGCTTGGTAAGTTATCGCTTTTTCTGGAAATATTCCATCTAGGAATGGCTGCCAAGAAACCTGCCATAATTCTGCATTTGATGGTACATCATACTTGTGTAAGACAGAACCGGTATAATGCCAAATCTTGTACCCATTATTAACACGTAACCTGGGAGCACATGTGGCTGTTAAAATATGCTCACCATCTGGGCACCAAGCAAAATATGTAGAATCAGAGGCCACCGGTTTAGAAATAAGTTTGTAGTTTTTAACATCCCACACTTCCATTTGCCCCCTCAGATTTCCAAATCCAGCTAGTACTAATATATGTCCATGAGGGCTGTAGTAGGCTGCATTACGAGGGCCAGTTCCAAAGTCAAACACAGGATCACACTTCAAGTTGAAAATTGTTGCTTTGGCAGGCATGAAACCATAAACAGCACAAAACTCAGTAGAACTAGAATTCCAAACTACATCATAAATGGGGCCATTTTTTGCTAGAAAAAGAATATAAAATCCAAGTTAGTGATAAAGAAATACGTATAGTATTATAATATTTAATAGCACAAATTACAATCATAACACTCATAAACACAACAAACACTAAAAAAAAAATCCAAAAATTTCATGGTATGTTAAAATATTTTTACATGACATACTATGGGGATTAATGTATGATTATAAATTTATTTAAGAACGCTTAATGAATCTTAATTTCTTTTTTTTTTATAATTGTTTTGCAATTTTGTATATTATTATTTGTCTTTAGTACTTTTATTAAAATTTTTTTTTTTTGGCCATGCCGCGTAGCATATGGGATCTTAGTTCCCTGACCAGGGATCAAACCCGTGCTCCCCTGCAGTGGAAGCACGGAGTCTTAACCACTGGACCACCAAGGAAGTCCCTTAATTTCTTGTAAACGTTCTGGCAATGTGGGCTCATAGAAGCATAGGTTATTATTACTATTAAAAAACTAGTTTTTCTAGTAATATATGCATACAGTAATAAAGATACAAACTATATAAAAAGACATGCCACAAAAATAAGTCCCTCTACGCAAAGGCAGCCCTCTGTTATACTTCTTGCATATCCTTTCAGAATATTTTTGTTGAAATTAAGCATCTCTCTCTTAAGCACTTACACATACACAAAAAGTTCTAAACCTTTGTTGTTTTCATTTAATACTCTTGGAAATTTTTCCATGTAAGCACACTGAGCTCTGCGCCTCGTTCAGTTGCAGTGTATTCCATTACAAATCTTGCTGTTTATATTCCACTGTAAATGTACACAAATACATCTGTAGGAGAGAAACTGCCTGGTCAAAGGGCACATACATTTACTTCATAATGTACCACCAAAATGCCCTTCAAAGAACTTGTACCAGTTTACACTACCAGTAGTTTTTTTTTTTTTTTTTTTAATTTATTAAATTTACTTATTTTTGGCTGCGTTGGATCTTTGTTGCTGTGCATGGGCTTTCTCTAGTTGCAGCGAGTGGGGGCCACTCTTCGTCGCGATGGCTTTTCTTGTTGCGGAGCACAGGCTGTAGAGCACAGGCTCAGTAGTTGTGATGCACGGGCTTAGCTGCTCCGTGACATGTGGGATCTTCCCGGACCAGGGCTCAAACCCGTGTCCCCTGAATTGACAGGCAGATTCCCAACCGCTGCGCCACCAGGGAAGCCCTACCAGTAGTTTTTGATAGCAAAGATTTTCCCCTCACTCTCACTCGTACTGTTTCATATTTTTATCTTTGCCAACCTACTAAGTGAAAAATTGTATCTTGTTTTCCTTTATTATAAATGAAGCGCCTTTTAGTATACTTATACATAATTTTATTTCTTTTTTGTGGACTATTTTTTACTGTCCTATACCTATTTTTCTCTCCTGTTATTGGTCTTTTATTGTTACACTTGAGATATTAACAAAATTCACCTTTTCTCATATTTATCCCTTGTCTAAAACTTTTTTTCCCTAATTTTTTGTTTGTTTTGCTTAATTTATGGACTCTTTTCTTCCCCCAGTGTAGAAATCTGTAATTTCATATACTAAAATTTATCACTTTCCCCATACGACTTCTACCTTGTTTAAAGTCTTTTTCTACTTTAAGATTAGAAAAATGTACGTATAGCTGATTCACTTTGCTGTAGCTGTATAGCAGAAACTAACAACACTGTAAAGTAACTATACTCCAATAAAATTTTTTTAAAAAATTCTCCCACATTTTCTTCTAGTTCTGTAGTTTTAGATACAATTTTTTGGCCCAATTGGAACTTATTTTGGTAAAGAATTAGCAATAGTAACTTTTTGTTCCAAATAGCTAGCCAACTGTCCCCAAACCATATATTAAATGACCAATATTTTCCTGCATTGATTCAAATGCTGACTTTATTATACGTCAATGGCTTTGGAAGTATGGATCTATTTGTGGATCCTATCGTGTTCCACTGATTTATCTGCTTATCCATAAGCCAGAACCAAATTGTCTTAATTACAATTGCTTTACATTTTAATATCTAATAGTATCAGAATCCCTCCTTCGCTACTCTTTTTTTTGCAAAGTTTTCAAAACATTCTTGCAAGTTTATTTTTCAATATCAACTTTAGAACCAGCTTATCTAATTGTAAAAAAGAAAATCTACTGGCATTTTAGTTTAATTTTTAGATCAATTTGGAGAGAAATGACATCTTTGTCAAGTTATTAAAGGTTATAGTTTGCCCCTCAGAAGTTTTAAAGTTTTCTTCCCATCAGCCCTATATATTTCTTTTTTATTGCTGTATATGGAGTCTTTCCTTCCATTTTGCTTTTTAAGAGGCTGTTGTTTATGCTGTAACTTCATCTGATGAGCAGAGATGATTCGATTTTCACCTTTCTAAACTGTATACTTATTCTTTTGATCAGGTACACTGACTAGGTCTTTCAGAATGTTAAATAATAAATGGAAGGGGGGCGGGTCATCCTTGTTTTGTTCCTGATTTGAATGGGAATACACAGTTTTTGAAAGAAAGGTTACCTTACCCATACATGTTCAATTCAAAATAAAAAAGATTAGGGAGTTGCCAGAATTTTAAAACTAGTTTTTCACAGTTAACTCATCAAAACAAAATATGAAGTGGTTAAAACTCTTCAGTTCTGAAGATGGTGCTAAACACACTACACCAACTTGCTGTCATAATTAATTACACAAGTCCCCAAAGAGCTATTACAATGAAATTATCTCATCAGCAAGTTCCCTACTAAACTGCTAGTATAACTAAATTAACTAATTGGATTCTGTCAAAATAAGGTATGTTTGGGGATGATAAGAGGAATTTTATCTTAAAGGTTATTAAAATACGTGAGTTCTATCACTTGATCAAGAACTTAGATGAGATCATCTTTATGGCACTGTATTTTTTACTATCATTTATTCTATTAAAGGAAGACTGCTGGAACACTCACGTAATTGCACCACAGCACTTTCTCCATTTGTGGCAATGTAATGCAGCGTCTGTTCCCCATAGTAGGAAGCTCCTGTCTTGTCAACATCAGTACTAGCTATTACCAACACAGCAGTAGCTGTAAGGGTAAAAACTTTAATTAGATTTAAAACACAAATTAAACTAATGGTGATTAGAAAAATATTAAAAAGTGTAACAAAGCACATGTAAATTTTCATTGAATAAGCACTGATACTCTTTTCTTTTTCTATATACATAGGAATATAAGTCTAAATTAATGCTTGATAAACAAAATGGGAGATAAAATATATTTATCATACCTTTTTTATTCCATAGCATTGTAACCTTATCAGCCTTAAAGAAACTTTTATTGGCTAAAGCTGCATGAGGTCCATCAAAGTTGGGGTACTGATATAATCTAACAAATGAAGGTGCACCCTTACTTCCTGGAACATAGACAGCCACCTAAGATACACAGACATAAATAATGACTTAAATTTTTTGAAGCATATAAACTAAGATGGACATGTTTTTAAAGTAACTAAAAACTAGGAAAAGGTTTAATGTCATAATATTCCACATGAACAAACAAAAACATTAGCAGTTACCTTGTACGGCTGGGGTCCAGGTGATAACACAAAATCATTAATTTTTTTCAAATGCAATTTATTTGCAAATGTATCTAAAAAAAAGTAAATGGTATTAGATTAATGAGAGAAGCTAACAGAAATATCTCAAATTCTGAATGCATTATAAAAGGTTAACGTAACTATACACAAAACGGCTCACTGTAGTCTCATGTCGGTGAGGCAGAGTAACAGAGTGGAAAAAGCATGGGTGAGTGAGACAGACCTGTGCGTGAATTCCTACTCAGTCACTGTGTGACTGTGTGACCTTGGGCAAGTAATGGGATTACATACCTAATTCTTAGTGTACAGTGCCAGGCACACAGTAGGTATTAAATAAATATCAGTTCTCTTCTCTTAAATCTCTGAACTAAAGTAGTCTTAGAGCCCATTTGATGGGACAGATGACCCTAGCTTGCTACTGTAGAACGTGGAAATGAAAATTCTGTAACTAATGTGATAAACAGATCCACAACAATGATAATCAACAATAGTAACTATAACAATGGCCGATATTTGTTGAGTGCTTACTCTGTGCCAGAAGAAACCATGTTATGAACACTACGCTCTCCTAGTTAACGGGATCAAGAGCTATTACTCTTTCTTTGTTCAAATATAGAGACCAACAGCTATTCAAAAGTAGCATACCAAACTGCTAAACTGGCAGCCCCCTTCTTCTGGCATGCTCATAAAGAGGCAAGGAAGATAAGCGAGCAAGCTAACCCCAAATTAGTGGGGAAAGGATTAAGCCTCAAAAGCAGGAAATTGAAGGGTAATGCTAAATGACTGTGTAGATGGTGTCAAAATCAGCCTGCATGCCATCTTCTGTAAATGTGAACATTTGCCAATTCCCATTCTACTTTCTCGACTTATGATGGGGTTATGTCCTGATAAACCCATGGTAAGTTGAAAATATCATAAGTTGAAAATGCATTTAATAAACCTTATGTACTGAACATCATAGCTTAACTTAGACTACCTTAAATATTACGTGCTCAGAACACTTAATATTAGTCTACAGTTGAGCAAAATCATTAAACACAAAGGCTATTTTATAATAAAGTGTTGAATATCTCATGTAATCTATTGAATACTCAACTGAAAGTGAAAAACATAATGGTTGTACAGGTCCAAAAGAGTTCTAAGTGTATCAATTGTTGACCCTTGTGATCATGTGGCTGACTGGGAGCTGTGGCTCACTGCTGCTGCCCAGCATCACGAGAGGGTACCATTCCACATGGCGCTAGCCCAGGAAGAGATTGAAATTCAAAGTACAATTTCTACTGAATACATAGCACTTTCACACCATCATGAAGTTGAAAAATCTTAACTCAAACTATTGTAAGTCAGTGACTGTACTAAAAAGTGTTCAGTCACCAATGGAATATTCTAAGGACAAAAGGAACTGCAAAACTTTCTTCTTTAAATTATTTTTCAGTAATCATGTTATAGGTGTTACTATTGGTATTGCTATTCTAAGAATGCTATGTGGTCAATGAAGAATAAAGCAAATGAATAATTATGTGGATGTGATATTCTCAAACTATCACCTGTTATCCCAGAGAAACACATTCTTGGTGTTGGCAAAAGGCAATACAGATATAAGATAAAAAAGAAAAAAAAAAAAAAAAGGCCTAGAAACAATGATCAATCAACACAGTAGCAATGAGAATCCTCTACACCCAGACTGTGGTCTCTAAAGACCATTTTCCACTAAAAGGGAGCAGAGTATATTGGAGAATTGGCTGATTCTAGGTGTATAGCAAGAAATATACAAGATAATCCTAGAATGATTTGTCCTACCATATAGCAAAAAAGTCATTAAAGACTAATTGACCAATGATGGGACAATTTGAGAATCAATAAGAATAGTAATTAAAATGGATTGAAACACATCATGTGTAAATCCATAGTTCATCAGGTTGGGGGTGGGGACTAATCGGTTGCAATGGAGATTGCTAAAGAAAGAACTCATTTTATTAAAAGTGATAAAGGAGAAGAATATTTATTTTGCCTTTCCCATATAAATGGTCCACTAGGTAACCAAATAGTAGAAAGGGGAATTTCTCCTTATAGAGGTAGTACAGCTAATAAATGATAAGGGAAGGAGGGAAACTATAGTATCACCAATTTTTAACCACGCATTGAACATTAACGCCAATTAACCATACAAAATTAAAGACAATGAGACATTATGTGCTTCTTTTTTTTATGTGTTTCTTGATAAAAGAATTGAACACTGCCTTATGATGTAGTCTTGCCCTCAGCTCCCCAAAACAGAACTTGAAGCTGACCAACTCTAGATCCAAATAGTTATTTACAGGAAACAGATGAACATGTTAAATTACAGAATGGGATACAAGAGCAAAACTCAAATATGGGAGTATATATAAGTAACTTTGTTTCTTAAATAATAAATTGCAAGGGGGAAAAAAGAATGGAGAGGGAACTTATAGCTTAAAGAAACTTAAAAGATATATAAATCAATTGCAATGTGAAGGACCTTATTTGGATCCTGAGTTTTAAAAAAATTATCACATTTTCAATTATTAGAAGTTTGAACACTGACCAGATATTCTATAATCTGTGATAATGGTATTATGACTAAGTTTGAAAAAAATATTAAGAGCCCTAATCTTCAGAATACATACTGAAATAGTTATAGGTAAAATTATACGATGTCTACAATTTTCTTTAGCAGAGTAAAAGAGATGGTAGGTGGACAGATGCATGGATGAAGGTTTGGCAATGGGCTGATGGCTATGGGACTAGGTGTCTACTTTTGTATTTGAAACTCTACACAACAAAATATTTTAAAAATTTGTATCACAGAATTTCAATAGCAACTAAACTCAGAAAGAGGTACTCAAATGTCTTAATAGTAATTATTAGATAGTAAAAGTTTATTATAAAAGAATGTTTGTGTTATAAAGTTTTACTAGCAATTACACTTGGAGTTATTCAAATGAATTACTATAACAGCAACTGTTAATATATTAACAGTATTTAGGAGAACCCTATGATACCATGTAAGGCAATAAAAACTGTACATATTTATAGCAAATAATAAAATCATTTCATAAATCTTTCCATACTAAAATTGTTGTTTTCAAAGAAGTGAACTTCATTGTTAACATTTCGGGCACAAAGAGTTTCATCTTCTGACCAGGATGGACACCTACATTGAAAAGAAAGAATATTAAAAAATTTTAAATAGAATGTAACATCATATGTTAACATGTTAAAGTTTATGATATTGTTTACTATTTAAGGAAAAATACTTATAAATATGATGTCAAGTCAGTTACTAATAGTTTTAGTCAGCATATATAATAGAAAAATATTATTCCTTTTGATTCAAATACTAAATAAAAGATCAAGTTTTTACTCTATTACATTCTCACATACAAAATCCTTAAAGATCTAGATTTTGATCTGAGAAGTTATTTTCTAAATCAATACCAGAGAAACAAATAACATACAACAAAGATATTTAAAATATTTAAAAATAATTAGTATTTTAAAGCATTTATTTACCAATTTTGCATTTTTTTCTGGATGAAAGACTTCAAACACGTCCCAGTTTTCACATCATAAAGTTGTAGGTTAGGTATCCCAGCTGTATCATCTTTAGAAGCTGCCATAAAAACAAAAATTTTTGCAGTAATTGTCTCCTAACACTAGTATAAAGATTTCATTCTTAGAAAAAATTTGAACAAGATTATAAAAGATCGGGTAAGAGCTGCTTTAAATCAACTTTCCCCTCTAGCTTTAATTATAGATTTAATCATCCATTCCTAAAGCTATGACAATATGATGGCTGTCTGAGCAGAATTTTGTATTTCTGAAATGAGTTAATTACTACAGTTTTTAAGAATACTTGAAGAGATTAAGTGTGACATAGTTTGCTGTTAAACAGATTAAACTGTCTTATCACGAAAGCTGTGTCTGTAAGTTACACACATGAAGAAAAGTTATATAAAACCACTCACAGTCCTCAACTGATTCTCAATTTCCCTTTTACTTACTTGGAAAAATAATATTCATTAGAGTCCATGCCTCTTGGAAGAACGAACTCAGGAAGTTCATAATCCAACAATGAGCTACTATCATATATTTATTCAACAATATCCACATTATTACAAAATGCTTCTTAAAATAAGCCCTATACCGGGACCCAATATTTTAATCACTGATCTATAAAGCACAGCTATATATTGGGTTGGCTAAAAAGTTCATTTGGATTTTTCTGTAAGATGTTATGGAAAAACCCAAACGAACTGTTGGCCAAGCCAATAAAATGTTCATATAATGTATATTAGATCTTTAAATGCGTTAGAAAATGACACACCATTTCCTACCTTTGTCATACCATAAACATTTCTTAGACGTTGTGTCTACTGTACTTCCTCTTTCATTTATAATTATATAAAACGATTTTTATTTTAAAGGTCACTATTCTTCTTAATTTTTGCGATCTTCTCTATCCATTGGTTGTTTACTTTATAAATTTTCCCTTGAGCTTTTTTCTTTTCCTCTATCTCATGATGGATCTTCTCACTAACTTACTATACCTTGAAATTACTTAAAGTACATTCTATTTGGGGAATACAAGATTCATTGTCAATTAAAAATATTCTCAAACACTATTTACTATCATAAATATTAATTACTTTCCTATAAGATTATAAACCTTTTTTTTCCCCACTGAGTTGAGTTGGTCCTGTCAGAATATTTTTACAATTGGAAAATACTTACTAGTGTAAGGCTGCCATGTTGCCAGGACAGTGTTTTTTGGCGAGAACTCAAGGCAAACTGCCTTTGGAAGGTCGAAGGAGTGCAGTTGTCCCTTGTTAGTGACACTGATAACATTTATTCTGGTTTCAAAAGAAATTACTTCAGCAATGAAATACTGTTTCACAATAGCCAGCACTATCCAAAACATTCATACTTCTTTTTAAGTACAGATCACTCTAAAGTGTTCATTCCTCATAAAAATCAATTTTCAGTCAGTTCTAGAAAATATCCAATAAACACTTTAACGTAAAAGAGTGTACATTTTACCAAAGGCCCCTATTTAAGGCTGGTGTTGGGAAGTAATATAGAATTTGCAGAAAGATACAATAGATACGACCTTCAACCAAAAAGGAAAAAACAGGCCTTTAAGTGAACACAGAACAAATCTACAGACAAGATGACGAATTTCAAATCCAAGAGAAAATGAAAGTATGTATTTTTTAATTTGAGTAAATGGAAACTGCAACGGCTAGGGAAATCAGCAAGGATACTTTTGATGTCTATAAAAATCTCAGAAGCAGTCTACAAAAGATATTACTGTAAGAATTATCGTGGTACAATGACAAAAAAGACAATAATTGTAAAAAAAAAAGCAGTTTCCACTTTTGGGGACACTTTCTATGAACCATGTTCTGGTTTAACCACTTTATGTACATTTTCTCATTTAATCCTCACAACAATCTCATAAAACAGGTATTATCATCTCCATTTTACAAATGGTAAAACTGCAGGTTAGAAAAATGAAATGATCTGATGATTTGCCCAAGAGCATACTCCTAATAAATGCCAGAGCAATGCTCTGAAACCTGTTTGGCCTGACTTGCTCTTACGTAGTCCTTGTGGTGAAAGAAAGAAAGAAAAAAAAAAAGATACTCCATCTCATTGCAGAAATTCCTTAAAGTTACCTTGTTCAACTCAAGTTTGAGGACACTGGGTTAGGATAAGTGGCAACTGGTAAGAATAAACAATTACCATATATTATTTAAACACAGAAACATACACACAAACACACACACTTATGACTGTAGATTCTTTACAACTTACTGTAAATTACATATTTTAGAATTACATGAAGCTTTCTTTTTTTTGTTGTTAATAAACTTTAAAGTTATTCTTAGTTTAATGAAGGGTGTTTATTTTAATTTAATAAGCACAAATTTAAGGAAAAATCAGTTATAGCTTCTGACTTAGTTAACCATGAACCCAGCAAAGACCACAATCAATACACTATATCTGTTTCTCTTGCCCCAGGAACAATATGTACTGTTGTGGCTGCAGCACCTTAAGGAAATAAATGCTAGAACCAGGTATAAAAAAATCTATTAAAAAGATGGACACAACACGTGGGGACATATTAAGAGGACTGAGTTGAATCCAACAGAAAACAAAGTGGAGATATGACATATAAAAAATTAATAATAATTGCCAAAGTGAAAATAGACTTACTCAATAAACTGTAAGCTAGTAGAATAAGGGATACCTCAAAAAGATAATAGGCAATGAAAAGATGTATGATATGTCCCATCAGATAGCAAATTTCTATCAACTCATTACTCAAATACTGTAAACTAAAATATGGATTTAGGGACTTCCCTGGCGCAGTGGTTAAGACTGCACTCCCAATGCAGGGGGCCTGGGCTCGACCCCTGGTGGGGAACTAGATCCCACATGCACGTCGCAACTAAGAGTTCCCATGCCACAACTAAGACTCAGCGCAACCAAATAAAAATAAATATATATATAAATATTAGAAAAATAATAAAATATGGATTGAAAAAAAAAACCCAAATACCCACAACAGGTTACACCTAAAGAAATAAGAAAAGTTGAGAGTACGTCCTTTCTTTCAGGCTGAGAGCAAGACTGTCTGTTAACACTGTGAATAAGACCCAATATAATTATATTCTTAATAATTTGAGAGTAGTAGTTTGTTGGTTGGATTCAATAACTTAAAAAAAAATAAAATACTGATGAACATTTTTAATTATAAAAGCTAATTCTGCCAGCTACTTACAGTCATAGAAATGAATCAACTAATTCAACACAATCATTTTAGCATTTTTAAAAATCATGTGTTAATCCAATCTGACCTGATAGCTGAAAGACCTCAGAATATAGTACCACTGTGTAAGAAACATTTAAAATATACTTTTCAAAAGGATGCAATCATTTTTCCCCCTTTAAAAAACCTAAGATATTATATCTGGCTAAAAACAACAAAAATAACTTTAAACCAAGCAACAAATATTCAGGCATTTTCCTGCTGTGAACTGAAATACAGTGACTATGGAAAATTGAAAAGAATTGGTTTTCTAAGTGAAATTATGAACACTGAACCAAAATACTTTTTTTTTTGCAAGACCAATTTTGTAATCTGATTATTTTATGTAATACAGACTATACCAAACATACTTTTGAATAACTTATATTTAGATGACATGCTGTTATACACAATAAAACTAACAGTAATAAATATAGACAGTTGTTAATAAGTTAACAGCAAAGATATAAGGTATCTACCATAAACAAGCAAAGAGAGTTATTCTCTAAATGTTAGTGCAGAACTTAAGAAACCCTAACCAATCACTTAGAGCACTATTTAAAACAACCTCTCAGCTTCTTCTGCATTAAGTTAATTGCCCTTTTTTTTTTTTTTTTTGCTGTATGCGGGCCTCTTACTGTTGTGGCCTCTCCTGTTGCGGAGCACAGGCTCCGGACGCGCAGGCTCAGCGGCCATGGCTCACGGGCCCAGCCGCTCCGCGGCATGTGGGATCTTCCTGGACCGGGGCACGAACCCGTGTCCCCTGCATCGGCAGGCGGACTCTCAACCACTGCGCCACCAGGGAAGCCCCATATGTTACTTTTTAATTCTAAGTAACTAGAGAACTCAAAGAAGTCCTGGCACATAAACAGAAACTAACAACTTTGTAGATGTTCTATGGATGTTATATTGGAGATAATACCTAACAGCACCAACACATTAAAAGATGGACTTTATAAATGACATCCAAATACATGTTATTCACATAAAACAATTATGTTTTATATTCACAACACACACATAAAATGTTATATAAATGAACACTAACTTTTCTCCGTTGCCCCAGGCAAACAAGGTCCCATCCTTACTAAAGGTACAGGTTTTGCAATTTTTCCCAGATTCTCTGAAAATAATAAGAAAAAAAGCTTAAATTAATAAGCATTAATACTTTTTTAAAAAATCTGATTAAAAATCCACAATCTTACCACAAATTTAATGACTAAGAACTTACATAAATTTTAGAAAATAATTCCAAAATGCTTTAGTCTACCAAAAATACTTTCTCACTTAAAATGCAGTGCCAACTACCACTGTAAAGCTGGAAATTGATTTTATACCAACAGACCAATGTTAAGTAAGAAATAGAGCCCTTTTGGGTAAATAACTAGTCGGTATGAAAACCCAAAAATGTAGGTGTATGTGGAAGCTACCAGCTGTCAGCCCTTATCTTGAGAGAGCTGAAGGATTTCAACACGGAGGTTTTGTAAAGAATTTCCCAAACTACCTGCATAACAAAACAATGGTGGATAAAATATCCTCAAGCGGCCAAGAGGTGACCCTGGATTTCAAGGACAAAGACCTTCTACCAATTTCTCATGTGCAGAGACAGAAAGTATAAAAACGGTAAGAGGATCTTCACATTAAAAAAATATGGATGCAGGATTCTGTACAAAAACTAACCTGTGGAACTCGAACTTCTTGGCAATCTTCTATCAAACGATCAAAACTTTAAGTACTGTATTTCTCAACTGGAGATGGCTACTGTGAGTACACCTCCCAGTGATAATGAAGACCCAAACAGAAATGTGTGCATGTGTGTACAGTAGATGTCCATATGTGTAGTCACAACATTAGATCAGAACTTTGTGGCTAACAAATATTTGAATTGTCAAATAACGACACACAGAGAACTGACCAGTACACCCCTTCTAAACTGGACAATGTCTTTGTTTCTGTTGTTGTTGTTTTAAATAAATTTATTTATTTAATTTTTGGCTGCGTTGGGTGTTCGTTGATGTGTGCGGGCTTTCCCTAGTTGCCGCAAGTAGGGGCTACTCTTGGTTGCGGTGCGCAGGCTTCTCATGGCTGTGGCTTCTCTTACTGTGGAGCACGGGCTCTAGGCACACGGGCTTCAGTAGTTGTGGCTCGCGGGCTCTAGAGTACAGGCTCAGTAGTTGTGGCGCACGGGCTTAGTTGCTCCGTGGCATGTGGGATCTTCCTGGACCAGGGCTCGAACCTGTGTCCCCTGCATTGGCAGGCGGATTCTTAACCACTGCGCCACCAGGGAAGCCCTGGACACTGTCTTTGCATTAATTCATCTGAAGATGACATTTGTGTTTCTGCAATCATACAATAATGGTAGCTTATCCTCAGTGTATAGCTACTAAAACATTTTTTTTCTCACTCCCTTACATAAATAGCTATGACCAAGATGTCCTCCATTCTATACTTGTGCAACTTATTTCTGAACCTTAAGGCAGAATTTTACAATTATTCTTTTTAAATCCTACCCAACTTTTGGTCTATTATTCCAGCCTACTGATATCTACTTATATCTTCATTTTCCCTTTTAAAAGCATTAGTCATTCCTCACAGATTTAAGTAAAATATAAATTATAAAACATCATTCTAAGCTATCATCTAAATTAATTATGAGAATATTGGATGACCTTTGAACAAGCTCCTGTGGCTCACCAATAGTCCTTCCCTCAAACTAAATCAACTTATTAGTCAGCTGACTTCACAGCTCTTAACCAATGACAACTCTGTCACTAACATCATTCAACCAAAAGACTTTCTCATTTCTCACATACTTTGCTAAAATCATGTTTATAGTTCTATTCTGATGTGTCTGGAAATTCTACTCAGAAAGGAAATGAGATAAACGTGAAACAATTTATTCTTAGCAAGCTCATTTTGACTCCAATAATTACCTCCTTATTGTAATGATTATAAATTGTCTTTTTAATAACTCATTCTAGAATTATGTTTAAGAATGAAAGCAAGCTTCCTACACTATAGTATCCAGACTTCAATTCTTTTCTTAATTTTGGCAATTGGAAAATTTTGTCTATTTCCTTCTGGAACAATCTTTTAAATGAAAAATTTCAAATATACACAAAAGTAGAGCAAAAGTATGATAACCCCCCTACACACTTATCACCAAGCTTAAATAATTATTAACTCATGGTCAATTTTCTTTAATCTACTCCCTACTTTCATATTTAACGCCAGAATATTTTAAAGCAAAACCAGATGTCATATCATTTTACTCTATACTTCAGTATGCATCTCTAACTGACAAGGGCATTTTTAAAAAACAGAACCACCACTATGCCACTTTAACTCATGAAATTAACAATAATTCCTTACTATCATTTAATAGCCAGTATTTGGATATCCGGTTTTTTAAAAGCTCCCCAAGTCATTCTAATGTGCAGCCAAATTTAAGGACCATTCATCTAAAAGCTTGATTAGAAGCAGATTTTTAAAAATCTTCATAGAAGGTAAGTACCGCATAGTTCCTATTGCAACTTACCAGGAGACACATAATGTCTCCTTGTTCTGCTCTTAGTGATGCTGAGATTGTACTGGACTCATTATGCACCTCCCCAGACTCACCTAATCCTTCCTGCTCCCAGGCACCAGCTATTCAACGAAGAGACCTGGCCACCTCATCTCCTAACACCACTGGTTGTCTCAGACTCTCCAAGAATGAAGGCCCCATTTCAGCACGGCTTCCATTATGCCTATTGCAGTAGCAGGAAGAGAAGCACGGGCACTCAGATTCAACCCGAACAGATCAAAAGAAGATTCTGGCTGCAGACCAATTTCTTACCCATCCTCTTCAAAACAGATTGTTCTAAGGCACAGTGGTTCTATACAACCTCTCTGGAGAAATTCTGCATGACCAAGCAACTTGGATGGATTTTGTGAATCTGTGGTCAGTTCAGTGCACCTCACTCTATATTTGCTTTCACTTCTCCCTTGTCTCATTTCCCTTTCCCCCTCACTCCTGCTGCCTTGGGATCGCACACCCCAATGAAGTGCAGCACAAAAGCTTTAACACAGACTCTTATTTTCTAAAGTGGTGCTTTTCAAATATTAATGTGCATACAAATCACTGAGGAGCTGGTTAAAATACAGATTTTGATTCAGTAAGCTGCGTAGGGCCTGAGATGTTCTGATGTTTGATTTCTGCACCAGCTCAAGGTGATGCCAGTATGGCTGATCTTGGGCCCATACTTCCTGTAACAAGGTTCTAGAGAACTGAGTCTAGTAAAAAAAATGGTCAATAGAGTCAGATGACGGCAGCCTGATTACAAAGTTCCCTATCAACAGTTCATCTAACAGCATCTTTTAATGATCATTTGCGTAGATCAGTCGTTCTCAAAGTGTGGACCCTAGACTTGCAGTGTCAGCATTACCTAGGAACTTGGTAAAAATTCTAATTCTTGGGCCCCTGCCCCAGATCTAATGAATCAGAAAATCTGAAGAGGGAACAGTATCCTGTGTTTTAACAAGCTCTTGATTGTGATGCATGCAAAAGTTTGAGAACCACTGATACATGACTTCTTTAGGATAACGAAATGGTGATTATCTAATCCCATCATTCTTTTTAAATTTACTACTGTTCTATAAAGAAGTTTTCCTCATCAACAATTTGGTTACTGAAAAATAGTTTGTACAGGAAAGGCAACATAAATGCTTGATTTTTTCTTTCTTTATCAATTTTCAAAGTAATGAACAAGGATCCCATCAATTTCTAATGCTGACCAATAAGATTTGGAGGGAGGAGGATTTTTTTACAGACTACTTACATACTTAACATGTCTTAATTCTTAGAGTCATTATTCTTCTTAATGCTCAAATTGTCCCATCTAAGGTTGGTATAAACCCCTTCATGTTGACTCCTGTGACAGTTTAGCAAAACCCCATTAGCCTTTTATAACTTCCTCGTTTTCTGGCACAAGATATGTATGGCTCAACTCATACATTTTTTGTCCTATACCTGGAGTTGACCACTCCTCCAAGGAACTGGTTCCTTTTAGTGAAGAAT